>NC_080201.1:9402500-10885069 GCF_030028045.1 Hippopotamus amphibius kiboko
GGTACTCAGTTACATTCCACACAGACTAATTCACTTATCCTCAACAAGTGGGCTATTGATTTTTGCCTGTTTTCAGAACAGCCCAGGGCTTTCTGAACGACAATAGCGTCCCCTATTTAAAAAAAAAAAAATCCTGTGATTCCTGGGGAAATGCCCTTTCACTCCTCATAATCAGGTTTGCTTCACATTTGTCTGGACCTCTTCCTACATTCAACTGGGAGCTGCTAATTTCTACAACCCTTTTTTTCACCTCGCTCCATCAGAATGTGGCATATTTCTTGCCTTTTTAAGCGGAGAGGTCAACAGGATTCGCTTTCATTCAGGAGGGGTTTGTATGAACAAAAATTCCCGACATAGCAGGAAGAAGGCAGCAAGCACTCCTGTTTTCTTTCTGTCTTTTTTTTGGTAACCAACTCGTGAAAAACAAGTAGCCTCACATTCAAGTCTTCCCAAAGACAAAAAGAGTAAATCCGAGTAACCGTCTAATTTGTACTTCAGTATGTTATGGGAAATACCATCCTTTACCCAGGAGTAAATCTGAAAAAGAATTGAGAAAACACATGACACAAAAGTGTAAATGTACTAAACTCTTTAAATGAAAGTACTGAATATTTTTTTAAAAAAGGAGATTATAAATGAGCCAGTTTTTGTGGAAAAGAATGATTTGTCTTATGTTAATTACATGACATTTTAATGATAGCCCAGTGGTAAATTTTGACTTCCTTCAAGAAACTGTGATGATTGGTGTGGACTGTGATGGGGACAGCCATAAATTCTAGGTGTGACAGGAACAAAGCCCCTAATCAGGGAAAGAGGTGGTAAATAACCCTCTTCACAGACGCTGTCTCCTAACTGGGGTACGTCTGGACAAGAGGCATTCACATAGCTGCTGTACAAAGAAATAAAGCTGCCCATCCAATTCAGACGCTGAGTCTATTAGAAATGTGCTCGTTTCAGCTTCTTTCCTCACTCAGAAGCATTTGAACTTGCATGTTAGTTAGAGGGTCAAATCTGAGGCGCTGGAGAAGAAAAGAGAAACACCCCCCACACACAACCTCTCCAGTAGGAGGAGGGTTCAGTTTAACCAGTGAGAGCCTCCACCTTGCTTCATCGAGGCTTCTTCCTGCCGCTTTGATTAAGAGCAAAGATAGCTGGGCATCTGCAACGCTCAGGAACGCTGCAAAGCAGAGCTGTGCCTCCAAGCGCAAAGCCGCCAGAGCGGGGGTTCCTGCGAGTGCTGAGTCTCCAAGTAATGAAATTTAACGTTTGGTTGTTAATGAGGCTGCTCTAGAAAGGACCCTGCACGGGTGATTTTGAAACTACAGGCACATTTTCGAGTCTCCAGTGAACACAATGGTAAAAGAACACTGGCTATCCTTTCCACAAGGGCCAAGGGAAAGGAAAAAAAAAAAAAAAGCAGAAGAGGGGGTGCTGTCTGGAGTGGCCTTGCCTCCCCTGGGCTGAGAATGAAGAAGCGGGGGCTCCGCTGACAAGAGTCCTCCTGCCTTTGTGCTGTGCACCTGCAGATTTTTTCTTTTCTTTCCTTTTTTTTTTTAGGGCTGAGAAGTCAAATCTCCAAGTGTTGATTACGTGCAGCATGCCTGAGCGTGACACGCCTGGAGGGCTCTGGAGGAGGCAGGAGGCTGGAGAGACAAGGCTAACATTTCAAACATCATCGGGGAGAAATGAAGTATGGGGTATCACCGGGTGGCAAGCTCAGGGGACAGGGACACCCAAGACATCCCTAGACTGTCAGGGTTAAGGTCTCCCGCAATCTGAAAGGAAAAAACCCAAATGGGCAGGCTGCCATGGACTTCTCAACTTTTGATTTCGCCAAATTAGGGACTTCAAAAAGAAAACAAAATTGGAGGGGAAAAAAAAGAAAGAAAGAAAGAAAAAAAGGCAAGTAATAGGAACTATCATTTTGTCATCTTTATTAAAAGAAAAGACATTTAAGTTCTAAAAGAGATGACAGTTTAAAAAAAAATATGGATACAAAGTGCTTGATGAGGAACTCACTACTTTGTCTCTATTTTCTCCATTTTAAACAGTCTGGTGAAAATGTCCCAGAGGGGCCTTTGGGATCTGACAGATGACAACTTCCCTCCGCTCATCCTGCTGCCGGGTCTCGGCACCATCTTGGCACTCACCAGCGCCCTGAATATTTGCTGAATAAAAGAGGCGCTGTATTAACAAGCAAACATCTGCCGAGGAAAGCAACCCTGTGGGCCGGGGCGTCGGGGGTGGGAGGATGCTATGGCCGGCCGTGAAGGACTTGGTCTGGTGGAGAAAATAAGGAAGTGCATCCCCAGGAGTTACAATGCGTAAAGGAAATATTTGAAGTCCACCCGAAGGTTGAAGCATCTGAACGTTGCTTAGTGTCTCCAAAGGCAGGTTCTAATTAACCCACTGAGATTGGATGGCAGTTACTTGGCGTCCTCATCCCAACCCCACTGGGTCCAACCAGATAAGCAAGAAAGCGGTGTTAGAGAAAAGCAATGACTCCTGACACTTGTTAAAAAAGAGTAAGGCAGGGCTTCCTTGGTGGCGCAGTGGGTAAGAATCCGCCTGCCAATGCAGGGGACACGGGTTCCATCCCTGCTCCAGGAAGATCCCACAGGCCTCGGAGCAACGAAGCCCGTGTGCCACAGCTATGGAGCCTGAGCTTTAGAGCCTGTGAGCCACAACTATTGAGCCTGAGCTTTAGAACCCGTGAGCCACAACGGTTGAGCCCATGTGCTGCAACTACTGAAGCCCACACGCCTATAGTCTGTGCTCTGCAACAAGCTCATGTGCTGCAAGTACTGAAGCCCACACGCCTACAGTCTGTGCTCTGCAACAAGAGAAGCCACGGCAATGAGAAGCCTGCGCACCACAATGAAGAGCAGCCCCCACTCACCGCAACTAAAAAAAAAAAAAAAAAAGCTCGTGCACAGCAAAAAAAAAAAAAAAAAAAAGACCCAACACAGCCAATAAAATAAATAGATAAATAAATTAAAAAAAAAAAAAAAGAATAGCAAGGCAGGCTTTATCCAGGGGGATGATGGCAGCTGGCATAGGGACCACTGCGATGGGGATCTGGAGTAGGACAGAAGTGGAGCTCAGCTTCAGAGTCAAGGAGCAGGGTGGCGGGTGGTGGTAATTCTTGCTAAATTATCTAAACGGATTCTCACTGAAGGCAGACCAGGGCGATCAGATATTCCCTAGGGGACAGTGGGCAGGGAGGAAAGTGATACAACATTGGGGGGGGGGGGGATTCCTGCTAGAGCGATGTGACAGGACTCCTGTTAAAACTGAGCTGTGCAAAGAAAGGACACAGAAGTCTAAAAGCTGAGGCCTGCGTGGGGAGAGGTTTCAGAGGAGGCTGACTAAACTCTGGTCAAGGAAAGATTCTCTGTCACTGGGCTCTTTCAACTTCATCTCGGGGTATAAACTTTTATTTTTTATTTTTTTTTTAAATGCTGGTAACCTGAGCAGTGACTTCAGATGCCTCGTTAGTGTGATGCAAACAGTAACAGCACATCTCTCGGTACTGCAGAGAGGCTGAGAGAGGGTGACGGACCTCACACCCAGCAAGGAGCCTGGCCCTGGAGGGGGACTCGATATATCGCGAGTGAAAAAGAAAAAAGAAAAGATCTGACTGCATTTACCACGCCACCTCGACCCCGTTCACCATCTCCAAAAATGTGCTGGAGACCAGGGAGGCGAAGGGTGTTAAACCTTGTTGACTTCAAGGACACAGAAAGGTTCTAGTTGTGGAGATGAGAAGAGCGGTGAAAATGCATCAGCACTGACAAGTCCAAAGCTTTACAGACCACACGGCAGAGGTGCAAGTCCCTGGCCAAGCTGTGTGACCGAAGCCTCCACCTTCTCATCTGTGAAATGGAGAGAATGATAGTTATCGACTCCCAGGTGGCCTGAATGAGAATCCCACGGGCTAAGCCATGTCAGCCACTTTCTGTAGTGCCCAGAATACAGTTATCATTAAGGAAATACGAGGTGTTATTATCACCATGACTATCACGACAATGATCAGAACCGAAGAGCTGCTTGGGAAACTCGGCAGGAAGGACACAGCTGTTTTAGATCTCATTTTATCTTCTGAGTGCAGAGAGGTGATGCTATTTGCACGCTGCCTCTCATTGTCAAACCAACAGGATCTATCCAGAAGAGAACATGAGGATAAAACATGAATGGAAACACACTAAAGGAACAAGTAACTCCCACAGTGCTCCACGCTCTGACAAAAGAGGGATTCTGCTAGTGTGATTAGTTCAAAACACTGTATTAAGCCCAATGGAATCATTTTAAAATAAGACTCTAGTTTCAGGAACCTAAGGAAGGCTGCATTTTAATAAGGGATTTCATTGTATCCCAAATACAAAACTATTGTTTGCCTGACTGTCATTTATTGTTAGACAGACGCTGCGCTACTACTATAGCAAAATGAAACACACGATGATTCTGCTAATAAAACAATTGGATCATAAGGCAAAGCACAGCTTGGCAGTTTAAACAGAGCAGAATACCCCTGAGTAGAGATCTACATAGTCTAATTTTCCCAGTTGGAATTTCACCTTTCTCTACTCTTCCGTGGAAAAAAATCATTGCAATAGTCTGCTAACAATACCATTACTGTCTCCCTAACTTAATGCTTTGTTCCTTCCAAAGAAAAGACCACCGCTGATTATGAATATTCTGCTCAACAATTTCCATCAATTAATATACTACCGTGTTCTTATTACGGTATTAATAGCTTCTTGATTTACGTTAGAGAGTATGTATTTTACACCATGGGTAAAGCTATTTTTTCTCCTTTAACAGAAAGTGCTTATATAAAAAGAACTTACAATTTGGAAAATGGAGGTGGGGGTATGGAAGTAATATATTCTACTCTCCTTCCTGTTTTTTCTCCTCTCTGCTGGGGAATTCCTGTTCAGTCAAGGAGGGCAGGACAGCGCCCCCGAACCACCTTTGTCCTCCGACCTTCCATCTGGGAAGAGACATCCTGAGCTGAGCTGGTGTTTCTCCCGGGTCGGCCGCCAACTGTCCACGGAATGCAGAGTTTGCAATTCTCCTTTCACAAAAACCAGAGGCAGAGAGACGCCCAGCCCCTTCCAGGTGAATAAAAAGAGGCAGGTGGTAGGGAAGAAGAAAAGGAGCGAGGCCGACCCGGATCTGCCCCTCCATCCTTGCTGTGCAGGGAACCGCCTCACCTGGCTGGCACTTACATGCCCGGAGCCCTGGATGCCTTGCCTGTAAAATTACACGTTCATGTCCACTCCCCAGATACTGGATGGGAACCGAATGAGGTTGTGTGGGTGGGAAATGCTTCTCAAGGTGGCAGGTGGGTGACAGAGGCTCTGGAAAAAAAGGGAGGTGTCTTGCCCTTATCCCAGGTACGTCCAAGGCCACAGATGCCCCTGCCAGGACTGAGATGGGCGTGGGGTCAGCATGCAGGTTGCTCCCAGCCACCTCGGGCAGAGGCTCCTAGGCCCGACTCACCCCCACGGTGAACTTTCAGTCTGCTCTAGACCTCTGGCTCCGAAAATGGACACTGTCAAGGTGGCTGTTCAGAGGAGTCGACATCTAGAACAGTCTCAGTGGCCTGTGCTCAGAGCTCACGCTTTTACCGCCCCATTATCCAGCTATAATTTCCTGGTGATTTCAACCGCCACCAGGATTTACTGATGCATCCAGAAGATTCTGGTCTCAGTCCCGTCACTGTGTGGTCCCCAGGGAGCAGCTTGACCTCTTCGGACTGCCATCCCATAAAATGAGGAAGTGGGTTCCGTGGGGAAGTCACAAATGGCATTCTGCACCCTCTTCCATAAAGGCTGGGTCCATGGAGGGTTAAAAAAAATAAAAGGTGAACTGCTCTTTGCCAATATTTGAAAGTGGCGATACTTCCTGTAAAAATCCTGAGTCTCGTTTCTCTTTAACACCCTAGTAACAGAAAGCCAGAGCTGGGGAGCCATTACCCTCATATTTGAGTGTCTACTTGGCCCACTTCTCCTTTTATGTTAACTTACAGGAGACCCTGCATCACCTTTGAGTCCTAAAAATGCCAGAGCCCAGGCACTGTCACGTAGAGAGCTGTCTGCCCTTTTCCACGAAGGACCCATTCCCAGGACACATCTGCAAGGCGCCTCACAGAGACTCCCTTCAGCATCCCCAGGCTGCTCTGGGAAACGTTTATCCTCATTTATCCTCCCCTGTCCCACTGCCTAAACCTAAGTTATCCAAGAGATGTGCCCTCGCCCGCCCAGCCCTTCGGGTGCTGCCGTGAGACGCAGGAGCAAATGGTGATTGACGGGGCTGGGTTTTGCTGTATTTCTCGTAAAACTGTGTCAGGAACGATTAAGTGGCAAGGGCTGGAAAAGAGACGGATGGACCCCTCCTGAGGCCGTGTCTACACATGACCAGAGCCATCCACGGGGCCGGCTGAGTGAGAAACACCAGTCAGAGGGGCCGCGTGATTGAACTGACAGGCCGATTCCCCAGCCAGGGAAGGCAGCCTTGGGCTATGGCTGGGGGCAGGGCAGTTGGTCCTTTGGTTTTTTTCCCCATTTAAAGCGATTTGCAGAGTCTCGAGCCCAGGGTAGAGATTCAGTTCAATGTCCGTGGATTGATTGATTAATTTAAAGCCCCTGAGAGATCCCGTAGGCTCACAGATAAAGCTGCGCGAGCTGAGACTTTCCCTGTCTTCCTCAAAAGGAAAATGTTCAAGAAGCAGCCCCCTAATTGGAGATGATGTACATTTCTGTCTTGATCTCAGAACTGGAGGAGCGGAGGAGAGGCTGGCCCAGAACAGCTGCGGGGTCCAGATTCTTGCCCGACAGCTTCGAGACGTGGACCAGCGTTGGTGGCCCCAAAGTGTGATGTGGTTGTTAAGACTGCGGGGGTCCAATAAGTTTTGGCCTTATTGCCGGCCCTGCCTAAGCAGGTCAGTGAAACACCCCATGCCTCGGTTTCCCTGTTGAGAAATGGGGATTCACGGGAGCTACTGAGGTCAAGCGCGTGCTTAGCACAGCACCAGTCTCAGAAGAGACGCTCCCCAGAAGGTACCTATTACTATGAAGGGGGCTGTGTCGACGCCAGATGTGATCTCACCACACAAGGGAGGTAGGACTCTAGGGGCTGCCCTAACTCAGATGAAAGGACCCCCAACACCCTTTTGGGGTGCCCCATAGTCGGCTGGACATTAATGCCGTCTGCATTTTAGTGGGCTGATGCCTCACTTCACCCAGCACTGTGATTTTGAAAGCAGACTTCCTTTCAACCTGTTAGCCTGCTGATTACCGGAGAACACCCGTCCTGATGTTGTCTGCCTGCAAGGAAGCCTGCATAAGGGATCTGCGGGTCCCCATAGTCTCTCCCCCGGGGGAGGTCTCTCCCCCTGGAGAGAGAGCTCTGGCTATTTGCTAAATTATATCGGAGAAAAACGAACCAAAGTGCATAGGGAAGGGGTGGGGGTGGGGGGGAAGGTGTGGACCAGGATGTGACGTTAATAACACCTTATAAATTCAATTTGCATTCCCCTGTCGATTTTAACCCAACCTGCATGAGCTTTCCAAAATCGGCAGTCGTTTGAAATCCTCCCATGTGATAGACGGTCTTAGACATTTTAAAACACCGTCCCTTTAACAGACCATACCACGCAATGTGGTTTTAACTGGTTCTAGAATATTCTGAGAGTGAAATATTTTCTGTTTCTGGGCCAGCACTGGTCATTTCTTCGTGAGAATACGATGTTTGAAAATCAGGTCCTCCTATTATAGATTTCTCCCTCAGCTTGTAGAAAATCCATGATTCCCTCAACATTGGTCTTTGAAAGCACATTGACTAAAATCTTCATGCTTAATTCATGAAGCGCAGTCTGGAGATTAGTGGAGCTGGACATAGACCAGGAATACTTTATCATATTCTAATAAGCAGAGGCTGAAAATTGCATTTCTAAAGCTACAGTATTAAAGGGCACACCGCAAAACATGACCCAAACATAACTCAGTAGTTTTACAGTGTCTGAAAAGGCTTTGATGTGATAAAGTATGCTGACGAGAGGAATAAACACAACTGGAAATTTCTGAATTTAAAAAGGGGGGGGGAGGTGCTTGGCAAACATTCAGTATATTTGTGGAAAAATATACGTTATCAACTCCCATATTATGATTCCTATTAAACCAGTACTGACTATCGAGTCACGCTATAGAAGATCACTATAGCGCCACAATTTAGGGGTATGGAAAGCGTAAAAGCACGAGAGAGGGAAGAAAATAAAGCAAGCCTAATGAGGTTAATCTGAAGAGTTCCAGAAAAACCTACGTGCTGGCTTTTCAGCCTTTCTTAAAACAGGTCACCAGCCCTGTCTCCAAAAGCAGAAGGCAACGCACATGGGGGCAAACGCTTGACAGCAGAGTTGGGGACACTGCTCAGAAAATGGTGCAGGATAAAGGCCCTCCCCGATGCAGGTAAAAAGTCTCTGCAAAATGATGGCCAAGTGTGAAAGCAACCGTAGGCTCCAAATACCTAAATCAGCGGGGCACACGCACCGGGTGCAGCCCCTGCACACAACAGGTGCTAATAAGTACCTGTCTGATCCATCAACTGAGGAATGTATCCACATGGGGGAGAAAGAAAGCAATGGAAACAGGTCCCGTACGTGCCACCAGGGCGATGGAGACTGCTGGATCTACCCTACCGAGTGCTTGCTAAGCTGTTTCCCCTTTACAAAGGCAGCCAGCCACTGATCAAAATAAACGAAGCATTAGGTCAGGAACAGTTTTCACAAAGTCAGTAGCTTCCCGCCAGTAAGCACTGGACCCACTGGCGGCCCCGATATTTCTATGCAGGAGAAGGTGGGGGTGAGGGGAAGCGATCAGGCGGGAAGGGGATGGGAGGCGGGAAGGGGATGGGGGGCGGGGGGCCCGCAGGATTTGTCTTTAAACTGTAGAGCGTGGGTACTAGACTGCATGTTTATCGGGGAAGGTGCGGGGGGATGCTTTAGAGATCTGGCCGGTGGGGGGATGTGCGTGATTCCCCTCCTCTCAAAGCCAGCGCTCATCACTGCTGAGATCAGAGTAGAAAGATCAGAGTGGCCAAAACCTGCTGATTTCTACGATTTTCTTTTTATGGGTGTACATTCACCACGACTGCTTCACTCCCTTAAGGAAGCGGAGTGTAGCCTCTTACTTTCTATCAGGCCCTGCTCACCCCCATCTCAATCTACTGCTGGGCCTCTCATGACATAACCCATGCTTCCGCGCACCACCCCAAACAGGCCTTGACATCAGCAGACGTCGTCAGAGGAGGAGTCCTCTTCAGCTGGCTGGCCCCGCTCATCCTTCAAGTCCCCAATGGCCTCATTCTCGGAAGCCACCCTGGCACCCCTGATGCACCCCCCGCAGGCTGGACTAGCTCCTCTGGGTGGATTTCCAGAGCATCCCAGTCAGCCCCACCGTCACTCTGATGACACCTTAAATTACTGCACAACTCCCCCGCCTCAGACTAGACACTCATGAAGGGCCAACATCTTAACAGGTAGCCCACTGCCCGCCCTCCCTCCCCAGGCACAGCATGAAGCCTGCCAAGGTAGGATCTCAAAACATTTCTTGCATGAAAGAAATGAACAAAATGAAGGTGGTGACTCCAAAAGACCCAGTCCTAAAGGGGGACTGTGGACACCATCCTCTGTTTTGCATCTCACTTTCACTTAAAAAAAAAAAAAAAAAGCCTATGGTGTCTAGTATGTATACATGCCAGATACGACTACAGAAAACTTGACTACTATGAAAGACGAGCAGAAAGAAAGAAGAATGAAAAACTACCCATATTCATGCCATTTAGTATTTCTCTCACTGTGAGTGTAAATTTTATCCCTTTGAACATTGAGGGTCTTTTCCATCCTTCTGAATTCAGATTTCTGACAGCAGTACCCGATGAACCATCCCAAAGCCGTCCTGAGCATGGTTCACCCACTAGAGCATCCTCAATGGCCGACCAAGAAGCAGGGGTCCTGCCGGCTCCACGGTGAGTACGTTGTTCACCTCGGAGAGGTCGGTGTGGCCAGGCAGTAGAGACTAAGAACCCCATTGTTGAGAGATATGGCCTTAAATACAGCCCCTTAAAGTCACAAATGGACATGCTGGTCACAAAGACTGATGCATGGTCCCAACCAGAATTCCAGAATTGCACGCCACATGCTGGAGGGGGCAGGAGTCATGCAGCTGCCAGCTGGGGAGGGGGCTCAAAGCCACGAGAAGACTCTCAGACGTGAGCCAAGAGGAATGAGCTTTGGTTCCGGTTTCGAGGAAGGGGAAGAGATACATTTCCAGGTGCTGCTGTCCTTATAGCTTCCTTTGGCCCGTTACTGCCAGACCTTCTGCTGCGAGCACGTTATCTGACTCCACGTCTATTTCCACAGCAGCTGTTGCCAGTGAGGCATGTGTCTAGCTATCCTCGGTGGCTGCTTCTGCAAGGTTTGCAATGTCTTCTCCTGCAACTGCCACCACTGCGCCGCCTCCCGCCGGATGCCCCCGAGCCTCCTGACAGATTCCTCTTCTACACAACGCCAGTTCCCTGGGCCAGCTCCCTTTTCCCGGGGCCTTCGACGGTAAGGATGGGGTCGTGGCATCAGGGAATCACCGCTTCCCTGCAAGACCAGCCCTTCTTGTTCCCTTAATCATAATTCCTTACTTGCAATATGCATCAGTCGCTATTTAAATAAACAATGAGGGATTTCAAACTGAGAAACTATGAAAATGAAACTGCTTTAATTTACATCCCAAGGGACTGAGGCTGTAGAATTCTCTGAATGCCAAATAAATAAATAAAAACCTAAGAATCAAGTCGGGCTTGGTCTATGAATTGTAAAATGGGACAAAGGAGCCAGGAGTGGCCCATGGCAACTTATTAGTCCCTATGCTCCCCAGGGGCTGCCCAGGGTTCCTTTAAATGCAGAAAACAGAACTGCACCGGAAGTACCAGCCCCTCCTGGAAGGGAGGTGGGCATGCCATGGTGGATGTGACCAGAAATGATGAGTCATGGCCAGCTGAGCACTGAGACTTTGCATGTGGATTTTGCACTAGGACAGGGTGGGTAGAGTGAGCTGTGTTCCACTGAGATAAACAAGCCAAAGACAACAAGACGACTCTGGGGGGGGTCCATCCTTGGCCAGCTCTGCCAACACTCAGGTAACATGGAGAGAGGTCAGACCTTGCTCCGGCAAATACAAAAGTAGGACCTGATCTGAGGTTCTGCTGCTGCAGAATGTGGCTGAAAATAAGAGTCTAGGGAAATCTCGGGGACTGACTTTGCAATGCTGCATGGGGTGATGTAAACTGATGTACACAGACGTCCACATGGCTTCGCTTCGTATATGGGGTTAAAAAGGCCCCAAGGATTCCAGGAGATGAAGCTGAGGACAGGTTAAAGGATAGGCATTAATAAGGCAGGGGAAAGAGCAGCGAGAAGTGGCTTTACAGTGCTCTTGCAGGGGACTTTATAAGTGTTATCACATCTCAGCCTCAAATGAGTCTTCCCACCTGAGAGAATAAGCTGAGACTTACACAGATGTTTCTGATGGCACAGGCTGGCGATGGTGACTGACAGTGGGGCTCAGATGCAAACTAAGGTCACCTGCCTCCCCCTCCAGTTGCTAGAGGACGAAACCCAAAGGCCATTTTCGCATGTCTGCAGCGTGGAAATGTATACGCCAATGGACCCCAGCACACAGGACGCTATCAGCTTTCACGCTCTCTGGCTGTCTTTGTGTCATCTCTCTTTCTCTCTGATTCTCTTTCTCTGGGTGTATACATGTCTTTCTACACTGGCCCACCTCTCTTTGTTCAACAGACAGCCTTCCTCCGTGCAGCGTGGGGAGATGGGAGATACTGCCAAGCAGCAGGGCCACTTGGCTCAGCTGTGTAGCACGAAGGCACGCAAAGGCGCTCCCCACCCGCTGGAGCAGGGAAGTCCCTGCAAGGCCTCAGGGCGCCCTGGTTTTCTGGTGTGCTCGGTCCTCAACCCAGCCCTTCGGCCAGGAGACAGGTGCTGAGAAACTGGTCAGACCTGGGTCAGGGGCCCACCCCTATGGTGGGGACCCTGGTGGTCATTTTGAGATCAACAATCCTATCTCCAGCATGAAGAGTGAGACAGATGTGTCCCAAGGAAGACAGGGCGCTGTGAGCAGTACAACGGTGATGGGAAAACATGCTAGGCACCTTTTGATATAACAGTAAAAAATTAGGATAAAGCCCTGTGATCCTCAAGAGAATCGAGATACAGCACAGGGGAGAAAAGCAAGCTGAGAGGCAGTGAATGGCAGGATGGGGCAGTGTCGCCAGGAGTCTTAGCCTGCTGGGGCTTCTGTAACAGAATGCCACAGACCCGGTGACTTATACACGAAAGACATGGATTTCTCACAGATCTGGCGGTTGGCAAGTCCAAGATCAATGTGTGGGCGGATCGGCGTCTAGTGAGGACCTGCTTCCTGGTTCATAGATGGCTGTCTCCTCACTGTGTCCGCGTTTGATGGAAAGGGCTGGAGAGCTCTCTGGGTCTCTTCTCTATGGGCACTAAACCCATCACCAGACTCGGCCCTCGTGACCTAACCGCCTCCCAAAGGCCTCACCTCCTCGTACTATCACATTAGAGTGAATATGAATTCTAGGGGGACACAAACATTCGGTCCCTAGCAGAAACCACCAGTGTGTCCCAACTCTTTCTTTTTCCCTTCTTCCTTGGCTACTGAGCTTCCCTATTTGTTTATTTCCACATTTATGTACCTAGCACCTTGGAGCCAGGACTGAGGCTGCATCTCCCAGCCTGCCTTGCCATTAAGCCGCTGAACTGCAGCCTTAGAGAAGGAGGCACAAGTCTTGGGCGGGACTTTGTAGAAGGCTCCTTGAAAGGGAGGAGGTTACACTCTATTCCACCACTTCTCCTTCATGCTGCCCGGTCATTCTGGTCCAGGGGTTACCTTGAAGATGGAAGCAGTGTTGCCAAGCAGAGAGGAGGGGGCAGGGTTGCTGACAACTTTTGGGGGGGGGGGGGGAGGGCACGCCGACTGTAGGCGGCTCCTTTCCACTCCTGTTTTAGATGAAAGAATTCTCCCACCCTGGCTGTGTCCTTGCTACCAGCAGCCAAATGCAATGCCTGATTCATCCTCCAGGGCACCAAGCCAGGCCCCCCATGACCCTCTGGGCCTGGTTTCCCAACCTGAGCTGCCAGTAACAGCAGAGCTACCCTTGCTTCTTCCTCTCTCTTCCTGCTCCTGCTTCAGCCACCGGACACGCTGAGAACCCAGGGGTGTGAGAAACAGTTCCCTGTCCTAACGATGTAAATGCTTCCACGCTTATCACGTTTGTAATCCGCGTGTACGTCCACATTTTAGCGGCTGTCATTCCACTCAGGAAAGCTCAAGAAACTGTATTTAGTTCAACAGCATTAAGCACTTGGATGTTTAACTGAGATCCTGCTACCCTTCCCCAAATACCAGCTCTGGGCAGAATATACCTATTTCCTATTTGGGTAAATTAGAATCTGACCTCTGCACACGGACACAGTAAAATGAAAACAAAATAGAACAAAGACTCTATTTTGCAAGAATCTTCCTTGACCACCAGACTTTTTTTTTTTTAACGCCATGGTGTTCTTTATTTTCTCATATGTACATCATATATTGTAATACGAAATGGATATTGACTGCAGCTGAGGTGGATATCCACATGTATTGACCTCAGAGGTACATATTGACTGAGACAAAGGTAAAATCGATGCTTACCTTGAGGGATAATAAATCTGGATATCTATTGAAATAAGACGTCAATAGGCACATTGTTACAAACACCCGTGGTTATAGTCACTGGAGCAAATTTGTACAGTGAGCGGTCCGTGGTTGTTTCCTAGAAAACTAGAGGCAGTGGTGGCAGCTCACAGAGGCTGTGGTGGCTGCCTGTTTTGCTTCTTTACTTCTTTCTCGGTTCTGTGGCTAGCTAGCACTGGACTAGGTCAATAACCCCACCCTGCCCTGCCAAAGGCGGGAGCTCAGCCTCTGTTTTCAGGAAGCAGTTACTGAATTAGCTGTTTGCGTTGGCTATTGGAAGAAAAAAACGGATGTAGGTATCCCCCATTTTAGCGCTTGGTAAACTGAGGCTCAGTGAGCTTGAGAAACTCGTCTAAGAGGACAGAGGTGATAAAGGGTGACGGACGCCCTACATCCAAAACCATCTCATGTTGAGTGTGTTGTCTTTCTGCTACATCCCTGTCTGCTGATAACTATAATAACACTGGAACTCGGGTGGTAGACAGAAATGTCAGGGAAGGGTGAACGCAGAGATGGGAGGGGGTGAGGAAGGGTCTGTTAACGACAGAAAGCAGCAGTAACAACCTGTTTGCAGAGCTGGACCCCACTTCCCATCACGGCTGTCCCTGAGGAGCATCATCACAGCCGAGTTTTGGTGAGTCGTGACTCTGCGCCAGCTCCCGTGGCAAGCATCTTACAGACCTTATTTTGACAAACTCTCATACTCCTAGCAGGTCACGTGATAGATAACTCGGCCATCTATCCAATATTCGTTCTCCGTTTCTCCCTTGGTGGCTGAGCCCAGTTTTGGTCACCCATCTCCCCTCCACCACATGGACTAAAACTGGGCTATGAATCTGCAGGGGCCTGAGCTCCCAGTGATGGTGGGTCCAGAGGCTTCCCTAGAGACTTCACATACAGGCATTTGATACAGTTCTGGCCAGTGGGGTGTGAGCATAGGTCTGTTGCGGGGCTTTGGGGAAAGGTCTCCCTGTTCTGGAGAGATACCCACTAGAGCAGAAGGTGTCTTTCCCCTCTAGCGTTACACTCTCTGGTTCCGGTGTGGGGAACTGCTGGAGCCATCCTGAAAATGTGAGGGAGACTCCAACTGGGGAAGAGGCTGATGGACACCTCAGGGAAGTGGAGCCAGATCAGGACGTGTCACCTCCGTGACCACCCTACTCTGGACTCCAGATTAGGTGGAATTACACACTTCCATACTACTGAAGCCACTGCAAGTTGCGTTTCCTGTCATATGCAGCCCAGAGCATCTCAACTGATACACGCAGGTGCCACATTATCCCCCTTTTATGCAAAGAGAGACCCGGGCTTAGGAATGTCAAGTGTTACATGAGGCAACTAGTGTGGTGCAGCCCACAGTCTGAGCTCTTAACCGCTCTTCTGCATCTACTCCAGGCATGCCTCCCATTTAAGGCCTGTACCAAGGTCTACTGGAAATCAGGTCCTGTAAATGAAATCAACCAGGATGGGCACTGATCCCCTCTATGTGACCTTGCAATTCCTTTCTGGAAGCACTGTATAAGAGGCACCCTCCAAAACCTACTCTCTTCAGAGGCCCTGCATTTCAAAACTGTTTTACTGAATCACAAGACATTTCCCCCTGCCTTAGCATATCAACTGCAGGAGAACTTGCTTATGTTTCCTCAGCACCTATGATGCAGTTTATCAAAAGGCTTCTGTTCAAGAAACATACCACGTGCTTTCAATTCTTCTTGTCCAACCTACTCTTTCTTCCCCAACGGGAACAATCCTTTTTATTCTTCAATGTGCAGCATACATGATAGAATTAAAGGGCATTTGCTCTACTCTTCTTGACCATAACTGCCACCCTGGATCTGCTTTCCACACCAATAAAATGCCATGATGTACCTCCTATAAGAGTAGTCAACACACTGGATTCCTTTAGTAACCCTTCACTGAATGCCTACTCAGTTTCCTATATGTGTTTCTCTCCTTAAAGACAGGAACTGTATTTCATTTACTTATGTAATCCTAGGACCTATCACAGTACTGGACATAAGAAAAAGCACAGAATTTGCTAATAATTAAAGATTTCAGGTAGGGTAGGATGTGTCAAAAACAGTGAAATCCTTTTGGAAAATTCCAACGGAAACCAACTTCCAACAAAGACCCCCTTCCCCTAGAGTTTTCCATCTTTTCTCACCTTCTAGCTAAGAAGCAGAATCATGGTTAATCCCCCAGGTCCTTATTCTACAGAAAAAAAGAAAGGAAAAAAAGAAAAAGCCAACAGATGGGTTATGACACAGTTGAACTAGGAGAAGCCAAAAGAAAGTGAAGAGTCACACGCTCTAAGCTCCATCTTACCTTCAAGAGTCTGTCTTTTTATAGGAAATCAGGGCACTTTATCATCCACTTACTAGTTATCTTTATGCCATTACCAGAAACTCACACTTAAGCAACAGCCTCACTACTGCAGCTTCTTTGCCGTGTCCAGGGGCCTTGGCGAGGGGTACACTGGGGGAGTCACTAAAGAGTCCAATCCACTGAAGGCTCACATTCAACAAAAAGGCAAAGACCTTTGGACTCGGACTGAATTATACCACAGACTTTCCACGGTTCTCCTGCTTGCAGATGGCAGGTTGCGGGAAGTCTTGGCCTCCATAACTGTGTGAGCCAATTCCTATAATAAATCTCCTCTGTTTGTCTGCCTATGCGTGTATGTGTGTGTCCATCCATCCATCCATCAATATCCTATCCGTTCTGCTTCTCTGGAGAACCCTAATACAGGTAGTTTGGTCAGATGAAATTAATGTGTCAATAGGGCGGCCACATTCCCAAAAAGAGACATCACAGCATGGCTACTAAACACTACAGATGGGAAACAAAGCGGGGAATGGTCATGTCTTTCTGGAAGGCCAAGGTTCTCCCCTCCCTGCTCCTCCTCTATCACTATCACCACCACAAGGAAACCTGCACGTCTCCACAAGGAGCATCCTGGATGTCCCTCTTCACCCCCAGCACCTTGTGCAATGTCTGGTACACAGGAGGTGTTCAATCAACTGATGTTAAATAAGAGGTCAAAGGTATGAAGAGGCACCTAGGACACCTTAGCAGGAAGGAACACGAGACAAGCGCTCAGGGGACAGAACGACCTCACCTTCTCTGAGCCTCCGTGTCCTCATGCAAGTGGCTTTTCTAACCCATCCTGCAAGTGGCTTTTGTACGTTTCATGATTCTGGCAATAGAAGATTCGCTCCTTTCAGGACCTGCTTCAAGCAAGCTACGAAGCCACTTCAGAGTCCAAGAAAGGGTGGATTTTGCTGCTGAGCCAGAGCTTCCTGACAGCCCGCTCATCTGAGTACAGAGCAGCCCTATCCCGTCCCCGCAGGACAGCAACTAAGCGGCTCACCAGTGGCAGCCTCAGGAATTCAGGCTGCCTATTTAAGGCAATGGCCTGAATCTTCATTATCTGCACCCAAAAACCATGAGTCAGGTCTCCTTCTGTTTGCCAAATGCTACAACCCACTCGCGTTTGGGGCTATTGTCACCTGGAGAGTATTTCAAGGGCTTCAGCTGGAGCAAAAGAGCCCCCCAGGGAAAACTTCGCCATGCACCTCACCAACACGGACCCTCCCTGCAGCCGTGCAAGGTCGGCCAGCAGCAACGCAGGGGTCCATGCCGCAGGGCAGTGCAGTCACAGCCACACAAGAGACAGACATGACGCTGACATCAACTGCAGGGTCATAGGAGTGTTTCATCTAATCGCCACAGCTACAAAAGAAGAGGTTAAGTCCCCTGTAAACACTCATCATTTCCAAGGTAGACCCGCTTGATTACATAACCACCAGTAAACATGCAGTAAAAGGATGTCACTTAAGAGACAATGTTTCCCGACTGGCAATGAACTGGCATTCACTGGGACACTTCGCACATTTCCCAGGAAGAAGTCCTGGCACGGGGATCATGAAGTGACTCAAGACAGCACCAGCTAACCAATGAGAGCTTGGCTCCAGCTCCTCAAGCACAAGGTGGTGGCCGTGACCGAGCGCCCCGCTGTCTGGGCCACTCTGCTCCCTCTATTCCCCACGCCTGATGGGTTCAACGCCAAAGAAAATGACAGTTCTTCTGATCAACAGCTCCATTTACGGTAATCAGGGGAGGGCAGTGAGCTAGTCTCAGGATGCCAAGTGATCGCTTGTTTTCAGGATAATCAATAAGACACTTATCTTGAAAGATTCATGCAGGTTTGGAATCAATTATGAATGGGATGATGATAAAACTCGGAGAGAGACTTGCTGGATTAAAAAAAAAATTCTGATCAGAAAGTTAGGCTCCATTTTGTAGGTTTCTCTGAAATGTTATATAAGTTTAATAAAGAATACTCACGCTACTATGCCATTATCAAATAGTGAGATTACCTCAGGATTCAGTAGGGATTTTCAAATTCAGATGCTGTGGAATCTTGGGATAATATTGTTCAGGTTTTTGAAAAAAGGAGGAGGAATTTCCCATCGAAGGTATGAAGGGCCGCAATGTCATACACAGTAGAAATGGCATGAATTTTAGACGCAAACGAACGTTGAGTCCGAAAGTAACGTTCTACCACTTAAAGATAAATGGTCTTGGGCATGTTACTTAATCTCTCCAAGTCAGAATTTCCCTGCATCAAAGAGACGACAATGGCATCTCAATCGTAGGGTTATGGTAAAGAGAAAATGAGATTATCTATATGAAAAGTTTATCATAATCCCAAGAAATGCAATAGGTTCTCAAAAGCTAGGCATTCCTAATATGAGCATTGTGACTTGGTGACCTTGAGCAAGTGACTTCATCTTTCGGGTCACCACTGTCTCCCTTCTAAAATGGAAATAACCAGCATGTTGCAAGGTGGCTGGGGAATTCAATCAGATAATGAAAAAAAAACAGCATCTGATCTTACAACTGGCACATGGTAGGTACCAAAAATTATAAATAATGGTATGGCAAGAACTCATTGTGTTCCCTTTATTCTCACACTCGTAATTCTTCTGGCACCAGATGAGTGGGCTCTGTCCCAGAGTGAGCGAATCTCTAACACCAGCTGGGTGTCCTACAATTCAATTCGCTTCTGACACTGATAACCAGAGTTAGCGCAGACCCCGCAGGTTGACGGCTCGGTCCCACAAGGCTGCCCGGGCTTCAGACGCCAATCTCAAATAGTCGGAGCCCAGGTTACCCAAAACTTCTGACTTGGTTACACATGGGAGGGTCTCACAACGTCCTTCCCTGGTTCCACAATTTGCTAGCGTGGCTCACACAACCAAGGAGACCAGTTTCCGAGCTACTGCCGACTGATCACAAAGGCTACTGTAAAGGATACAAATGAATGGTCAGAGGAAGACACACACAGGGTCAGGTCTAGAAGGGTTCTGAGCACAGGAGCCTCTGTCCCTGCAGACTTAGGGGTGTCACCCTCCCACCTCATGAATGTCTTCACCAACCTTTAACGCAGGGACGCCTCTGAATCCCACAACGTAGGGATTTCTATGGCGGCTTCACCATGTAGGCAAGATGGAGTCTTAAGTCAATTTCCAGCCCCTCTCATCCCTCCAGAAAATGGAAGGCGGGTGTAAACTGCCAGCTTCTGCTCATGGCTTGGTCTTTCTGGTGACCAGGCCCCATTCCAGGGCCCACCATCAGTTGCCTCATGAGGACAGAAGATGCTTCTACCACCCAGAAAAGTCCAAGGGATGTAGGAGCTCCCTGTCAGCCACTCCTACCACTAAGGAAATGACAAGGGTCTCGGGAGCCCTGTGTCAGGAACTGGGACCAAAGATCAAATATGAGCAGGAGCCAGAGGCAGAGATAGATAGATAGATAGATATAATTTTTTTTCTCATTATTCCACAATAATATTCAACTAGAAAAAACTAAAAGAGAAGCAAGAAATCAAGTCTCACCTCTCCATTTCACAAATAAGGAATCTGGGGCTCAGAGAGCCCTGTCTTGCCTCAGGTTACCTGGAGCAATTATTTCATAGGTGGGCCTGGACCAAACCTCTAGGAGGAAGACGTGCGGCTGGGATGGGAGCGCAGGACAACAGGAGACTCCAGAAGCTGAACCGTAACGCAGAGCCCGTGGAATCAGGCCGAGCTCTGTCATAACTGGAAATCTGCCCGTCTGGGGGTCCAGGGGAAGGGGGAGGAGCCGGGCCTCTGGGAGGGAGCCAAGGCTGAGCTGGGAAGAAAAAGAGACTGTTGTGTGAATTGACTTGAAGAGGGAGCTACTTAAGTCAAGCAGTAGTGGTGAGACCACCATGCAGGGCAAAAAAGAGGAGACGAGAAGAAGGCAGAAAACAGGGAGCCTCCTGGGAGCCTGGCGCCCACCTGACTTCACACCAAGCCCCCTGGCCAGTGGAAGACCAGCTGGGGGCCCATCAGTGGGTCCAGCTTTGGGGAGCAGGTCGAGGGCTGCATGAGTAAACCCTATAGCTAAGAGGCAGGTCCCTGAAGAGACGGAGGCGAAGGAACTGCCAGGCTCTGGGCTGGCAGCTGTGGCGATGGTCCCCATTCAGCTCAGGAGCCTCCGCCCGGGGCGGGGGCAAGGCTGCCAAGACCTGGGCTTCTCTTGGCCCCAAAGAGATCAACATTTGGCCTGAGCCTACAGAGGACTTTGCACAGGCCACCCCACTTACGCTGTCCCGGTGGTCAGAAACAGCCCGGCGTGGTCAGAATCACAGCATTATAAATCTGGCGCTATATTTAGCTCAGATGGCCACGGCTGAAGAATTTCCTTTTAGGTTCAGGTTTTGAGGCATGGACCCTTAAACTGTCCCGAGTGGGCCTCAGCAAAATCCGGAAGCAGGCCAGCGGTCACCTCTGCCTTCCTCCATCTTCCCCTCCCCACCCTCAGGTGCCTCGCTCCTTGGGGAAACCACTTTTGTGCTTTGACAGAGGCGGGAGGAAAACCCTCTCGAAGACTGGCACATTCTCTCAAATGATTTCTGATGAGGTACTGCTTCCATGCACCGAAGGGCACAGGCATCAAGTGTACAGCTTGATGGGCTTTTACATGTCTGCACGTGCATGTAATCACATCATCAGATCAATACCGGGGTCACTTCCAGCCTGGCGGAGGGCACCCCCCTGCCCCTTCAAGATCACCACCCCTCAGAGAGGTGACCACTGCTCTGACTCCTCTCATGTGGAGGCGAACTGACTGCTTTTGACCTTTACGTTAATGGAATCACACTCTGTACCTTTTCGAGGGTCTGGCTTCTCTCACGCAACTCTTAGCCTGACTCCTGGACTTCATAATGTTTATAAAAATAGCCCATCCACTCACCTGTCTCGGGCTTGCCTCTTGTGCGCTGGGCTCAGAGCAATCCTCGTGTTTAATCCTCACTGCAAACTCAGCAAATGGGCATTATTATTCCAGTTTTACGGATGAGGAAATGTTAAGTGACCTGGTGGCCAAATCCTGAGGCTGGAAATCAGCATATTGGGATCACGGATTTATGCGTTTAGACCCCAAAGTACATATCCTGTGTTCCTGGACAGTTTGGCCTGTGACTCCAGGGGTGGGAATAATTCACACGAAACCCTCCTCACGGCGTCCAACACACCACATGTAGCCGTGAACGTTAGCCAAACATTAGCTACAGCGAGGAGGAGGATGGAGGTGGCGAGGAGGATCAGGCCGGGCCTTGCATCAATGTTGGGGAAGCAGAAAGGAACAAGACAGACATGGTCCAGGGCCTCAGGGATCTGACGGCCCGGTGCACAGTACACGCAGTACACATATAGATAACTTGATGACGGGAAACTGCGATCCTGAAGGGAAGGGGCCGGCTGCTTTGGGCCACAGTGAACGGTGATGCTCAGCCCACATTTCCGCAACGGCGTTTTTCTTCTTGACCCGTCGGAGAACCAGGAGGCTGGGGACCTTTGGCAATGTCACATAGCAGTTACCGAAGATGCCTAAGATATTCCCCTCAAAAGGTACGCGACACTAACCAGTTGCTCTAATAAAGCCCTTCACCGGAGAGGCTCAATTACATCTGCAGTGGACTCTTCAGAGAGAGCGTTTAAAAGGCAGCTTCGCCCTTGACTCTTGATTCTGCACGTCAAAAGCACTTAACTCAAAAACCTCCAGATTACCAACACCAGATCGGGGCATCTGCTCCAGAGCTGGACCGCCCCCTGCCTGATGCTCTGACACCAAAAGCACTCGCATTATCATTATGTTATCACTGGGGTTGACTGCAGCTTGGAAAGATGAGCAGGGGACCCTGATATTCCCAGGCCTCCTTTCAAGGAAGTGCTACCAAGTGCATCTCCCTGCAAAACCTAAGATCCCTATTCCGTTTTATGACCCAGGATTCTGCTTCAGAAAAACCAAACCAGACCAAATCAAACAAAAACAAAAACAAAAACAAACACTCCTGTTATTGGATTCACTGTGATTCTAAATTCCTCTGAAGAGGTTGGAGTGGGATCTCACCTTACACTGAGAAGGCCAGGTTGTAGAGTTGACTATTGTCAGAATTACTCTTGAAATGCCGAAACAGCCTTTGGCGCTGGCTGCATCTAACCAAGAGAGCCAGTGTTTGTTCCAGCACTGGCTCAGATCCATTCCTTTGGCTGACCCAACGGTTAAAGCGGCTGCCTGGGTTGACAGACCAGGTTACTACACAATTCCCATGAACGCTTCACATTCAAGATGCTCCAACTAAGAGGCTCATAAGGACACAGACTCCGAAAACAAAAGGTTCCCTTCTTCTTCCAGACCTCTGCTCAGTGAGGAGAAGGCAGAAAGTCACCAGGACTGTGAGAATCCCTGTTTGTCTTGCCTAAAGGTAAATCTGAGTGGGTTAAATGTGTCCTGGGTGGCACACACTGAATCTCTGCTTAAGACTGCGACATCTCAACAGCAAGGTCTTTCTTTCCATCATCGCCATGTTCTCAGAACCAGCAGGCCTCCTGCACACAGAAGGCGCCTCTGCAACATCAGAGGAATGCCCTCTCATGATTAACCTACCAAACAACAGGCCATCAGGACATTCTGCAGTCAGGGGCAGGAGAAGCATCCGCCAGTCAGAGGAGCTGGGAGCCAGAGTCTGGCTCAACTTGATGAAGACCTTTCTAAGAAATGTAACTTTGCATAATGAGTTTCCTACTAAGCAGGGGTCGTCAGTATTTATCAGAAATGATGCAGCAGAGAGAAGTACACTGGGCTGAGGTTGGACTAGTCAACAATCGATGCAACAATGATATTTTTGTGACTATGATCAGTGGTCAATAAAGAATAAGAAATACAAGGACTGTATATAGTTTTCCATAAAGCTAAATAGCTCCAAACTTCTAAGCTGTCTTTACGCACCAAAAGACAATGCTGGCAGGCCTATTTAGGTCAACTCATATACATAAGAATATGACTTCTGACAAAATAAATCTCACGTGTGAGCAAGCACTGGTATCCCCTATTTATACAAAATATGCTTTGACGCCACACATTCACCTATGTTAATACATTAACATCTTCATCTACATCCAACAGTAACCTCGGAAGACAAGTGTATCATAACCCAACAGCAACTGCTATCAAAAGTACAGATCTTACTTTATTTTTACCTTCACCTGACATACTCTGGCCGTGTATTGACCACTTAGGAACATTCTTCTGGCCGTAAATGCAATCAATAATTCACTCGTGCAGAACATATAACTGTACATTTTCTGCTCATACAAACCCGCTGATGAAGAGTGCCCATCAAGGAGCAGGAAAGCAAAGGCGCTCATGCACCCAGCGTCCCTTCTCGGAGGACTGGCCTGAAGACGATCCTTGTCCTGCCTACAAATGAAATATTTAAAACCATGTTTTGATGCCCCGAGTTATACCTGACATATTTGTCGATTTTCCCAGACGCTGGGAGTGATTAGATTTGGGGGTCAGTTGCTCTAAGGTCATGTGCAGACCACACATTTTAATTTCAAATCGAGGATGACAAACCTGATAAGCAAAACTTTATAAAATAAAAGGATATGAAATCAACTTACACTACTAGTTGGTATGGGGAAAACTTTTGTATTAAGTCCTGTCACCTACAGGTACTGGACCTGGTGTTACAAGAGATAATTTTCCTGACAAATAACCTTGATAAGTTAAGGCACCTAGAAAACGTACTGTTACACACCGCTTCAAACCATGGAGAACATTTATTCTCAATGAGGGAGGGGGGCAGAGGGGAAAGAGACTTTGACTTCACATGTCCAGGCTTTTATTGGTAAAGAACATATTCTAGGGAGTGACACTGCCTCTGGAAAGGTCACCACCATGAACGTGCAATGGATGGTCAGCACCGCAAAGGGTTAAACTATAAAGACAATGAAAGGGCCTGGAAGTGCTTTAAAACTCAATTAAAATAAAACCAGTTCCCGTTAGTTTCTCCAATCCCGATTTAAGACGCATTCTGTATTATCAATTCATGTGAAAAAGGGTACAGCAATTGAATTCTGAATTATGCTAACCCATTTTCTCAGCTATAGAAAATGTTGGCTTCCAGCCCAATGAATACAACGGCCACATGCTCAAGACCCTTAATTATCTAATTAATGTAGTGTCATCTTAGCAATTAGTTCAAATGACCACACGTAACTTTTTTCTTTCGAAGATCACAATTGTAAATATTTTTAAAGATACTGGTTATCCCGTGCCATAGCCTGCACGTGGAAGATGCATAATTCCGATCAAAAACAGAGAACGACCAAGAAAACTCTTAAATTAAAATAAAACACCAAACCAACCCTCCTATGGGCAATGGCTGATTTTCATATGATTACACTCTATGGTAAGTTCACAGATAGCCTACTGAACTAGAGTTGTGACCAGGAATTACTATCTGGGTTGGCAGATATTATCAAAGGAAATTACGAGGTGTGTTTGGGGTGGTGTTAAGATCAAGAATTCATTCGAATGAAGGCCTTAATAAATGGCCTTATAGAGTGAATAATATTTAGAAAAAACTCTTCACAGAAGACTGCTCTTCCTGCCCTTTTCCTCAGCCACCATGGAACTGGAGTCTAACTAAATCCATCACTGACTCTGCAAATCAGATAGTGCCACAAGTTGCTTCTATGATTTACTAATCCCAGAGCTTTTGGATTCCAAAGCTAATGTTGTGGAAAAGTATACTTATGCTAAAGAAATCATTTCTGTGCCATCTGTTTGGTCCCGTCCGTTTGGCAATCTGTCCTCCATGGGACCACCGGCGAACAGCTCTGGACATGTGTCAGGATCTCTACGCTCCTGATGGCCCAAACCTGGTTCCAAGGAGATGTCATTTATTTGGGACCACGGAGACAATCATCTGTAATTGGTGAGGATTAACTGAAGCCAACTTTAGCAAATATGACCCTTGCTTTTAAAGAGCTTGCAGTCTGACGGAGAAAGCCAGGGCACACGTGTGCACACACACACATGAGCAAGTCCAGAGTTCTTGGATGATAGTGTGCCTTAAACACTGTGCATTATCTAGAAAACTCCTTGGTCAGCCCTGGAGGTTTACCATATAGAACTGAAGTCTCTCGTTTGGTGTGAAATGGTGATACTTTCCTTGGGTCTCAGGGAGTCTCCAAGGCAGTCTAAGTTCAAGTAGGGGAGGAAGTTACATTTTTCAAGCAATATTATATTCCAGACTTCAAATTACATCAGTAATGTAAAGATATTACTACCTTATTTCATTTCTCACAGCTACCTTGCAAGGTCGATGGTGTTTGTTTTCTGAAGAGGTGGGAACTCCAGTATTTCTCAGCCTACTTCTCCATCTGTAAGGGAGTGGAGGGAGAGGATCTCCCGACTCCACCAACGCTCAAATTCTACCCCCTGCAGCGCAGGCACTGCCTGGTTGGCGTCCCCTCCTGATTGGAATTCTGCCACCATGGTCCCGATGCACATCACTGCTCTTCTCTTGAGACTCGCCAGCCTCATCTTCTGCTGCTTCCTACCCCGTAGTGTATATTCAATTAAAAGTATAATCGAAAACAGATAGATAGACAGACAAATAGATAATGTGTGTATATATACACACGGCCTGCATTTCTCCAAAGACACACAGATAGCCAAGAGTCATGTGAAAAGATGCGCAACATCACTAATTATTAGAGAAATGCAAATCAAAACTACAATGAGGTATCACCTCACACCAGTCAGAATGGACACTATCAAAAAGTCTATAAACAGTAAATGCTGGAGAGGGTGTGGAGAAAAGAGAACCCTCCTACACTGTTGATGGGAATGTAAATTGGTGCAGCTACTATGGAGAACAGTATGGAGGCTCCTTAAGAAACTAAAAACAGAGCTACCATATAATCCAGCAATTCCACTCCTGGGCAGAGAAAAACATGGTTCCAAAGGATATATGCACCCCAATGCTCACTGTAGCACTGTTTACCATAGCCAAGACACGGAAGCAACCTGAAGGTCCACTGAGAGATGAATGCATAAAGAAGAAGTGGTATATATATATACAATGGAATACTACTCAGCCACAAAAAAGAATGAAATAATGCCATTTGCAGCAACATGGATGGACCTGGAGACTATCACACTAAATGAAGTCAGAGAAATACAAATATTATATGATATCACTTATATGGGGAATCTAAAAAAAAATTATACAAATGAACTTATTTATAAAACAGAAACAGACTAACAGAGAACGAACTTATGGTTAGGGGGGCGGGGGGCAGGTGGGGTAGAGATAGATTGGGAGTTTAGGACTGACATGTACACACTGCTATATTTAAAACAGATAACAAACAAGGACCTACTGTATACCACAGGGAACTCAGCTCAATACTCTATAATAAAAGAATTTGAAAAAGAATAGAAGCATGTATACATATAACTGAATAACTCTGCTGCACGTCTAAAACGAACACAATATTATCAATTATATTCCAATATAAAATTATAAAATTATACTCCAATATAAAACAAAAAAATTTTTTAAAGAGTATATACCTGCATGGCTCTGAGAATCCCATGTGCTTCCCTTCCTCTGATCCTTCTGTCTGAGTAGCCCTTCCTTCCTTTGCCTGCCTAGTGAACTTGGTGCAGCATTCAACTTAGCTGAGATACCACCTCCTCCTGCGAGACTGCCCTGCCTCTACCTCCCACTTCTTGCTCTATGTCCTCCATAGCTTAAGCACACTTAGGTCACACTCTGCTGCAATTTATTTAAGTATCTATCTCCTTGACTGAGCTGTGAGTTCCTCAGAACAAAGCAAACCCCGCCCCTTTATCCCTAGCGTTTAACACAGTAACATCCACACAGCAGGAGCTTCATAATTATTGCTGAGCCATTAGATGGGTTTTTAACAGCTCCGAAAAATAGGAGCAGAAATAAAAACAGGACTGAGGTGGGATAGCAAGCGTGATGAAGTGCCTGACAATATGAAAAAAGAGAGAAAGAAACCAAAACTATGAAAAGGCCAAAAAAAAAAAAAAAAAAAAAAGTGCAGAAGAGGTATGATGTGACCTTATTGTTATGGCTTCTTTTGTGGTGTAGGTTTCTGAAAGGCAAGATGTGTCATAAGTAATATTAACAATCAACAAAGCTGTAACAGCATTACAAATGATATCCATTTGTGGGGATGTCTCCTCACCGTTAAACCTGTTTCCAAACAAGCATTCTGCAGGAGATAATACACATTCCAGGTGTCAGAGATGCAATTCTGGAAGCCACACAGAAAACCAGGCTTTCAGAAAACCATGAGGTTGCATTCATTTTCATTTACTTATAATGTTGATGTATCATACTGATTTTTTCCCAAATGACCCATAGCTGGAAACGAATTTCTTTCACACAGTTCCTAACAACTACATATCTATCTACCTATCTATCTACCTACCTACCTATCTACCTACCTACCTACCTACTCATTCATCCAGCCAGCCAGCCAGCCAGCCAGCCATCTATCTTAACTATCTATTTGGATTTGGTGTATATTACATACGCCAAATCACTGAATGGTAAGAGATTAATCCAATGGTATGAAACTATTTTGTCAAAAAGTCCAGAAACCATCAACAACAGCTTTAGTTGCCTTGTGTTAGGGTCAGACAGTATCTAAATACTTTCTGAAGCAGGAAGTCAACGATGTACGCCCAACTATATAATAAAGTGTCTACAAGAACAAAGGCTGTATATTTTTCCCCCCTGAAATCTGGACCCAGAGGGCAAATGTTCTTGTGAAAATATTAATTAGCAAGTCTCGGTTGTCTGGAAAGAACTGTGGCCAGGAGGGTACAAATAATAGATAGCAAAAACCATATCTGAATACATTCCATCAAAGTGAAACCCTGAAACTGAATTACCAACGCACAAGCCCAAAGAAAGGCGCCTGTGCATGTGCTAAATTGAAAGTCATACCGCTGACATCCCCTGGCGACAGATTCTTCACAATGGGGCAGCTTCTCCAAGACCACTAGGGTGAAGCAAAGAGTGGGCCAGCACACGGCACTCCAAAGCTATGAATTGGGACTTATCCAAAATGTGGTGATGGGGGTGCCAAGGACGAACGTGTGGAACACTCGTCCCCACCTAAATGGTTTAGTAACTGAAGCCCAGAAAGGTTAAGTACATTTTCCAATGTCACAAAGCTGGGCCGTAGAAGAGTCTGGAGTGAAACTCCAGCTGGTCTGCCTCCAAAGTGAGGAATCATACCCATTGCTGTCTGAACTTCCTTCTTGGTGAATTTGGGGCTGGATGAAAGCGGAGCCACCAGATGAGCTGGTGTCAGGGTGCCTATACTCACAGTGGTAGAGCTGGAACTTAGGGTACCAGTGACGGAGGTGCTATTCTGAAGAAGGCCAACAAGTGAACAAACTCTTAAAACACTTGTATTTAATTTTATAAAATTATATTTATATTCAAAATATTAATATACTAAAACCCAGAATCATATATATACATATATATATATAGAGAGAGAGAGAGAGAGAGAGAGGTGTTGGATATATATGTGTGTATAACAAATAAATCCAAAATTTATATATTATATTAAAATATATATTTATACATACCAAATAAATCCAAAAGACTAGACAGAAGGTCTATTTAGCAAATATTCACTTTTCTTCCTCCCACCTCTTTGGAAGGTGTAAAACTCACCACCTGAAGTTGGACTTGGTCACGTAAGTGGCTTTGGCCAATGAAATGCGAATGAAAGTGATGGCAGTGCTAACCTCAAGTCTAGCCTTTCCAAGGCATCAGGAGCTACCGTTTCCATCACAGGAAGAATGTGCCCTAACTCACCACTTGCAGCCTGAGCTGCAGAACGAGACTGGTGAGGCAAGGCCACTGTGGGCAGCCTGACTAGCAGATGGACTAGTCACTCCATTTTGGGTGGTTCGTTACACAGCAATAGCGCAGAGTAGAGATGGGATGGAGAAGCCAAGGGTCAAGCGATATAAAAGTGAGCAGAGTAGCATGGATAGGGCGGTAGAGGGGCAGACGTCAGAAGCATTCTTGAAAAAGGATTAAGATGCTCAAACCACCATTTCTGGTCCCTGATCTCACAGGTATGCAGCTTCACCAAATGCATTTAAAGAGACTAAAATAGAAAGCCACCTGCCTCGTGGAGAATGAAGAATACTAGTACCTTTCAAGCCCAATGCCTCCAAGCAAGAAAAATATGCAAAAGGCATAAACAAAAATCACATCATAGCTCTATTCTGAACTGATAGCAATGTCTTTTGGGAGCAGAACTTCAATTGCTGGGTACAGCTTTTGGACCAGAGAAAGAAAACCGGACATCTTGTGAGTTCCAGAAAATCATGGAAGTGTTATTTGCTGCAGGAAAGTTGGTGAAACGCAGAAGAACTGGAAAGGAGGCCATTTAAAAGATTCCCCAAGATCACGGCGATTACTTCTTCCCTTTCAAATGCAGAGTATATTGAAGTTTCTTTTAAAAATTCATACGGGAGAATCACTCTATTGCAACTGTACGAGGGAAACTGTCAGACAACATTCCCAATTCAATATAATGTTGTGCTTCAAGAAAAGATTTCCATATATTCTAGATTAAAAAAAGCCTCATAAATAAATGATAATCCAGTAGCACGTTCTGAAAAATGAAAAAATAATTTTGTGTTTGCATTTTACTCCACAGAGTAAAATTTAATCTCTCTTTTAATACAGCATGTTTTATATAGAGGTAAAAGATGTAACCTTATGAAAATTGATTTTTTCACATGCTTAAAAATGTCCCTTGCAGTACGTATCTAGGCATTTTCCATCCAAGAGTATAAAGGCATCACACGTTGATAACTTCACCACGTGGGGTTAAAAGTAAATGGAGTTATTGTGATTTGATGTGACACAATTCTTCTTGTTGTGTTAAGAATAATCAAGACGAGACGGCGGTGTTCGCGGTGTGCGCCCCGTTACCAAGGTTATGTTTTCAAAATGGCATCGTGATCTGCAACCCTGCCAAGCACACGGTAGGTGCTTCCTAAATGTTTGTCCGATGCAAGACTTAAGGGCAGCAATGGAGAAAAATCAAACGACCCAGTCCAAAGCAAGGCTGACGTCACAGGATATTAGGATGGGGTAAGCTCAGACCATCTGGGTCTGCCATCAATGCATAAATCCTCTTGGTTTCCTGAGCATCCCTCGCAGAGTGTTGGATCTAAGACTGACACCACACGCTCAGGACATCTCATATTGTGGAGACAAGCCTATGACAGTCTAAGGTGCTCTGAACAAATATTTCCTAAACACCCATTTGAGAAATCCCAAGGAAAACAAAATCAAACCAGCTCTGCTGTACTGTCTGTCCTCACCTCCAGGGGCAGAAGTAGCCTAGAGGTGATTTTTCATCCCTGCTGAAAAGAGGCTTCAGGACTGCAGTAAACTTAATGTGAAGTCTTTTCTTCAAAATCTTCCTGCTTTAACCTGAAGGCTTTAGGTGGCAGCTTCTGAAGGCAGATCTGGTCCTGAGACTCTGCTGGCTTCTTTGCCATCCCCAGGGAGGCAGCAATCACAGACAGCCCAAGGGGAGATTCGGGATTTAGGTGGACATTAACTGGTGGCGAAGAGGAGCGAGGGCACCTCGAGTTGTTGTGGACAGACCCGGTGCTTACACCTTTGGGTACTTCCCTCCCTTTGAGGGTGGGCAGGACCTGTGATGTACTTCTACTCAGTAGAATACGGTAAAGGTGACAGGATGGCACTCCTTGGATTACATTACGTTATAGAAGACTTGTCCTAAAGCCAATGTGGTAAGGAACTGCAGATGGCATTGAAGAACCCAGGGCAGCATCTAGGAGCTGAGGGGAGGTCTCCAGCCAAGAGCCGACAGTCAGCAAGAAGCCAGGGGCCCGGAGACATACAGCTGAATGAAAAAGACGTCTGCCAGTAATCGGACTTTGTGACCTGGGAGGTGTGGAGGTGACTTTGGAAGCTGATTCTTACCCAATCAAGCCCCTACATGAGAACATGTCCTGGCTGATACCCTGACTGCTGTCTTGTGAGACCCTAAGCAGAGCAGCCAGCTAAATCAGGCCCAACCTCTGACCCATGGAGACTATGAGATAATAGATATGTGTTACGTTAAGCTGCAAAATCGCAAGAATAGTAGATGATGCCCAAGTAGAGGACTTGGAGTTTGTACAAGTGGAGGTCAAGAAGAAGCAGATGGCGTCGGGAGGACAGGAAGCAGGAGAGACTGACGACGAAATCCCTGGGTGGATGGTTCGCTGCCAGGTCCCCAACTACCCAATCTAGTGGCTGACCACATAATTACATACAAGCAAATGCGGTGAAAAGATGAGAAAAACTAGTGAGGCGGTGAGTACACTAGTGAAAGGAAGGACTGAAGAGCGTGGGCTCTGTCCTGGAGGCGCTGGGAGCTGATGAATGTTTCTGAACAGAGGAGCGGCATGGTAGAGACTGTGTTTTAGGAAAACAGGGGCATCAGATACATAGGGTAGGTCGCAGTGCGGAGAAATTAGAATCACACTAATGGCAACACCACTCTCCTGTTTTTTCACCAGGCAGGAGCTCACAGTGGGTCAGAGCTCAGTAGAAAAGAACAAAAGAGCGGAGAATCTGACACCTAATTCAGTTCCAAGGTACCAGAGCATATTTAAACTTCCAATATTTACGCAATGTGCAGACATCACCCGAGAGGTAATTTAAACATACTTTAAATGATGATAAGTAGAATGGCTACATATCTCAAGAAACAGAAGTTTGCATGACTTCCCCTACCTGCCTCTCTCCAAGACATCACTCTCCTTTCCTCTCAAAGATGCCCCACACCTCCCCCGCCCACACACACCTGCACACCTTGGGGAAGGAATGGCTCATATTTTCTGTTTTTCCTTCACGTGCTTTTCTTTATAGTTGTGGCATATATCCTTATATCCCCCAATGATTTGTTTCATTTATATTCTGAACATTATATATAACTTTATATATTGCATACATTCTCTGGGTAATTGCCTTTTTTAATCCAACATCATGTTTTCAAGATCCTTCTGTGCTGTTGCAGGGTACGATGATTCATCCATTTTCACTGCTCTCCAGTACTCCGTGCTGGTACGAATGTACCACCGTCTATTTCTTCATTTTATCACGGATGCCTCTGGGAAGTTTTCAGTTTCCTGCTATGAAAATTTACGTGCCCAAAGCATTCTTGAACGTTTTCCTAGTTCTTAAGAGGTCCTCAAAAGCATGTTCACAGGAGGAAAACTGCCTGGCATTAAGAGTTTCTTTACCAGGTCATGCCAAAATATTCACCAAAATGGCTTTATCCGTGCTCACTCTGATGAGGGGGTATGGCATTTCCTGCTGCTCCATGTCCTTGCCGACGTTTGGTACTGCCAGACACTTACGTGTTTCCAGTCCAGCAAGTGCAACATCACTTTTCATTGCAATGCCTGCTGGCTGATGAGGATGAGTGTGCTTTCAATAATAGGACACTCTTTGTGGGATGCTCAGAGTTATAAGACAGGTACCACCCTCTAAAATCTATATATCAAGTTGACAAAATAAGACAGAAGCCAAGGAAAAGTTATCAATGTAGATAAAACAATGCATCCTATAATATATACGTGTGTACATATATATATTTATTCCACTGTATATGCTATACACACATCATATACATACACATATCATATATATACACACACACACACACACACACAAAATGGGAAATTTCACAAAATCACATATGATTGATCCTGGCTCCAAGTCTACTGGCAGTATGACCTTGAGTACGTCATTTACGTTTCTAAGCCATAACTGGCCCATAAAAAGCTATCTACACATTAAAAAATAAAAACAACTGATAGAAAAAGAAGATTCCCTGTGTTCCTAACACTTAGAAACCATACCTGCCTCTTCTCCTCATGGTGCATTCAGAGAGGTACGTTGCTCTCCTGCTTTGAATATACACAGCTTTCCCAACTCACTCAGACACAGGGAAAGGATCGATATTTGACTTCAAGCACAGACCTCAATTCTGAATTTAAAAAGTACAGGGCAGATGAATGAGCCCTCTGTTAAATGCCCTCCCTTCAACAATGTATAATGTTTGCCTTCACAGGGCATCTTTCCACTTCCGGTTCTTTCTGCCTGAAACACATTTCCTCTGGGTCTTTACGTTGCTGGGTCCTTCTCAACTGTGAAGCCTCAACTTCAATGTTACCGGGCATCCTTTCTTGAGCCAGAGCCCTCTATCCCTGACTTTCCTTCTTTCCCGCCCACGCCTTGTTTGCTTGCTTCTGAACACACCTCACCATCCAAGGTATTTTATCTAGTTGTTGACTTGTTTCTTGCCTGCCCTCCCCCACCCCCACTGGCGGAGAGGCGCCTAGCTGGCCTGGGGGTTCACCTTCGTGTCCTCAGCACCTTGACCAGCACTTGGCGTCTAATAGGACAGTGGTAAATAAATCATTGTTGCATTAGTTCATCTACCACCGAGTTTCGGAAAGGACTTCGCAGTGGACCTGGAGGTTTATATGTGAGTTTATCTGTAAATGAAACACTGGGACCCCAGATCCCTAATCCAGCAGCCTTTCTCTCCACCTCACTGGTTTCCCCTTGAGTCTGATGCCAAGGGGACCAATTCCTACCAAGTCAAACAGGACCACAAGTCCTTCCTGGATTCTCACTGATTTCCCCTTTATTATAAGCATCCACTAAAGAAACTACATGGAAATAAATCAACAAAAGACTATTTTCTTTATCTTTATGTCCACCTGATTGCCAATAACCATCCCGTAAGCGCCTAAGGATGGAAACCATCTCATCACATTTGAAATTCAAAGAGGAAGCTCTGAGAACACCACATGACTAAAGGCACCAACGGATATTTATGATTAAGGAAGATGATCAGTTAGAAGCAGGAGCTTGTCGATGAGGTCACGTCATATCACGAATATAGTTTATTACCAGCGCGCAAAGATATGCCCTCTCTTTGGTCAATAAGGGAAGGATAAAAGGTTCAAGATAGGGAAGAGGCATTTTATAAATGAAAATGTCCACTAATGAAATTAGTATCGTTATTGCAGGAAGTGCTAATTTTCCTGCTCACTGAGAGTTTAATAAAAATGTTATGTCTACTCTATAACTGTGATTAATCAGTGTGGAATTGAGAAGTGCAGGGATTCTTTTTCAACAAGGCAATTTTCGAAATTTGAAAAGGTGTAAATTTCATGCAAATTGCTTCATAATCATATATGTACAAAACGGAGCTGACAAAATTGCAGTTGGGAAAGGAATCATTAACATCTAACACTTTTTTTTAAATCTTTTTTTTTTTTTTTTCCCAGATGCTCCTGAAGAGGTATATTGCAAAAGAGAAGATATGACCCACTGAAAAGCGTACAGGTAGGAATGCCAACAAAATGGTAACCATTTTAAACGAACTCAAATGTGGATGTCAAATCTGAACAGCCGTGTGAAACAGGAGGTTTTATAAAGGAAAACGCTGCTTTGATGCAATGAAAACACACCCACTGCTTTTAATCACAGTAGAGAGAGGCTAGGAAGCCCTCTGCTGTGTCTGACTCTTCTCGATGGGGAACAGCACATCTCGGCGAAAGAAAATCACATGTCTGCACACACGATTCCTTCTTACAAAGTCCCAAGGCCTCTTGTAATTTTAAACAACGGTTTGCGAACGTGAGGGCTCCTCAGACAAAGTGACTTATCCAGTAACCCCTCCTGCCCCACTGCAACGGCTTATCTGGGACACGCTCCCCTCCCACGTCATGAACATGCCAGAGAGGCTCACGTAGGACACCCCCTCCCATCTCCTGGAGTCTGCAGCAAGCACCACCTGGATAAATCCCAAACAGGCTATTCATCTGTTTACACAGCTGAGGGAAGGATAATAAGACCCCAAGTGTAAATATGACAGTGTTAAGGTGATGGGACCCTTCGACGGATGGCCCTTAAAACTTAGAGGACGCAAGCAGAAAACTAGCAGGAACATGGTGACAGGTCGCGAACAGTCGGTTGTTTCTGGAGTTTAAGAAGTCGGAAGCCTATTCTTGTGTTTTAATATATAACTTAGCAGTGGTTAGCAATTTCGGGGTAATAACTCATGGTGATTCTAAATGGACTAAGTATTGCCACGCTTCCTTGCATTGGGTGGATTTGTAGGCATTTGGAGGGACGATGTCATGAAAAGTGGGAATCATTTTCCTCCCTCGTCTTCATCCCGTACCTCATACACTGTCTAAAATTACGACCCTGCTCAAGGCAGTTATTACGCACAGTCGAGGTTCTTCAGGAGAGTTTTTCAGAGGCTGATTTTTGGTTAAAGTGGCCTATTTTAGGACCATTTGGCCACATGCATTAATGCACACTTCTGAATCCTGCACGGATTTTTCCAATGGCGAGCGTCCGCCCTGCGTGTCTCCCTTGGACGGCTTTTGGATGAGACAAAGGCTCCTGACGCCTTGGATCCGCCGCGCAGTGAAGGGTGCTGAGATTACGATTCCGTTTAGATGCTAAGATTCATAAACCTAGTGGGGCCCCGGACGAACCGCTAGGAAACAAGGGTAGTGGGTGCTGGTTTCTGTCCCATTAGACACGGGACTAGCCACAGGTGGCCACACTCTGTCGCTCCAGCCTGGTAATGGGCTCTGGGAGAGGACCCCAGCAACAGGAAAGAGACTCAGCTGAACTTTTCCATGTTTCAGCCACAGAGAAGGCAGGGGCCACGTGGAAGTTTCTATGGTCGGCGGGGGGGGGGGGGGGGCACCCGGTTCTCCTTGACCCTGGTTTTGCATCAAAGGCCACCCTTTAAAAATACATCAGTCTGGCGGGGGTGGGGAGCAGGGCTGGGCCTGGGGGCGTCTGAGCACAGAACAAACCCCTCTTCTTTGCGGTGGATGAGGAAAGGCTCTGGGTGTCAGCACGGCCTCGTGAAAGGGGTTAGGAGACAGGACTCCACTCCGGCTGCTGCCAACCACGCAGGCGGGGCTTCTGCTCAACGCTGGGCCTCTATGAACCTCAGTTTCTTCATCTGAAACCAGGGGTCATGAGCTTACCTACCTCACATGGGAGAGATGAATGATGAAAGTCTAAATGCAGCCTTGTGCCGGGCGCACAGGAGGCCCACAATACATGTGAGCTCTGCTGTGGCAACTCCGGCAGCTGCCACGATTCTACTGCCCAGTATGACTGTCATCAGTGCTGCCTGTTACCACCACCACCATCCGGAGACATGACCCCTCTGATCTTCAAGTCCCTCATCCATACACGGAAGGCAGTCATGACCCCCCTAGGACTTAGGAGTAAATTAAAGCATAAAAAGTACCCAGCACGTTCCTGGTACATCACTGGTACTCAATTCTTTGTCTGTCTCTACCTTTAGGGCAGGAATTCTAGGACGGAAAACTCACTTGAGATCCATGAAAATGCCCCGATTTGCTAACTGCACTATCGGCTATTGAGAACTACATCCCCAGAGGCGTTTGCCAGCAGGACGGAAGGGGCTGCGGGTCAGAGGCCTTGACCCAGCAGCCGCCCCACACTCACATCTGCGTACAGCTGCAGGGCAACCAGAGCCTTGGCACGGGTGTCTTCTCTGGATCCTCAGAACCATCCTGCGATGGGGATACTCTTCTGCCCCACATTTCACAGTGGAGGAAAAAGACAAACTACTACTCATCTTGCTTTATAATAGCCTATGAAGAGTCAGATGCATAAGTTTGGTCTCTGTTGACGTCTACCGTGCAAACAAAGCATCCCCCAAAGTAGTGGCTAACACAATAGCTACTCATTTTTAGCCTCTGATTTGGTGAGTCAGCAATTTGGGCTGGGCTCCGCTGGGCAGGCGTCCGACCGCTGTCAGCCAGGCAGTGTCACCCCAGGGGCTGGCTGGCTCTCGGTTGGGGCCAGGTGGCGGCGTGGCTGCATGTCACTCACCACCCAGCAGGCGTGAGCCCAGACGTGGAAGGTTCCCAGAGCAGTGAGTGGGCGTGCACCAATGCAGAAGCACTTTTTAAGCCTCTGCTCGGGTCATGTGTAGGAATGCCCCCCAGCCAAAGCAGGATCCCTGAGGCCTGCTGACTCAAGGGGTGAAGAAACTGACTCCACCTTTCGAAGGGAGATGTAGGTACATACAGGTAGGGGCACACGTGCAGGGGGAGGGGAAGAAACCGTGGCCATTTTTATAACCCACTGCAGGTATGAACTGTTGGCCTCTGTGGACTTAATATCTGTCAACCAGGACACACTCAGAGATAGTTCCTAATTCCAAGGGATATTATTTGAATTAGATAACAAATCAAATATCTTGGACAATTTACTGTTATTTAACCCAAAGGCAGGTGCGCAGAAGAGAGATGGCTCCCTAGAAGTTTTCTTGTTCTAAAAGTCTGTGAGTCTTTGTTCAACAGGAAAAAGAAAAAAAAAAAAAGTGTGTGCATGTATGCTACATACACAGTATTCTTAACTCTCTCTTCTACATTGGTAATTTTTTTTTTTTTTTTTGGCATTAATGCTTGTCAGTTGTATTCTTGAACCACCCCACATCGGCTGAAAACTGCAACTGCTTCAATGATACTCAGAGCATTAAAAAGAAATAAATAAATAAAATAAAAGGCAAGCTTCGGAAGGGCAGCACTTACCCCATTCACAGGAAAATAGACTGAAAGGAAAGCATTGTCAGAGTGTTTTGCGAATGACATTTTCGGCCATATAAATTATGATTTATTTCCCCATGTAATCATCTTGATTGCAGACATCCTCTCGGAGAGATCGTACTGCTCTTGGCTAGCTTTTTCAAGCCTCACAAGACAACTTTCAAACCTGATTAGTATGTATGATGGGAAATCAGATACATTATATTTAGCTTGAAGTGCAGAGCGCCGTGGGTACAAAGAAAGAAAGATAGGGGGAGGGATAAAAGGAAAAAAAAAAAAGAACATCTGTAATCCTTTTCAGAGGACCGTGCGCGGCACACACCAGCGTGAGGAGCAGAGCTGGTGGGTGGAGTCTACACAAGCTGCCCGATGTAATTAACCGACTGGGGATCATCTCCGGATGGGGCGGCTCTCAAGTCGCTAAGCCGTGGGATGTGATGCTGTGTTCACAGGACACACTCATGCTTTTCTGTTACGACATTTAAGAGCTCATCACTCCCACTGACCTGGTCTTCCCCAGCGTCAGGGACTGTGATGCGTGGTTTGCGTACTTAAACACCCTTCAGGTGGAGCTGTCGCCTGGGCAGTGGGCACAGTGGCCTACAGGCAGGCAGGCTTGGGCTCAGCATGGCTGCCTGACAAAGAACTACGCTCCAAGTGCAGCATGTAGGTGTGCCCAGCAGCGCCGAGACCAGGGTGAGGCAGGAGGGATGCCTGGAGCAGAACGGTCACCAATGACACAAGCTGGGGCCCAGCAAGCGCGGGAGGGCACCTGCACGGAACCTGGGAGGGTGTCTCCTCCAGCGGACACCTTAGGTGTCTGGCTTGCCTCGTCCTGGCCCCGACACCCGAGAAGAACAACAAAAAGGAAACACAAACATCCCGGGAGGGGGGCGGGGGGTGGGGTGGGTGAACGGATTTGGTAGGTAATTAAAACTCTAGTTCTCATGCTAAGAGAACATAGCTAGATTAGGAGCAGAATGCAGAATGTGCAGGGGGATGTGACATAAAGTGAGATCTCCGAGGAATTTTGTGTGTGGGGTGGGAGCTCGCGGCCACACCCCCAGGCTCCTCGAGGCCCACATTCCTCTCCTCTGTCTTCTGAGGATCCACTATGGGAAAATGTGAGAAGCTCGTAATTTCCAGAGTGCCTAAATCAAAGCTAAAGATTAGGGTTGACCATCTGATCTGATTTGACAGCTCTATCCAGAGAAAAGGAAAAGGGGAGGGACCTCTGCTGAGTGCCTACTGCATGCCTGAGCAGGTGCAACAATTGAACACCCACTGACCACTGCTTCTCCATCACAGGAGTCCTGAAGAGTAACCGATTCTGGGTTGGGGACACTGAGGCACAGGAAAGAAGAAGAGTTGAATCAGGTCTTAGGAGAGACCAAATTTCTTCCACTCAGCTCCATCTACTGGTAACTGAAGACCCTGAGCTACATAACCCCTCCTTCCTCGACCTGCATTCTACCAGAGCTGGGGTCACAGGGGAAGGAAGGCATGTCTGCCCACGAGCCAAGCTCTGAGCCCATCCAGGAGGCTCCACCTCAAGCTCCCTTTTTTTGTGTTTTACATCCCCCTTTGTTTAATGCTAAACTTTCTACCTCTGAAAATGTCTCTGAAAAGATCTAGGCTTTGTTTTCTGTTGTCGTTTTTTTTTTTTTTTAATGTGGCTTGGGTCAGCAGAATACCAAGTCTGTCCCCAAGATTCCTGACCCCAGTGTACAGCTGGGCCTTTCCCAGTTTTCAGTCAATCACTAGTCTAGGTACTGCACTGAAGGAGTTTTGCAGATGTTAGTTAAGCCTCCAAATCAGTTGACCTTCAGATAAGGAGACTACTCTCACTGGATGAGCCCGTTAAATTTGGGCCTAGATGTCAGAGTCAAGGACAGTCAGAGAGACTTGAAACATGAAGAAGATTCAATGCACAAGACAGTCTCTGTTAATAGCTTTGGGGATGGAGGGGGCCCTATGGCAACAACGTGGCTGGCCTCTAGGAGCTGGGAGTGTCCAGCAGGTGACAGAGTAACAGTCCCTAGCTTTACAAATGGAATGACTTTGGGAGTGGACTCTTCTCCAAGGTCTCTGGGAAGGAACGTAGCCCCAGCTAACACCTTGAATTCGTCCCTGTGAGACCCTGAGCAGAGAACCCCATCACACTGTGTCCAGACTACTGACTTGCAGAACTGTGACCTAATACATGGGTATTGTTTTGACCTGATAAGTTTGGGGTAATTTGTTACACAGCCATCAATAAAACAAACACAGCAGCGTACAACAATCCCAACTTTCAAATGGAAACTGGCTTCTATTTATGTCTTTGGCTTTCACAGTCACGATACCTGCGGAGTATACAATTCTTAACACAGGAACTCAAGCACCATAAATGTATTAACTTTTTTTTACTCATTACTAAAGAATTAATTCCAAAACAATATTTCTCACTAGTGTTACTCATGATAGTAATATGATATTAGAGCCAGTGAATCTAGACCAGCAGCTATTGAAATTATTTTCCTATGCCACATTCTACAGAAAGTCAAGCGAAAAAAATTTCAGACCAAACAGAATTCTGAATTTCTTCTACAAAAGGCACCTGATTGGGTGGGACTGACTTATTCGAACACACTACATGGAAGAAAGCCCTACCATGGGTATTTCTGTATCAAATATCATTAACATAATCTCCCAAACTTGAGAGATAGAGAAAAAACAAAAAACAAAAAACAGCTTTGTAAATTTCTTCTTATAATCAAAATCACACACAAAAAGATGAGAACCCTCCAATGTCATTAATTTCTCTGAAGCAGTGTAACGGCAAACTCCTGAGACCTTGGCTATTTCAGACAAAATAGAAAAATACAGATTCAGGAGGAAGCTGGGAAGCTGAGCTTTCTGCAAAAGACTGTAAGCCACATCATAAATTGAGGTAAAGTGTGAAATCAGGGGAGGGAAAAAAAGGATGGAAGTTGTGGTTTTGCACTCGTCCACTGAGGGTCTGAAAGACAAATGGGCTGAGGATTTTCCTGTCCATTTCAGCTACACATGCACACTATTCAAGTCAACAGTTACAACACTTGACCAAGATGCTACTGCAAGGAGGAGGTTTCCCTTAAGGAGGAGGGTTGAAAAGAAGAAAAAGAAAGGCAAAGAAAATCCATGTGGAATACACAAAAATATATGCCCACTGAAACTCAAGCCACTGGATGTTTGCTAATAGCACTGCCTTAAAATCCCAGGCTAGGGCTTCCCTGGTGGCACAGTGGTTAAGAATCTGCCTGTCAATACAGGGGACACGGGTTCAAGCCCTTGGCCGGGAGAATCCCACGTGCTGCAGAGCAACTAAGCCCGTGCGCCACAACTTCTGAGCTTGATTTCTAGAGCCTGTAAGCCACAACTACTGAGCCCATGTGCTGCAACTACTAAAGCGTGCACACCTAGAGCCCATGCTCTGCAACGAGAGAAGCCACCGCAATGAGAAGTCCATGCATGGCAATGAAGAGTAGCCCCCGCTCACCGCAACTAGAGAAAAATAAATAAATACATAATAAAATAAATCTTTAAAACAAAAAAATCCCATTCAACGAAGACCCAATGCAGCCAAAAATAAACAAACATATAATAAAATAAATCTTTAAAAAAAAAAATCCCATGCTGCTCCAGAGCCTTTGCTTCCTGCCTGTGTTAATAAGAGACTGTATTACCAAGATGATACAGGCCAGGCTGGGGGAGGGGGGGCGGGAGTAGGATAGTTATTTTTATAAATTCCTTGGCTAAGGAATGTCTTACCTCCCATCTCCCCACAGTAGAATGTCATCTACTTGCCCCTCTGCACTCAACCCGCAGCCACATCTTATTTCTACATCCCTCCCTGGCGTGGACGTCCACGATCTCTTGCCTGGACCACTGTGAGAGCCCCTCTGCTGACAGTCCTGCAAGTCCACCCTTTTCACCGAAGCTGGAGGACTCCTAGCTGCACACTCAATCCCCTTATTATGTGCAGGGGACCAAAACACCCAGAAACTTCCCCAGGGCTTTCCACGGCCGTGAAGACAAAATCCAGAATTTTGCTGCGATTTCCAAGGCACCTAGGGACTTTAGCCTTGATTCCCCTTTCTGTCTCACCTTTTGTCACCACTGTCCCTCTCCCATGCCAGGCTCCAGCCAGAACCAGGTGTCCCTTCCCCGAGGGGCCAGATCTTTTCTGGATGCCCAGAATGTGACCATGGGCAGCAAAGTCCTTGTCGTGAGGGGGGTGACAGTCTGGGGTGGCCTGCAGAGGAGTAACCAGATGACCGCAACGCAATGGTGGTTGTAGAGGGCGTCACAGGAACAACGGAGGATGGAGAGGTTCCCACTGCACGCTCAAAGTTTGTGTGGAGGGGCAGGGGGGTCGGGGTTCAGGCCAGGCTTCTGGAAGAGTCAAAGTCAGTCTTGAGAAGGAGAAAAGAGCATTCCAGGCAGAAGGAGCTACACATACAAGCACTGCCTACTCAGATCTGGGACTGGGAAGCCAAGATGCTGGCCAGCTCAACGAATCAGATCTGGAGCTCGGGGGGCCTAAGAGAGGCCACCGTGACAGCCAAGGTAGGCGTGTGTGGGCTCAAGAATCAATGTAATTACCACGCAGGGGTTACAAACGCTGATGCCTGGGAGGCCTGGTGGGCACCACGCAGAACCAGAGGGCATGAACCCCAGCTGGAAGGGCGGCAGCCGCTGCTCCAAGCCAGCCCACTGCTGCCACGGGGGAGCAAAGGCAAGCGATGCCAGCTCTGCTTTGTCAGGAGAAGCAGGAAATCCCGATTGTGATGTGGAGTCTCCCAATTTTTAATGGGTTGGCAATGAATCGATTTCACTGAGAAAACAAAAACCCAGCAATCCCAGCAAAAGACATCTGCGAGCCACCAACGTGCAACTTCTGGAAGAAGAGCTGGAAATGAAGATGGAGTGTCCAAGCGTTGGAGGATTTTCTTGTTTCTTATCTGGGGACTGGGAAGGAAAAGCATCGAAAAGAAACCTTATGGGGGGCAGGGGGGGCTGCAGAGCAGCAGGCAGGGGCCAGAGCTGCTCAGTGAGGAAAAAAGCAAGCTTCTCTGGAGGTTGGACATGAAGCCGGGGCCTCCGAACCACAGCCCCAGCCCCCACTCTGTCCATTAGTCCATCTTGGCAACAAGTATTTATTGAGGACCTACGACATGCCAGGCACAATTCCAGACTATGAAAAACATAACAGACAAAATCCCTGCCCGAGAGGAATGCACACCCATGTCCTCTTTCTGGGGAAATGAAAAAATGGGCTTTTAGTAAAGGCTCCACTACACACAAGTTCACCCTTTTCAGTTTCAATCCCACTCTCCTTTTTTGAAAATCATGCAGGACAAATGGCCTGGAACTGAAAGAGGCCCCAGAGGCCCAACGCTCCAGCACCCCAAGACTGAAAGTCAAAGGGTCGTGCTCCCCTGGTTCCCGGCTGGACCCCGACATCCAGAATAGCGCCTGCACACAGCCAGTGCTCAGCAGGCATCTGACAAACACCTACGACAGTCCGGAGCTCAGAAGCATCACTGAGATTCCAGAACAAAAAAGTCACGTAAGTTGGAACTGCTTTTTGCGTATCGTAAGTATTTCTCTTTTGCTTCCAGATCTCTGTGTGATAGGGATCTACCATCTCAAGGTAAAGAAATAAAAACAACTCTGAACGTTAAGTCAGACAGAGACAAACACTATATGATATCGATTACACGTGGAATCTAAAAAACACAACAAAGTAGTGAATGTAACAAAAAAAAACCGGACTCACAGATACACAGAACCAACTAGTGGTTACCAGTGGGGGGAGGGGAGGAGATGGGGGCAGTAGGGGTGCGGGATTAAGAGGTACAAACTATTAGGTATAAAATAAGCTACAAGAACATACTGTACAACGTGGGGAATATAGCCAAATTTTATAACAACTATAATAACTTTAAAAATTGCGAATCACTATATTGTACACCTGTAACTTACATAACATTGTACAGCAACTATACTTTAATAGCAAAAGAAAGAATAATAATTTGTCCAGCATTCTGTTAACAAGACTAGAAACGGGCCGAATCCAAATCTAACACCCTGCTTCAAGAAAGCAGGAGAAATGGTACACGGAATTCTCCCCATCTTCCTTCCACATCTCCCTCCCTGCCCCTCCCCCTCATGACAATTCCCTTCCTCTTTTGATTTTATTCTAACGTGTTTCAGACTTTGTTTCCACACCCATGAAAAACAAATAAAAATCGGTGTCAGGCAAAATCATACTTATAAATACTTGGTTCGATTCTTTCCTAAACGTGGACAGAGGCTCATGGGGGGCAACGGTGACCCGCCACGTGCCCGTCTGGATATCTACTTCACTTGATTTCAGGTACCCTTTCACTTGTAGATACTTTATAATTGTGCCCTCCTGCCAGTGAGGTTCAGATCGGACCCAAGATAAATGAATCCCCGCAGATATGGGAGCAGACTCCTCCATCACAGAAATTCCCTGGCCATTCCTGCTGCCCTGACCCCACCAGAACCCTGCTCCCCATAGGTCTCATGATAAGATCCCCTCTGCCTCACTTGAACCACAGCCTGACAGCCAGCCATATGTTACCAAGGGCCGGCCCCCTCCATTTCTCATTTTGTTTTGTTGTTTCCTTTCTTTTTAAAGGAGGAGGACGGAAGTACCCTGTTTATTTCCAAACTCCCTTGCATCTGATGCGCAATGGGCTGGCATTTGCTGTTAAAGCAGAAAATTATAAGGAGGGCCTAATTGACCCTCCTGTGTCTTTGGAAAAGCCTGTCTGTGGTCTCTAATTGACCCTCTAGGTACCGATGGAACAATGAATGAATCTTCAGGAAATAATGGAGGGAGATGATTAATAGCCTGGGTCTGGCTGGACCCCAGCTCTTCCCCCTGCACTTTCCTTCCTCCCTTCCTGACACTCGAGTCCCTGGGTTTCATAAGCTGCGATTTATTATCATCGCTGAATAATAAATACCCTGCAGGCGACACTTTTAAAAAACCGGATGCATCACGATTCTGCAGAGATTGGGATAACATTTATGGAAGCTGGCATTCTCATTTTTCTCCTTGGCAATGGTCGGACGAGTCTTCCCCCGGTATTTGCGGGCAGAGTCGAAACAGGCGGCTTCTGTCGGGTATCTAGTAAAATCACTGCAAATGTGAAACCCTTTGGAACTGGGAGGATTTTTCCTATTCCTGGGAGTCAAGAGTCCCCATTTCACCTTGCTCAGGTGAGAAATAAAGGCCCTTCAGCAGTGCAGCAAATGACAGTACTAACAGTAACAAGTGACCTCCCTTTAGTGTAAAGCGTGTAACAGCCCCTCTCACACATTATCTTGAGATGGTACTCCCGGAAGCCCTGAGACACAGCCAGCGCTATATTATCCCCATTATTCAGATGAGTAAGTTGAGGCTACAGAGAGAGTAATTTGCCCAGTCACAAGGTCCCCAGTTCTGTATGTCTCACAGTATTCAACAGTAACTGTGCCAAATGTACAATATTAAAGGGAAAATTTTTTTTAAATAATGGGTAAAAGAATAAAAAGGAATGCCTTTCCTTTCTTTTAGTCTGGCTTTAAAATGCTCTTTTCCCCTAGACAGATCAGGAGAGCACACTTAAACTGAAAAACATGCATGTCTCTGGAGGATTAAAAGAGGCCAGAGGGAGTTTGTTTTCCTGCTTTGCAAGTTCATAGTATTAAGTATACTTTTAATTAAAAATTATTAAAAAGGAAGGAAGGAAGGGAGGAGGAAAAGGGGGGAGGGAGAGAGGGAGGAAAGATGGATGGATGGATGGAGGGACAGATGGATAAAAGCCACTGAAGCTCCCCTTCCCTCCTGCTGCCGCCTCCACCTTCCTCAGGACCCTAAATAGCAAGGGAGCCTCCAGCTGCCAGCCAGGCCCTGCTTGTCAGCGCTTAGCTCCGGGGGCGGGGGGAGCAGGCTGCCTGTGCAGCAGGATGAATGCCCGGGTAAGCATCACATCTGTGAAAGGCCGGATCCTCTCCTGCAACAGGTCTCACCTCCGTCACCTGAAAGCACAGGCCACTGCTCAGGGTCACGGGCGGGGGTGGGGGAGGCAGTGGGCTTCGGCGAGCCATCCAACCGGGGACTCAAATATAGAGAAGAGAGTTGAAAAACCAGATCCGTGTGCACAGAATGGAGGTCACCTCTATGGTCCCGGGTCCCACTGAAGGCCCTGATTTTAACATCAAACAAGACTGTCTTAAAGGTTGTTGACCCAAAGGCAGACCCCTCCCAGGGCTAGTCGATTTCAAGAGAGATGGGAAACAAACCAGCCCCCACACCCCCAAAGCCTCTATCACTAGGCTCTCACACGCCACACTCCCCCCTCCCCAGTAAGTCCAGGACCACATGCCAGACACCTAGGGGCAGCCCCTAGGGCCCAGAGCCCCAGGAAATTATTCAAACCAGCCAGCCCCAAGCCTTCTTGCCCTGCCTCACCTTTCCTTGCTACAGACAGCACAATAAAGGCTCCTGCCCACAGCTGCCCGCCCCAGCCCCCTGGCCCTCTGATTTCTGACCAGTGCTGGTGCCTCCCCATAAGCCCCCCACGGCATGCCCTGTGCCCTCTCTCTTGACATCTGTGAGTATAACAAACCATCTTTTCGAGGGCAGTTGTCTCCTGATGTCTATATCTAGACAGTAATCAAACCTATTAAAACAGAAAGAAAAGAAGGGAGGAAAGAGGGAAGGAGGGAGGGAGGGAGAGAGGGAGGGAGAAGGAAAAAAAAGGAAAACGATTGAAGAAGGAACAGAGAATAAATGATAATTAACTTAGAATCTGCTTTTTCCTTTTGAAGAGAAACAACAGAGCTATAAAAGAAACCCTCATCTACTTTGGGTGGAGATATGCCCACTAAAGACACACGTGGATGCTGCACGTGCTGGAGTTGCTAACGGGGAAACTTGACCTCCCGTCCAACATTCAGTACCCAGAGGGGCCCCAGACCCTGCCAGCTGCTTCTCTGACCGTGGCCACCTCACTCAGAAAACCAGCAGAGAAGTTAATTTCCTTGCATGACTGACAGTAAACATCCAAGGTGGAGCTCGATTGCAAAACGGTATCAAACTATAAATAGAATCCTACTAGTCCCTTTTAAATCACTCTCGGTACTTTTATTCATTAAGATTCAGATGCTATGGAGGGTGCAGATGTGCCTTCTCTCCTCCTGGTTCCCAAATACAACACCCCGTATGCAAGCAGATGGCTTTGTATAAATCAGATGACAGTTTACAGGGTGAGATGTGGCTTCAGCCGAACAATATTATAGTCTAAACTGCTTGGGGGGAACAGGGTTAAGCAAACCCAGCTTTAACTGGAGGTCACATTTACATGTAAAATTTTGGGCCCATGTAAGGAATGCCTTGCTCTCTGGGGCACCCCACGAGTGATCTCTCCAACACTTTCCTCCCAGAAAGAGCCCCAGGTAATGCACAAGGAAGGAAGCACGTTCGGAAGCCAAGGATGGCTAGGCCCCCTGCTAAGAGCTGGTTCTGTTAACCAAGCACAGGGCCCTCTTCCACTCAGTGCTCAAAATCTCCCTGCATTTGCTGCCACCTGTAAAAGCCGGTGGTTTTGCTGACTGGAAACCACATGACTGAAACAACACCTGCTTGGGCACTGAACCCTGGAACGGGAAAGGTGAAGGTGGTTTCTGTTTATTTTCATCTCTACCGTAAAATGGAAGAGCAGGCATGTTGGTCCATCTCAGCGGAAGAGAAACAAAGCTGAGGGACGACAGAGGCTGCTCTTCCAGGGATGCTTCGAGGGAGGCTGGGGCGCTCGCTAAGTGCTTCTCAGCCTGTCGGGACTGAGGAACGGAGGCTGCAAGAGCCCGCCTCATGCTTTTGGCATTTACCATTCAAGGCCGAGGTGCGAGGAGCAAACAGCTACCAGGCATAAGTATCTAACTCTAGGATATTCCTTTCCTCTGAAAAAGGGTCAGGAACAGACCGCCTAAGCCCTGCCTCCCTGGACCATTCCAGCACCTGCAACGGTAGGATGGATGTCCCTGCCTCCAAGAGAGCAGGGAGGTGCTCTCCCACTTCCTTACTACACTGGGTCAATCTTAGGGTTAACATTTTAAAGTAAATATAAATAAACAAGTTCAAATCACCACTAGCCCCCTTCTGTTGGAAATTCAGGCACTGGTACAAAGGTGTTTAGAAGACAAGCCACCTAAATAACACCTAGGAAGACGTCTGGGAGAACTCCTTTTTCCTTAGCTTTCTTCCAAAACCAAGAGTATGATTCCTTAGTATCGGTATCATGGAATATATTACCTGCTGTTCAGAATCCTAACCAGGAAACATCTGTCCTCAAAAGGCTTTACAACACATCCTAATAACAGATTCATCAATTAACCCTGAGCCTCGGAGCCAAGTGAGAAGGTAAATCAGCTCCCCTATCTTGTTCTCTCATTTCTATTTAAAAAAAAAATAGTCAGCCCTTAGCCTTTTTGTTCCAAATTCTCATTCCAAACTCTTTTAACTTTTCCCCAAGTTGCCCAAGTGTGAAAAGCATCATCTCCAAGCTGGCCCTTACCCTCAAGCCCAGCCATGCCAGCTCTGCTGCTATTTCCCCCAGATCCAAGGAGGCGGGTATGTGATAAGAAGTTCCAGGGTTATAACAAGAAATTCCAAAACAAGGGCTTCTGCTTATGTCAGGAAGAAATAAAAATTCAAAAGATGAGCACTTATCCCCAAGTTGAAAGTATGTTCTTAGACCATGAAAATAAATATATTAAAAAATTGAAAGATTTTTGAAATTATATATCCCAAACATGTGCTCCAGATGCCAGCAAACATCAACGCACAGGCCAAATCCAGCTCGTTGCCTGCTTTTGTAAATAAAGTTTTACTGGCACACAGCCATGTCCATTTGTTTGCATATTATCTATGGCTGTTTTCACTACACTCCACAGTTTGGTAGTTGTGATGGATGCCTCATAGGCCACAAAGCTAAAAATATTTACTACCTGGTCCTTTGTAGACAAAATCTGCAGACTCTGTTCTAGAGCAAAATTAGTTTCTGTAACCCTCAAATCCTTGGAGCTGCTTCGTCATCCTTTGACTATAAATGGAATGACCAAATAACATTTTAATGACAATAAAAATGAATTATTAGCTCAGGTTTAGGGTGGAAGAGAAAGTCAAAGAATTCTTAGACTCACAACCATTATTTTTGAAATAAAAATGAGATCTATACCAGGTCATTCAACTCAACAACAAGTATTTATTATGTACCATGTGTCAGGTGTTTTCAACATGGGTATTTGCCTTGATAGTGGGGAAAAAAGTATTTCAGTTCTTCCTTCCTTCCTTTTTCTGTTTTCTTTCCTTTTTCCCCTTCAATCCACTAGGACCTTGTTTACTTTGCCTGATCAAATGAAAAATGCTTTAAAGAGTCCCCATCTCAGAAAGGTGTCCTGCATGACACAGGTTATACATAAACGTCACAGGCATTTGGGTGACGCAGCTCATCTGAGAAGTTCCTCGTACCCCCAGGCTGGGTGTCCAAACTGGAGGATTAAGCCGTTTAGATTGTACTTGATTCCTATAACATGTAGTGATTTTGCTAATGTTGTGCAGTTTTGTTTCCTTGCCCGGAATGATTTCCATTAGCTGGCTTACAGATTAGCCGCCTAATCTCCTAACGAGAGCTCTTCGATCAAATGGTTTGGAGTGGCCCCACGTCCTGCCGCTGCCAAGTGACTGATTTAAGAGATGGACAAAAAGGAGACACACACAAGTCCAGATAGTGTAATGAACGGTCGATCCAACTTTCTCTGAACTGAGTATCATGACTTAATGGGAAACCCTGAAGAATTAAAGGGAGGGGGGATTACATTACCACGAATAATATTAAAAAAAAAAAAGGATATTCTGCCAAAAAAGCCTTTGAGTGCAAGTGACTCGAACAAATATATTAACAGAGCTTACAGCAGATTCAATCAGGTTGAACGTTCTGCGGAATTTATTGTGAAATAAGCTTTATACAGCAGAGATGTGAAGAATGAGTCTATTGGTGACTGGCAGGAAAGCTATTAACATGCAGATTTCAATTCTGCCTTAGGTTCTGCACTGGTCCCATTGTCCCCCTCTCACTCCTGGCAACCTCTCCCGCTTACAGCCGGAGTACACCTCCCCAAATCTCAGTGCCATAATTATGCTCCAGCGAGCTAAGATTTTTCTCACTTTATTCTAACATCTAAAAATCACTTCAAATGTGTACTCTCAAGGCACCAATAAAGCTATTATGTTTAAAAGTTTAAGTTATGTCACTCCAATCCATCCATCTGTTGGAAACAACCAATGCAGGGGGCTATTCTGGGGACAAAACTTAGCAGTTAAGAGAGAAAATCTGCTTTACAAAAACCTAGGCGCACATTAACTTACAATTAAGCCAGGATGTTAATGAGGTTACAGGGTGTGACGGGTTTAACGGGCTGCAGCCGAAAGGCAAATATTGAAATGAAGGCGTTTATTTTCGAACCAACAAGCCTGAACTGAACCATTACAATAAGTCCCATTAGCATTCTCGTTATTGGGCAAAATAATTTCATCTCTAAAATTAATTAAATAAATGGGAATGACCTGGAATCATTTCCGTGGCAAGCGGACAGGGCAGTGCCGCATGAAAGGCAAACCCATTCAGAGTCAACAGGCCCAGCAATCCCTGGAGAGCTTCCGCGGAAGTCGGCGGGAAGTGAAAGTGAAAAATATGAGGCATCCAATAAGGCCATGACATGCTCTGAAGGAGCTGGCAAAGCAAGCTTTAAAATAAAGTCGTCTTATTATTATTATTATTATTATTATTATTATTATTATTATTATTTTCATTTAGGGATAGCACGCTTTTAGATTGAGATACAACTAGGTTGAAAAGCACATCATTTAGAAAATTCCAACTCTGTCCTGAGTTGTCCATGTTGATTTTTCCAAGCCAGCTGGATTTTTTAGCAATGAAGATTCATAAACTATATGCAAGGAGAAGGAGGGGATGAGGTCAAGGGTATTGCCAGGGTTCTGAAGAGAATCAACAGTGCACCCTTGGTTCCAATCAGGTCCACTCCCCGAGCATTTCTGGATCACTGAATGAACGAGGAATGGAGGTCCTGGAAGCACTGATCAGATAATGCTGGCTGCTACAGCTCAAGGGCACATGCACTGCAGGGCCCGTTTAAACCTGGTGTCTCAGTGAAACTGAAAAGCGCTCATTGGATTCACTTGGTAAGATATGAAGACCATGAGAGGATTAAAACGGACAGGAGATGACCATCAGTTGAAAACAGGGCGTGAGGAGCAGTGGGGGAGAACAGTATTGTGGTTTGGGGAGCGAGGTGGATGCTGGTTCCACCGAGGGGGACAGCGGATCTGAGAGGGGGCGGCTCTAAAGAGAAAGCGGTGGGTTCCGTTTTCATCCGTTCATCATTCACTTCCATGGCTTTAATTAAAATAAGTTTATGACTCTCAAACTTGTGTTACATAAATTATTAAATATGCAGAGAGGGGGTTCAAGGCAGAAACCCGGTGAGTGGAAACACTTGAGGGAGGAGGAGGAAGAGCCCCTGGAGAGGCCACAGGTAGGAGAAGCTGGTGCCGGCTTGCCAGCCAAGCGGGGGGTGGAGAGGGTTTGAAGGAGGGGATGGCTGTCAGCAGTTTTCATTGCTGGGGACGGTCAGGGATGTTAATGACTCAGAAGTGATTTTGGCAAAGACTGTTACAAGCGTAGTGGGGTTGAAATCCAATTAGCACAGGGATGTTCAGTGGACGCGCTGAGAAGTGGGCAGAGCTGGTGTGGGTCCCTGCGGTGGACAGAGGGGGATGTGGTCAAGACGTGGCGGTTGTTCTGGGGGCCAGAGTAGACTTGTGCTTGTTTGTAAGCGAATGGAAAGAGGCAACAGAGCGAGGGCCGTTGAAGATCTGGGGGGAGAGAGCAGGTTTAAGGAGTGAGGTCCTGGAGGAGGAGGGGGTGGCTGGGAAGAGACACCTTGCCGCGTGATCAGGAGGGACGGAGGTAAAGGTGAGAGGCATGCAGATGTTTCCAGATGGACACAGACGGTTACAGTCAATGACTGCTGATTGCACGCCATGTCACCTGTAAGTTGTATCAACTCCCCCTCCTTGATTTTTGCCCCCAAGTACCTAACAGGAAAGTTATTACCACTCCCATCTCACAATTCAGGGACTTTGCCAAATCCAGCCTGCCTGCCGCCTGTTCTGTAAAATAAAGTTTTATTGACACATGAAAAACGACAACAACAAGAAAAACCTGGTGTCTGGGTGCCTGCTGTTGCTTACGAGCTGTGTGACCTTAGAAATGCAACTGGCCTCTGTGTCCCTCACTCTGTTCACGGGAAGCAGCGGCCCTTGTGGTGCTCCCTGTAGCAGGACTGTGGTATTAAATGGAAAGTACTGACATACACAAAGCACTCACTATAGTGTCTCCAATGTGAAGACTCGATAAAGATTCAACTTGCCCATCCCTGTGGGCTGAATCTGGCAGATAGTCCAACAGGTCTGGTAATTGTTTGCAAGAACTGTTATGCCCAACTTTCTAGGCTTTTCTAGGTAGCATGTGCTGAAGCAGATTGGACTTTCTCAAAATGTGTTCCCTGGACCATCTGCACCAAAAGAACCAGAAGGGCTTGATTAACATGCAGATTCCTGGACCCCATCCTGGATGGACGGAATCAGAATCTCTGGGGAGTAGGGCCCAGGAACTGATGTTTTCAAAATAAGTTATTGACTGAGTCTTAGGGACCTAGAAGTTTGCGGAATTTCTTGTTTCAACACACAGGATGTAAACAACAGAATCACAAACTTTTCTTGAGCAAATTCGCTGCAATCCCACAGCATCAGACATGATTACAAACTGATGCAGCTATGGATTCAGTTTGATTGACTGATTGATTGACTGACTGGCTGGCTGTGTTGGGTCTTCGTTGCTGTGTGCAGGCTTTCTCTAGTTGTGGAGAGCGGGGGCTACTTGTCATTGCAGTGTGTGGGCTTTCATTGCGGTGGCTTCCCTTGTGGAGCACAGGCTCTATGCACCTGGGTTTCAGTAGTTGCAGCACATGGGCTCAGTAGTTGTGACTCACGGGCTCTAGAGTGCAGGCTCAGTAGTTGCGGAGCATGGGCTTAGTTGTCCCTCGGCATGTGGGATCTTCCCAGACCAGGGATTGAACCCGTGTCCCTGCACTGGCAGGTGGACTCTCAACCACTGCGCCACCAGGGAAGTCCCGGATCCACTATTCTTTAGAACAATCTCTCACCCCTGTTTTCCAGGCATGGGCTATGTAGGCTGCCTTTCAGTTGCTGGAACTTGCTGGATAGAGGACCATGCCTTAAAGTCCTGATCATACCTACTGCTTGCTTTCCTCCGGGTCCCAGGTTTGTCTCCCACCTGACAGCCTGCTTCCCTGTTTTATGCCTAATGCCAACCTCACCTCCTCCTCGGGGAAGACGTCTCTTCCCCTAGACAAGGTGAGAGTGACCAGTTCTAAGCCCTACTATTTATAGCCTTACATCCTTTGTCACAGCATTAACCACGTTGCAATTATTTAATTATGGGGTTAAAAAACATTGTGTTCCTGAAAACTGATGGAGGGGTGGACTATTTCTTCCTGATCCACTATAAGATCCCTCATGGCCACCATGGAAGGTGTATGGACTGAACTGTGTCCCTCCCCAATTCCTATGTTGAAGCCCTAACCCCCAATGTGACTGTATTTGAAGACAGGCCCTTTAAAGAGGTAATGCAGGTTAAATGAGGTCATAAGGATGGACCCTAATCGAATAGGATTGGCAGCCGTATAAGAAGTATATATGCTGGGGATGTGCCCAGCGCACAGAGGGCTGACCAAGAGAGGACACAGTGAGAAGGCCGCCATCCGTGGGCTAAGGAGACACATCTCAAGAGAAACCAACTCTGTTATCACCTTGATCTTGGACTTCCAGCCTCCAAAACCATGAGGAACCAAATTCCTGTTGTTGAAGCCACCCAGTCTGTGGTAGGCAGCTCTAGCCCACTAATACAGAGCCTCTTCCGGAGCTGGGAGTCAAGAACTGTTTGATGGCTGACCATGACCTCTGGGCATCGCTGTGCTCTGTCCACCCTCACTATGCCTGGGGGAAATCAGAAACAATCTGTAGACATTCCACAAGCAGAAGGCCACGGCGGTCATGCAGGTAAAAGCCTCCTCAGAAGCAGAGCTTGGAACCACGCTGTGGAACTTGATGTCAGAAGGAGGCTGGCTCTCATAAGCAGGGGACTGGTTGCCAATATTGGCACCATGTAGGCCCCTGTGGCTTCCTGCTCAAAAGCCATCATTCCCCTCCTTCATCCTGCTGATAAAATCCCTGCATCCCTGAGCTGGGACCTGGACTGTCACTTAGAGCAAACAGCTCTCCTGACTCTTGCAAATGGGACCACCTGGCCTGAGTGCTGCCCGTGGGAAGGAAGTTACCACCAAATCAAACCACTCTCTCCAGTCCTGGGGAGCTGAGACTCAGCCTTCTTGGGAGTCAACACACTCATGATTCTTTGGTATCTGCTTAGCAAGAGAATCCTTAAGATGAGAATGAAAACTGAATTCCCATTCAGGTCGTCACCTTATTCTAAAAATAATCTCTCTCTTAATAATCCCGTTTGAACCCGCTGTATATTGTAGTGAGTTGGAAAATGCCTTTGATGCCACACAGTGCTGTGTTCTTACAGCTCTGCCACTCAACAACTCTCTGACTTGGGCAGTCACTTAGTTCAGCCACGGTTTCCTCAACGGGAAATGAGGAGCCGTTTATAAACTGGAGATGATATCTACTTAGTAAGGGTGTTGGGAAGAGTACGATAAGGGAGACAATGTGATCAGCGCAGTGCTGTCAATAAATCCTAACTACAACTGTAGGATTATTAAGGAGTCAGGTTTTATTATTAACAATTCATCAATAAATGTTAGCACTTGTTGAAAGATGTCTACAATTTAACGATTACAATCAGAAAGGATACTAGTATCAGTTCTCTGTGTCCTTACCAAAATATTTGCTCTCAAAACTCAATTTTTTATTCATTGGAAAGAGCTTGTGACAGATCTTGGTCAAAATATGCAAATCAATTAATTCAGATTTTTTTTTTTTTGTCTGAAAGCAGGAAATGTGAATTTCTGCTTGCGAGGCTTTTCTTACTGTAGTAACCTCCAAGCTTTACTACTGGAGGCTTTAAAACTAAGGGATGTAAGTCTAGGTAGAGATTATCTTTCATCACAGTGTTCTAATGATAATCTCCTCTTTGACAGGAAATTTATGGCAGGCTGCTGAAACGCCAGTTTATTGATGATTAAAGTATCAACTGTCCTTGATACAAATAAACAGGATTTTTGATTCATAAGCAGTGAGACAGGGCACCTCCTGGGCCCTGGGGGCAATGCAGTTTATAGGCATTCAATTCTCATCAATGTATTGTCAGTATATCCAAGGCATCTGACAGGGTCCTGTTTCCAGGATGGATGTTCCCTCCACAACCCAGGGAACATAAAAGGTAAGGTCTGGCCTTACAGGCTTAAAGCCTCAGTTATCACTGAGGATTCAATAATGGGAACTGTCCTTGGCCCCAGATTTTTCTATTCCAGGCCTTTCAGGATGGGGTACATTCAACACAGTACCTAGGACAGGATCTGGCAACCACGGAAAAGTTCCCACGTCACAGTCTAGACCTCTGTCGAAGGTGCTGGCTGGAAGTTCCAATGGCCAAGCAACAACCCTCAGAGTTCATGGTGAAAAGGAAGATGGTTCTCACGTGCAGGGGATTAGCTGCCAACACAGACGTCTTGGAGGACCCCGTGGCAGAGGTCACTGGCTGCCTGCTCAACAGGGACCACTCCTCCCTTCGCCCTTGTTAACACAACCCCAGGCCCCTCCCAGGCCCAAAGAAGGGGTCTTGACTTGTGGGAGACAGTCGCGGTCTCTTTTTCTGCCGTGACACAGGCAGATATGCGATGTCATTCTGGCCCATGTGTCATGTGGAGGGTACTATTGGCAGAGGCGCCGGGGAAGATGTTATTCCCTCTGTAAATGGTGCAAAGATAGGCACATTCTTATCTCTTTCTGCCTCTGGGCATGGTTATCTGCAAGTGATTCCTGGGACTGGGCAACCATTTTGTGACCATGAGGTGATCCTGACGAAGAAGATAAACCAATGTGCCGGGGAAAGCAGAGCAGAAAGTTGGAGCTCACCTAGGGACCTGAAGATTAAGCCCTTGATTTAACCAAATCTGAAACTGCCTGACTTCCAGACTTATTTTGATGTGACATAATATATTTTGTTGTGGTTGCTATTGTTTAAAATACTTTTCATGGAGTTTTGTTATTTATAGCCAAAAGCTCCCATTCTTAAAATGACTCCAGCTTTCCTCCGGTGTTTGAAAACATCATCTCCTTTAGCCTCAATACCTGAGATGAGAAAAAATACTTTCTAAGGGGAAATTGCCCACTGAGTAGCATGGGAATGGCACCCTAATTCACGGCTGCATTGTATTGTTTCATTCTTATCTGAGACCAGCGCGACAGACTGAATAAAGGAAGGGATGCCAAGCTGGGAGTGTAGGCTACTGGCAGCGGGGCAAGCCTAGCAGACACTACAGCACAGGACTTGGAAAAGACACCATCAGGTTCCTGGGAGGACTCAAAAAATTGAAGAGATGTATATAAAGTATGGACAGAGAGGTTCCGAAGATAAGCTTCCCCTACTTTCAGTCTCCTTCTGGGGATAGATACCTGGGGATCTTGTGAGAGGGGCAGGAGAAGTTCATTCTCAAGGGATGTGGGCAGCCCTAAGGGTGGTGGCCCTCAACACCAACAGCAAGTGGATTCCTGTGAGAGGCACAGCAGGAAAGAATGGACAACATTCACCCCCCACCCCACCCCCCACAACACCTTTCCTTAGTCCCAGATGGCTAATAATACAGTGCAGTAATGCCCTCAAGTAAACAAAACTATTTCCCAGCCTCCCTTGCGAGGTGTAGTCATGTGACCCAGTCCTGGCCAATGAGATGTCAGTGAGTGTTGAGCTGTGCTTGTGGGAAGCTCCTTACAGGGAGCTGACTCAGCGGGAAGGCTCATCCCTCCTCCTGCCACCCCCTTCCTTCTGCCTTCTGTAGCCTGGAACTCAAATGGAACTAAATGTAGCAGTTCCAGGAGCCATCTTGGATCAAGAGGCAAACTTTTGAGGACAGAAGCCAAAGGGCTGAGAATGATGGAAGAAAAAATGGGAGGAGGAATCTCTGATGACTTAATAGAACTCTCGAGTTAGTCCTGGACTAGCTGCCTAGCCACAGACTTCTTTTAAGTGAGAAAATAAGCCCTTATGTGTTTAAGCCAGATTTAGGGTTTCTGTTTCATGCCCTTGAACTAAGACCTAACTGAAACAGTGGCATTTTTGCTATCCAAGATGTCTGCTCCCTGTCATTTGACCATAAAATTGATGACAGTACTGTCTTAAGATGGCTTTAAGATATTTCAATTCTCATTCCTCTGCTGAAAGCCTGCAGATGACAGGTTCAAGTGCTTCTTTTACTTAATAAGAACTTACAATGTGTGAGACCAAGGAAAAAGTTACCCTGAGACCGACCCCACACATCAATGCATGTTAGTTTGGCATCTCTCACACCAAGAAACACCTCACGTGGGGTCATGTTCTTCCTCCTCGAATCAGGAAGATAATCTCGGTCATCTCACCGTAAATCTATCACTCATAAATTTATCTTACTTCCACTCAAAAGTGGTTTTTCACGCAAGCTTTTCCAGTGTAAGTTTCCTAAATTCACTATTCTCTGCATATGGTGGCATTTCCTCCAATACATTATAAATAAGCCAATAGGTCTGGTACGATGGGGTTTTGAACAAAAGCTTGTCTTTTTCTCTTTTCCCAAGGTTGATGGTATTAACCAACAGGATAGCCCATTAACTTTTTTCTCTGAGGCAAAAGGAGCATCGTTTTGGTAAAGATTTAGAATGTGCACACACATAGGGTTTTCTTCTCTTTCTAGGTCCATGGGTCCATTATATATTCCCACCTTCCATAGGTCAAGTGATTGGTTCTGACCAATAGGCTGTTGAGTGGAGGTGACAGGTGACATTCCAAACCAAAGCACAGAGTTGCTGTCATGACCGTGCCCAGCGGTAAGCAAGAAGGCCACGTGTGCCAGATGGTGCAGCTAGGGGACAATGGAGACAATGTCATCTTGGGTCCCTGAGTGACCTTGTGTGCAGGGACCCTGCCAACCCACATCAGGCACATAGTGTGAGCAAGGAATGAAAAAGGTGCACTCTGCTTAAACGGCATCCTTCCTCACTCACGGCCCTTACCTACACACACACACACACACACACACACACACACACACACACCCTGAGCACCCACATACACTTTTATGCCAGGAAAGAAAAAATGTTTGCTCTTTTGCTTCTACTGTCTTCCTATCATTTCACTCTTGGTTCTGGCTACAGAAAGAGATTGGGCTAATGTCTTCTGGGATTAGACTCTGATGACTCCCAGGCCCCTCATCTAGGTTTTAACTGAGAGTCCCATCTTGACTTTCTCTGCATTAAGACAGACAGAAAATGAAAGCCCTTGGAGTTTGTTATCTTCCCTTCTTGCAGAAATGTCTTCACTGAATTATGATTCAGGGTTATGCCAGTTTCGGGGGGGGGGGGGATGATACAAGAATTGTCTATTCAAAATGCATTTCTGTGTCTTTCATAAAACTGCCACTGAGTGCAACTTTGCTTGCTACCTTACCCAAGGCCTCACGTGTGGACCTGTGAAGTAGGCACCCACTTAAGGTCAATGCCAGTAGAAACATTCACCCTTGCAGACTGGCTTCAGGGACATAGTTTTCATTCCCTGACAATAGCAAGCAATGTGGTTTGCTTCCAGCCTCAACTATAAGGGAACCTGGTACCAAACTCAAGGCACAACCAAAGACACAGGCTTATTCCAAGTTCTTGCAACGTTCACTCCTGCCTTCTTCAGATGGTTGCTCTTTTTTTCCTCCTAATTTTCACACTCGACAAGATATTTCAGGTTTTCCAGCTTGAAGAACACTGACGCCATCACCTTATACAAAGTTGAGAGTTCTGTCCTGACTCAAGTGTCCACGTTCAGAAAAAATGGCACCAGGAGGTCACTGTGGAGGACCATCTAGCCAGCATCACTTACGGAGGGCCTGAGATGCACAGGTGGGTGACCTGCACCTACATCTCACATCCTGAAACATGCAACGCCGAAGGAAATTGGGAGATTGCCCTAGGAAGCATTACTTTTACAAAAACAGTGAAGATTAAACCCAGGTGGACAGCTGGGGTCTGCCTAATTCACACTTTTTCTATCCCCTGTTTAGAGAGGCTCCCTGGTAACCAACTTCAAGCAAGACACAAATCTGTGAAAAATAATCCCACCAGTCATTGGCTGATTCTTGAAAACGAAACAAAAAACTTGTATTTTTCACATCATAAATGCAACACATATTCAAGAAAGGAGAAAACGCAGAACAGGAGGGGAGGAAAAAGCAGAAACAGCAATAACTAACACTTACTAGCACATTTTGCACATAAGCCTGGGAGGCAGGTACTGCTACAGGAGTCACTCTGCAGAGAAGGGCTTGGAGAGGTACCAAGGCTAAAGTGCATATCCAGTGTCATGTCTCTCGAGCCAATGCGTGAGGAAGGCAGAATTTGAATCCGTGGCTTTTTGACAAAGTTCATTAACTTATCCTTGAAGAACTAAATTACACCTGTCCAGCCAGAGCCACTGTGGATGGCTCAGTGTGTTTCTTGCAGAGTGTTTTCCTATGGGTGTACCTCTGTGTGTATGTGTGTGTGTGTGTGTGCGCTTGTAACAAAACTAGATTTAGCCAGTACATGCAATTTTGGGGACTGTTTGTTCTATTTGAAACAAATTGAAGTCCTCAAATTACGTTACTTTCTCTAAATATTTTCAAAGGCATTTCAAAAGTCTAAATTAATTTCATCTGCTAACCCGCTCCCCCCACGCCAACCCAGCACGGCCGACAGTGATTGACTGTGTAACAGCGGAGTACGTAATTCTCGAAAATCTCCCCTGGATGAAATCCGGCGGATCTCATAGGAACTCGCAGAAACTCACTGCTCGGGCAGGTGATGGTGATGAGAACCGGAGAGGAGCCACCACACACGGACGTGAACGGAGGCACCTTCCACGGTCAGAGACCCACAGTGAACGTCAGCATGAACAAACAACTGGCAAAAGACATCTTGTGTGTCAAAAGCAAAGCAAACTCGTGGCTTCTTTTACCCCAGATCAGTGGTCTTCATGGACACCACTCATGCCCATGCCCAAGGACTACCATACTTGCAACTGGCAAACTTGTCTGAATATCACACACCACACGTATGTGGGAGGACCAAGGTCCAAGCAACACGACTGTCGTGTTTGGCACCAAAGCTCACTCCAGACTGTGCTTAAACGAACAAACGATCACCCTTCACAACGGACACATCAAAGCTCTTGGGTTTGTGATTCTTTTTTCCCACTCTTCCCTGCTGCAGGATGTTAACCCCGTCTGCTGTCACCGTTTTGCTTTTTTCAAACCTATCTGCATGTAGGAATCTCTCACTTTCTCAGACAGACATTGGGCCACAGATCAGAAGCCACAGAACTTGTGTTGGTGGAAACAGAAAAGAAGGACTGTTAACTCTACTTATGTTGCTATGTGGCTTGGGGAGAGAGAAAGAGAAAGAGAGAGAAAGAGAGAGAGAGAGAGAGAGAGAGAGAGAGAGAGAGAGTGTGTGTGTGTGTGTCAGAGCCAGAAAGAACACTGTGAACTGGAAAATGCGTGTATTTAAATCTAAGCATAGTGTTATAAATTTACATTGGAACTGATCCTATCTATGAAGAGAGAGTAAGCTGCTCAATAGAGGTGCATTAATGGCAAGATAAAGAAAATGAACACATTCTGGCATCAAGCATAAGCGCTCTGGGGTCATCGCCTGTGTTAGATCACCTACTGCACCTCACCCAGACATTAGCATTAGTAATTACCAGTTGCCTCTCTTTAGAGGGAAAACATGCCTTGGCGAAGTACTCTCCTTTCCCGAGAGAGCCCCTGCAAGTACAACGTGTACAGATATCGCATGTACAAATCTGTCTGGACATGGAAGAGAGTTTATAAATTTTTCCAAATGCATCTGTGTGCACCCTAAAATATAACGTCTTTGGACTCGAAGTCCTATTTCTGTCAACAAGAATTAGCTAAATATTTTGCACTTATTCTGGGCCCGCTTCTTATCGATGCAGAACTGCTTACGGGAAGAGAAATACACTCCTTAAAATTCTACTGTAATTTCTCCCCTTAAATAATACCATAAGTGTTCTTTCTCGAACTACAATAGGTTCTGTGACAAGAGTGCCTACCACATGCTGAGCAGAGAGGCACGGTGCTGAGTATTTTTGTGAGTCATTTCAATTAATCCTCACAAAAACCCTTTAGAAGTAGAACGAGGCTCACCAAGGCTTTGAAATGAGTCCTCGTGTCAGAGAGCTGTGTCATTTTGCACTAAATTATTAACCCGAATGCCGCAGTTCAGGCCAACACATATTTACTGAGCACCTACTATGTGCCACACGCTGAGGAACTAGAGGAGAAAAGAAGCAATTTCACCACAATATAGTTAAAAGGTGATGGGGCAGGCAGACACGAGATGCAAGGGGTGCAATGTCTCTAAATGCTCTGCAACACAAGATGGTAACTCCTGTCTCGAGGCACGTCTGTGGTCTCCAAATTGCTTCCTTACCAAGTCTCCCCTACCTGCTCTCCCCTCCCCAGCCCAGTCCCCCCAGCAAAAGGAGGTGGCTTTGCTTGCTGTCCAAAGCATCTATTTCAGCTAATGGAAGAAATTGCAACAGAAGAAACACAGAAACAAGCTAAGTTTTCAAATGCATCTCTTAGGGACTATTGAAGACAAAATGAACAGAAATAAACAATCCTCCAGCATCAGGTGACATATTTTATACTTCCCACCCTGTGCTGGAGGAAGGGAGCAGAAAGAAAAAAATCTAAATCAAGGTTTTCAAATCAGATGCTGGTATGAGAAAGAAGATTAACCCGGTCCCTTAACAATCAAATTTATAACCAGTAAAGGGTTATGAAAAATTCTCTCTCCGTGTCGAGCGCAGGGAAGTACAAAGTCTTTGGAGGCACGGGATGATAAACTACAGCTTGGGCAATAAGCGCGGGCAGGGAACGGGCAGTTCAAGAGTTCAGCACACGCGTGCTGCAAAGGTGTTCCGTTAAAGAGAAGGGCTGGCTCCAGACAAAGGCACAGAAAGGTCATCCTTAGAGTTGTTTCATCTTCATTACGACGGGGAAGACCGCCAGTCAAAGCGCACACGCCAGGCCTCCACGTGCACACCGCACAGAGGTTTAAGACTCACGGGGACCTTGAAAATATGCAACGAAAGTAAACACGCAGAGCGCTGGCAGCAGTGCCTAGATACTGTGATCTGGGCAGCGCGGCCCTGGCCACCCAACATAAATGGGATATGGACCTTCTCCCCCCGCTCCACCTGCGCCCCTGCATTTTTTTTTTTTTTACAGGGTGAGTGATAGATTCATTAAAGATTACAATCTATCTTCTTCAGAAGGCCAGAGAATTGGACTTGCAATCACAGCTTAATTTTCTCTCAGGTAACTGCCAAACTTCAATGTGTTCGCCCAAATAAAATAACTTCCCCCATCTGTGCAGGCTCGAAATTTCCGTGCTCGAAGAAGACCGGTGTTCAGGATTTGCCCTGTGACTCAACCCTCATCTTTCACATTTCAGGAACTGGGGGAAAGGTGAATTTCATTCACTGATTAGCGGCGGGCCCTGGGGAGACAGGCGAGGGCTGTTGTCATGGGAAAGCAGGCCCTGACTCGCGCCTCAGACAACCTTCCTGAGAAGGCCAGGGCCGGCGGAATTTCATTCTGGAGCGCCGTCCACACGCGCAGGCACGTCTAACCCTCCCTCCCCCACCCCTGCAAACCCATACAAAACCAGCTGCCCTGACCCAGTCTCTCCACCAGTTAAAAGGACACCGTGCCCATCCAGGCCTACCACCCCACACACCCTGTGGAAATGGGGGTCCCGATTTGAACTACAGTCCTCCAGACAGCCGGGACAAGAAAGCACAACGAAACTCCCTTTCCCTGCCTGGGTATGAACGGGGTTTTAATAGGTGGGTTTGCTTCCAGTCGCAGGGGACGTGGTTTAGCCTCCCCCCGCCGCCTCCCCACGGCAGCATCATCAACTGGGACACGAGACAAAAGAGAAAAGGTAAATCACGTGGTGGCAGCGAGGCCAGAAACAGCTACAGGCTGCTGAGGTGAAAGGCAGTGGGTCCAGCAGTGACAGGCTCAGCATCGATCGTCAGTGAGAAAAGATGGCTCCACCACTCAGGTGCCGTGTGACTTTGGAGAGGTTATATCCTAAACCTTCATCTACCACCTGGAAAAGGCACATCACTTATCACTGGGGTGTCTGGGGATTAAGGATTGAGTGGGATGACGGATGGACGGATGGATGGGCGGACGGATGGATACATGGAAGGAAGGAGGGAAGGCAAGGTACTGACATTAAAATTTAGAAGACTCAGCCTGCAGCCAGCGTAGAATGTGCCTAATAAAAGGATTCTGGTGTCGTTATGTTGCGACATCTGATCAGACTACACAGACATGAAAATTAAAAGAGAAAAGAAAATCCACACAATGTAGAGGCAAGTCACCTGCTCTTCCTCTTCATCCGTCATCATTCTACTCTCCCCTCCCTCTCCCATCAGGATCTTCAGCATCAGAGGCCTTAGCTGGCTAAGCAGGCCCCACCCATGCCTGCCTGGGGTTGCACTGGTGGCCCAGGACTGCGCTGATTCCATGCTGAGACTGGAGGGGGAAGACTTGAATAGCCCTGTCCTTGGCTGCTGTCTGCACCGGGATGCGTATGAGCAGCGGGAAGTTGCTGAAAGAGAAGAAGAATCGGACCGAGCCTGAAGCACACGGCTCAGTGGGCAAAGCTGCATTCCAGGGTCACCTGGGCAGCCGATTCCTCAAATGACAAAAGGTCACAACCTCCCAGACCCAGCCCGCAACATGGACCCTGTGGAGGCAGGTTCTGTCTCGTGGGAAAGATCACCCTCCTTCTGGAAGGATTCAGTCATCACGAATTCATCTGGATGAGAAGCTCAGACCCTGAAATCGACCATGGGTGAAACCATTGAGTTCCAGGAAGGATAAGACACACTAAGAACTTATTTTAGTGGACGTGGAAGTGAGGGGAACAGGGCCCACTCATACCCAATGACACGTTCAAAAGCCTGTGTCCTCCGCAGGCGGAGGAAGACGTCCAATGACAACGTTTTATCTCATGCTGCGTGTATAGTACACTTACAGAGAGTAACACCAGCCAGCATTTAATGACTGCCTAGGGTGTACAAGGCACAGTGGTGGGCACTTGAGAAATGCAAGCTATAAACTTGCAAACAGCCTCAGGAGGGGTCCTGCTGTCGCTGCGAACATGGGGACTATTGAGAGCTACCATTTACTGAACACTCGGTGTGTATCAGGGGCCAGGTCGGACACAAGACTTTGCCTGTGGGGCATTCCGGCCCACTCCCAGCTTCTCATCCCCACTTGACCAGTGGGGAAGCCAGCCGAGTCCCACAAAGCCTGAGTTCCTTGCTCAAGGTCACACCTTGGGGAAGTGATTGAAACGGATTCCCGCTAACCCATGTCTGGTTCTTTTCTTCCCCTGCCATGGCTGCTCACGGAAACAGCACTCCCGGGACTCCTGGAGGTGCATCGTCACAAAGACCATACACTCAACGATTACTGGGAAGAAGAGGTCATTTCAGTCGCTCTTATTCAATGACAGAAGATACCAGCTAAGCTAGGGCTTCTCTTCAAAAATGAAGCATCAGACACAGATGAAGTCTCATTTCTGAGGGCCCCTAATGTCCCCTTCCCTTCTGTTTCAAGGGGTGTGTGTGTGTGTGTGTGTGTGTGTGTGTGTGTGTGTGTGTAAATCGCTATGGGGCAGTGCCTGCTGCACTCCTCTCCTGACTTCTCTCTAGAGAAATGGAATCCTACAGTTAGCTCCCGAACATTAAAAGTGAGTGGTCAGAGCTGCGGGAAGGAGACGGAGAGAAGATAAAGAGGGAGTGATTACCCGTATCATCCATCTCCCAGACTCAGAAAGAGGGGCCGCGGGAGACCAAGTTCAGCCTTGGGCCCCACCACTGCCCATTCAGGTCCTGATGGAGGAGGCAGAGTTAGCAGGTGATGTTATCTCCTTGAGCAGACCCTGCCCATCTGCCGCCTCTGTTCGTGGAATGAGAAGTCCTGCGAAATGCTGGTTTCATGCAGGGAGGGAACAGATGATACAGGGGGAGGGAGAGAATGAGACATAAACTCACTTTGCAATTTCTCCCAGCTGACAGGAACTTGGGGGTTGAGGGGGGTGATGGTCTATAGTCACAATATAAAACCATATTGCAGGGCATGCTCCCAAAATGTGTGGTTTTAGACTAAAGGGCGGGTGAAAGCTGACCTCCACACAGGGCCAGTATCCCTCTAGTTCGCCTGCATTTTCTTCTAAGACTCCAGAATGCTTTTCCTGCCCTGTGTCATGTTCTCTTTCACTTTTGGGTCAAATCATGCCCAAACTATCATTTTCATTTTTTTCTTAAATAGTGAAAATTAGATGCTACAGACATCCAAATCAAAATTGAACCTCCAAGGAAATGACAATGGTCATCTTTCCTGTATCTTGACAGTTTTCAGTTGGTTGTGTCAACAAGTATTTTAAAATGCCAGTGGGATTTAAAATAGCAAAAACCAGCTCGTGTTTACTTAGCACCGATATCGTGCCAGGCAGTGTGCCAGCTGACATGCTCTGATTGGTTGACTTAATCTTCATGACACTCTGAGGGAGGTAGGGCCTTTCCAGTTTTCATGCAGGAGAAGACTCAGAGAGCCGAAGCCTCCTGCCCAGGTCTGAGGCCGGTACAGCTGGGATGTCCACCCTTCAGGTCAGGGGCAGGCAGACGGTGAAAAATCTCTTTTTAACTCAGGGATTCAACAATTCTAACGCTCATTTTCCCAGTATGACTTGAATTACAACATGGCTTATATCCATCTTTCGAGGAACTCTCTTAGCATTCATCTTTTAATTTTGGAAATATTTGTAGGGCTGCTATTTCATATCTAACCTTATACTCATCACCGGGGGCCCAACTGTTAATGAGACTGATGCCTGCCGGCCTGCCTGCCTGCATGGGGCTTGTGGAGAAGACAGACGTGCAGGTAAACATGATGATCAGGTGTGCTACGAGGGATGGGAATCTAGAATGTTCTGAGGGAACACTCAGGAATGGCTCAGCTCAGTCCTCCAACACGAGGAAAGGCTTTCTGGAGGAATGACATTTCAGCTGAGACCTGAAAGAGGAGTTGGAGTTAGACCTAGGGCTAATGGAGACGGAAGGGCCACGTTCAGGGAGTAGAAAAACCACAGGTCTGCCATTCGGAAGAGCCTGTGATTATGCCTGGCTACCTCTCACATTACAAGCCTTTCAGACACTCAAGCTCACCTTGAAGATCTGTTAAAATAATGTATTAGCTGTGCTACTGATTCATTCGGGATCTCAGACACCAAATGTGCAGTCCCTCTGTCTGTTCCAAAGGGGGAAAAGGTAGAATGCTTTCTGCCAGGCCAGCTCTGTGCCGTTCGCCAACCAGCTCACAGCCATGGGGGCCACCTGGTCTTTATCCGCTACCAACAGCTCAGGGACTTGACCACATCAACCCCAAAAAACCAATGGGCTGCCAGAGAAGGGGCACTCCTTACAGCAGCCCCTCTCCCTCACTGGTTCTCCATGTATAGTCGAGGAGATAGTAACAACCAGTTGTGAGTCCAAACCACATGGTTCGGCTATCCTCCTTCCTGGCGATCTTGCCTGTCCTGAAGATCAATTTTAGAATATAAAAGGGGATGGATGGATTCTCCGTGAGTAAAACAGACATTTGATCAATGCTAGAGTGCAGGGACTTGAAGTTATAACCCCTGGCAGGAGCTGCCGGTGTAGATATGCTCTGTTGCCAAAGACAGGCAGAACCCATGAGCATCTGGCAACCAAATGAACAGAGGGACAATTAATAACCTCTTAAGAAAATTAAAGAGGCTAAGCCAAAATATGCACTGCTATCGACTACCCACCCATTTCTACATGCAGGTGACCAAAGGGCGTGCCCCTGGTTTCCCCAAGTTTTATTTCAGAAGCAGCTCCTCCCAAACTCAGCGTGGCTACCTGGTGAGACGTGAAAGAGTAGACAGCTCATCTCCGAGTCCAGAGACTCTGACTCAAGAGACCCAGAGCAGAATAGGGAAATCTGCATTTATAACAAGCAGTTTCACATGGTTCTGGTTTAAATCCAACTTTAAAAAACACTCCCAGGGTTCAAGGTTATTTTCTTTGAGGGGTGGGGAAACGAATGTGTTGACTGATATCTTTTTCACTTGCAAGTATCCTTTTGTTTAGCATGTATTACTGTGATTATATTTGCAAGCATATATTTTTTAGATGTTGATTGTGTATACTCGTAATTTATAGTACTATGCTGGGTATGTCACACTTCACAATGTTTTGTTAACCTTAAGAAGCCCTTTCCTCTCTAGATAGGAAATTCGCACACAAAAAATTCCAGCATCCTTGACTAACAGAGGTCATGCCTATTGTTAGCTATCTTAACTTCTGCAAAACATTTCTAATGTGAGGACTGACTGGCTGATAGATCCATCTGTTACTTTAGTCCTGCCTTGTTCCCTTGAGAAAAAGAACAATGTGTTTTGAAAACATAAAAATGCATAACAGTAAAACCCAGGGCCTGAAGACCTAAGACCACGTTCTTTCAAATTCAGCTATTCAACATTCAGGTAGCTGGTATTATGCTGGTAATTTTGTCTAAAGAAACGCTTGTACGCTTTTACCTGGAAATTTAAACTGAAATCCATTACTTGATTTTGCCAGGAGAGTTAACAAGGGCAGGGAGGTTGTAGACAACAAGAGATTGAAAAAGTCACTGTAATTGGCAGGTTTTAACAATTTGTCTCTAATTAACCAACATCAGACATTTGGGGAAAACTGAAAGAATTGGTAGCAAAATACAAAAGATAATTTTTGGTGTAAGATAATAATGTATTAGATTAGGTAGCAATGTTTATAATCGCATTCTCAGTGTCGGATTGTTTTAAGCAAGCAGGCTGCATAATGTAGTCAATGGGTCTACCCTAAACTAAGGAAGGTCCAGAAAAGGGTTTCACTCCTGCCCTTCTCATCCTTAGGAGAAACATAAAGGAGACACTCATGAAGCTGTCCATCTTGGAGAATGGAAATGTTGCCCTTGTTTTCTGCTGTCCCTGGAGATAAACTTCTGAACGTTGAAGTCTGCATTCAGGGCTGGGAAGCGGAATGGAGATCTTTGTTTGGGTTTGTCTGATTTCAGCCTATCAGCACCTAGGTTCCTGGGAACCTAGGAAGCTTCTCTAATAAACATATGCCAAGATTCCTAATACATAAACAACTCCAAAGAACCACACCAAAATAAGATATAATTAGCGTTAATGAAATGAAGACAAGTAACTAAGGTGGGATTAAGACTGAGCACAGGTGTGAAATTCTAGTTCCCAACTTGGCTTGTAATGTTATTTCGCTGAGCCTACGTTTTCTCCCCCGCGGAGTGAGCATAACTTCCCTTATAGAGATATGAAAATGAAATGAGATAATGTGCTGTAGGACGTTTAGCAAAACAACCAGAATAGTATAAGCAGTCTATAAATATTAAAGATTATTATTGTCACCAATAGCTGGACCAGACTGGCGAAGAATTTCAGATAGCAACATAGAAACATCCACAAAACTTCTCTTGGAGTTTGATTTCTAAAACTATGATTACATCACATGGTGGTTTTGCTTCAACACATGCCTTAAGCTCACAGACAGAACTCTGAGTATAATTGGTGCCATTTTTTTTTTTTCCTTTCAATATGCAGCTTGATTTTATTCAATTGTGATCCTCTTTGTACATTGAAATAGCCATATCTACCTTATACTTTTTTTTTTTTTTAAATTTTATTTTTTTTGGGGGTACACCAGGTTCAATCAACTGTTTTTATACACATATCCCCATATTCCCTCCCTTCCTTGACGCCCCCCCCTCGATTCCCCCCCACCCTCCCTGCCCCAGTCCTCTAAGGCATCTTCCATCCTCGAGTTGGACTCCCTTTGTTATACAACAACTTCCCACTGACTATTTTACAGTTGGTAGTATATATATGTCTGTGCTACTCTCTCGCTTCGTCTCAGTTTCCCCTTCACCCCCCGCCCCCTCCCATACCTCGAGTTCTCCAGTCCATTCTCTGTATCTGCTTCCTTGTTCTTGTCACTGAGTTCATCAGTACCATTTTTAGATTCCGTATATGTGAGTTAGCATACAATATTTGTCCTTCTCTTTCTGACTTACTTCACTATGTATGACAGATTGTAGTTCTATCCACCTCATTACATAGAGCTCCATCTCATCCCTTTTTATAGCTGAGTAATATTCCATTGTATATATATGCCACATCTTCTGTATCCATTCATTTGTTGATGGGCATTTAGGTTGCTTCCATGTCCTGGCTATTGTAAAGAGTGCTGCAATAAACATTATGGTACAAGTTTCTTTTGGGATTATGGTTTTCTTTGGGTATATGCCCAGGAGTGGGATGACTGGATCATATGGTAGTTCTATTTGTAGTTTTTTAAGGAACCTCCAAATTGTTTTCCATAGTGGCTGTACCAACTTACAGTCCCACCAACAGTGCAGGAGAGTTCCCTTTTCTCCACACCCTCTCCAACATTTGTTGTTTCCAGACTTTGTGATGATGGCCATTCTGATTGGTGTGAGGTGATACCTCATTGTGGCTTTGACTTGCATTTCTCTGATGATTAGTGATGTTGAGCATCTTTTCATGTGTTTGTTGGCCATCTGTATGTCTTCTTTGGAGAAATGTCTATTTAGGTCTTCTGCCCATTTGTGGATTGGGTTATTTGCTTTTTTGGTATGAAGCTGTATGAGCTGCTTGTATATTTTGGAGGTTAATCCTTTGTCTGTTGTTTCATAGGCAATTATTTTTTCCCATTCTGAGGGTTGCCTTTTAGTCTTGTTTATGGTTTCTTTTGCTGTGCAAAAGCTTTTAAGTTTCATGAGGTCCCATTCGTTTATTCTTGATTTTATTTCCATGATTCTAGGAGGTGGGTCAAAAAGGATGTTGCTTTGATGTATGTCAAAGAGTGTTCTGCCTATGTTTTCCTCTAGGAGTTTTATAGTGTCTGGCCTTACATGTAGGTCTTTAATCCATTTGGAGTTGATTTTTGTGTATGGTGTTAGGAAGTGTTCTAATTTCATTCTTTTACATGTTGCTGTCCAATTTTCCCAGCACCACTTATTGAAGAGGCTGTCTTTTTTCCATTGTATACTCGTGCCTCCTTTGTCAAAGATAAGGTGCCCATATGTGTTTGGGCTTACTTCTGAGTTCTCTATTCTATTCCATTGATCTTCCTTTCTATTTTTGTGCCAGTACCATACTGTCTTGATCACTATGGCCTTGTAGTATAGTTTGAAGTCAGGAAGCCTGATTCCACCAACTCCATTTTTCCTTCTCAAGATTGCTTTGGCTATTCGGGGTCTTTTGCGTTTCCATACAAATCGTAAGATTTCTTGCTCTAGTTCTGTGAAAAATGCCATTGGTAATTTGATCGGGATTGCATTGAATCTGTAAATTGCTTTGGGTAGTACAGACATTTTCACGATGTTCATTCTTCCAATCCAGGAACATGGTATGTCCCTCCATCTGTTTGTGTCATCTTTGATTTCTTTCATCAATGTCTTAAAGTTTTCTGCATACAGATCTTTTGCCTCCTTAGGCAGGTTTATTCCTAGGTATTTTATTCTTTTTGTTGCAATGGTGAATGGGAGAGTTTCCTTAATTTCTCTTTCTGCTCTTCCGTTGTTAGTGTATAGGAATGCAAGAGATTTCTGTACATTAATTTTGTATCCTGCTACTTTACTAAACTCATCAATGAGTGCTAGCAGTTTTCTGGTAGAGTCTTTAGGGTTTTCTATATATAATATCATGTCATCTGCAAAGAGTGACAATTTTACTTCTTCTTTTCCAATTTGGATTCCTTTAATTTCTTTTTCTTCTCTGATTGCTTTGGCTAACACTTCCAAAACTATGTTGAATAACAGTGGTGAGAGTGGACACCCTTGTCTTGTTCCTGTTCTTAGAGGGAATTCTTCCAGTTTTTTTCCATTGAGAACAATGTTGGCTTTTGGTTTGTCATATATGGCTTTTATGATGTTGAGGTAATTTCCTTCTATGCCCATTTTCTGGAGAGCTTTTATCATAAATGGATGTTGAACTTTGTCAAAAGCTTTTTCTGCATCTATTGAAATGATCATATGGTTTTTATCCTTCAATTTGTTGATATGATGTATCAGGTTGATTGATTTGCGTATATTGAAGAATCCTTGCATCCCAGGGATAAACCCCACTTGATCGTGGTGTATGATTTTTTTAATGTGCTGTTGGAGTCTGTTAGCTAGTATTTTGTTGAGGATTTTTGCATCTATATTCATCAGTGATATTGGTCTGTAGTTTTCTTTTTTTGTGACATCTTTGCCTGGTTTTGGTATCAGGGTGATGGTAGCCTCGTAGAATGAGTTTGGGAGTGCTCCGCCTTCTGCAATATTTTGGAAGAGTTTGAGAAGGATAGGCGTTAACTCTTCTCGAAATGTTTGATAGAATTCGCCTGTGAATCCATCTGGTCCTGGGCTTTTGTGTGTTGGGAGATTTTTAATCACTGCCTCAATTTCTGTACTTGTGATTGGTCTGTTCATGGTTTCTATTTCTTCCTGGTTCAGTCCTGGAAGATTGTATTTTTCTAAGAATGTATCCATTTCTTCCAGGTTATCCAATTGATTGGCATATAGTTGCTTGTAGTAGTCTCTCATGATGTTTTGTATTTCTGAGGTGTCCGTTGTGACTTCTCCTTTTTCATTTCTAATTCTGTTGATTTGCATCTTCTCCCTTTTTTTCTTGATGAGTCTGGCTAATGGTTTATCAATTTTGTTAATCTTCTCAAAGAACCAGCTTTTAGTTTTATTTATTTTTCTTATGGTTTCTTTCCTTTCTTTTTCATTTATTTCTGCTCTGATCTTTATGATTTCTTTCCTTCTGCTCACTTTGGGGTTTCTTTGTTCTTCTTTCTCTAGTTGTTTGAGGTGTAAGGTTAGGTTGTTTATTCGATCATTTTCTTGTTTCTTAAGGTAGGACTGTATTGCTATAAACTTCCCTCTTAGAACTGCTTTTGCTGCGTCCCATAGGTTTTGGGTTGTTGTGTTTTCGTTGTCATTTGTTTCTAGATATTTTTTGATTTCCTCTTTGATTTCTGTAGTGATTCCTTGGTTGTTTAAGAGTGAATTGTTTAGCCTCCATGTGTTTGTATTTTTTGCAGTTTTTTTCCTGTAATTGATATCTAGTCTCATGGCGTTGTGGTCTGAGAAGATGCTTGATATGATTTCAATTTTCTTGAATTTGCTGAGGTTTGATTTGTGACCCAAGATGTGATCTATCCTGGAAAATGTTCCGTGTGCACTTGAGAAGAAAGTGTAGTCTGTCGTTTTTGGATGGAATGACCTATAAATATCAATTAAGTCGAGATGGTCTAATGTGTCATTTAAAGCTTGTGTGTCTTTATTTATTTTCTGTTTGGATGATCTGTCCATTGATGTAAGTGGGGTGTTCAAGTCTCCCACTATAATTGTGTTACTGTCGATGTCCCCTTTTATAGCTGTTAGCATTTGCCTTATGTATTGAGGTGCTCCTATATTGGGGGCATAGATATTTACCATTGTGATATGTTCTTCTTGGATGGATCCCTTGATCATTATGTAGTGCCCTTCCTTGTCTCTTTTAATAGTCTTTACTTTCAAGTCTAATTTGTCTGATATGAGTATTGCTACTCCAGCTTTCTTTTGACTTCCATTTGCATGGAATATCTTTTTCCATCCCTTCACTTTCAGTCTATATGTATCCCTTGGTCTGAAGTGGGTTTCTTGTAGGCAGCATATAGAAGGGTCTTGTTTTTGTATCCATTCAGCCAGTCTGTGTCTTTTGGTTGGAGCATTTAATCCATTTACATTTAAAGTGATTATTGACATGTGTGTTCCAATTACCATTTTCTGAATTGTTTTGGGTTTGTATTTGTAGGTGTTTTCCTTTTCTTGTGTTTCCTACTTAGAGAAGTTCCTTTAGCACTTGTTGTAAGGCTGGTTTGGTGGTGCTGAATTCTCTTAACTTTTGCTTGTCTGGAAAGCTTTTGATTTCTCCCTCAAATCTGAATGAGATTCTTGCTGGGTAGAGTATTCTTGGCTGTAGGTTTCTCTCTTTCAGGACTTTCAGTATATCCTGCCATTCCCTTCTGGCCTGCAGAGTTTCTGTAGAAAGGTCAGCTGTTATCCTGATGGGTTTTCCCTTATATGTTGTTTGTTGCTTTTCTCTAGCTGCTTTTAATATTTTTTCTTTGTGTTTAATTGTCATTAGTTTGATTAATATGTGTCTTGGTGTATTTCTCCTTGGGTTTATTCTGTATGGGACTCTCTGTGCTTCTTGGACTTGGTGAATTATTTCCTTTCCCATGTTGGGGAAGTTTTCCACTAGAACCTCTTCAAATATTTTCTCAGACCCTTTCTTGTTTTCTTCTTCTTCTGGGATGCCTATAATTCGAATGTTGGTACGTTTAAGGTTATCACTGAGGTCTCTGAAGCTGTCTTCTAGTCTTTTTATTTTTTTATCTTTTTCCTGCTCTGTGGCGTTTATTTCTCCCATTCTATCTTCCAACTCACTTATTCGTTCTTCTGCCTCAGTCATTCTGCTGGTTATAGCATCTAGAGTATTTTTAATTTCAGTTATTTTGTTATCCATTGCTGTTTGTTTTTCTGAGTTCTTATGAACTGTTTCTTGTACTTTCTCTATTTTGTTATCAAGATTTTGTATCATTTTTACTATCATTACTCTAAATTCTTTTTCAGGCATTTTTCCTATTTCCTCCTCATTTATTTGGTCTTGTGGGTTTTTTTCCTGCTCCTTTGCCTGCATGGTGTTTCTTTGTTTCCTCATGGTTGTCCAAGCTTTTGGGGTTGCTTGTCCTGGTGATAGAGGTGTTTATAGAAGACTGTCCAAGCCTCAGACTAATGTCCAAGTATTGGATTAGACGAGTATTCAGTCTAGGAAACACATACATGTATAAGACACACAATTATTGAATCCGTTAGGACATAAGGCTCTAGAAAGACCTGACAGAACCCCAGTGTGCTATCAGATATTCAAAGAGAAACCCAGCAGAAATTGACAACTGAAACAGAACAAATCAGAGACAAAAGCAAAAGCAAACAAACAACAAATAACACCCTACACATACAAACATCAATCCAGGGAGATTTTGTAAGCTAGGATCAAATATAGGAATGAGCTGGAGTACCACCAGAGAGTATGGAGATTCTCAGAATGTAATTAGACAACTGTACTAAGAACTAAGATAAAGACAAAGCCTAATATTAATACCAAGGCAGTGCATCATCTGGAGAATAGAGCAAGGAGTCTGAGCAGCCCGATAGTGTTGCTTATAAGTATGTTAAGATAAAATACACTTAAAATGACTGGAAGAAAGGGGAACAGAAGAGCGTAATGTGGTTGGAAATATGCAAAGAAAAAGAAAGGAATAGAAGTGTATAAAAGAAAGGGATGAAAGGAAAGTATGAAAGATATTTTGTCCGTACTACCAAAAACTTAGCTAGATATAGAAGTATATAAAAAAGAATAAAAAATATCCTTAAAAAATTATGTTATAAAACTTGTAGATCCCTTAGGGCTAAGATCGTATTTAATAAATCAAAAAAAAAAAAAAAAAAAAAAAAGAGAGAGAGAAAGAAAGAAAGAAAAAAAAAAAAAATTCCAGAACTGATCCCAGAATGCACCAGTTCAATAGGTATTGATACTACTATTTCTGTTTCCTTAGTGTCTCAGCTGTAAGTGTCTTTCTCCTTGCCTTGGGTTTTTTTTTTTTTTTTGCGTTATTCTGTGACCAGCAGAGGTTCCTTTATTGTTCTGTAAGCCTCGGTGTGTGGGGAGGGAGAGGGTACAATAGTGGCTCCTTCTCCTGGGAGTGAGTGAGCAGTGGCGCACTGTTGTTTCAGTCAGGCTTGGAGGTGCCTGTTGCAGAGGGCGCTGGTGGCTCAGGCGTACACCGAAAGTCTTAGAGTCGGGCCTCTCTCGGGGTTTTTTCTTTTTGATGCTGTTTTTTTTTTTTTTTTTTCTCGGCAGCCTCCCTGCTGCTGGCGTTGCAAGGAGTTTTAATCTAGCCCCGCCCGAGTGCCTGAGGGTGCTTGTTATCCCTGAGTGCCTTAGGTGGCCCGCAGGGCGTCTCTCCACTGCCTGTTGCAGAGGCGCGGAAAGAGAGGGAGAGGCTATGCGCGCGGCTCCTCCCCCCCCCCGCCCGGGAGCCTGCAGCCTCCAGCCGCTATCATGGCCGGGCAGCTCTCAGGGACGGGCACTGCTCTCCGCGGACCTCTTCCCTCCTGTGCTCTCCGTCCGTGACCCTACCGGCAACAATGTTTCTCCTCCTGAACCAGCTCTCCGGTTCCCACGCTCCCGCTCCTGGACCCTCCGTTCAGCCGCGGATAGATGTCTCGGTCCGGGAACGCTGAGCTGCGCAGCGGACCGTCCGTATGTTTCTCACTCCCTCCCGTCTGCCACAGCTCCGCCGCTTCACCCTCTTTGAGCCCTCGTAGATGCCTCCCTACCGGCTATGTCGGGCTCCCCGCTGTCCTTTCCGGGGTCCGAGGCCGTCTGCTGGTGTTCAGCTGGTTCTCTGTGGGAATGACTGCGTCCTTCCGTGCATTCCCAATGCAACTGTGGAGAGGGATGCACTCCACGTCTCTCTACTTCGCCGCCATCTTGAGATCTCTTTATATCAGGTATTTTATAGTATACATTTAAAAACATTCTGAGAAGGCTTCATTCGACTGCCATGGGACAAAAACATAAAACAAGCAAACAAAATGTAAAACAAAACAAAACATACCTACAAATGCCAAATAATTAAACAGGGGAAGAGCACACCTGTACGAGGCTACGTTAGGATGCATTTGATGAGGGGTCACTTAATAGTGCTGATTTTTATTAAAATGTGTATGATAGACAGTCCTTCTCTGAGCAACTGATTTTTCATTGGTGAGGAAGCTGGGGGTCTAAGACCTCCTAGCTCCTAGGATGTCTGACTTCTACTGCTCCCTAAGGCTAAACATGAAAAACTGGCTACCTAAAAAAAAAAAAAAAAAAAAAAGACCGTTCCATTCTCTTCAAACCCCTGACTAAAGTTCCTTTTCACAAGTCAAATTCAAAAATCAATTAATAAATTACCACTGCCAAAGAATGTTAAAAAGCCCAAAGGCACCCAAGAAGAGCTTAGAATAAACAACAAAGCATTAAGCCTGAGATAAATGAGTTTGCTGGGTGTTTACTGTGATGTGGACTTAGGATCCCAAAGCAAAAATTCTCTCCCCTCCACTTACCACTGCTTTGTGTGATAATAGCAGCATTAATTTTAACATGGTCACGAATCAATCATGAAATCTGACGCCCGTTTTCACTGGCAACAAAACACTGTAATTAGCACCTTGAATAAGAGTGCTTTCTACATGGGTGATGCTGAGGGCAATCTTCTGCCGTTAATTCTTTCCTAATTGTCCAGAGTAAAGGAGGCTGAAATAGTACTGGGTTGTGTTAAAATCCCCACCCCTCCCAGTTACTCACCGTGTGACATCACCACCTTGAATATTTCAGGATGGGTCAGAATGGAGCTTCTCAAACTTACCAGGATTGACATTTCATCCTGGAGACCATCCTGAGCATTGGAGGATGTCTAGCAGCATCCCTGGCCTTGACTTGCTAGATGCTAGTACCACCTTGCCTCCCTCACTTTCAGCCCCCCACCCTGTGTGACAACCACAAATGTCTCTAGACACTGCCTAATGTCCCTTGGTGAACAAAACAGCCCCAGCTGAGAACTAAAGAACTAAAGAATACCTTCCACATTGGGTTATTATAATGATTACATATAATAACAAATACTAAATTATATATTAAGTTATATTAGATGCATAGTGGGCTGAAATATACATAATTAAACATAAAGTTGATTAATCTAAGGGATCAAAACCAAATGGGAAGGATGCGTCTGCCACCAACGTAGAAGGGTGAGTTGAGTCACTGTGGTCCTCGGGTCCCACAGAGCATTTCATCCCCACAGAGTGGGTTTTTTTTTTCCCTTAATTTTTTCATCTTTATTGGAGTATAATTGCTTTACAATATTGTGTTAGTTTCTGCTTTACAACAAAGTGAATCAGCTGTATGTACACATTATCCCCTCCCTCTTGAGCCTCCCTCCCACCCTCCCTATCCTACCCCTCGGGTCTTCACAAAGCATGGAGCTGATCTCCCTGTGCTCTGTAGCAGCTTCCTGCTAGCCATCTATTTTACATTTGGTAGTGTATATATGTCAATGCTACTCTCTCACTACGTCCCAGCTCCCCCTTCCCCATCATGTCCTCAAATCCGTTCTCTACGTCTGCATTTCTATTCCTGCCCTGCCACTAGGATCATCAGTACCATTTTTCTAGATTCCATATATATGCATTAGCACACGGTATTTATTTTTCTCTTTCTGATTTACTTCACTCTGAGGTATCACCTCACATGGGTCAGAATGGCCATCATCAAAAAGTCTAGAAACAATAAATGCTGGAGACGGTGTGGAGAAAAGGGAACCCTTCTGCACTGTTGGTGGGAATGTAAATCGGTACAGCCACGAAGGAAAACAGTGTGGAGATTCCTTAAAAAACTAAAAATAGAACAACCATATGACCAGCAATCCCACTACTGGGCACATACCCTGAGAAAACCATAATCCAAAAAGACACATGCACCCCAATGTTCACTGCAGCACTATTTACAATAGTCAGGACAGGGAAGCAACATAAATGTCCATCAAAAGATGAATGGATAAAGAAAATGTGGCATATATATACAATGGAATATTACTCAGCTATAAAAAGGAATGAAGCTCAGTTATTTGTAGTAAGGTGGATGGACCTAGAGTGTTTTTTTTGAAATCAACTTTGTTGAAGTATAATTTACGTATAACAAGCTGCATCCGTTTAAAGTACACACGCTGTGTTTCCACAAATGTTAATACCCGTGTCACACATCAAGCTCACCAAGAGCAGGAGGGGCTCTTGTTTTGATTTGCTTCAAACTCACTTCCAAATAAAAATAGCCACACGTTATATTCTCAACCAAAAGCTTTTCCATTAAATGCACAAGCTTGTGACTTGGACTCTTGGAAGCCAATAACCGGAAATGTTTGCGGGTAGCACACCTGGGTGAGCTACCCTGGGATCTAGGGCCAGTGCAGTCCCCAGGGCCCCACACTCAGGCTCCAACGTTCTGCAGTCGCCACCTTGCAATTCTTGATAATTTTATGTCTAAATCTGTGCTTTTTAAGTAAAGTCCGATGGAATAATGGAGTGTGTAGTCAGCTCTTGTGTGTCTGCCCTGCCCTCATCCCCACCCCTCAAGACAGGTTCTAGGCCAACTCCTCTCTGCCCACTGCACCGTGGGCCAGGCCAGCCCTTCCCTCCCAGTCCCACCTCAAGACCACTGTCACCTTTATCCCAGGTTTCCTCAGCAGCAGACACCGCACCCCCCGCAGCCCTTCACTCCTGGGGGGAGCTTGGGCTTGGAGGTGGCGACAGCCAGAGGTCCTGACGGCAGCCCTGCCCCGTCCTGGGCTGGCAGAACCACACTGTGTTGGGCTGGCCGCTGGGAAAAGGGCCCCTTGCACATCCTAATCCAGGTCCGAGAGTGTCCTAGAGCAGAGGCTGCAATCTTTGGCAGGATACCTGTCCACACCAGGCTGGGATGGTGTGCCCATGACAAGGGGAGATGCACTTCCCCACCCCTGGCTGGAACCTCACATGTTCATTTTGCACGGGGTCTGACAATTTACATAGTTGTGCTGGGACCGTCCCTACTTCAATGTGTACCTTTGGGGAGTCTCTTGCATTTGACCCCTGGCACTGGTGTCCCTCTTCGTGACGGTCAGAGGAAGGATGTTTCAGTGCCGCCACGCTCCCTGATGTAAAGATCCAGAACCACCAGCACTTTCAAGGCCATTGGGTCAGCAAGGGGGCCTGATGCGGTGAGCAGAGAACCCCTCCCCCACCCCCCGTCGGTCCTGCACCTGCCTCCTGCTCCTCTCTTCCTGCAGTCCCTCCTTCCACTCTTGGTGGAGTGGGGTCCTTCCCCGTGGTGCTCTGAGCTCCATCCCCCTGCTCCAGCACAGACCCAGAAGCACATGTTCACGACCAGGGCCCTGTGCGCAGGCGCCAAAACACTGTTTTGGAAGCTCTTTCATCAAAATCGCAAAAGCCAGGACCGCCTACTGGATGTCAGAGGCAGATCTGATACATGTGCTCTGTGACCATAAAATATAATGCTCCAATCAAATGATGCATCACGCTTATAGGATTTTTATATCTTCAGTTAGGAGGAAAAGAATTATACTCTGTTTTTCCCCCTCAGACCTTTTTCTTAAAGTAGTGCTTGGGACTTCCCTGGTGGTCCAGTGGTTAAGACTCCGTGCTCCCAATGCAGGGGGCCTGGGTTCGATCCCTGGTCAGGGGACTGGATCCCACATGCCACAACTAAGACCCGGCGCAGCCAAAATCAACCATTGGAAAAAAAAAAAAAAAAAAGCAGTGCTCATCTTCCTGAAACTTCTGCTGAGTCTCAAGCTGGGATGCCCTCTGTCAGAGTCAACACAACTGGGGACAAGAAAGAGGAAGTGAAAGATGTGGCGTTTGTACACCTTGTGATATGTTCCAGGCAGTTAAATGCTCACCCCAGCACACCGCCAGCCTTAGCCCTTGGGTCCCAGGAGTGGGAAAGACTGTTCAAAGAGAGACAACATATTGTTGGCACTTGCATCATCACTGCCCCCTGCAAAATGCAGTGGAGGCCGCAGGGCATCTTGCTACTCACATGTTCGGTCCCTGATTGCGAAGCAAGAACCACGAGAACTATTTCTTGCAGGCAAGTGTTTTCTGTTTGGTTTGATAAGAAACATATGTGTTGTCAAGAGGAATTAAATAATTTGTGTATGTTAACTTCCACTAGTAGATATTAAATATTACTTGTTAACATGCTAATAATTCATTAAAGGGCAATGTAGAATCTCTAAACAATTACATTTTACTAATTAAGTGGGATTTTGATAGAGAGAGACTGAGAAGAAAGTGATGGAAAATAATTTTAAACAACAACAAAAACAGAGCATCACATGCGGCTGCATCTCTAACGGCTCTGCCTGGTTCCCATGTCAGGCGTATCATGACAATTTCTCTTAAAAACCAACAATAACAGTACCTTAGCAATAAAAATGGTAACTTTATAAAGAGAAGGATGCACAGAGAAAGGACTCAGCCCAAATACATCAGAGATTTCCAAAGTGAGGTTTGCAGGCTAAAAGACGGTTCATGTTATTTGATGTCAGCTTGATAACCGCACAAATTGGAATTGCCACAATTTAATGAAAGTTCCCATGTGATGCACGAGAAATACAAGACGAAGTGAACTGGGCTTGAGTACAGTAGCAAATGTTAATAAAATACTCAAGGAAGGAAAAAAAAATCCACTGGCTTTTCTTAAAATGGTGATTTGTTCTTACCTGCAATTTCTTAGCCTAAAAGCCCTGCTCCTGGCTGTAGTCTGGGCCTCCCAGGAGAGAGCGTAGGCAGCTGTTTTCTGATGCCCCGAGGGTCATGTTCTCATAAATCACACACCCCATGCCGGACACCATGTATGAGGGAAAACGGAGCATCTCTGTACAAGGAGGCCTGCCTGATGTGCTGAAATCATTTCCACGTATTGAAGGCAAGTCCCCACTACACTATAAATAACCAAAAGTCTTTTCACCCAAGATGAAGAAAAATAAATATGGAAGAATAACTCTTTTCCTTCCCATCAGACTGTCTAGTGGTAATTAAAATACCACCACCTGGATACGGAAGGCAAACACTTAAAACGCGTAAGGACAGACTAAACTTGCTACCAAGCCCATGACCTTCAGCTCCCCAAACATTCATGATTTGGTAATTACTGGATGGTATTATTACTGATGGCTATAGTACTCCCTCTCTTCTGAAACGATGTGAATACAGTAGGGTGAGCGGAATCCTCAGCCTTTGCTGGGTTCTGCACCGTCTACAGCGGTCCACTTAATAACCCTGAATTTATACGTAATGGTGCATATTAAATACTGCAAGAATGAACACTTTAGCTCCTTTGCTTTAGATATGGGTTTTCAGCGAAGGCAGTAATTATAACTGTCACAAGGACTACTGTGGATAAATGTGAATGGGTAAGCCGCTCCTCTGAGAAGGATTCCGTGTTTGATTTCCACTCACACCAGTGGTAGATTTTAACCCTACCAGATAGTCGCTTCAGACACCTGACTTCATTATCCTGCGCTGTTCGCTTGTAACCTTGCCTGTACTTTTTACCAGAGCTAGCAGGAACATCTCATTTGCTCAATTACTTATTAGTGTTGCTATAGAATACCATTTCCTCTTGCGGCTGATAAAATATTAATCAAAAACAGGAACTGAGCGATTTCCCAGTGTAGATGTCTTCTAATGGTAATACAGGGAGTCAAAGGGAGATCTGGAGGTCATATAATAGCTTCTGAAGAAGGCAGAGAGGAGTGACATCGGAGACAGGGGAAAAGACTGCAGCCGGAGCCCAGGACGTGGGTGAGTTATTACCACGTGACACAGAAGAAAACTTCCAGAAGTGGGCATGGAGGTGACTTGTGGGGAAAAACTAAGCCTAAGAAACACTCAAAGAAAAAAAGTTTTTTTGTTTTTCTTTAATATAGAACAAGCCTTCAATGAACCAGAACGGTGTCCTGATTTAACTGGATTTTTTAAATTCTAACCCTCATTTTTCTACTACTTCCAGGTTTCACGAATCTACTTCCTGCCTTAGTAAAGAGAAGAGCACCCAAGTGAATGAACCTCAGATCAACTTCCGAATTATAAAAAACGCCTTCTCTCTCTCGCACACTCTCCTCCGCAGTCTTAGACACGCAGAAACAGCAGGGGATTGGGCGTGGACAGCTGTGGGTCTGCAGCCAGCCCTGACACTCACTACAAGGTCACTCACTGGCAAACTGCTCACTCTCTCTGAACCTCAGTCTCCCCAAAATTTGCAAAATTTGTCATGAGTTTCAAATGCTCCCTTTCTCCCCCTACACACATACACATACGTTAAAATTCAACACACCATGAAAATACATACACACCATTAAAACTCAACAATTCTCCATCCCCTACAAGCTAAACAATATATACTCTTGTACACGCATGCACACATGTTCACGCATATACACACCCACCCCAATTTTCATAGGTCTAGGGTTTAGGGTAAGTTGCTTTTTCTTGTGCATCTATTAATACTGAAAAAAAAGAAACAAGTTTTTTGTAAAAGCATTAACTAAATACTGCCTAATACTTTGAGAAGGACTCTTTGCAAGACTAGTGAAATAATAGGACGCTTGTAAAGACAGGTATCTTGATGACACCAACAAACTGGAAAGTTTGGAAACCAATATGATGACTGCCATCTCTTTAGTTAACATTTATTCAAAATGTACATAAGTTAGCACATTTAGTTCATTAAGCTGCATGCAGCCCTGTGATTTAAGTAGAACTCTGCCCGTGTGTCAAAAGAGGAGGCCTAAACAGTAGGTGACTTGCCCGACTTTACTCAGCTGGCAGACGCAGGCATCGAAACACGCCTCTTAATTCTCTCCGCCTCTCCCACGTTCTCCTAACTCCGAGACACTCCTGGAATCTCCCCATCACCACTTACTAGCCCCCAGTGAAAAGTAATACCTAAAGGCAGAAGAGATGCACAAAACGTACCTTCCAAGATCCAAGGGATCAAGAATTACGTTATGGAATGAAGCTGTCACACATTTTAAATCAAGGAAATCGTTTAACCACTGTGCCGTTAAACAGAGTAACTCAATTCTCCTCCAAGACTACGGAAGCGTGTTTCTGGAAGGGTCTGGAGGCACTCTCTCTGTTTCACCCTATAAGGTCAATCCTTCATCCAGGTCTGCTGGCTCTGGTCCCCACCCCGCCCCACCACACACACACGCACACACCATTATTTATTTTGAGTTCTTCCGGTTCCTTCTGCTCGCTAACACCTTGGTAAAGTGCAAACGCATGGCTCACCCACCAGGTACGACCAAGAGCCTCTCTTAGCTTACAAATGCTGGGCCTCTGGAAGCCTTGGATGAAAAGGCAGTCCATGTCACAGATGTTCCGTTATCCACCTCTGAGATGTAGGAGGGTGGAACGTCCAGGCTGCTACAGAAGTAGCGAGTGCGTGGATGCGTGATGCTCTCCCACACTCCCTGTCCTTCGTGACAAACCAGCCAACCAGGGCCCCCAGTCCCCTGATGCCACAGCCTGGCCTCAGCTTCAGCATCTCTGTCCACCGGACAACCTGGACAGCCACTGACCATTTGCGCTTGGCATCCAAGACGGTGCTTATTAGCGATGTTCGACCCACAAAAACACTAGCAAAGATAAACTAGCTACTTCCTAACACTCACATGCAAAATCTGTGGGCGTAACTGGTAGAGCTTCCACCTGCTTCCTCACCCTCAAATACTGGAATCTAAAAGCCTTGCAGACATTATAATTAATACTGTGAAACGCTGGTCAAATTACTCTTTTTTAATGCGTGTGTGCTTAATTACTGGCCACTTTTACGTCTAAAAAATTCACTCTCAGTTGAGTGTTTCGATCAACATTTTGGCTCTTGCCAGCAGAGCCCATTAGATTGATAAAAATCCATTTTAAAAATTTAGAGTCTGACCCAGCAGTCCCACACCTGGGAATCCATCCCACTGAAATAAAAGCATCGGTCTGGACGTAGGAACAAAGACGCCTATCGTGTCACTATTTGTGGCTGGCGGGAGTGTGTGGAGAAACTTTGGGAGCTAAACGGATGCCCTTCGACAGGTTCAAGACGGGGAAAGACCACGTACATCATGTGGTACGTCCACACCACGGAATATCGTGCCTCAGTTGGATGAGAAAAGGAAGATGGAGGACAGTATACATAGCATGATTCCATGCGTAATCAAGCAAAACTCCCAAAAAGAAAAAAAAAAAATTCTCGAAAACCCTAAACGTGTACGTGTACCTGTGTATATATCCCTATGGAGGATTCATACAAATGTATGTAGGCAGAGAAAAAATTTAGGAGACGTATTAGATTGTTAACATGTTTTACCTTATGTGAAGGGGTTTGATGGGGGACAGTGAGCAAGAGAGGGTGGAACTAAGCCAAAATGCAAAAAATGTACCAGACGTGAATATTATCGGAATAATGCATTTACTCATAAGAAGAATTATAAGCAAGGGACTTTGCTGGTGGTGCAGTGCTTGGGAATCTGCCTGCCAATGCAGGGGACATGGGTTCGATCCTTGGTCCCGGAAGATCTCACGTGGCACGGAGCAACTAAGCCCGAGCACCACAAATACTGAAGCCCGCGCGCCTGTGCTCTGCAATGAAAGGCAGACCCCACTCGCCACAACTAGAGAAAGCCCGCGCGCAGCAACAAAGACCCAACATAGCCAATAAATAAATAAATACTTACATACATACATACATAAATAGGAATAAGCAAAAGCTAAGGGCCGTGTAGCCCTCACCACATCCTAGGCTTTCCTTGAGCATTTTAAGACATAAAAATTTCATCCTTACAACTCACTGAGGTCTGGGATATTACGATCTCCATTATACAGGTGATGCAACTGAGACACGAGGGCCACACAGCTAACAAACTGAGCCAAGCAGCCCTGCTTCAAAGACTATATCTGTATCTACAATCTACCCAATTCATCAGATTAAACTAGGGAAAAAGCTAAGCAAACATCCAACGTAGCTTTTGCAAGTGCTGAGATATCTAGCACAGAAAACAGGGATTAAAGGAGGTTTCACCAGATGCTCCGCAGCACACAAGCCACCCTACCCTACGCTGTGGGGGAGCAGAGCTATGAACCACAGGGCCCGTGGGTACCAGTCAGCGCGGGCAGTGTCAGCCTGTGCACGGTGAAACCAGGGGCAATGCAACCCTGCAGTCCCACCTGGAAGCCAAGCCCCTCCCGGGAAGCAGCCCCATCCTGATGAGATGGAGGCCTCTCTCAGGTGGAACACAGCTCCTCTCTTCACCAGCACCCCTCCCCCTGAGCAGTCGAGATTTGCACCCACTCCCCTGGAAGGTGACCTCCGTGCAGGGCGGAGAGCAGGGACTGGTTGAGTGTTACTGGCCACGGCTTCCCAGGGTCTGGCACTCTGCCTCCTACACAGCTGGCGCTCAGTACATACCTCTTAAATGGATGAAATCAGGGATTTGGTAAATATGTGTTGCTGATGCTAAAATGGTAAGTTCCCATTGTGTAAAACTGGAAAAAAAAAAATTACTCTCAAGGGAACTGTGTGTTTTGTATAAAGAGAACATTCATGCTAATAATAAAAACAGCCAAAACAACCATGTTGGCTGCCACATTTTAAGCCATTATTTACCAGGCACTTGCTAGACCCTTAATGTACCTACTGCATGTGAATCTTCTAAGAATATTGCAAAGTACAGAGTATTATTTGTTCCCATGCAACATGAAGAAACTGGAGCTCAAAGTGGTTAGTCACCTGACTCCAAGGTGCACAGCTGGTGAGGAAGGTGTTGAATCCAAACTCAGGACCAACCATCTCTCTTCACTCCGCCTCTGAGCTCTGCACACACACACATGATCACTCACAAATAAAGACTAAATAATAAGGCATCCTCGTCACTTCACTGGAAGATAGGCGTTCAGAATAAGAAAGGGGGAGAAAAAGGTCTATACAACCTTATTCTTAGTCGAGATGAACGCAAACCCAAAGCCAAGTTAGGCAGCTCCACAGAGTGACTGGTGTTTGTTTATGTCACACCTGTCCTGATGCAGAGCCCTCTCTGGCAGCCCCGCCTCTCGCTCCCAACAGATGAGGCAGAGGACGCTTGACAGATGTGTTAATGCAGGGGGATATGTCAGTTTCCGCCTTTCTCGGACCACAGCGTGACAGTTACAGAACTCAAATCCATTTGTATCCCCCGCTGAATCCCCCGTAATTCAGCAGACACTCATTACAATGCCATAATGATATCACAAGGCCATAAATACATATGCTAAGAGTCGAACCAGGCATTCATATTTAAACATAGCTGGAAATAATTTCAACTCTGGCAATTTTCTATTGCTCCTTCTATTACGTTTCTGTGGGTGTTTAAAATGCTAAAAGCAAGAATAAAGATGTGTGTGCGCGTGTACGTGTGTCACAGCTTCTCGTTTAGCAAGAAAAGGAATTTGGGTATCAAGTTACATCTGATAAATATTTTGTTTGAGGAAAAGGTAATTTAATAATAGATGAGAAGCTCCTTGATATGTCAATTTCAGGAGAATCATTCATGCTGCTCTAAATGCAGGCCAAGATTTTAATACACTGAGATACGCGCTTCCTATCTGAAGGACGGTTGCCCTGATTTCATAAATAAGAAACGCCATGTGAGACTTCTTCATGAAACTTTTAAAAGTATATAAGGCAAACAAATAATGCAGTTCGAATTAAAACCACTTCAAATTCACCATTCCTAAAGAGAAGGAAAAATGATTTCGCAGGAATCAGACCCGTGCCTCCAGAAAGGAGCAGGTAACTCAGATAACATACCACCAATAATAACAGCGTTAATCTTGATCTTTATTTTAGACTTCTCAGCTGCAGACGGAATAACAGTTTGTCTTCAGCTTCGATGATGTTTCCATTAACAGCTCTCTTCCCCTAGTATTCAGACACCTTGCAATGGCTTTTTGAATTATTTAAATGGAAGTAGCATTAGAAAACCCTCATGTTTAAATTATGCTAAATAAGTATTCTTTCAGCTGGACTTCTGCCCATGCAAAAAAAAAACAAAAACAAAGATATATTCTGCAGGCATGTAGGAAAGGCTCAGAGGAATAAGAGGAGACGGCACATGTGCAAAACGGAGACAAATGTTTGGGGAATAAGAGTGTACAAACAAGCCACGTGTGCACGGCATTCTAAATAACCAGGCGTTCCAGAGGGGATTCGAGTTTGTATGTTTATAGAGATGACATCAATTTTCTAAAACGCTTCCAAATGTCCAGAAAGCTCTGAACAGGAGAATTTAAAATGGATGGAGGTCTGATTGCTATAAATCATGAAACATCCATACTATGGAATATTATGCAGCTATTAGAAGAAATGAGTTCATTCTTCCATCTTTTGAGCTGGAGGGATGTCCCCGATGTATCAGTCAGAGAGACGAGGCAGCAAGGGGCAGTGCCCTGTGTGTACACAGGGCAGCACACTTGTAAAAGCAAACAGAAAACCCTCCCTGTGTTTGCCAAAGATGTCCCTTTAGGGATGGAAGAGCTTGGAGACAGTGCGAAGGGCTCCTGGTGGGCTGTCAGCTGTGGTCACTGGGGAGCTGGGGGGCTGCAGAAGGAAAGGCGGACGTCATGGACTTTGTTTCGTATGATTCGTTGGTGTGGTTTCACTGACAGTGGTGAGCACATGCTACCATTTAACTGGTGGGAAATTTTTTAAAAAGGGGAGGGAGGGGTAGGAAGGGGAGAGAGGGAGAAAAGTAAGAGACAAAGCGGGGAGAAGGAAAGAGACAGACAGACAGACTGACTGACAGAACTAACAAAGCAAAAAAATTCCTGCTGGCCAAAGATGGGTCACTCTCAGGAGGCTTTCTACTTTGCCAGGATGCCAAGCTTGGAGGGTTTTTTTTTCTGTTTTTGGTTTTTTTCCTAAAGTAAATGTGCTGATGTGTTTGGGAGAGGACCCTGTGACCTCTGCAAAGCCACCTTTAGAGAAGAAACCTGCCATGGTGCTGAGCATGCAGTCTAGCTGTGCTTGGAGTCCAGCAGGTGTGAAGGCGGTGCAGAGGGAGCTGTAGGAGGGAGGCGGGCAGAGACCAGGATGTGATCAAGCTGATGGAGGCGTGCCTCTCACCTGGGTGCAGCCTGGTCTGGTCAGAGATGAGGATGTGAGCCCGCGTGGTGCCATCAGTGGTCTTCCCAAGGACGAGTCCACAGGGGATCTGCCTGTCACCTACCCCTCCCCTGGGGCACCTCCAGGGAAATGAATGATGGCAAGAGGGCAAACAAATCACGAAAAAAAAAACCAACTTTGAAAGCTGGGGTTTGATCTTAGCATTCCTTTCAAAGGCAAATATAAGTCCATTTAACTCAAGAAGTGTTTCTTGGGCTCCTACAATGTGCCTAGCCTTAGGCTTCTTAGGAAATTACATCTTAAACTTTCCCTTGCAATTTGAGGGCTTTTTTTTTTCCCCCTGATGATAAAGGTGACAAATTCCTTCCAGAAAGTGGTCAACCCTAGGAAAAGTTTCTAAAATGACAAAATGCCTTTCATTTCCAAAACACAGATGATGGGCCGTCTTGTTACATGATATATTCGCAGCACCAGCACAGGGAGTGGCACGTAATCGATATCTCACCAATATTTCTTGAGAAAAGGAAGGCAGGCAGACAGCTAACTTATGGTAATATTATTTATGCAAATCCATTTTATATTTTTATATAACAAGGAAACCACTTGGTACACATTATTTTTTAAACTGCGCGTTCCACTTAATAATATATAACAAGCCTTTTGCGCCAACATTAAGTGCATTTTTTAAACGCATGGGAATCCTCTCGCTCTCTAGCCCCGGAGCAGGCAGTAACCTGAGGAACATAGTGACTGGCAAGGGTGGTGTTATCCGCACTGGGAGCCCCGGAGGAAGGTGACCATGCTTTCCTCTAAATTCACCGGGGCGGCCAGAGTAGGTTAGGATCACTTCATCTTTGTTGCTTTTTAGTTCACTGCACTGCCCTTCACACCGCCACACGTGAGAAAAAAAATAAGGACAACATGTCAAGGAGAAACATTTCACGGGTCTAATAGTGAACTCACAAGCTGTTGCCAAGCGGTTGTGTACACACACACACACACACACACACACAATCAACTGCAGCTGTTGCACGTAACTGATGTGCTAATTATACATAATTATCTAATTACTAAAGGAGGGAGTTACAGCAAGTGCATTAGTAAAGATATTAAAATCGGTTCCTTTTCGAACATACAATCTAGACGATCTTTGTATTTCTGAAAGTCCCTCTAACTTTTTGTCTGATAGTTGAGGGCTCTGTAAACAGAGGAAACTCTAAATGTTTCAGGGATGTTATGAATTGGATGATTTTGGGTCACTCCATGAACAGCGGTTTTTAAAAAACATCATATGGGGGAAAATTTTGTCGCATAATTAATCTCTGCAGTGTTGTGTGAATCAGGACTTGGAACAGACCCCTGTGAGAAAAGACAGTCTCCCAAAGGATCTTCCAAAGAAGGCTGGTCCCACAAAATAATAAAAGGGAGGGAGGGAAGTAGGGGCTAAGCAGTAATATAAATGTGGAAAACACTCATTCTCTCTCCCTTGGGCGTTCTATATAATACTGTCCTATAAAATATAAAACAAGATGTGGGGGTGGATGCGAAGTGGTCATGATGTAAGTTTGGAAAATAGGATTATTCTTTCCCTTTCTTAGGTAGGAGACATGTGCAAGTAAAAGGCTCTGATAAGTACTGCATTTCTGAAGTCCTTCTGACCACAGAATCCTTCTATATGTGCCCTCTCTGTGCATCAATAAATATCAGTGCAATTCATAGACAATCCATCTTGGAGGCCAGGCTACCATTTAAAATACCTCCGCAAGATCTCTGACTCATCATACAGTGCAGCTCCATTCTAAACTTGGCCCCTGACCAACAGGAACTACCTTACAATAAGATGCTTCAGAATCTACAGCAAACTCTCGGGTGTACCTTCAAGAAGCATCGTTTTCGAATGACTGCTTCTCTCAGGGCTGTGAATGAACTCTCTAGACATTTATTTTCTAGGATCCAATAATGAAATCTTTTATCAAATGTGGCCCACATTATTTCCTGAGAATGTTAAAGCTGCCACAAATAAGTTTCACATAGAAAAAGAAAAGCCACCTACTTACAGAGAAGATATAAATTGGCGTCTTTGGAGTATAGGTTATTTTATTAATTTGTTAATTCATACCCTGCCTCCTTCCAAAAATGATTCGAGGCATCTTTTTTTTTTTTCCTTTTCCTTTTAATGCTATCATCAAAATTCAATGGGCCTTGACAAGCGGAGGGAATGAAAACACAAACCAGCTGGATCCTCCAAAGGCACATCTTCATTACTTTTACTATTTAACTTTTAACTTTTAATCTTGGGCCATAAAAACTGTCCTAATAAAAGGCCCATAAATATCTCCTGAATGTGCAAAGGAGTGACTTTGACGACCCATGAGCATATGCTGGGCTCTTTTTCGCTGATGGACCTTCGTACCTGTGACTGCCTGAGAAAAAAGACCCTGAGCAAGATGTAGATCTAGATTCTTCCAGGAAGTGAAGGGAATTGCTTCTCTTTCCATTTGAAAATTCAATTTCGAAAGGACTGAAACCATATCCTTCATTTATTTTTAAGCCAGTCAGGCAGATTTGGGCATCACTAGTTCAAGCATTTTTGAAAAATTAATTAAGGCATCACTTATATGTAGTGACAGGGTAGCCTGGGACATGGGTCTCACTGAAGTCCCACCTAGAAATGTCTTCTCATCCAGTCTGGCTTTGCACAGAGTAGGGACTCGATTCTTATTTGCCAGAGAAAGGAAGCAATGCACCTCATCTGAGTATTTATTGCTATTTTCGTTTCTGTTTCTAATCACACATTGAATTCTAAAGTAAATACAATTAATTGCCCAATAAACAGTTTCAGATTATAAAATGGGTTTTCTTCAACACGTTTAATTCAACGGAACAACACATTTTTAAAATTAAAAACACTCAAAAAGCCACATTACTTTCCCTCAAACCTTTTTCAAATTAAATTCTAAAAACAAATATACTTTTAAAATTGTATTATCATTGTAGCGCATTTCTGCATGAACAATACATAAGGATAATGGCTTTTATAATGCGATGCATAAATGTGAGTTTACAGGAACCAGCAATTTATAATATTAAATACTGGGATTTTTTCCCTCCATTTATATGGCTTTTTTCTGCAATGCACTATTCTGAGGAAACACTGCAAGGCTGTTTTTGATGACGCTATCTTGATTACCATTATTTTTCTAGCTTTCTTAAATTAGATCCAAGGAGCATTTCTAAGTTTAGAATATTGGAGAGAATATCCTGTGTTTGAAGCCAGCGTTTCTAAAACTATTTCTCATGCCCAGAGAGTTTTATACAACTTCTTTTCATATGTAAAGTGGATCTATGCGATCCTATCTTACACACGCAATGGAGGAGAATGTGTACAGCGAAGTGGCTGGGTGTTTTAGCGCTAAAGGAATAATCTGTCATAAACAGCACGTTGTATTTAATATTCAGATCGAGACGGCTCTGTCTCTTTCTAGCAGACCCTCCTGACAAAAGCCGTCCCACGGCTGCCAGGCGTATCGAGTCCAGCTGAGGACAAATTTCAAGATGAACCTAAAATCAATTTGCCATCAAATTTTCATGCCTCTCCCAGACTATCTGTGGCATTTTAATTACAGGCACCCCAGGCGGGGGGTACAACAGATATTGACACACGGCTCCTACAATAAACTTTATTGGCAACCTCTGTCTGAATGCAGTACTCAACTAGAATAACAAGAAATATAGGAGGATATGGAAGTAAGGAGGTACTGTAATCACTCTGAAACTGTTTTGTTCCACGAGCCTGGGCCTGTCGGAGGCAATAGGCCTGGGAGATAGGACACTGAGCTCTGAAGCATAAATGACCTGCAAGTGAGACGTGCCCGCAATGTCTAGAGCTCTGCAAGGTCCCGGGATCCTTTTCTACAGGACAACCAGGTATCATCTTGTTCCCTTTTTGTTTCTGGGTGGATATTTCAGCTTCGCATTATTTTATAGTTCTCAAAAGATTTCAAATCCTTCTTGAAAGGTCAGGGTCTCTGGGCAGAAGGTGTACCTATAAACCGTGCTGAAAGGCTTGATTTAAGGAGACAGAAATGGTCCCTGATGGTATATGGAGACCAGGCATGTGTTGGGGGAGAGCTGGGAGGCAACGGGCTGTCTTTACATGAACGACAGCCGCCCCCTGTTTCTGTACAGTCTGTCGGAAGGGCCGTGACTATCAAGAGAAAGGGGAGGGCTTGCAGTGTGCCAGCCACAAGAGATTTCCGCTCTGGAAAAATTAACATCCTGGGACCACAGGCAAGACGTCTCAACCAGGGACACCGGGCAGCCCATCACGCTGGGCGAGTTTGCTCTCGGACACGCTGTGCTGGCAGATGTCATCTTGCTCCCTCCGACGGTGACAGGGACAGAGACAGTACGTATGACCACCGCCGTCTCTGTGGGTTTGCACCAGGCACTGCAGCAGGCCCGTTTGCACACGCCGTCTCAAAGAACCCTCCAACATTTTCACAAGTGAGCAGCTGGCTGACTCCAGTATTCCCACCCTCCAAAAAGGAAGGCATGCCTATAAATATACACGCAGCCATCCCTTGGATCCTCCTGGGAGGGGATGCAGGAGCCCCCACCCCGCCCCCGGACACCCACACCCGAGGATGCTCATGTTCCTCATATCACAGGACACCGTATTTGCATGTAACCTAAGCACATCCTCTCCTATACTTTAAATAATCTCCAGGTTACTTGTAATACCTAGTACAATGTAAATTCTATATAAATAGCTGTAAACGCAATACAAATGCTGTGTAAGGAGTTGCCAACATGTGGCCAATTCAAGCTTTGCTTTTTGGATATTTCTTTTTCTTTTTTAATAAATTTATCTATTTATTGGCTGCGTTGGGTCTTTGTTGCTGCGCGAGGGCTTTCTCTAGCTGCAGTGAGCGGGGGCTACTCTTCGTCGTGGTGTGTGGGCTTCTCATTGAGGTGGCTTCCCTTGTTGCGGAGCGTGGGCTCAGTAGTTGTGGCACACAGGCTTCGTTGCTCTTCGGCATGTGGGATCTTCCCAGACCAGGGATTGAACCTGTGTCCCCTACATTAGCGGGCAGATTCTTAACTGCTGCGCCAGTTCCTTGGGATATTTCTGGAATTTTTTTCTGGATATTTGTGATCTGGGGTTGGTTGAATCCGGGGATACAGGATCCCATGGATACAGGGGGCCAACGCTATACAGGTTCGTTTTAAAATTTACTGATGTAAAAGAAGTTGGCACACAATTTACAAAGGAAAATATGCAACATTCTTCATTATACATTCCACAGAGCCAGCTGACGCTCACCCAGTGCTTTCATTGATTTTTGCCTAATTCTTGCATCCACAGCCAAGAAGCCGTTGATTGAGCACAGGTTGATGCTTTTAAGTTAACTGGTAAGAAATTTTTAAGGTAACAGGTAAGATGAAAATGAAGCAGTCAAGATAGTCATATTTTGAGACATCACTCATTCTTCAATGGCATAAGGGGCTTCTACGCAGAGTTGGATAAGAGGTTTTTTTCTAATATGCTACGGAAATATTTCTTCTTTTTTATAACATTCCTAAGGTAATGACTAGGGTCATGATACCCTTACACTTAACCTGCCTTATTAACACTGTGAGTACCTTCTTTAGCCAAGATGATACAAGTAAAACAACCAGCCAAGGCTTAGTTTGTAGTTTTTGCCTATTTCCGTGGTATAAATGCTCCCACAGAGGCTACTTCAAGCTAGCAAGGTCATGTCCCTGGTCGCAGGGCTGGGACAGCCGTGCAGCTGCTCTCTGGGCTGCAGCACTGGTGCTATCCAGACCTCGACAACCTCAGGAGCACAGATAAAGACAGGCAGAGGTCGTACAATGACTGGGAAGCAGGGAGCTTCGAGTATTTAATAACTTTGCTTTGAATAGAATGTATTTAATGGTAAATGTACATAATTTAAGCTTTAGTAGTGTCTGTGTTTAACAACTGGGTCGCAAAATTTCTGCCAGCTCCCGCGCACTGCCGGATCCCAGGTCAACCGGAAGGGTGGGCTTTACTGCTTGCTAGAAACCATGCCAGTGAGCCTGGAAGCACGGATGCGCATGTGTACGGACACACACCCACCCACTCACCCCCCCCCCCCAACAGGAGATTCTGCTGGCACAATCCCCCTGTTTTCCTTGAGAGGGAAGTAGTCTTGAACACAGCCCGGGGATCCGGGGTCGAGATGTACCAGCAGCAGGTAATGAAATCTCTGTGTTTCCGGAAAGAGCTCGTAGGTTTGACACAGGCAACTGAGGCGCAGGGACCAGGATTCGCCCTTCTGCCCGGGGAGCCGCAGCACGGAGATGGCCCCGCAGAGGGAGACCCACCACCGTTACGGGCACGGTGACGCCTGCGCAGACCAGCTCCCTCCCAGCATCCCCGCTGCGACTTCTCCCTCCTTCCCCAGGGCCGCTTTTCTTCTGTTCTTCTGACACGGTGGCCATGGCCCGCTCTCCATGACACGTGAGAGATACGCCGTATTCTTATGCTCTGAATCTTGTTGGGTCCGAGGCAAAAACTGATTTGAGGAATAAAAGTGTGAGAACCAGGATGGGTGTGAGTGACGTCAAGGGGAGGTGAGCGGACCCTGTCCCGCGGGGCGATCGGCTGCGCCCTGTGGTCAGAGGGCCGTGTCATCTGGTTTAGTCTAAGGTGGTGAGAATCCCAAAGCTCCTTCATGCCGTATTAAGCAAGGGCGCACTCGGGAAGCGGCACGGGATGGGACGGCTAGACAGTGCTTCCCCCGTTACACGTGCTAATTCAGACGTGTTCCCAAACAGTCCGGTGCGTGGATCAGGAAGCGCAGCGCTGCTTTGGCTGGAGACAGCCCCCTAAGACATTTCTCAAGGGTGTCGGGGGTGGGGACGGTACGTGGGTGACACTGATACCGCCTGCTGTTTCCTCGAGGATGGGACACCTAATATGACATGCTGTGGGCTCTTCTGCATGTCTTTTCACAACATAAAAACACAGACGGCTTTTTATGGACGAACTGGACCAGAAGTATTCCAAAGTGTTCCCTAGAAATGCCAGAGCTGTAAAATAGCTGCCAGATATAAAATAGAACACCCTATCGCTTGTCAGTAAGGCGGCTTGTTTGTTTCCCTTTTCCTTTTTATTTTTACCCCCAAGGGTCAGTTGCTTAAAATAAACATCGGTGTTTCCTAGGCATGATTTACATTTCGAATGTGAAATCTAATCTATGGTGTTTGGCCGGAAAGAAATATTTATATGTATGTACTGCTGTTAATCTTGTCTTTCGAAAAGAAGTCAACACACAGAGATCATACTCTCTCTACTCCTGGTTCTGACTCTTTTCCTTCTCTGCTCTCTGTTGGCTGAATATAAGAGCACTCTCAGGGTCTATCATTTTATTCGAGGTAACTCTGCCCTTTCTAGAAAGATCTCGCTTCCTCCGCATTTAGCACGGCAGCACAGATGAGGAAGGACCTGGCCTGAAGGAACTGGGGCTTAGCGTAAAACAGGCCCTGGGTAAGAAATAGTCATCACAGAACCTCCACAGAGGTCCACCCGCTAACACCCTTCCCACCTAGCAGTTCTACATCCCTGGATCCAGGCATCAGGCAGGTGCAGGAAAGAGGACCACGGTCTCAAACTTGCCCATCAACATGTGGGTGGGTGGGTGCATTTTTGGAGATTCTGGCTAGACCTTCTGGGGGTGGAGGGAATTGAGAAGGACAGGGCTCAGATTCTCTTTCCTTTTTCTTTTTCTTCGGTTAAAATAAAATGTTATGTGCACCCGAGTTCTACTCTTCATTTTAGAGCGTGGCCAAGTCACCGGCCGGATTCATTTCTGGGGTGGGAGTGACATAGAAAGTCTGCACGTGCCAAGAACGCGTGTGGGCGCCGGGCCAAGAGAGCGCGGCCTTTCTGTCTACAGGGAGAGTGCAAAGCCAAGTTATGTTTGGAGGGATGCCTCTCGCCTCTGATGTCGTTTTTTCACGTCCACAGAAGCCACTCCCCCCAAACTTGAAGCCCCTGCTTGGCCAAGCCACCCACGTTCAGGCACAGAGCAACCCAATGCCCAGCAGAGGACCCTGGAGCCTAGGCAGGGCCTGCGAGGGGCTGACCGGACATGGTGTGCCTGTGCCTTCCCTCTGGATCCTGTCTCCCCTCTGGAGCTCGGCCAAGGAAATGCAGTTTGCTGAGCCAAGCCCCTGCTTCTCTCTCCAAAGCACATCGCTCATGATTAGGGGGAGAGAGGCCCGAATCTTCCTCCCTGGCCCTGGGGTCCTCTCCACCTACTCCCGATACAAAATCAGTTCATCTGGGTAATTTTTAAAGCACGGTGCTTGGGCCAGCTGGAACTAGTTGCCTCTTCCTGGCCAAATGCTTTGAGTTTCTTCCAGCCTCAAGCCGACGTGCTCTGGGTACCAGGAGAGCCCAAGGTACGGCCAGGCCTGGAATGAGGCACTGGCTAACCACCAGACTGCCCAGCAGCTGCCCAAGTCGGGAGCAAGCAAAAAGCCTGTGTTTTTGGTGCAGCCCCTCGGCCCCGAGAGGCAGGTCCCTGAGATTCCGGTGCTCTGAAACCCTGCGGGAGCTGGGTATCCGGTGCTGGCCCGGGCTCTCTGGCTACCGGGGCCAAATCTGTGTCCTAGCCCAGAAAAAAGTAAGACGATTTTCACGGAGAAACAGATCCGCTTTATTTGCTTTGGTCTCTTCCAGCTCAGGAGTGACCCGAGAGTTGCTGAGAGGGCCTCGGGGGACCTTGACTTGATTCTAGAAACTAGGCTAGTTAAATAAGGCATTGTCAAGCCAGAAGCTGCCTCGGACTCTTGGCAAGTGTGTTGACTCAGTATGAAATAATATAAACAGAAAAGAACAATATTCCTTGTTTTCTCACTCCAGGCATTTTCGAGGCTGGGAATCAGTATCCGTTTGGAATGGGCCAAGAGCTTGCAAAAATAAGTTCTGTGTATTTAAAAGATCTTTAGATTTGAAGTTCTGACGCGTGGGGGCTGCCTGGGGTGAAGAAGGTTCCAAACGGTACCTATTGTACTTTGGGGACTCAGAAAAACTCAAGAATGAGAGTCCTGTGTGGAGAGGAGGGATTGTGTAAAATATACCATTTGTCTCCTTTCGGGCACAAACACACACACATAAGCATATCCCCAAGCATATACATTTATACATTCTTCTTCTGGGGGCCCGGCAACTCTTCCCAGTCATTATTCATGTTAGTTAGCGTGTGTTTGATTTCTAAACCGTTTGGCTTAGGAACTCGAGATGTTCTAGAAGGTAAATAACCCAGCTGTGCCTACTTAGAGGGCCCCAGGCATGAACCTGCAGGCTCTCCGACATGGGGCAGGAGGATTCGGAGCCCGGGCTAAGCCTGCCAGCCCCTGACGAGCCTCACTTTTGCTGTTTGGAAACTAGAATTAATTCTTCTATCCTCCCCGATTCACAGAGATGCTTTGAGGAAGAGCCAAGTCATATTTCATCATTTCTGGGTGCAAGAAGGAAGAAAAAAAAGATAGTATTACTAAAACCCTGTCACCACTATTCCCACTTCTGGGACCAGCCAGTCCTTTGAGCATTTATAAAACAACACAGCGACAAGGCACTTTCCAGGCTGGGTGAACCCGGGAAGAAAACTGTGACAAGAAACTCTGAGAAATAGTTGAAATTTTCTACAGAGATGCTGAAAAACCCGCAATGGAGAAATGCATTCCAAGAGAACAACCATCTTGCTGATAAACATCGGTTCGGAAAATAATTTAGTTTACATTTGTGAATCTTAGAGAGTACCTTTCTCATAGGATTTCCTTTAAGAAAGACAATCTTCTTGAATTCACTGTTTTTAAACTTTTCCCCTCCTTCGGGGATATCTGACTCTCTTCACTTGCCAAAGAGCTGTTTCCTAATACATCCTAGAGAATATATGAGTTCATTTTTCCGCAGATGCAGTTCTATACACCTGGTATTTCAGTTATTTATTAACCATGCCTAGTTTTGTGGTTTCTAGCTTTATATCTTTAAAGTCATTAAAACTTAATAGGAGAATTAATCATAAAAGAAATCTATCAAACACAGTTGCCAAGCACTTCCCCCCCCCCACCCCCGACTGACATCTTTAAAATGTATTTCAATGTTATTTATTTCATCACACCCAGGGAATAAAAAAAAAAAATAACTTGCAGCTTCCAAGTTCAGAGAAAGCATAAAAATGTGATTTACTATTTATTGTACAGTTAGGCACATGTATATTATATACTGCATGTTAATCTTCAACTGCTAAGTTTAGCAAATTTGACAACATTACCATTTACTAGTGAGGAAAAAGAATCGACATCTGTTCTCTTCCAGATATGATTCCTTCCTGGAAGGAACCAGAAATACGCCCAGGCCTCCTCTTTTCTGGGTAAACTGATAGGATGCGGGCTGTTTAAATGCACAGCCAAACCACAATGCCCCCTGGTGGTGACATAATGCATAAACATTTGTTAGTGTTTCTGCACACCGTGAATATTTTCAAGAGAAAGTTAATTTTTAATGATGTGGAAATTTTAGTTTTAAAAATGCAAATGCAAAAAGCACAGCACATTGATGGTGCTTTAAGTGCGAAATAAAGAGTCACTTTACTGTTAGAGGCATATTTAGTCTACCTAAACAATCTTGATCAAAGTGTTTATTCTTTTTACAATAAGGGATTATATTTTAATCCACACTAAAGACTTGGAGTACTGGGGGAGAAAAATCAGAATTGCAGCATATGTAGCTTTTAAACTAAATTTACAAAAGTGGAACCGTCAGCAGATACTTCCAGGTGGACCTATGGGTCTGTTAGCTTATTATTACTCCAGTTAAAATGGAATGAGAGCAGATTCCAGATTTTACCAAGGGACGGAAGACTCCGCCTTCCCATCATGCTCTCAGCATGCACCTGCGATAAGCAGCTTACAGGGAATTTCCTCGGGTCAGACATAAATAGTGATTCTCAGGTTCCCTTAATCCAGACAGACACTGCTTGTGAGTTGGGCCTCATCAACCTCAAAAACAGTCAGCATCACGGGAAAGACGAGGCTGTGAGAAGGCGCAAGTACATTCAATAGGAACGTGTGAGACGAGAACTCATGAATCACACAAACAATAGGGACACAAAAGACCATGCACTGCAGAACTCTATTAATAGAAAGTGTCCAGAATTGGCAAATCCATTGAGGCAGGAAGCAGATTGGTGGTTGCCCAGGGCCGAGAGGAGGGGCAGTTGAGGCAACAAGCTAACGAGGGTGGATCTTCTTGGGCTAATAAAAATGTTCGAAAACTGGTGGTGGTAATAGATACACAATTCTATGAATGTATCAAGAAACACTGAATTGTATACTTTAAATGGGTGAATTGTATGATTGGTGCATTACATGTGAATAAAGCTGTTTTTTCTGGTTTTTTGTTTTGTGTTGTGTTTTTTGTTTGTTTGTTTGTTTTTTGTTTTAAAGGATATTGGAGGGCTAAGGACAGGCAGACCCTGTAAAGTCCTAATGGATGTAAAAGTGTCCCAGGGAGAAGGAAGACAAGGAAAGGGTGACAGCCTCTGGAGAATCACACTACAACCCTGGGTCAAGCTGCAAGCCCAATCTCACTTTTTCAAAGGGGATCTGACCCAGCTCCACGCCCCCAGAAACCTTCCACATAAAACTCCAGGAGGACGTATCTCTATCTCCAGATCTTGAAATATAAGGATGGGGCACTCCGGGGTTTTCAGCCCTCACTGCCACCCTGCACCCTCTCCAATAAGATCCATCATCCTCCCCCACAAGAGATCTGGATTCAATCAGCCTGGAGCATCACTATTTTTAAAGAATTTCCCAGGCGATCCTAGCACACAACCGAAGCTGAGGACCACTATTTGGGAGAGAGCCAGCTGAAAAGCCAGAGTACAATGAGAAGGGAAGCTGGGCGAAATGGAAGCCAGCATTCCATTTTTCACGGAGTCTTTAACTCTTGATTCCTTCCCATCTCCCACGTTCGTATGAAAGACCCTGTGTGCGGCTGCAGCAGGCAGGTCGTGGTCACCCTGGGCTCTCCCGTCCGATGGTTTTCACCAATAATGCCCCAAAAGTTTACGCAAACACAGATATCCGAACCGGCTCAGCTGCTCTTTTACAATAGGCAGGCACTGTTCCAAGAATTGTTTCATGATACCAAAAGAAGAAAAAAAAAAAAAAAATCCCTGCAGCGCGGAGGGACGTTTATGTTCTGAGTTCAGACTTTTGTGGGCATTGACTGAGAACTTCAGCTGCTGGCACCCGCTTGACCCTCTGTCCTGCCCGACATTCTTCAGTGTTGAACGTTTGAGGATAAAAGCCTCCCCGATCTCCACCCCGGCAGGGCTACACGTATTTCCCTGGCTGGGTTTTAATCCAAGCTAAACATAAGCGAACCTGAGTGTGGTACCTGCATTACTCACTGCCCAGAGAAGGAAACACACTGGCTTTGAATCCTCTCTTTTGGAACTTCTTTGAGCCAGAAAATACCTACTCCTCGTAGGCCCGGCATGGGCGTGGTTGTACATGTTCTCTCTGGGTCTGTACTGATTGATGACAATTTTGGAAAACACTGGCTGAATAATTCATCATAGGAGAAAAAAAAAAAAAAGCTTTGGAATTAAATAATATGACTGGAGCTTCCAGCACAAACATCCACATGTTCCGAAAAAAGAAAGCCAGTCCAGCTGGAAGATGGCTGGGAACTAAATTAGAGGACACCCAAAACGAGCCCCCCATTTTGTAAATGGTCATGAGGCGTCCACCCGCCCCCGTCACCCAAATGCTCAGGTGTCCCTGCCAGGTGCTGTGACAGCATGTGCCCGGCACATCTTGCCGGGGTTTGCTCCGTGTGGGGAAGTGGTACTGACTCAGCGAGGAGCATGTGGTATGAGTTTTTTAAAAAGGAAAATAATTCAGATGAAGGGAGAAAGAAAGGACTGAAAGACGGAGAAGAGAGAGATGGAGAAAGAAGTGTAAAAATGTTGGCTACGTTTTGTGCGCAGTGCAACTGAATGGCCGTGGGGACGATTCAATTTAATCTTGGCAACCGGGATGGAGATTTAACACCCACGGCAAATGCCAAACAACCCATACAGTTTTTTTAAAGGCCCATGTTTTCCCTGCCGCACACATGCTCACACACACAATTAGTATTGCATGGGCTGCAAGCAGCAGCTCACCCAGGCTGGCAAAACCCTCCACGGGAAAACTGCAAGGGCACCGCACAGCAATACCCTTGACAGACACTTACCATTCTTGCCTGCTCTTCTGTTACACTGGGGGTTTTTGCTTGTTTTTCTTTCTCCTCGTGCAGACACAAAGTTTTGACCCACTTCCTCCCCATCTGCCTCTCTTACCTCCTTCTTAAAAGACGCAAAGCAGTGAGGCCTCAAAATGGTAATGATTTGGTACTACTTAATCCAAGCCAGCCAATAGTGGGAACGGCTGTTTATAGCACATAAAGCTGAAATGTGAGGTCAGAGCCCAGCCGGGTGGCATGAAATTCCAGTTCTCATCATCCAGGGAAAATGGCGCCTACATAGCCTTGACCTTGTGCTTTTCCCAAGTCCACTCCATGGACATAGTTTACCCTCACGCTAGACAAGTCCTGTGCTGGATATGGGTGCTAGAGCCCAACAAATAAAACCCAGCCCGCACTCGTCAAGAGGCCAAGCCTGGTGGGGAAGAGAGTGAAATGCATTAAGCAGTTACTACACGGTACGGGCAGTGGTCTAAGAGGAGCTGGGGAGGAGCCCTGAGCCGCGATGCAGGGAGCCCTTCCATAACCCAGCATGTGGACCCAAAGACAGCTGCTGAGCTGCCGAAGGACAGGAAATCCCCACAAGTCCCACATGGTCCTTTAGGAGGGTTAACCAAGGTGAAAAGCAGAGATGTGGAACTGGGGCCAAGAGGAATAAAAATAGAAGGGGCTGGTAGATGGCCAGGGGTTCCCTGTGGACCATTCCTACCCCGAAAGACAGTGCAGTGTGCGTGCTGCCCTTCCTGCAGGAGCAGGGCCAGATGGAAAAAAACATCTTGTCGCCTCCCCCAAGCAAAGCCATTACGATGAAGTCGGGGGCCCGAGTCTCACCCCAACGCTAGATGCCGTGAACTGTTCAGAGACAAGAACTTGCCGTTTTTCATGCAGAAGGAAAGATGCCCAGATGATTTTTATACTTAGTAAAATTCAGTTTTAATCAAACTCAGTTAATTATTGACTTGACGAGGATGAAACTAGAATAAAATCATTTTTGCCTTAAGCCAAACTATTAAGAAGCCTCATATAGTTAATAGACTAAAAGTCCTCAGAATTATTCCTTTCGCCTCCGTGATATCCAATCTTAACTCAATCATTACTGCGCTTATCTCTCAATGCCAATGAAGGAGAGATGACTGAGGACTTTGAATTTGTATTTAAGAAAAAAAGGATCCAGAATCATCATATCAAACACTGCCTTGCTCTTTCACTGAATCAATAAGTCAACATTATGTCCCTTCTGAATTTTTCTTATCACGGAAAGCTCCCAATTTTTGCATGCCACCAGTTTCCCTTTAAGCCCAATGTATGCAGCCTTTCCTCTGTCTCTGAATCATTCATGCTCCCAGCAATAGCATTATACATACATCGTGCTTCTCCGTGGGAAGGGTTTTATTTTATCATAAACTTTGTGAGCAGGGCGTGTGAAGTTTGGAAAAATGGTCCCTCCGGCTAACCTTGCCCTGAGGTGGGCGGAGACGTGCCTCCTCACCCCCGATTCTACAAGCTCTGAAAGCACTAGAGTGAGCCCCGCCAATGAAGGGGTGAAATTTACATGAAACATCCTCCAAGGACGGGATAGGAAGTCGAACAAAGTTCGTTCTAGTCCCTTTTGTTGCTGAGCTCGACGATTTCCTACAAATATCAAATTCTCTTAACACGTGTTTTTCCCAAGTCTTAATACTTCATGTATATAATTAGTCTACCTTTTAATTTTTTTTTTTGCTTTTTGAGATATAACAGCACAGCCTCTGATGAAAAACAGTCAAGGGTGACACCTGTGGACTGAGCCACCGCCCTACAGTGCAGTGCCAAACATCCACATCACAGGGGCTCTGTAATCACAAAGACTGCTTATGTCCAATCAAATGAGCACATTAGATATGCAATAAGGTGTTGGTGGAGGGCATTCTAAACATACTATTTCTACTCACAAACCAATTATCCTAATTGTCATTGGCATGGCCCCCAAACAGACCCAAATCCTAAAATTATTTGGCCTCATGAACATAATGCCTTAGTCTCAGATCTCTCCTGACGGCCAGTGGTCATGGTAAGGTGTTACCAGCGGACTACTCCAGCTTCAGTTATTACTGAACTGCCAGACTCCTCATAGATGTGCTTGATTTAGAGGTAAATAAGCTCCTCCATTTATCTCGGATTTTTATAGAAACGTATTTAAAAATTACAATGAAAAACCTTGGGATTGCTAGATATACATTACTAATAAGAAAAAAATATCAAATCGTACCCTTTAAGTATATGCAGTTTATTGTATGTCAATTGTATCTCAATAAACGTTCTTAAAGGGAAAAAAGAAAAAGAAAAAAGAAAAACAAATCTTGGTAGAATGAGAAGATACCACTACACTGCTATTAGGATGACAACAACGCAGAACACTGACGACACCAAGCGCTGGCAAGACTACGGAGCAACAGGAACCCTCATTCAGGGCTGGAGGGAACGCAGAATGGGGCCGCCACTGTCAAAGATGGTCTGGCACTTTCTTGTAACACTAGACATGCTCTCAGCATATAACCCAGCAGTTGTGCTCTTCGGTATTTACACAAATGAGTTGAAAACTTCTGTCCACACAAAAAGCTACCCGGGGGAGTGGTGACACGTGTCTTCAGCAGCAGCCTCTCTCCTTCTGTGCAGATGGCCCTGGGGAAAGGTGTCACAGGGAGGCTGGAGTGACCTCTCCACATCTCAAGCCCTGGCCCTCAACGAGCCTCTCATCCCCCAGGGTACAGAAATCACAAACTCATCACGACAAAGCTAATATAGTGACCTTACGTGGTGAGTTGTCAGCGATATGGTCCAAAGGGGCCTCTGTTAGAAGCAGACTAGCAACTTGGGGTGTGCAAAGCACGTCCCTGTCCTTCCACAACCACGTGCACAAAAGCAAGCGGGACGGACCAATCCATTTACCACCACACACCCGGGGACGTGTGTGCAACGGTCTTGGAGCGGCACAGACACCTCTTATGGCGGGCTAGGTTCGCTGAACAGACCCACAGGACGCCAGCCACCTACTGGTGGACGTGATTCCTCCCTTAAATTCCACCTTCGGTTCATGAGAGGCATGGACTTCTCCCCTATGGCTACACTCCACAAGGACATCTTCATCTGTTCACAGCTTTAAGAAGGCAGAACACCAGTGAGGACTACAAACACACGCCTGACTTTTTAAGCCACTGGGAGATGAAGAATGAATGCGGGGAGGCAGGGCTCCTCCCTTTGGAGGAGAGAGATCAGATCCTGCTTCAGGCTCGCAGATGGCGTGACAAGGACAGGGGTCAAGGCTGGGGACCTGGGGAAGCAGAAGAAAACCAGAGGGGGGCTAAGGGACGAGGGGGGCCAGCAAAGCAAAGTAACACCAGGTGGGAAAACAGTCCAGGGACTTCCCGGGGGGTCCAGTGGTTCAGACTCTGAGCTCCCAATGCAGGGGGTACGGGCCCGATCTCTGGTCGGGAAACCAGGATCCTGCATGCCACACAGCGCAGGGAGGGAGGGAGGGAGGGAGGGAGGGAGGGAGGGAGGGAGGGAAGGAAGGAAGGAAGGAAGGAAGGAAGGAAGGAAGGAAGGAAGGAAGGAAGGAAGGAAGGGGAAAGAAGGAAGGAAGGGGAAGGAAGGGAGGGAGGGAGGGGGGGAGAGAGAGAAAGGAAGGAAGGAAGGAAAGAAAGAAAGTAAGTCCAAAAGAGGGATGAGCTCCTCTTGGACCAAAATTCCAAGAGCAAAAATGAAAACCCGTAATTCAACGTCAGGCACCCCCGTCCAGGGGTCAGAAGACTTCGTGGTTTTTCACCTAAAATCTTCCTGCCTTTGATGGAGCTGGAGTTTGAACCAACACGTACTGGCTCATCACAACCCTACAACCCTAGGGTCGCAGATAATCCTCTAAAAATAAGAATAAAAAAACCCATAAAGAGGTAAATCTTAAAAAAGGAACTAATGACTATTAAATTTGGAAAAAATCCAAACTTCTGTTTTGTTTTATTTTAACATTTTCAGAACTCAGTTTTCTTACTTATAAGAATGACATGTAATAGTGTGTGGTCAATATGTTGTAGGGAGATGAAATGAGTTAATAATTAGAATAAAAACCAGAAACATGAACTCAACATATAAAACGTGGCACTGAAATAAACTACATGTCTTTAAAAATAAATTAAAATTAAAAAATAAAATTTTCCTGTCTTCAGGAATTTCTGATAATTAGAAATAAGTTGACTGATTTTGATTCTTTGATGACACAGTCATCTGAAATTACAAGATTAATCCATGGTTATTAAAAATTGAAAAGAAAGAAAATCAAGTACAGGTTGGTCTAAGGTAAATAAAACATGATTCTTTTCCCATCGCTTCCTACCCAAACCCACCCCCCCAGGAGTAATGCCTGATAAAGTCTGCCACACATCTTCCGAGATCTTTTCCTACGTGCACACAGATGCATGCTTTAAAAATGATTCTTAATTAAAAACAATATAGATCAATGAAACATCTCTCCTTTGCAGTATGTCATGTCCGAGGACCCTGACCCCTAGGCTCGGCCCCGGAATGAGACGTCTCCGTCCGTATGACGGTAGCAAATGGGGTCAGGGTAAAGCAGTAAGGAGGAAATAACAAGCCTCTCTAAGGACAGCCCTAAAACCCTCAGAACCGGCTGTCACCCTGCGATGGACATCAGCCTCTTACTCCATCGACAGGCCTTCCTCTGGCTACAGGATCTGGACTGTAATTACAGGAAAGGCCGTACCATACAGATGGGGGGAGGAGCTGATTGACCAAAAGTTCAATGTGCTGACTCAGGGGCCGATGGCCAAGCCTGAAATTTCCTTTCCTCCAAAAGCCACTGATGTACAGTCCATTAAGCGGCGACCACGCAGACCCAGGAGATGGGGTACTTCCTACAAATGCGCACGCGTGAGGCTCCACCAGAGGTGTCCAGCCTCTGCATCAGAAAGGTCTTTGGAGTGCTGCCGGGCAAGAGGATTTTCAAGAGGCACAAAAGTGATTTGTTGCTGGTTTTATGTTCTTTTGTGTGCTTGTTGCTTTGTGTTTGTTTCATGGTTATTTGTTGACCCTTCCAAAATGCAAAAGCAAAGACACGGCCTTGAGATCCAGACCTCCTCTAAGGCTCTGGTTCCCACCTCGGTTACCTTCTGGTCATCATAAAAGACTGGGATCCTTGCCCTGCTTAGGACAGAAGTGTTAGAGTCAATCGATCCAAATGGGAAAGAAATTTTCGGACGATCCCATATCACACAGTGGGTAAGAACACAGACTTTAGAGGGTCAGACAAGTATTTCAGCTGTGTGCTCCTAGCCTGGTTACTTATCTTCTATGTGTCTTGGGTTTCTCAGATCTAAAGAGAGGATAAGATTGTGTTGAGATGTTCATTTGTGTAAAATGCAGAAAGAGCGCCATAGGTGTACATACGTATATACATACAAGTGCGTGCCAAGTGTTCTATAGGTATTAGCTATATTGATTATGTTGTTTTCACTGTTATGTCATTAATCAGAACTTGTAAACGATGACTGTTTAAATACCCTGAAGATATTTTACAAATAACCCACCTGACACTAGGGGCCTAGAATGACCGAATGCAATTGCTCTTCTCTGCTGTGAAAGGGAATAACACACATTCATTACTCACACAAGTGGGCACAGCTTGATGCCACAGATACGTTTCCTGAAACATTCTGGGCACAGATCAAATCATACTTCCAAACAACTTGGGTAAACTCACCACTGCAATGGATCTTGTGAGGAATCCTCTCTGTTCCAGGAAAGCTTCCAGACCATGACAGTGGTAACCACCAGTCTTAATACACAAATTCTTAATAGAGGACGTTTTCTTATGCAGCTCTGGCTTATGGTTAGAGAGTGAGGGTCAGGCCCAGGCAGACAATGTAACTTGGAAACACAGATTATTCCTTTAGATGATTGGCTGGAAGTTTTATCAGCCATCTGCCAGGAGGAGGGCCAAGCAGTGACAGCAAAACCTCACTGAGAATAAGATTCCCAAAGGTGTGACTGCTACACAAGAGGCCAGTTTGTACTCTGCAGGAAGAACTACGATGCTTTTATCAAAACATCACTTTGCAAGGAAGGTAGATAAAGAGCATCTCCCACAATGACCCCAGACAACTAGTAATGGCCATTGGAGTTGCATGCTGAGCACGATTCTGACTGATTAGTGATGTCTGTCATGGTTAAAGGACCTGGGAGTGGACGCATGCACGCTGGTACTCACCATTCCCATACAAGTATCAGTGTATCGGGGTATAGCTCCTCGTAATTTATCAAAAGGCTACAGATTAAGGCAAAAAACACATTTGGATATGATGCTGCATATTCTCTCAGAGCCACTTACTCGCTGAATTATAACTCTGTAAGTTGCTGCAAATTATTCAGGGCACATAAGCACCACAATAAAATTTCCCTTAGCCCCAAATACATAAAGAATATCTCCACATAAATCCAGTCTCCCTTGAGAGGGAAGGGAAACACGGCTTCTGTAAATACCTCTCGTGGCAGGCCTGGGGCTCTGTGCCCAAGGTCAAGATCATCTCTTGGTCACTGTCAAGGTTCCAGACGTTGCAAAGTGCTCTAACACAAGACACAACCCATCCAATATGGACTGGATGCTGAACATGTTTGATTCCAACACGCTGTGCGGTGGGCTTTACATATGATGATAAAAGTGTGGCTACAAAGCGAGAGGAATGGGCTTAACTGCTAGAGTCACGAGATGGGCCCTCTAGTGGACTGTGTCATGGGTCAACCTGGCCACTGGCTAGAGAGAAAACACAAATAACAATCTGGAGACACACGCGCGTGCGTGCACAGCTTCACGACTGTGTGGCTGATGACACAGCCCTCGTTCGACCTCTAGCGGCCTTTGGCTCAAGCCTCCCCCTTGCTCCCTGTCAGCTGTACACAGACGCTGTCCCCTGATGGGACCATCAGCTGCCCCCGCTGTGGAAATGCCACCTCTCTTCTGGGTGCTCGTCTAATTGTGACATGAAAGCAACTTGGCCGGGGATCTGCAGGGGAGAACGCTAAGTTTCAGAAATCCAGAGAACGACCGCCACGTGCACCCCACACCTCCTGCTCTGCGTGCTCAGAGGGGTGTCCCCCAATGCCTGAGACCTTTCAGTAGTGGGGAGAAAGGCAGGGGAAGAGATCAGCAGAACCTCGATGCAGGGAGGTAGGGAGAAGGGGGACAGAAAGGAGGCGCAATGGCGGCGGGTGACGCTTGGGTCCCCAAAGGCATCTGATGCCTGCCACTCCCCCCACCCTCACATGACTGTTATTCAGAATAGCTCCATAGGCTCAGCTTTTCCAGGAGTTTCAAGTACAGTACTCATCGTCCAGCTTTCAAATAAAGAAACTTCAGGTGTGAGTCAGCAATTCCCTGTGTGATTGGATTTTGTAATCACTCCCACACACGTGCAATGCACCCTCTAAGCGTCACCCAAAAACAAGACACCGAACACCGTTAGATTTAAATACAGACCAGCAGGAGGGAAGGGCGAGAATTACATCCAACCACTGATCACTGAGCACCTATTAGGTGCCAGGCCCAGGCTAGAAATGGGATAAAACACGGTCCTTTTCCCCAAGAAGCACGCCATCCAATGGGAACAATGACTGTGTAACTGAACAATCAAGATACAGAAGCACCCACAGCGTCGAGGGAGGAGGTGATGTTGTCTAGGTGAGTAGAGGTCTGGGAAGGCTTCGTGGAAGAGGTGACGCCAAGAGCTGGGTTTTGAAGGATGAAGAACAATTTGCCAACAGACTGGTGAGCCCAGGACAGAAGGGGGGGCCTGGGCAGACAGCACAACTGGCACCCAGGGTTCAGTCCGGTGAGCTCAGTTCAGTTTGGCTGAAGCACAAAGTTGCCCCAGGAGGGGAAGTGGGAGGGAAGGAGGCCGGAGCCAGGTGAAGGGCTCGCGAGCTGAGCCAAAGAGCTCACCGTGACTCCTCGAGAGCTCGCTGCTAGTTTTATTTGACGAGCTCCTGCTAAGGAGTCCTATTTTGCAGTAGAGCAAAGGGCAACGGGGAAGGCTCTCAGAGCCATTTCGCTCGCTGAGTAACTGAATGCTGAGCGTGGAGGAGAGAAGGAGTGGAGCGCTGCACGGCAAGGGAACCGCCACGCTGGGAGAAGTACCAAGGGGAAGAGAGGAGTGGCCTGGGCTTGCTGCAGGATACAGAACAAAGGGCAAGATGGCTGGATGTTCCAGTGGGCGTGCTCTGCAATTCAAAGACAGACATCTGAGGGATGAGAGGGGCCTGCGTTTCACTTGGCCTCCGCACAGTGTCAGAGGGCCCTGGCTTCCCTGTCCTCTGTCCCACAGCAAGCCAGAAGATGGAAATCAGTTCTCAGGCCGACTGTAAAGCCGTCTGCAGGGACTACAGCGACGAGCACAAGAGAATGCCCCCAATGAAGCGTGCGTGACGGAAGACGGAGGGAACCACGTAAGTACACACACACACACACACGTGTCAGCTACAGATTACGTCACCGTAAAAGCAGCTAATTATACCCGAAAGTTAGTACGATGCCAAATTATTCCAAGCTCAAGCAATTTCGAGCCCTTTCAGGACGCTTCCATTGGTTCACGACCCTATATATCGCCTATCTACCTGATGTGTCCTTGATTAGGAAAAGTCGACCGACCCTAAATAAAGGCAAACCCACCCCACAACCAAAAAAAAAAAAAAATATATTTCGCCCAATCTGAACAAATCGTTCAGTGTAAAAATAAACAGAACTAGAAATGGTCCCTAATAAACTAATATTAGTCTCCCCAGAGGGTTAATTATGTCGCTTCGTATTTTAAGAAGAATGTAAATTGCCAGTTGCAACAGATGTTCTTTTAAAAGAATTGGTTATCTGGGAAATGATGGGTCTTTGTTAGAGCTCACCCCAGTGGGATATAAACATTAAAATCACCCGACTGTCTGCCAGCCCCCCTCCTCCGACAACTGTTACCCACACCAGCGATAAACCCTTTGGTTATCGGAAGCTTCGGGGACGAGTAGTTCAGCTGGAACCGTGGCCTCCGATACCAGACAACCGGGTCTGAGGATTTCCCCACTCCCCTGGACCACTGCCAAGACCCCAGCATGGCACCTGTCCCTCACTGTGAGCCCCTGCTTGGGTGTTCAGGCCAAGGTCATTGCCGTCCTATTCTTTTACCCTGGAGAGCAAGACGATGAGATCACAATGAACCAGAGTTAGAACGTTCTGGAAATACAAGTCCTGTCCAGATTCAGTTTCCACATTCAAACGTGTATAACACACATTAAATACACGCACACATACACATGTGAAAACTTCTAGGGGAGGAATGAGAATTTTAAGTCTCACTGTGAAAGAGTCATTAGAAGGTTTAAAAAAAAAAGAGAGAGATACTGAATGTTCCTATTGTTTGCTCTCAAGTGGCATTTTGTAGATTCTGAAAGGTACGTTATCAGGGACAAAGAGCGAGCGCTTAGGCCCAGTAAGGAGAGAGGGAGTCCCCCACGGCGGCAGTCAGTTATTACAAGTCGAACGACCGCCCCTGACCTGGGGTACAGAGAGAATGTGGGCTCTTGGTGTCCGACTGTCGACCTCACTTGATGTAACACTGTGGCGTCATCCTGCTTAGACTCACTTCGCAGACAGGGGAGCCGAGGCTGGGGGAGAGTAACGATGCCTAGGTACAATTTCAGAGAATGTGCCTTCACCATCGATCTGCTGGTGACGAGCATGGAATCTCGTAAGCAGGTAACAACTGATGGCCTTAGCTGTTTCTGCAACGGCCCGCTCCTGCAGGACCAGGCACTCGCAAGAGACTGGGCACTTCATGTCCTCCAGGCAGGAGGGGACAAGGCAGCCGAGGGCCATTATTTGAAGGGATGACCTCAATAGCATTAAGATAAAAGGACGGTAAGAGCAGATGGAGCTTACTGAAGGCCTGCTCGGCAACTGAGCTGAGAGAGACGCTCGGTGTTCATTACTCACCTCAAACACCCCACTGCACTGCCACGGAGACATCACTATGTCCATTGAGCAGGCAAGGAAACTAAGACTCAGAGAGGTGAAGCCAACTGTCCCAGGGTCACACCGTCCCTAGGTGCCTCCGAAAGAACATTCCACGTCTGCCTGCTGCGCAGCTCACCTCCTTCCACCACACTCGCCACCTCAGCTGATGCCTGAAGACCGCAGAACACGGGCATCGCCGCCACAGCAGCTCTGAAGGTCCTGGGATCAGCGATCCTAGGGCCCAGGGGCAAGGTCGGGCCAGCAGGGGACCCATCCCATCACGCTCGGATGCCACAAGGGCTGAAAAGCCAGAGAGCCCCGTGTTTGCAGAGAAAAACTCAGCAAAACCTCCATCTCTTCCCTCTCGGGCCTGAAAAAAGGGCTCGGGTGTAGCACTGCACAGGTTTAACATGAAACAGATTTGAGGTGGTGCCCTTCGCCTAGACTGGATAAGAAGGGCCCCAAGAGGTGAGCTGTGCAAAACCTGCTTCAAGGCTGGAGAGCGTGCGGAGTGTCCACAGAGCAATGGTGAAATTCATCCTGCACTAACTGCTCAGACCACGTCACCGTAAAGACTATAGGGGTAAAAAGCATCCTACGAATAAAAGAACCACCACTCACACCCCCTCCATCCCCAGCCAAGGGCGGCGGGAACCTTCCAAGTCTTCCACAAGGCACGCTGCCCAGTCCCCACTGAGATACCCACCTGCCCCACAGCTCGGAAATGAGCCCGTACCACTGCAAGCAACAGTCAGAGAAAGAAAAGTCCCGGCCCCTCCCACTCTAGAAACCTCGTTTCTGATGATGTATTTCTTCCCCAAGAGCCCAGTGGATATGGGAGAGTGGTCCTTGGGTAGAAATACTGCTTCGCTCCCTCCTGACTAGGTCCCCTCGGCAGAAACTGATCTCTTGACATAAGGGTGCCTTATTCCCAATCGAAGTGTTTTAGGGGACTGGATGTCCCTAGAAGCCAGGGAAAAAGAGAGGGGTGAATACAATGAGACCATCTCTATTTTTCTTTTTCTATACTTTTAAGCGGTTAAGAACTGTGGCTGTAGGATGGTGGTTCTCAACCCTGGGGCAATGTTGCCTCTCTGAGGGCATCTGAAAATACTGGGACACTTTTTTTTTTTTTTTTTTAAATCCCTTCTTGGGTATAGGGGTTGCTCTGCATCTCATGGATCTAGGCCAGGGACGCTGCTACACATCCTCCAACGCACAGGACAGAGCCCCACAACAAAGCATAATCCAGCATCAAATGTCAATAGTTCCTGAGTTAAGAAATCCTGGACTAGAAGCAACGCCTACGATAAGTCCCAAATAGACAACCGGGGGGCCATGACTTTCTGAGTGTTTGAAAACCTCAGTGCATCATGGTCCTGATGTTATAATGACATGCAAAAATGTCACTGCAATGAATGACTGACTCCCTTCAAATGTGGGGGCAGATCCTAATAGATCCTAATAGATCTCATTAGTCCATATTAGTAGATGGGATGTGGGGTTGTGGAAACAATTCCCAGAAGCTCAACTCTGCTGATGCATCTGTTTTTTTTCAGGGGGGAAAATAACCAAATCCTTGCTTTAGTCATTCAGGGAAACCTAGCACCTGTCTGTATCAACATGCTGGAGATGAAAAAAAAAAAAAAAAAAAACTGAAAAAAAGAGATAAATTATTTATCCAGCATAAATATTAAAGAAAATTGCAAAACAGAGTCTGGTGTCACCATGCTGTTGTTACAGAATCATCTCGTTATAGCTTCTGGCAAAATACTGTTGTCCTTAATATCAGTACAACAGAACTGTCTGGGATGTACCAGCCAGGGTACGTGTGTCTGCTTGCTGTCGAGGACACCTAGCAGCCTGCCAAACCGGCGCATCACACCCCAGCAGAAAACCGCGCAGGGACGCCCTGTTAGGAATGAGCCTGAGTTAGGAACAGACCGTGAACTTCACCTGAACACAGGATGCAATTTGAAACTGCCAGTCAATCAAACACACGCGGCGCTATGGCTGCACCCTGGTCTGACCAACTCAAAGGAGCTAAATTTCCAGGAACTTGATGAGCTGGCTGTTGGACACACCCATTGTTAAACATTAAAATTATATCAACTCATGAATAAATAAGCTATAGGAAAAAAAAACAAAGATAAGAGAGACTCAAAATTCAATACTTCTGAATAATTTTAGTATGTTTATAATACTAAAATTTTTACTAAATTTTTACTGAAATTTTAGTATAATCTTTAGTATGCCAATAAGTTTGGCATATTATCTATGATCTTGAGATCACTCACATGACTGTATTTATACTGTGTCTGCATAGTGGAAATATATAGATGTGTATTTATACATATATAAATATATAACATATAGTTTTAATATATATAAAATGTTATGGGATTGCACATTCCATTTTTTGCTGAAAATTTTTACTAAATTTACTAAAATTTTTACATAATTTTAGTATGCTAATAATTTTAGCATATTATCCATGCTCATTTATGTGTCTCTATTCACACTGTGTACAGTGGAAATATAACATACATATATATTTGCATATGTGCTATATATATATAATAAATATATTTTTAATATATATAAAATGGTATGGGACTGCACATCCCATCCCAACTCCATGTGTCATAACTTCCTGTTGGTCATGGTGTGAGTATTTATACTGCAGTAATAAGGAAATGCTACAACTCGGAGTCTGCTGCCCTCCCCAAGAGCCGGTTGTCAACCACCCAGCAGCACCCTCCCCTCCCCAACATACACACAGACACACAGACACCACGGGGATGGTACCAGCAGACACACAGGGATTTTGTTTTGGAACAAAACATCTATTATTCCAAGTTTAGCAAACTCTTTGCAGCAGCTACATGGGCTCCTAGGTAACCAAGAAGTTTAATAAATCTGTACGATGAAAATTAAACATTGTAAATAATGTATCTGCTGAGGCTTCCTGGCCAGCCTTTGTGCAAAAGTGATCCATGCTGACATTCTGAATAAGGCTGGCAAAATAAGCTTAGGGAGGAGCGGCGGAGGAAAGTAGGTTTGCTCTCAATAATGGATGGAGCCCCACACTGGGGAGAGGGAGGCTCGGAGAAAGGGCCCGGCAATCTGCTCTTTCATCTGGAGCCGGCATCCCGGCATCTTGGCATCCCAGCCAAGGTGCGGCCCCAAATCAGCAGCGCAATTGCTCACTTGTGAGCAGATGTCCTTCCCCTGAGGGGCAACGCGCTTTCAAGGCAGCAGAACAAACGCACACTCCCGCCACCATCACCCCGGCACACAGGGTAGATGAATTTAGCAGGCTGTCGAATAATGTTTGGGGGCAGTTGTAGAAAAATGACTTTCCAACCAAGTAGGAGGGGTAGGCAAGGGGCTTCGGATCCCAGGGAGGATGAAGCAGAAAGAGTCTGAGGGACCCCCACTCCCAGGAAGAATGAAAAGGCACTTCCAGAGGAGTCCAAAATCGCCACGCTGGGCAGGCCCGATGCAAAGCCATCATTTGACATCCACCACCTGAAAGACTGTTTTCACTGAAGCGTAGTTTGACTGTAAGTGTGGAGCTGAGGAGGCTGCATGTGCGTGGGGACCAGGAGATAGGGAACTCTGTACTTTCTGCTCAGTTTTGCTGTGAGCTTAAAACTGCTCTTGAAAGGAATTTATTAATGAAAAAAAGTGCATGTAGCCCTCAGCCCTGTATGCAACTCAACTGTTTCCTTTCTGCCTGGGATTCCGCGTGGAAGGTCTTTCCACAGTGGTCCCAGGGTGTTTCGTGGGGCAGGCCGGGTTCCCAGGCAGCTCACGTGGCTGTTGTTTCGTACTCTGTACAGGATCTGTCGGCCTCACTGGAGGTCAGATTGGGAGTATCTTCCCTGATGCATGAGTTCCGTGGTGTGTGTACACCCTGAAAACCCAGTGGAAAGGCCCCCAGCCCTTCCACGAGGTAGCTTTTGGAGAAACGGAGGCAAAGGCTTCATCGTTCCCGATTCTCCTCCCTCCGCCCCCACCCACCTTCCGGAATTGTGACACCAGGACAGCTTTGGCAAACTCCATCACTTCTTTGAGGCTGACCGAACTTGGTCCACTTCCTATACATTTCATTCTGGGGGTGGGGGTGGGGGGGAGAGTTATCTGTTTTACCTGGGAACTGTGCAAGTAACGCGCTGCTCAGTGAGACCAACCTTTAAAGTCCTGCATCCGCTCAACTGCTACTCACAAATACTCTTGTTTTCCACCTTGATGACTATTAAATTCTAATGTAAAGCCCAGCTTCTGCTTAAGTATGCGTGATGATTAGACTACAAGTCAATTGTGGATAACACGCAGATATAAATGCAGCTAATAAGTCTTACTGTAATGATTAATCAATTTATGAATACATTATTTAAACTAATAGCTCAGGTAGGGTATCTTAAACAAGTTACAGAGCACATCGACCAATTCAAATACCAGCTGCCAGATCAATAGGAAACTGCAAGTAAACTCTGGGGAATATGTATACTTGCAAAAAAAAAAAAAAATCTGCGAACAAAAGGGGCTTGGATGAAGGAAATCTACAACAATTTCCATTTTTAAGACAAATGTAGAGAACTGTAATATATGCCAAAGCTTAAAGGGAAAGATTAAAAAAAAAAAAAAAAGTGCATTGCTGCAAATTGAGTTCTTTTCCCATCCTATGCAGTAATAATAATTAAGGGCGGCTCATACAAACATAGGTTTATACACTTTTGCATACTTTTACAAACAGACTGTGTATTCAAGTTGACTTTAATTCCTTAAAAAATGATGCATTTGGGTTCATTTCATGGCAAGATACCACATTACGTATATATAAATGTCCCTTTCACAGAGAAGAAAAAAATGCGTCTAAACGGTGAGATGAGCAATTTTGCTGAAAGGTAGCCCATGTTCCAACTAAGACCCCAGGGGACACCTGTCCTGTTGGAGCCACAGAGGGCCCCCCTCACTGTTAACCACAAGGGGAGGTGAAGTTGTGAACCAAGCAAACCCTCATGTTTTAGCTCCTTTCCCAGTTTTTTTAATTAGGGCTAATTAATGTGAGTTTAACAAATAAAGCAAAAGAGCCTTGATTTCCAAAGGTGTGATATTTTATCACAGCTTCAAGTGATGCTGCATTTTAAAAAATTAATTAGTATCTCGCGAGATCGGCCACACATTATTGAGTAAGTAACAGCAGCTAAGTGAAGCAGATGAAATATTGGTAAGCGCTGCAGCCCACAGTATAAGTATGTGAAGGGGGTCGGAGGTTAATCCCTATTGATTTTCCGAGTCTGCGTACAGCACCGCTGGGAGAGGCCGGTTCTGTTGGCAATCAGCTAGCACAAATACATTATAAATCTTACTACTGTCCCCCTTCACTGATCAGTGTCACTTACTTCCTTCGCTAAAGACCATTAAGAAACTACTGGGAAAAAAAAATCTACCCAGATGCGGGCAGAAAGGAAAGCATTTTCAAAGTCTCCTGTGTCAGAGAGTGCTTCTGGCGATGGAGGACTTGCCTGGAAGCAGAGGCGCACTTCCGGGGGGCTGGTCTCGCTCACCGAAGGTGAAGTGCATAAACACAGAGCATTTTTCAAATGGCTTCATGGCCAAATCAAACATGGTAGAAGGAGCTTTCATATTGGAGTGCATGAAAAAAAAAAAAACAGAAGAAAATGAAGGACTTACACACAATCACTGACACAGATGAGTGGCCTCTCCAACTTGGTTCTGTGAAATTCTGGCCTCGGCACAACCTTGAAGTTCATGAAGAGTAAGCTTCAGGGCCCCTCAAGACCAGGGGCGCCTTCAGGGATTTTGCACCGGATGTGTTACTCTCTCCTAAAGCGCGCCCCCAACACATATAAACTTCGGCCCTCACAAACCTGGGCGCCCACCTCCGGTACCCTTCTGGAAACACGTGTGAATGACTGTTTCCTTCTCATGCCTTTCCTTCGTGTAACAGATAGTGCCGTACATCTCCGGTGTGCCTGGCACTCTGGAGAGGCACACAAAACACACGAATAAGACAGCGCCCTTAAACACCTGTCCATGGTCATGCCATTGACTCACATACAACACAGTCCTAGGAAACAGTCATGGTGCTACTAAGTGCTCTGCCACTGACTGGCTGTGTGACACTCTACCAATTACTTAACCTCTCTGAGCCTCAGTTTCTTCACCATTATAAAGGTGGTGGATAATAAAAGGACAATAATAGGGATTGGGAGATTAGAAATCACATGAAAAGTACTTAGCGCAAAGCCCACTAAGTATTCAATTAACATTTTAATTATTTAAAAAAATGTGGAGCTATTTGACATTAAGAAAAACAAGGGATCCCTTTCAACGTCTGTTTCACTAGTGGGGATTATGGAATTATGATGTAAAAAGACAAGGAGCCATCGGATCTACCACTCCACCCAAACGCACGGATCACATCCACAACTTCTCAGAGCAGGCGTGACAATAACAAGCAGCTTTTCAGTTGTTATTGTTTAGAAACAGATTTTTTTTTAAAAGCCCTCAAAAAGCACATGAAAGCAAAACCTACCAGGAATCCACATGTTGGGTAGCTCAGCATTAACTAGGGATACACAGAGAGTTAAGGAATCTTTGGGTAAAGAAGGGTTCCCTTTCTATACAGAAATCATATATTTTATTTTAAAGGGCCAGCCCCAGAAAGATGAATAGAAAAGCTTTGTAGATGTGTTACTCCTGCACACTTTTCACAGACACGATTCTCCTCACATCTCCACAACACAGACACACACACACACACACACACACACACACACACACACACACACACTCACTCTTCACCTGCCCTAAGCAAAAGACTCAGCATGCTTGGAAAAAGTTCTAGAGAATATGTCCAGAATGTTGGGGAAACACTGTTAATCTTTGCAATTTTTCAGACATTTCTCAACTAGGCTCAGTGCAGCCATGTGCTGATATCAGGTTATGTTTGAAAAAATTATACATTAAGGAGCAGAAGGTGAGGACACCTCTCCCACGGTTAACGATAAACAAAGGCACACCCCGCACAGTCCCCATCAAAGTTCACTCTCTGTGCCATGACTCTGTATCAACCGATGGTGGTTTTCCCCCCCCTTACAAAATACCTTTCACTTCAGGATTTTTAACTCTGCTGAAAGGATGTTCTTCTAGTAGGCAAAGGATAAACACAGCAGGATCCCAAATGAACAGTGAAAAACCAAGATAGGCAGAAGCCACAGATTCTTTTCAAAACCTTAGAGGCTTCAGACTATTTTAATTGTATACCTTTGTTGGTTAGAAAACTTCAGGGCATATACCTCAATATATATCTGCTTGTTTATTTATAAATTTTAAACTTGGATCACTCTATTAGCTACTCACTCAAGGTGTGGTATAGGGTTAGAATGATGTTACCACGAAAAACAGGGCATGCAATTCCCCCTCGTTTTGCTAACTCAGATTCCTGCTTTTTAAATGACTTCTAATATCTGCTCGGATTGTCACTGCGTTTACCCTGGAACAGAGGAAGGGCTCATATCAGGAGTAACTGAAGTGTCAGTGCTGCCATTGCCTTCCTGCTCGCTGGTATTTGCATTATAAGAATCATCCTCAAATGCTGGTCTCCTTGGCAGAAATCTTGTTAAGCCTTTTGTTCATTCTGTGAGGGATGCTTCGGTTCAAACCAGATAATCTAACGTTTCGATCCATTCGACTGGACACACATGCGAAACTACAATGCATTTTCTGGGGCTGAAAGGCCACAAGGAGCGGAGGCTGCACGGTGGACCCTAGGCTTGAAGAAACACCCAGTCTTACTCTGAAAGCCTTGCACATCACACAAGGCTAGTGATCACGCGAGGTCTGGAGAGGGTACGTGCATCAGTGCACCTGTGTCGTGCTGGGAACGATCAATGTTTCTTGGCTGAGAGTCACCATCACCTAGCAGGGAAGAGTGCAGACCCAGAAGCCAGGTGGTGGAAGCTGGAATCCACCTCCTTACTCATACGGATAACAAGAGTGTTACCACACAGGACTGGAAAGGATGATACGTGTAAATCTGCATAAAACAGCAGCACCTACCTCCCAACGTGCTGAGGTATGTAACAAGGAAGGGAAGAGTTTAATGGCTAAGAGGAGCAGCTGTGAGGTTTTCTTTCGGAACACCCACAGGTCATCCTCCACACTCGGAGACTTCCGCTCATGAGCAAAGTCACCCAGTGGCGTGCTCTGCTGTGACGGAAATGCTCTACGTCAGCATGGCCCGACGCAGGAGCCACGGAGCACGCGAAATGCAGCTAGGGTGCCTGAGCAACTGAATTTTTTATTTTAACTCACTTAAATTTAAAGAGCCACACGTGTCCAAGCTTGGACAATGAAGTTCCAGAAGGTTAACCAGTGGTCTGCAAATGAACTGTCCTCTACTAGATGGAGCTCAATTCCGTAATCAGTCGATTTGCCGCCTAGAAGACAAGGCTGCTTAGATGTGCTCCAGCGAGCCTGTTTCTGGGCTCTGAAGCCGAGAGAATCACCCCCTTTACCCCCAGGTTCTCTTGTCCCTTGGATGCTCCATTTTCCTTCTCATTGGCTGTACTGTGCTCAGGAAGGGGCAGTGACTGGGGGCATCACTGGGTCACTGTTGCTGGAGGCCTCTAATTGTGCTGGCTGGGCTTCTCCCAGCCAAGCTTGGCTTTTACCCCTGGTTTGGATCTTGAGGCTTGGCTCAGGGAACTCTAAATCCTGCCTCTGACTACTGCCCCAGCTCCCAGACCACATACGTACACGGCTTTATTTGCTGCCCTGGCCTCTGTCCTCACCTTGCGAAGGACTGCCCACACTCTATAGATGGACCTCTGTGTCAACTCTCCCGACCACAATGGCCACACGATTCTTTGGAGGCCACCAGACCAATGCCCATCTATTCTAGAGACTAGATGCATCTTATATCCATTTTCACTATATAATGTATCTTCTTTTACATGATAATGCCACAAAGAGACTTCATTCTAAAACCATATTCTTCAGAGCATTCTGTAATATGGTAATTACCACAATGCACTAGTTTTATAAAATCCAGATAAACCACAGTCATAAGTAAAAAAAATTTTTTTTCAACATTGCAATGAACATTATAACCCACAGTTGAGTTAACCCAAGACTAAGTTAGTTCTCTAACCCAAGGTTGAGTTAGGTCTCTGTTTCTACTTGTTAAAGTCCGTTTGCAAATGTCTTTGACTTCCCCACTAGACAGTGAGATTCTTGAGGGCAACGGCTGATCCAAATTCAAATTCACATCCATAAGTCTGAAGTGGTGACTGACACTTAGAAGGTACTCAGCACATATTGGATGGACGGGTGCATGGGTGGATGGACAGACGGATGGAGTTCTACAGTGCTGGACTGTTTGCTAATCCAAACTGAGAGAAAGGAAAACAATTCCAAAACTCTGCCCTTCTTACCAAGATATGTTTTCCTTTCCTGTCCAAGGGTTCTTACCATATGGGAAACAAAGAGAGTATTGCTAAACCCTACTTATGTTTTAGGGAGGCTGGACATCCACGTCTGTGACTCCTACAGTCACAGAAGGATGTTCTGTTGACCCTGACTAGTGGCTTCTACAGAACGAAAAAATGAAAGGTAAAAAGAGGCCATGACGGAAACAGCAAAACCAAATGAAATACTGGAAATAAGTTAATGACATTATATTACAGATTCAGCTTACTTAGAAAGGGCTTGTCCAAGGGAAGGAGGGGTGGGGGGGGGGGACCCCCCGCTCGCTACCAGAACCAGCTGTCTAGTTTGAACTGCTAGACTGCTGAGCGCATACTGTATGCGTATTCATAGGTACCACAGGAAATTAAGCACCTTTGGAACAGGCGTTAGAACTCTCTCCCGCCAGCTCGTTCAGTGAACCCGTACCCCAACGGCCCCCTCTGGCCTGGAAGAATTAGCGCAGCTTCCCCAGGTGGGGTGGGGTGGGACGTGGGGGCAGGCACGGAGCCCTGTGGGGCCGCACCACGTGTAAAGGCGGGAGACGTGGCCCTGTTCCGTGGACGGCGGGCAGCACAGCATCATGAACGCGTTTTCCTTCCAGGGTCCGGAAGGGAACCGGGGTGGTCACGCCTATTCAAACTAGCCTGTGCTTACAGAAGAGACAGACCAAATGAGCTCAGTATTTCCATTTAAAAATATCATTTAGGGGAATTTTAAGCTGTCTGAGAAGATGGATACACTGTGTTTGTTTTCTACATTAACGAGCTATAAAAGGAATGGAATAGGCCATAAATACAGTATTTTGTAACAGCCTTTACTAAAAATGCTACTACTTGTGTTTGTCATTTATATCCTTGTATACAACCTCAAAATTGATTACATTTTAAACCGTACATAACTTGCTGTGTTTTTCATTTTGTGCTGTACTACGAACATTTTTATAACTCAGTTAATATATTCCATATTTTGTGTTCTTATTGATTATGAATATTTCTTTAGGGGATTTTATTGCTTTTAAAATAACAAATGTTGGGTATTAAAAAATAGAAAGACCTATCGCAGCTTTTATATTTTTCTTTCCCTCGGTAATTCTAATACATATATTTCAGCATGAACATAACCAGAATATCTTTCTCTGTATCTTTTATACTTCCTCACATTAAAATTAAAAATCTACTAATACAGGGCATAGTAAAAGAATCAGATTTTTCAAAGGAAACCCACCACTTAATGTGTTTGACTTGAATTCATAATCCATCCCTTCTACAATTAAAAAATTAAAGTGCCAAAAGATTATCCGCACATAACATGATGGTTTTACATCAAGTATATATTATCTTTCCTAATTGCCATTTCAGTTTATAGGCTACAATATGATTTATATATATGATATGATTTCACTATTAATTATCAAATTGAAAAAAATAAAATCTCACATTATAAATTCTCTCCTGGAAATTAGTTTTATTATTTTTTCCATAATCCTATCACACAAGCTATAAGTGCATTGCGGCATGAACACTTTAATTTTTCCAGTTAGTTTTAAGCAAGCCCAGAGGTGAGGTTTAATAAGGATCAATGGCACTTTATCTGGGACAGGGCCTCTTCACAGCATGCAAATTACACAGTAACACTTAAAAAAAGAAATAGATTTAATTAAAAAAAAAGTAGAACCACAGGCTCTGGAAATTCAATTAAAGGATTTATGCAAAGGTTTGCTAGGTTTTTATATGCAGTTACTGCTTACATAATGAGCTTTTCATATTAAAAATCAATAGGTAATCTAGACTAGAAGATCATCCCCTTAAATACATTTTTGAAATCAATTTGAAAAATAGTCCATCAACTGCTGTGACTACTCTTGCTGCTTCGATTACACTAAAAGCAATATTTAGATTGTAAGACGTGCTATGGAATATCTATGCTTGGATATTGCTTTCAAGGGCTCTCATACTTTTGAGTGGCTAAGATGATCATCTAGTAATTCAAGATTGTGTTAAATGTATAAATAATTTATTTAATTATGAGCAAAAAGCCCATGGGCACAACCCCATTGTATTCACAAGGGTTAAATGAAAGGAGGAGAAAGACAAAAGAAGGAGCTGAAGGAGGGAGGGAGGAAAGGAGAAAGAAAGAGAGAGAAGGAAGCAAGGAAAGAAGGAAGGGAGGGAGGGTGAGAAGGAGGAAGGGAGGGAGAGAAGAGAGCAAGAAAAAAAAAAAAAGAGAAAAAAAGGAAGAAGAGAAAAGAACAGAAAAACCTTTTCTAAATTAGCCTTTGCTATCTCAGTGGCCCGTTGTGTGTCGGCTACTTAGCACGGGGAGATATGCATTTCACTTTAAAACTCATTTAGGTCTTCAATGAAGAAAGCAATTAGCTAGTTCTAACTTAAGCAGACTTTCCATCCTCCGTGATAATGGCGGACAGGTCTTGACAATGAAAATGAAAGCTGATGCTCCAATTCTATCCAATGAGTGGCCATGGGTCTCACAGCCAAGATCAGCCTGGATTTGGTAATGACTAGACCACTGAACAGGCTTCCGTGGACCTTTCCTGACAAACTGGAAAACGATCCTCATATAGGGGGAGTCACGGGAAGGGTGAAGGAAAGGAAGAACCCAGGTCGCTCCAAAGCTGAACCCCTCCCATTTGTATAATAAATTAGTAAGACAACCATTCTTTCTTTTGTTTTAAAAGTTCTTGTTCCTAAAAGGTATGGCATCCATCAAGATGAAGGCAAGGCGTCAAGCTGACCTTGGAAAAGCAGGCCTGAACTTTATAAAAGACTCATTTTACAACAAAGCCGCACCTTACTCCTCTTCTGCAAAACTCTGGGTAGAAATAAGCAAAAATACTGACAAACCCAAATGTATCCATCTACCTAGAAGTCCTATTCCCTGCAAAGGTAATACTTTCAGAAGATACTGAGACAGCCAGGCTGGGTAGCCGAGGAGAGCCCGAAGCAGCACAAAGAGGTCCCTGCTCTCAACTATAACGAGGGGAGAAGATGAGGACAAGAGGGAGACTAAGATGAAGAGGCACCTTCTATTGTCTGAGATACTGGAGGAGTTCACACCACGCTTCCTAAAGCAGGATCCTGGACATACTCCTATCACGGGCTGGCCTTTCTTTTGCATGTACCTGCAGGTGAGCTGCAGGAGGTTTTCAGGCCTGAGGAACCAGCTCTCGCTTTATCAGCCACGAGTGTGTGTCCTTGGTGAGCACTGCAGAGCACCTAGGACGTGGTTGGCACTGACGACAACATTGAATCCAGGAGAGCCAGCCTGCTCAAAGAGGTTAAACGTGACTGTACACACATGTATTCTTTCTTTGAAATCTTATGTTTATAAGAAAGAAATAGCAAGCAAGAGGCTGAACAAAGAGGCACGGTACCTGGAAACCGTGACGCTCTGTGAAAGAAGCCAGTCACAGAGGACCACATGCTGTTCGACCCCAGGTATATGAAATGTCCGGGAAAGGCCAATCGGTTCAAACAGAAAGTAGCTTCGTGGTTGCCTGAGGCCGGAGGATGAGGGGGAGTACCCGAGGTTGGGAGGTGACGGCTGGGGGCTGCGGGCTTTCGTTCTGATGTAACTCTATGTCCTAAAATTGATGGTGATGATGGGTGTGGAACCCCGTGAATGGTCATTAGGTTGTCTGCTTTAAATGAGTCAATTGCATGGTGTGTGAATTTTATCTCAATAAAGCTGTTATAAAAAAAATAAGGTGTGGTTACGGACTATACTCTGAATAGTAGTAGCTTTAAGAAAAAGCAAACAAGAAAATCTGCAAAGGAAGGAATGAGGTTGAAAGAACAACAACAACAAAAAGACTTCATTTGCCACCTGCATCAATCTGGCAAATAAAACAGTTAAGCGTTCTCCTTCTCTACAAAATACTTTCTGTGACAATGAGTTTCTAGATGGGCAAACATAAACAACTGGCTTCCTATAGCAAGGTGCTGAAAGCAAAATAAGCAGACCCTTCTGTCACATCATGGAAGGAGCGCTTCCACGTAAAACGTCCCAGGTTAGGATGATCAAAATGTCAAATATGAAGCCGTTTTGTGACAATGCAAGAGGTGGTAGTAATGGAAGTTTGAACAGTGTTAACACGTAAAATTTCAGCAGAACCATTTCAATCCATAAATGTATAAAAGTCATTTTACAGTGTGCTTAACAGTCAAGACCAAGAGCTGTTATAAAAGAAGACGCCCTCAATGTCACTTCATTTTCTTTTATACTTATTATCACATTTAAATCTCTCCGTAAAAGTGGTCTTGATAGGTAACTTTATTACACATTTCAAGACCATTCATTCTGAACAGAACTTCCTCCAAGGAATTAACAGATAAAGAGAGACCACTTTCCCCTCATCATCCCTAAATTATACCGTAACTACAGAGCGGCGGAATGGCAGCGTGCACGTGACGAGGACTTGGCCCGCTACGCCACGCGATGGCTCAATAAACTTAGAGGTGACTCTTCTGGTTGGTTGCAATGGTCCTTAGCTAACACCTTACTATTTAGCTTGCAAAGACCTGGGAGTAAAGAGTGGGGTAGACAGGGAAAGTCAAAGGCGGGACCTGGTGAAGAGAAAAGATTCCAAAAAGGAGGCATGAGATCTATACCAGCCTGGAAGGCAAGAGCACAATCTGACCTTCTCTGATTTCACTGGGAGAAGAAGGGCAACAATCTCCCCTCCATCGCCTCTGCTCACAGGTAAGGACACCTACTAAATTACGGGGAGCAAGCTTCTGTAAAGGGGCAGCTAGGAAATGTTTTCGGCTTTACGAGCCATATCTCATCTGTGGCAACTACTCAACTCTGCCATGGTCATGCTACAGCAGCCACAGGCCACACACACATGAAGGAGCAAGTCATCTTTCAATAAAACTTTAAGGACAATCAAACTTAAATTTCATATAGTTTTTGTGTATCATGAAATGCTGTTTTTATTTTAATATCTTTCTGGACGTTTAAAAATGTAAAACCAGGATGCAGAAAAACAAGTAGTAGGTCAGATTTGGGTCAAGGACCATGGTTTGCTGTCTCCTGTGCTAAACCACAGACCAGCCAGAAAGGAGGCAGACCAGGAATCCCACCTTGACTTAGGATTCCTTTCGCAGATACCCTATCTGGTAACAAAATGGTGTAATATTCTTCAGGGTAGTAAAACTTGATGGCATGCATTCTAAATTTCATGCACTTTACGGAACAGCAGGACAGCTTAGTTTCTATGGACTGAAATTTATACCCTAAAGTTTCTGAATTTCTTCCTTAAGAAACAATTATTTTAAAAAATGTGTTTAAAAATGAACAGAGGCTTCTGGAACTAACAGCTTCAGAATACTCAGTAGTGAAGACATGATGGACTAAGCTCATAAGAAATGAGGCTGACCACATTCCCTCTGGTCCTGCTTAGGGATTCCACTGTTACCAGGAGCAGGTTATGAACGCAACACACAGCCAATTCTTTGCATTCATGCTTCTACCTGGTTCGGGTTTTAATTTAAAATTATACAGGGACTGATATTTAGTGTTACTTTTCCCTCATTTGACTTTGATTTTTCACCAACCTTTTGACCACTGCAAGCACAGGTGTCTAAGAAAAATATATGTGCACACTGGCATCAGAGTAACTAATGGGAACAATCAAAGGAATGACTTGACTGAATAAAGTGAAAAGTCTAAACTGTGCTGTATTTCTAAAGAGGTATACTCGCAGTATTCCAAGTACACGTACAATCAGAAACTAGTAACTGTTATCTGGAATAGTTTTGGTGAATAGGGAAAAAAATTGAAAACTGATATATTAAAAAGCTTTTAAAATTCATTTAATAAGACACACACCGACCTTATGATGATATTTATATTACTCCTTGGCAGGGAAAAATTCTTACTATTAACGTTATTATTATTTTGGTTAAGAGTGATAGAAACTGTAGCCTAGTACAGGTCAAATGATGTTGTACTAGTGTTTATATATTTTTATCTTCTAACCAATGTGGCCCAAATAGAGATTTTTAAAAGCCACGAGGCAATGACCATAACGTACATGGGTCTCAGGACAAAGTCAAAGGGGCAACTGTATAGGAAAGGCCAGAAGTTCAGATACCACTTCAGGGATTGCACGCACGATGCCAAGTTCTGAGGTCACCATTCCCACCCACGTCACGGCAACAAAAACGTGCTGCTGAGAAACATCCGAATGGCGAAGGAAGTCTTTCTATGTTAAAACTGGTAACTTTCTGGACACACGCCCTGGAGTGGTCCTCATATGAGGCAAAACAGAGTTATCATCTCCAAAGAGACAAACGGGGTAAATGGTGACCGTTGTATTCTTGCCCCCGGATTCCATGTGTGCATCCATGTGTTTATTGGTGGTTCACTAACGGGAAGGAAAAGGAAAAGCAGATCTTGGATGGAGAAACATGCCTGACTGTCAAGCAGCTGCTAACTCCAGTCAGTGGTCCCACCGTGGGACGGCCATTCTCTCAACTCCCCTTCCCCCCACCTGTTGCTTCATGATGGCAAGAAGGTGGCTGTAGCTGTTGGCATCACATCTGCATTCGGGATAAAAAGGAGGAGGGAGGGAAAACACCAGCAACACCTTGCCTTTCCATCTGGAAGCAAAACATCCCCAAGAGTTCCTGCTGCAGATTTCTGCTTTGATTGGTTGGCCACAACTGTCACGTGGCCCCTCCTCAGCTGCCAGCGAAGCCATGAAGGTGAGCGAACCATCATCCTCTCGGGTCTCTAAAGGAGAAGGTAGATGTGGCATCTGGCACACCAGACAGTAAGAATGGAGTTTTGCTTCCTCAACAGGCTGAGAACGTGGGGGGCAGTGAGCACGGCTTATTTATCTCTGCTTCTCTCCAAACACATGAAGAACTCTGGCATATAAGGAACTGGAGAATCCAAAATGATTTAAAACAGACAGACAACAGGACATCAGGCGGGGCAAAGGCATGCTACTGGTTCCTCTTCTTCCGGGGCACAGAGCTGGGCTGCACTTCCTAGCCTCTTATATTCCATAGATAGGTGCCACTCCCAAGTCTGGTTCTAAAAAACACCGCCACGCATGCTACCCCACGTTCTTGCCTCTTCCACCAGCTTGATGCAGACAACCAAGGTGGCCGTGGAAGCCAGGTGTGGAAGGCGGCTGAACCATGGCATGGAAAGAGCCTGGCTGGGTCCCTGAGGAATCACTTGGAAGAAAGCCGCCTGCTAATCTAAACAGCCACTTTGGACCTTATACACTCAAGAAATACACTCGACCATGTTTGAGCCACTGTACCCATGTGGGCTTATTTGTTTATAGCAGGTGGTGTTACTTTTATAATACAACAATCTCAAACTGAGACGTCTATTAGAGTCTCCGAGAACTTCATCCACATTTTTTTGGCTGTGATCCCAGGTTACACACGTTGGTTTGTTGGGGAGCATCTCTTGGTGTCACCTAGCAACACCTCACCCGAGCTTCTGGGGCTCACTTTTCCTGAAGCTTGATCTTCTCAAGAAAAGCATGCCTGCTGACACTTCCGCAGACCAGGAGAGGGAAAGTACAAGCCCACATGTCCAGCCTGGATGTCCGCATGTGAGCTGAATCCATTGCTCCTCCCCACGGCGGGTGAGGTCTTCAAGGATGTCTTGGCACCCTGCTATGCTTTCAAGGTGCGGTTTTTCACATCTCTTTAACTAGGCCCTTTTTATCAAGAAGCCCTTCTGCACGCTCCATGCTGCGGTGCCAGGGGAAGTCCAGCTGAGCACTGTATGGGTGATTTATAATGCCGTCAGCACGTGGCACTGCGGAGCCCTGCCAGCTCAATTTCAGAGCCCTGGTCCCTTTTCTGTTTCCTTGTTGTTTGCCTTCGGCCCTTCTCCGGGTGCTATTGTGAAGAGATGCATTTTGTAGCTTCAGAGTTTGGCATCTCATACGTTACTCTAAGCCCTATTTTCCTTGTCCGCCTGCTCCTAGATGGGAGACAAACTGCATAAGGGAAATGGCTTTATAGTGCCAGTCCTTAAATATTTTACAGTCAGAGATCTTGGTGGGTGGCTTGGAGGCTCAATTACCCTCCTCAGTAGAGGGTATAAAATATCCCCGAGGGTTTACGTGACAAACCCTTGGCGACTCCGTGCTACTGAACACTCTCAGTATTTACATCGGCCTCTGAAGCCCAAGACACGATGGCATCAGAACACTTAAAAAAGTGTAAGGGCAGCAGGACTGCACAGGTGTGAAAGCACAATCTACTCATCCACCCCTCCATCCACCCATCTATCCATCCACAGAGAGACACCATAAAGAGAGCTCAGTCATTCAGAACTATCAGGTGTAAGAAGTCATGGTATTGCAAGCTGCCCTCTTGAATATGCTTTTCGGGGGAAAGAACAGACGGAAAGGGAAGTCACTTCAAGTGTTAGCTACTTGAAATGAAAGAGCCAGAGGAGATCTGTTTTAATGCAGCATTAGGTGGCTCTGGGAGTTTCAAAAATCGGAATGTGGATTGTAATGGCATGCCACACTACCTCATTTGATCCATCCATGACTCTTTGAAGTAAACACTATTATCCCCATTTTACAGATAAGAAAACTGAGACTCAGGCAGGTTCAGTGACCTACCCCAGGTCAATAAGCTGGTGTATACAGCAGACACAGGATTTGTACCTATGTCTGTTTGATCCCAAACCCTGTGCTTTTCTATTTTATCATGCTATGTCGTCTATCAGGCCACAGGATTACCAATGAATACAGGGAAGAAAGGGCTCAGCATCCTTTCTGAGAGGAGCCAAGGACGTGCCAGGACAGGGCTCCTCCAGGAGCTGCGTTCCATGGAACGTGTGGAAGCAAGGTGACCGGTCGGGAAACTTGACCTGAGCTTGGATGGGTGGTGCTCCAATGCAAACTTTCTGAAAGTAATGAGTTCTGACTGGTGGCTTAGGAAGGACTGGGGAGAGGGTGGACTTTTTTTAAGGAGATGGAAAAACAGATCAATAGATGCCCCTCCCCCCAACCCTCAATTTCTAAAACAATGTCGGAAACAAACAAACAAATGAAGCCAAAGGCAGAAAGAGCCAGGGTGACTGGTGTCACTGGGTCTGGAGTCCTTTGACAGCTAGAAAGACAGGGGGTCTAGAATATTCTAATCGTTCATAAAGTTATATGAAGTATATTCTTCTACATTCGAAGAAAGGGAGGAATTAAGTTTCAGTGCTATGCCTATTTCAAGCTTTTATCAGCACTAATTCCAGCCCCCCTTTCCCTTATAATTCTGAACAGAGGGAAAACAGACATTAATTAAGCAAAGCTTTATCTCTTTCTACTCTAATGAAAGTCAAGTTACAGTGATATTTTTCCCCAAGATTTTTCTCCACTTAATGAAGACATTATCCCCGAATTTTCAAAGTTACTTTACAAAACAGCATTCAAGAGACATTAAAGTCAGTTTAAACTAAAAAGTCTTTCTGAAGTCAATAAACAATAAAAGAACAATGAAAAGAGAGCCTTTGATGGTTCCTTAGTCTAAAATCTTTAATTTCTGTTTTCATCTACAAGATACTTTAATTCCTGTGTTCAAATATTCCTCACCTCTCGAACACAGCAAGCTTGAAACAAATGTTAGCTTTATAATTCTCTTCTTAAGGTATGTACGTATGTGTGTGTGTATGTGTATGTACACACAGGTTTATATATTTGCAGGTGTATATACATCACACACAAGCACATACACACGGACCACATTAACATGGAGGTTGGCAGGAAGTTCTCCATCAGATAGGAGAGAGAAAAGTTTTCAAATTATTTCCATTCTCCTTCTTTGAAAATTAAAAAATAAATTAAAAAAATAAAAAAGAAAATGGATTCTTTGGCTTTGAAATTCACGATAAGATCAAAGACGATAATGCACATAGATTTTTCCAGGTATACATTATTAATAACACAGGCGAACACATGCCTGATCAATAGCGCGGTGGAGAAATGATAAGGCAGGCACGTGTCTCCCGGGCTCCGCACGAGCAGCGATCGGGTTCGCCGAGCTCTGTTTACCTGGACGTAACACAGGGCCCGATCCTTTGCTCCCTGCTGTAACGGTGGGACTGTTCAGCACAGGTGGAAGGAAAAGAACAAAATCAGCTTAATCTGCCCCATTTGCCAAAATGTCTTTCCTATGTGTTACCCTCTCCTGTTCTTTATTCAGATGAAATTCACCTATCATAAAATTAACCATGTTATAGTGTGTAACCCAGTGGCACCTCGTATATTCACAATGTATACAGCCACCACCTCTATTTAGTTTTAAAACATCATCACTTCCGTAGGAAACCCCACGCCCATTAGCAGTCAATGCCTGTTCCCTCTCCCCGTCAGCCCCTGGCAACCACAAATCTGCATTCTGTCTCTAAGGTTTTGCCTATTCTGGGTATTTCACATAAATAGAATCATATAATATGTGACCATTTGTGTCTGATGTGTTAGCCTCTTTTATTTTAAAAATAAAGCCTATTTGAATGTAAAAAAAAAACTGATGACACTACTGGCTGCCAGCTGATGACGGGTATTATTTAACAAGGCGCATTTACAAGGGGGCTTATGGGGGGAGGGATACATTACGAGTTTGGGATTAACAGATATAAACTACCATACAGAAAACAGAGACGCCACAAGGACTCACTGTATAACACAGGGAACAAGATTCAACACCATGTAATAACCTATAATGGAAAATAATCTGAAAAAAAAAATATATATATATAACTGAATTACTTTATTGTAAGTCAAGTTCAATAAAAATTTTTAATAAATATATGTTTATTACCAATACAGGTTGTGTCAAGTAGAAAATATTAAAGCACTCCTGGAAAGCATGTTAAATTAAGAAATTATGAGTCCATGTGGTTAACAGTGAAAAGGCGCCTTATGCAGGGATATGGCCCTGACCTTTGAGTTTGGGGTCACGGGGGGATAAAATAGGCAGTTCTTTAACAAATCTTTCCTCGGAGTCACTTAGGGAAACAACCCAGTAGGCTGAGAGGTTCCACAGGTTTAAATCAGTATGATTTCCAACCTAGATTACTCATCAATTTAAGAAATAGGAATTTTTATAATTTTAATTCTCCTTTCCTTGATTTTCCTTATCGATGGTCAAAATGCACGTCCCCAAATCAGAATGGAGAGTGCAGTGTCCATTTGCCCAACAAGAGGACTGAATGGGAGCCTGTAGGGAAATGAAAGGGGGGAGGGGGGCTCAGCCATTGTCAAACCTTTAGAGAAATAAGGCCTCCCCAGGAAGAAGAGGGCAGGAGCACTCTGAAACGGGGCAGCGCCTCTGTAGTCTCAGATAGAGGGGACATGCAGATGGATTAGGGTTGAGGCAAAGATTCTGCCTTTGCTTCTGATGTGGCTCCTAAACCACAGCTGTATCGCCTAGAGGATGGGGATTGCCATGAAGATTAAATGAGATAAGGGTACAGAGTGAGCATGCAGTAGATTTCAGCAGGGACTCTGGGCTACACTCTCAGTGAACTCTTGCCTCCATCCCTTTCCAGCTTGCTCCCCTCCTCCCTCCCACCACCTCTCCTCCCCCTCTCTCCCTTTATGCTTCCATTCCATTTCACCCTAGACACACCACTGGGTTCCTCGGCCACAACGCTCGGCGGTGAGCCTTACCCGTGAGCATTCTCTATGCCACATCTCCCTGCGATAGAGCAGCCAGAGCCCTGGCCAGGCTTTCCCTGGCACGGGTGTGCTCTGATCAGCTTCACTGACTCCATGACAGGCCACTGCCTGTGTGTCTTAGGTTGTGATCTCCAGGCGGAAGAGCCAATGAAATGGGAGCCCCAACACCATTACCAACTGAACATGACTGTCCTGAGGCCCCAAGGTCCGTGCTGGGAAACTGTGAAGTTTGACACACCCTTTTAAATCATCCAGGTGATCATTTGCCAACAGAGCCCCCTTATAATAAAATGCTCCTTCAAACTCTTCATTTAACCATAAGTAACTAAACTAACACATATCAGCCTGGGGGTGAAGTAAGCATTAAAAATGCCAAGTTTTAGCAGTCAGGGTGAGAACTCGATGATAAGACTTCACCCAACAGATTATATGACCACAGAATCAAAAAAGAGTTGAGGACCTACTATGCGTGAGATGTGCCCCTCATCCACAAAGGACCTAGTATGCACCAGATGTGCACCTCGTCTGCACACAGGATCTACTATGCACCAGATGTGACCCTCGTCCACACACAGGACCTACTATGCACCAGATGTGACCCTCGTCTGCACACAGGACCTACTATGTGCCAGGTGTGACCTCCCCCCCACCATCTGCACACACTGTCTCATTATCGCCTCTCACCGTTTGCTCCTAGGCATCCTGCCCAGCATGATCCCACCTGACACGAAGCAAATGACCAGTCGTCTATCCTTACCAATAATGAAATCTACTCGGCACGTCTGGACAATGCTGGATAGCTTTCCTCTTTTACAGATACAGAGTATCATCATGCTGCACAGCATAGAAAAGTCTCCAGCCACGTGTACATTTTCAATTGGACACCTTGCTTTTTAAGGGGTGTCCTTATAGCCTGCCTGAGATTTCATGAAGCATCGTAGAGGAACTTCTTCATGAGCCTTTCCCACAGATGGACACCACCTCAAGCAGGTGCACTGCACCCGAAACAGCCCCACGTGTCCTGATAAACATCAATCTCAAACTCAAAATGCCTTAGTGCCACACATTTACCTACTTTCCTCTTTTCCTCCTGGCATGGCAAGACCAAATTTGTTCCGCTGAACAGAGGCTTGCAGTGGGGTATGGACTTGACACGAGGCAGATACCTCCCCTTAGCAAAGGCAAATACAACAAAAGTTCAACGAGCCTCCAAGCAAATGTGTATAAATGTCACTGTAACTGGGAAGAGGGGACATCCAAGGCCACTTATGAAATCCTGGTTCTCTTAGGGCAGTGGGAAAAGGTTGCCATAGTGCCTTCCAAAGGGGGGCAAGGGCTGGTGCCTGAGAGAAATGGCTGGGACCTGGCGAGACCCGGGGCTGCAGCCACAGTTTGGATGCTCTTGGTGTGGCCACCGCCTGGATCCTCAGAGCTAACCAAGGGGAAACGTAACTGGTCCAGGCGGCGGGGCGAGTTTACAACAACTGACAGTAACTATAACATACGCCAGTTTGTATTAAGATGTTATTGCACCTTTCCAGTTCTAATCACCAATTATGACTCTATTACTCCTGCTTGGCAGTTCATCTGCTCCTGCCTCCGCTCAGGGCGACTTGGAGACGGACCTCTGATCTCCCGGTTCCACTCCAGTGAGCGCTCAGCACGGAGGCTGTCATCTGCAGACGCTGAAGACGGGAGGCCTCGCCTGGGCTGAGATAACTGTACCTGACCTTACAACAATTTACTAAGGAAATACCTGCTTAATAGCGGTGCGAGCGCAGCTTCCTCTACGCTCGCCAGGCCCTGCAAATTAGCGACAACGGGATAAATCTATGGCCGGCTCACCAGACACTTCATTAAATCACTGTTCTCTTGCCTTGTAGCGAGCTAATAGAATCACAGCCCTCGTTAGCTACTGAATAAAAGATCAATCACAGACTTTGAAAGCTCTTGCTACCAGCTTCCAGAGGAAACAAGCAGGAGGGGGGAAAAAAAAGGAGAGCAAGTAAGAGAGAGAGAGAGAGATATTTAGGATCATCGCTGAGATTCTGAATGGCCTCGCTGCAAGTTGCTTCAATTACCTTTTCCACAACTGGCTCCAAGTGCAATACTCAGAGGAACTTGTTAAGCCTGCTTTCAAGAACGGCACTCTAATATATGACTGTTAGACCCTGGTCAAAAGTTCATAATGTGCATATGTAAAAAGGTACTAAATTGCCTGAGGGCTAAAACCAGAGGAGTTTAATTGTAGCAAAATGCTAAAAATGGTCTGTTGAGGGTCCTTCTATGGGGATACTGCTGGCTCTGGCTGATTGAAGTACAGAACATAAAAGCCTTACAACAATATTTCCTTAAATGCTGGGGCAACTGCCAGCAGTTGCTATTGCATGAATGTTGCGGTTAAAGGAAAACATTTTCCTCCCCTAAAATAAATAGAGTCTTAAGAACTGCTCCAGCCCATAATTCTAAGGCGTGATGGAAAAAGGGAGGGCTGGATGATAATACATAAGGGATCATTCACAGGGCATGTCCAACCTCATCGCGGTGTGTTTTCACACGGGACACAGGGAAGGGATTCACGCAGAACCGGGAAGGGTTTGGGGACCACGAGTGGCTCTGATTGTGCAAACAACTTTGCGCTGAGATGACAGCTGCTCCTGGCTGCCTTGCCCGTCACTGGCTAAGGCGTACTCGTGGGGGGATCCTCGCAAAGAGCCCTGTTTGCCTTGTCTTTATTTCGTCTTCCATAAAGTGAGATCGAGTCCCAACGACGCACACGGCTGGCTTGCTTGCGTGGGTTTCTCCTGCCTGGGATTCTCTGCCTTCTCCAAACATACTAATGAGCACCTCGTTTGGATAAAGGAGGATGCGAGAGCGGGGCATGGTGACTCAGAGTGCTAGGAGGGCCTGTGTTACATATAGGACACCCAGGGGAAACCAGGATTTGGTAGGTGGGCTTTCTGATTTAAAAGAATCATTTGTGAAAGTTAAGGTCGCCTTTCCTGGATAGTGAAATATACACTCATGTGTTAATCAGGTTTTTCTCTGTCTGTGTGTGTGTGTGTATCTCAGACATGAGATTCTACATATTGCTTGTAACACAGACTCACAGAGAAGACAACATAGCAATAACCAGATGGTCTGCCATCCAGCAACGCTGGGCTGGGTGCCCACGAGTAGTGTGCAGCGCTGGTTACGTCTGTGGCGAGACTTTGGGGAAGGCGATGAGCAGCAGCCTCACCCCTGTAGCTATCTAGGGGCCCTACTTCCTCTGCATTATTCTCCAAGGAAAACATTTCCAAACTTGCAGGGAGGTACAAGTGATGCTTCCTAATGTATAGAGCAAATTCAAAATTCAACTCAAATAAAGCATCCATTTAGTATCTACTGTCACCAGAATTGCTCAAGGATCCCTCTACCTTGAAGGTCCAATCCTTGCTACATAACTTGGATTGGTTCCGGATACATCGTATTTTACATTGTAAGAGGGGTCAAGTCTACTCTTTAGTTCCTGAAAAGCAAAGTTGTAGCAGGTCACTGGACACGTCTGCCATACGCCATGCCAGTTTTTCTCTCTGACAAGTCACAAACCTGAGTTGTCCGGGCCAATGTTCTACAAAGGGAACTGGCGACTTCAGAATGCCTAGTTCAGTCCGATCTCTGTTCTATTCTCCAGTAGGTTTGGAGAAATCCGTGTACTTGAAGCACTTGTATTCCAAGAGGAAAGGACAAAAAAAGGGGTAGAAAGAGTACACTGAAAGATGGCTAGTTAAACTGATAGCAACGAAGGAAAATACAAAGCACAAACGGCCCCACCTGCAATCAGAAACAGCAGCCCACTCATCCCCTCCCTTCCTTGATTCCTCCCAGGACTCAGGTCACACACGTCAAAGGGCAGGGCTGAACCCATCCTTACAATGTGTCCCTGTCCTACTCCTGACCACAGACGCTCCCAAATGACAGAGGAGCAGGTCAGCTCCTTGGCAATAATGTCACGCTTGACCCATAGGACAAAACCCACAAAACTAAGCTCAACCCTGGGGTTAGGGAAGGAACCTGCAGAAGCTTTGGTGTGCACAGGGAGCTCGTGCTTCCAGAAGCAGTAAGACACAATGGGCGGGGCACACAAGTTTGCGTCAGACACTCAGCTCTGCCACTTAGTAGTGGTAGGACTGAGGCCAGTCACTCAAGGCTTCCATTTCCTCTTCTGTAAAATGGGTATAATAATTCACAACTCAATAGCTTCCTGTGGAAGTAAAGAAACTGCAAGGACATACAAGAAATACCCGGCCCGTTGCCTGACACTCAACAAAGGCTTCTTCTCTGCCCTCCCGCACCGCCAAATAACTCTGAAAACAACCTGAATGATATTAAAATGAGAACGCTGAACACAGGACCATTGTAAAATATGGTTGCCATTTCCAATACGATTTCAATGGAAAGCCATATGGACTCTGTGGGGAACAGAGTATTCCACGAATGACTTCATCTAACTGATGGTGTCGCCCAAGCTTAAGAGTCAGTTTAAATACAGGAATAAAGAAGACTTATTATAAGCTAACAGTGTGCGTTCAGATGCACGTTTACAAGCTGACTACCCAGAAACTACTGAAAAGCATGACCATGATATCGCTGACTCATTGCTTCCTTCCTAAGCCAACTTCTTAAAGACAAACAGAAGACTTCAAAGGCCACCTTGAGAATTCATGGGCGGCTTTTACTGTCTCAGGTTACTGACTGACACCTCACCTGTGCAGTATGCATTTCCATCCCTACTTTGCTGCAAATACATCCCACCATCCCCCCCAACGCAAAGCTTAAGAATGAATTCATACAGAAAGTCACAATGAATGTGCTAAGTGACAGCAGAGAGGCCCGAGTCAAGAGGGCAAAGGGACATCCAGAGAAATGATGGCGTTCTCGGTTTAATTCCTGTTGAAAACGCGATGGTCTAACACCACATGTAAAAGTATATCCTAAAATATCCGAACAATAATAATAAACTAGCCCTGATTTTTAAAACCATCAGCAAAATCCCCATCACCCACGGACCAAGCTGCCGTGTGGGTTTGGGTTTATGAGCACTAGAGAAACACCGCCTGCTGCAGGGTTACCTTGTGGGGAAGCGCGCAGCCTGACTTTATGAGAATTCTGTGTCACCGCCATACTCGGGGGTCCCTGTGTTTAACTCTCTGCACATCGCGTGAGCCTGGAGTCCCGCGAGCTGCTGGTTTCCAGCTGAGCAAGTTAAGGCAGTAGCCACACTTGATTAATTCCGAGAGAGAGGGAAGGAGCCAACGTGGATATATAGTCCCTCGCTGCAAGAAAATTACTTTGGATTTACATAAAGAGAAACAATTAGGTATTTCTCTATGTCTCCAAGTACTTTTTTAAATGCTTCTTTCTTGAATTTCCCCGACTGTGTTTGTCAATAAAAATACGCGTATGGGGCAGGCAGACATCTGAAATGATGGAAAATTTGCCTATGGGATTCCTGTACCACCCCACCCCCAACACATACCCCCAAAGAGCTCAGTACCAACCCTGATAGAGGTCCAGGAGTTGTGTATTTTTGTACTAGATGGACACAAATTGCTGAAACTGACAAGTAAAGACTTTCAAAAATAAGACGGCTTCTAGAACTGAACAACAAAGATCTCTTGGGTATCAAAGCAACACCCAAGTTCCTATGCGGCTCAACTTTGGGTAATAATTAACAAAAAAAAAGGCAAAATAAGAGCAAGCTAATCAAAGGTAGTTCTGAGGTGGTCCGAAATCAGTTTAGAGGAGCTCTGTCATGCACCAGTGGGTTTGGGAGAGAGTCAGTCATTATTCTATTATATACAACTTCCTGGGCTTTTAAAATTGAATCTGGCAATGTTTCATTTGTAACATCAAGCAGGCTTTCAGGCTGAATGAGAATGTAAACAAGCCACTGATATCACTGTAAAATACTTAACTACATTTAAACTAGAAGAATGTCTAGGCAAACAGCAGCAGCCTTTAATAACGGCACACACAAGCACAGAAACTAACTTCTGCCCCATAAAAAGCCACTGATGTCTGATAGCTCACAATGACACCATGTACCACAAACGCTCACGTGTACAGATTTTAAAGACACAGGAAGGAAAGCAAAACCAAGTAAAATGCAGGGTACCAGACATGTCCTCAACAGTTAGAAAGAAGGAAGAAGATGCAGAAGAGGAGGAGGAGGAGGAGGAAGAGGAAAGTTGCTTCTTGCGATAAAAGCTAAACTCCTGGACCACCATAGCCCTTTTCACTCAGGAGACAGAGATAACTTACTAAACAGACTTGCAGCACAATGCCAGATCCCAGGTCACTGAAATATCCAATTATGCAAGAAACATGCGTTCATTCAAATTACAGGAGACGCCACGCCAGTGAAACCATTTCACAGTGAAGTCAAGACACTCTCTTTGGATGTGAACTTGAAACATTTTAGGGTTCGCTTTTTCACGCTCTGAATGGGCTTGGCCTGGGTAACCTCTAAGGTTGTGACAAACTGTGTCCGCCGGAGGTGGCTCAGGACGCCTCAGTCACCCCACCAAGCAAGCTGCTGCCCCATCAGGTTTTCCAAAGTCATCTGCTGGCCTCCATTCAGATACTATAATCCGTTAGTTTACTAATATTATCCCACGAGGTTATAATTAATAGGAGCAACTAACCTGGGAAAACTTCAAGTAGTCGTGGAAGTGAAGTAAATTAAATACCGAGGTGACGCGGGGAATGGAAGTTGTTAGAAATGAAGGTTTTTTTAATCCGCTCAAGGCCCAATAAGGATGTGCTAATCATTCCATCCCTCTCTGCCCCCATATTCTACCAGCTAATTCCACCCCAGCCCACACAAGGGCGAAACACAGCGCCACCTACTGGCATCCACCGGGGCTCGTATGAGTTTATACCTGTGTTTTCGTGTGTATATAAATATATAAACACACATACCTTTTTAATATCAGACCTTACTACTAACGCTAAGAGTTAGTTGATTCACATTGTTTATTTTTTCAAATGCTGAATGATAATATAATGCGAAATGACCACATACGCTCTAGACGTGGGATAAGAAAATAAGCAAAGGTTTAAGTCGAACAATGCTCTACCAGTGAAACAAAACAACGGACCGGCAGCGAATGGGGAAGGGGGGGAATAAATACTGAAACAGACTCTGCAGACCAAGCTGGACCAGATCAAGCCGTGCACCCTTCCTCTCTGTGGGATTCCTCAGTTTCCCCCTTAAGAAACGGGAGAGGCAGGAACGGTCCTGCATCCAGGGAAAGCTGCTCAGCTCACGTTCTGTTTACGAGTCCCCCTCGGTGCTCCTCATGAATGCTGTCAAAGCAGAGAGTCTCATAAGAAGGGCTACTAAGATTTCCCAAAAGAAAGCTTAGCATTTGGGGAATAAAAATTTGTGAGTTTTTAATTGTACACTTTAAATATATGCAGTTTATTGTATGTCAATTACATCGCAATAAAAGTTCTTTTAAAAAATCTGAATTTCTTTTAAAAGTCAAGAAAAAGAGTTTTTGTATGTCCACCCACTGACTTCAGTGAAACTCACCTTCACTTGCTTAGGACAAATGTGTAAGTCACAAAGCACAAAGCGACATCTGTATAGTGAAACTCTGGACCCCAAGACCTGTAATTAGTAACTACCTTGAAAGGACCAAGGGAACAAGTAGCAAATCTGGACCAAATGAAAAAGCTTTTCGTCGTTTTACTCAAAGTGGGGGAAATGGTGTATTTGCAGGACAGCTTTTGCTGCCCCGGGATAATCCTGCTTCGGAAGAGCCACGATCTGAGATCTGAGGGAGGCCCTGGAAAGGCCTTTAACGAGGACCAGAGTAACAAAATGAACAAAAAGGGGGCAGACACACACAGTCAGAACATTACCAGTCAGTCTGAACATATGTCAACTCCGCTAAGTGCACAGGAGATTAAAATCATAGGATGGGCACACGTCCTATGGCATTTCAACCTCAGAAAGACCGTCCTTCTAGGGGCATCGTTTCAGAGAGCGCTTGCAGAAACACTGCCAGCCCACGAGGGGATGTGCACCTTCCCTGTTCACAATGCAAACGACCCTTTACGAGGATGCTCAGTCAACACTGTGGGCGCTAACTCAATCGTTCTGTCATCGGACAGCACTGCAAATTTCATTACACATTTTAAACCACGTTACCATGGTTTGCTCATGTTGGTACTCACTAAAAGGCCGCAGCTATTTAAATAATGAACAGGCATGATCATTTTTACGCGTCTTTTGAGGAAGTGACACACGTGGATATTCTAAATATTCTCTTCCTAGAATCTGTCTTACATCATTCGTTAAGTGTCACCACCAAAAAGACAGAGCAAGATGTTTCTGAGACATTGCAGGTTCACAACTCTAGTGAGTATTGAAATAAACAATGGACCTATTTGAAGGAAAAATATTTTATGTTAAAATATAGTCCCATATGACCTCTATCAGATATCCTCAAGCAGGAAATTCATACAACTGCTTTAAAAGAGACAAGACAGGATATTTTGTTATGCCCTAAATAAGACTTAACTGTCAGACAGTTTCCTGTCCTTATTGGTCCACACGTGCACATATATACGGGCATTCCAACAAATTCACCCATGGATGTGTATATCCCCATATGTAGTCTTGCCCATTTATTTCCCATATTTAGTCCCCACATCAAAAGTGGTGCATCATCATCACCATACCGCCAGTGTCCTCAATTTTAACATGAGATCATGAGGTCCCAAATCCGTAGCCAGGCCCGCAACGGCCCTCTGTTTTGACCTCGCCTCCTACATGGCTCACCACAAATCCTGAGCCTTTGCTGTAACGCTGATCCTACCTTGATTTAAAATTTGAAACTCTGTTCATCATGATTTTTTTTGCATTAATTGAGTTTTTGGAAACGCTGCACTAAAATCTCGTTTGTCTTAATTACTGAGTATTTTTTAGCACTCCCTTCATTTTGTCACTAGTCCTCATCTCAGCCCTACCATTGCTGCAAAGCCTTTTCCCCTTTTTGTGATTACGTGTGTTCACATGCCCTACATGTTCTTCCAGGCTCTGTAAAGATGTCCACTCTACAACTTCATCTGACGACTCTCGTGTCTACCCCCGAGGCAGAAAAGCACTGTGTCCAGTGGTACCCATCTCCCCTCACCCTAACGTTCTTTACATGCCCAGCCCTTTTAATATAAGCACCCAGAGGCCAAGGGAAAAGACTTGCTCGCTTCCGAATTTTCAACCCCTTAAGTCAGCACACGCAGCACTCAATGAACGTTTATCATATGGGACCAGAGCAAAAGTTTGAGAGCAACGATTTTCAAAGGGGAGATTCTGATAGAGTGAGCAGTGAAACCAACAGTGGCTGGTAAAACTGCGTCGCAATCAGCACTTTAAAAAACGAAATACAACCAAGAGGAAAAGAGTGGAGGACACTGCCCATAATTAGAGTATAGTAACATAAAACTTCTGTTTCAGACACGTGTATTGTACACATATCTGCATAAGTGTGTATGTATTGGTTTGCAACATAAAAAACCTGGGTAGTAATTAAAAAAAAAATGTTGTATAGACACTGTTCTGGAACAACAACAGGACACCCTGATCTGTCATTTACCACTTGCCCTGCCACGGCACAGAACGCGCAAGCGTTCCAAAGGCATCCAAGTCTTCGGGAGTTTGAGAAAGAATCATATTATTAACATGCTCACAGGTGAATCCTGGCTGAGACACCCTACAATACTGGAGTGGACTTGTTAAGAGAATTTCTTAGGCATTAGCTAAGAACTGAATATTGGTCTTTCATCAAATGAGCAACATTTTTCTGGCTGAAATAGCCATTACAAATATATATATATATATATAAAATAGTTCCTGGTGAAAAGGATTTCAGTAAAATAATTTTTTTTTTTAAAAAGCAACTGCTTAACTATCTTTATACTGTTTAAAAACTGGATCAAGGTATTTAATTGACTTAATGGAATTCACCTTGTGTTGGATCCCCACGAAAAAAACTGATCCGTGTTGATATAGTTCTGATTAAAATATTTTATTCATCAACAAAGAGTGTTTTTTTAAAGCCTAGGGATCAAAAGAGCAGGCTGAAAGTGCTGGCTTTAGCTTCCTCTTCCCCCAACAGACTTTCTAAGTGTACCTGCCTATGGGCATGATATAACAAACAAGCCCATGTACTGGGTCCTTACGGTCTGCTAGCATCCATGTGCACGGCCGTCACTAGCTCCTGTTGTCTTCGTAAACCATCTTCAGGTTACTCAATACTAAACACATAAATTCCTCACAAAGATTTATTTTAAGATATAAATAGCTTACTGGGAAACAACAGTGGGCAGAGGGGAAAGAGAAAAGTTGAAATTTAGAAAGGAAAAGACCAAAACCAGGATACATGTGTATTATTAAGCCCTGTGATTAGATATATACACATACGTAAACACATCCATATCTGAAGAAAACATTTACCATCTGGGCAGCCGGCATAGTGCTAGCTAGCAATCAATAACTAGTATTATGTAAATCATATGGAGAAAAAAAGGTTAAAGAAAAAAAAAAGATGAAAGCTTTCTGAAGTCCTGAAGACAGGATGCTTTTATTATACTTTTCTCAAAGGGTAGATTGCAAAATCTGTTTCCTTGAGCATGGACAATGTAGACACATGCCCAAAAGTACAGACCAAGATAAAGTTGCTTTTGGTCTGGTGTTATTAAGAGATTCAATGGAATATGCCTCTGCTTTGAAATAAATCACTTTATTAATTCCCATCTGACCTGCTCCCAGGAAAGGATTTAAGGTTACTTAAGAACAAGCACAGGAGAAGGTGAACAAAATGTATCAGTCACTAAAGACCAGAAGACGTTGATATGCTACCATCAGCATTAATATGATTTGATAAAGCACAAAAAAGAACGAGGAGCTCCGACAATACATTATGTTATAATTGCGTTATCAAGAGGAAGGTATTACCGCAGCTCCAGGGTCTTGCTTGGAGTTCAGACTTAAAGGGCATTTCTCACAGGCAGGGAGGGGGCTTGATATGTTTTGAGGCCGAATGAGAGAATAGGTCTCTGACAACAGCTTCCTATGCGTCCTTACAAATCAGTAAATGTCATGAAAGTTCAGGGTAACTGGAAGGATACAAAGTAAATTAGCACGTGTGCTAGGGATGAGCCGTGCCTCAATCCTCCAACAGTCTAAAGATGTGGGGACGATGTCTCCCTTTTACGGAGAAAAAGCGCACCCAAGGCCCAGGGAGGTAGTGTGACTTGCCCGTGACGACGAGGGTCACCAGGAGGATAGGGCTGGGATTCGGAGGCTGGCCTTTCTGCTACACGCAATGCATTCTTCTTTCACAAAGCAGGTCAACATACTCCTCTCTTGGCTCTACCCACCTCATTCTGTTGGGAGTGGGCCATGGGGAAGGAATGAGTTGACACATGAAAGGTCCTCAGAACAGGGCTCCGGGCGCGGGTGCGTCCTGATCGATGTGAGCTGTTATTTTTCTCGGCTGCCCTGGTCCTCAAGGCCTACAGAACATGTGCTTCTTCAAGGAAAACTCATAGCAAACCTCCCATCCTGCACCCCATACAGGTCAAATCTGCCCGTCACAGCCCAGCACCGAGGCATGTCAAAGGTCAGGTACACTTGACAAAGATAAGCTAAATTTTGAATTCGTTTTTGATTTTGGCTTTGGCTGGAAAAGGCCTTCACTCTTGGTTCAAATACGAAGCCGACAGAGACGAAGTGACATTGGAAGATGTGATAACACAAGCTTGAGTTTAAGGGGAAAGCAAGTCGCAGCAGAGAAAAGACCGTTCCAGGTTTAGGATAAAGACATCTGATTGTGTTCTCCTTCCTTTCCAGCCACAAGAAATATGCCAGCTCATTTCTAATGGTTTTAACAGAGGGAATAAAAAGAGAAGAAGTCTATGTTATTTTCATGACTGGGTATATGCCAGATTCTACTTCTTTGAAATAAGCTGTATTTTTTTTTCCTCCTAAACATCTTCTTAATGCCTTACTTTAAAGGAAATGTGCCCAGGGATAAGGCTGAGATTTCAGCCATTCTAACTCCATCATTTGGTCTTTGATGGTTATAGACAGTCAACAGAGACACACGGCACATAGCACACACCCAAGCCGGCCAGAGAAGTTATGTTCTAAGAAGGAAAAACAGACTGGTTGCATTCACCTGCTTAGGAATCTTAAAATATCCCCCCAAATTCTAAAGTTCCCAGATTTTAAAGGTTGTTTTTTTTCTTTTAAAGAGTGAGAATACTAAGAAAACATTATGAAGGTCTCAGTAGTTGATATACAGTATTTTTTTTGGATCTAGCAAATAGACTTTTTATAACTTTTCTGTGAAAGGAGGGCCTCTCTGGCTCAGATTACTTGGACACTCGTACTGTTTATTCTTCCCTTTTTTGAGCAGTCAGAAGAGATTTCTCTCAGTACTTCAAATAAATAAGATATCCAGCTGAACAAACACCATGCACTCCTGTGGATTACTTTGGCTTCATAAAGAATATTTCACTTTCTTTTTTCAGAAATGTAAATGATTAAAGAGACCCCATCATATGAAACCCAAGGATAAAATGTTTCAAGTGATGTAGATTCTATACAAGGTGGCAGATGGAGAAGCAAAAAGCCCCAGCTGGGGAAAAGGGCATGATCTTTCACAGGGAAAATTAGAATATTACTAAATAAGATACTTCATGTATTACACATCTTAACAGGAGTGGCTTTATAACATGAAAACCAGACTTCAGTGTTCAAATCAATCTATTTCCCGAAAACAGCAAAATAGAAGTTGTTTTTCTTTCTGTCTTAGATGCCTACTTAAAACAGATCCCAAAACTACAACGACAAAAATTCTAAAGACTACACACAGTTTGGAATAAGAATAATATTCCACGTGGGCTTTGTAATGATTGGTGAGCCTTATCTACCTTTATGGCTTAAAAAAAAAAAATCCAGGATCTCTGAACAAGTTTTGAAACTCAAAACTCGGCATAGGTGTTCCTTTAGAAAGAAGATTTGGGCTGCTGACGAATATGGTCACCTCTACTCAGGCAGCATGAAAACAAATACTTGACTTTAGGAAACACAATCTACACGTTTCTTTACTCACATAAGTTTTCTTATTAAGGGACTAAACCTTATCTCCTATCACGAGGCAAGAATGCATAAATATATACGTATTTTTTTTTTTAAATAGGTGCATCTGGTACCTCTCAGCCCAGAGAGAGGGAAGACGAGAATGCAGAAATGATGAAACAGGAGAACAGCAAGACAAAGACATAGGTGTCAATAACGAATGCTATGGCTCAGGGCCAAGAACTAGCAAGACCTATGTGTAAATCTGCCACCAGACAGCTTACCAAAAGGTGCACACACACACAAAAGACTAAATAAAACTGAACATGTAAAGTGTGGTAGGCAGCCTCTAAGACAGGCCCTACACTCCCTGCTTCCCGGTGTTCACAACACTGTGAGATCCTCTCCCAGTGAATGTGGATCAGACCCACTGACTTGCTTCTACCAAACAGAATGGGCCAGTTATGAGCTGTCCCTTCTGAGGTTTGGTTACACTGGGCTGTGGCTCCAAGGAACCAAGAGGGAGGCCCCCGGCTAAAAGGCAGAGAGGAACCGAAGTCCTCAGTCTTTTAGGCCACAGAGAACGGAACCCTGCTAACAAGCCCATGAGCTTGGACACGGACCCTTCCCTGGCTGAGCCCTGATGGCATCAGCTGGGCTGACACTTTGACTGCAACCTGTGAGTTCACCCTAAAGCAGAGGGCCCAGGTTCCAGACCCACAGAAGCTGGGAGATAAGCAGATGGGGTGTCATACTTATAAAAGGCAACGGGCTGAGACAGCTGTTTATGAGGGAAAACACTCTGATGTATTAGGTCAGCGTCGGCCCTGCTTCGACTCCCTACCGCTTCACATTTCTTCTACACCACTCCAGCTGGATAGGTCTGCATTTCACAGACCGTGTCCCCACGGGATCGTGACTCAACTGTGGTGCAGTTAGTTACTGAAAGATTGGAACCTGGGATCTGAACGATGCACAGAAGGATTCTGGAGCTGAAACAGTACCTTTGGAATCTTCTAGGCCAGACATCCCCAAGGGTAAGCCCAGCATCGTCAACAGTGAGAACAACGGCCAGAGCAGCACCGAAATGCTTCTCCCTGAAGCGGAATGTACTCAACTGAAAGGGCTGCTTTCTGTCCCACCATCATGGCCTGCCTACAGTTTTGGGCATTTAAATGTCCATCCTTCTATAAAATCATGGTGACAGTCTATGGTGGTGGGTTTGTCTTTCATCCAGACTTTTCAGAATAAAGCATATGAACCTGCATTAGTCTCCTTTTTGAAAAATTTCCTTTCAAACTACACTGTAAAATCCAAAACCCATGGGACAATTAATCTTGGTTAAGTGACTCATTTTACAGATAAGAACATGGAGGCCCAGAGAGAGTATGTGACTTGCTCGGAGACACACGATTGCTTGAGTACGGCAAACACCCAAAAACATCCAAAAAGACGAGATACAAAGATATGCCTGGGCTGCAGCCCTCATTTTGCCCCAAAGAAAACTTAACTTGTAAAAAAAAAAAAAAAAACATAAACAAAAAAACAAAGATGTGAAGCCACGAGCGTGGAGCCCAGCACTTAGTAGGTCCTCAGGGACCATGAGGCCACATCTTCCACTGATGTTCACTGTATTTGTTTCTGTCGGTGTCATAAGAAGGGGAGAGGGCGTGGATTTCAGCTTCTGAACAGTTCGGAACCCCAGATTCGCGTTCTCCTTATTGCCGCTGGAAAAACACTCCCTGCCGCCTCACAAGGAAAAATCAACATGTCCAGTGAGTTATGCGAAAATCAATGCTCACAGAAGAAACGTTTCAGAGACATCATCGCTGGGCAACACTAACTCCCGGCACCTGTTTAATCGTGCTGGCCTCCGATATCGAAAACTGCAGGGCGGCCAAAAACCACTGGAAAGAAGTATGAAATTGGAGAAAAGGAAACTGGAGGGGGAGGATCAAAGACGGCACCACAAACTTAAAAGTAATAAAAGAGCTAGGAAGGGAGTTGAAAAGAGGCAGTGCGTTACCGGAGCGCCAGCGGGGACGCAGAAGAAAAGGGAACGAAGGAAGATAAAACTAGGGGAATTTCACATCTTGGTTAAGTGTTCATTAAATAATTTGTCACACGTATTAAGGCCAGATAGTCATTTCTTGCCCCTCTCGGGTGTTCATTCTGGAACAAAGGATTAACCAGACTTGAAACGCTGCGAAGCGAGGCAGAGAAAATACAGCGATGAAGAGCTGAGGCCTCACAAAGCCAGGCCTGTTTTCCCCCTCTTTGTGTCCAACAAGAAAGGGTGACTCTTTGCTCAAAGCTAAGGAGTACTGTTGGCTGAAACAGGCCGCCAGGAGGGCTCACATTGCGCACTGCGGGCTACCGTTCTAGACGTTGTCCAGCTCGGGGTTGCACATGGCGTTTTTATGCCTAATGTTCACAGGGAGAATTAGACCTTCTGTGACGAACACGGGGCCAATGTTAGGAGAATGGGCATCTCCGAGCAATGGGGAGAAACGCGACTCTTTCCTTGTCTGAAAAACTACCGATAATGATGAAGGTGTTTCTTGCACGTCCAGCGTGCTCTGAATGCTACACACGCGTGATCTTTTTACTCTCAACACGGGTCGATAACAGCAATACCAGTGAATGCTTACTGAGCATCTAGCGCATTCTGGGTGCTACGCATTCATGATCTCGTTCAGTTCTCAACACAAGCCTGTATACACGGATGTTAACCCGGGTCTGAAATGTGCCCAGGAGTTAGCATGGGATGGAGCTAGGGCTGGATCTGAGAGCTGCCCGGCTCTAAAGCATTTCCTTTCTTTCCCACACCTTGCTGTTCTCCTTACATATTTTGCCTCCACACTCACAATCTCTGGGTATATCCCTGATGTGTCACTTGACCAGGAGTTTGGGGGCGGGGGAGTGGGTTCTGGTCCTATTGGACCAGCTGTGTGATTCTGGTGGTGGTGGGGGCGGGGGGGGGGGTGTGGTCCCCTAGCCTCATCCTTTTCTTCCCCTACACATTCTGACCTGCAATCCCCTGCCCACCTCAGAGAGACTCATGATAAAGAACGGATTCATGACTGTCATTCATTAAGCACCTAATCGTCTTTTGTTTATTTATTTACAAATATCTCATTGCTTTATTTACAAATATTTACTGAGCACTACCTTATAGACCATGAATATAGTAGTGTGAAGGCAAAAATGGCACTTTCAAGACAGATATTAAATACAAAACGACAGGAATTATGTCTCTAAATTGGCTTTTGTGCTAAATGTTGGGAAGGAGAAATGCCACGGTCCTTCATTCATTCCCTGGCACATACTAATGGAGCATCACTACACATCAGACAGTATTACATCGTGAGCACTGGCTTTTATGAGAGCACATCACGGGAAGTCCTGACCAGATCTTGATATAAGGCTTCCCTGAGGTGTGATATTTGGACTGAGTTTTGAAGGATGAGTAGAAAGTAACTAAGCATGGAGGGAAAGGCGTGTTCTAGACTGAAGAGCAATGCGCTTCAGCACCCTGGAGAAGGAAGGAAAACAGGGCTGGAAGTGGCTAGAGGTAAAGCTGGGTGAGTGGAAGGGGTTCAGATAAGGCCAGGAGCCTTCCATTCAATTCTTACCTGCTTTCACAGTGACCTTATAAAATAGAATTCCCAGTAGATAGGTAAGAAAACTTTATGCACACCTGTTCGTTAGCGTCTGCTCAATAGCCTTTATCTTACCTTTTTTTCCTTGCCATAGATCTTGCCTCCCACCCTAGAAACACGAAATGCCAAAATGCACTCTCCCAGCCTCCCTTGCACCCAGGAGGTGGTTGGGGGGCTCAATCCTGGCCAGTAGGAGCTGAGAAGTCTGCGAGGGAGGACAGTTCTGAGACAGAATGTTCTCCTCCCTGATAAAGGAGGAAAGCATGCAAACAGGGGCTTCATCCCTCCCACCCTGACTTCAGACTTTATGACACCGGATGCAATGGTTGGTGCTGCTGTAGCCATCTTACAATCATGAGGAAAAAGCCAAGACAGTCACAGAGGAGCTGCCTAAAAATTAGCTAAGGAACCCCCTGGCTGCCTAGGGACTTCTGGATATATGAGAGAAACAAATCTCTGTTATTCCAACCGCTTTTAACTGGGTGTTGACTCACAGCCCGAAACATCTAAACTGATGGTAGATGATGAGCCTGAGAGAGACTGAATGATTTAAAATTATACAACTAAGAAAAGGGGAAAACCTGAATTTTGAGCACATGCCTAATGATTCTAAATCCCATGCTCTTTTTCATTCGACCATAATCCTTAGACTCCAACTTGGGCAAACACTGTAAACCTTAAAGCTGCAGACAGAATTGAGACATGAGGAATAAAACCTATGCTAATGAGAATCCTGGAAAGTAAGAAGAATGTTTGAGGCTGTGGGGACGTGGCCTCAGCGAGGGGAAGAACCCGGCGGGGGGGGGGGGGGGGGGGGGGGGGGGCAGCTGCAGAAAAGCCCAAGTGTGGCCCAACCACGGAGAGGTCCTAGCAGTCTGGTTTTCTAATGTATCTGGACTGGCAAGAGCAAGGCGGCCAGAGAATTCCACCCTCACTTGGGAGTCTCAAAATATTTAGATGAGTGAAGAATATGCTGAAATTTCCACTTTGAAAATCATCTTTCCTCCTCCCAACGCAGAAAAGGGCCCCTGCTTTTCCACTCCGATGTACCAAGAAAGATTCAGACAGGGAGTTTTGTCCTTGAGAGTATCCAGAGAGTAGGCAGCTGCAGGTATTTAAAGGGGAGGGGTGGGGGGGAGTATTTTTCTAAAATACTAATTTAAAGAACAAATCAACATCTATTATCTCCTTCATTATGTTTTAAATTGTACACCTATAAATCACCCTGCTGCGGGTTATTCAAGGGCAGAATTACCAGGCTTGGCTTTCCCGAAGGTTAGAAGAATGACACCGTGTGCTTTTTCTAGTTATAATTTATAACTTTGCAATAGAACTAGCGTTGCAGGCCCGTCCATTAGCAGGGTAGCTGCACATCTGTTAAAACTCAGCACAATGACTGGCTTTACGCGGCCCCAGGAAATGTAACCCAATCGTTTCAGAAGTTCGACAAACTCAAGCTGTTTTTTTTTTTTTCATGTAAAACGATTTGAAAATGTGGTTCCCTAAAACATCTGCTAAGCTCCTGCTACCCTAACACATGATACTCTTTCTACCATTACCTGCCAACGCAAATATTTGGTTGCACAAAACACCCTAAGAGGCATGTGAGGCGGGCTCAGCTTCAAATTTACATACTGATGGCAAAGGGCTGGCTTGGACCTAGGAACTTGAGCTAAGACGTTGTTTACCAGGACTGCAAGCTTATGTGGGGAAGAAAACAGCGAGAGGGTGCATTTCATGAAGCGGCTTTCAAACATTTTAAAAAGGAAACACAACCGCGGGACTGGATCAACACAGCGGGGGTGGTGGTATTTTTGACAAAGAAAATGAACTTGGACAAGGAGCTGGCGGAGGGTCTGCCGACTGATATTCCATTTTCTTGAACAAGTTGGGTAAGTTCCCTGTGCTTTTGACTGCAAAATGAGGAGAGTGATTCTAACGTAAAACTGCTGTAAGCAATAAATGAAGACATATGTGCTGATACGTAAAGCATCATGGTGTCTGGCCACACCCGCCAGGCTGCATCTCACTTGGGTGTGTGGCAACGATCGCAAACAGCCGAACCTACCGCTGAAAATCTCACGTATCACCAGATGAGGCGATACGCCTGGTTTTGTGAATGAAGCCTCAGAGGGTAATATGTGTGAATACATGATATACACTAACATACAATAGATATAAATCCATCCACATGCAAAATGTAATTCTGGAGTATTTAAATAAAAAGCGAGCTAGGGAGACGGGAAAATAAGCGTGTGGCACACACAACAGATGTGATTTTGTAACTGGAAAGCTTCCAGCAAACTTTGGTTTCCTTGAAGATGTTGCACAAGCAGCTAAAGAACCCTGCATCTTTTCCGAAACAATATGTGAGACAATCCTAGTCCCATTTTTATCTATTACTGTAATTTTATTATAAACTGGAGGGAAGAGGGGAAAATGCTTTCCCCACCACCACGAAACCCCCATACCCATCCTGACCTCTGTGCCTCAAGAGGAAGAGCCACAGCTCCACCGGTAGGGGCCGCTGCACTGAGAATTAATCCCTAAGAGTTTCTCATTAGTGATTATTATACTGCAGGCGGCCGAAATGGAAAAATTAATTAATTTCAAAGTGCTAATGCATTCGCAGCAACAATTAGAAATGTGTGACTGTAAAAGGGCAACATTTAAAAGACAGATTACATTTAATAAAGTTGCACAAGAACATCCAATTGTAAAATTACTGATCTGCAACAATATTCCTTAAAGAGGCACTTAGAATAGCCTGACTCCATGAAGGGTGACCTGATTACTGTAACTAAAATCACCGTAGTCACAGCAAGTCACAGCAAATAAAAAAGGGACGTTGATATTAGAATACTGCTGTTTAATACTTAAGGGGGCAGGCTCCAGTGGGGAAGGCAGGCGGGGCTTCCCAGCCCAAGGCTGGTTGTGTTTCTTGTTTCCTTGACCTTGCGCAGTGGAATGCACACTCTGGCAATCTCAGGTCAAAAGGAAAACACTTTGTCTGAAGTGACAGGCAGAAGGGGAGACAATGGAGCACAAACAGAACACCAGTCCTGGGGTGATGGGGACCCTGCATCCATGCTCGGGTCCTCCGTGAGCATTTAGGATCCAACTTCTACATGGGGTGGGAACGGGGATGCAACCACATGGCTTAGGTCCAAATGTATGTTTGCGTTAGAATGGCAGAAGTGCGCTCTTTATCCACAAAAGAATGTTTTACTGCCATGGAAGCAATGCCAAGCCCCACAAAGAAAGATAAAACCCGAGGCTGACTCTGCCAGTGAGTCCCGTCCGTCCTGCCAGCGAAACAGTAGATCCCTGGTCTACACTCGTGCAGAGTCCTCTCCCACACGCAGAGTCCTCCATCTTCATGAAAGAGAAGTGACTGGCTGTGAGTCTGACAAGTCCAGGGTTCCTGTCCTACCTCTTTATGAAGGTCATTCATATGGAATTCTGATGTCTAAGAAACACCACCAAATGCCTAAATATATAAAAATATGACAGACCTCATACCCATTATTGTCAATCCTCACACTAACCTATATTGCCATCTTGGTTGCGAGGGAACAAGCTCGGAAAGGTCAAGTGTCTTGCCCAAGCTCTCCTGATTCCAAGGGTAAGATCTGGGGCTTGACCATCAGGATCGTAAGAGAGTGTTGGTCAGTCCACTGTCCCACGCAGCAGCTTTCTCACACTTGCCACCACCAGGAAGCCATGGCAAATCCCTTTTCTAACACAGGCTAAGTAAGGGCTTACCTCCCCTGCCCTTCCATGGACCATTCCATCACTGCCAGTACAACTTAGCCATACCTGAGGGGGTTTTTGGTGACATCTCCACTTTTCCTCAAACCTTCTCAAGGGTTATCTTCTCATCTTCCCCAATCCCCCTCTCACCCAGGGCCACAGAGACCAGTTCGTATTTTACCTATTGCCCAAGGCTGCCCGCAGCAGGTACTTTCTTGAATGGAGGCCGGGGGACCAGGGTAGGGGGTGGCCGAGGCCCCCGAACACTGGCTGGGGGAGCAGGAGGGACGGGCGGCCGGGGCTGGGCATCAGGCGTCCCTGAGACCTGCTCCCGGTGCGGCGGACGCTGAGCGGGGGCCTCCTCCTAACTCCCTGTGCTACCCAGATGTGTGGCGACACTCCCGCCTCCGTTTCCAACTCCATGCTCCGGTCTTCCACTTGGCTTGAGTGCCAACCACAGTTACCAGCCAAAGAGCAATAGTCTGCGATCACGACACAGTTGCCTGCCTGACTTAATTTGTTGGCACTTTCAGAAATCCTCCTGTTACGTCCAAGCAACAGACAATCCAGCCTGACTTGGCTAAACACGTGTGTCTGCGTTGTGTTCATGGTAAGTATTAGGCAATGACTGACCCCTCCCCAAGAAACAACACCATTCACCTCCACGTTTCCCTTCTCAGAGGCGGTCTTCTTCCTCCACCCGCTGCCCTTGTCCAGGGATTTTAGGCCCTGAGGTCTCGTCGCAGAGTAAGAGTTGCTGTCGTTTCTCATCAACGAGCCCTCATCCACTGCAGTCCACACCAGATGGCGAGATGGTTACACCTCCCGCCACCATAGTCCTTGTACTCACAGACCCACCTCCAGGTCTTTCCCATCACATTCCTCTGATGAGAGAAATCCCAGAAGAAGGAAAAACAAGACTCTGATGTCACAGAAAGGAGTTTCCTAGCTCTCACCAATGATCAAAGACAAGTGAGAACATTCAAGACCCAGAGATTACAAATTACACACGATGACAGGCCTGTGGTTCTTGAAGGCACAGGGCCAGTGGAAAATGAGAAAGGACGCTCCTCTTTCCTCTCTCCATTCATAACCTTGAACAACTCATCCACGGTCAAAGGCCCTGACACCAGTCCAGACCCACATTCTCCCTTATCCTCTCTACTGAAGGACGTCATTTAAGAGAATGAGCCAGAATCACGGTCAGAGGCGCCCCAGTGGAGACCCTGCTCTCACGTAATCATGGAGTGCCCGGCGATGGGGAAGCTTCAGAACCCTGTGACACACACGCTTTCTAGTATTCCACCTGCCTTGGACTTGGAGAACCGTTCTTCAGAGCTCCTCCCTTCTTCGGTTAAGTATTCACCTCTTGGATTAGGTCTATTTACTTTGCATAAGAACCACCTGGGTGATTAAAATTAGAAAATGCACTTACTTTCTCCCACGCAGGTCAAAAGATTTTCATTGCACTTATAAAAGTCATCCACAAACATGAAGCTTAAGGACGGCGGGTGGGAATGGCTGCAGAGAAGGCAGCAGACCATATTCAGAGGCTGTGGGATCATTTGCCCAGAACACTTGGAGGTTCACGATTTGACCTGTGATACTCCTAAAAGCCAAGGTGTGTTTGAGGAAAGGGTAGTTTCTGAGAATTACACGTTAAGTTTGGTTAACTGGAACACTGGTGTCTTCTAGACAGGAAAACATTTCTTAAAGGCCTGTGTTGTGGAAAAGTACCGTACCAAATATATTGTGTAAAATGTGCATTCTTCATTCAAATGACTTCCCACTCAAACGCTTTCATGGAAGACGTTTCCAGACACAGCTGTCATACGACCATCAAAAAAGAGAAAAACTTCACACCTACCTTTGTGAACGTTTCCAAATCTAACCACAGCAGTGTGATTCATCCGAACCAACTTACCTTTGCAGAAGTAAAGAATAAAATGCACCTGTAGCCAACAGAGGATTCTCCAAGAGAGGTTTATGCCCATTAAAAGAATTTAGAACAACAGATACCGACTCTCAATGGAAACAAAGGAATCACATCTGCTAATAATTCAAAAGTCATGAATCCACATTATTTGCCTACTAACGCAAAACACAGTTTTGAAGAACTGTGCTGACTGGAAAAAAAATCACATCAAAAGCAAGCAAATCATCTCCAGCACGACATTCAGCCACATATTAACACAATACTGAAAAAGCACACCTTCTCTCTGGCCCCCCGAAACAGATGCAACCTAAAGTCGACTGAAATGTGTTCAAGAGCCCTCTCCCATTGCTCCAAGAGGCCTGATGATGTGATGAATAAGACCAGACTCATCCTCACGAGAGGCCAGAGGTGGAGAAAGCTCATGTGCCTGGGTTTCTCTAGGACCCTTTCTGTAAAGTCGCGCGGGAGGTGTGTGCGGTGACGGCAGAGCTTCACTTACCATGGACTTGGTGAAGGGTCTGGCCAAGGTGAAGAGCAGCGTGTACACCCACCAGCTGCGATGCAGGGAGGAGTACATCATGTTCCCAGGGTGCACCGCGTTTGACGTGACCCCGCGCGGAGACAGGCGGCGGTGGAGCTCGTTGGAGAAGAGGATGTTGCAGAGCTTAGACCGGTTGTAAGCCAGCATGGCCCAGTAGTCATTTTTCGATGGAGAAAGGCAGCTAAAGTCTAATTTCCCCGAGGCATCGTTAATATCTGTAAATCTAAAAAAAAAAGAAAAAGAAAATATGATATGAAACCAGTCTCTGACTTCTGATATATCCTTCTGTTTTTATTGTAAATCTGTGAAAAACCATGACTGAAACTCAATTGGGCAAACATCGAAACAAAGTCTCCTTAAAAACAGAAAGTCGTGATTTCACAATATAAACCAACTAGGTCCAAAGACACACTGAGTAAAGGCCCAAAGTCATGAATGGGGTGGTCTTCACATGCTGAAGCCCACTCCATCACCCCTGCCTCTAACATCTATTTTTCAAAAACTTCAACAGGAAGTTCAAGGATAATCAAATTAAATGGAAAAACATCTTAAATAAAGGGCTGCTGCTTTTGGAAGCAGAAAGATATTGCATTCCTAACCTTTGACGGGACTTTCCTGGGTTATTTTAGCCAACGCGTGCGTCCTGTATGTTTTCATTTGAGCATCCAAGTAAATATAGATGAGCCTTGCTGCCTCCAAGACTCTTTTCCAGATTAAAAATTAATGATTATTAAGGGGTTATAACCTTGGTGAGGTGCCATCAATAGGCTTATACGTTTAAAAGATAAATGTAAACAAAGCCAAAATGAGTTCTGGCAGAGTCTAATGTTTTTAAGTATACCCATGGCATGGATACACACAAATCAAAGTAAGTAGTTGATGTTTTATAATTGGGTCTAACGGAGTCGTTAAACACCAGCTGTTTCTTTCTTTCTTTCTTCTTTTTTTTTAAAAAATAACAACAAAGTAGTGACTTCCCTAACAACCAAAAAAAAAGAGATCATAATACAAGGAATTTTCTAGACGATGGCCTCATCTTCATTAAGGACCCCTCGGAGTTTGCTTCATTAAATTAACTTTGGGCATTTGCCCCAAGTACTAAGGGAGCATAACATGGGCACCCGAGACAACTGCCGTGGAAAAGGAAAGCGAAAGGTAAAGTGAAAATGATGCAATAATCTGGCTGTTCCTTAAAGAAGCAGTGTCGGTGGAGCTATGACCAAGAAGAGCATCCCAGAGGGAGATGAAATTCGTGTCTTAATGGAAATTAAATACCCCTTCTCCAGGACTCAGTCAGTGACATCCCATTGGTGGTGTTAAATGACCTCGCCAAGCTGAAGTCATCAACAAAGCTGATGGCCAGAGATGTTGGCATGGATACGGCAGTGAGACCCCAAAACGAATCGTCAGCTGCCTGTTTCCAAGTCCCTAGACCACGGGAAGAGCCCAGACTTCCGAGCTTAATGGTCTGACGGCAGTGGAACTTAGTGGGAAATTTGAAAATTTACGGGAGCCTTTTTCTGGTTGTCGTTAATGACTGCCGGTGGGGGCCAGGGACGGGAGATGTCCTGCCACGCATGCAGAGCCTTGCTCAAGGAAGACTGCCCCGCGGGACGTCAGGCAGATGAAAGGCTGCGTGTAATCATCTCAGCCTAGAGCCGAGCTGTGCTGTACACAGATGCGCGGTTGTAACAGCCGCTGAATTTCCAGGAGCAGAGTGCCACAACCGTGTAAATCCCAAGGAATGAGTGCACTTTGGGATTTTATGCGATTGGGGGGTGGGGGAGGTGAGGCTTGACCCGAGGCTGGTGGCCTTTGCGGCTGCAATGTTGCACACCTGTCAACGGTCCACATGTGCAAGGATCCTGATGAAGGCCGTGCACTCTGATGACTTACTTTCCCCAGAGTGCCGCCCAGGCACTGACATGTTGGAACACATGCTATTTTGCTTCACATTCATTTTTTTGATTACGTTATAGGTAAGCTAGTATACTGAACTACAACATATATATGAAGGGAAGTTATATTACTGACATTTCTGAATTATATTTCAACACAGTAATAAGGTGTTATAGAAGAGGTGTCACCAAAACAAAAAAGAACTGCTGAGGATGTAATGATCTAAGGCAGCGGTCCCCAACCATTTTGGCATCAGGGACCGGTTCCGTGGAAGACAAATTTTCCACGGATCAGGGCAGGGAGGACCTCCAATCTAAGTTATGGGCCATGTCCCAGAAGTTCTACCTGCTCTGAGTAGAAACCAGAATCACAGATTTAGACAACATCTAACAGGTATGGGATGAATACCCTTCACTCACTCTCCACTCTGCTTTCATCACCTTTCTTGGCATCTTTGTTTAGCCCAATTCAGCTCAGGTGTCACTTCTTTTTTTTTTTTTTTTTTTTTTAAATATTTATTTTTATTGGCTGTGTTGGGTCTTTGTTGCTGCACGTGGGCTTTCTCTAGTTGTGGAGAGCGGGAGCTACTCTTGGTTATGGTGCAAGGGTTTCTCTTGTTGCAGAGGATGGGCTCTAGGCACGTGGGCTTCAGTAGTTGTGGCTCACGGGCTCTAGAGCACAGGCTCAGTAATTGTGGCACATGGGCTTAGCTGCTCCAAGGCATGTAGGATCTTCCCAGACCAGGGCTCAAACCCAAACCCATGTCCCCTGCATTGGCAGGCGGATTCGTTAAGAATCCACCACCAGGGAAGTCCCATCAGGTGTCACTTCTTGCAGGAAGCTCTCCCTAACTAACTCTTCCACTGCTTGCTGTCACAATGATTTCTTGGGTGGCCGTGGCGGATAGACTGAAAGAAGCCATGCAGAGCAGACGAAAATTAAGTATCCACTTTCCAGGACCTGGTCCATGCTATTGCTATTTATTGTCCAATGACCTGCCGCCCTTCCAACATCAGCAACAAAGCAAGTCATGCCATCTCTGTACCTTGTAGCCATACAGACTGCAAGTTATTTGTTCACTTGCTTCCAGCCCTTGACTGTGAATTCTCAGGAAGTAGACAGTGAGCTCCTTGAATGTTGCCTGTGACACACAGTGGGGATTAAATTTGGGACTGGAAAACTGAAGTTTGATCCTGGATTCGGAATGCCAAACTAAGAGCCAAGTTTCCCTTATTATGAAAATCTTCGTTTCGAGCTTTGCTCCAAAGGCAAATTTTACCATCTGGTTCAGATGCTTTATGTGCTTGATGTGACACTTGCTAATATTTAGAATGATTTCCCTGCTTTGGCTTTTATTGTCATATAGAAATATCTCACGACTTGGGGAACACTGGGTAAATTCAGCCCCTAAGAGAAGATATTCATTCCTAGTCCCTATGATGAGGGTGGACAAAACAAAGTCCACCATGATGAGAAATTAGATGGAACCAGGTTGAAGGAAGGTTTCGAGATGGAGAAGCACAGCTACTAAAATATCAGGTCCTCCGTCTGCAAACAGCCCTCCCCCATCAGTGGACCCGAGTCCCTGCCCTGCTGATCTCCTGTGCGGCAGACTCATTTTCAAGGCCTGATTAGCTTGTATTGACTGTCCTCCAGGGAGGAGGAAGGGTGGGCAAGCTTTTTGATTCCTCTGAGCCGGGGCCGGCTTCCTGAAAAATGAGCGTGTTCCCCTCTCAGCTCGAGAGGCGGCAAACAAGTCTACAAAGGCTGCCTACGCCGTTTCCAAGTTGAAAAATTGACATAGCCAAACAATAACGTCTTAATAGAGTTCTCCTCTTACCAGGACACTGAAATGTTAATACTGGCTCTCTGGACATTAACATCTGCTGTTTGAGAGGACCTCTATCTTGTATTTCTCTATATACTGCTCCCTTTTTTTCTCTTTTTTTTTTAAACTGGGGATTTTTAAATAACCCAACTGAAATAATTAGGCTGGATTCTATGTAGACAAAAGCTACTATGTTCAAAGAATAGGACTGAATTTGCATCAGAGGCTGTGTGTGTGTGTGTGTGTGTGTGTGCGCGCGCGCGCGCACACACACGCACATGCGTGTCAACTCAGCACGCAACACAGCTGCAGCCAGCACTCTACTCTTTTTCATTCTATTTTAATTGTTATCTGAAAATTTTTTCACAGCAAGGAAGTTCTCGTTTTCGTATGGTGTGTTTGAGGTATGCAGAAACTCAATTCACCTGCTCCGGTTCCAGATAAGTAACTAAAATACGGGGCAGACTCGGAGAGGCCAATAAATATTTTGCCTTGGGGCAATCTGGAATAATATTTTCTGCAAACATCGGACTTTATTTTCCCCTAACAGGGGGTCTTGACTCCAACGAAGAGATTCCGCCAAGGTTTATGGAGGTGATTAGATATCAACCCTTCCGTTTTACGACATGGTTTAGGGCTCTGCGTCCTTGAGCACTGAGTAACTGTTTTCCCAGGGCTGCCAGCCCCAGTATCCGCACTGGCTCTGGGCTGCAGGGCAAGGGTGATAAACAAACCAGTTTGGGGGAATTAAGATTTTGTAAAAACACCCTTTGATGGGGGCAAGAGGTCATCAGAAAGCAGAAACCCAGCGCCCTTCGCCAGACAGCGGGCCTGGTGACATGTACTCCAGGAAGGCCTCGTCTGGAGACTAAAATGGATCGAATTCAAGAGACTGGGGCTCTGCCTTTCGATGCACCTTTTAAGTGAAATTAAGATTCAGATCTCCAAGGTAAGCACAAATTCAACTGCAGTTAAGGAGAGAACAAAGACGTCACATGAAACAGCATTTGAGATCCAGATTTACAAACGGAAGCAGGCAGCTGAGAATTCCACAGAACCTCCCATTAAATACCAGCTCATTTAAACCTATCCCGTGGTGCCCTCCACATCTGGCAAATGACTGGGGCTGGCAGATTTATCTCCTGAGCTCTCTCCCCATTGCCTGCTCCTGCAAGTAGTCTCCCCCACGCCTGAAAGGGGCCATTCCACTCCACTTTCACGAACGTGGTGTGATTTGCAAAGATAAGGATGTCCAGATTTTGTTACCACCTAATTACGAGATGTTTCATGTCCTGTCACGTGGGGGAGGATTATTACCGACATTTTCCTTTCATTTCAGCCATCATAAATTTCAAATGGTAAAAGTAAATCTATCTGCAATGTGTCACTTCGACCATAAGCCCCTGTGTTTGGGAGTGATAAAGGGTTCAGACTAACCCTTGGCTGGTCTCTCTTTTCCAAGTCCCAGGGGTTACATTTTATGGAAGCATGATTAAAAAAAATAAGCTTCATTCTGGGTCACTAAAACATTTCAGGACTTAAGACGGAGAAGAGGGAGGGAAAAAACAGGCCCTTACACATTATTTTTCTGCAGCTACTTTGCTAGGAGTGAAAGCTCCCAACTACACCAGGAAAATCTCCCCAACATGTATTAAATCTAGTCTCACCCGGCAAGTCCTTTATCTTCTCCAGGTACTTCTCTTTAGACAAATAGTTGTTTATCCAACTCTAGAAACAAATATGCTGAAAATACAAGGAAATTTTCAAATGTCTTCTTAGTCGATTGAATATTCTCCTAATGGTAATAGAAAAGAAGTGCCATCTGATGTTTTAATTGAAATTTTAACCAAAAGAGGCATGGCCAGATTTCTAATATGTTCTAACTACAGTACTTCCCTTTCTACAATTACACAGCTAATGTCTGCATTGAATTCCCTAATTTCTCATTATAAAACAATTGGATTTCATCTCGCAGTCTTTAATTGCATTGTTTCTCCTGCTAAAATAACTACACATTCTTCTTGGTGAGATGGTGAAGTTGGTGAATGACAAATCAATAAAGGTCAGGCATTCAGATTTAATCAATTATTATTCCATCTCGAAGCAAAATCATTGAGGGGCTTGAAGTATAGTTATAAAAACAATCTACCTTGCTGTTGACACAACCCCCAAATAATCACCCACCATCACACACACACACAAAACAAGAGAAAAAAAAAAAAAAAGACCTTGATAAATTCAGTAAGCCGGATTGAAATCACGCTTTTTGGAGCAGGACCAATGAAAATTATTTTCAAAGAGAGAGCCTGCGGGGACAATCGGCTGGTACACAGAAGGGCTCATGTGAACACAACATCCAGTTCTAACCCACCTATGGGACTCCGAGGAGACCACGACAACCCGGGCAGGGGCTGAGCGGCACAAGACGTCCTGGAGGAGCTGGACAAGGTAGAAGTGGCCCAGATGGTTCACCTGGAAGGTGGTCTCCAGGCCATCTTTCGTGAGGCTCCAGGGGAGAGCGAACACGGCTGCGTTGCAAACAAGCAGGTGAAGGGACCTGAAAAAGAAAACAAGCCTGTGTTGTGCAGATACAAACACTCTAAAACCAAGGCAGAGCCGTGCTCCCCCAGGAATAACCAGTTCTTCACTATCTTTAAGACCACAGTCAGCTGGAAATGAGATGCCCTCGAATGTTGCTGGGGAAGGGCTTGGACCCTGAGTGGGTGACTGTGACGGGTTGCTGGGGCCGAGGGGGTTCCTCGGATGCGGGCCTTCCAGTGCTAAAACCGGGACCATACTGGGCAGCTGGGACAAGTTGGTCACCATGATCGGAACACAGGTTCTACCAACTAGTTGAATCTGTGCTTCTTTAATTCATCCAGTTCTCAGCTTCATTATTTATAAAATCAGAATAGCCCTTAAAGTGAGACATAAGGAACAAAGGAGAAAATGAGCTGTAAAAAAAGCCAGCATAAGAAATAGCATTTACTAAGTGCTAAGTAAAATATATCAATGTTGAAATACTCTGTCTAAAGAGACAGGCACAAACTGTTTGAATATATTCCTTTTATAAGTCAAGTTAAATCTAGATTTTAGAAGTCAGCCTGGAGAGAGGTAAATGGAGGTCTGTCATATTTGCTCTTCATTTGCCCATATCAAGTTCTTTCATAATAAAAATTTTTCTTTTAATTTTATTTATTTATTTATTATTTTTGGGGGGGGTACACCAAGTTCAATCATCTGTTTTTATACACATATCCCCGTATTCCCTCCCTCCTTTGACTCCACCCCCACCCTCCCTCGAATCCCCCCCACCCTCCCTGTCCCAGTCCTCTAAGGCATCTTCCATCCTTGAGTTGAACTCCCTTTGTTATACAACAACTTCCCACTGGCTATCTGTTTTACAGTTGGTAGTATATATATGTCTGTGCTACTCTCTCGCTTCGTCTCAGCTTCCCCTTCACCCCCCGCCCCCTCCCAAACCTCGAGTTCTCCAGTCCATTCTCTGCACCTGCGTCCTTGTTCTTGTCACTGAGTTCATCAGTACCATTTTCAGATTCTGTATATGTGAGTTAGCATACAATATTTGTCTTTCTCTTTCTGACTTACTTCACTCTGTATGACAGACTGTAGGTCTATCCACCTCATGACATAGAGCTCCATCTCATCCCTTTTTATAGCTGAGTAATATTCCATTGTATATATATGCCACATCTTCTTTATCCACGTAATAAAATTTTTTTAAATAAAAGTAATAAGCCTTTTATGTGAATCAAAATCTTAAATCCTAATAATGAAATTGTACTCGTAGGAAATCATCCTAAGGTACTAATGCGAATTGTATAAATATATTCAAGCTATCCACAGTATTTGCAATTGCAACATAAGAGCAACACATTAGAAGTAAACTAAATGTACAATCGGGGGATCATTAAATGAATTGGAATATATGTATATGACAGAATACTATGCAGCCATTAAAGTAGCAAGCCTATTGGCCCTGTAAAACATTCATGTTAAAAAACAAAATATAGGGACTTCCTAGGTGGCACAGTGGTTGAGAATCTGCCTGCCAATGCAGGGGACACGGGTTTGATCCCTGCTCCAGGAAGATCCCACATGCCGAAGAGCAACTAAGCCCATGTGCCACAACTATTGAACCACGAGCTTTAGAGCCCGTGAGCCATAACTATTGAGCCCATGTGCTGCAACTACTGAAGCCCACGCTCCTAGAGCCTGTGCTCCACAACAAGAGAAGCCACAGCAATGAGGAGCCTGCGCACCACAACAAAGAGTAGCCCCCGCTCACCACAACTAAAGAAAGACCCAACACAGCCAATAAATAGATAAATAATTTTTAAAAATATATATAATATTGTATGATCACACACACACACACACACACACACACACACACACACTGATGATGAAGGATAGACAAAAACGTTAACAGTTATTGTCTGTAGGGGTGGATGGAACCCAAAGTGTCTTAAATTGGTTTCTTTCTGAGTTTATTCATATTTCTTTATTTTTTCCATAATTAACATGTGCTATCCTTATAATAAGAAAAAAAATGCCATCAAATAAAATCTTTGTGGTAAAAATAAAAAAGCATTTTGGAAATTTAGCTAACACACAAAATAAGAGAAAAAGAGATAGGGTGGGGTTTTATACGAGCAATGTATTAAGAGTTCAAAGATCAATGTTTTGTCCCAGATTCAAGCAAATCACCAAATTCTCTGAGTTTTTGATTCCTGCCTATAATATGAGGGGCTGGAAACTGATGGTGCTCAGATTCCCAGCCAACTACATGGAAAATATGATACAGGAAATAAAACATTTCCTATCTTTCATTTTTAAAAATTCAGTGTTCTTTTCATAGAAACTTCTCATAGACCTATTACTATTGCCACAATCTGATTTTGTTCCATCCTCATAGAAGACTACAGGTGAAGAATCGTGAGTTTTCAGAAAACAAATACTGGTGTGCAATAAAGAAAAGCCTATCTAAAAACGAACGTCATCTGTTATCTAAATAAAGTAAAATAAATAAATAAACAAATGGCAAATAGTTGCGATTCTGTGAAGAACCCATATTTTCACTATGTAAACAGTGTTTACAAATCAACAAGAAAAACATATTCTGAGTCTAAAAGAAATACCAACAATGATATTTTTTAAATCCATAAAACTTGATTACAAAATAACCAGCACAAGAGGTAACCTGTTCAACTCCACCGGTAGCAAAAATTAAACTGAGAGATTTTCTACCTATTAAATTAGCAGATTTATTTATATTATCATATTTTTATTATCTTGTATAAAGCTGGTAAATATCCCACCCCGTGGATATTAAGTTGAAAGAATGTATCATGAGAATTAGAAATATCCATGTTATTTCACCCAGTAATCCTGTTTCCAAGTAGTGGGGTACGCAGAGGGGCAGTGGAAAGGCAGTAGCTCATACCTCTAGGGAGAAGTATTTTACCACTGAAAATGTTTAGAATTGCCATTGCATGATGATAATGAAAAGCAGAGCAACATTTAGTAATTTCATTATTGGTTCTGAATTTTCTACAAATAGTGCTCCCCCATTTTGCCTGCGCATGGGGAAGACTATTCCTACAGCCACCTCCTACTCCCTTGATATGCCACTGCTTCTGTCATGGATTAAACAGTGAACCCAAAAGATACGTACACTAGGTACCTGTGAATGAGACCCTATTTGGAAAGAGAGTCTTTACAAATGTAATTAAGCTCAGGATTTTGAGAAGAGATCACAATGGATTTAGGTAGAACTAAATCCAATTGACACGTGTCCTTACAAAAGAAGGGAAGGGCAGAAGACACAGAGAAGACGCTTTGAAGAGAGAGGCAGAGACTGGAGAGATGTATCTATAAACCAAGGACCGTCAAAGAGTGCCCACCAGCACTAGAAGCTACTGAAAGGCATGGATTCCCCCTCACAGCCCCCAGAAGGCACCAACCCTGCAGACGCCTTGATTTCAGACTTGTGGCCTCCAGAACTGTGACAGACTAAACTTGTTGTAAGCCATCAAATGTGTGGTAATTTGTTACAGCAGTCCTAGCAAACTAACAGTTTCCAAAATTCACTCCTAAGGAAATACGCAAAATTTATATAGAAGCTTATGCATAAGGATGAGTAATAATTATATATAAATGAGGTAGAATTATAAAATTGTATATGAACTAGAAGCAACTTAAAATCCAACAGATTAGATACATCTAATGATTAAGTCGGAGATTCCCCAATTTCTCAGATCAATTGAAAAAGCAGGAAATTAAACGTTATGTGTGCGATTCATATTCCGTCCCCCTCCAAAAAAAGGATTTTTATACGTATAGTCAGCGAGACAGGAAATACGGAAAAAATGTTAGCTCAGGATGTGTAGGATATCATTAGAATTGCTTACTTCTTTTTTACGGTTTTCGTTATTTTCCAAATTTTCTACATAAGCACGGACTTCTTAAAAAATTACTGAGATGTAATTCACAAACCATACAATTTACCCTTTTGAAAGTGTGCAATTCAATGGTTTCTAATATACGCACAATTGTGCAAGCATCATCACGTTTTAATTTTACAGCATTTTCATACCCCCAAAAAGAAACCCCGTATCCATGAATAGTCACTCAGCACTCCCATCCCCAAGACACAACTAATCTGCTTTCTAGCTTATAGATTTGCCTATCCCGGACATTTCATACAAATGGAATCATACAATACGTGGTCGTCCGTGACCGGCTTTTTTCACTACCCGTGATGTTTCCAAGGTCCATCCATGTTGTAGCAGGTATCAGTAGTTTGTTGGTTTCTATGGCCAAAAACTATTCCACTGTATCACATTTCACTTAACCATTTCCCACTGGACGGACATTTCTTTGTTTTCCACTTCTTGGCTATTGTGAATATTGCTGGTGTGAACAATCATTTACAAGTTATGGAGACATGTTTTTATTTCTCTTGAGTATACAAGGAGGAGTGGAATTGCTGGGTCATACGTTAAATTCTATGCTTAACTTTTTGAGGGACTGCCAGACCATTTTCCAAAGTGTGGCTGTACTATCTTACATTTCTACCAGCAATGTATTATGATTCCAATTTCTCCATTCTTACCAATATTTGTCATTATCTGTCTTTTTTTATTGTTGTTTAATTTTAGCCACCTTACTGAGTATGAAGTGAGACTTTTATTTGCATTTCCCTCATGACTAATGATGTTGAGCATCTTTTTATGTATTTTTTGGCAATCTGTATCTTTTCTTTGGAGAAACATCTATTGTCTATTTAGATGCTGAGCCAATTTTTAATTGAGGTAATTATCCTTTTATTATTGAATTATAAAAGTTGTCTATATATTTTGGATGTGAGTCTGTTATCAGATATACAATTTGCAAAATCCCTCTCTCATTCTGTAGGCTCTTTTCACTTTCCTGATGGTGTCATTTGCAACACAAAAATTTCAAATTGTGATGAAACACAGTTTATATATATACTTTTCTTTTGTCACTTGTGCTTGTGGGGTTGTATCTAAGAAACCACTGCCTAACCCAACATCACAAAGATATATTTTCTTGTATACCTTGTGGTTTATAGTTTTAGCGCTTACATTTAGGTCTATGATCCATTGATTGGTATGTATGGCAAATGCAAGCAATCTAACTTCATTCTTTGGCATGTGGACACCCAACTGTTCTAACAACATTTGCTAAACACACTATTCTTTCCCCCACTGAATTATCTTGGCATCCCTGCTGAAAATCAATTGACCACCTGTAAGAGCTTATTTTTGCACTCTCGATTCTATCCTATTATCCATATGAGCATATGTCTATGCTTCTGCTAGGACCACACAGTCTTCATTACTGAAGCCTTGTGGTAAATTCTGAGACTGGGAAATGGGAGTGCTCTAATGTTGTTCTTTTTCACAGCTTGTGTTGGCTACTTAGGGTTCTTTACAGCACACATAAAGTTTAAGCTCAGCTTTTCAATTTTTGTAAAAAAGCCAACTGCAATTTTGACAGGATTTGCATTAAATTAGTAGGTCAATTTGGGGAGTATTGACAACTTAACAATATAAAGTCTTCTGATCCATGAATATGGGATGTCTTTATAATCGTGTATCTCTTCTTTAACTTCTTTCAACAATATTTTATAGCTTTCAACATATAAGTTTATCATATCTTTTATTCAATTTATTCCTAAGTAGTTTATTCTTTCTGATGCTATTGCAAACAAAACTGACTTCTTAATGTCATTTAGGGACTGTTCGTTACCGGTGTATTGAAATACAATTGATTTTCGCACATTGATCTTGCTCCTGCAATTTTGCTGAACTCATCTCTTAGTTTTAACATTTTTTAAGTGGATTTCTTAGGATTTTCTACATATAAGGTCATTTCATCTGTCAATGATAGCTTTACCTCTTCCTTTCCAATCTGAATTTTTTCTGGAGGGAAGGGGGGTGCTAATTGCCTTGACTAGAATTTCCAGTACCATATTAAATGGAAGTGGTGAGGTCTGATATTCTTGTCTTGATTCCTGATCTTAAGAGAAAAGCATTCCATCTTTTGGCATTAACTATGAGGTTAGCTGTGGGTTTTTTGTAGGTGGCCTTTATCAGGTTGAGGAAATGCCCTTCTAAAGCAAGTCTGTGGTATATTTTTTTTATCACAAAAGGGTGTTGGACTTTTCCAAATGCTTTTCCTGTATCTATTGACACGATCCTCTATTCCACTAATATACTGATCGACATTCAAATGTTAAACTAACCTCGAATTCCTTATATAAATTCTATTTCCCTATGGTATAAATTCCAATCCTTTTTCTATATTGTTGCATTTGGTTTGCTAGTATTTCGCTGAAGATTTTTGTATCTATATTCATAAGTGTTACTGGTCTGCAGACTTCTTTTCTTGTGAAGTCTTTATCTGCTTCTGAGACCAGGGTAATATTGGCCTCATAGAGTGAGTTGAGAAGTATTCCCTCTTCTATTTTCTGGAAGAGTTTGCAAAGAACTGATATGAATTCTTCTTTAAATACTCGGTAGAAAGCATTAATTAATTTTATAGCTATGAAAAAATAATTAAACCACTGTTTTTTCTAAAAAAAAAAAAAAGTATTCATGCAAATCTCATTATCACTGAGCAGTGGGGAAATTCTCATTCTTTCTCTTGTCTGATCTATTTCCAACTCACCACCTACCTAAAACATAAAAGTGGTGATATGGTTGGGGTCAGCTGTGTTTGGTTGGGAATCATCTGTTTTCCACATATGGTGCCCACTACAGTTGTCAATATATAGCCCCTCAACAGCCCAATTACTCTCTGAAGAAGTGGGCAAAAACGCTTTTAGGCATCTGGTCTACCTACAATATTCATCAGCATCTATTTCAACTCAAAACAGAACTTATTATAGCCAGGATAACCCATGTTATGTCGTAAGGCCAGGAACGTTGGAAAAAAATCTTGGGAGAAGGGGGGAAAAGAGGAAAGTGAATATATGATTTACATGTGAGTGCCTTCCAGGTTGCATCTCAAATATTTGATCCACTTTTTCAGAGTTGTTGATACTTTTTTTTTCTTTTTTTGATTGTTAAGTATAGTTTAAGCACTTATTAAGAGATTTGTGTACCTAAGAACCCTAGATGAATCTGTTATTATCTCCATGTTACAGACAGGAAAACAAGCAATTAGAAGCTAATTTCCTGTGGTCATAGTACCAGAAACAGGTAAAATAAGGAAGCAAATAAATGAATGAGAACAAAATATAACAAAATAAAAGGTCATCTGACTTCAAGGATACTACACAATATCCTCTTGCTTAGATAAGCTCCCTAGAATGGCTAGAGTCAAGGGCTGAGAGAAACTCTAGCTCAGCCACGTTGTTACACTTAAGCGTAAACTGAAAACAGCAGCACACACCCCGCCCAAAGTTGTGATCAACAAAACCCCAGTATCTTGCAAGGTACCTGCCAGGATTCAGTGGTAATTTTTTCTTCAGTGTTTCCCTATCTTTGAGAGAGGCTGGGCATTTGGAATGTTGCCTCCTCAGTATCTCACAGTAACACCACCTCTGGTAGTTACCTTTATCCCTGCCTGCAGGTCATCTCAAGGAAATGCACACAGCATCAAACAAAGAGACTTGCTACCTAAGACCTCAGCCTGGAGGCATGAACCCACAGAGGACCTGGGAAAGCCTTTCCTCTTTCACCAAAATTTTAATACGCTTCATTACTGTTAATTGCACAACACCAGAGGCAAAATACGTACCATGCACCTAAAGCTTGTCCCCTCTATTAATTAAAAACAGGCTCATGGAAGATGAAACTATAAAGTACTAGAGTTTTTTTTTTTTAATTGTAAAGACACTTAATTGGCCTGTACAAAAGGAAAAGAATTCCTTTCACCTCCCTTTAATGAGGTTTTTATTATTCAAATGGCACATTTTGCTCAGTTTTGACTAAAAGCCACTGCAATTCAAAAGGCTCTGAGATGATGAATGTTTACAGAATATCAAAAGGAAAGTTCAAACTATAAAGACAGGATGGAAACCAGAATAGCATCATTCCAATTCCCAAGTTGGGTGCTATTAGTCAGCATCTTCAAGGACTGATTTTTTTTTCTTCTTTGATGGATTCTGGTCTGTAAGGGGTAAGTGGGGACCTGGAAGGTTGACCTCTGTGTGTACAGAACTGCAGATTCCAATAAAGGAGGGCATACTTGTTCTCTGTGGTTCTGATACACCCATGGAGAAAGCCCCTATGCTTCTCTGCTGAGAAGCATTTTCTCCAAAGCGTTCTCTGAGCACGCTGGGGATGATGTTTGGAAAGTGGCAGTCCCATCCTCCAGAACCAACGCATTCCTTGGGCCAGAGAACAGCTGCTCAATGGTAAGGAGGGTGGAGTTCCAGAGACGTACCAGTGGGTATGGCTGCTTGTCACCAATGGAAATGACAAGGGACCATGGTTTCTTTTTTTTTTTTTTTTGGCCACACCACACTGCTTGCAGGATCTTAGTGCCTCAACCAGGGATTGAACCTGGGCCCTTGGCATTGAAAGCTTGGCGTCCTAACCACTGGACTGCCAGGGAATTCCCTGAAAAAAGCTTCCTAGCCAGAGTACCCTTAAGTGGTGCTTCCTGCTGGAAAGAGCAATGAATAGTGACAATAAATAGAAAGGGGGCTGAGCCCAAAAGCTGTCACTAACTGGCCTCTGATCGCCAAGGTGTATTATTTACTTGCAGGTGTGCAGCCCTCACGCGTGCCAGCCATTGACTGTCCCCTCTCTTTCTGGCCTCTTCAATCTCTCCCCCTCCACTGGCTCCTTCTTGCTGCCTCTCAGGCTAATCAGACTGTTTGGACCAACAATGAGGAGAAAATCACAAGAGAAAGAGGATAAAAGAAAGTGGAAGAAAGGAAGACAGACTGCAAAGAGAGGGCTGGAAAGAGAAAGAAATGCCTACTTGACTCTGGGGCTCTTTGTAGTTGCACTGAGCCTCTCTGGTCCCATTTATAGAGCATAGTTTTGAGGTATTCGTCTCCATCCATAATCTCCTTCCTTGCCCCAAACTCTTCCTATCACCAAGCTGACTGAGTTTCGCCCCATCACCATCCAGAATCTCTCAAAGCAGCCTGGCTTCTCAATCTCTGCGTCCAACGACCTCCCCTCTGTTGAAACTGGACTCCTCTGTCGCAATAGACCTGGCTCCTCCCTGGTGCCTGGCACTCTTTCCTATCTCAGCTTCTGAGACACAGTCCATTCTTGGACAGCCTTCTGATGCCACCATTGGTAACCACTGATTTTTTTTTTTTGTCCCTAGAGTTTTGCCTTTTCCAGAACATCATATAAATGGAAGCATTCCCTCTGTAGCTTTCTGAGTTCGGCTTCTCTCACATAGGATGATGCATGTATTAGTTATCTGCTGCTGTTAAATTACCCCCAAAACTCAGTGACTTCAAACAACAAACATTTATTACCTCACTCTGTTAGTTTCCTATTGCTATTGTAATAAATTACAATACTGTAATAAATTATAATTATTGGCTAAACAGAATGCATATCCAGTTGCAGGGATATTCCTACCAGCTTTATACAACATATTGAAAATATAATAATATTAAAAAACCTGCTCATCTGAAAGGCAGAAAATATCTCATTTTAATTTTTGCTACTAGCGGAGTTTAACACATTACATCTTGTGCTGGTTACTGGTAATCATGTTTTACAAATTTTTTAAATGTCTTCATCAGTTAAAATGTTATCAGTTTAAATGTCATCATCAGGGTGAGAATTACTCCAAAGGAGGACAAGGAAATTGAGGGGGTAAAAGAACTGTTCTATATGTTGACTGTGGCGACTCCATGACTGTACGTGTGTCACAACTCACAGAACCGTACAATTAAAAGTGTCACTTTCACCATATGTAAAATACACCGTAATAAAACAAGTGGAGAAAACCAATAGTGTGCTGTATGCTTCCGATGGCTCTGATCACCTCCCTAGCGTGAGTGATGCGTGTATGTGTACACTAACTGCATCACTTGGGCCTTAGTCACCTCCGCATCGCTGGGGCAACTCACAGAGCACTGAGCACCTGACAGGTGATGAATACAAAACTGATGAATCTAAGTGAAAGTCAAGCACACCTGATTCCCAAATTCCCTGGCATTCAAGTCCCTATCAAGGCACCAAGGTCCCAAGGATACTGACCCAACAAGGGTCAGGATCCCATCAGCATACTCCACAAACGCCCACTGCCAATCCCAAGGGTACTGACTACTGGGAAGGCTCACCAGGAACTGGCAACAACCCAATTCCAGGGCTTCCCACCTCGAGTGTTGATTGTTAATGGAACAACAGCTTCTGAAGGGCATCATCTCCCAGGAAGCCCGGTCTTCAATGCCGTCCAGGGCGTGTCCATTCCTCCACTACATAACATTTCCTAGCACAGGCCACAATCCATGTGCACCAATGTTATCTCTGCCAGCAGACAACGATCAACGTCCACAAGGAAAGAGGGCTTTGTTGCCAGGGTCTCTTACACGTTGCAAAAAGCCTTACGTACACACCTGGATGCGTACATCTGAATGCTATTTTCCCAACGATGTTTGTTCTATGAGCCAACACACAGTCATATTTTACGACACATTACTTCAAAGATGGCAGAAGAAAGCGAGAAAAGGTGGATATGTTCTAGCTGGCCCATGAAGAGAGTTTTTTATGCTTTGGAGACAAGACCAGCCCATTGTGACTCAAGGAACTTAAGAATCAGATACGTAATTTCAAACCTGAGAAATGAGAAGGCCATTTTAAAAGAGCCTGTGAGGAGCAGTAGCCACAGTCAGGGGGCCGAGTTACAGTGAAGATCTGTAAACTGAATCCTAACATGCTCCCTCAGAACGAGGCAGGAGGACTCTTACAGCTTCAATAAACACCCCGCAGAATGTGAACACACTTGTGCCTTTGGGGGATGCCGCTTCAGACACGGCAGAAGAATGAGCTAAGTGGAGTGTTATGTAAAGGGAAATACTTCTCAATTCCTCCTTGAAACAGAATAGCACACCATCTGGGGCAGTTCTCAAGCGAGCTCCAAGAATTCATACTATTTGGAAATACTCTGAAATTCAAGAAACAGGGCCTGAGGACCCAAAATCCCAAAAGTAACTGTTTTTCAGTCTGCCCTGGTGTTCAGCTGTCCTCTTCTTCCAGAAAAGGAAGAAGAAGAAGAAGAAGAAGTACTATAGAATTCCAAGGTGGATCCCTGCTTCAGTAAGGAGCGCTGGTTTATTTCAAACTCCTGGATGGCAGCAGAAAAGTGAACACGGTAATTCTCTTCTACAGCTACCCTGAGCCCAGTGAAGGTCATTCACACTCCACCAAGGAGTCCACCAAGAACTCAACTGCCCAAAAATGCGGCGTTCATGCCCCTAGGAAAACTCAGGATGATTTAAGGTAGTATACCATACAGGCACCCTTTTTTTTTAAAATGCTTATTTACTGTAATGTTCCGGAAAAAAAAATGTATCATCAGCTTCTCAAACTCACAGCAATAAGAGTGGTAAAAGGAACTGGTTTGATACCCACCTTGCTTGGTAGTTGTGAGAATGAGAGAAAAATGTAAAACGCCCAGCACGGGCCACGAGAGAGAGGATTTCTGAAACAGGTTGTTTTCTTTTCTCCGCTGCCTGTTTCCTGAGCCTGGGGGACACGACACTCATCAGTAATTCAGAGATCTAAAATGCGTGTATAATTGTCTCCCACATTCACAAAATGCCTATATATTGTTTCTCCTGTCCTTACTCAATGTCTCTGACAGATGAGATCCTGCATAGATATGCAAGGAAACAAAGCAAACAAAACCAGAGAAATATGATCACATGAAATCGACATCGGCTCAGGTGGCCAGTGACCACCCAGCTGTTGCGATGCTAAATTTTCAAAGACCCACGTATTTCAAGAACGTGAGGGACACTATCAAATGTTAAAATAATAATGAACCCAGAGCGGATTTTGTTGTCAAGATAACCTAGGCACACTTTTTTTAAGTTGGAAAAGAGAAAATCATCCAAACCAATCAGCGGGAATAGAGCCCAGAGCTGGCTGTATCCAGAGGAGACCACCAGCAATTTTTCATTTCATGCACCATTGACAACTTCTTACAGTGAATTCCAGAACATCAGTACATACACGTGACAGAGAATGGCAACACTCTTGTTTTTATTTCCTTAAATTTTTGCCTCCTGTCCATCATCTTGATTATATTTTCCCATCCTATCACATGCAGTCCCAGCAGCAAAATCTCACCCTCATTGATTCTAAGTGGGAGGGAAATGTAAAACATGAATAATATACCCACATTTTCTTCCAAGAGGGCTTTCTAGGAAAAAATGCATCAATTTGATAATTATGTCACCAACGGCACTTAATCCAATTGACATGATGCTTCAAATGCAGGTCTAACTCTTCGGTGTTACAGTTCCTGTTCTTTCCATTTCTCTCCTGAACTTGCCACTTGGTATTTTAAGGCACTGTGTTTGGCTTCCTGGAATATTTAATAAAATGGACAATCGGTGGTCAGCACAGGAGGGATGCGAGGGTGGAGGAGTAAGAATAAATTACTTCAACGACACTCATACCCTCGGCAACCTCATTTGAACACAGCTCCTGCAGATGGGGAAAGTGCAAACTAACCAAGGTCTGTCTCGGCAAATTCCCATGTGTTCATTTGACAAATGAATCGTGGTCATGTCCTGAAGATATTCACTTGGGATATGGAAGAAGTCTTGGGAGGCCAAACTGGAGTTTAGTAAACTCTAGAAGGGAGCTCAGAGAATATGAATATTACTCACATAAATGAAGAAGGGGAAAAGCTGGTAGATGGGGAGGATTAGGGATGGCATTATTTTTATATATACATATATACACTTTTTTTCATATTCCTTTCCATTATGGTTTATTATAGGATACTGAATATAGTTCTCTGTGCTGTACAATAAGACTTTGTTGCTCATCTATTTTATATACAGTAGTTTGTATCTGCTAATCTGAAACTCCTAATTTATCACACCCCACCCCCTTTTCCCCTTTGGTAACCCATAAGTTTGTTTTCTATGTCTATGAGTCTGTTTCTGTAAATATGTTCATTTGTATCATATTTTACATTTTATATACAAGTGATATCATATGGTATTCGTCTTTCTCTGACTTACTTCACATAGTATAATAATTTCTAGGCTGCAAATGGTATACTATTTCATTCTTTTTAATGGCTGAGTAATATTCCATTGTGTATACATGTGCCACATCTTCTTTGTCCATTCATCTCTCAATGGACATTTAGGTTGCTTCCATGTCTTGGCTACTGTAAATAGTGTTGCTATGAACACTGGGGTGTGTGTATCTTTTTGAATTAGAGTTTTCCCCACATATATGCCCAATAGTGGGATTGCTGGATCATACAGTAACTCTGTTTTCAGTTTTTTAAGGAACCTCCATACTGTTTTCTGTAGTGGCTGCACCAATTTACACTCACACCAATAGTGTAGGAGGGTTCCCTTTTCTCCATACCCTCTCTAGCATTTATTATTTGTAGACTGTTTGATGATGGCCACTCTGACAGGTGTGAGGTGATGCCTCACTGTAGTTTTGATTCACATTTCTCTAATAATGAGCGATGCTGAGCATTGTTTCACGTGTCTATTGGCCATCTGTATGTCTTCTTTAGAGAAATGTCTATTTAACTCTTCTGTCCATTTTTTTGACTGGGTTGTTTTTATCTTATTGAGCTGCATGAGCTGTTTATATATTTTGTAAATTAAGCTCACGTTGGTCACATCGCTTGCAAATATTTTCTCCCATTCCATAGCTTTTCTCCGTTTTGCGTGTGGTTTCCTTTGTTGTGCAAAAGCTTATAAGTTTGATTAGGTCCCATTTGTTCATTTTTGCTTTAATCTCTATTGCCTTGGGAGACTGACCTAAGAAAGCATTGCTACGATTTATATCACAGAATGTTTTGCCTATGTTCTCTCCTAGGAGTTTTATGGTGCCGTGTCTCATAATTAAGTCTTTAAGGGAACGGCATTATTTACAGAAGAGATTATTGTTCCCTATGACCCACAGTTTTCCCACACACAAACTGGAGAAAGTCGTAACAATGCACTAGAAACCCCTGAAGGGCTGAGTCTGTATCCAGTCACCCCTGTGCTCCTACACCCAGCACCATGCCTGATACGCAACAGAACTTGACTGAATTACTGAATCCCTGAAATTAACTAGGACACTGCTGTGGAAGCTCTCTGGACCCTTGCTCACACCTATTAAGTTCACCATCATTTGGTTTTGGTTTTTAAAGCACTGCACACATACTGTCAGTACTATTTTTTTTAAACCCAAAGAGTCTGCCTCTCAGCCGGCACTATCCACAGTGTAGCTGTTTATGTACATTTGCCTAATTTTTGTCAAATTTATGGCACACCTGTATTTACTTTTTTTTTTTTTTTTTTTAAATGCACTGGAAACCAAGTCACCTGTACCTCAGCATTATGCTTCGCCAAAATATCTGCCAAGTTGGTTGCTGCTCTGGTTTGGGTCTTTAAAACTTGGTATGTGTTAAGATGAATACAATGTCTGCCTGTGCCCATCTTATACATAAGCAGTAAAATGTGAACTTTGGGCAACTCTGCTCTGTGGCTCACAGAGCTCCTGCAACTAGGCTGCCAGGCAGTGGGGGTATTAAATGAATGGCCCATGTGAACTTACAAAACACACTCATTACCAAGAAATCGGAATTATCCAGGAAAATGAGGGAAGGACTAGCGCTGGCAGTAAGTCACTTGTTATGCCAACTAAGAACACATTTACTCTTACAACTGAAAACACTGCCTCCTCCCTGTGACTAGGATTTTCCCGTGGGAGGGTCCTTACATAGCCACACCAAGCAGTGGCTAACACAGGACCGTGTGCATGGGGGGGGGGGGGGGGGGGCTGGCATTTGTTGACAGCTCTTCTAGAAAACTAACATCTGGGCATCCTCTCTAAGCAAAATGCCTCCCTCCAAGCATTATACTCAGTGGATAAGGGGCGAAAATAAAGGCAAAACAGAAATAACTAGCCTTTCCGGAAACGTGTTAGCATTCTTTCAAATTAAGATTATATTCTGTGGACGTGAAACAATATTGAGCATTACAAGCCATTATTTACAAACTTCTGCAGTATCAGAGATGCATAAATTCTGCTGGGGAAAAAAAAAACCATGGGAACGTTCGTCTCTCATATTTACAGAAGAGTGCTAAGGCCCACATGATGATTTCATTACCATCCTGCAGAGAGCTGAGCTGAAAAACACCTTCTGCAGTTACAAGGAAGGGAGGGAGTTTTAATGTGGGACGGCAGAGGTGCACGCCCGCGGACAATAGGGAAAAAAAATCACCTGGGGAATGTGCTTAAGCACATGGTCAAGTCACTCCAACAATAGAACACCTCATGCATTTTGTACGTTTCCTTGCCAAGGAGGGCTTTTGCCTCTGTTTTGCCTAGAGATATATGGAGCTGTAACTGAGTTCAGAGAGCCCCTGACAGCTGTGTGCTGCCACTCAGACCTGAAAGATTCCAGGTTAGGATAAAAATTAATGTCCTCTGACATCCTCTGGGACTCCCTGGGCCCTGGGAACAGCTAATGAAGAAATACAACCTTGCCAGAGAACAGCACGCAGCTCAGGAGTCGAGGATTAATTCGGATGTGGTAGCCGTGTGGCCCCCTCTGCCATCGGCTGTAAAGCAAGTGGACCCCGACGCCAAAGGGAGGCGGCACTGATTGGCTAGAATGATTTCCTGGGTTGCAGGAGGTCAAATAAACAAAGAGCTTTACGAAATAATTGCGCCCAAGTTGGATTCAGCCTGTCACTTTGTGCTCATGCCCTGTACTTTAACCAAACAAGGGTCAACATCTTGGGTCACTTGTTGGCTATGATAGGTGCGGACCGGAAAACTTCGCCCCAGAAGACCTGCTTCCTTAGAGATTACAAGACCACTGGGCATGTCCCAATGGACACTCATTCCAGAGGGGCTCAGAAAGGGTCTTGGTGTTGAGCTTGGGAGGAATGCTGATCCCTAAAGAGATGTTTCACTGTCCCCACCAGCCTACCTTCCCACACCTTCAGCCCCCAAGTGTCACAGTATCTTCCCGGAGGGCAGAATGAGAGTAATGTGCACGGCAGCATTGCCTACAGGAACCAAAAGCAGAAACAACACAACTGCCCATCAACTGACGTATGGATAAACAAACTGTGGCCTATCCACATGACAGAATACTACTCAGCCATAAAAAGCAAGGAAGTACTGACCATGTTACAACGTGGAAGAACCTTGAGAACGTTATACGAAGTGAAAGAAGCCACCCACAAAAGGCAACACATTGTGTGATTCCGTCCATATGAAACGTCCAGAATAGGCAAACTGGTAGAGCCAGAAAGATGAGTGGTTGCCTAGGGCTGTAGTGGGTGGGGGGAAAGGTAGGGAGTGACGGCTAATGGGTACAGGGGTGGGTTTTCTTTTTGGATGCGAACATACTGAAAACCATTGGACTGCAGCCTTCAAGGTGATGACATTTCAAGTATGTAAATTAAATCTCAATTAAAAATAAAACCAACTCCCCGGGCTCTGAGAAGCCTGCTCCACACTCTCACAATGACGTCAGTGACCACGGCACCCCCACCAACCCCCGCCACCCCAGGCATCCGTGGCTGACCACGTTCCAGCCCTGTCCACCTTTCCCCACACGTCCACCACGAATGGAAACCGGGACTCAAGCAAGACAGAGTCAGTTCAGAGAAAATAAGGTTGCATTTTTTTCAGACAATTGATAGGTTACACAAAGCTACGTGGTTTTGGTCTGTGACATTATTTCAGCCTACGATTAGAATTTTACCATGTCAAGTTGAGTTTATTTCTCAACATCCGAATTTTAGTCACTGTTTAAAAGATTAGGTTGCATTTTTTAAAAATCTGTCTCTTTCCTTGACATAGTATTCAGTATATTTTCTCCAACCTTATGGTATTATTTTGCTAATTAACTATCTCCACTAAATGACTATGGAAAACCTTGGGGAAAATGTATTAGAAACATTTTTTCAAAAATATTTGAAATATATATTTATACACATACATATTTAATGTCTTTCCTATAGAGTGCCCTATCATTATTGACAGTAAAAAAAAAAAAAAAACCCAAAAAACCGAAGGTGATATTCTGTTAATAGAGGGATAGTCATAGCATATTTAAGGATGAATATTTATGTCTTCTTAGATTGGCTTTAACACAATCTAGCAAGAGAGGGGCTGAAGATTGAACAAAACTGACCGTATGCTGGTACTTACAAAAGATGGGTGCAAGGTATGGGAAGGTCCATTATACCTCTTTTCTTTCTTATGTGTATTTGGAAAATCTCCCCAGTAAAAAAATTCAAGAAATAAAGACAAATTAATGGAAGGCCAGGAAAATGGACAATTTTTAATTTTCATGTTCACATTTATTGTTGTCTGTATTTCTTCAAATGTTTTGCAATGGGCACGTACCATCTTTGTGGTCAAAGTACGTGTATAAAATAACATTTATACATAATACCAAGATAAATATCCATATAATACTAATATAAGTAGGTTTAACCGCTGCCTGAAAAATCACAAAGGCAGTTAAACCTTTTAAAACAAAACAGAATTAAGGCCAATATGATTGCATCAAAAACTATCCCAAGAAGACACGCACAACATGAAAGACAGGACAGGAAGCCGCAGCAGGTCTGAATAGCATAGCCTCCCTCCCAATAGGACAGAAGAACGAGCTGCAGATAAATCAGAAATGGACCTGATGCAAAACTCCACTCATCTTGGAAATCCGCCCACAGGATGAGAGAAGAGGAGGATCTGCTTGGTCCAAGACACCTGAGGGTCCAACAGGCCTGAGGAGCCTGGGACTGAAATCTACTTTGGTATCTGGGTCTTTAAAGGTCATAGCAAGCTTTTCTCTAAGATAATGTGAAGCCTTCTCCCTGATAGCAAGTCCTGCTTCATGTGTCAGAGCAGGGCTGAGTCAGAGGAAGTTCTGGAAAAATTAGCCGAGTCGCATGCTGGAACTGTGCTTCTACTATTGCAAAGACCTGAGGAGGAGCCTAGGGTACCACCATCCAAGACAAAGAATGACCCAGGAAATGATGGCGAGTGACAGAGCTGGACAGCAGCCGGTCCTCCCTGACCTGTGGTCCAGTGCTCGGTCCCCCTTACCTACTGCTCAGCTCCACGGAGCAACCCCATGCTTCTGCACCAGTGAAGGAAACCTGAGGTTACTCCTTCTGTCTCCATCAAGAAGTGGCTTCTCCTCTCCATGACTGCAATAGGCTCAGATGACATGACAAAGCAACTGAAAAAAGAACTTCCCTGACAGAGAGAAACCTTGTACTCTGCAGTAAACATCTGACTGTTATTAAATAAATGCAACTTTTACTAACAGTATTTCAGATCTTAATGGCACTGCCTAGTGTTTGATGAAGAGATGAGAATTACGTGTGACTTTTCTGGAGGGTGATTTGGTTTCATGGACCAGTACTATTAAAAGATAGTCACATGCTTTGACCCAGCAACTGTTCTTCTAAGAACTGATCTTAAGAAAACTGGAGATCCAAAAAGAGGGCTGTGCGGGCCATTGTCATAGTGCTTGTAACAGCAACAATAAAATTAGAAGCAACCTGGCATCTGAGAATTCAAAATTGGTTCAAAGCTTTTATCGATATGCAAGGGATTACTGGATTCCAGCTGATTCCACACACAGCCAAGTTGGGAGCCACGGTGCACGGTGTCTTGGAAGTTTGCTATCTGACGTGAGAAATCGAGGCAGGGCTGTCCTTTCAGCAGGAGACATTCCACCAAGATCCATTTCCCAAACCTCTACCATTGGTGGACTTATCCATGACTTGTACTTCTGAGACAACCTTTTCCTTCATTCTGTTCCTGGTTCCAACTGTTGCCTAATGTCAGCTCAAATACCTACTTGATTATGAGTTGGTGACTGAACTGTAACAGCGTTTGAAGCTGAGAAGGCAAACTGAAGAACTTTGCGGCTAATTGAGAGGATCTGTTTATATTTTGGGGGATGACAAGAGAGTGAGTATTTTCTCACAAAATGCAGAGAAAGAATGACTCACAATATTAAAAACAGTGCAGTGACAAGTGGATCAACTAAAAATATAATCTTCCTCGGGGATTTTCAGCAGGCTGCCACAGTGGAGCACTGTTGATTTATTTCAAATGTATATTCAAGTTTTTAGGCTGACGAGAATTAGCTTCTCAACAATTTACTGGGAGGGAGAAAAAAGACGGTTCCCAGGTTATTAAAATGCGATTTCGGTGTGGTTTAAGCGCAACTTCCCAACATGTCAATTACGTGAGAGGAGAATCCCGACGTGACAATGGGGCTAGTTAGGTGGTACCAGGAGGAAAACCAAGCTGGATTCATCAGTCAAGCTGAGGAGGAGAATTCTGAACCACAGACATGGAAATGATTTTTTTTCCGAGTCTTACATAACCCAAGAGTTCTCTGAGAGTCACTAAGTGTTAACCCTCACATCACGGGTTTGCTGTGTCCACGGATGCGTGGGTCAAAGAACAGCTGGGTCACGTGGCCCAAGCCCACACAAAAGGTTAGAAGGGCAGTTGTATGTTATGTGCCTGAAATAACGATAATACAGGATTACTTTAAAATTTGTTTCCCAAGATTTACAAACCTCCATAGCACCCAAGGAGGTACCGATTCAAGAACTCTGCATGACTGAGAATTGGCACCTTAAAAGCAAATTTCAGGTCACCAAATGGAACGACGTGTTTCCATTTCTGGCTTGTCTGCCTTCCCTCCTTCCTTCCTCACCCCCACCCACCCATCCACCTACTCACCCCCTTCCTTGAGTTTACTGTGTGGCAGTAAAGGTAACAATTGCTAAGGATGATGATGCCCGCAACACAAGTGATGACGCAACCTGAAATGTATGACGTGGTTACCAGGTATCAAGTACAATGTTTTATAAACATTTCGTTATTTACTCCTTTCAACCAACCCACAAGGGTAGCACCATCACCTCCCCATTTTACTGATGAAGAAACTGAAGATCAGAGAGATTCGGGAATGTGCCAAGGTCACCGTCTTAGTAAGGTGTGGAACAGGGATTCAGAGCTAAGACAAAGATGAATGAGCCAAGGTTTCTGCTTCTCTGGGGCTCAGTCTAACAAAGAAAAATCAATACAGAGAAAAGCATCCCCAAAGTATTCTGAGCGCGATGACTGGGTATGTGGTCGATGCACCGAGAAGTGACTCATCAATTCAACCACGGTGTGGAGGTAAGAGGAGGGGAAGAGGGAGACGCCACAGAGGATGCGACAAAGTCATCCAGCAAGCAGGTAAGGGGCGGGCAGGGAGGAGGGCAGGGGCACCAGTCAGGGGCACAGGTCCCGAGTGAGGGGGCGGAACCTGCAAGCATCTCTGTAAGCAGAGTATACAGGCACAGGACTGGGAGGACACGGCCACAGACGGAAGAGGAGGATGGATCAGACTCCAGAGGCCTCAGGGGGCCACACCAGCAAGCACAGTGTGTGTAGCTCAGGGGGCAAGACATCACCAAAGGGTCTTCCCCATAGAAAAGGATCAGGACTGGGTGTGCATTTGAGGGCCACCACTCCGGCAGTGCAGACATGTGAATTGCACAGTAACCCTTTGGTGGTCTTCTGGCGACCCGATCAGCATCGTTATGAAGGCAGGTAGGAGTCCAGAGGAAACGGACACTGACACTCGGAGTAAATGTACACAGACGATTGCAGATGTGAGTAAAGAGCTGCCCCCTCTGCTTATCCAGACTCCATGGACAGACACCTTCCAGGCACCTGGCAGGAAACAGCCGGAGCACCTGCAGTGAGGGGATGAGCCTCTCTTCGACTGCGTTTACCTCTTCTAGACATACTTCAGCAAAACGCTGTTCCTCTTGGTGACAGGAAATTTGCTGGAGGAAGCATCGCCTTCACCCCTGAAGTGCCCTTAACCACCGTCCCAGCAGGCAGGGGTTGTCATCCATCCTACTGAAGGGACAAACGTCCTTCAGAGGCAGTGCGTCCTGCATGATGCATTTCCCAAATGAGAGAGACCTTTCTGATTTTCCAAACTACCATCTAAGCTTTGCTCCGCGGCAGAGCAGAGTTTGGACTAAGTTCCAGCCGCACCACCTGCTAGGTAGCATGACAGGGCTCAGGGCCCTTAAGCCTTGACTTCCTAACGTATGACATGTGGTTGATCATCGTACGAGGCTGAACCACACGGCACTGCCTTTCTTCTACGATTTTTGACCAACACCCACCCTTGGGAGGATAGCTGGGGTGGGGCAGGTGAGTGCTTAGCTGTGTGTGACACGTAGTAAGTGGGTCATAAATATCAGCAAGTACTACCATCATCATCATTTTACGGCTGCAAGTCCCAAGCAGGGCTTCAGCGTCTTCATTACTTAAACTGTACTTGCTTGTCTTAGTTGACGTGCTTTCCCATATGGTCGTATTTCCACAACTCAGCACAGCGCACTGTTCTGTTCAAACTCTTATCTCTTCTCTCAGCCCCTAAGGAACACAGAGTGCTTTCTGCAGAGAACTGAAATGAACTGTGCACACACGCTGGCTGTATATACTTATTTATCTGGACCAAACCGAACATGATCCAAAATGGAACATGTTTCTCATAGTGAGACAAGATCCTTCTCAAGTGAGTTACATTTCAAGGGACAAGGGGTCCTAGTCCAAGGCTTAGCAAACCACAACCCCCAGACCGCATCCCAAATCCAACCCGTTTCCCATCATTGTAAATAAACTGGAACGCTGCCTTGCCCGGTCATTTACACGTTATCGGTGGCTACTTTTACATTACCATGGTCTCACGCAACACTCATCAGGTGGTTGCTACAGAGACCCTCTGGCTCATAAAGGCCAAAATATTCATATAGATATTTATATAAGTATTAATGTATCTGATTCTTTATAGAAAACCTTTGTCAACTCATGCTCTAGTCCAGTGCTTTACGTGATCACTGTTGAATGCCAGCAACTAAGTTCATGTGATTTGCTGGAGCTAAAGACCTGACGTTGGCTATGTTCGCGCTGGTGGGCTGATGGGGGTGGGAGGAGGAAATTATAGAGTAATCGTATCTACTCTGCAAAGCTGGGTTTTTATTCTTCCTGGAAAGGAAGTGTTTTGTGTGTGTCTTCAATTAACATACATCACTTTGATTTCCGGAAACATGATAGGGATGGCTGAACCTAGAATTCTGTTGGGAAATCAAACCTGTTTATTTTGCAAACATCGCTGTGGTTACTTCAAACACATTTTCATGTATTCCTTGGCCGTGACGACATTTAAGGACAGCAGAAAGGCTCACTGAAAAATTTTTCTTCGAACAAATTCAATCTCAAGGTGGCCCTTCATTAACGTAACAATTATTCTTCAGTGAGGACATGTTTTTGAAGATAGCCATCATCGTGTAAAGGTATCAAAAAAAAAAATCCTTAAGCTGCACGGGCATGTTAAGAGAGAGAGAAGGCACGGGAGAAGCAAGACAGCACGCGATTCCATTCCAACGTCTGGCCCAGTTCCTGGCACTGGTGTAAATACTGAATAAATAATGACATGAAGGGGGAAAAAATTAAATAAACCAAAAAAAAGAGGGGAGAAGAGGCACATAAAGTGCTTTGGTATCCCAGAACACAGAGCTTAATGATTTTTTTACTAAGTCCCACTGTACCTCACTCATTCAAAGCAGGTCGCCCTTAAGGCCACTCTAATCATCTGGAAAGCTGCCTAAAACCAAGGGAAACAGGAGCAGCAATGGCAAAGGAAACACAGTCAAGCCATTTGCTCTGAAAGAGAACGTGAAGTATCCATCAAGCCCATGGCTTTGTGAAGAATGATAAAGAGCAGGCGAAAAGATACTCAGTAGAGAACTCAGTACCCCGTGAGCCCCAGTGGAGCATCACTGCAGCAGCGCTACTTCTGCTGGTGCTTGGCACGCTGACAGCCTCTGGGCAACGCGGAGCTCATGGCCTCTCTACCCTCGGCCGCGAGGAATCTCAGAGGTCATCCCCAGGCCCAATTTTTCTAATGACTGTAAAGCCTTCACGAGATCCAGCCTCCCTCCAGGGCTAGTCCACTTTTATCCCCTTTCCCTGTTTAGATAGATCTCTCATTTCTACTGTATCATGGATTTTTAAAAACCTCTCAAATCATTTTAGGATCAAGATGAGAACAAACACACACTAATCACAGTCACAGGCACAGTGCACTGAGATGTGTCTGGTTATTTCATCATCATAGCTGTTCTCCTCAACAACCCAGAAAAGTCCACGCAAGAATCTATACAGACTTGGAAAGGGAGGCCTGGAGAGAGATGCTGACTGCCCAAAGCCACACAGCCAGTAAACAGTGGAGCTTGGATTTAAATCGAAGTTCAGCTGATACCCCCAAACCCTAGTCTTTCCACTACACCACGGGTTGGCATGCTCTGGCCTTCAGACATATCCAGCCCATTTCCTGCTTTTGTAAATAAAGTTTTATTGGAACACAGCCATGTTCATCCATTTAAATACTGACCACGGCTGCTTTCATGCTACAAAGGCAGAGATGAATAGTTGCAACAGAGATCCTACGGCCTGGAAAGTCTAAAGTGTTTACTCTCTGGACCTTTTCAAAAAATCTGCTGACCACTGCACTGTAATCTTCGAGTTAGTATTTTTGTTTAATAAAAGATGACAGTAAGTAATCTGTTTTCTAAATATTTTTTGAAGAATTATATAAAAACATTTGATGCCCAAAGAGTTAAGTTTCAGGAGGCAAAATATTTACTTCAGATGGAAGAGTTCTTCCCTGATGTTTCTACGTACGTTAAATGTTTCACAATATGATTTTTCAATACCTCAAGGTGGAAAATGTATGGGATGGGGAAAAATTAACTTGAAGACTTTTTAAAATTTTTCTTAAAAAGTCACAATTAAGACCTAGATTTAGAGAGTTTATGACAGCTAAAATCTGCCTGTTTTTCTTTTCTTTTAGTTTTCATACTGTGTAGAAAAGCAAAGCAACGTGATATACTCTGTTAGGCAAACCAGAAATGGATTTCTCATACTGAGCAAAGAGTAACACAGATACTTAGGCTAAAACATTATTCTTAAAATTGAGCTGAGGTGAAAAAAAGAAAGATTGAGCTGTAATTTACACATTGGTCTGCAGAGTAATTTATCATTCAAAATTTGGAATTTATTTATAATTTATAGCCCACCCACTTCCACAGAAGGATTTGAGACAGCAACATTTGAAATAAGAATCCAAGAAAATTAAATCTGGGATTAGTAGATTCTGAAAGTCGTGAACTTTCTAGTTCTGAAAGTAATTTAGTAAAAAGTAAAAATAAATAACTGTTAAAGAGTCCCCCCTCAAATGTGTAAACAGTAAAGAGGGAATAGAAAAAGTATTCTTTCCATTTTTTTTTTAAACATTACTATTCTATAGTATGTTTCAGTGAAATAAAGCCTAATTTCTGTAAATTATGCTGGAGACAAAGTTGAAAGCAGAAAGTAGAAATTCATGACCAAAAAGGAAGTTCTAGAAATCTTTAGAATTGTATATGTTATTTAGATATGATCTTGCTATCAATTTCAACTAATTTCCATGATGACTCAAAGCCCTTGGTCAATGTTATAAGAGCTGACTGGTAACTGAGATCCAAGCAATAAATTTCCGATACGATGCGCCACCATCAACTTTTCAAATTCCAGGATTGGAATCCAGATGTCCATTATTTCAGGAATATATAGAACTCAAACTATAAAAGAGCATCTGACAAATGAAAAAATATTTACAGAGCTCTAGAAGCTCTTGAACTGTTATTCCAGGCCCTGTTCACGAGTGCTTTTCAGTAAACGAAGCAGTTAGAACTAGGGACGAAATTGCGCAAAATTCTGAGAAACAGCAGACTGCTGCTTCAGAGCCCATTACAGAAGATCCCGATCCTCGGTCTGAATGATTAGGACGGGTCCCAGCTCTTCACATCCTGACAGCTGCCTCAGCCTGCCAGGCAGCGTGGAGTCTGGCTGCTCTCCAGGACTCCAGTTTCAATAAAAATATCCTTCAAAACTCAGTTTGGTTGGGACTTACCACAGGCTTTGGTTTGGAACTTTCCAGTAAAGCCCAAATTAATTGGACCTGAGACACACTGGCCGACCACCACCACCACCACTGACGCTGGGGAGAACTGTCTGGAAGCAGACTAAGGCTTCCTGGGCTGACCACCCAGAAGAGCGAGTGGAGCAGAAGAGAAGCAATGGATGAAAGAGGGGGCGAGCAGACAAAGAGCGGGGGCAGGAACGGGCTGGTCAGGGCGTGCAGAGCATTAGGGAAACCGGCTATAGCAAGCAGGCGCACGGGTCCTCCCGATGGAAGACTATACCACCGCTGACCGAGAATTCTCGCCAAAACATTAAACAGCAATTAGACGAAGCCTCTAGAATTACCTACTGTTTCACAGGAAACACAGAAGACAAAAGAGCAAGTTAAGTGACACCACAGGGATGCAGTCACTGAAGTACAGATCACAGAAAACTCCAGAGGACTCACCAGTCCTCGAAACAAACATGTTGCATTAAAATTTTTTTAAAGGAATTTAAAAATAGAGGGTAAACCTATAGGTTAAAACGCATTGACCTTACTTGATTCCTGATTTAAACAAAATGAAAGAGAGAGAGAGACTAGAAATACTTATTGTCTTAAATGGTGTTAAGCCACTAAATTTCTTTTTTTTTTTTTAAGCTCTTTATTGGAATATAATTGCTTTACACTGTTGTGCCAGTTTTTGCTGTACAACACTGAGTCAGCTGTATTTATACATATATCCCCATATCCCCTCCCTCCCGTGACTCCCTCCCACCTTCCCTATCCCACCCCTCTAAGTCATCACCCATCACGGAGTTGATCTCCCTGTGTTATGCAGCAGCCTCCCACTAGCTGTCTGTTTCACATTTGGTAGTGTGTATATGTCAATGCTACTCTCTCACTTTGTCCCAGCTTCCCCTTCGCTCCCTACCCCGTGTCCTCAAGTCTGAAGCCACTAAATTTCTAAGTAACTTGGTCCTCAGCAATTCATACCAATCCGAAAATCCACACTGAAGAAAACATCTGAAGGGTGAGGTGTAACAGAAAGAAGGGTCATTTTGGATTCAGACGGACTGGGTTCAAATTTAGGAGCCACCACTTGCTAACGCTGGGAATGTGAGTTGGCCTCTGTGAAAAGCTGGAGCCTTTCGATTTCAAACAGAGATAAAAATGACTGATGCCTGGGGTTATGGTAAGGAATTAAGAGAGAACAGACGAAGAGGTGCTTAGCACATCACCCTGAACTGGATAAACAAAAAGTTTCAAAGAGGAGCTATGATTTGTTTAATCGCTATTAGCAGTGCTCGTTCTGAAAGGGCTCAGTCGCCACCCCACACCACCAACATCCCCCGCCTCCGAATAAAGGAAGAAGTCCTCGAAGAGGCTGAACCCACACCCCCTCCTGGCAGAAGGCAGACAGAGGGCAGCTCGTCTGTACAATGAGCTGCATCTTCCAACAAGGTTTGCATTCGCATCTGTTTCTACCTTTTCAGGTCTCTAGCTGCCCACGTTGCTGCCTGTCCAGGTGTGGGGAGACACACCTGGGCTGAGGCCTGAACCGAGGGGATACACAAGCTATAAAGAGCCTGCTCATACTTCTGGCATGCTCACAGACAGGCTTCAGAACGGAGTATTCAGTGGTAGCATCCACATGGAAGTTCAATGTAAGGGTTTTTCCTCCTCTCAGTCCAAAGGCACCAAAAGGAATGGGTTCAGAACTGGCAGCCTGTCTTTCATTTGTCATTATGTTTTACACGCAAGGAAATTTTAACGTCGAAAGATGGGAGATGATGATAAGAAGAGAGCGACATGTTTTTTTGGCAGCCCAGTCACCAGCACTTAAACTCACTTCTGACAGTTCTCAGAATCTACAGACCTGTAAGGACTAAACCGTCATCTGCCTATCCAGGAGAGATTTCACTTTGGCAGTGTTTCAAAAGTCGCTCTCATTTTTTTATGCATGTTTTCGCCACCAAGGTATTTCTCTAAGCCCTGTAAAATACTGGACCCTCGAGAGATGGGTAAAAGGAGGTTTGTGGTACAGGGTTGGCTAAGAGGAAAATCGCCTTTGTTTCTGAACCTAGGAGCACAAAAATTCACAGTCATTTGCTAAAATCTAGAATTAGGGCAAAATGGCTGATAGCTTTTCTCCAAGAGTTTGGGCTTGGTGATTACAGAAGGCAGTTGGATTTGATGATTTCTGAACTACTTAATGGTTAAAAACTAATGGTCCCGTTAAGACTTGGAAGATAGTCCTATTATGTAACAGTTGGCTCTCCTCAGCTAAATGGTTCCCTTCCAACGTGGTCTGACACCAGGATTGGAGGAAGCGTGACGAGGCAGTGCATCTCAGCTCCCACTAGAGCAGCATGGTGTCAGGGAGAAAGCGGAAAGTCACAACGGATGGAAATCCTACATCTGCCACCAACCTGCCAAGTGACCCTGTGAAAGTCACTCACTTTCTCTGATTTCGGCGTGCGGGACATTGAAAACAACAGACAGTGCGGCGTGCTGGTTAAGCGGGGGGCAGGCGGTGCCCGACCATGAGTTCCCGGCCACCTGCCTTCAGAAAACTCACCCTCTCTGGTCTCATCTGCATCGTGTGCATCACAGACATAATAACAGCACGCACCCCGAGGGTTGTTTCGAGAATTAAATCAGAAAAAGCATGCAGAGGGCTCTGGGTGTGCAACTCACAATAAGCACTTGGTAAAGGAGCTGCTCCTGCTGCTACGGTTAGTATTATTCTTCTCTCCCAGATAACCAGAGAAAGACTAGGCTGAGGAGTCAGTCACCAGCAGTAAAACACTGCCTGCTGGCTGGCTGCTGAGACAATGGCTCGGGTGAGGTTGACTGGGCTTCCACCGGCAGCCACTCTTTTCCCTGGGGCTTTGGGGGCACGTGTTAAATGCGTGTTAAGTGAGTGAACACGTGGATAAGTGAATCAGGAAGGCCTAAAAGAGCAAATGTCTTAAGAGCTACTGCTCTACCCTGACCTGAGGTTCTCTGAGAGCTCTGGCGAGGGCTCGCGGCTACCAAATGCCACCCAGAGTGCACAGCAGGGCTCGCCTAGGTCTTCTGGCTGCCTGGGGACGGTACCCAACTGTTCGTAGGAGCGCAGAGCCAGCACCTAAGGGGATGGTGCAACTCCCACTGCAGACCCTGACAGCGCATTTCAACCTCAAGGACTCAGGCCACAGGCTTGCTCCAGAAAGCGCTATCGAGAACAGACTTCTCAACGGTCCAAAAGAACAGAGTGAAAAACTAAGGGAGAAATAAGAAGGACGGGCTAACGGACAGCCCTGAGGGGTCAGATCGACATCCAGTTTCAGACGCCTCCCCTTAGAGACATCACCTGCGTGGAGAACTATAAAAACCAATGATCCCGACAGAGGCGAACCCCCAGACAGCTTGTCATTTACCAGCAGAAATTCTCTAAATCCAGTTTCTCTGGTGCCGCTTTTGGAACTATTTTATCCTTGGCACCACCTGTACTATCATTAACTTAATCCCTGTGTTTAAACCAACTCACTGAAAAAGAAAAATTAAATGAGGTTATTTGTTAAAGAAATTTAAACTGCTGTGCTAAACGAGAAACCAGCCTTGCTTGCCCTAACAAATATGAGGGAACTGTAAAAATAAACACTTGGAAACAAAATATTGTAACGAAAATGAAGCTAACCACCACTGCTTTCCACAGCTCTGGCTCTGAGGGCTGCTCTGTTAGAAAGATGTTGGCATGTGATGGCAAGAAAATATCTGCCAGTCCCTAGCGGAGGCTTCCTCCTTCAGGCATTAGGAAGTCTGAGAAAGAAGGAGTGGGGAGTGGGGGAAGGAGGACGTTTCTCACGATGTAAGTCCATGCTTTCCGAATCACTTTCACGCACAGCATAAAACCATCGCAGGTTTGCGAAACAGCAGAACCTTTTTCTCGTGCTCTGATGTCCGGCCCCCTTGCGGGACTGGAGAGCTGACCTTACTTGTTCCTGAACGCAATTAAAATTCACGTTTCTGCGATGCTGGGAGGTACCACAAAAATGGCTGTAACCAGGAAGCGGCTTATCCTCGGCTGGCTTTGGTGAGCCACGTTTACTGGTGCTTAGTGGTGTCTTTTCCTTTTTTATCTGGGAGGCTGGGATGAGATTGATGACACATCTCATAATGAGGGTGACTCAGAGTCAAGAAAATACGGTACACCTTAACCGGGCCAATATAAATGAGCCTCCTGTTTGGACGCCAAGACAACACAATAGCCTTCCGTCCTCCCCGCGGTGTTCACCTGATAAAGACATTACAATAGCAAGATATTATGATCTATAACCCTCCACTGGAACACTCACACATTCTTGGCCTTGAACGCTTGAGCAAAATTCTGCACGCTACGGAGCAGAGCGAGGTCCAGGGTCATTGCTTCTACCTTGGCTTTATGCTGGAATGAGAGAAAATAAAAAGAAATGATAAATAACAGCAAGTTTAGTTCATGGTATCAAGTTACGGTAAATGTGTTATGGAACATGTTGGAATTCCCCTGTTTAATATTAGACGCCCAGAGAGAATATAAATCATCGGAATGAATGGAAGAACGGGGCTTTTTACTGCCAAGTTTAGGGAGGATGGGAGGCTGGGACTCTGCTGAAACTCCAGGCTGGGGGGTTGTGTTGTTTGACTCGGCGCACGAAATGGGGTCCTAAGGGTCCTCGGGCCCATGTAGCTCCTCTCGCTCTGCCTCCTAAAAAAACCTATAATGACAGGGCAACACCAGGACAAAGCCTGGCTCCTGCTGGAACTCCAGAGAAAACATGTGAATCTCAAAAGCTGCCATCCGGGTTCTGAAATGATTCCACCACGCCTGCATCAAAAACGAAAGACAGTTCATGTACAGAAAGTACAAAAGCAGGCAAAACTCATTTGTATCAATGGAGCCTGACTGCTCAACATTCCCCCTGGTTTAGAAATGCAGGAAGCTCTGGGTTCAGAGGCCCCTGGTTTAGGAACCCTGTGACCGCTACCGACGGGTGGGGCATGTGTGGATGGTAGTGATGATGCTATTATTAATGTCTACGCTGAGCTAATGGTGGGTGGGCATTGACAGGCATCATCTCACTTCATCCTCAGGACAACTGAAGGAGGGGCTGTGTTTTGCCTTTTTTACAACGTGGCATCTTAAAGAGATGGCAGAGCTGAGAAGTGTGGACGGCACGTCCTCACGTCGGGGTGACACGGAAGCCCAAGTTCCCTCCCGGAGAGACACCAGAAGGACTGCAGCAGTCAGCACTGGAAGCCACCCCGTTCCACTGCAGGGCCTCTCGGCACGATTCTGGAGAGATCAGGGTTTTCCTTGTGTTTACACGGCTCTCCCAGTTTTTAAGTCTGGCTGGACTTTGGGGTGTAAGCTGAAATGCTATCACTTCTTAGACATCCCTCCTACGAAGGACAGATTGCCAGGCCACCTGCCTGTTCAGGTAAACAGATTCCCATAAAACAAATGGTTAACTTGGGAATTCTTGTCTAGACGTGGATGCTAAAGAAAGACTAAGGAGAATAACACGATACGCAAATGCTCTGAAGGGAGATGCAAACGGCACTGCTGGGGACATCCTCCACCCGAATGGATGCAAACTGTGCTGCGATGCTTAGTGTGTCTGCGGCAGTTCACCTTGGCCGCCTAGGTCCTGGGCCCCGAGCCAAGGCCCAGGCCTGGAACAATAAACATCAGGCAGCGGCAGCTGGAAAACACACTGACCTTGGGCCACCTAACATTTCTGAGCCTCAGTTTCCTCATTTGTAAAAGGTGAATACTAATGATCTACTCACAGAGTTGTGAGCTTACATGTAAAGCGTCTAACATCCTGCCTGGGAAAGAGAAGGTATTTCATCAGTTCAAGCAGGAGGTAAGATGTCCGTGGTGACAAATTCTTCCCCTGAGGTCGCTGTGTATAAAAACGGTGGTTCAGGTGGGCTACAGTGCAGCAGGGTGGACGAAACCATGTTCAAGGCAAGCGAGGGTGCCCCCTGCAGATCACGTCTGACCAGATCACTGTTGGATCCTGGAGGATCCAGGTCCTGCCTAGTGACAGAGCCCAGTTTTAGAAAAAGGGCATAGGGAGCGGTTCAATGACTTCCCCAAACCCCAACAGCTTATCAGTGGCAAAGGCAAGTTAGCCAAAGCAGATTTAAATTCCTCCACTCACAACAGCAGATGTTCAAAACCTGCAGATTTTGGAAGAAGGAGAAGAAACATTTATCCTGATCCAGGAAAGGGGGAAAGTGCCAACACATGGGTTTTGTTAGGAAAATACTGGAGCTGGAGGGTCTGAGGTAAGGTATGGCCACGCCCCTCATCCTATAAGGAGGGAAACTGCCCCCAGGAGAAGGGGATGCGCTTGAGTGATACTGTACCCTGTGCAGGGTGTCCTGGGACCCCAGGTGGGGAGTAAAATCGCACCCCCTTTCTGTCTGTGACCGATATCTATCGTGGCTAAAATCTCTTCGGAGTGGGAAGTCTGTCAATAGCTAACTTCCCCATAGATTCTTATGCTTCCTAAATGCTCAGCTAGCCGATCTGACATTCATAGTTAGCAAATAAAGTGGTCTTTCACCCTCATCCTGCCTCCTGTGGCCCCAGCCTCCCCTGGCACAAAGCAAGACACTCACCGCCAACACAGAACCTTACAGAATTTGGAATGGATCGCAAGAGGAAACTCAGCTATTTATTCTATTAAGGAAGGGGTGGTAAAGACATTGCTCCTCTCAGCCGAACCCCCGATGGAAACCCCAAAGGATATGCAGGCTACATATGAGAAAAGTGCATGTACATTCTTCCCCCATAAAACTGGGAGAACATTCCCAGGTGGTGACCCCAAAGCAATAATTCCAATGAAAATGACAGCATGGCCACGTGGGCCGCTACGTTCTTCTAAATGTGCAACTCACACGCGGTAAGCTGTCTTTTGGTCCTCGCCCTTCAATTCAAGATAAAGCACAGAGCTGCCACTACCAATAAGAACAAAATCAGAACATACACATCCAGGGGGAACCAGGGGTCGCAAGCCATTGAGTAGTTCAACAGACTAACCCACAGGCTGTGGGTTACTAGGCTCCTGGGGACTGTGACTCAAGTCCGCACGCAATTACTCAGGTAATTTTCCTGCCCTCGGTATCAGGTTTCCTCTTTCTGCTACTGACCCTGAGAGATGAAGAGAAACTGTGTGCAATTCCGTGAAGTCTGGCGGAGGAGAGACACAGCTTTATGAACGAGGGCACGTGTATGCAGTGATGTGTGTGTGTTGGAGGGTTTGCTATCCTGATTGTCTAACAAACCCAACAACGTGATAGAAATGTTTATCATGGGACATGCTCTACATGAGAAGGCAGGGGCTGACGGACTGCAAACAGGAAGCATTTTTGAGGGATAAACTGCTAACCGCTAAGTGAAAGCAAGAGGCCCCATCGGCCAATGTGAGCCTTCCTGCTGAGTCTATGAACTTGGGACTGACCACAATTCACTTTCTTGGTATACCTCATTTTTGTTGTTAACTTTAATTTGGAGTGAATTATAGACTCACAAGAAGTGGCAAAAATATTAGTACTGAGAGTGCCCACATAGCCCTCTCCCAGCATCCCCCAAATAGACTGCAGACATGACTTGGATTTCACCAGCTCCGGGATGCACTCAATTTCCTTTATTTGGAATATCTGTGTGTATAATTCTACGACATTTTATCACATGCATAGATTCATAGAACTATCACCACATTCAAAATACAGAACTATTCCACCACCACTAAACAACCACTGACTTTTTTTATTAAGGTGTTAATCAGCGCATACCCCCCAGGGCATGAAAAGTTCAGGCCTTGTTTGGCCTGAGTCTGCTCTCTGGACTGGCCACACAAAGTCCCAGCTTAAAAGGCTTTTATAGCTTGCAATGGCCAACAAGATATGGTCTAAATTCACCCATGTGGCTCACACAGTGCCTCTGTATCAGTCGAGATGAGCTTCAGTAAAGAACAGCCCCCAAACCTCAATGTCTTAGACAACCAAGGATGACTACTTGCTCACACTTCATGTCCACCCCAGGTTGGTGGGGCCATGTTCATCGTGGCGGGCCGGGGGCCCATCAGATGGAGCCTCCACCCTCTCTAACCTCACCAGCCTCTACAGTGTGGGGAAGAAAATGTGGCAAGTTGCACATGGAATCTCACAGGCTTCCACCCAGTGGTGACAGATGTCACTACTGCTCACATTTTATTGGCAGAGCAAGTCTTGCAGTTGTGCTTAGCTTCAAAAAGCCTCAACTCTCCCTATGCCCAGAAATAAGAGAAATGCAAACATATACACAACGAGTAACAGTAACGACTAACACAGTCCATGATTTTGCCCTGTTTACCTCTCCCGGCTCATTTCAGGCCACTTCCTGCTTCATACCTTCATTAGTGGTAGAAAAATTTAGAAAAGACAGATGCATATGGACAAAAAGAAAGGCATCAACAATCCCACCACCCCCATAATAACTGTTAGCTTTTTAGCTTTCCATATGTCCCTCCCCTCTTCTCTTCCTCTCCATCTATCCATCTACCCATCTATGCAGCCAGCCAACCATCCATCCACTTAGCTTTGCTTAAGAGAAACAACTTCTGACTATAACTCTGGATCGCAAAATGCTATAAATGCTTCTCCAAAAAAAACAATAAAATAGACTGTGAAATAAAAAAAATTTAAAAAAATGCCTCTCCCACCCCTTCCCCAAATCCTCACCCTTTTCTTTAATCACACCGGTACACGAGTTTATCATCTCAGGCAAAAGAGGAATGTAAATTTATTTTAAATTATGTATACAGATGCTGGTACCCATCATTTTAAAAGAGAACGGCACAGGTGGCATCCCACACATGAAGCATCAGGCAACGGCTAAGTAGCTGAGAAGCCCACCTGCTCCCAACACCCCAGGCTCAGCCAGGAAGCCACAGTGATGAAGCCACCCACACATTCCTCTTCCATTTCCCTGGAAGTCAGGGGACTCTCCGCGCTGGCACAGTTGACCAGCAGTCTCAACAGGCCAAGTCTTCCTGGTTTCTTCTTTACTAAGTTCCAAAAACCTCTCTTAGTGATTCAGGAGTCTGCAAATGCAGAATCAAAGCGGATCTTGTTGTTGTTATGCAAGAGTGATCTCTCACACCACTTTATGACTCTAAACCAGCCAAGTATGACTCAGATGCGATACTGCCTGAAGCCAAAGGAACCATATGGGGATTGTGAGGTATTTAGACAGAGAAGTGGGAAGATGTTGTCATCCACAGGGGACGGCAGAGTCCGGCTGCCCCGGAGCCACAGCCCAGCGTGACCACAGCACCGGCAGCGTGACTTTGGGGGAGCTGCGCAACTGCTCTGGGCCTGACACCCATGCTGAAATGTGCATTTGCCCTGCATGGTTAGGGTAAAGATCAGGTATGATGCAGATAAGATACAGGGCACATAAATAAGAATTGATAAATTTAAAAAAAAGAATTAATAGTATTTGTAAGTCCACTGCTAAAACGTGTTGCCCAGTGTTTGTTTTTCGGTCATAAAGCATATTAGCAATTGTAGTCTCCCTTCTTTATTTCACAAATTTGCCTTCAGTAGCTCAAAGTATGAAGAGCAACGCTGTGATGAAGGATGGATGGCACACGACCCCAGAGGAGGAGGAAGGAGGCTCACTGAATCCCCCTGAGGCCAGAGTACCCCAGGTTCCAAACTCAGGAAGGGTTCTGAACCTGAAAGGTGCTAAGGCTATGGTGAAGGCCATGGACTCAAGACGGACCGCGTGGGTCTGAATCCCACTTCTAGCACTTACCAACTGGGTAAGGTACTTCCTCGTGTGCAATCAGTTTTCTCTTCTGTAAAATGGAAATAATAAGAGCACCTGCCTTATCAGGAAATGAGGTGATATACGTAAAACCCTTGGAATGGTGCCTGACACCTGATGAGTATTCCACAACTGTGACCGATGAACAGTATTACGGTGACTGTTTTTCTCGTTGTCTTTCGCACAGTCATCCTCATCAACACCACCACCATCTGCTCTGAAATGCTTCCTTCTTCACTGAGAGACGTGAGCGGGGCCCAACTGGCCAATGGCAGCAATCGCTGAACCCTGGCCATATGAGCCACTCCCCACAGAACCCTCTCCACAGCAACCCTCTGGGGGCAGTTATTATCACCCGCCCATTTCACAGATGGAGAAAATGAAGTTCAGAAGGTGACAGCACGACTTCACCCAGATGATAACCGGCAGAGCCACGATTCACACTGAGCCACGATTCTGATCAGTAGTGCGTATTCCACGATACCCACACGGCCCACCTGTCCTCGGGCCCCTCAGGGTCCCTCACAGCAAGGCCAATCCCAGGGGAGACCACCAGCTCTGCAATCGCCCCATACAGAGGCAGCATGCTGTCCTGCTCCTGGTCCACAATAAGACAATACTCACAAGAGCGAATTCATTCACTCACTCTGCCTCTAAAGGTAAACACATCTTCCAAAGATCCCATCTCCTTTACTTCTTTTCTTTTATTCCCCATCACTGCAACACGTAAGAGGAAGTACCTCACACTCATAATCCGCTTACCATGAAGGGAAGAACAAAAAAGGTAACATCTATTGCTAAGAGGTCTTTGGAGAGCTGTACCTCAACAATTTCAAGTGGCCAAGCATATTATTTAAAAACATTATTCCTTAAAAATCATTATTAACTGTAAGCTGCCTATGAATTAGCTGGAGTATATCACTGAGTTTTCTCCTATCCGATTTCTACCCGTAATGAACCCAAAGTAGTTGGTCTAGGAACCAAGCTATTGTGTGTGATGGGACCTCACAGTGAACTCAGGTGGGTACACTTCAAAATACTCTCACCTAGTCCAGGAGCCTTGCTTCCTCCGCTCATCCTGAGAAAAGCATCCCTGCTGCACTCTCTCCACTCAGTCCTAGTCTAGTGGCAGGTGAGATCAGCTCTTCCTCCTGTTGTGATACAGGCACCACCTCTGAGTTCATCAAAAAGAAGAGCACATGGTACGACTGCTGGAGATGGAAGGATGGAGACACTCAGATGGATGTATGGGAGCAGGAAGCCCAGCCTCCAACACACCCAGAGGAGATTCTCTTTCAGCAGAGGGGGCTCACCCTAGGGAACCAGAGGGGCAAGACTGATCATTTGCCGCGAATCCACTGCTGCGTATGCTCACTTGAAAGTGCCAATCTGTGCAGATTTGATGGGTGTGTGCCCAGCCTCTCTGACATGTACAGATGGGTTCGTTTCAGGGTTTCCCAGAAAAATGCTCTCATGTACATATATTTATTGGTAATGAAAACCAAAAAAATAAAGAGCATATATGACATTCTTGCATTTATTTTTCACTAAAGAGTCATAGGAAAAAAAACTTTTTGAAGTATCTATCCTCCCTCATTTCACAGACTAGAAAACAGGGGCTCGTATGGCTTCAAGTTGCACAGCTTAGTAAGACACAGATCCAGGTTTCCAACTGAAACGCAGCTGGTTTCGACACGCGTGTCTCCGACGGGGTACCACTCTGTGCTCTAGCCCTGTCCTCATATTCTTCAACAGATGACACCAAGAAGCTATCAAGAAATTAACATCCTCTATATATTCTTGTTTGTGTCTCTTTTTACATCATATTTATTTTATACACTTAGAGTTTACAAGAGAAGCCTACAGCTGAAAGAGAAAATGTAACCAAGTCAATAATCTACACTCAGAGCTTATTGCTAATGGCATCCTGCAAATTCTAATGCAGCGGGCCTTAACTGTATTATGCCGATGCCTCTCACCCTTCCACTTTACATACGCTCGGTCCTGATTTTATGTTCTGAAACCTTAACTAGGAGTTGTCACATTCACAACAGCAGGAGACACTGGTGCCGAGCATGGTACTGACAGGACATTATTCACTGAACTATAGTACAGACCTAACTACACTGGTTTCATAATTCACCCATATGCTACGCAGGACTTCACAAAGCTAACTTCTCCTGTGTTACTTGAGTGATGTTAACGGTGGCCACGGGTGGCGGCATTTTTGCTGGGAAACACAGGAGTAGATAGAGATTCGCATCTCTTTTTAGCTCTTGCACCTCTTAGGAGGACAACCCTGAGCCGCGTGAGGGAGTCTGATGGGGAGTCTGCCCAATCTTGCACACGCCTAAAGATTAAAGGGAGGTACTGACAAATGTTCTTTCTGAAAGAGCATTTCTACCCAAGAAGAAAGCAGGGTTTGGAGTCTCTTTTACGGCTCTACACACCTGTGTCAATCTGTATACCACTGTGCCTTGAACAAGGACAACGCTCTCAGAGGAGAGTCCAATTTCGAAACAGGGAACCAAACCAAAAACGATCCCTAGGGAACCCCTGGATTTTTCTTTGAGCTTTGAAGGGGAGGGGCTGATTTTGTCATTCCTGACCTTCAGGTCAACCATCGGTCAGCAACCTTCGCTCCTGAGCCTCCACTAGTGCCCCTCAACTCTGTCCTCCCCACTAAATACATAAACATCCCTAATAAGAATATCATGAAAATGCTTTCTTCATTACATACTGGTCAAAATGTCCGCCTTGGGTTGCTGGGACTCAACTTATAAAACACTTGTATCAATATCTACAGGTAACTGGGAGGTGATTCAGGAGAAATCGCACTGGATAACAGCTCATTTAAAATGGGGTGTGAGTTGTGCGCGTGTAAAACAAAACTATTAAAAATGCTCAGACGGTAACTGGCAATATTTTGCACTCTGGAAAAAAAGATGCTTATCTTGCCAGAAACTAACAAGAGAGTGAAAATACTGGAAAACCTTCCAATCTCCTTCTACGCGGTGTATTAACTTTGCAGCTTAAAAACAGTTTAAGGAAGGACAGCAAATGGCACGGGAGTTCGGCAGTCAACATCACCAGGCATTTATGCCTTGCTATTGAAGGAAGAGCCTTTTTTCACAGTGAATTTTTCATTCTAATGTAAGTGATGATTTACGTTAACTATAGGTAAAGCATGGTTACATTTTCCTGAAGGATTGCAGGCAAGCAAAGAGTAGTACAATAAGTTGAAGCGTAAAAGCTTTCTCTGTCATAATATTTATTATAATGGCATATAAAATAGCTGAAATAAATAATAGATGACTAAAGGTAAATTCATATGATAAAGAATCCTTCAGCAGACACCATTACTTTTGACTGTTCTAGTTTTATACACAGTTGAAGACTCTTAATAAACAGGCCCTATATCTTACGTAAGTACTAGAAACATCAACAATGCGCTTTAAAGGCAACAGACTGGACATCAGCTAATTTACTGTATAATTATATCCTTAACAGGAACAGTCTATATATTTTGACTATTTAATAGGTGGGTTCTTAATGAAACTTGTTAAGCACTGGAAGCCCCTTCTTTGGGGAAGTTGCTGATAAAAGAAAAATCAGTGCCCCCTCCCCCCCCCACCAAGATTCACAACAGCATATAGTTTAAAACACAGAGATGTGGGGCCTGTTGATTATCTGGTGACAGGTCAATGGTGGTTAGTTAAATTGACTAGAAAGAGAAACAAGATTTGTCTGCTCTGGCTGAAAGGCTTCTGAATTCCACATGAAGGACCCATGAAGTCTAAAAGATGCTCAGATGGAGAGAGATGATCTTCACTAGGATGGAGAGAAACATACACAACAGGCCCGCGTCTGCCTCGGGGGTTCTCAACCAGGGATGTACCACCCCCAGGGAACCAGGGGCCATCCGGCAAGGCCTGGAGACATGTGTGGTGGTCACAACTCGCTGGAGGAGCGGGGTGCTGGTCTCTAGTAGGTGGAGGCCAGGGACGCTGCCGAACATCCTACAGTGGCCCTCAGATGGCAACGGTGCCGAGGTTGCACGTGTGAGTTTGCTGAGAGGAACGGTGATTTACCCTAAGTGGGCTTCAGCGATTTAAATTTATCCTTATTTATACAAATAAAACTGGCTCACGGATGAAAGTACAAATAATACAGAAGTGGATAATGTATCAAGTGAAAATATCTCCGGAATCCCACTGCCCCAAGATAAACAGAGTGACAGTCTGATGCAAATCCTTCCAGAATACAGTTTCTACATACACAAAAACACTGGGCCACAATGTATTTCTACAAACACTATATCATAGTTCATGGGTTATTTTATAATCTGGTTTTCCCCAGTTAACACATCTAAATAGAGCGCGACCCACATTCTTCCCAACCAGTAGGTTTAGCTCCTTGCAGAGCTGTTTACTAAAACGTGATCCCCTCTGGGTGTCTCAGCCCACCACATCCTTCACTGCCTTCGTGAACTTTTTACTTCAGCTGCCAATACCTGACCTTCTTTATCTGTAAAAACAGAAAACAGAAGAATCTCCTCCTGGGGATTACTGCGAAAATTCAGTGAGACAATATCCGTGGGACGCACCTTACACAGATACGCTCTAAGTGTTAACCGTTGCTGTTGTTGTAATTAATATTATTTTACGTAGTTTCCAGGGTTTTGTTACTAAAAGCAATGATGCAATACCTATGTTTCACAATAAATGATTTCTTTTCTAAAGGATAAGTTCCTGGAAGTAGAATTGCTAGGTCAAGAGATACCTACATTTTAAATTTTGATAGATTTTTGCTGGGTGTCCTCCAAAAAGGTTATAGCAATTTCTATTCCCAAGAACACTGCAGGAGAGTATGAAAGAAAACCAAAGCAACCAATAATTCACATTGACATTTAAAGTAAATTAAAATGCACAGTTTTATATCTCTGTCTCTGATTCCTGGTACACAGTGAGTGGCAGAGAGTAGGTTTTTAAGACAGGCTGTAATTTACAAAATGAATGAATGAATGTATAACACGCCACCAAACTTGGGACAAATTTGTAAGTAGAAATAAAAACAAACTAGTGATATTGGCAACAGTGATTTCCCATAAGCCATTCAGAAAACCAGGCTCTTCTCCTGGTGCATCAGGCTGGCTGGCTGAGGGCCTGCCTGTTAGAAGCTGGCTGCACTGCGTGGTGACAGATGTGAGCCTGGTATGCAGAGCACACAGTAAACATGTAATAGTATCATCACACTTGGGGAGTGACCACGACAGTTATTCTTAATTTATGGATGAATCCAAAGACAGAAATCTTTCAGAGGTTCTGCAGGAGCAAAGCAGCATATGCAACAGATAAACTAGAAAAGATTAAAAGAGTATGTGCTTCCGAGAGAAATGAGGTTTCCTGCTTAAAGTGACGTCCACCTAAGCAGCCTCTAATAAGTTCCGACCTAAACACCCAGAAAGGCAGAAAAGCTGAGAGCTCAACACAATACACACAAAGAAGCCACAGTCAAGTGATCCCCAAATGAGGTGCATCTTTTACATTACCTGCGAAACCAAATAAATTACTCTTAAAAAGTAATTGGAGCCAGAATTGAAACAGTAACAAAGAAGAGGTGTTTCTTTAAGGGGGAGAAGATTTCATAGAGCCATTAAATCACGTATGGCCTGGTTCTGCTGGTTAAAATGACCGTCAAAGGAAACAGCTTTCTACGAAGTAAGAGAAAATTTAGGTACGTATGTGAAAATTTCCAGAGGAAAGGAAAATATCCAAAGGAAGGAAGGAAGAGAGGGAGGGAGGGAGGAAAGCGGAGGGAGAGGATGAGAGAGAGAGAGAGGAAGGAGGGAGGAGAAGGAAGAAGGAAAAAGAAGGTTAGTTTAGCTTCCAAACCAGCAGCAGCAGCAGGGGAAAAAAAACAAAACTATATATATACATACATATATATATATGTATGTATATATATATGTATATGCGCATGGGGTACACTAGATAAAAAGAAACTGGATCAATGTAAAAATAATATCCAAAGAAGAATTAAAATCAGTAACAAAGGAAAACACTTGGACACTCGGTAGAGAGGAGAAACAAAAAAAAAAAATTCAGAAATTAGTACAGGTACATACATAATAACAAGAAATATAAATGGACTTAAATGCACACGTTAAAGGCAGAAACCAACTAGAATTTAAGCAACACCTCTATGTTGTGTAAAACAGTGTGGATAGAGAGAGCAAGCACCTCCCAAACCAGTTCTCCCGGGTCCACTGTGTGGGGTTGTGCTGAGAAGACGCCAGCCAGCCAGCCAGGAACTACATTTCCCAGCCTGCACTGCGGTGGGGCGGGCCTCTAAGCTTCTACCAATGGCTTGTGAGTGGAAGAGTGTGTAGCTCCTGGGCTACTCCTCACAGGAACGGAGTTCCCTGCATTCTCTCTCCTTCCATGTGATGGATGTAGATTAAGACGATTTTCTCAGGGGCACTAAGGCCACTAGATGAAAGGAGCTTCGATACCTTATTCACTGAGTGGGCCACAGCCCTCTGTCGGTCAGGGGCACCCAACGTGGATCTGTGTCATACACTGGAAATCACTTGATAAAACTGTTCTCATAACTTGAAAGGCAGATCCAGTACCAACCAAGCCTGAAGCTCGGGAGAGGAGCCAGGACGTCAGTGCGGCTGACTGCTCCCTGCTGCTTTTACCAGGGAAGAAGAATGATACAGCTCCCAAGCAGAAGCGAAATTTGGGACATTACAGAGTTGAAAATCCAACTAATTCTGAAGCCCGAACAGCAGAAAATAAGCCTGAAGATGTCTTTGAGACATAATTTCAAAGAATTCAGGGCAACGGCATATATCACATTAATGATACAACTTTCCCACCCAAGCTCTTTACTCCAGATAGCACAGTAGTAGTCGTTATTGAGTAGAGAGGAAGAGAGACACGGACAGACAGAGACAGACAGACTGGCTGAGATTGAGAAAGGTTCAGGGAAAGAAAGTCAGGCAAGCTTTTAGATTTCCAGGGCTTTTCTGACAGCTTAATCAGGATTGCTTCTGGAAACAAAGTCCGAATAGGAGCTGAGGAAAGAGGGGTCTGTGAGGAGTGGCAGAGTGACCAGCGAAACGGATGCTTCTGTCCACTCATTCCCCGAAGCATGCTGGTGTGGGCATCAGTGCGTGGCCACGTTCCTATCTGACTTGCTCTGTGGTCCACTCTCTTGTAGCCAAAAGGGACGAATGAGTCACACTGGGTAATTCTGTTAAAAGCCAGCTAAGTTACAGACTGTGTGTTTTCAGAAGAGCAGCACAGACAGCATGGGGGGGGGGGGGGGGGGCGGCCCGCTGGGGACACCACCTTATAAATGTCCATTAGAAGCCACTTTGGAACGGCATGCATGTGAAAGCAGCTCGGCCTTAGTGCCCGTTCTCCCTGCCTCTTCAATATTTATAAACAGCATCATGCCTGCTTCCTCCAGCTCGACGATACAGGCAGAGCTTCTGCTGCTTACAGTGGGACTGGGTGGCCAGAGCTTTCATCTCTGTAAAGAAGGGACCAGATCCATTTGGTCCTTTGTTCCACAAGGAACGCAGATGTGATGAGGCTGCACTCCTTTTGGGGATACCAGTTCTGCAGAGCAACCACCAGAAGGATTTGGGGGTGTTATGGCTGAGGGTCACATTTTCTAGTTAATCTAAGTGTCACCTCTCATCACATATCTAGGACCTTCAGACTTCCTGCCCCTGTATACATTTACAAAATCCAGTCCAAGAGGCAACCACTCACTATTAATTAAACACTTCTGAGGTCTTACCCTCTGGCAGATACTATTCAGGGAAGGGAGGATTATGGACTTTGCCACATTTAACCCTGCTGAGCCCTTACAAAGTAGACCTAATTACCTGTACTTTATAAATAAAACAAACGCTGAGAAAGCGTCAAAAAAAATCTGCTCGAAAATCATATAATTAGTACCTGGCAGAACTGGGATTTCAGTTTTTCCTCCATTCTGAAAAGCCATTTCATCTTACAAGACAGTATTATTGTTTTTGTGCCAGAACTTTCTTTCCAACCCTGAAATTACCCCTAAATCCAGGAGATTATGGTGTGGTCCAAAGGTACTTCACTCCCAAGAATGCTGTTCTTTCCATGAACCCAAAGCCTTTATACTTCTTTCATGTTGACCATTAAAATTGTAACTTTATGATTTAAAACAAAACAAAACAAAAAAACCCAGCTGACTTCCGCCTCTCCCCTCACCCCATCCCCAGGCCCTGGAGGAGCCAAGTTTGATACCTAAGTCATGTGTAATTTGAAATGTTTCCATATGTGTGGAAATAAGATACTAATCTAACCACTTGCTCATTCTAAGTTAGTGAAACAGACTTTTCTTTCCAAATGGCCATGAGTCCTTTAGAAAGTCAGCAAACTTTTTCTGTAATGGACCAGATAGTAAGTATTTTAGGTTTTGTGAGCCATGCAAACTGCTTAACTTTTGCAGCATGAAAGCAAATGCCGCCACAGATAATGGAAAGGAATGGGCGGGGCTGTTTCCAATAAAACTTACTTTACAAAAACAGATGTTGGGCTGGATTTCCTCCTAGCAGGGTATAGTTTGAGGAAACCTGTTTAAGACAAGAGTCAGGAAAGATGGCTGTGTTTCCTTAAGTCTAACAGTCTCGTGTGTAGTATTAGTTGCAGATTCCACTGAATGTAGGAGAAAAAAGAACATCATACTATGCCTTAAAGTGTGTGTGGTCTGATCACACAGGCTGCCCCATGAAGACACACCCAGCACACGGCATAACAAGTCCCAAGCAGTGTGTACAACGGACTGAGTGGTTATCTGTCAACATTGTTCCTTGACAATAATTTCCTATTAAATAATGTGAATTTCGGGAGTATGACACTTTGTAAGTATCTGCACTAAATGGTTCCTGCAATTCCACATGGCTGCTTGAACACAGGACCTTTCTGAAAAATACTTTGGCCGTTCTAGAAGTTTATAAAAACTTGTCAAAAAATTGAAATAGAGGTCTCTAGACATTTTCCAAGTACACCAATCCTTGGGCATTTACAGTGCGAAGGATATTTTTTCATTGGGCTCAAAGTTATGTTCCCAGATCTGCTAAAGATTCTCTCCAGAATTCTAACAACAAGCGTCAAGTCAGAAGCCACATCTTCTTCACTGGGTATGTGAACAGGATATCTCTGTCTTGCTCATATGCATTTACAGTGCAGAAAAAGAAAAACAAAACAACAAGAAAACACCACTTCTCTTACTGAAAAGAGAACTATACACTTTCTTCTTTGCTGCAGAGAGGAGAGTTGCAGGTGTAGAGGCAGAGTTTGGGTCGGGGGGAACCATTTGGGTGGGACAGGCAGAAGTACACACAAAAAAACAAAGCAATGAAAACATGAAATAAAGAGACTGCTCATAAGAGAGTTACTAATGAGGCCATTTCTTCCATGTCCTGGGATTTTCCCACTCCAGATGACCGCAGTAGATTAAAGGCAAGTGAGAGACTATAGCCATTCCCTAAATTAGCAAGAATTACAGGTCACATTATCATGATTCGGGCTAAATTCATGCCTTCTGCTGGGGAGAGCAAGGATGGTCCTTCCAGAAGGTATCTGAATCATTTTGCCAATGGTGAGGGGTTTAAATCCCTCAACCTTGACAGGAGTCAAAACCAAGCCTTGTTGAGAACCAGAGTTTCTTACTGGCAGAATGTTTTCTGGGACAAGAACCCACCAACCACCTGAAATACAGGGATATACGTACTTCCAAGCAAATACAAACCCCACTAACTCACAAGAAAAGACGAAAGCCAGAACAGAATCATAACCTCCAGCTGGCTCGTGGCACTGGGGTCCTCCAGTGGACACTTTGAGCATCGTGGACTGAGTGAAGAAGAGCCATGGCACCCACAGTGATGGAAGGTGGGGCAGCCCCACCAGTTACTCTGGGCCTCGTGCTCTGCTGGCTACTTTGCACCCATCTGAGATCGCCTTCTTTATCCTCAATGCCTTTAAGAGGTAGGTTTTCCCATCTTCATTTTGCAAGTGAGTAAATGGAAATTAAATAGCTTGAGGTCATAAGTCAGATGAAAGGAGGATCTGAATCCCAGTCTAAATGACCCTGAATTATCTGCCCCTGTTCACCCACAGTGCCTGTAAACTACAATTACTATGACCCTTTCCGTGAAAGGGAGAGAGGATATCGGGGACTAACAGAACCCTTGCAAATGATGAAATTCCAAGTACCTACGCAGAAAAGGAAAAAGATGAGAGAAATCTGGAAAAGGCCAGAGAGACCACATGCGTAGGAAAAAGTAGAGAAAATACCCCATTCTCCTGTTCTCCTGAGATCCGTAATCACATGCTGCACTGTTCCCTGCGAGCGCAGACATACACAGGGCAGCACATTAATCCTTCAAACACTAACAGATGCTGGCAGGGCTTTAGACTGGAATGTATTTACAAAGTGACAAATTATGTTCTGTATTAGAGAGAGAGAGAAAGAGCACCCACAAACAGGCTGATAAATGTCAGCTGCCGTCACGACAAACGGTTTATTTTTATTATACTGTAACCACAATTTTTTTTTCTTTCTTTTTTTTTTTTTTTCCCAGGGAGTCCCAAAGATTTATTTGTTGCAGGGAAAAAACAAGATTATATATGACACAAAGTAATAACTGTAAGATCAGTGATATTCCGGGCACCCTGGAAAGCTACATCCAGGCTGAACAGTGCTTCTAAAAATGCTACCTTCTCCCAAGCACAGTAAATGGTTAATAAATCAGCACCGATACAATGCCTTGTAATTAGATACAGCCCTAGCTCACAGACCAGCCAATTGATAGACAATATCCAATTCCCCCTTTACTGGCTATCAGGAGGGTAGAGTAACTATTAAAATAAATTTAATGGCTGTGACAGGTAAGAAAATATACCAGAAGCTAAATTGTAATCAGTATCTCCAAACCCAAAATAAAATTAGCTGCAAACATGGTCCCTGAAAAGGAGGCTTATGGATGGAGAGCGACATCCACAGGCCAAGAAGGGCAAGGTCACTAACTCACAGGAATGTTCAACCTTGAAAACAAGATTGGGGGTGGAGGGGGCGGGTGGCATCTGGCCTGGGGCCAAGAGAAAATGTAAGCATTTATTATTAAGAGACCACCTGAAGAATTCCTTTTATTCACTTGGCCAGTCAAATGTTGGCAGCAGTGACAGGCATGCCTGAGGGGTCTCCAAGGCCATCTTGCAGAGCAGCGGCCTGGAGTCCACTCCCCTGCTTCTAGGTCGGCCTCCACCCTTAACTCCCTCTGTGACCCTGGGCCAGTCCCAGCCCCCCTGGGAGCTTCCCTCCTCTCAGCTGTGAGCTAGAGGGTTTGGAGCTCCTCGGGTGGCCAACATCTCTCCCAGAGTCCAATCCTTTGTCTGATAGGGCTGAGGGTTGGTGGATACAGGAGGGCGGGCAGAAGAAAATGCATGCTGGTGGCCAAGCAGATTCAGTAGAAAGAGGAATATTTTCTCTTCTGGGTTGCAGGTTTCTCATGAAATCACCACTCCCCACACTAACACACTCTAGAAGCAAAATTTTAAAAAGATATGACAGGGACACGTAAATATATTCAAATGCACAGATTAAATAGAAGGGTGAAGAATCTCTGTGTCTCTCTCTCTCTCTCTCTCTCTCATACACACACACAATCCCAGTGATGACTACATGAAAAGGTGGTTCTTCTTTCCTGATAATGGATAGAAAAGACTGTTGGGGGGCAGGTAGATGGGGGTTGCCCTGACATCAGCAGGAGCTCTTCTCCCCCCACCCCACCCCCCAAACTCACTGCAGGAGACGTGAGAAGGAAGCCCTGGTGAGAAGTGCACAGTGACAGTCCCTGGGGTCCAGGGAACAAGATGCAGTCCTGACTCAGCCACCTCCTTGGAACCCTGGAACCTCACACTTTCCCTCTGTGGAACCATAAGGTTACTATCTCCTTCACGGTGGGAAGGTTAGATAAGACCATGTAGCCTGGAGGGCCCGGCACCTGCCTGACACAGAGGAAGTTCTCGGTGAACTGTGTCTATTGTTTTTAAGCTCGGGCTGCTCCCTGGAAACCTCCTCCCTCCAAAGCCCTTTCCAGTCCTAAAGGAAATACCTGCCTTCCCTGCAATACCACGACAGTTTATTCTTCCTCTATCCTAATTCACATCCCCATCACCACTTCCTCATGTCGTCTCTTCTTGTTTCTAAAGGGCAGGGGGGACAAGACAAGAGTCAACACTGGGCATGCTCCCATGAGTCCCCTTCCGTTCACTAGGCCAGTATGTCCCGAAGAGCAGGCCTCCGTTCTCAGTAGCCTATGGTGACATGAAATCAAAGGTGGGAAGCAAGGAGAAAGACAGTGAGAAGGGGAAATTCACTCCATGAAAATGACAGTTCATCACAGAAGCCAACTAGAAGAGGCTCCTGGAGGAGATGGTCCAGACAAAGCTGCAACAATTTGAGCAACAAAATAAATGATGATATTACTGGACTATAAACGGCAGAATAAAATATATACCTGTGAATCTATACGAATATAAATAACTGAATCTATCAACAAATGGGGGAAACGGGATCGCTCTTCCTTCAGAAGAACTCCAGTTAATCCATGCGGAAACCAATGCAAGAAATACAAAATCACCATCAGGCAAACACCACTGTGATAACTGCTATAGACGAGATCTACTCATGGATGTTGAAAGTCAGTGTGTGAATGTTTAAGGAGAAAGAGAGTGCCAGCATAATCTCAAAGATTCTCCCCCCAAATATTTATGTAGTACAAAGAAAAAATTAGTATCAAATGATGCTGGAGAAACTGAGCAGACATCACCTTCACCAAATGATCAAGGTGACTTCACTGTGAACATCACCAGTGAAAGACACACCAACATCATGTACTGCCTGACCTGTTTCCCTAAGAAGGACACCACATCATTTCCAGGATGCTCTTGCCAAAATCTGCTTTAACTCAATCTAATCATTTAAAAAAAAAAAAAAATCAGATGCACCAAAGTCTCAAGAGCAAGAAGGACAGGGAAGGAATGAGGAACTCCAGGAAGACACACAAAGATAAGATAGGATCGTGGACCAGACCCTGCACTAAAAAGAAGACGGTGATGGAAAATTTGTAAAATGTGATTAAGGTAGTATAGTTAATATTATAAACTAATGCCAGTTTCCTAGTTTTGATAATTATATTATGGTTAGGTAAACTGTTAAAGTTACAGGAAGGTAAGTAAACCCTCTGTGCATTTTTGCAAGTTCTACGTAAACGTAAAGTTACTCTGAGAAAAGTTCGTACAATACAATGAAACAGCTGTCTTTCGAAGCTGGTGTTCCATGTTAAAATACCCTTTCTTTTATAAAGTAGTGTTGATTGTTGATAGAGGCATGTTGTTACATTTTGTTGATTTTGTTGTTTTATTAGTGTCCTTCTTAGGGGAAAAGAAAAAAAAAAACTTTGGCAAGCTTAAGTTGGTGTCCTCATTTTTGCTTTCTTTTGAAAAAGTTTAGGGGATCCTGAAATCAAAAAATCTGAGAACCACTAACTAATTTTAAGCTCGTTTAAAAGTATTTACTGATAATTGGATACTGAAGCAAGGCAAGTTCACAACATGAGTACCATTCTCTTCACGGAACACTATCAATATTCTAATCACAAAATTAAGTCCCTATATGCTACTGCAGCGTCAAACCAAAAGGAAAGTCATGGTCACCTCCTCCTGGAAGTGCCCCCTGATCACTCCAGGTTGCTCAGGCTCGTCTCCCGGGGTCAGAAGTAGGGATCTAGCACACGGTCTTTGTTTCTTCACGTGCTTCTCACATCAAATTATGAGTTTCTTAAAAGCAGGACCTCTCATGCACATCTCTGTATCTTCCCCCAGTGAAAATTCAAGGTATTAAAAAAATTTGATATGTATCTCTGTAGCTTTTAAATGAAACTTCACTGTTTCAATACATAAGCTACGAAATGCTGAGAAACTCACAACTTAACTCGGTTTCAGTCTTTCTATCTCTCAGCCCCAAGGTGGGTTCAGTCCCAAGGTGGGTTTAAAACAAACAAACAAAAAGTCATTTCGTTTACTTCCTAAGTACCAACTATTGATCCCTTATATTTTCTAAGTACTCTCCTTATAGCAGTTTTGGGGCCCTAGTGATTAGTGCTTTAATAAGGATTAAGCACAGCAAAAACCTCAGTTTGTACACCCTGAATCACAGATTAGCCTGAGAGCTTTAAAGGTTATGTGAAATGTTAAAACTTTTTGTTTAACATACTTTAAAAGTCGAGAAGAATACTGGGACACGTGCTCCCGGTTATCAATCAAACGCACGCTCATTCAGCAAGTAATACAAATCATTAGAAAACGATAAATACACAGTGATAGTGAACGTGTGGAAAAAGAGCCCCTCAGACAGGGCTGAAAGAAAGAGTATAAATGGGAACAACCTCTCTGAAGAAGAATGATCAATTTACGTTTAAAAGTCTCACTTGGCCCAGGTAAATCAGCAACACTGCTGGTGACTGTGAAAAAACTGAAAATAGCATCTGTGCCCAGTAAGAAAGGACTCATTTAGTAAGTTATGAAGGCATAATGTAGAGTCACTAGAACTGTACTGCCAAAGAATACTTACTGATACAAAAAGATGGCCAAAATACATCAGGAAAAAAATCAGACTACAGTGTGATAGCAATTTTAAGAAATACAGATAAATATATTTGAATTTTAAAAAGACAAAAGGAGACACACCAAGTTAACAGTGATTGCTTCTGAGACTCAGAAGTACTTACTCCTTATTTGCGTATGTATAACTGTAATTGTGAAATCTGTCAAAATAATGATGCTGTTTCTCAATCGGGAAAAAACTAAATAGCAGAGTTCTAATTTCAAGAAATAGATATATATGATATGTGAATATATAATATACATGAATGAATTTACAGCTGGCATAGGCATTTTATTTCCTGGAAGAACACACAGGAGATTATTTTTTGGTAGCTGGACTGATTTTAATCGATGTTTAAAGGGAAGAGACTTGTCCTTTGGATTTTTCTGTGTTATTTAAAATTTTACCAAGGGCATAATTTTTTTTTTTAATAAAGAAGTACTTCTAAGAGTATCCAGAAAGGTAGGAGGAAAAGTTAATCCTGCGTGGGTACTCTGCCCAGCCCTAATCCATAACTCAACCCCTCAAAGAAACAAATCCCCAGGCACAAGAGTGACAAGGGAATAAGCACCGACCTTCCCAGGATCAATGCTTCTCTCCCTCTTAGGAGAGAAACCACAGGCAGAGAAATCAGGCTTGATCACGTTCAAATCCGGTTTCTAGCACACTTAGCTCGGTGATGCCAAGAAATTCACCAAACTCTCCGAGACCTGGAGAAATGGAGTAATTATATATAGCTGGCAAGAGTACATGGGTGTTGAATTAGATAGTGAGTATACAGCATGTAGCAATGTGCTTGGATGGGGAGGAAATCAATAAGCATAGCTAGGGACTTGCCTGGTTGCACAGTGGTTAAGAATCCGCCTGCCAACGCAGGGGACATGGGTTCAATCAGTGGTCCAGGAAGATCCCACATGCAGCGGAGCAACTAAGCCCGTGCTCTGCAACCACTGAGCCCATGCGCCAGAAATACTGAAGCCCACGCACCCTAGAGCCTACGTGCCGCAACTACTGAGCCCACGTGCTGCAACTACTGAAGCCCGTACATAGAGTCCGTGCTCTGCAACAAGGGAAGCCACTGCAATGAGAAGCCCGCACACCATAACAAAGAGTAGCCCTCCACTTGCCACAACTAGAGAAAGCTCGCGCGCAGTAATGAAGACCCAACGTAGCCTAAGTAAATAAATGCATAAGCATAGCTAACACCGATAATAATAACTATCATCACAACAATTATGACACCTCCAACCCCAAAGCTGTGCTGAAAACTGAGGATAACACAGGTGGAAATGTGTGGTGCAGGATAAACACTGAGTGTGTCCCAGGGAGCACTCTGATTATACCCAATCCTATTCCCCCATTGAAGTTATGATAATACCACAGAGACAATGTTTCAGGGAGGTTACACCCTCTTACACACACTGATTTAATTAGTCAAAAACAGCCACTGATGGGAAGAGAAGTGGCCTTGCACAGAGAAAGAACACGGCTCAGTGGAGGTGCCGTATCTTTCCACAGTTGAGTATGTGTGTGAGAAGAGGGTTTTCTATGGTCGTCCCTAAGCGAGGTCTCGGCAGCATCTAGCATTCTCTCTCTACCAGTGGTTTCCGTATTGTCATTATAGCACTATCCAGAGGACCCCACTAGCAACCCCTTTGCTTCCTGTCACAAGGAGTATTGCCAGACATCAGGGACTTTTGTGCCACCATTCAAAGGAGGGGCCATCCAGGCCATGTGTGCCTCAGGGGAGAGAAAGCAGAGTCTGCCTGCAGCACCCCCTTCTTGTACCCTTCCTCAGCCTTCTAAAAACCCCTTCCTGTATCTCTGTAATCGGCTTTCGGAAAATGCAAAAGGAACTGAGGCAAAGATACACAGAGCCGTACACAGTCAAGCTTCATTTAGAAGCCAGCCATCTAACTAACTGCTGATTGGGCAAAGTGCCCAACTCACGTCGCAAGCCGTGCACGGGAACTTTTATTTCCACGGGACCATCTTCCACAGAGCACCTCTTTGCCCCACTGCCCTGCCCCTACGTCTGCTTCGTTCAGAGCGCTGGAGATGAGGTTTTGGGGAGCAAGACTTAACATGAAGTGGAGACGCACGATACCTCCTCCTTCCCTGCCCAGGGACTGCAAGTCTCTCACGTGTCTGCAAACCCGCAGGAAAATCAAGCATTTCATTACGGACATTGAATCTTCACCACTTAGAGGAGTTTTACTCTTATTTTAAGTAAAATTTGATTTGAACACATGAAATGTAAACCACCATACAGATACAGTAGAAAAAATATATATGTGTACATGTGTGTAAAGACACACACACATATATGCATACAAGCATATTTATGTACAGACACACACACACATACAGGAACAATGACTGAACAGGGAAAACCAGTTTCCTAATTGTTGAAGCAGAGTGACTGGCATCTGGGGTCTCATTATCATCCTATCTGCTTTACTTTTGAATATATTTGAAATTTCCATAATCAAAAGATTTGTTTGTTTTTTTTAAAGACAGGCTATATAGGAGAATACAAAAACATGAAAAAGAAAAAAAAATGTAATTGAACAGAACTGGAAGGAAATCTATCAAAAATTACAAGAACATTTAAACAGTTTACAGAGTTTAAATAAGAACATGCTTACAGAGTCAAAACAAAAACAAAAACCCACACACACAAGAAAATAAAAAACAAAAATAAAAATTTTTTAAAAATCATATATTTATTGGCAAAGATGTAAGAATAGATAATTCAGAAAGATTAAGGGTAGGACGCAATAAAAAGCAAAAAGGAAGTTGCCTGCAGAGTAGTTTTGCGCATCTGAAAAATAATGGTCTCTTCAAAAATGGAAATGTTTCCCAGTCGTTATTGCTGGTTTACACAGTTTTCCAATATGTCATCAACCATCAGCACCAAATTAAACTGCAATGATGAGCTGATTACCAGGTTGCAGAGCCATGAATGAAATCAAGTGCCTGGTTTCCTCTCCAAAGCCATTTGGCAGTATGTGCAAAGTCCAGGGGTTTCGGTTAAATAGTCATATACCTGCACGTCTGACCTCCTCCAAAGGAGAAAAAAAAAAAAAAAATATCAGCCGACACGTGTTCTTATCCCTACGCCAAGCAAAAAAGAGATGAGCCCCTTTATTTCTGGGGTGGTGGGAGGGGTGCGGGCTGGGCACCAGCAAACGTTTCCAAACAGATGTTTACAAACAGAAGGTAACTGATAAAGACCCAGACACAATGCTGCATTGTCTTCCGCGAGTCACAGAGGAACCCATTGGAGCCGCTGCAAAGAGCCTTCCTGGAAACCATCCAGGAATTAAAAGGTGCAAACAAGCTGCCTAATATCCTTGCGTAGACTGAATTCTTATGAAGAAAATAAAGTTTATTGTCTGGAAAGAGAGAAAGCATGAGGAAAGCAGTAAAGCAATGGAGGTGAACAATGAGACAGATGTTCACTTCAGGAAATAAAGAGAACAGAAGAAGCCATCACCGCGGAATTTTACGAGGAGCCTGACAAGTCGGCCCTGCACCAAGGGCACCGGGTAAAGTGGGAGGCGGCGCGGCGCCCCCAGAGCTGCTGACCTTGCGGAGCCACGCGCAGGTGCCGCAGCCCCGGCCCAGGTGCATGGTGCTGCGCCTCTTCCCAACTTCTCCAGTTCTTCCCAAACCCGCAGACTGTAATTTGTGAGGACAGAGAGCAGCGTCCCTACCCTTAACAATACCCCCCCCCCAAATAAAAGCCAAGAAGGAAGGAAATACCCCAAGGTCTTTGCATATCAGGAAATGCCCTCTCGCGCTTTAGATCGACTGCAAAGAAAGCAGCGACTCGGAGAGAACACCAGGTTGCCCTTCCTGCCCCAACCGGCTCTCCGGCGGCAGGAAGGACAGAGAGGTGACTACTGACTGGACATCTCATAGTGGTACCACTGTCCGGTGATTCATCCTCCTTGATGGATTCAGTGGGCTGCATCCCCCTCTTCCCTTGGACCTTGGGAAGCTCTCGGGAAACAACTCTTCAGCCCAGATGGAGCATCTGGTCCAAACTCACAGCTAAGATATTTGGATGGTACTTCACCCCTTGATTTACCTAACTGCCTCTGAACCCTAATATCCTCACCGGGGTCCTTTTCCTCTTGTGATATTACACGTGGATCCTACGTAGGCAATCTCAAATCCTCTGCGAAAAGTCAAGGAAGTTTGACTAGACGGATGATATGACAAGAGGGTAGAAAAGGGATGGATATAGTTCACTGGCAGGCAGGCTGGCTGGCTGGCTGGAGAGGTTGACCACAGATATAAAGAAAGATGAAGGGGAAACAGGCACTAGTTTACTTTTCCCACATACAAAGATTTCCGGCAGTGTTACTATTTTACAAAAGGAGAAACAGAACAAAATTCCCCATTCCAGTTAACTTCTAAGAATGCTTTCCCATTACGTGAGGGAGGTAAAAACATTTTTTACACCCAAGAATAAACGTATAATCTATTGTTACGATTAATCTCTTGTCTACACTTCTATCCAATTCCTTTGTGGGATGGACACTCAACCATCAGCCACTCCTGAAAGATCCATATACTCTGCTAGGCACTGGCAGGATGCAGGCCTTCTTTAAGGGGCATACGCGCAACGGGTACTGTGGCAGGCAGAACAATGTCCCCGCCCCACCAAAGATGTCCACGCCCCACAACCTGGAACCTGTGACTACAGCAGGTTACATGGCAAAGGGATATAAGGGCTGCAGATGGAATTAACATCCTAATGAGCTGACCTTACAACGGAGATTATCACAGATTATCAGGGTGGGCCCTGTGTCATCACTGGGTCCTTAAAAGTAGAAAGAGGCAGAAGAGAGAGAGCTAGACAGGTGGCAGTTTGAAGGAATTGGCCAGCCTTTGCCGACTTTGAACACAGAGGAAGGGGCCAAGATCCAAACAATGTGGATGGCCTCTGGAAGCTGGAAAAGGCAGGCAAATGCATTCTCGGCTGCAGCCCCCAGAAGGAAGGCGGCTCCGCCCACACAGTGGGTTTAGCCCACTGAGACCCACTTCTGACATCTGACTCCAGAACTGTAAGTTAATAACTCTGCGTTGTTTTAAGCCACTCAGCTTGTGACATTCCGGCTTAGCAGAATAGGAAGAGAACACAGTTCTGTAACATTTTTAACGGGAGATTTCACCCTGCAAATCCAAATTTTTGGCTCCTCTTGAAACGTGCAGAGAGAGAGGCCAACATCCAGCCCACAGGTCCACACTGTGACAACCAGGTGGGCGGAGCTGCAGCTGTCCTCAACACGACCCCTCTCGTGGGCCACAACCTCCATCACTCTCTACTATCTCCCTGACTCCACCGTAGTGGCCGATGGTGAAATGATGCCATCAGATATCTGGGTTCTGAACCCTTGGTCTAAGAGACTAAAAACGAAAGCAGACAAAGAAGACATGCACAGAGAAGCAGGGCTAACGTTCCCCAGGCATGCACGGTTTAGAGGCAGCCTCTGTTCTAATCCACGAGGCAGGAGCCACGTCATAAATGGCTATTAAATATTTTGAGTAGAAGCAGAAGCAGATGCTTCTTGAAACATGCCTGCTTCTTCAAACATTCTGGAAACGCTCACCTCTCAGCCTCACCTAATAGCTTATACGATGTCTTCCCTCGACCCTGACCCCCTTGCCCCGTAAACCAGGCCCAGTTTATAGCCACAGTTTTGGTTAAACCGATGCAGTCAGGCCTCCTGCGGCTTCTTACATTTCCACAACTGCTTGACAACGTGGACTTGTTTCTGCAGAATTATTCCTGCTCTTTCCCGAACTCGAGTGGCACGAACATGTAAAGGGGCTTAAAGGAGCAGTTTATGGGGACTGTGATTCGGCCTCTCTGTACCGTAATCTGGGAGCAATCTTTGTTGGGATGTGAATCGCTCCTGTTCAAGCCTTCCCTTGGTGCAGGGATGCTCTCAGTGGCAACCTTGGGGTGATAAAATGCTTCTCTCTAACACTTAGACGGTGCATTCGAAGGCCTGAAGGCCCACTTCAGACCATTTAAGGACATAAAATGAACACCTGTGAGAAGAGAGCATCAGCTCAACTGCTGCCTCAGCCTCCAGGGCTTCACGGGGAAAACGTCTTACGTTTCCCACGTGGAAACAAGTAAATTCAGTGGAAATCTCTCCAAACGGCCTAACAGTCTCAAGAACTGGAGAACACAGTAAAGATGGAAAAGATCTTAGGGTACTCATGAGCCTCAGGTTCACCCTTCTGTTTACAAGGCCTGACTCATAACTTGAAACCAATATACAGGTTATTAAGAATGAGGGAAGGCAGATGGTCCAGTGGTAAAGAAACCACCCTGCAGTTCAGGGAACTTGGGTTTGATCTCAGGGAACTAAGATCCCACATGCTTCAGTGCAGCTGGGCCCATGCGCCACAACTACTGACCTCACGCACCTCAACTAGAGAGCCCGTGTGCCGCCAACTACAGAGCCCAGGCACTCTGGAGCCTGGACACCACACTAAAGAAGAGAAAACCCGCACGCCACTACGGGAGAAGTCCACGTGCCACAACGAAAGATCCCACGTGCCGCAGCTAAGACCCGATGCAGCCAAAAATAAAAAAATACAAAAAATTAAAAAAAAGATTGAGGGAAGGGCATCCAGGATGTGGGATGGGTGGCAATTCTGAGAATCAGCAAGTCCTCACTCATCATTCGCTCCTCAAGATGTAGCATCTTTCCATACTATAGAAAATGATGGTATCGTTATCACACCAAATGTTTTATCCCAGTAATTTCTAACCCATAGACTGCCGGCCAGAAGAGGTTTAACAGGTGCCTCCCCACCCTGCCCCCATACAAATAAAAAAGGTGACCTGAGAAATTGTAAATCATTACGCAAATCGCAAGTTCCAAGAAGTTGTAAAGTGGTAAAGCAGTTGCCTTCACTTTGCTTTCTGTAATTTTGCCCCAGGGTTTCCAATCTCAGAACTCGTTTTCCAAAGAGTGTCATTCTGGAACATGCAAACCCTCCACTTCCCATGATAAAAGTTTAAACAGTCATTTCACTGTGTGTGATCCCCGCCCCCTGTTATTTCATGGGTTTCTCTCTTGAACATTCTCAACGTCTTCCCTGCAGGAGCAATACAGACGCTAGGGATGAGGAGAAGGGTGGTTCTGCTAACAGTAATAGTACAACTCCTCCTCCTCCTCAAGTGTAATGATTAGAATCGTGTTAAATGATATTTTAATTGTTAATAGTAGTTAGTAATTTAGTTATTAACAGTAGTCCAGAATTAATAATAATACCAAATACTACCACTAATTAGTATTAATAATAGTATACTAGTCATCATCACTATAAAGATAACACTTACTAAGAGCTTAGTAATACCAGGAATTTGTTCTAAGCACTTTACTTATTCCATCCTCACAGTGCCTCGATAAGAACAGAACGCTTCTCGTTGCCATTTTACAGACGAGCACAGGACTATTCAGCAAGATGCCCTCAGCAGTAAGGAGCAGAATCGGGATCTGACCCGAGGCAGTGCCTCTGCTGAGCCTGGCCTCTAACCAGCAAGCGATACTGTCAGAATGGCCGTCATCGAAAAGTCTACCGATAACAAGTGTTGGTGAGGATGCAGAGGAAAGGGAACCCTCGTACAATGCTGGTGGGATTGAAAACTGGTGCAGCCACTATGGAGAACAGGAAGGGGGTTCCTCCAAAAACGGAACGGTACACTTTACATGGATGAAGTATATGGTGGGTGGATTATATCGCAATAAAGTTGCTTGAAAAATAACGCACAAATATCTGTCCTTGAAGAATTCTTGGTAACAAACTATTTGGGGCAAACCTCACAAGGGATGGCAACACATCAGGTGGTGGCTGGGATTCTAACAAGATTACCGAATGGGAAGAATATGGTATATCCACGTGAGAGAACACCGCCTGGCCACTGAGGATCACGTTAAGAAAGAAAATGTATTGGCATGGAAAAATGTTTGCAATTTATCACTAAGGGCAATAAAAAGCAGGCTATGAAAGAGCACGCACAGCACAATCTCATTTGGCTTAGAAATATGTATGAGAGGGTATATATATTATACAGTATCTACATAACGTACAGAAGGGTAACAAACTCACTTCCTTGACGCAGGTCGAAGTGTTAACAGGGGTTATTTCTGAACAATGAGGCTGAGCCCTGATTTCTAAAAAAAAAAAAATCAGTACAGCCCAAACTTGGGATCCACTGTTCTCCGATCGCTGGGCTTACAGGAATTATTTCTACACGGTGTTCGTCACCCCAAAGCGTTACTATCTCATCCATGACAGCTGCACACCACGCATGCTTTCAGTAACTAGAAACAACTGCACATTTGGTTTGGCGGACAGAAAATCTGTGAAGGGTGAGAAAAATATCACACGTGGGCGCCGCTGGGGCTCATGCCACTCCAGGGCTACAAGGAGGACCAGGCCGGGCAAGACACTGGGCGACGGAATCGGACCATGCGTGCAGGGTGATCACATGGCCAGCTGACTGTCGCCTCCTCAGGGCAGCAGTAAGTAAGACCGGAATAGAGATGCCTGCTGACAACCATCATATCCCCGTGTAAACATCAGGCAGTGGCATCTGTTATATCCTCATCCCAAGCCATGAGAGGCTGAATTGTGTCTCCCTAAAATTCATGTGCTGAAGGCCTAACCCCAGGACCTCAGAATGTGATGTATTCGGAGGTAAGGCCTTTCAAGAGGTGATTAAGGTATCAAATATTAACACAAACATGTGGAATCTAGAACAATGGTACAGATGATCTTATTGGCAAAGCTGAAATAGAGACAGACATTGGGAACAAACATATGGGTACAAAGGGTGGAGGTGGGGGGTGGGATGAATTGAGAGAATGGGATTGACATATATACACTATTGATATTATGTATAAAATAGATAACTAATGAGAACCTACTGTATAGCACAGGGAACTCTACTCAGTGCTCTGTGGTGATCTAAATGGGGAGGAAATCCAAAAAAGAGGGGGTGTATGTATATGTATAGCTGATTCACCTTGCTGTACAGTAGAAACTAACAACACTGTAAAGCAACTCTACTCCAATAAAAATTAATAATAAAAAAAGAGGTGATTAAGAGGCCATGAGAGTGGGCCCTAATCCAAAGTGACCACATTCTTCTAAAAAGTGCAATTTGGACACACAAACAGATGCCAGGGATGTACACACAGAGCAAAGACCTTGTGAGGACAGGGAAGGAAGGCAGCCGCCTGCACACCAAGTAGAGAGGCCTCAGAAGAAACGAAACCTGCTGACACCTTCATCTTGGACTTCCAGCCTCCAGAAAAAATAAATTTCTGTTGCTCAAGCAAGCCAGTCTGTGGTATTTTGCTACGGCAACCAGAGGAAACTCATACACCAACCTCAACCTACAAGGTGTCCCAGTCCAGCCTTCCTCTCTTCTCTCCTGCTGGGATATCTTCTTCTCAGGCTTTCTCTAATTTCTGATGCTCGATTGCCCCATTAACCCATCACCCCATCCCTGCAACACACACACACCAGACACACCTTTGCTCTAATAGTTGGGTTATACACCTGACCTTCTTTCTCAATTCTCCCATCTAGACACCAGCACGTCTCTGGGTTAATCTACCTTCCTGCATCCACGACTCTTCTCCTACTCCCATCCTACTGCCAACAACCTGTCCTCTTCCCCCACCTCCTGGGTTTTCTGTTAGGATGGCTCTTTGCCACCATTCTCTCCGGGATCTAAGTAGCATGACAGAGGTTCCTCCAGTTACAGTTAACCTTTCTGATCCCAGCATCTCTACCGACTGTCCTCTCTCCTACAGTCAGAGGACATGAGATCTCTGTGGGGCTTGTGCCATGCTAAGACGAAACACAGCTACGAAGCAAAGATATTTTCAAGTGGTCTCTAGACCTAAGGGCTTCGTTCCCACTGCCGTGCAATAAAAAAAGAACTTGACCTGAGCTTTGTAGGTTGGGGGTTGAAAGCAGAAAGGTGTGTTTTTTTAAAGAGAAAGTTTTATGTTCCTTTAAAACTTGGACATGATTTTAAGAGAGTCTTATTCTTGTCCTTCCAGGTAAGCTTTCATCCTGTTAAACGGAATGAGACCCTAATCCATATTGTTTTATGAGGAATCGCTTTTAAGATATGCACAACATTTAAGGAACATTAAGGAAAAGCGGAAATTGAATTCCTTCCAGAAAAGCTTTAACTAGAGATAAGAAAGAAGGCAATAGGTTAGAAATATTTCCAAACTTATCATCAGAAATTGCCAGGGCAACTGTTTAGTGGTCTTATGAATTTCAGCATGAATTATTTTTCAAGACTTTTAATGAGAGAGTAATGCAATTAATTTCCAAGGAAGATAAAAGTAGAAGCACATTCTCAGGCCATCTGGAGAATACAAGTGCCTTTATTCATTGGATGACTATTTACCCAGGGTCTACTTAGGTGTGGTACCGAGAAGGATAGAAAGATGTATAACCCCAGGTGGCTGATGAACATGTAGGCGGTGAAAGGAGGTACAGGCAAGGATGATGTGATGTGTGTGGGGGGGGGGCACTGTTGTGCAGGGAGGTGACAAGATGACTTGCCAGGTGAACGTACCCTGCAAAGGATACATGTGGATGTGAATAACCTGGGACTAACAAACTAGGCCAAGATGCTCAGAAATGGACATAAAGATACGGCAGTCAGAGCAACGGTTGAAATTTGGGGAGTGGATGTGATCTTCAGGGGAAAGAATCTAGGCAAAGACAGAGCGTCAAAAATAGAATTAAAGGGGGACACTAAATTTAAATGGTAGAAGAAGAAAATGGAGCTAGCGGTGGGGTGGGTGGCAGTGAGTGAAAAGGCAAGTGTTAGAAGATATGGCTTGACTGTCGTAATGACTGCACAACTCTGTGAATATACTAAAAACCATTCAATGGGTGAATTGTATGGTATATGAATTACATCTCAACACAGCTGTTGCCGTTGCCAAAAACGGGGGGGAAAGGTACGGCCCATAAGCTTATTTTTGATGTTTAATAACATTAGTCATTTATTTTACAACACAAAATAGAACCACAATGAGATCCCACCACATACCCAAATAGAACATCTAAAAGACTGACATCAAGCATTACTGAGGATGGAGCACAATTAAAGTTAGCAGAGAATGTGAAATGATCCAGCCACTTTGGAGAAATGCCCATTAGCCTCTCAAATGTGAAACACAGTCCTAAGCCTGACCAGCTCATCCTGCTCCTGGGTGTTCTCCCAAGAGAACTGAAGACATCTGTCCAAAGACGTGTGGTGAATATTCCCAGCAGCCAGACTCACATTCACACCCTTTCACAACAGCTGAGCTCTGGAGACAACCCAAACATACAGCAACAGGTAATCAGATCAACATAAAGTCAAGGAGCCGCATGGGGGAATACTACTCAGCAGTGAAAAGGAAAGAGCCACTAATAAAACACACAGCATGGGTGAATCACACACTCAGGATGTGGGGTGAAAATAACCAGGTGCAGGGTACATACTGTCTGATTTCACTTCTATGAAATTTTAGGAAATGCAGATGAATCGACAGTGACAGAAAACAGACCAGCGGTCTCCTAGGGCCAGCGCGAGCTCGACTGCAAAATGTCATGACTTGCGAAAAGAAGATATGAAATCTTTGAGGGGTGATGGAAACGTTGTTTCTTCCTCGCAGTGGTGGTTTCATGTGTATGTGCCTTTGTCAAGACTCATTAAACTGTATATTTTAAATGGATGCAGTTTACTGTGCACAAATTATACCTCAACAAAGTTGATCAAACCACGCCAAGCAAGCGAGCGAGCAAAAGGAATGTGTCAAATGCCTCATCTTTCTCCTTTAAAAATCACCAAAGTGGCATCCAAACAGCCCATTCTGCTTTCAGAATGAATGGAAACTTTATTAATGGCCACCTTTCCTGAGTGTCTACCCATGTCACCAGTCGTATAAGGTACTTCCCATATGTTATTTCATTTGATTCTGGCAATCCCATAAAAGAGGGTGAAAATCCCCCTATTTTGCAGTGGAGAGAGGTTGGTTTGCCTGATATTACACAGAACTTGTGCAGCTCGGAGGGCAACATTCTATACTCCAACTCACAGCTTTTCAACGAGTTGGCTGATATGATAGTAATACGAGTAGTAACGGTGATAATAAACTTTTATGGGGCGAACTACACGCCAGACAATCTCTTAGGTCCTTTAGGTGCATGACACCATATATTTTCCACCCGCCATCATATGAAGCAGAACTATCATTAATCCCCTTTTCCACAAGGGGAAACCGGAGCTCAGAGAAGTTAAGTCACTTTCCAGAAGTCCCACTGCTGGGAAGTGACAGGGTCAAGGTGGGAACACAAGCAGTGCAACTCTATAGTCTAGGGTCACCAAATAAATTTTTTAAAGAGGACTTATGAAGTCTTTGTGGAGGGGGGCTGAGATTAGCTACAATTTGAAATGCTTGTATCCATTTTCAATAAGAAAAAAGTAAGGGAAAGTAAAGCTTTATCACATTTGAACACGAAGTGAGTTGGGAAGCTGGGATGGGAATGCTTTTCACTTAATTGCTGCTTTTTAGATGAGGTGTGTATGTAAAGAGTAGGTATGTGCCCAGCACAGAGGTACTCATTACAAGTGAGGTCCCCTCCATGCAGCCTGCACCCATGGAAGTAGGGTGGTATTAGCACACCCTCTGCCAGTTCACACGACAAGATCAAAAGCAGTGATGCCTTATTAACAGTAAAGCCAAGAGATGAGTCAGGTTGGTGGCATTTTCTGTGTTCATTCAAACAGCGGCCGGTAAAGATCCAGTCATCTAAGCAGAAACAAAGGTTCATTTTGCAATCCCATCTTCCTCGCTGGAAATAGCTTGAAAACAGATCCTATGAGTTCGGTTTATACAGCACATTTCTTTAAGTAAATCCCTTTCCATAAGAAAATACAAATTTAATAAATGCAGATTTTAGAGAAATTAAGCGAGTCTCATCACTTACAAGACCACCAAGAAATGCTCATCACCCTTAGTCCTCTGAGCCCAGCATGTTTACTCAGTATCCTGTCAAAAATGCTGCCATTCATTCATAAATACAAGCCAGTGGCCCTGCACCTGGCCGGGGGGTCTGTTCGGTCTGGTGAAATGCACTAATGACGCACCTTCTCCCTCTGCCCTTAGGGAGATACGCTGGACCGTGGCGGAGAAGAGAAATGATGGAGTCCTGGAAAATTTCTTGATGGTGGGGCAAAACAAAAAGATGGGATGACGTGGAGGAAGAAGCAGGAGTGAGGGGGAGAAACAGCGTAAGTGAAGAAGGGAAAGAAAGAAAGAAAATGAAGAAGCCAGATTCAGACCCCTCTGCTCAAACCAGCACGGTTGCTGTCCATGCAGCCATCAGTGTCACCGCTTCATGGACGTCACCGTCGTCATCATCACCTGCATCGTCATTCTTGGCCAAAGGGACACTTTCCAAAGCCGAAATTAGTGTCACACCAACACTGAAGAAGCCTAACGGCAAATAATTTACAACAAATCACTCCTTTACCCATTATTATGCCTATCGAGGAGACATAGGTCTTTTGTTCCCAAACTTTTGGAGTCAAAGGTCACATCCTGATGAAACGGCCATTAAACTGCCCCATCGCTGGGTACATATCCAGACACAAATACACTACAATACTGTCCGCAAAGCCATGATTCCAAGCCCTGTCCCTTTAAAGATGTCTCCTTTCAGCACCTGCACCAGACCTTCCATTATGAAGGCTCAAGGGGGCTGCACCTGAACGCATTAAGACCTGCTCAGAGGAGCGTTTTACACCATGAGATGCGAGGAATCTGGAAACAAGGGATATACATCATCAGGTTCCACCAAAAATGGTGTCTGTTGACAGCTGGCGGTCAGTGACTGATTGAGAATTAATATGGAAATTGAAGGTGGAGAAAAATGAGAACCTGTACACCGACCGTTTAATGGGCATAGAAGCAAGTCTCCAAGGCAAGTGGCTGTGGACTACGAATTAGTTTACTCAATCAACACAGCATCATGGGTGACAGGCAACTAGATGAAAGCTTAGGAGACACACACACACACAAAGAAGATCCTCCACGTTGAGTGTGCAGAGGGCACACAGAGGATACCCAGATGGCAGGCAGAGTCACGGTGTCGTGTCACAATCCTGGCATCCCTCTGCTGTCACATGAGGCTCAAGCTGAAAAGGAAACAGCAAAAACGAGAGAACGGGACAGTGGGGGTGTTGCTCGGCCTATGACAGGGCCATAATTTATGTCAGAGGGATCCTGAACACTGGGCAGCTCTGAGAGTTTCTTGTTTGAGCCAAAACACCTTTCTTGCCACCTGCAAGCCCCTGCTGCAAGGTGAATGCATAGCTTCAAGAAGATGTTTCAGATTCACGAAATGAACTGAGCTCCTGGAGCACAGAAGGGCACCCTGGGTGGACATTCGAAGGCCTACAGGGCTCCACTGAGGCTCTGACATGGCCATGGTCATGGCAGAATGGCGACTTGTTTTTAGTTATCAATCCAAACCTCCAACCTTAGGAAGCGATGGTGTTACCCCTTGGGTGCAAATGCATTCAAAATCAACAGCATTCAGTATCAAAATAAAAACAAAACAAAAACTTGGATGCTGGGAAGCAGATGGACCACAGTGAGGGACTTAACAGACTCAAGAAAGCTGAGTCTTAAACCAGCAATGGGGACAGCCAAGAAATAACCCAATTCACATCACAGAACCACCAAAGGCTTAGAAGCTGGCGGAAGCTGGTCCCTCTGGAAGTGGGGGTGAGGGTGGACCAGTCTGCAAAGTGTGTACAGCCTCAGAACCCCTTCCCCAGCAGCCCAGCCAGGGCTTTGCCATTTCCCAACGCCAGAAAAAAGACAAGGTCGTTCTCTGAAGAGAAAATCGTTGAGAATAGTAACTATACTAAAATCAGAGATTAAGTGAATGCTAATGTACTGAATGCTGAGACAGCCCTATTCCCCCACCTGGCTCAGAGCTATACCTTTCCCAAGCAGAGTACTGGAAGAGAAGGATCTTCCAATACTCTGACCAGCCGACAGGAAGTATCTGAAGATTCAAACACGGTGGTTTTCCTCAGAAAACAGTCCAGCCAAATCACCTTTCAGTGGAATCACAGTTAATCAGTTCTTTCAAGTGCTAAGAGTTGACAACAACTTTTGGGGTCCTATTCCTAAACATAACTAGACATTCACAGATCAGACATCAAGGGAAAGACTTCATCGTCAAAGACAGTGACCCAAACAAAAGCAATTTTGAAGAGGCAGAAGTTACACGACTAGAAAACCTAAAGCAATTATCATTAACATCAAAAAGAAAAGAGAGTCAATTTCATCCTTGAAACAAGAATAGAATGCCATTGAAGGAAAGGAAAAATTGGGAAAACCAAACAAAAATGTTTAGAAATTTAAAATATGCCAGCAGAAAGGAAAAATGGAAAAGTTAGAAGAAATCTCCTACAAAGTAACACAAAGACAAAAATAAAATATAGAAGAGGAAAATAATTATGAAACAGTCTGGGAGGTCCAAGATCTGAATAATAAAAGTTCTTTTAAAAGAAAGCAGGAAAAAAAAAAAATGAGGGGAGAAAAATCACCAATGAAATAATTAAAGAAAATTTCAGAGAACTGAAGGACATGTATTTTGAGATTAAAAGGTCACACTGAGTGCTCAGTACAAGTAATAAGAATAGACTCAAACCACAGCATGTCATGTAAACTTTCAACTCAGTGTTTTAACTGAGGACAAAGAGAACATCCTTTTCGGAGAGTATTTGGAGAACAGCAAGGGGTGGAAGATACACATCTTGTAGCACTTCCAAGACAGAAACAGAGAAGAATGTAAAGATCAGAGATCAAATGGCATTGTACTTCCCAAGAGCAAATCTGAAAGCCACAAAACACATGAGCAATGTCTTAAAACCCTGAAGAAAAAACAATCAAATAAACTGAGGGTGGGAACGAAAACATTTTGAAACAAGCAAAGTTCCAAAAATATATATGTATATCCCATTCTCCTTTTCTAGAAAGCTACTGGAGGATATGCTCCCACAAAACAATAAGCAGAACAAAACAGGAGATTTTAAACAGGAGTTCAAACTCAGGACAGAGGTGAATGGACTTTTCAGGTTATGTGATGTGAAGGTAGCTCAAGTAGAACACCTATAAAGCATTCTTGTGCACCAGGTCTTGAGGACAACCAGTCCAAACTGTATAAGGTCCAAAGACTCTGAGAGAGATTTTTTTTTTAAACATGAAAATAATAGAATACTTGTTATATAATGAACATTTTGAAAAGAGATGTACTCAATCAGAAGAGAGTCTGAGGTTGAATCAGTGACAGATAAATGAAAAACTAAGCAAACAAGAATATGACAAGTATGAACTCCAGGGAAAATAAAAGATTGTATAAGGACGAAAAAGTAATCTTAGTATACTAACACGACTTAGCTATGAAAATATTCACTTACACATTAACAGCATAAAAACTAAATTGTCTTCTCAAAAATCACGATAGAACTCTAGCGAGAGGATAGAAAGAGGGGAAAAAAGGTGACCTCAAGGTAGAAGTGTAAGAATAAATGAAAGCTAAATTCTCTTTTTCTTAGTGCAAAGGCCACAGATACCTCTAAAACCAGATAATCTAGAAGCAGCAGCTTAAGTTATTTAAAGCTATATACATAAAAACCAAATGGACCCCCTAAAGGAGTAAGAGATGAAGAAACAGAGTTGAGAACTGCTTTAATTTTTCATTAAAAAAAGCTTAACAGAAAAACCTGACATTTTAAATTACGTGTGCATATAATTTTTACTAAAAAAGAAGAAAAAGAGAAAAATAAAATGATGAAAAGAATGATACAGGAAAATTGACAGAGCCAAATCCAAAAAAATAAAACAGACAAAAGAACAGAAGAGAAAAGGAGGAAGGAATAAGGGAAGAAACAAGAAAGTGAAAAGTTTTAAATGCGCGGCCAATCACAATTGTATTAGCCTCAAATTATGACAACACACAACCCAAATTCCTAACCATTCCTGTTCTCCAAAACGAGTTCATGATAGATTATGACATTACTGTCCTATATCCGACTTAAAGAAAACACTCTATGGGGAAAATGGGCATTTAAAAAAAATAGCTATCTTCAGAGAAAAATCATCTGGTTCTTCGTGCAAATGGCACAAGATCTCTGTAAGAATACTGTATGTTCTTAACTCCTTTAAGGTAACAATAATAGCAATTTGACATAAAGACATTTTATCCGGCAAAGGGCAAAAAACACAGAAGACAATGTTGCAATGATAAAATTGCTCACTTTTCTCATGACTGGAGAAAACAACAGATTTTTCTCTGTAGATTCAACAAATGATCCCAACTCTTAGGAGCTGGAAGTCCATAAGGGCACTGGTGTCTACGTCTCTACCTGCTCACTAGGCAGTGTTAAGTAAGTGATAAAAATCTGGTTACTCTGGAGATTGTAAGTTTGTATAACTCACAAAACTAAATTGTTCAGTGTTTTGTTTACGTAGGACCACTTAACAGTAAGGAATACACCATGTGAGTACAAAACACAGGACCTAAACGATTAGCCATCTCTCCTTTCTAGAAAGCTTTTGATCTCTGTCAATTTTGATAAAAATAATTACATATGTATAGCATGTGTGTATACACACACACACACACGTGTGTATGTGTGTGTGTATATACACAAACATATATACAAAAGACACCGCCATCCTCATTTACTTGGTTGCTGGGTGACCTGATGCAACTAGCATCTTGCACAATCTCTCTCTAAGGTAGACCGCAGCAAGAAGCCGAACAGTAGAGAAAGGGCACTGCTCTGGCCAGAGGGGAGCACTTCTATACGAATTCCACCTCTAAGGACCTTAGACTCATCACGTGGGCCTCAGTTCCTTATCTATAATATGAAGGAAGGGGAAAGATGATAGCCAAGAAATCTAGCTTCAGGCTTCAATGACACCCGCTGGAGGCATCTTGGCGGATGTGGCTGTCTCACTCTCAGCACTGAGAGCCTCCAGTCTGCAGAACCTTAATTCTCAGAAGGATTTTGCTAGGGGAAATGGTGACACAAATAGATGGAGCTTTTAAACACACTTCCTAAGGGGTTTTTAGGGTAGTGAAACTCTGTTGTATGAGACGGCAATGGTAGATACACGTTCTTATGCATTTTGTCAAAACCCATAAAATGTACAACACAGTGAACCTTAGTGTAAACTACGGACTCTAATAATAATATATCAATACCGGTTTATTAATCGTAATGAATGTGCCACATTAATGCAAGATGTTAGTAACAGAGAAAACAGTACTGGGGGTAGGGAGTGGGGGGGTTCAGTGGGTATATGGAACTCAATGGATCATCTGCTCAATTGTTTTGTGAATCTAAAACTGTACTTTTAAAAATCCCTCCACATATTCTCTCCAGGATTTCTACCCACCTCTGCCCTTGCTAACATACTTAGAAGACTTGCTAAAAGATAACAAAGTCTTACACGTATTATAAACTGGCTGCCTATCACTAACATGTTTTCTCTGAACTGAAGCTAAAAAAAAAAAAAAAATAGTTGGCAATAATTTAAAATCAGAAAATATCATTTAAAGGAGCCAGATTGTTTTAGCCTCTGGTAAAAAACAAAAATCAGCAATTATGGCCGCACTGCACTTCCCCTTGGTAACAGGCAGCCAGTGCCAACAGGCTGTTACCTCTAAAAGAACAGATGGGGATGATGTCCTCTAGTTTGACACAAGTCCTCACCACTCCCTACTGTCTTCCACAAATGCCCTTTGATCCTTCTGTGATCTGCCTGACAACTGCAAGCCATGCATCTCATTGCCCAGGACAAAATGCATCAACATCACCTGGGTTCCTTTTAGAAATGCAAATTCTTAGTCCTACAGAATCATCAGAACTGCAGGCTGTCAACCATGAGCATGTATCAAAATCCTCAGCAGGACTTGTTACAACTCAGGTTTCAGTGGCTCAATCCCCTTCCCCTCCCCTCACTCCACCCCACCCCCACCCCTTATGAGCTTTTGATTCAGGAGGTCTGGGATGAGCTACTGGGTGATGCCAATGCCACTGGCCTAAGGACTACTTTGAGAAACTCAGATTTCCATCTTAGGGGATCTTGTGATAAATCTACATCTCAACTTTTGCTTCCTGGGGGGGATAAGGAACAACTGGCATCTCCTCAATCAATGTAATTTTCTTGATCTGGTTTGATATGATTTGGTGATTTTTTTTTTTTTTTTGAGGGATTTTCCTTTTTCCTGGTGGGTGGTTTTAGTTCTTTGGAAATTTCTCCCATATGGGTGAGTATTTTGTTTAGTGAGCTATTTAAAACCAATGTGGCTTTTTCTTCTCTATGGAAACTGGGTCATTTAAATTAATTCTTGGATTTATAATACATGTAATTAGTTTCAAACAATATACAACTCTATGCTCTGTTTGGGAGTAACTTGATTACACAAATGTGAAAATAATTGAACAGAATGATGGCGAGGAAAACAGCAATAAAAAAATTTTTTTTTCTGATATTTTTTGGCCATGAGGCTACGAATTGTGTAACACCTAACCGAAAACGCTTGCTGTATTTTTAATGGTTCACCCACAGCTCAGAGTAAAGTCTGAACTATTTGTTGTTGGCTGTTGTTATATTCTGTTCCAAGGTTCATAATTTGAAAATCGACTTTGGGGACTTTTTCCTCAGTCTATTAAAATGATTCATGTTGCATTCAACATAAATTGTGCATTCGCAGAGGAGGGTGAGCGCCCACATTCACAGCATAATAACTAAAGTGAATTTTGTGCGAGCCGCAGTTCGTGGCAGCAGTGTGGTATCATTTGTCTTAATTTCTCTTTGGCATTACATTAGGCGAGTGCATTTACATTTCCAGGTATGGCTAACCACTTTAAAAACTTTGTTTTTACAGCCTGAGTAAAGGGAGAATCAAATCTGCATGTTTATGTGATGTAACATCAAATAATGCCATTTTACTGTCTGGAGGACGTGGGGATTTTACATTCCATTTACCTGACTTCACAAAGGCAACTCGGGTTGATATGCAAAGTACATGAAATATTTACCATCAGCAGATTGTGCCAAGCTTCTAAGAAGGGAGGGAAATAAGAGGAGGGACGGAGATAGTACCCTCTGCCATTGCTGTGTTTTTCTTTAAACAGAACCGTAACTAATACCTAAAGTGGATTAGCCATTGAAAATTCAAATCCACCTTAAAATAAAATCAAACTCCAGATAACTTAAGCCATAATTTTAGGTCACGTTTGCAGAACAGAGTAAACATTTGCAATTAATGCATATATATGTATCTTATATATATATACATATATAGACATACATACATACACACATACACAAACATGTATACCTCTTGCTCATGAAATATTTACTCTGAAAAACTGAAATGGATTATCTTATATTTCCATTGTTATTGAAGATGCATATGTTTGTGTATATATTCATATTTTTTTTACCAGAAGAATTTTATAAATGATATACTGAAATCATTATTTCAGTTTGATGGAGAAAGTAAAAAGAACACATCTTAAATTCTTTCCATCAAAGTATTTTTTTCTACAGTCAAACTAAGTGTCAGATCACAGCAGATTATACTAACTAAATTCTATGACTACAATACTGCTTGATGATAAGGTAGTTATTTTTATTTAAACAGAAAAACAAAATCTTAAAAATATAACACCTATACAAAACATGGTCGTTCTCCCATGCTGCTCAGAACATCCAAGAGAAGAATCTCAGTTGGAAAGATTTTTTGTACTGTTTGCACGAAGGTTACCAGCGAAAGAACACAGTTTATGATGATATAGTTAAGAGCATAATAAGTAATGCAGGCCGGTTTCCGTTCACACTGACTTCACCCTGAACTAACTGTGTGACACTGGAGAATTTAAATTCTGTGAGCCTCAGTCTCTCCATCTGTAAAATGGGGATACTGACGTGTCCTGCGTAGCCCATGAGAATAACGTACACTGAGTTTTGATCTGAAGGCACAGAGCAAAAGGAGTCCTCAATGGATGTCCGTGAACCTCATCAATCACCACAATCGCCATCATTATTAAAACCATAATGAATGGGGGGTCATTTGAGTAACTGTGAAATCATTACACCCGATCATAACGACACAGAGGAAAAGCAACAGCTCATTAGCCACCAAAAAAACTAGTTTATCAGCCCATTTAGTTGAACTATGTAAATACTTGGGGTAGATGAATGGACACGCTTTCCCTTGGCTGAACTGGAATCAGCCTTTCAGCTTACACCCCGGAGCCTTGATGAACTCTCGGCTTTCCTCTGACACCCACCACTGAGCTCGTGAGCTCACTAACTCATTCAGCCCCACGTATTACAGGCTACACTCTCCTCGAGGCCTGTGTGAGGCCCTGAGACCCAGGAGAGGAAAACACCTCCCTGTCCATGGCTTTGAGGCTCTCAGTGTCTACAGGGGTGTTTCTTCCACTTTAACTCCCAAAGGCATTACCTGCGGAGGATTTCAGAAATACAGAATCAGAGATTCTAAAAGAGGAGGACCACCAGGGACTTGAGAGTCTGCCTCTTTAGGGAACAGCCCAGACTCCCTGGGAAACAGGTGGGGGTTTGGGGCGGGGGGTGGGGAGGTGGGTAGCAAGCAAGCCAGGCTCGTGGTGGGGGAAAGACCCAGACAGGAAAGAGGCGGGCACAGGCGGGGTGGGGACCCAGGACACCAAACCTCAGATGGGCTGGGGGCTCCGGAAGGCTTCTCAGGGGAGCAGGGTTTGAGCTGAGCCTGGACGGGGAAACCTCTGACTCCCTTCCAGGGCTGAATGGCATTCCAAACTCCTACCTCCGCCACGACCAGCAAGTGCTTAAGGGCAGGTCTTAGAATTCAGACTTTCCTGCTCCAAAGCCCAGCTCCATCCTCTCGCTGTTGGCAAGTGATGGAACCTCTCCATGTCTTAGTCTCTGTGTCTGTAAAAAGGGGACAATTCTATAGATAGCCCAAAGGCTGTTAGAAGGATTAAATAAAGCAGTGCCTGTAAAAGCATCCGACGCAAGGAGGCACTTTATAAAATACCGTTGAGTGTGGACAAACCAAAGTGCACGTAACGAGGGCATTTAAGGATGAGTCTTTCAGAATAACAAAAACATCCAGTCATTTTACGCCCTTGCTCAGGAGTCTGGTGAAATGAGCAGGAATGGGCACGATTACTCCCATTTTACACAAGTTGTGGTTACAGAGCTGTGTCTGCATGTGTCTGGCCCACTCTCATAGTTAAGTCAACTTTGTACATGGAACTTAAAGCAAAAAGAATGAGCAGGAATGAGTTGTCATGAAGACAGTCTCCAAGGAATCTCATATCCATCGAAACTAGAAAAAGAAGCCACTGTGATGAGACTCTGTATATTAGTACGTAACTGCTTTCTTACCTGGTTGCCTGTGTTCTTAGGAAGGAGAAGGGGTTATGTTTGCAAAAAGGACACAAATAACAGCTAAATAATAATGGTATTACCTTCACTCTTAACTACTGTTCTGGGAATTCATAAGACTTCCAGCTGAATATTTCACTTAATAACAAATGCAAGCAACTCAAGTATAAATGAGAAAACACTCTCAGTGGTGATTTCTGCAACTCAAAGACACTTTAGTTGCAAATAAAAGCCCTCCCAAATTATGGACACAAATCTGAATCAAACATATTCAGGGACTGTTGGTGTTAAAAATAATACAGTGTATTAAAAAAATCTATATTTTAATCTTTTTGGGGCAGAAACAAATTATCTTATTTACTACATGAATGGTTTCCTCAATTTAACGCCAATCTTCAGTGTCAACTTCCACCTGTCTGAATAAACAGGCTGCACAAGACTAGATTATTTATATTACGAGGTAGTGCTTAAAAATAAACTGGAGAGATTACTTTACCTATATTGAAAGTAAGAATAACATGCTTATCATCCTGGCTTACAAAAACCTAATTTCATTCTCTTCTGTTTCCAGGAGGAAGTCTGAAAACTAGACATGAAATAGTAAATTAAATTCCTTTGAGGGTGAGTGAAAAGAGGGAGGAGCATCTTTAAATGTTCCTGGCGTGTTCAGAAAAACACACCCATACACAGTATATACAAAGACTGCTCCAACTCTGTTTTCCAGCTTAATAACTAGAAGTGGAACATTTGACCACTCGTGAAATTTTCTTTCAAAACACAGTCATTTAGGACATTTTACATAGTGTTTTGGCTGGTTTAGAATCAGTTACTGTTTTTATTTTCTTTAAATTTGTGGTAAAATATACCCAGCATAAAATTTACCACTGTAACCATTTCAAGTGGACAGTTCCGTGGCTTTGTACATGCACACAGTTATTGGTCTGTATTAAAACAGCAATGATGAAAGCAAACATTTGACATTTGGTTTTGTTGTTATTATGGTTACTTTTTAAACTTATTTCTGATGATTTATTTTTATATTTTTTATCAAGGAATCTGTTTCTTTCCACAATTTCACCTTGAGAAATAACTGTTTTGTGTCTGTGTGCCACCTTTTTAAAAAACAGTTTTTGAAGTGCTCCATAAACTTGTAAAATAAGATACATTCTCTCCTTTGCAATGTTCAATTTTCAACATATATTAATAAAATCAATCTTAGGATATTGTGTTACCCAAAAAAAAAAAAAAAAAACACAAAAAACAAAAACAACAAACATTTGTTATCAAGGGATGGCTTCAATTTTTAAAGAATGTTTTAAAATGCTGGATTAAAATCTACAGTGATTGTCATTAGGTGAGAAAAAAAAGAAAAGATGCTTTACTTTTTATATCTTGGGTATGTTGGCAAGAAACAGTGGGGTTCTTCCCCATGATGGTCTCTTCCTCCCGTATTCAGGAAACTGCTTATGCTTGATGTAGGCTATATTTGGAGACACTGCCAAATGCCACAGAATTTGCCCAGGGAACTTGCTACTTGGCCTCATGTGTCACAGTCACATGCTTCCAAGCAAGCTGCAAAGGCAGGTCACACTTGCCACAAAGCTTTAAGAACTATTTTTGCTGCTATTAAGGCCTTTGGTGATAGGGTCAGCAGATGCCGAAACATCCCTCTTTCCAGAACCTTCCAGGTGGGAGACTGTTCTAAGAAATAAAGCCCTTTCTTTTTAATCTGTTATCATTTCCTATTTCTTGCAGAGAGCCGTTCTCCAAGTGCCCACAGAGGAGGGCTGGCTGGACATGAGTAGCCAGAGGGGGAAAAGCCAGCATCTGGCAGAAACCAGAACCCAAAACTCAGTCCACAGATGCCCTGAGGCTGCAATTTCACTTAAAATATTTCTTATGAGAATTAAAAATACATTACATGGGCAAAGGTGAGCTGTCCCCAGATGGGAGGGAGGGACGGACTGGCAGTGCCACGGTGTGGAAGTGGTTTTTAAGAGTGTCTTTCAACAGAATGCACGGACTGCCTGCCAGGACTCCAGTCACACCTGCAGTCAATTGTGTGGTTCTGTTCTCACTAGTAACTCTTGCTGTGATAGCAATGAATTCACCAAACTTCCTCATTTAACCTTATTTCTGTACTAGCTCTTTTTTTTTTTTTTTAAACCGGAACTAGGGGGCTTTTGGGGGTTTTTCTGCTTGTTTGTTTTTTCGCTGCACTGGGTCTCTGTTGCTGCGCGTGGGCTTTCTGTAGCTGCGGCAAGCAGGGGCTACTCTTCACTGAGGTGCTCTTTTGAATCCCAACACAGAGCACAGCATGCCTCCAGGAACTATTTGGCATATAAGGAAGAACGAACCCTTTCCAATATTCTTAGAGGAATATTATTGGGTTGGCCAAAAAGTTCATTTGGGTTTTCCCGCAACACCCTATGGGAAAAACCTGAACGAACCCAATACTTTTACCATCAGCACCATCATCTTCTTCACCGCCGATTTGTAGAAAAGCGAAAAATTAAACAGCTTGCCCAAGGCTACACAGATCAAGATCTGTATTTCTTTACGTAAAACCCATATGTTGAAGGATTCTGAAGCTTTTCTTAGAAGCCTAAAATAGTTCCTTGGCCATGTGCTCTGAAACAGCCCCGCACAGCCTGGCCCGCACCCGGACCTCAAACACATGAATATTTCTGCAATGAAACCTATCAGTAGTCACATAAAATGGGTCACTGGGACAAATGAGGATTATAAACAAGAATGATATAAAAGGGAGGATTATGAACGATAGGTCCACTCAGCTTTTGATGCCCCTGAGTTTGCCACCAGCTTAAAGAGCATTTTTCACTTGCTTGTCAAGCTTTTGGATTTTTGACCTGCAGATAAGGGAGTTGAGACCTGAAGACATCAGGGCGCGCTGCGGTCTGCTGACTCCGAATCTCTTGCTCTTTCAGTGCTGGCTCCAGGTGCTACCGAGAGTGTTGCTGAAGCCAGACAACCTTTTCAAGGAATCAGTTTAGAGTAAATACTGGAGGCACAGTCAGGGACTGGAGGAGACTTCAGCTAAGGGCCTGCAGAAAAAAGCATCCTCCCTGGACAGAGGAGAGACCACGCTTTAAATGGGAAAAAAACACAGAAGTTGGTGGGAGACCCATGTCATGCCAAAGAGAGGTCTCCCAGTGGGAGTTACAGCAGAGGGAGCAGTGATATTCTGAATGGTGGCTTTTATCTGCTGAGCGCTCCAGGCCCTGCAACGGTGACGGAGCACTGTCCTTGCGGAAGCCTCACGCCCTGCGCCGTGGGTGGTGTTCTCTCCTGAAACACTTGGGGTTGCTGGGGATCAGACACCCCGTGAAGATCCCCAGGCCCATCCCCAGGGAGGCGCAGGACGAGATGAGAAGTCAGCCAGCCCTGGAAAGCGGCACAGCTCTCACCCCATCTGGACTTCTAGGGACACCAGCACGCACAAATCAAGCCAGCCTGTCAGATGATGACAGAGTGATTTCTTTCCCAATGTGGCATATTCATTTATCATCTTTCATAAGACAGACCTGGACTATAATTTAGTCCCATCGCTACTGCTTAAATGAACTCCCGCTTTGGACGCATTCTAACAGATTCTTCAACAGGGGGTCACTTAGGGACTCGGATGTCAGAAGGTCAGGATTTGAGCCCAGAGCGGTGGCTCCCGGGGGCGGTGCCTGGTGCTGTGCTGAGGAACCAGGACGCCAAGGATGACTATTAATTGATGGTGTTGATGATAATGAGCCCCCAGGGGCCATAAGAAAACTCAGAGAGAGAAATTTAGTTGGAAAAGTAGAATGTTTGCATGTATTTGTCATCCCCAGAGTGGGAAAGTTACATTCCATGTCCTTAAAAGCTTCAGAAACTGTGTTTAATGGAGAAAAAAATTTTAAATAAAATTAAATACGCTTTGGCAATAAAGTTCTACCTACATTTTAAATAAGTCGTGCCTTTCAGTGCCTCCATGAGACAATGAAGCCTAGGAGAGTAGCAAGCAAGCAGACAGAGATGCTTGTACTGACGATAAAATAAAAATATCAATTACAAATTAAACATGGGGTGGGCGCCAGAAAGTGTGCTCTATGCTCTTTTTTCAGGAAAGCAACAACCCTGCCAGAGATTACAAAGAAAACAAAACGTAACAAGCAAAATAATGAGGTCAGTGGGGTTAAGTAACTTGTCCAAAGACACACAACTGAGCAGCCGTGGAGCTGGGGTTTTAATATTTATATTCCTTCACGAAGCCAAGCCTCTTCCGTGTGATGAGAGCATTCAACGGCCTAGGTCTCCAAGGGAACGTTTACGACACGGCATCGCCATAGAAAGATCGGATGGGGGTGGCAGGAAGTACAACCAAGACTGAAGATGCTGCCCTGGCACACTGCATACAGCCTTGCAGTGTAAGTTTCTGCAACTGAGCACACGGGCACTGAACGGAAAGCATACAATGACACCATCCACTGCCTTCTGCCCACATGTCAGGCCCTCGTCGGCCAGGCTGTTCCACGGGGATGGAGCTCTGTGGTCCAGGTGGCCCTGCTCCTTCCTCAGCGCAATGAAGGAAGGACCCAACATTCCAGCACGGGATAAGGGGAGGCTGTGGGCTTCCAGAGGGGGGCCCTGAGAGGTCAGAGGCAGACAGGGATTCAAAATCTATAGCCCCACTTCTTAACTGTACACTCAGCATATCCCTCTGAGCTTTCATTTCCTTACCTGTAAAAGGTGTCCCACCACCTCGTGGGGACTGAGACACGGGAACGATACTGTGTGTGCCGAGCACCAGGCCCAGGAGGCATTCAATGCCGAGCATTTCATTTGATTAATTGTTACTATATTTTCCAATCCTTCTCATCATCCAAAGCCACTAATGAGTGTTCGAGTTGAGGCCACAAAAATCAAACAAACTTCCAACCCCTAAACCTTCTATTTCAGGGCAATGGACTGGCTTCCTTGCCTGTAAGGGTAATACATCAGCAGTCACTTGGGTTACAGTCCCATGGAAAACACAGGGTGACAAAAGCCCCTTGCAGCAATCTCCAAGAAGGAGAAATAAATTAATCAAGCTGCCAAACGGAGAAGGCCGGGTTGACCTCCTTCTGATCTCATTACTTCTCTATTACCCTTTTGAAAAACATCCTCTTACAGAGATCACTAATTGAAGATTATGTGGAGGGAAATCGCACCTCTCCATCACGGTGGTAACTTTGCCTCATTTGTCATTCTAATAATTCACTTCTTCTCTTTTCTGAAGAGACAGAGACACTAATGGACTATCATCAGTTAAAAAGGCAATTTTTCCATTTAATTGCACTCATTAAATATGGCAATAGAACAATCGGAAAAGCAATATTCTCAATATTTAATCATAGTATAGGAATAATGAAACATTGCTTCAAAATAAATCTGGGAATATTTATAAAGTCGTAAAAGAGCTGTTTTAACAACACCTGTGATCAGATGCAACATACTGAAAATGAGACACGTGATTTTTCATTTGTCCTGATTAGAGCTGGTAAACATTTGCATTGCAGAGGGAAGGATTCAAACGGGCTGGTTACCCTGAACAGCTAGCTCCGGCTTTAACAGTCTAAGCTGTCGTGTAACTGGCAAATCACTTCCAATGTGTTACAGAGACCTGAACGCTCTAACACAAGCAAGTCTTCCAGGCGAACTTGGCCAAGAAATCTGAGAAATGGGCTGCTGTGCCCAAGAACGGTTCTTGCCCAGAGCGGATTTTCTGAGAACAAAGATTAATCACCACTTTCACATTTTAACAGCCTTATCGAGACAGAATTCGCATAGCAAACAAGGCACTCATTTAAAGTGTACAATTCAATGTTTTTTAGTACATACGCAGAGTCCTATATCTGTTGCCACAGTTGATTTTAAAACATTTTCATCACCTTTAGCTACTCCTCGCCCCCCCACCCCCACCCCACTCCCAGCTCTAAACAATACTAATGTGCTTTTCTCTCACTATAGACTTCCTTGTTTGGGATGTTTCATATAAATGAATCATACAATAAGTGGTCTTTTGTGACTGGCTTCTCTCACTGACCATAATATTTTCAAAGTTCATCTGTGTTGTAGCACACGACGGGACTTCATGCCCTTTTTATGACTGTATAATATTCCACTGCATGGATATACCACAGCTTATATATACATTTGTCCACTGATGGATTTTTTCCCCCCACCTTTTAACTGTTATGAATAATGCGGCTATAAATGGGCCAACCAATTAGTTTAAACCAAGCTCAAAGAGGAAAGCAGAAAAAGCGGAAGCTGTTGGGTCTTCTGATCATACGGTATCATCATCAACTGAGCTTCCTATGTGTACTGTTTGTCCCCCTGCTGTGAAAAAGTCATGGGAGGGTTGGAAAAGGACTGTCTGTTCTATCAGCTAATGTATAAGTATCTTAGTAGGGGCGTCAGTAAATATGCACTGAAGGGATGCATGAGTGCGTGAATGTACCTGTGCTGTTACTGATGCCATGGAAGTTTGGATGCCTCCCCCACCAGCACTAGAATTTCCACCAGTGTACAGAAAGCAAGTGAAAAAAAACAAACAAATCCAGGAAAACACAGATCATGCTCTAAGCTTCAAGGCAAATCCCACAGGCTCTTCTGTCCATCAGATGGCCACCCCCAGACTCTCCTGAGCAGACTTTCTGAAGCAGCCTCTTAATTCTACGCTCAGGTTGTTAAAGTACTTTCTAAGGTTTCTCTATAACAGACCTCAACAAACCACAGACCACCACCCAAAACCAACCCACAGCCAATTTTTGTATGGCCTGTGAGCTAAGAACGGCTTTAACATTTTTAAATGGTTGGGGGAAAAAAATCAAAAGAATATTTAGTGACATGTCAACATTATATGGAATTCAAACTGCAGTGATCATATACAGTTTTTAGTTATTTTTTTTTAATTGGAATGCCACCATGCTTATTCATTTACATACTGTCTGTAGCTGCACTTACCCTGTAAAGGCAGAGTTGAATAGCTGCAAAAGAAACTGTATGGCAAAACCTGAAATATTTACTATCTGTCCCATGACAAGAAAATTTTGCTGACACCTGCTCCAAACTAACTTTATTTACATTCACAAAAGTACAGTAATCTTTGGGGGAAGCATCATCCAGGGACAAAGAGTTAATTCAAAAGTTAACTCAACAAGAGAGCAGACAGCAGTATCAAGCAGCATCAGCCGTGTTTCGTCTTGCGGAACTGAAAACCACAGCCACAGAAAGATAGAGAAAATGAAGAAGCAGAGGACTTTGTACCAGATGAAGGGACAGGATAAAACCCCAGAAAAACAACTACATGAAGAGGAGATAGGCACCCTTCCAGAAAAAGAATTCAGAATAATGATGGTGAAGATGATCCAGGACTTTGAAAAAAGACTGGATGCAAAGATCAAAAAGTTTACCAAAGACCTAGAAGAATTAAAGAGCAAACAAACAGAGATATACAACACAATAACGGAAATGAAAAATACACTAGAAGGAACCAACAGCAGATTAACTGAGGCAGAAGGGCGAATAAGTGACCTGGAAGAAAGAATGGTGAAAATCACTGATGTGGAAAAGAATAAGGAGAAAAGAATGAAAAGAACTGAAGACAGCCTAAGACACCTCTGGGACAATGTTAAACACGCCAACATTCACATTATAGGGGTCCCAGAAGGAGGAGAGAGAAAGGACCTGAGAAAATATTGGAAGAGATGATAGTTGAAAACTTCCCTAACATGGGAAAGGAAATAGCTACCCAAGTCCAGGAAGTGCAGAGAGTCCCAGGCAGGAGAAACCCAAGCAGAAACACACCAAGACATACAGTAGTCAAAGTGACAAAAGTTAAAGACAGAGAAAAGTTATTAAAAGCAACAAGGGAAAAACGACAAATAACATACAAGGGAACCCCCAAAAGGGTAACAGCTGATTTCTCAGCAGAAACTCTGCAAGCCAGAAGGGAGTGGCAGGATATATTTCAAGTGATGAAAGGGAAGAACCTACAACCAAGAATACTCTACCCAGCAAGGATCTCATTCAGATTTGATGGAGAAATCAAAAGCTTTACAGACAAGCAACAGCTGAGAGAATTCAGCACCACCAAACCAGCCCTACAACAAATGCTAAAGGAATGTCTCTAAGCGGGAAACATAAGAGAAGAAAAGGACCTACAAAAACAAAAACAAAACAATTGAGAAAATGATAACAGGAACATACATATGAAGAATTACCTTGAATGTAAATGGACTAAATGCACCAACCAAAAGACACAGACTGGCTGAATGGATACAAAAACAAGACCCATATACATGCTGTCTACAAGAGACCCACTTCAGACCTAGGGACACATACAGACGGAAAGTGAGGGGATGGAAAAAGATATTCCATGCAAATGGAAATCAAAAGAAAGCTGGAGTAGCAATACTCACATCAGATAAAATAGACTTTAAAATAAAAAATGTTACAAGAGACAAGAAAGGACATTACATAAAGATCAAGGGATCCACCCAAGAAGAGGAGATAACAATTATAAATATACATACACCCAACATAGGAGCACCTCAATACATAAGGCAAATGCTAACAACTATGAAAGAGGAAATGCAAGGCAGAAATAGAGACACAGCTGGAGAGAACAAACACAGGGACACCAAGTGGGGAAAGCAGGGAGGGTTGAGGGCGGATGAATTGGGAGATTGGGATACCAAATTGTACACTCTAAATATATGCTGTTTATTGTCTGTTAACTGTATCTCAATAAAAGTTCTTAAAAAAAAAAAAAAAAAGGAAAGGAGAGGAGAGCACTTTCCAACAACAACAACAACAAAAAAAGTTAACTCAGAAGTCAGACCTGCTTTGCATTTGCATCCTGCCTCCAACATCCATGAGGAGTTACTTAACCTCTCTGAATCCCCCTTTTCCTGGCCAAAAATGGGGCTAGTGATATCTATGTCACTGGGTTGTTGTGTAGTTTAAAAAGAGATAAATGTGAAATATTCTGGCACAGATTTTGGCCATACTAATGACTCAGTAAATGGTAGCCATCGTGATTATGTACTATGACTTTAAAGAAGAAACTCTGGAAATGTAGAGCAATGTGTTACATTACAAAGGGGTCAAAGTCCAAATGTCATTCCCCCACCCCCCACCCCCAGGCTGGCTAATACCCAGAAGGTTTGAGAGATGTTAAAAACAACAGAACAACAAACTGTATAATCAGCATATAACCAAATCCAGATGGATTTGGCTCCTTTGCTATTTTGCACTGTTTGTCCTTGTCTCCCCCACAAAGCCCATCCCCCTGGCAAGCCAAGTGAGACGAAAACACACAATCGTCCCGTTTACATGTGACAAAATTGAAACCATTTGGCTTTTTTTTTTTTTTTTTTTTTTTTGGGTAAAACTAGGAGCTGAATGTTTAGGAGAGACATTAGGGGGTGGCCATTCGAGCTGCTGATTTGATGCCACTCATCCAAATCCGCCTTCTATCCACAACCTGGCCACGCGGGCCCCTCACTTGCAGTATGTTTCAGAGACACTCAAAAGTGAAATCTACTTGCATCTGTCTGGTGTGAAGAACTAATGTCACTAAGCATCACCCGGGAACACTGACCCCTACCGCCAAAAGCTGCTCCCCCACCTCCCCGTGTTAAGGACTAAGCCTCCAAGCTGGAAGCACAGTCAGACCACAGCCCTTGGCTGGGAGCCCGCTCCCTGCGGCTTCCGGCTGCACTGAAGCTGACTCCGCACGTGCCTCTGTGCACGCGCCCGCACTCCTCTTCCCGGTCTTAACTACTGGACCATGCGGCTTCCTGTAATTTACTTTTCCACGCGCGCTGGTGTACCACGCAAGACGGTGCCGGGGTAATAGGATCACACACAAATGCAAGCCCCACGTCTTTATTCCCGGTTCGGACATCCTTTTTTTTTTTTTTTTTTTTTTATTATTATTATTTTATTTTATTTTTTTTGGGGGTACACCAGGTTCAATCAACTGTTTTTATACACATATCCCCATATTCCCTCCCTTCCTTGACGCCCCCCCCTCGAGTCCCCCCCACCCTCCCTGCCCCAGTCCTCTAAGGCATCTTCCATCCTCGAGTTGGACTCCCTTTGTTATACAACAACTTCCCACTGAATATTTTACAGTTGGTAGTATATATATGTCTGTACTACTCTCCCGCTTCTTCTCAGTTTCCCCTTCACCCCCCCGCCCCCTCCCATACCTCGAGTTCTCCAGTCCATTCCCTGTATCTGCTTCCCTGTTCTTGTCACTGAGTTCATCAGTACCATTTTTAGATTCCGTATATGTGAGTTAGCATACAATATTTGTCTTTCTCTTTCTGACTTACTTCACTCTGTATGACAGATTGTAGTTCTATCCACCTCATTACATATAGCTCCATCTCATCCCTTTTTATAGCTGAGTAATATTCCATTGTATATATATGCCACATTTTCTGTATCCATTCATTTGTTGATGGGCATTGAGGTTGCTTCCATGTCCTGGCTATTGTAAAGAGTGCTGCAATAAACATTATGGTACAAGTTTCTTTTGGGATTATGGTTTTCTTTGGGTATATGCCCAGGAGTGGGATGACTGGATCATATGGTAGTTCTATTTGTAGTTTTTTAAGGAACCTCCAAATTGTTTTCCATAGTGGCTGTACCAACTTACAGTCCCACCAACAGTGCAGGAGAGTTCCCTTTTCTCCACACCCTCTCCAACATTTGTTGTTTCCAGACTTTGTGATGATGGCCATTCTGATTGGTGTGAGGTGATACCTCATTGTGGCTTTGACTTGCATTTCTCTGATGATGAGTGATGTTGAGCATCTTTTCATGTGTTTGTTGGCCATCTGTATGTCTTCTTTGGAGAAATGTCTATTTAGGTCTTCTGCCCATTTGTGGATTGGGTTATTTGCTTTTTTGGTATGAAGCTGCATGAGCTGCTTGTATATTTTGGAGGTTAATCCTTTGTCGGACATCCTTTTAAGGACTGCATATTCAATCCCACAGACTCACAAACATCAGACGGGGATTTCTGTGGCCGACTGAGGACAGGTCTTATTCCAAGTTCCAATAAGCCTTCCAATTACGTTACTCTATTCCAGCCTTAATTTAATTTAAAAAAAAAAACATATGAACTGTGATCTTATGCTTAGGCTTAAACAATAGAAAACTGGGGGTGGAGGGTGGGGGACAGTGGGTGCTATATAGACTCTCAAGATTTTATACTAGAAATATTAGGTACCGAAAATTTTCTCTGGTTTTAAAATACAAATGCCTAGGAAATAGGCAGGTGTTCACAGTGCAGAATATCAGCATTCTTACATTCTATTTGTAAAGTTATTGGTTGAGGTATGAATACATTATAAGCAGAATAAAGCTACAGACAACTTGGACTCTGATGGTAAATGAGACAATTAACCTAAAATCTTTGCAGTCTGGCACTCACAGCAAGACAACAGCTTCTGAAAGCATGAAGCTATTTTCATCTTCTGCAATCAAATCATGGCTTCAATTAAAGACATATACCCTGTGTTAGGACATATGGTATGGCACCGAAATTCCTCTCTTCTGTTAGATTAGGTATACCATCTTCTGCAAAACAGCTGGGTCGTCTGTCAATAACCAAGAACACCAGATGGTTAGAAACATCCAGATACTTGAAAACATCTGGGTATTTCATTCTTCATCCAGATGTCTGGCATCCCCTAGGTGCAGCCTGCTATCTTTGGTTGAATAACTCTAAAAAGCATTTGGCCAAGAGGTAAGTTTGCTTTATCAAGTCCTTCTCGGGATAATTATGTCTGGCAAAAGAAGCCTATGTTCTTTGGGGAATAATGCTGATATCAGGATTTATTTTATCAGTATGAATCAACCAAACTGTTTCTGGAGAAAAACTAGGGGCTAAAAAACAAATGCAAAATTGTCTTGCTGGTTTAGTCACGTTCAACTGCGTACTTGGAGTTCACAGAAGTATGACTACCCCTAGACACCAAATCAGAACTGGAGTTCAGCATGACAGTTCACACAGAAGGTGACTAAAAAAAAAAAAAAAAAAAAAAAAAAAAAAAAAAAAAGTTTGTTGGGCAAATGCCAGTAGAATTTGTTATAATGCTAGTGTACTCTTCCATTGGAAGATCCAGGTGTGATTTCAAATCTGCATCTTGAATACTGACATTTGTTCATTCATTCAGCAAAGATTTACTTGACCCCTGCTGTCTTCAGAGTGACATACAGGAGGCAGAGAAATCAGCAGTGAGTAAAACAGATACAATTCCTGCCCCCATGGAGTTTCCAGACTAGTTGGAGAGACAGAGATTAAGCAAATACTCTCACCCAAATAAATATCCCATTATCCATCTATCATGACAAGTGGTGTAGAAAAAAGGTAAAGCGTATTGAGAGGAGTTCTGATTGAGATTAGGAGGTCAGAGAGACGGCATCTGACGTCTTAAAAGATGAGGCTTAGCAAGCGGGAGTGGGGAAAGCATCCCAGCCAGAGCAGACAGCATGGGGCGGAGGTGGGGGTGGGGGGTGGGGGGGATGCCTGGAACAGCTTCGCTTCCTTGTACAACACAAGGAAGGCTAAGAGCAGAGGGTGGCAGGTATGACGCCAGAGGGGCAGCTCGAGGGAGATCTCTGTGGTAGTGGTTGCGTGAATCTACACACATGAGAAAATGGCAGAGAACTTACATCACCAAAAACTTCATGCCTTAAAATAACACAAATTCATCACCTTCCCATTCTGTATATCAGAGGTCCAACACGGATCTCACTGGGTTGGCCCCAGACGTCGGCAGGATGCACTCCTGTCCAGCAGCTCTAAGAGGAGAAGCCACCCCGGCATCCTTTCCACCTTCCAGAGGTGGCTCACTTCCCTTGGCTCATGGCGCCCTCTCCCCTCCTGCACAGCCAGCGCTGTCTGCCTGAGTCCTCCCTCTGACTGCTTCATCTGATTCCCTCTTCCACTTTTAATCATCCTCCTCATTACAATGCGCCCGCCCAGATAATCCTGGATTATCCCTCTATTTTAAATTCAGCTGATTCGTAATCTTAATCTCATCTGCAACCTTCATTTCCCTTTGCCATGTGACCTAACAAACGCACAGGTTCATCTTTAGGGGCCAGAATTCTACCCACTGCAGAACTATATACTTACACTGTACCAATGTCAGTTTCCTGGCTTTGATATCGGCCTGGCCAAAAAGTTTATTCGAGTTTTTCCGTAACATCTTATGGAAAAACCTGAATGAACTTTTGGGCCAACCCAGTACTTTACCATAGTTATATAAGACGTAAGCATTGTAGAAAGCTGGATAAAGAACACATGGATCCTCTCTGCTATTTTTTGTAGCTTCCAATGAATCTATAATGATTTCAAAATAAAAAGTTTTTTAAACAATTTTTTTAAACAGCCAAGACAAATAACATATGTATGACACAGTTCAAAGTACTTTATATGTATTCTCCCATTCAGTCCGCCCGACTCTATAAGATAGGGACTCTTCCCATTCTCCAGATGAGGAAACTGAAGCCAAGAAAGATTTATAGTAATTAATTAAATAGTAGGTTTTATTAATTTAATGTGGCCATTTGAATCCAAATAGGATGTATCTAAAGATTGTATCTTTTTTTTTTTAAATATAGAGGAACTCTATTTTTCTTTTTTTTTAAATTTATTTATTTATTTATTTATTGGCTGTGTTGGGTCTTCGTTGCTGCACGTGGACTTCCTCTAGTTGCGGGGAGCGGGGACTACTCTTTGTTGTGACGCATGGGCTCCTCACTGCCGTGGCTTCTCTTGTTGCAGAGCATGAGCTCTAGGCGCGTGGGCTTCAGTAGTTGCAGCGCATGGGCTCAATAGCAGTGGCTCACTGGCTCTAGAGCGCAGGCTCAGTGGCTGTGGCGCACGGGCTTAGTTGTTCCACGGCATGTGGGATCTTCCTGGAGCAGGGATCAAACCCGTGTTCCCTGCATTGGCAGGCAGATTCTTAACCACTGCGCTACCTAGGAAGCCCTAAAGGTTGTATCTTAACATTTGTTTAAGGACTCAGATTTTAATTAAGGGGCCAAATATATAGGCCATACATCAAAAAGTAGAAGAAAGCAGGTTAATGAGAATTATTATCATTAAAAAAATAAAGTCTTAGAAGACAATGACCCTAGATAAGCCTTAAGAGGCCATTTGGGGTCTAAACGCCAACTTTTCTCAGAAGAACCTCTCCATTGCCTTAAAAAACTGAGTTGGAGCCAGGGTAATGACTGAGAGTACAAAGCTTAATCCACCATGCTTTGGGAGCCACTGCTTACAAATTAATCTGTAGGGCAGTTGCCTAGTAAATGCGAGCTACCTTTCTTTCCTTCCTTTCTCCCAAACACGTGGATCCAAGAAAGAATCGGGCTGTCCACATTAATCCTTCACTTTTGAAAAATGTCTTCAAGGATGTACGGCACAAGGCACCTCTTGTTCATTCACACCCCTCACGTGGTTTTCAGGGGAATGGACATTTGACCTCTATCAGGTCCCAAAGACAGGCAGCCTAGATTCCCTCCTGAGAATCTAAATCTGCAGCTGAGACACAACACAGGGAATTAGAGCTGAATCATCCCAGGGACAGTTCATGAAAAGAGACTGTTCCATGAGTTTGTGGCCACGGTGACCACAGGCCCCCAGGCACAACCATGAAAGCTACGCACTTAGGATGACAGTCTGAGGTATACTGGGGCCCCGATGCACCAACTCTGGGCTGCTCCCCTCTGAAAAATAAGCCACAGCGTGGTTGCCTTCTTGTTACACGCAACCCAAGTCATACCAGATAGAGTATCACGCTCTCCTTCCCAAGTTATCCAGTGTTTGCTTGCAACCAAAGAGCCCTAAGGTATGCAATGCCTCCGACCATAATAGAAAGCTGGAAATTCTCCGTTTCTTTATGCTCTCCCCTCTCATCTCTCCACCCCCATTCCCATCAAAACGACAACTTTTCTAGAAATTCAAATGCACACATAACAACAACAACAAAAATCAATCCTCCCAAGCCCAGGTCTCCTAAGGGTTTCTGTAGACCGCTTCTCAGTTGCAGCAGGGCCACTCAACTATCACCTCCTCTAGGAAGTAGGGATCAAGTGCATGTCATCCTCTAACTCTGAATTTGAGGGACGAAATGCCTCTGACACAAAGGGAAAATGACTCACATCCCCGCGGTGTTTTCTAAAGGGATATTGTTAGAACCAATTTCTACTCCTGGATCTTTTGTGCTCCAGGGTAGAAGCAGGCAGCGGTCCAAACGCTGTGTAACCTTTTCAGCAGCCATAAGGAAAAAGTCACTACCACTTTGCTTTTTATACCAAGGCTGAAGAAAGAACACGCAAAGCCAATGCACGAGGGGATTAGCGATGTCTTCCAAAAAAGAAACAGAAAATGTTTATGGGGAGTGAAAATGAATGATAATCGTCTCACTGTCCACTCTCATTTCCTAGTGGTTCCACCACGTCCCTGGATGTCATAAACACTGAAAGGGGAATGAAATGCTCTAATAAATCAAGGTGTGGACACTGGGAAAGGAGCCGGCAGTGAGGCACACCTGCTGAGTCGCTCACTCTCTGGCCAGTGAGTCAACACACACAGAGCAGCCTTCCAGAACCGACACGGGGGCAGAGGGAACACAAGTGTGAGTGCACACATGCACACACACGCACATTCTCTAGTTCTAAGAACAGCGGAAATGCACGCATCGCTGCTATCTTTCTGCCGTCCTACCACCACCTCTTTATGCGGTAGCCCGGGGTTTCTCAGCTCAGCACTACTGACATTGGGGGTCACACAATTCTCCACGTGGTGGTTACCCCGCACGCTGTAGGATGCTTAGCAGAATCCCTGGCCCCAACCCGCCCGATGCCAGGAGCCCCTCTCCATCACACGGTAACACACAAAAATGACTCCAGACGTTGTCAAAGTCTCCCTGGGAGGCAAAATCACCCCCAGGGAAGGACAACTGCCTGAATGCACTGTGTGTGTGTGTGTGTGTGTGTGTGTGTCTGTGTGTCTGTCTGTGTGTGTGTCTGTGTGTGTTTACCCAAAACCCCACCAGCACCCACGTCTCTACAGGTGTCTATCCCATCCTCCACCTGGGTAGCCTCTATTCATCCTTCTAGATTCAACCTCAGAACGACTTTCATCCAAAAGCCTTCTCTGACTCCTCGATTCCTTGGAGGAGGTCAAGGCCCCTTCTCCGGGTGCCCCCGATTTCCTGGACTATGGGAGCCCCACCCCACCCATGGACTCCTCTCTTGTCAGGCTGCACCTCTAGATTCTACCTCCCTCGCAAGCAGGAAGCACGCTGATTTCATCTCTGCATCCCCGGCGCTCAGGAGCGTGCAGGGTCACAGCAGATGTTCAACAAAGTCTTGTTAGAAAAATGAATAATGAACGAACAAGGAGACAAAGGGAAGCGACAGCAGGAGGCGTGTCGCAGAGGACACATGAGTACACGATGCCACAGCTTTAAGAGCAGCATGGAGAAGCACTCTAGCCAGGACTCTATCACCTGTGATGGCACACAGGGGAAAAAAAAAATAAGGCACGACATCATCATCACCATCTTACAGGAACAGAATTTCAGAGGCTGTAAAATCAGGTAAAGCAGTGGAAAAGGCAGTACGGGAATAAAAAGCCCCATTTTCAACATTAGGAAACCGCGACTCGGAAAGGTTAAACATCTAGTCCCACGGCGTACGATGGAGAAGTGAGAGAGCTGTGAGTTGAAGGTAAGCCTTACCACCAACCAGGAAACCACGCTGCACGTGGGGTGAGAGCTGTCCATTTGAATCCCATGGTGACAGAAAACATGGGAAATGCTTTAAGCAGAAGACTTCCATGGATCTCGGGACTTCCCTAGCGGTCCTGTGCTCAAGACTCCACACTTCCACTACAGGGGGCACAGGTTCAATCCCTGGCTGGGGAACTAAGATCCCATATGCACAGACAAAAATGCAAAGACAAAGATGACTGCGCAGATCTCTTTCCAAGATGCTCAGTGAGTGACAAGAGAGGCACTCTCATTCACTGCTTGGGGGGAGATGGGGACAGGCCTTTAAGAAAGGAATTTTACAACACACGTTAAGAGACCATGTGATAGTCAAACCTTTGAAGCAGCTGTTCCACTTCAAGGAATTTAACCACACAAAACCATCTAAGACACACACATACACACACTGCTCAGTGCACAGACATAGACACTGTTCCCTGCAGTGCGGCTTATAACGGCAAAACACAACAGATGAAAGTAGAAACCTCCTTACATATTCAACAATGGGATATTGTTTAAACAAACACAAATCCACTCCACTGAATACGACATCACTGTGTAAAATGGTGTCTATGAGGAGAGCGCTAAAGCGGGAGGGGACACTTGCTTAGAATGTTACATGAAAAACCTCTGAGTCACACTTTTTAAAATGCCATCAGGACTTAGATAATTTGTAGCACATTCGCACAGCAGACTACTGGACACCAGGAGCACCAACAGGCTACAACCACACGCAACACGAAGCGCAAATCTCATAAGCATGATGCTGAGAAAAAGAAGCCAGACATGCAGATGCACCCACTGTACGAGTCCATTTATAGAAGGTGACTCCATTCACACAAGACCGAAGGAAGACAGACCTCATCTGCGCGGTCCAAAGTCGGGACAGAGGAGCGCCCTGCGGAGTGGGGGTTTTGGGGGTCTGGGGGATAAAGACTGAATGAGGGCAGTGTCTTCTTCCCTGATCCAGGTACTGACTGCATGGACGTGCTCAGTTTATTCAGCAGCAGTAAGAATGCCCACTTTCACCTGTGTGTGTTTTATTTCCACAGAGCTTTAAAACCACACTCACAACTCCACAGGAACAAGACGTTGCCTCTCAGAGTTAGGAAAAAGTCAATCACAGCATGAACGGCCGTTGTCTTCTGACGGTGAGACCATGGAAATTGTCTTATCTGTCCACTTCTCTGTATGATCCAGGTAATTCAATAATAAGCATTTTTATGGGGGGAGGGAGTAAACAGTACTTGAAACGCTTGGCAGGGTCGCAGGAACATACCGACGGTGTTCAGAGACTTCAGACAGGTGTGCGTGTGTATGCACGCGCGCGTTTTACCAAGAGAAACACTGCCAGTCGAGAGGAAGGAGGTCCTTCTAATCTCCACGAGAGCAAACGGAGTGTTCTCTCTCATTGGCAAGGCTGGACCAACTAACCACAGAGAGATCGAGTTTAAAATCTGATGGGAATCAATACAGAAACACTAAAGCTACATCACAGAAAAAGTATGAAAGCACATATGCCAAAATACTATGGACAGGTAGTTAGGGATTTTTATTTTCCTCTTATCTGTATTTCTGTTGTTTTTTTTTTTTTTAAGTACTGGAAATGCATGTATTATTTGTGCCTGAGTTACTCATCTGAAAATGGGGATAACAGACACTTGAGTAACTACAAGGATTAACAAGCACTGAGCCATGTAAGCACACACTGAGGGCGATAAGCGTACCTGATTTTGTTTCTTCATATTATTTTCATGTCGTATAAAACTTACAAAGGTATCTTTAAGAGGATAGGGTGAAAGATTTTTCTTCTAAAAAACAACAGTTCCACTTCTCATTCTCAGTGTTTCTATTACTACCTCCCCAGTGACTTTAGGTACTAAACAGTCTAAAAGAAAGGTAGATCTTCTAGGGAAATTGCTACTTCTGCCTCATGTTTAATGCTTTCTTACATCAGAAAACTTGCTTTTTACATTACAGAGAGATGAGAAAGAGACAAAACTGGACATCGAGAGAGAGAGAGAGAGAGAGAGAGAGAGAGATTAGGGTGGGGAAATGATAGAGGAATGGATGGACGGGCGGACAGACGGACGGACGGATGGATGAAATGATGGATGGAATGACGGATGGGTGGGTGAATGGCTAGCTGGTTGGCCAGCTGGCTGGATTGGGGGGTGGATGAGTGTGAAGATGGATGGATGGATGGATGGATGGATGGATGGATGGACAGACAAAAACTAGAATAAACTGCCCCCAAATGGTCAAGATATCCAAATGAAAGAGAAGGTCTCTGTGACAGAGGCCAGCAAGAATTCCCATCCTATGCACCGACTGACTGCCCAGAGGACCCCCTGCAAACCGTGAAAGTGGGAAGAAGTTGACAGAAGAAACAGAGATGTCTCACTAAATAAGAAGAATGGTATTAACAGTGGAGGTGGCTACGGTGGTTGTGGTCAGGGACTGGCAGAAGCAGGAATAAATATTTAAGGAGTCTCACCTGCATGTCCAGCACTTTTTTCAAAGTGCTTTCTATATTCCTTATCTGGTAAAGAGGAATGAAGACTGAAGATGGAATTAGGATTGTTAGTCTGCTGATTTTTTTTTTTTTTTTTAGTCTGCTGATTTTAAGATGGGAAAGTTGTCCTTCACATCAGTGTCATCACAACGGCCTCAACATGGGAAAAGGAGGAAGAAGAGAGAAGGAGAGACATCGCCATCTGAGAAGGACTTGGCCCAGGGCTGCTGGCTTCCACACGGAGGAAGGGACCATGAGTCAGGCAATGTGGACATTCTCTAGAAACTGGAAAAGACAAAGAGACGGATTCTCCCCCAGAGCCTCCAGAAAGAAGAGAGCCTGCCAACACCTTGATTTTGGCCCAGGGAGACCTGGGTTGGACTTCTGACCTCCAGAACTAGAAGCTAATAAATCTGTGTTGTTTGAAGTCATTAAGTGTAAGATAATTTATTATGGCAGCCATAGGAAACGAATACTCTCCCAGGCTACTTTTTAAAAATAATTTTTATTCCATAAGCCATACATGAGCACAGTTCCCCCTTTAAAAACATTTAAGTACCGTGAACAGAGCTGAAGAGCCCCACGGCTCTCAGCTCTGGCCCTCTTCCCCACTGCCCACCCCCTGCAGAGGTAATAATAATAATATATATACAATAAGTTGGGTGTGCACTTCCTAGGTCTCCTGGTCTGCATTTCCTTACACACATATGTGCCCATGTGCCAATACGTGTGGATTCTTTCAGCAGTTCCAGTCATCAGTCAACACCCTCTCACCAGGAAGGAAACCAGCTCACCAAGCCCAGCACAGAGGGAGCCCAGCGTCTGCCCTGCAGGTGCTCCTGGGGGGGGAGTGATAGTCCGAGGGTCTTTCACATACCTCCTGTCTCCCTTCCAGTTATAAATCCCCCAATCCTGGAACTTGGGGTCGGAACTGAGTTCTCCAAGCCTGAATCTGTTACGTGTTCATCGCTTAGAAGATCAAGAAAGGAATTTGTTTATACATATTGGGCCTTGTGTTACCAACAACAACAACAAAAAAGATTAGCCTAAGACATACAGGTAGCATGGCCAACCGCAAAACAACCGGTCCATGAACACGGGCAAAGCTGCCAGAAGCACTCACACCACACCTCCTCCTGTTCTCTTAACCCTCAGCTCATCTGGAATTTTTCACAAGTCTTGTGTCTGCTTCCCAAGTCTTCTGGGAGATGGCCCACACATTAGTTCCGACTTTCAGAGCCCTAGGTGTTTGAAATCCTCATCAAACCCCACGCAGGCAGCTGGCACTTTGCCACTCTCAAGGTCCATCTCTCGGGGGCTTCCTGAGTGTCCACTCAGGCCACGCCTGCCTGGCTCCTGTTCATACTGTCAACAGGGTGCCCCTACCCTCAGAAGTGGCTTCTGGTCTCTACTAGGGAGGCTCATTCCTCTCCGGAAATTTTACAAGGTTCTCTCGGGGGCTAAGATGTTAGAAAGGGGTGGAGATGAGTTGAGAGGGATGTCAGAGTGGGTGAGGGTGAGAAAAACTCCGTTCTCACCAGTCCTACCCTCGCTGGTAGAGGCCAAGACCCAAGAGCAACGTGAAGGCCTGGAAACCCCCATCCCAGAGAGATGCCAAACGCAATGAGGCGCGGCTTGGCTCTCCCACTGCGACCAGCACACGGCATGCCCCCGGGGCGTGCTGCGGGCAGGGGCCGGGGTGGCTGCAGCAGCATGATGGCTGCTAGGGTTCTTACAGACGCGGCCCACTCATCAGCTGTGATGGCAAGTTCTGCTGCTACACAGCCAAAGCCATCAACCTGGAGGTGTGGCCTTGCTCTCGACGGGAGGACAAATCGGCTCCATGAGGAACAGAACCAGCGTGTGTTTGTTACTCAGTGAAAAATTCATTCATTCCATCAACAAACATCATGTATGCAAGTGTGCATGTGTGTGCACCAGAGAGACTCCTCGTGGATGCCGTGGGGTGTGTGCAGAGCCCAGGGGGACCTCTTTACTTGAAAAGGCAGAAGAGATTTCAGTGTTGCTTAAAGAAAATCATGAGCAGAAAGAAATACATTAAGTGAATGTTTTAATGGGAAATGTGGTATTACTTTTGGATATGTGATCGCAAACAACCCCTACCAATCGGTGTGCCACAGTGGGGTGAGGGAGGAGCTATGGGTGATGGTGGTGGTGGTGATGATGATGGTGATGATGGTGGTGTTGGTGGTGATGGTGGTGGTGGTGGTGGTGGTGGTGATGAGGGAGGAAGAGCAGCTAAAGGAGGAAGACAGGAGGGAGGGGAGGACAAGAAAACAGTGACAACAACCACAATGCTCACAGCTCTGACAGTCACTGAACACTGACTGGTGCTGGTCTAAGCACTGCCCACATTTGACCTCAGGTAATCTTCTCAACAATCCTATCCTTGGTCCAATTATTATCCCCATTTTACAGAAGGGAACATTCCAACCGAGAGGAGCTACACTGTGGTCCAAGGAGTGGAGCCAGGATTCAAATCCGAGGCACCTGCCTGACTCCAGGGACCGCGTCCACGACCACTGAGGCAGACGCTGCCGGGTGCCCCCCTCTAACCAGCCCCTGTCCTCTTTGTTAACAGCACCCAGTTTAGTTCTGAGTAGCCACGTGCCCAGTAACGACAATCCCCTCTCTAGGCTTCCTTGCAGCTATGGCGGCCATGTGACTGACACGCTGGCGTGCGCCTCCTGTCTGCCCCCCTTCCTCTTGCTGGGGGAAACAGATGTGACCCCTGGAGGTGGAGCAGCCATATGCTAAGAATGGCTGAGGAGAGACACCACACCATTCCCAGTCCCTGAGGGCATCATGGACATGGGCTCCCAAACTGAATGGCCCACCTCTAAGTCTCTTATAACGAGAGAGAGATGAAAGCCTGATTGGGAAAGCTGGAGTCCAGGCCAAGTTCTTCCTGATGCAGGCACTGCAGGAAGGTGAACCCCAGTCAGCGCAGGACCCACTTAATTTCCCCTCCTTCCATCAGCTACACAAACAGGACATCACCCATGGGCTCTGGTTTTGGTTCTGAAGCCTTAGGATCATGGCACTTGAGCAGAATCTGAATTTTGCTAACTCAGAGACATTTTTAAGGTGCAACCTGTACAACCTCTAACATTAGAGACATCCAATAAGTATGTGTTCAGTAAAAGGAGCAGGAGAACAAGAAAGCAACCCATCAGCAAGATTCCTTCCATTATGAAGAGGAATGTTGAGGGCTGAGTACTAGGGAATCCTGCCTGCCTTTGGCCTTAGCACGTGTGCTTGTATTAGTGTCTTATTGCTGCTATAATAAATAACCCCAAACTTAGTGCTTAAAATAACACAAAATTTATTTCTCTTAAAAGTTCTGGAGGTCGAAAGTCCAAAATCGATCTCACTGAGCTAAAATCAAGGTGTCAGCAGGGCTGGTTTCTCCTGGAAGCTCCGGGGGAGAATCTGCCCCTTGCCTCTCCCAGCTTCAGGAGGCCACCTGCATTCCTTGGATCACAGCCCCATCACCTTTGCTCCCCTGCTTCCATGATCACCTGGCCATCTTCCTCCACTGTGGTCAAATTTCCCTCTGCCCCCCTTGTACAGGAATACTTAGAAGAATGCGTAGGGCCCACCTAGATAATCCAGGATAAAGTCCCCGCCTCGATACCCCTCACTTGATCACAATGACAAAGTCCTTTTTGCCACAAAGTCACATTCACAGATTCTAGGGACTAGGACCAGGGGATCTTTGGGGACCACTGGTCAGCCCACCACAGTCCTCCATGTATTTATTGAAGACCAGGCACGGTGCTGGCAATGAACAGAGAGCAGTGAGCCAGGATCATAAAAAATACCTGTTCCGACAGACTCTGCTTAAGCTCTTGGGGAGTCAGGTCCTGTAAAGCAGTCAAAGCATATAAATCCCAAAGAGGAGAAGATAATGGCACAGGATCAAAAAGTCAAAGTTACTGACAGATTCTTACCATTATCTGACAAAGATATTTTGAAGAGCTGTCACAGAAAGCTCGGAAGAGGAAAACAAGGAGGTTGGAAATGGGTCATGAAAGAGGTAATACCTGGAAGTCTAAAATGAAGAAAAGAGTGCGCCACTCAAAGGCACCACAGAAGTGGGGCTCCCCGGGAAGTGCGGGGAGAAGTGGGGCTCCCTGGGAACTGCAGGAAGACGTGGGGCTCCCCAGGAATTCCGGGAATAAGTGAGGCTCCCAGGGAACTGCGGGAAGAAGTGGGGTTCCCCAGGAACTGCAGGAAGAAAGGGGGCTCCCGGGAACTGTGGAAAGTGGGGTTCACATTTCTAGAATCTTGGATGTGAAGTAAGAAATGTACCCTTCTGGTCACAAGTGAAGCAAGTCCAACAAATACACTGAAAAGACATTATCAATGGATGAACAGCTGAGGCTACAAAGGGGCGGGTCTCTGGGAAGCATGCCCAGATGGAGGCAGGTAACTCTGGGGACCTCTGGGTGCCACAAGGCAAGATTCTAAAAGAGCTACTGCCACAGGGGAAAGGAAATCTCCAGCGGGACCTTGATCACTCGACCAGCCAACACATTACAACCACTGGAGCCTTAGCTGGAAACAGCTAGGCTCATCATTCCAGAATCTTCTACCATAAAATGTCCATGGATACCATGGATATTATTATTCTATACGGCACCTCCCCAAATCCTTCCTCTCTCACATTTTCTGTGTCACTTGTTCCATTTTTGAATGAAGGAGGAAGAAAGAAGCCATCTGTTCATTACAAAAGCACCTGAGCTACAAAATCACGTATTACTAAAAGGTAATTCTTATAGAAGACTTTGGCGGTGACACACAGATGCTTCTCCACATGGTCTCTGTGGGTGGGTGTCTATATATAAACACAGCTCGAATCAACTATGGGGTGTACCAGCCAAAGTCGACTGGCCACGTGAAGCACATCTGGATTAGGACCTGTTCCCAATCAAAGGAAAGTCATTCTTCTTGGTGGTCCAACCACTTAACTTAAACATCAAGAACTGAGCCAACTTTCATCAATGAGCCTTTCTTCCAACTGAAAAGAAAAAAGAAAATAAAAAATGAGAGCTGGCTACTGGTTATGGCGATGTTTAGCCACAAGGTTAATAATGATGGGTTTCAGGTCACTGGCAATTGCTCATTTCAAATGAACTTGAACCATCGACCCTCAAGGGCCGATTGTCTAATGTGGTCCATCTGGCACCCACAGCCATTCTCGGACACCCAAGTGGTGGATAAGTGACATTCTGCCATCGTATCATAACCAAAAACAGGAGAGAGAATTTTCATCCTGAAAATTTAAAAAGTGCTCATACGTTTGAGCTCCATGGAGACCCACAGGCTTGTTTCATTTCACAATGACTGGGACTTGAATTAGTTAAAGGCTTGCAATCAACTCACGGGAACTGGGCTCTTTCTTTCAGAGACAACCTGGGAGGAAAAAATTCGAGATATCCCGGCCATCATTCAGAAGACTCTACAGTTCTTTCCTCCACACTGCCGGTCACTTGTTGTCATATGCTTATTTCACTTCTAAGTGGCTCAACCAGGGGTTACAAGGCTCCCCCTCCCCCAGAGCTGAGAAAGCAGGCTGGACAGACAGAGAATGAATGAGTAAAGCTGCTTGAACTGGGAAGGGAAACATTACGGAGTAGTGGAGATGATGGAAAACTAGAAACCACACGCCCTTCAGATGCCTTTGCTTAGCTCCAGCTAATTGTCGTCTCCTCCTCCAATTTTTAAATCTAATGGGAACACCGGATTTGTACCTGAAATCTCCCAATCTGTATATGTATCATGGCCATTTTTAAAAGTCACCGTGTGAGCAAAACAGAACACGTCTGCCAGCAGGCGATGTCTACTAACGCAGAGGAGCATGCCACTGAGTTTTCTCCTCCGGACATCACATCCGAACCCACGGCGTGTCTCTGGTCTGGGCCAAGACGAATGTGAAAAGGGGAGGCAGAGAGGCAGAAGGAAAGTCTGGGAGCTGCAGGCTGGTCCTCAGACTTTCCTAAGTGATATATTGGCCTGTCAAATTTCATGACCCGGAGAGGATGATAAACACACTCAGAAACCTCATCTAATTTTAGAGTAAGTTACTTTGACGCATGAACTGACTTGTGGGCAGATCAGCCTCCACTCCGTGATCCAGGCTATGCCAAACACCCCCGTGAAGGAGGGAGAGGAAGGGCTCCTTTCTACCACTCTGCACCACATTCATGAGGCCGGAGGGTGTTTGTCATCCCAGGGCCCCATGTCCCCTAGGTGAGCAGGCAGTAACCAGACACAGTCCTGATCTACACTGCTCCTTCTTGTGTTCTAATTATAGGCAAAGAGGCCTGAGGTCTTGGAGGGTTTGGTTTCTTAACTTGAGACTTGAATCTTCCTCCCCACGTTTTTTTTTTTTTTTTTGGTCTTAACTCGCTGGGGCACAGAGCCCTGGGGAGCCCTCCTCTGCCTGAGATAAACACAGGACACCCCCATAGTCCTGATTAACAGATTTTTTTTCCTCCTCCCACGTTTTACCAAAAGAAATCCTTCCCACGGTCAGTCTTAACTGGGCTGGAGGTCGAAACCAGATTCACAAAACTACAACGAGATGTACAAGAAATTAAGTCTCCTCGATAACATAAAAGCACTGAAAATTAAAGAAAAGCCTTGCTAGCTGGGAAAGGAAACTGACAGTATCCACAGTAACTGGACAGGAACCAACCTATGACCCCCTACCCCCCAAAAAAACCCTCCCTATTAAGACAGACTAAGAAGATATAATACCAAATATTATGTGTGAACCTTTACTGATTGCAGACAGACTGAAAACCAAAAGCTATGAAAGACATTTTGAGGATAACTGGGTAAATCTGGTTACAGACTGTACATTCTTTTATGTCAGTGAATTATTATCAGAGACATGATAACATTGATAAATGTGATTATGTAGAATAAGGTCTTCAGTTTTAGGAGATTCCTGCCAAAGTACTTAGTTGTAAAGAGTATCAATGTCTGCAACTTACATATATGGGTGGGTGGGTGGGTGGATGGACGGATGAAAAGATACATGGTGGGTGGATGGATGAATGGGTGGGTGGATGAATAGGTGGATGGATACATCTGTGGGTGGATGCATAGGTGGATGGATAAATGGATGGGTGGATGGGTGGATGGATGAATGGATGGGTGGGTGGGTAGATGGATGGATGATTAGATGAATGGATGGATAGATGAATGGATGGATAGATGGATGGGTGGATGAATGGATGGGTTGATAAATGGAACAGATGGATAGATGAATGGATGGCTGGACAGACTAACAAAACATGTTAAGACACTAGCAATTATTGAATCTATGTGGTGGACATACACTCATTCACCATACTATAAAAGCACTGTTTGAATTTTCTGTATGTGCAATAATTTTTTACCACAAAAAGTTAAGAAACCTGTTACTTTCAGAATTCCAGTGTTTTAATTAACCTTTAAAAAAAAAACACACTTTTAAAAGTATGTTTCACAGAGTCCCATGTTAAAAAGTGGGCATAAAGTGAGAGTTACTCCAGCCAATATTATAGAGTAGAGAAGAGGGTCTGACTGTTGAGATCCCAGTCTGAGGGTCTTTTTCAGGACATCCCGAGAACAATAAACCCCTTTCTTCAACTGCCTGGTGAGGAAACTGACGCTCAGAGAGGCTCAGAGACTCGCCCACAATCACACAGCAAGTTAGCCACAGATGAAGGGACCCGATGAATCCCAGGGTCCTCTCTACAATGTACACAACCACTGAGTTGACTGGCCCTGCCTGATTCTTAGCCGACATTCAGGAGGGTAAAGGATGCCTTCACGGTGGCATTACCTCGCATCCTTTGTTCTTTGGAAATGACGTGGTTTTCTCAGAACCACATACTTCAAATACACATTCTCCTCTTTCCCATTCACGCGATAAACTCTTTACCACACTTACTGTGAAGGGCATTTTCCTGGTCACTTGAAAAAAACTTACACATCTGCAGCGCGGGGCCCCAGCCCTGGGAACACTGACACCCTACGAGTTATGTGCTGGTATAAAGGATAAATCCCTAAGAGCTGTCCCCCAAAGGGTCAACTTCTAAAAATAGTTTCCAATCATTATATCTCAGTGACAGGAGGAAAAAAATGTTATCTTGATAGTAAAGGATTTAAATTTATTGCATGGCTGAAAATGGTTAGTGAATTGAAATTATAAAGTAATGAATCATTTCCTGAAAAAGTTGAGCCGCTAGTCATGCCATTGCACGAAGAACTATTTAGGAATGTCAAAAGGAAAAAAAAAGAAAGTTAGGAAGCCTACCCAGGAAATTATTCCGAAATGTATATACTTTCTCAAAGATTAAATTACTTATTCAAAAGAAAAGCAAATTGAACAGACTTCATGATTACTGTTGGAAAAAAATTAAGCTGTCTCCTAATTTCTACCCCGTTCGTTCTGTTTTAAGCACTGTCCTTTATAAGCAATGGGACCATCTGGATTTCACAGTTTCCCTCACAGGCAGCCCCAACAGATGAAGCAATACCACAGTCGCGACTTTTACACTCTCTCCTGGACTCTGTATTCCTGCCAGATCTCACCACACCGCAGTTGAGACCACATGATCCAAGTCTTAGCCCATGTTCTCTGACGGCAACAGGGATGGCCTGCTTGATAAGAAAAGGGATTTCCAGCCACAGCTCAAAAGATGTGGAAGAAACCAGGGCAACACCATAAACTGATTCTCTGTGCTGGTTTGTACTTTCAGGTCCAATTAATTCTTTGTTCTTGGTTGTGTTTCCTAATAAATGTAGGCAATTGGGATTCACTATACTCAAGCGATCAAGGTCACACGTATCCCTAAAGCTCTGAGGGTGAGGAGGTGCCGGGCCCCGAGGGAGGAAGAGCTCACTCCTGGGACTACAGAACAAGAAGGCAGCTTTCCCTTTCACTCAACTGTGCCACTGTGTGTCACCGTCTGAGCTTCACCCTGGCGTCAAAATCCTCCAGGCAAGAGCCTTTCTTTCCGAGACACACTCTCCTGGGTTCTGGGGCCACTGAGAAGGATATAGCTCCACCTACCCCCAGATACTGTAGGCTCACTATTCAACCAAATCTCAGAAAATTCTCCCACCTACCTCCTAGGTTCCTGTCACACAAGAATGCTGAATGCTGGCAGTGACATAACTCATCTTTTCTGGTGCAAACCTCTATCAAAAGGTGGAGGAGAGGGAGGAGGGAGGATATGAAGGTTAGAAGAAGACCAGTGGGGACTTCCCTGGTGGTCCAGTGGCTAAGACTCCGCGTTCCCAATGCAGGGGGCCCAGGTTCGATCCCTGGTCAGGGAACCAGATCCCACATGTGTGCCACAACTAAGAGTCCGCATGCCACAACTAAGAAGCACTCACGCCACAACTAAGAAGCACTCACCTGCCGCAAGTAAGACCCGGAGCAACCAAATAAATAAATAAATATTAAAGGGGGGGGAGGGGGAAAGGGGAACAGTTGCAGTGTAGCAGTAATAGAAGCTAACATTTAGTGACAGCAGACTACGTCCTAGGGACAGTGTTAAACAATTGACGTGCACTGTCTTCTTTAATTCTCACAATCTCAAAGGAAGAGTTTTTTGTTGTTGTTTTTGGTTTTTTTTGGCCACGCCTCACAGCATGTGAGATCTTAGTTCCTGACCAGGGATTGAACCCGCACCCCCTGCAGTGGAAGCATGGAGTCTTAACCACTGGACAGCCAGCGAAGTCCCTGGAGGAGACAATTATTAATCCCCCTGTATGGGTGAGAAAACTGAGATGTATTAAGGTTAAGCAAATGGCCCCAGATCACACAGACAGTAAACGACGGAGCCAGGATTCAAACCCAAGTGGATCTGAATCTGGAGACCCCAGAGTCTTCTCTGCTCCACCATATATGGCCTTCTGTGTTGTTTTTCCTGCCTGGAAAGACCTCTTCTCATGTCTGAGCTCAACGTCCTGCCTAGACGTCACGGCCCAACCCTGTAAGCCCATTTGTGATCACCCCACCTGGAATGATGGCTCCCTCTCCAGAATCCTCATGCCTTGCGCGAAGCCTTTAAAACAAGGACCAGACTGTAGGGACAGGAGCCATGACTTTTGTATGCCCCACGCAGAGGCACCCAGTTTATTAAATGAAAAATAATGCCACACTGCACCAGCCCAAGAGCCTACCTCCAACAGAGGTATCAGGCCATGGTTTATGGAAGGATTGAGCTTTTCAGGATGAAAAAAAACAAAACAAAACCCACACTGCATTTGTTCCATAAACATTCATTCAGCGCATAATATGTTCAAGTTCCTCAGACCCTCTGGGTCTACTTGAAAGTGTCAGATCTCCTCTTAGGAGGAAACTACATGGCATATCTTTTGGCATCAAATGAAAATCACTTCTTAATAGGGTCCTATAAACAATGGGCTTAAGGTGCTTCTTCCAAATTCTCCACCTAAGGCCTCAGGGGATGCTGCTAGAAGGCTCCCACCCAACGCCGTAACTACCAGAAGATGGAAAAATCCAAGAAATACAGGGGCCATGGAACAGGGTTCAGGGACTGAGGGCAACTGTTGATCCGTGCAAAGATCAAAGCTGTGCAGAAACCCTTCCCGGGTTTACACAGCTGCAGGCTCCGTGCAGGAGCTGTAAAACAAACACGATCTGGATGGGAGGGAAAGGTCTTGTGATTGGGACCGTGTGGGTGTCAAGGACTCCCCAGGACATCAAATGAACCGGGAGGCCAGAGAGCCACCTCACTCCGGGCCTAGAAAAAGAAGCTTGTACCCTTTTCCAATCTGGGCCATATTTTTATTGGGCCCAAAGATTTCACCAATGCGGCCTTTGAAAACATAATAAGAAAGAAGGAAGAGAACCATTAGCCTCTCCCAAAAAAAAAGTTCTTGAGTTTAATAAACACCACTACCACCAACAAGAAGTGAATTGGTCAAATCTTAATAACCTGAGGCTGAGGAACTCCCTGCTCCAGCTTATCTTGTTTAGTTGCTGTGTACAACATCTGAATGAGACCCAGAGCTCTCAAAACTCCTTTAGGTGCATAAATTCCTAAACTAAATAATAACAAAGCCATATGTTACCATATTTGTAGATATGAGTTGCTGTATGAGGCACAAACACAAGAGTAGCTCCCTGCTATCATTTGGATGCATTAGAAATAAAATCATCTCATAAGCCTGCAAATGTTGATTTTTTTTTTTTTTGCATCACAAAACTTGCATATTTCCCCTGTGTACAGAAGTATAATTTCTTTACATGGTTGTTCTCAATGTCTTAAACTTGATATACATGTAATATTAGGAAATGAAAATAATATATATATATGTGAACTCCTCGTTTCGTGTATTAGAAAACAATATGTTTTCCTCATTAAAGGCGCCAATATAAATGCTATAAACCATGAAATTACCTTTGAGCCCTTCCTGAAATAACCAGTTCACAAACAAATGATCCATGCAAAAAAGGCAAGGCGAGATTACAATAATAAGACTAAGTTACATTTTCATTTCGGGATTTTTTTTTTAATGTAGAAAACTCTTATTACTGCAAAACCAACAGCAGCAGCAGGTACATCCAATTTATATAGGAAACACCGAACGGTACAGGTAGATTGAACAGAATGAGTTCCAAGTGGGGCTTTTCGTATTTTGCAAATGTGATGCAGAACTCATATTTACAACAAATCATCTCAGTAAATGAAACTTTCTTTTGGTTTTCTCACTTCAGAGGGCTGCTTTAAAAGCAATGATGGCAAAAGCATTTTACTAAAATAACTGTGATGGTTTTAAACTCACAAAGTAAGGTTCTGCCCTACGGGATGACCAAAAGAAGCTGTGGATGGCACAAATCTTATCCGATAAGTGAGTATTCTCAAACTGAAATTAGCAGAGCCGTTAATCCAGAGTAATCCCCAAACAAGCACCATCCACATCATCTGGGAAATTAACAAAAAACACAGATCCTTGGGCCCTACTCCAGAAGTTCTGGAATCAGAAACTCTGTAGGGTGAAGCCCAGAGGGATGTGTTCTCACAAGCCGTTCAGGGGACCCTGGTGCACGCTCCAGTCTGAGAACCAGGGCCTTAGTCTAGTAACATCCGTCACCAGTGTTGGAGACAATGATGCTGTTTCCACCAAGATCCCGCCCAGGAGCTCCAGTGGCTCCTCCGTTCTGCTTTAATGCTCCCCAACAGCCTGTTCCTCCCAGCCCAGAAAACGACATCCAAGCCACGTCTCTGTCTGGATTGATCCTTGCCCCTCTTTCCATGCCAGCATCTCTCATCCGTAAAGCTGTAGATGATACATCTTCAATCAAGATGACATGAGAGCCCTGACTTTCCTCCTCCAGGCTCTAACCATCAGCTCTGCAGTGGCCCCAACAACACTATGAAACAGGCCAGGATGAGAACCTTCCTGCTTGAGTCCCAAGTAGAAAAAGCTGCGTGTCAGCTTTGGGCCAGATCTTGACCCCTTTGTTTGTTTGTTCCTTTAATTAGTGAGTCATTCACACAATCGCGGAACAAACACCGATCAAGCTCCCTTCCCTTCCCTTCCCCTCCTCCCTTCTTCCCTTCCCTTTTCTTTTGATTTCTGGCTTGCTTCATGCTGGGATCACAAAGCTGTATTAGACTATCCCAACTTTCTAGTCCAGCAGGGGAACACACATACACGAAGAGATAATTACAATGCAACGAGGTAAGTACAAAATAGAAATCCAGGTAAGGAACATAAGGAACGGGTGACTGGGGAACTTTTCTGGTTTTGTTTTTTGGCGGGAGGGAGTCGGTCACGCACACACCGGAACTGAGCGTTAGAGGAGGAGGAGAAGCCAACACGGTTGGAGAAGGGAAGACGGGTGGGTTCCAGGCAGTGGCAGACCCTGAACCACACAGAGGCGTGGATGGGGCTTCCGGGCTGGGAGCTCTTTAAGGCAGGGAGTCTGCCTCAGTGTCCCCGACCCCCCGGGCTTGACCCAGAGACGCGGAGTGAAGGCAGACGGGACAAGCGGTCGGGGACTCACTGGAGGACGTCCACTCCTGAGGCAAGAAGCACACGAAGGCTCCAGCAGAGGGGCCCAGACACGGGGCTTGGGGAGCCGCCCCGCCCCGGGGGTGGGGGCGGGAAGCAGCGGGCAGAAGCACAGGACTGCGTGGGGAGCCATGCTGCTCAAGGTGAAAGCATCCTGAAGAAGGCTGTCTCCGAGGAGCCCCAAGCCCTGGGGTCGAATGCCTCACGGGCTGAGGTGGAGCGGATGTCATAGTAATAGACCTCAAGTGCACAATACATGTAACCTGCTTGAATCCTCCCGAAACCACCCCCCCGCCCCGCCCCAGTCCTTGGAAAAATTGTCTTCCGTGAAAATAGCTCCTGGTGCCAAAAAGGTTGGGGACCGCTGTTTTAAGGGAATAAGAATGAAAACAAGGGCTCTTTGGTGCTTGGGTAAGATCCTACCAGAATTGACCACATCAGGATGGAGCAGAAAACACCCAGTTAAAGGCTTCCACTCTGTGACCTACTTCATCCTCCCCCCCCACACTCCAGCCTGGGAGAGGTAAGAACAGAGGAGGGGAGACTGCTGACCCACAGGGGGGACAGCCACTCTAGGAAGAGGGACAGAGAAAGGAGAGAAGGGAGGTCCCATGAGGTAGCAACACGGGGCTGGGTTGTCCCAGGAGATACCCAACAGACGAGGGGACCACGTCTCCAGATTCCCGTTTCTAGAGAAGCCTGGACTCAGTGCTAGGAGTGACAGGAGAGGGAGCAAAGGACTCTTCACCACCTGCTCAGTACGTCCCAGCCAGCTCCCTGGGTGGGAGGACCAATGTCCTCCTCCTCCTTCATCTGCAGCAACAGTAGAGGTAAGTATGAGACAACCAGTGGCTCTGAGAGGTGAGGTCACTTGCCTGGAGCCACACAGCTAGTAAGCGGGGGGAAGGCAAGGTTTATGCTCGGGTCTGACTCCCAAGACCAGGAGGGACCTGGCCTGAGTCAGACAGGAAAAAGGCTCAGATACTTTGCAGGCTCAAGTGGCCAGCAGGCCAGGCCAGGAGCAGGGGACCAGCAAGAAAGGGTGACTCTGCCAGAGGGTGCCCACAAGGTGGGGTGGGGAGGGTGTCTTCATGAGACGCTAGCGTTTTCTAACATCTTGGCCTACATCACTGGTGAAGACTCTGAATTGGAATCTTCACCTTTCTAACCCACCCCTGAAAACCTTACAAAGCATTTTGACGAAGGGTACGTTCAGTTCTGCAACTGAGCTCTGTCTCAATCCATCTGGTTCTCCTGTGAATCCCTCCAAATACTTTAGGGTAAGGGCAGCGCATTTAAACTCGATGGAATTTCCTGCCGTACTGTGCAGGGCCAGAATTGCTCCATCCCATAAATAAATATAGGAAGAACTTTTTGTTCTCCTCCCTTCGATGATATAGAACATAATCTTCTAAGTAAATCCTCATTTAAAGTATCCTCAGTCCAAGAGAAAATTATCTGGACCACAGAAATAACCGCATGCGGGTGTGATGTGGACTGCATGCATAGCTGTTAAAAAAAAAAATACTTGGCTCTGTAATTTTCTGAAAATTGCTGTGTTGTTGCCATTTTTATTGGGTTAATTAAAATACCATAAAAATCAATTCAAACATGTTTGGAGACAGATTTTCAAATTTTATAAACTGTGCTCAGTTGGTGGGTCAAAGAAAAGAAAATGACAGACATCTCTGCACTCGCAGCTTTGGGTTGGTTTCTCTTCTTTCTTTCTTTCTTTCTTTCTTTCTTTCTTTCTTTCTCTTTCTTTCTTTCTCTTTCTTTCTTTCTTTCTTTCTTTCTTTCTTTCTTTCTTTCTTTCTTTCTTTCTTTCTTTCTATCTTTCTGTCTGTCTTTCTTTCTGTCTTTCTTTCTGTCTGTCTTTCTTTCCTCTCTCTCTCTCTCTCTCTCTCTCTCTCTCTCTCTCTCTCCCTTCCTTCCTTCCTTTCTTTCTTTCATTGATTGATTCACTCATTCATCCAACCCAAATCCCCTACTCCGGGCCAAGCACTGGAACAGGAACAGCCCCCGTTCTCATGAGACTATCATTCTGATAGGAGACAGAAGCTGCAGGACATCATTTAGATCAGGAGTTGGCAAGCTTTTTCTCAACAGGACCAGATAGTAAATATTTTCAGCTTTGTGGGCCACAATATCTCTGCTGCAACTAGTGAACTCTACCCCGACAGCGTGAAAGCAGACAGAGACAATACACAGACAGACGAACACGCTGTGTCCCAATGAAACTCTACTTATGAACATTATAATTTGAATTTCATATATTTCCGTGTGTCGTGAAATGTTCTTCTTTCGATTCTTTTTTGAATCATTTAAAAAATGTAAAAATCATCCTTATGCCATACAAAAACAGGAGGTTGTTGGACCCTGATTTATACTGCTACACAGAGAAAGACACCATGGTTTGGTTGACCCAGTATCCAAAAAGATGATGCTGGGATTCTCGGCTAGTAAGTCCAGAGGGCCACTGGCTACTATGTCAATCCAACAGCCATGGCGAGGGCAGAAAAGAGGCCCTCTGCCTTCGGCTGCTGGCCATCAGAGGTCCCTGCTCATTTCCATGATGGCTTCCTGCCTAGGTCTAAGCAGAGGTCTTTGGTGACTTGCCCTGCTCCCCGGTGGCCTTGGCAACTGGCTCCAAACTTGATAAAGTGCTAATTTTGTTCTTTTATGGCTGTTGTGTAACGTTGATAGAAAGCCAAGCCAACCCGTTTTTGAAAATCTGAAGAAATGTTAGCCCGCAGATTGAAACCCGGGGATCCGAGATACAACCAGGAGGCAATTTTCACAGTCGACTTCTGCAACTATCCGAACATTGGTCTCAGAAGGAAATAACGAGAAGCCTCCGTGTTATTCCCAGGTCCCTTGTCCTGCCTCGATTGCTGCAAGTCGGCCACCAGCCAGCTCCGTTATCATGACAGAAATGAAACGTGGTTCACGTGAGTGGCCTTCGGTGGGCAAACGTTCAGGCACATTAAGGTTTTAATATAATTATAATTACAGGACATGTTCAACCAATGAACCACAAATATGCTGTTTATCTGAAAGGCTGCCAACACTGTGAACTGCAGTCAAAATAACATTAGGCCATAGTCCTTAAGCAAAGAATACATGTTGAATCAAAAGACAAATCAGAAGGAAAAGGCCAAAATAAATATTTTATCTGATATTTTATGAATATTTCCTCAAATGCCAGATTAAAATATGTCATCTCAACTTCCCATATATTTACTTGATGAAATCAGATTAAGTGAGTTCATGACACTGTTGAAAAACACCATAAACCAAAGAGAGAGAGAGAAGTGTGTTTTGTAAATCTTGGCAGTCAAGCTCCCCCAGCGTTCGCCGGAGTATAATGTAAATAAGAAATGGCAATTGGAACAAGTCATGTTTTTTAAGGCATTTAGAAACTTCTCGTTACCCCTTATATCTTTCTAAGTTACAGCCTGGAGGACTGGAAGCAAAATTAAACTTTGCCTTAGCAACTAAATAATATAAGCCTTCTCATAACTTTCCACTGGGAGAGAATTAAAAAAAAAAAAAGCACCTAGTTGTACACTTTGTATATACACAATTTGTACTGCTGTAAAAGCATATTTTGAAAAGTGCCCCCTAAATAATTAAGCTATTCCTTTTACCATACTTCCTATATTACAGAAGTCATTTTCCCACTAAGAATCAATAAGTCATTCCAAACGTCAGTCATTTTTCTCCATTTAACGGAATGGACTAAAGTCCGACACTGCAAGTTACATTACCTTTGAATTATGTGTGTAATTTAAAATTCAAAGTACTACACTAAGGAGCTTTTTAGACTGACCACTCTACACTCTCTTCATAAATACGGTCCCTCGCAGACCCTTCTGACAGATTTACTGAACAACAGGAGTTTGAAACAGTTAAGGCTGGGAGCCCTACAGGAAAGCTGTTCTCTCTAACGATGCCACGAGAACAATTCTCTTTTCAGAGGCAAAACAAAGCAAACCGTCATACATCATTCACCAGGAAATGTCTCTGGGTTTTTAGATTCATGGTAAAGCCGTACTAAAAAGCATCTTATCCTTAATTACAAATGAACATGTGGGCACACACTGATAGGTCAGTTCAGAGAATGCTCCTGAAGTAAAGGCTCCAGTGTGATTTTTGTTTGACCAGACCTAAGGCCCCTGATAAAATTTCAAATGTAGAGACCCCAAACAGTATGTAGTAAAGAGGCTCTTTTTCATCAAACACATCATGGGGAGAGAAAAATAAAAAATACAGAGAGATACATAAACGAAGATGTGTTTAAGTATGCATTGGCAGCAATTACATTTTAAAAAATTAATAGAAGTGGCTTTACATTCTTTTACCTGAATTCACAGGTTGATGTGCTTCTGGTTATGATATACAATTACCTCATTCTTCAGGAAAATAAAAATAAAGCGCAGTGGTTGAGAATCCACCTGCCAATGCAGGGGACACAGGTTCAAGCTCTGGTCCAAAAAGATCCCACATGCCAGAGAGCAACTAAGCCCATAAGCCACAACTACTGAGCCTGTGCTCTAGAGCCTGTGAGCCACAACTACTGAGCCCATGTGCCACAACTACTGAAACCCACGCACCTAGAGCCTGCGCTCCACAACAAGAGAAGCCCGAACCCTGCAACGAAGAGTAGCCCCCACTCGCTGCAACTAGAGAAAGCCCGTGTGCAGCAACAAACACCCAACACGGCCAATAAATAAATAAATAAATAAAGCTAAAAAAAAAAAACCAATGAATATTCTTAAATTTGTGATGTACCAACTCACGCTGCAGGCCAGTAAAACTTAAAGTGCACATGCGTGTACACACACACACACACCCCTGTCAAGTAAACAGCATTCTTCTCAATAGCCCATATAATTTTATTCAGTATGTCCTCAAAAGAACCAGCCCCTTCTCACTAGTATGAAAGAAAATGAGACTTTGCAATATTGTCTTTTCAAATATTGGTTATTTAGAAAGTTCAACAGTGAGTTTGATTTTGTAACTGAAATGTATGTATCGACTTGGATCTCTCATGCTTCTTTCTGCTCAAGAGGTGCCTCATTTACCTTTGCGTGAGTTCGTTTTTCACCTGTCATCTGTCACACCACGACAGTGGAACCCATTCTCTGGGAAAGCACCGCCTTGTATCCCTGAGGTGGAAGCTTTCTCAGACCAGTTGGTTGTTCATTCCCATGGCTGTATAGCCAAATAATATTCCGTGTTCCTCTTTTTTCCATTAGTAAGTAACTCTGATAACTAACTTTCCCTGATGTCGAACAATCTCAGGCCACTGGAGCCTGACTTAATCACTCGAGGACATGCCTTCTGTGGATCATCAAAAATCAACTCTACTTGCCTAGCTTTTATTCTTGCCAACTTAGCATTCCCAATACAAATCGCTTTAAAGCACCTTAGAAATCATTAGCTCTTGTGTATTCAACTTGAACACCAGTGCAGCCTGGAGCGCAGAAAGGGGCAGACTGGTAAAGTTAGGCGGCCAGCGCTGGGGAAAGCTGTCCCTGCCAGCGATTCCGCGTTCCCAGCAACTCTGCATCCGCAGTCATCCTGCACTGCATCTCAGCCTGGCACCCGGACCCCCTCTCCACCAGCTGCCGAAGCGCTCTGTGCTAACTGAGAATCTCTGAGAAAAGCAGAACCTCCCTGCTGGGTGTTAGTTTTGCATGGCCAACAACTTAATCTCAAATGGTAAGATACCAACGATGATCTTTTTTCTCTTCCTGCCCCCAGGATGGATTCTTTTTTTTTCCTTCCTAAACTTGTTTGGATTTCTCCCCACTTGAAAAATGAAGCAACCCTCACTCAACTGACGGATACTTGCTGGTAAATTACTGTATCTGAGCTACAGTACACGGATAGGACCTATAAATTATGATCCAACGTGGTTAAACAAAAGGAAATTTTATTGAAGGGAACTGATATTCTGGAAATGAATCCTCTCCAAAGGGTTCTACTTGCAAATGTAAAGGGAGATGTTGCAAGTGTACTGGGCTCCCCTAGGATATAAAGGGTCAGGATAATTGTTCTGGTAATATCACCATGTGGCAGCATGCATTACTAATGAAAGATGGACCAGAAATATAGTCTTCTCCTTTAAAAAAAAATAATAATAACGCACTGTGAAGAGGCTTATTCTTTCCAAATGTATTTTATTAAAATGACCGCCACAACAAAAATCAGACCAACCTAGACCAAATTGCTAGGAATAGAGCTGAGTTATTTTATTGCCATAGGCACTGGCCCTCCACCCCCATCAGTCTCTCAAACACTCAAACATTTCCCTGAGTCATTTGTCCTATCACTCAGTAATGAATTTCATATATGTATGTGCTGCTAAAAAAGAAAAAAGATGAACTCATAAATAATTCAATATACTGTCTCCTGCCAACTGACCATATATTGTTCATGTTTCACCTGCCATATTAAATAAAAATTAAAAGTATTTCCTTTTTTTTTTTAATTAAAAAACCCAGGCCGTATTTGGAGGTGACCATACAAAGTCAAAACTTACAGCTTAAATTGCACGGTTAAAACATATTCAGTAGGAGCAAGTAAATTACAGGGGGAAGAAAAGTTACTTAAATCTTAGACGTTTTCTTAAATGGTGTCTCAGATACTGCTTCACTGTGAAAATCTCTACTGGACGTCACGATGAAGATGAAAGAAACAGCTTCAGCTCAAACTTAGTCTATGCTAGTTTCCGTGGATTTTTCAAAAGACGCCATCACTATAACACTTCTTTTCATTCCTTTGAGGATAATTACTACTCAGTTAATCATTTAAAAAAAAAAGAAAAAAAAAGATTAGAAGCCTAGTGCAATGAAGTGATCAAAAACAGTCCAACCTTTCCTTTTTTTAAATAAATTTATTTATTTATTTATTGGCTGTATTGGGTCTTTGTTGCTGCACACGGGCTTTCTCTAGTTGCGGCGAGTGGGGGCTACTCTTTGTTGTGGTGCGCGGGCTCCTCATTGCTGTAGCTTCTCTTGCTGTGGAGCGTGGGCTCTAGGCGCCTGGGCTTCAGTAGTTGTGGCACATGGGCTCAACAGTTGTGGCTCATGAGCTCTAAAGCACAGGCTCAATAGTTGTGGCGTACGGACTCAGTTTGCTCCGCAGCATGTGGGATCTTCCTGGAGCAGGGATTGAACTCGTGTTCCCTGCATTGGCAGGCGGATTCTTAACCACTGCGCCACCTAGGAAGCCCCTGTCTAATCTTTCTGCTCAAAGATGTGACTTGGTAAATCAAAACCAGAGGACATGGCCTGGTCCCTGCCTTGTCCCCTGTATTTTGACTAAACTGACCTCCTGGTTAACTCATTGGAAAACAGCAGACTTAGAGCCCTTCAAATGCTTTAGACACAGAACAAAGAAAAAGCAATAATCGTATGACAGCTAAGAGATGACAGCATACACTGCTGTTTTGTTGGATGTTGATAACACAGCTCCTGTTGAACTAAGGACCTCTCTAGACCAGCGGTGGGTCAAAGTTACGGGCACTGTTTGTGACTCTAGAAGAGAGAACTTTCTACTGGCCAAGACTCAGAGGACTCAGAACAGTTTAATGCTGATTAAAGATCATGCTCTAACCACTTAAACTAAGAGTTCATTTCAACAGACATTGAGATTTACGGAGAGTCATACGGTGCCTAGGCAATGAGAAACTGTCTCAAAAGAAAACAGAAAGGCTAAACCGTATGAAGAATCAAGCCACAGTCACCAAAGGGGAGAAATGCAATTTATTCTATTTTCCTTACAGAGTCCATCACCAATTCCTACATGTTTTCAGAAGGTCATGTTGTTTTTCTGAACGCCAAGGGTCAGGCCTACCATAACCTGTCCTACTACCAAAGGGCTGATTCTCTCCCAGTGACTGGACAGAAAAGTTGGGGCAGGACCCCAGCAGGACAGTAACAAAAGACGATGAGTGTCCAGAATGACAAGGAGTCATAAGATAAAACAAACTTTCTAAATTATTTTTTTTAAAGGATAAGGAAACTATAAAATTTTTTAAAAAATCTGAAGTGGATTTCTTTGAAATAAAGGAGGAATTAACTATGAATATCTTGGGTGGTTATGAAATTAATAAACCTTAGGGTAACAGTAGGGACAGCTTAAACTTTCCTATGACACTCGGTTAAATCCATGATGGTCTAACTGGTATGGAGAATGTAATTAATAAAAAAGCCGCTCATTGACTCATTTTTTTGTTTTGTTTTGCTGTCTCCTGTTAGTTTTAAGTCTGCCCAATGAATTGCTTATAAATTATACCAAAAATGCATCCGTTAAAAAAAAAAGTTGTTTCTTTTTAGGAAAAAAAAAAGAAGTTCTAGAGTCCAACTTTCATATTTTACTTAATTACAAAGACATAGTACATTATTTTTCTGTACCCACAAGAGACAGGCAGACTAATTTTTATTGCATGTTAAGTTTTCACTGGATCCCAATATTATTAAGCTTTAAATCAGAGGGTTGGTTCCTTCAGCTAAGCCTAACAATACTAGCAAGTAAAAGGGGAAAAAAAAAAAAAGAAGAACAACACCTCATCTGGGGCTGTAATATTTGCTGAAAAAAATCTACTTCAAAACATTAATCAAATTTTTCGCCTACTGGGCAACCATATGGTATAGCAGCATGTGAATCTCACAAACTTGCTGATCTCCTGTAACTGGGTGCAATTAATTACGCTGGCTGCATCCATCTCTTGGATTTTCGCCTTGTGAAAAAAAAGTATTTATTGCAACAGCTTTTACAAAACAAGGGAATGAAAATCACAATTGATTAATGAGCTGAATGGAAATATTTCCGTTAGCAGATTTTTAAAACGAATAAGGATTAATACCATGGATGGAAAAGAACACACGCCGAGATCTCCTTGTCCTTTCTGGACCCCCCAAAAGGTGGAGGGCTGCGCGGGGAGTGAGGATGCCGGGAGCTCCGACATGCATAATTCACCAGCCGGCTTTAGATCTCAAGTAATAAAGCCTTAAACTGGTGAAGTAATAAAGAGGTTGGCTTTACAAGATACTATCCTGGGATACAAAAAGCTTGTTCTTTGATTTGAAAACACAGATATTAAATACTCAGTGGGTGATGAACATTACGGGCCTGACAAAGAACGGAAAAGTGGCTCTTAGAAGGAAGCGGTCGGAAGCAGTCTACTTTGTCCTTGGCTATTTCGGTACAAAGCTTGCTGCACATATGGTCTGCTTATGGTTTTCAGACCCCTCCATAAAAAGGCAGGTTAGGATGGTATCACTAGCTAGAGGTGCAAACAACAACATAATCGCAGCATTCTTCCCACCAGCCTTCAGCCCAAGTGCATCTGACTTTTCCTAACCTTCAGAACACTTCCTGGGGCTAAGCCACCACTCCTGCCTTCTGGGAGCTGGCTTCTGGAAATGCACGCGGGTCACAATCTTTGCTTCAATGGGAAGTCACAGACCCAGGGCGGCCGCCCTAGTAGACAAGCAGAAGCAGGTGCACTCTGCCCCTTCTCAGAATCAGCCTCAGGCCTTAAGACCACCCAAGCTAGCCAAGTGTTAATGACATCATCTTCTCAGGCATCCTTATTTCAAGAAGCTTGGGTCCCCTTTCTCTGAAAAGACAGCAGAAGAGACTAATCCCAATATTGGCCATGTATTAAATACTTATCTTGAGAAGACAGACCAAATACTAAACGCTAGACATATGTAAGTTGGAGAGTTCAGGTACTGCATCACATTCACCACTGATAATGGGAAAAGCTGTAAAGAACAAGACTTCGCAACTCAACTCTTATGTCAACCTTTCTCTTGACTGTGTCTACTGTACTTAAACTTTTACCAGGAAATTCTTAAAAGGGCTTTGTTAAAGAGAATTTACCATCATTTTATTAATGTCCACATGTTGTGTGTGGCCAATATGATGATTTTTCTGCTATAGTCTTTTCTGTGTGTTCTGTGGAACTATTCAGAGAAGACAAGGTCTTTTGCCATCACCTGAGAAACAAGAACACTCAGGATAACAGGAATACATTTTTATAAAACAAAGGGTTAGTGAGTGATATTTTAAATGACAATAGCTTGTCTCAAACAACTCACTCCTATGTTTATGTTAACATACAGGCATACATCCTTTCATTGTGCTTCAAAGATACTGCTTTTTTTTTTTTTTTTTTTTTTTTAACAAACTGAAGGTTTGTGGCAACCTTGCATTAAGGAAGTCTATCGGTGCCATTTTTCCAACAGTATTTCCTCACTTTGTACCTCTGGTTACATTTTGTTAATTCTCACAATCTTTCAAACTTTTTCATTACTATTTTATTTGTTATGATCACCTGCTATCAGTGAAATTTGATGTTACTATTACAGCGAGCTAAAGGCTTCAGGTGACGGTATTTTTCAGCAAGAAAGTGTTTTTTAATTAAAAGACGTACTTTTTTCTAAGGCATAATGCTTTTGCACACTTCATAGGCTACAGTATAAAAATAACTTTTATATGCACTGGGAAACCAAAAAAAGTTTTATTTGATTTATTGTGGTATTTGCTTTATTGTGGTGGTCTGAAACCAAACCTGCAGTATTTCCAAGGTATGCCTGTATAAGTTTGGAGATTTTGATATAATGGAGGAAAAATAGTGCATTTCTGACTAGCAGAAAGATCTAGGCAGGTAAGAGATTCTGGAGGCCACCATTTAAGGTGTTGGGAGGATAACTTAAAAAAATCTTATTAAAATCATTCCAGTTGAGAAGCAGAGCCACTTTACAATCAGAGATGTTTTGAAGAAACCATCATCCAGTCAAAAGTAGGAGGAACGTACCAAGAAGATGTACTTGGCTTCTGGAAGGAAAAAAAACCTAACAGGAACTGAGTGACCCGACGCCTTAAACCAGTGACCCTACGAAGTACACCACTCCCCGGCACCACCTCTCAGATGATCTCTGAACCCCTCCTACATGCGATGGTTGTTGGCTTAAAAGTTTAAAGAGCTAACAAAATGTTTTAACGAGATACAAATCTCAGAGATCATTAATCAATATGTTCAATGTTATTTGTGATAATTCATCATGACATGATATTAATGGGTTACTGTACCCTTCAGAGGTGAGATTAATGCAAATGAGCCGCCACAATTAACTTTACTGCTCCCAACTCACAGGAATGGACAGATGATTATAAATGACAACTATATGTCAATTACAATATCCAATAAAGTGAAGCTTAGAGAACAATCCATCTCCTTTTATTGCTCTTCCTTGACGTCGTTGAATTTAGCTCAACCCACTGTTGTCACAATGTAGCCATTGTTTGGGGGAGGGGAAAGCATTTTTTCCCCCATTCTTTTCATTTTTTAAGTTTTCAATATCTTAAAATGTGCTTCCGAAATGTCCGCGTAAATACATTTTCTAAAGGAGGAAGAGCCACGGGAAACCAGGAATAAGTACCACATTCACTCGCCGCGAGTTAAAGAAAACTGTATCCATGCTCAAACTGCAGCAGCAAGGCCAGCAAGGAAACAACCTATCCAGCTGTGTATAATATATTTACTCAATTAAAAAAGGAAGACATTAGCACAGCATCCTGAAAAGCCTTGAGTTTCGCGAAACAAAAGTTATTGGAGGATCATTTTGTCAAGGTAAAAGAGGCTGCAAAGTGGAAAGGCAGCTACAAGGCCAAGGGCAGGAGGGTACATTCAGTGTGCAGGCCTGCACTTGGCGGGGGCGGGGCATGGTCCGTGAACACCCAGGCACAGGCCCTGCCTGCAGAGGGGCTGGTGCTGACTGGCATGCTGTAGTGGTCCCTCCTCACCCCAGGTCCCTTCACTGAGAGGGTATACCCAGGGCTTTGAATGTCAGCTGATAACTCACAGGCGGATACCCTTTCTGCCTCACCTGGGAGGCTACACCCCCGTCACCCCCTTCTCTGGCTGATGCTGGCTCATCACTGACTGCCGGCCAGCCAGGCCCAGGTCTCAAACACAATCTGCTCTGAGCTACCATTCACGCTCCAGAGCTCCCCTGGGCGGGGGGTGGGGGCGGAGCAAGCTGAAGCTGGTCACATCCTCCTCCTGTAATGTCTTCCCTGCCCTGGGCCGTTCTCTGCACTCCCTTCTCCTGAAAGCACACGCCCCCACATCACTGGAGCAAGCAGCCTGACGTGGGCTCTGCTTCCAGGGAACAGAACTAAGGCCAGGTGTCAAGGAGATGGAAACAGGAACGCAATTCCTGCCGTGCACCTGACGAAGAGACCCGCCCTCTGCTAGACAGCTATGAGACAACATCCAACGTGCTCCCTTTTGAAGCTACATCCACAAAGGATTTCTTCCATATGCATCTGGAAGCATGTAAAAATAAAATTATGATGTAAGACGGGAAAAGGATCACAGTGGACTGAGGAAGCCACAGCTTTATCCGTCCAGGATGTATCCCCGTGTCCCTTCTGCTGCCAAAATGGAGCTCATTTTTCCATTAAGGAACGGGGCCTCCTTGACGCCACACAGGGGCTGGGGTCCTGATTCCAGCCTTGACTAAAGAACCCCCTTTCCCGGGCCATCACTTTCAGGGATGGTGCCGGCCTCGAGCCAGGCCAGTCGAGTTCTGCCTGTGGCTTCTCTGCCGGGGACAATGGGGGGATGGGATTCTTGGTGCCCAGCTGTTGAGATGCTGTTCACCTGTGAGTGGCCATCCTGATCCCCACTCAAGAGAGAATACTCTCTTCGAAGAATGGAACGAATAAAACATCACCAAAAGCAAGAGGTGAGATAAAGATGGGGCCCTGATGACATACGCAAGCTCTGGGAAAGGCCAGACTCGAAACCAGGGGTTGGCCAACTGTGACCACTCGCTGGGCCTAATCTGGACCCCTGCCATCTGTACAGCCCAGGGCCGAAAAATGCTTTACCTTTTTTAAAGGTAAAGGCGGATGGTGGAAGAAAAACAGACTTTGTGGCCTGTGAAAAATGAAATGAAATGAAATTCAGGTTCCAGCACCCATAAATGAAGTTTTACTGGCGCACAGCCATGCCCACTGGCTTCCCTACTGTCCGTGTCGGAAGAGGGGAGTGTTGAGTCAGAGACCACCCAGCCCACAGAGCCAAACATATTTATTCTCTGTCCTACTGCACAGAAAACCTGCTGACCCCTGCACAAAACTCTGCATTTCGGGGGCCCGTGACGACCATCTCCACTTACAGCACTTTGCACGTGGGCTTTTTCCTGTGCGAGAAGAACATTCTGATGCCTTCCCTGAGGGGTCCATCCTCAGCTTCTCCCACAAACCTACACGCCCCTGCCCGCCCTATCTGCTGAGATCCTAAAGATAAAGACTCCCTATCCAGGCGGGTTGTTTCTCTTCCCTGATCCCTAGAAGTTATTGTGTTCTTTGCTGAATGCTACCAAGTGTTGAACAAAGTGTTAAAGGATGCAAAACATATATCGGGACTTCCCTGGCAGTCCAGTGGTGAAGACGCCACGCTTCCAATGTGGGGGGAGGGGCAGATTTGATCCCTGGTCAAGGAACTAGGATCCCACATGCCACGTGGTGTAGCCAAAAAATAAGAAAATTAAAAACTATATATATAATATCAATCATTCAACTGATGGGAGCGTCTAAGCCAAGCAGTGAAAGAAAAAGTAGATTAAAGGCGGGAAAGAAACTTTTTTGTGTTTTTTTTTAACGTACCCAAAGAACATATTTAATTTGAGAGGATATCCCACCGCTGCCAGAGTGCTGCCCCAGCAGTGGGGAGCCTGCCATGGTGAGCTGAGAGGGGCCGGAACACGCTAGTCTCGCTCACGAACCTCAGCTGCCTGGTGAGGACGGTGCGATCTTGATGACTCTCACAGAAGATCCCAAAGAGGGCAAATATTCACTCCCTTCATTGTGGGTCTCCTGTTTTCCGCGAGGAGATAGTTCCAGGTTTCCATTTCTCTCCCCTGTTCCCTCTGCACTCACTTCTGCGGGCTGGGAAGCAAGCATCATGAAAACAGAGTCACGCTGCCTCCCCTAATGCTTGAGCCCAGGCTGGTTGGGAAGGATAGCCAAAAAAAAAAAAAAAAAAAAGCGGGAGTGGGGGCAAAGCTATTTTGTTCTGTGAGGACAGGGTATCACGCTTTTATTTTAACACTATGAAGACAACTTCTGGTTCTTACTGTGACCCGTCTCCTACACTAGATTCTAACAGCTCTATTACGTTTTCCACACATTCTCTTGGCATGGGGTATAAAGGGGCAAGACAGCTCTGGATAAATCACGGCCAGCAGCGAAGGCATTTTCTTTAGGGAATGAAGTCTCCCATTGAGCATTTTAACTTACTCTCTTTTTTGGAAACACCCAGTCACAAATGAGTCTCTCAAACTGAAGAAATTGAAATTGATTTCTTAGGGTAACAATTAACCTCAGAAAATAACTATGAAAGGTTGCTTATTAATTATTTTTTGTAATATACTTTGGGAATACTTTTTTTCATAAAAGATGGAGACAAAAGTAGACACATTTTATGATCATATAAAACGTTATTGGATTCACATTTTATAGGCGAATGGAACGCATTTAATTTGCAAAATGCTCAGTATGAGAGGAATCCACCCCCTCCAGACATACACACACTGCTTTTTCAAGACTCTTCAATCCGCCTTGTTAAAACGACACCATCTTTCTGTTCTTTATTCCTTCACACATAACTGCCTTAGAGTTTCTAATATACTGTTGCTATTTCAGTCTTCTGTGGTTTTTCTACTTATTCAAAAGAGAAAGCATTTTTCATGTGAATAATAGTTCACAGTGAACTAGGGTGATACACTCATGCTTTCTTGAGGAGTTGTCGCCAAGAAACTTGTCACCATCGCAGGGGGTCTAGCATCTCTCATATAATACTGCAAGATGGACTGGTGTTTTGCAAGCAGTTTTGCACACACACACAGTGCAGGACAACTTTTTTTCCTTTAGTCACCTGAAAAATGACCGCACACTAATTGAGGCACGCGTTTAATCATCTGTATTTAAATCAGCTACAGGCATTCCTCGGAGATACTGCAGGTGTGGTTCCAGACCACCACAGTAACGCGAGGATCGCAAGACAGCCAGTCACACACATTTTGTGGTTTCCCAGTGTGTATAACACTTATGTGTACACTACCCTGTAGTCTATTAAGTGTGAAATAGCATTATGTCGAAAAAAAAATGTATGTACCTTAATTTAAAAAATACTTCATTGCTCAAAAATGCTAACCATCCTCTGAGCCTTCAGTGAGCCGCAACCTTTTTGCAATAGTCACGTCAAAGACCACTGATCGTGGGTCACCATAACAAATAAAATAATATTGGAAAAGTCTGACACATGGCAAGAATTACCAAAATGTGACACAGAGATACAAAGTAAGGAAATGCCACTGGGAAAATGGCACCTATAGACCTGCTCCATGCCGGGCTGTTACAAAACTTTAATTTGTCAGAAAAACCCAACAAACCAAAACAACAAAAAACCCCACAGTATCTAGGAAACGCAATACAGTGAAGGGCAGTAAAACAAGGTCTGCCTGTAACAGACGTTGCTCCAGGTACTACCTCTCCACCTGCCAGGTCACCACGGTAGAAAACCAAACATTGCCAGACCAAGAAATGCCCCCCCCAAAAGAAGATGTGATAGCTAAGATCATTCCAGGTGTTTCATTCTTCCCTTCCTTTGGTGCTTGAAAACATTTCACTCTGCCCAATTTTGGTGGAGGGCAGAGAGGTATTCTGTTTTCTTTTCTTGAAGAGACACACAAACAAAAAACACAGTGGTGTGAAATCAAGTTACGGGGACAACAAGGACCCGTTTCCTGATGCGTTCCAAACGCACGTTCCTGCTAATTAATTAACAAATTCAAGCTGGTTAAATAAAACCTTCTTCCAACACCTCCTATTTAATTGCAGTTTGGCACCAACAAATATATATCAAAATTATAGTATTTCCCCTGACAGGAAGCTCCTTCCTTCCACACATTCTTATGACTCTCTGCAGAGCAAGCCAGAAATGCTGACAGCCTTGAACACTTGCTACAACAATATTACTATACTTGGCAAAGAAGTACCCTTGCGGCGAGAGAAAAGCTGTAATTTTGAGTGTCACTTCATATTACACTAGATATTATTTCACTGTATACACATGCACACACACACAAACTCTTAATAGACTACGGTTTTCGCGCTGCCTGCCTTTCCAATATAAATGGCAATATAATATCAGCCAACTGCCAATGGGATCCCGGCGAGAAACAAATGTTTTGCATTATGGACACATTGTTGGAAGAGGCCTTTGAAGGAGTATTTCATTCCTTTGTCCCCTACTCATGCCGCTGACACCCCAGCATCAACTTCAAAAGCTAATCTGCCTTGGTTATCAAAAGGATTTCACTTTTTTTTTTTTTAAACCCCTTTGGAGGACAAGGTTATCATGAACAAATTCTTTGCTGGAACACGCCCGTGATGTGTGGTGAAGAGGGTACCATGTGATTCTTCACATCCTGGATGCTCTTCAGGTCCGATGCCTGATGTGTAGAATTTCAAAATGCATCCTTTTCATGCATTTATTCTGCGTTTCTTCTCGCGCGGAGGAGTCTCGGCAAACACGAAACAGCACGCCCCCTCAGTCCCCAAACCTTGCAAAATCGAAGTCCTGTCCCTACTAGAGATCAGCGCCTGTCTCTGCAGAGAACTGAATGCAACATATGCTTCCCTCTTAAGAGGCTCAGGCTGAAGCAGATTGGGCCAGCTTCCCCACTGTGCCCTCTCTCTCAGCTCTGATTTACAAGATGGTATGCTAATATCGCCTCTATCTGTCCAGGGCGAGGAATTCTGTGATGTCAGTAGGAGCTCCAAATAGAGAAATCCCCTGAATCCAGAGCAGGGGTCAGGAGGATGAATGCATAGGTGGAGAAAACTGCAACTTGCCCCCAGGGGAGAACTCTAGAAACAGCAGCAGGAAAGGCAACAAGGGTCTTCACATCACCTCTCAGTAAAGAGTCCGTGCCCCCCCACCGCCAAACGCAGTAGGAAATGAACAGAAGGCTTGGGAAACTGGGCTATTCCACAAGATTCTCTCTTTGCCTCCCTGCCCCCCGCGCCCTTCTCTTTTCTTCCTTCAAATTACTATTTCCAAAGATTTAAGTAAGATTTAAACTTGTTTCACTGCATCAAGGAACAGCTACAGCAAACTCTTTGCCCTCTGTTCAGAGAATGTATCCCAAACTTCCCCGCGTCTGCTGACCACACCAAATTTAACAAGGTTCGCCCATGAACTCGAGTAAGTTTCCCACAGTGACACATTAATAATAAGTTCCTTATCCCATCTATCCCAAGCCATGAATATGTAATGTTATAAAATGAGTCCTTTTCACACAACACAACCTCAGACGTGAATAAATAAAAACTATCCATCACAAGCCTGTGAAAAATTAATGAGGGTTCGGAGACGCGAGGAAAAATGGGGGCCGAGGAGAGAGGGGCCAGTTCATAAAAGCCTCCCTAACTTTCAGATAGTAAATATCCTCGCCCCCGCCCCTCGCCACACATCCCAGTGAGGGTGTGCAGGACCAGATTTTATTTTCCATCGGCTGAAGACAGCGCGTCACCTCCAGGTGGGGATCCAAGCACTGAGGCGTCACGGCTTCCAATGTTCCACCAGGGACCCCGGCTCTCGCAGCAGAACCTGCGTGTATTTGTTTAGTTATCGATAGTTCGTAACCAACTTGCTTCCGGAAGGACTGGAGGGTGCTCGCAGCAGGTGGGACAAAAGTAGGGATGGCTGGGCTGCTGCTGGGATGAAACCGTGCTCGGCCTGCCCACTAGAACACGGTACACGATGAACGCCACTGGCTGGGAGAGCTGCCTCTGGCAGGCGCTGGATAGGTTCTATGTCTCTCCTGTTATCACTCTACTCGACACGTGGGGAGACCGAGGCTGGGATGAGCTAACTAAACTCCCCAAAGTCTAAGAGCTGGTGGGAAGCAGGGCCAAACGACGGGGGTCCTCTAGCTCCAGACCCCCTACCTTGCCCACCTGCGGCCCCTCCCTGTGTACCAATACCGTGTCAACAGACTCCCACGGGCCTTTAATGGGCAAACCATTTGGGGTGAATGACTTTTTTACTGGCATTTTCCCCCCGGGGTTGAAAATGTCATCTTAAGGGACAATCTCCCTGAGAAAGGTTCCAGGATGAGCCAGTGGGGACAACCCCTTGATCCCCCCAAGCCCTGCTCTTCTATCTTCTGAAAACGGGAGAGCGAGGGATGCGATGAACACCAGTATTACCGGAGGCACGCTGTGCTGTTTTGATTTTAACCCCGTGCTTTCGCCTGGGCTATTTATCCCTTCACCTGTGGTGCTGTCCCCACCTCTGTCCACCTGCCTGACGCACTCATCCTTTGAGAGGCAGTGTAGCCTCTGTGACACCCCTCTCTCTTCCCCCATTTGGCCAAAGAGGCCCAACAAAGCCAGAGGCTGCAGGTGATGGGTACGGACCACCAGGTAATGTCAGTGAGGAAAGAGAGCCAGGTGTGAAATAAGAGACGGTGGGAGGAAGCCGACTTGGGGACACGTGCCCCTGTCCGTCCAACTCCGACGGCCACTGTGCAGGGAGCGCCAAGGGCTGCTCCTGGGAAACATGGGGCCAAGGCTGCCAGATCTTCCAGGTTTTCAGAGAAAATCAAAAATCAAGATTTTATGTGAACTTTCTCTGTTGCCAAAAAATAAAAAATAAAAGTGTGTGGGCCAAAGAAAACATGTCTACAGGCTGGACTCAACCATGTTTTACATCTATAATCATGTCAGGTTTTAATGCTCAAGGCTCCTTAGAGAAGGCTGCACCGCCCACACCCAGGGAAGGGCCTGGCTCATGGCCGGCCCTCATGGCCTGCTGAACTGGAAGGGTTCACATCCCCAGTGATGAACCAGAAGCATGGGAAAACTAATAAAACCAAAAACGGGCCAAAGGAGGAAGAGGTATCTGACCACTGTTGAGAATTTTGCCTTTAATCAGCCAGTAAGGACTCTCTGTTACTCCACACAGGACCTGGAGGGAACCCACCAGGCATTAAGGGAGAAGGAATGTTTGTATTTCTTCATCTTTCCCAAAAGGAACACCCAGAGTGGGGCCAGGTCCAGAGCAGAGCCACTAAGGTGGTCCTAGGAGCAATGAGCAGGTCAAATTAAGAATAAGGGAGGTAAAGAGGCAGAGAGGTGGCCTGGCAATTAAAACCCAGAGTCCGACAGAGTATGGCCAACACACCAGGAAGGACACAGAGCCTGAAGCCAAACAGAAGACTAAGCTAGAGCGTCAGCAACCCCTCGTCTCTGAGGGATATGGACTCAGCACATGTACTCTGACCAGCAACACCGAGGGTCGGCTGGGTCCACCCAAATACCGTGAGATCCACTCCTGCCCAAATCCTGCTGGGCTCACTGATGCAGAGAAGGGACGGTTCAAGGGAGATCCCGACTCTGCACAGCTCGGGGTTTCCTCAACGCTGGCCCCGTGTTCCTGAGTGAGTTGCTAAAATGTAAAGAAAAGTGGGGACGCTAACGTGAATGCCTACCTCAAGGGAGTTTACAAACCAGGAGGGGCATCAAGAGGAGTTCCGAAAACACTTACATTCAAAATTTTAAAGTGATAAATGCATCAAGACAGAAAAAGTGAAAAGAAGGAAGAGATGGTGATAACTCTCAGCAGACGCAATCCTGAAATGCAATGGGTTTCAAAGGATAGGTAGGAGTTAGACAGGAAGGGGCTGGAGGTCAGTGAGTGGAAACGGGGAGTGTGTTCCCAGCAGAAGGGACAGCAGGAAAGTAGCGGAAGCCTGAGGTGTTTAGGGAGACCAGGATGTGATTCCAGTTTAGCTGAAATACATCGTATAAAATAGGGAGGGCTTTTAGGAATGGATTTCTTTGTAGTTCAGAAACAACGAAGCGATTTTCAAGGCAAGCAGATGACCGCACTCAGATGCTGGGGTCTCCAGTCCCGTCTGCCAATATAACCACGCCCGGCCAACCAACACCTTGTCCGTACCCATGAGGGCCAGGTCTAAATCCAGATGCCGACAGGTTGCTTCCACTGGGAAGTCTCATGTGAGCCTTGAACTCAACGAGGCTAAGCTGGACACTCCATCTTCCCACCACGTCACTCCAGCCCATATCCCGTCTCCATGGATGGTTCCACCACGTCCAGGCAACTTAGCCCCTCATCCTTCCTTCTCCATGGACCATGCCTATCATCCCCCTACCATTGTTAACCAAATCTTGTTGGTTTCACCACCAAACCATCTCTCACAACTGCCTCCTCCCGGTACTCATTGCAAACACGTCTGTTCAGAAACATGTCCATTTCTTGCCTGGGTGACTGAAATCCTCTCCCAGCAGGGAGCCCACCCTCGTTTCTCACGCAGCTGCCAGAATGGCCTCCTAAAAGGCGAGTCTGATAATTTCATGAGTCTGCTCTAAATTCCTCCTATGGCTCCCCATGGCTTGGATGTAATAAATGTTTATTGAACGAATGAGCTCTCCGATTACCCGCTGTTCTCCGCCTGGCACAGAGAAGGTCAGGCTTATGTGAAACACACTTCTGAGCAGAGTTGGAGGATGAACAAAGTTATTTATTCTGAATTCCACACCACCACCACCCCCCACACACTGATCCCTCTGGGGAAGCTTAGGAGGTACAACTCTAGGGCGAATGAGTCTGGAAAAGCAGGCTGACCAGTTCAAGGAAGAGTTAGAGGCTAGGAAGTTTGGACCCGATTGGTGCTTTATATGATCATCTCATATGATTTTCCGAAAGTCTGGACTCATTTTATAGGCAATGAGGAGGACTTTATTATTACCCACTGCAGCATTTTAAAGATGGCCACAAATTCCTCGACACTTTTACCATCAGAAAGTGGGTCATGGGTTTCCCTGGTGGCGCAGTGGTTAAGAATCCGCCTGCTAATGCAGGCGACACGGGTTCGATCCCTGCTCCGGGATGATCCCACATGCCACGGAGCAACTAGGCCCATGCACCACAACTATTGAGACTGTGCTTTAAAAAAAAGAAAGAAAGAAGGAAAGTGGGTCCTATGTCCGCTCCCCTTGGATCAGGGTGGGCTTTGTGACTGCTTTGACTGCAGACGTGAAGCCACGCCTGTTTCTAGACCCAGGCCTTAAGAAACCGGCAACTACTACTTCGTGTCTTTTGGAACGCTTTCTCTGGGAGCCCTGAGCTACGACATAAGAAGCCTGCCTGTGCCAAAACTGGCAGGTTGGAAAGGCCGTGTGTAAGTGCTCTGGGCAATGGGCACCCCAGAAAGGTGCCAGGCAGACAGGTGACATTCCTGGACCAGCCAAGTGCCAATGCAACTCACCCACCAGTAGGCAACCACTGAGTGACCTCGGCTGATGCCACGAGCAGCAGAAGGACCACCCAGCTGAGGCCTTCTCGGCCTTTTGTGAGCCGGAACTCCCAACTCACAAAAGCCACAAGCCAAGACGAAACGGCTGTTGCCCTAAACTTCAAAGTTTGGGGGTAACTTGTTATGCAGAAATAGATAGATTGCAATACCCTCACTTTACAGAAGAGCTACCTGTGGCTCCAAAAGGCTGACCCACTTACCTACGGTCTCCCGGCTGGGAAGCTGTGCGCAGCCTGGATCAGAACCTCACTCTGCCTGACTCGGATGCACACGATGCTTATTAAGTAACCCCTTAAAAAAATAAAGCCAGACAAGAACGGGGGGACTAAATTCCCCTACACTCTCTGGATTGCCTGACTGGTGCCAAAATGCCCCACCTCTCCTCGAGTGACTAACTTGTTGGTACAGCTAGCTACTACAAGGTGCTTCTCCCCTCCCCTTCCTCTCCAGGCAGCATTTCACGGCTGCAAAGACTAAGTTCCATGATGACCAAGAAGTAAAGATAAATCCAAGGACAGGAGTCAATCTCTCACCCCAAAAGGCTCCTCCTCATTGCGGTGAACAAACACTGTACTCCTATCACCCCACATAGAAAACAAGAAAAGGGGACATTGAATTGAATTGCTCTGGACTCCCTGCCTAAGTCTAGATTTTGGCAACTTCAGAGCTATAAAAATCTCATGATTGGTCACCAGGATCTTGAGACTGCTGATGATATTCAAATGCTGAAACAACCCAAGAGGGTGACAAACTCGGGCATGCTTGCAGCATCTAACGATGTGAAACTTCAGCAGATCGTGGCTCATGTTTCAGTGAACGAGATGCTGGAAGCAAGAGTGAGTTTGTGTGGGCTTGTGATTTCCTCTGACAGATACACGCGCTCATTCCTTCGACCTAAGCAAAATTCCCAGGACGAAACAGGTGGACAAGACGACCATCTGTGGATGAGATAATGCACGAAATCACCAAAAGTAAATTAAAAAAAAAAAAAAAAAGACTCAAAATGACAGAAGAGCATCCACACCATTCGCAGTTGCCTGAAAACAGGATTTAAAGTAATTAGTCACTAGTCTTCACGTCCTCCTAGAGCTCTATAAATCAATCTTCATTTGATATCAGATAACTCCAAATTAAACAAACAAAAAAAACTGGACACCACTACAGACTGATAGAATTGTAAGACGATGAGGCCTTTCAGAGCAACAGTTTTCCTCAAACAGAAACATGGAATTTGAAAGGGAATCTGTTTAAGTCTCCGAGGAAAAGGCGTTCCACCCTGTCTCATTTCCTCCTCTTTCATGATGGATCAAGGAGGACGGAGAACTCTCAGATTCTTTCTTGGTTGGCTTTTATGCCCCATTTCAGCAGATACATCATCCTCAAAGCAGCCAAATTACCCGAAGACCAGACAAATGCCCCCAAAATACACAGGCCCAGCAACTTACAGGGGATGATTTACAACTCACACCAAGTATTCGTTTAAGAAAGCTGTAAAATACTGCAGCTAGTCACTTTGAAAATGTGCCAAAATAAGACTGCATTCGACACAGAATAAGCTATGAAAAGAATACTGGCTTTGGGGCCAGACGGGCTTGGATTAAAATCCCAGGACCAATGCTTATGGTGACACAACTTTGGGTAAGGCTTCAAATTCGTAAGGGTCTCCCTCTTTTCATCTGCATAAGGTAGAGCCCCCCTCTGAGACCTAGGGCAGGAGAGTGCACCTCACAGGTACATAGTAAGAACTCGATGTTTGGAGTGTCTATCACAGTTCACAGTAGGACAACAGAGGGGTAAGAACATCGGCTTCAGAACCTGGTAGCGTGGGCTCTAATCCTACCTCCACCATCAATGAGCTGTGTGACCCTGGGTAAGTTAGGCAGTCTCTCTGTGCCTTTTTCCCCCCCACAGTTTATTTTATTGAAGTATAGGTGATTTACAATGTTATGTTAGTTTCTGGTGTACAGCAAAGTGATTCATATGTGTGTGTGTGTGTGTATGTGAATATATATACACACATATATATTCTTCTTCATATTCTTTTCCATTATGGTTTATTACAAGATACTGAATACAGTTCCCTGTGCTACACAGCAGGACCTTGCTGTTTATCCATCTTATATATGATAGCTTGCACCTGCTAATCCCAGACTCCCAATCCATCCCCCACCGCACCCCCCCTTGACAACCACAAGTCTGTTCCCTATGTCTGCGAGTCTGTTCCTGTTTTGTCATATTTCAGGTTCCACATATAAGTGATATCATATGCTATTTGTCTTTCTGTCTGACTTCACTTCACTTAGTATGATCATCTCTAGGTCCATCCAAGTTGCTGCAAACGGCATCATTTCATTCTTTTCTATGGCTGAGTAGTATTCCATTAAATGTATGAACCACATCTTCTTTATCGATTCCTCTGTGGATGGTCTGTTCCTCCTTTCCCGTCGGACGGTAACGAGGGCACTCAAGTACTGACCCCTACGAAGGTAAGGGGAGTACTCCTCCCAGAGGGCAGCCGTGAGGGTAAACAGCACTAATGTGTGTCACGAGCATGTAGTCAGTGATACTTAAGCGTCTGCTGTTGCTAACATTGTACCTGCTCTGGGTCCGACACGGTACGAATAGCCTTCTCCGGATCTATAAAGGGCCAGACAGTAAATAGCTTAGTCTTTGGGGCCTTATATGGTCTCTGTCACACAGTTGTCTTTGCTATCTATGTTTTTATGGGTCAAAAAAAAAAACAGGCAGTGGGGTGGATTTAGCCCGCAGACCATTGTTTGTTCATGCCCAGCTCTTTCAAATCTCAGTTGCTGGGTGGTGACTTTCAAACTGTGAAGGGCCGAAGACTTCACCCTATTTGTAAGCCAGGGAGTTAACTGCCAAGTTTCGTGGAAGCTACCAGAAGACATAAGAGTCCAGGCTCAGACACAGAATACTTTATCACACACAGCATGGCAAACAGCATGCAGCACGTTTTTGTATCAGTTCCCATCACCACCAGCACCAGTCCCGCGAGGCTGAGGCAGGACGGCCAGGGTGGATGCTGTGCCCGGAGTGGGTTAGGGTCACGCTGAGGACCACGGAGCTTAGGACTCCAAATCTTTTATTAAGCAAATCTGCCTCACCTTTATCCTGGAGGAAGAGATTATTACACTGGACAGTAAACAACCCTGCCCCTCTGCTCCTGCAGGAGACACGTTCTCTACCTTCCAGTGTTTCCTTGGAAGACAGTCCGAAATAAAAGCTGTTCCCAAGATGTGCGAAACCAGGAGCGCTCTTGTCACTCTACCACTGTCTCTCAACAATGACAAGAAAATGCCAAAGCTATCATTACCTTAATCTGAAGATTCTTCCTCTGAACTAATCAAGCAGACATCATTTTTAAAAAGTGTCCATAGAATAAAATAAAATAAAATAACATTAAATAATTAAAAAAAAAAAAAAAAGTTGGCAAGTTCGAGGCTTAAAATTGAACCCGGCATGAAAAGATGCTCAACATCACTCATCATCAGAGAAATGCAAGTCAAAGCCACAATGAGGTATCACCTCACACCAGTCAGAATGGCCATCATCACAAAATCTGGAAACAACAAATGCTGGAGAGGGTGTGGAGAAAAGGGAACTCTCCTGCACTGTTGGTGGGACTGTAAGTTGGTACAGCCACTATGGAAAACTATTTGGAGGTTCCTTAAAAAACTACAAATAGAACTACCACATGATCCAGTAATCCCACTCCTGGGCATATGCCCAAAGAAAACCATAATCCCAAAAGAAACTTGTACCATAATGTTTATTGCAGCACTATTTACAATAGCCAGGACATGGAAGCAACCTAAATGCCCATCAACAAATGAATGGATAAAGATGTGGCATATATACACAATGGAATGTTACTCAGCTATAAAAAGGGATGAGATGGAGCTACATGTAATGAGGTGGATAGAACTACAATCTGTCATACAGAGTGAAGTAAGTCAGAAAGAGAAGGACAAATATTGTATGCTAACTCACATATACGGAATCTAAAAATGGTACTGATGAACTCAGTGACAAGAACAAGGACGCAGATACAGAGAATGGACTGGAGAACTCGAGGTATGGGAGGGGGCGGGGGGTGAAGGGGAAACTGAGACAAAGCGAGAGAGTAGCACAGACATATATATACTACCAACTGTAAAACAGATAGTCAGTGGGAAGTTGTTGTATAACAAAAGGGAGTCCAACTCGAGGATGGAAGATGCCTTAGAGGACTGGGGCGAGGAGGGTGGGGGGGACTCGAGGGAGGGAGTCAAGGAAGGGAGGGAATACGGGGATATGTGTATAAAAACAGATGATTGAACTTGGTGTACCCCCAAAAAAAAAAAAAAAAAAAAAAAAAAATTGAACCCTGCTGAGATAAAAAGTTACATCTGTGACATCACACACATCATTTCTGCTGAAAAGGTGCCTTTAGTTAAAAACAGAAACCAATTTGTAAATGTGAATTAAATGCATATTCCACAAAAAATATCTGGTGAAAGGGGGAAAAAAAAATCCTTACGTGTAGATATAAATGTTTCTTGACAGACGTAAATGAAAACTAATATGGTGACATTTTTCAAATTAGCCATTGGAAAACATTGTGTGTCTGCCTTTTTTTTTTTTTTTTTTTTTTAAACAGCCTAAGCATTTTTCAGTTACGCTGGCCTCGGAAAGTATTTATGAAAAGGATAATAAATAATTAATTCCACTGGCTAGGAGCTTGCAACTCCTTTCTGCTTCGACAATATACATTGAAATGCTGTTTAAATTATAAGAGCAAATTGATTCAAAAGGCTTCCATTAGTGAGCTGGCAAACAGGTTTGAGGCCGCCTAATAAATTTTAGATAAAGATGGAGCCTTTGATGAGGATGGCAATGCCGGAGTGCTGCTCTCCGAGTCACCAGTTTGTTAAATTGGTGGCTAAAGTCTAGCTTCTCACTGTCTCATAACTCACTGTGTTAAGCACGGCAGAGTCAGATCCCAGTGCCCGCCATGTGCGCGGCTGCTGCTCACAGGCCTGGGAGTGACGGTCGATCCCGCTTTCCAATTTAGTGCCCCTTTCCGTGGCTCTGTTCTAACGGGTTTCACAGTACATTAATCAAGGATAATTAGGCCCACCTGTGGCATTAGAAAGTTCCACCTATGATGCGTCTTGCAGCCTCAAGTCACGTCTGAGATGTCTATTAAGAAAAATTCTTAATCAAAATCAAGAATGAACGCGCGAAGGTCTTTCTTCCATTCAGACACACATCCCGCAAGTAGGCTGCAACCCGCTGCTCGGGATGGTGGAATATTACACAGCTATTAAAAAAACAGGTGTGCTTACTGGCCTGGAAGGCCAGCATGGTATTCGACCTAGGGGTGCTGAAGCAAGCACCCACTAACTTTTTTTTCAACTTTTTATTTTATATTGGAGTATAGTTGATTAACAATGTTGTGATCACTTCAAGCCTACAGCAAAGAAGCACCCACTTACTTTAGAAAAAGCAAACAAAGCCTTACACATGTGTGTTACATACGTTAATATGAAGAAACATGTGTAAGAACATACAAACTACTAGCCAAGGTTACCTGGGGGCAGGGGGTGGCGTTGAGGGAGGAGTAAAAGGGCGGGGGGAGTTCAATGTTCAAACAAGCGTCTCTTTTCTAATTGGAAAAAATTCTAGTACCAAACAAACAGTCAACGTGAAGAGTTATACGGCTTACACAGAACCGTAATAGGGGAAGTTGCTTTTTCACTTTGTTTCTCCCTGGCCCGTGTGGGGAAGCGTGTCAAGGATACTGATCTTTCTATCCATCCACCTTTCCACCCAGCCGACCAGTAAGCCAGTCCTAGGACATGGTGGGCTAAGAATGTGCAGCTTGGGAATCCTCTGGACCTGGAGGGAGATTCTGACTCCACTCACTGGCTCCCTGTGTGACCTTGGGCTGTGCTCTTGCTGTCTTCCAAGCATAAAACGAGTACAAGAATGATGGTGACTACGTGTTTTGTAAGGACTCTGCGATATCCTCGACCCACGTTAACTCTTCCCCACTGTGGGCATCAAGAGCTCGGTGCAGCCACCTCTGTGCACCATACATCACGCTTGGCCATAACAGCACCCCAGGATGGTAGCACCAAACACACGACGGGCAACTGATTACAAAGGAATTCAAGTTTAAGCCTTCTCAAGTTTGCACCATTTACCAATGGGGGGAAGGGCAGGATTTTTTTTTTTTTTTTTCATCAAAGGAATACTGTATTTTACTTTGCCTCATTTCAGAGAGTCACTTTTTAAACAGAGCTACTGTGTGCTATTCCCAGCCTTGGCCCTACCAATGGGAAAAGTGGAATTTACAGATGAAAACCCCAGAGCAGACGCTCTTCCTCAGTACACGTGGATGTGAGGCAGCCGAGGTGGGTAGGATGAGGTCTCCCAGGGCAGGTTTCTGGAAAAGAGCATCACCAGCCCGTCGGCTGCTCATCCTCACAGGCTTGGTGTACAAGCCCGGGTGCTCAGGGCTCCCAAGACCCTGTCAACACTGCCCAGCAAGATGGAGATGATGCACTCTGGTCACATCGTCCTTGTTTAGGAAAACTCAGGAAGTCACGGACACCTAACACTCACTTTCCAATTTTAATGGGCTACGAAATAAAATATCCAAATTGTGCAAGTGGAGAAAATGAAGTGAAAAGTCAGAGTTATTTATTTTTAATTAAGCTCTTAATTATATAACAGCAAAACAAGCAATTAATTTCCGCGTGGCTACATTAAGCATTCCACACTGAAATGAGGCAGAAAGAATAACTTGAAAGTATTTTCTCTTCTTTCTTAGATAAATGTAAGACAGAAAATTGTGTGTGTGTGTGAGTGTATGTGTGTGAGACAGAGACAGACAGACAGGGAGACAGAGGCAGAGACAAGAGAGATGGGTGAAGGAAGGAAAGAACTTGCATGTACAGAGTGCTTACTACAGACCAGGTGATGTTCACACTAAGTCCAGCTATGTTAGCACAGTGACTCCTCCCACAACCCCCGGCACTGGCTACTCTATTGCTTCCCTGTGACTGATGAGGAATCTCCAGTTCACAAAGACCCAGGAGCTCGCCCAAGTCCCCACCACTCAGTGCAGAGCCAAGACAGGACTCCGGCTCCAAGAGAGCCTTCTGGCCACAGATCCGCTCTCCTGCCTTCAAAGAAAAGCAGCAGGAGAAGGAAAGAACAAAAGCAGACGGGAAGGATTCAGGAGGGGCCATTTTTTGTGGGCTTTACAGGCCACCCGGTCTCTGTTCCAACCATAGTAACCCTGCCCCCCTGGTGCAAAAACGGCCACGGCAACATCTGTGCCTTAAAAGGGGCAGCACCAGGAACGTCGTCTGTGCTCTTGGCTGAGACCAACCCTGCACTGAACCAAAGCCCCAGTTCGTCTCAATCCCTACAGATTCATAGGAGTTCCTCTTCCTATACTGAAAAGATGGGGAGAATTTGGGGAGAAGAAAAAAAAAGCAAAGAAAAGGCTGTCATCTCCTGAGAACGGCTCAGGAAGGCTTGATGTCTCCACATGTATAAGAATAAAACTCCTTAAGTCTTCTCTCCACGCTCTGACGTGGTGGCCCAAACAGGCTTCCAGGCCGCTCACCAGGAGGAGAGTTGCCTTGTGGGCTATAACTCACCTTCTCCCAAGTGGCTCCCTGGGGCCCTGCATGGTGACAAGCAAATTAATGCCAAACGTCACTGCAGGATGATGGAGACCCGAGAAGGGACCTCCGTCACAGCATTTACAGCTACGCTTGGGGCAGATGGCCAGAAACAAGCCATGCGGGGAAAAATGCGTATTTCACCACTCCGCAGCAGAAAAGTATCACAGCCAAACACGTACTTCTCCGCTGCATGAAGGGGAACGTCATGGGCGGGCAGGCAGGCTGGATATCTGAAGCATGAAATACAGCAAGGCTGTTTCCACGCTGCCAAGCCCCGGGGAGAGTGCTGGCAAGGCCATCCCAGGGAGAGTCTTCCAGAGCCTGGGAGCCGGCTTGACTGCAGGTAGGTGGGCGGGGAGAAGCTGATATCCTTTCTACTTACTCCAGGTAAGTGGCAGATAAATCTCAAGGGAGTCCTGGCTCAGGCATTCTCATCAGTAATTATAAAACTGAAAATTATGGTCTACACTTGAACGGAACAAAAATGGGCCAGTGGTCCTTTCTCTCTGTTTAAAGCTCCTATAACACAGTGTCTGCAAGATGGTGAAAACCTCACTGTAAGGAACAAATTGGCTGGAGCCAAGGCAGACTCCCTGGAGGAGTTAATTACTGCAGGGCTGTACCGGACATCAGCTGTTTTCACCCGTTCTGCATCCACACCCCCTTCTTCCCACAGCAGCTCCCCCATTCGCTTCTGAGCAAACCCCTCCCCTCCCCCCCCCCCCCCCCCCCGTTGAATCCAGAGGTGAGCACACGACCTGGGCCAATCAGAAACAGCCACCGTGCCTGGTTCGGAGACGGCCCCGTGACTCAGGTTGGCCCACTCTGAGTGCCGGCCTCGGCACTGCCTGGAGCTCCTGGGAAAAGAGAAGCACTCTTGTCCGAGGCCGCTGAGGGAACAGGACATAAGCCCTTAACTGCTGGCTTGCGACAGTGCGGAAAACGGCACCCGAGGCGGGCCAACCGCAAGAAGACACAGCCGAGGGATGGACAGAGACCAAAGCCCGAGGAAAGAGTAAAGCCCCTGGGGTCAGCCGGGCTCCATACTGGTTTTTATGGCAGTTGTTTGATAGCCTTTCAGAAGCCCTCAGTGAAGGATGCAAAGAGGCTCCCATAGAAACTGCATCTATATTGTATACATACATCCCATATGCATGACCATCAGGGCAGGGCGTCTACAAATGACATTTCTCTCGGCCTGTCATCTCCCCACATCCCAGACTGGGCTGTCACTGAAGGCCCAACACCCGGCCGTCCCAGAAGCTATTATTAATCACAGACCATCTGTGGGGCCTTATACAGGGGCTGTCTTTGATTCTAAATATCCCTTCCTCCTGTTTTCCTGTCCCTTCCCCTTTGGCCCTCTTTTAATGCTTTTATTGCATGATACCCTTTGCTGGGGGGAGTCGTGCCTTATTTGCTACGACGGTGAGCATCGTGGGGGCGTGGCTTGTATCCGGAAGCGGCCGAACGCATGCCTGAATCTACCCGTTATCGCCTTTGAACCCTCAGGATCGAGCCCGGAGGCGGCCATGTAGCTGGCTCAGAATAATATTTACTGAGTAAATAAGCAAGGAGATCATCCCAAATAGATTGCAGGCCCCTGAAAGCAAAGGTGGTCTTCTATATAAAATGCTCAAAATATATCTGTTGAATGAAGATAGATGACCGCCCGCCCGCCCCCCCCCCCCACCAGTAAGAAAGCACTTCCAAGCTCACCCACAAACTGGTACTGTTTCTAATTTACAGGGGGAGAGGGGAGGAGGGAGGATGTCTATGCCCTATTTCTTGATTTCTGGAAGGCCTAATCAGATAAGATGGGGCCCTGGGCTCTCCTGGGTCTTCCAATTTGCATTATTGATCTAGAATATAACTTACACAGGCACATTCTGAATGCAAATGATCAGAATTGGAGGAGACAAACGTGAGGTGTTACAACCATGATTCTATAAGACCCTGCCTTGTATCGTCGTGACAATGAACACAGGACTGCGTGCAACATGTTTTAGAAACTGTGGTATCACGACTGCAGCCTCAAACTGGTATCTGAGAATTGGGGTTTTCACAGTCTCCCTTATTCCCCAGCATGGAATTTCAATCACAGATTTTTTTTCTAGAGTTAGAAGGCCTAGTGATTGCAATTATGTATGTAAAAATACACAGGCAGTTTAATGCAAATAAAAGGCAAAACGAAGGCGGAAAAAAACCACTGCATAAGGGGAATGGAATTTGGGTGACTTTCCTTTTATTCTTTTTCTTTCATACAGTTATGACAACATTTTTTAAATATAAAGCACGCTCTCTCCCATCTCAGCCATCAATTACTGGATGCCGAGTCTCTTGGGAGACATTATTAACAGGGCAGTAAATAGAGGTAGCAGTTTTACACCAGCTAGACTTGGAAAAGAGAAGCTACAAATCCAGCTGCAAATATCAGGACAAACACAGAAGCACTTCAGCAAGTGTGACAATGTGGACAGCCTAGAAGCACAGACCCAAGAATAAGAAAAGGGCTAAATTTGAGTTTACAGAGGGTGTAAACCCTAGAACAAAGAAGGTAGCCAGGAAATTCTTAATAGAGCCATCCTCATGCACGATCCTAAAGGGCTGGCGTATCCACAGCCACTTCTGCTGCCTTGGGTGCAGGAGCGGGTCGTTAGACCGTGAACATGGAGACAAGGAAAGAACCACTCAGGCAGGGCCATCAGCCAAAGGCAGGCCCGAAAGATTTCAAAAGGACAAAATGATGCCACTGCTTTCACTACGACATGAATGCACTGGGGATGAGGAAGGTGCTGGTGAAAGGTGGCCGCCACCTTCCTAGGGCATTGTGACTTCTAAGGAGTGATTCGGAATACAAACCCTCACTTCAAGTTCTAGGTAGCTACCGTAGCTTCTCTCACCCTCAATTTCCTCCCCTGGGAAACAGTCTCGACCATCTTGCAGGAATGCTAGAATGAATACATGAGAATCTATGTAGAGCACCCAGCACAGCATCTGCACCCAGCAGACGTAAAAGAAGTGGAAGCTATTACTACCATCAACATCTTCATACCATCAACGCGTCACTTAGGGTCAGGATTGACTTATGGACCCACCAGCTGGAGGATGACTATCACACCATTAACATATCATGAATTCCTAATAAAACAGCTGTGTTATCCCAGAAATGAAGAACTATTTCTCCACAATCCCCAGATGACTCAAGAGACCCCAGGAATTCATCTTAGAGATTTCTTATCTCTTGCTAATACTTTTTGAGACACTGTACTTTTCACGACCAAATGCTATTTCCACAGTATGTCCCTGGGAGCTTTCTGCATTGAAAAGAAAAGTAGCTTAGCTAAGTTATATGGTCCACCCTGAAGTTCCAACTGAGTTTCATTTTTAATTATACCTCCTTAGAAGCAAATAATACGTCAAGCAAGCAAAATGTCATCAAAGCAAGACCCCATTCTGACTAATCTCAAAGGCTCCGTGCTTTATAAGCGATGCTAAGAAAGACCAGCCCAAGTCTAATGTAGCCCGTCTGCTGCAGACGTGACGAAGTAAAAGGAGGACTGACTTGGAGCTATTCCTCGGGATGGATGACTGTTAACAGCACAGCCCAGGAAGTACAGCGGTTCTGCCCAGTGGAGAGCCAGCTTTCAGGTGCAACCCCAAACAGAACCTGACTCTTCTAAACAAGAGCAGTTTAAAGGTCCTTTCTACTGCCCCAGAGTGGACCACTGCTGGTCAGAGCAGCCTGTGCACAGAACTTGGGGCTCACTCAGTACTTCCATAAGGCAGGAGGCCAGCTTTGTATATGATGGGGATGTAACTGGTAAGCGGAGGTTGCAATCACCCATAAATGACAATAGGGATCTGAAACAAAGACACCACCACACCCAGCACAGGCAGTGTGGAAGAAGGACTTCATGGGCCCTTCAAAAAGGCTCAAGAGACTCAGCCAGACAACAGTTGCAGACAACAAACCCCAGATAAGACCAGGACAAGAAGCTATATTACCAGTCACAATAAGGCACTCATCTAGTGTTTTCATCAAGAGAAGCTAGAAGGATTGACCAGAAGTCACCATCTATGATTTGCTGCAGCTACACACATTTGTGATGAATGGCAGCTGGTTTCCAATCCAAAGGGGAGACTCCAGCTGGTCCTTCTGTTGTCTTCCTAAAGGTGAAGAACTCTCGTAGGTACTGTACGCAAGACATCAGTACCCAGGACGGATGCCCATCCTTAAAAAATGTGGGGTTCTGCCTTGCTGACACACATTTCTCTCTGAGCTGCACATTACACAGACCTGCAGCAAATGAAGGACGGTCCCCTAGGATGAGTTCTAGGTGATCAGCCGAGGCTGAGCTATTGACAAGGGAGAGCGTGCAGGAGGCCATGGTTCAGTCAATAGGACGTGGGATATACTTACTACATGTACTCGAATGACTGACAGACAGCTCCTGCCTCCTAATGCTCACTGATTCTGTGCTGATAACACCACCAGCTGGTTTTAGAAGGAATCATCTGCAAGGTGGACTTCTAAGGGCTATTTAAAGAAAACGTGCATATTGTGCTCATTTCAATCATCATGAGAAGAAAACATGGTTTAGATGGAAAGAAGCCACTCTTCACCAGTAAGTCCCAGAGAGGAATGGGGAATTTCTGGTCCGCAACACAGAAGAGGACAGCAAATCTCTTTCCGTGACAGCAGCATCAAGTCGACACAGTCATAAGAGCTGACGTAGTTATTTGAGGGGATAATTCGTATGAATTGCATGTGATATATGTACTATAATACAAGGAATGTGGAGAAAGCAGTGGACAGCAATTACTCGGAAGGATATGTCTTTATCACTTTCCTTTTCAAACAGTTTTAATCTAAAAGAAATAAAGCAGTGGTAAATACACCATGGTGGGATGCAAAATAGAGTACTAAGTGCTCCTAAGAAACCTCCCCATTTTAATTAGGGTGCCAGTAAAATTAAATTTTCCCAATTTCTTATACTTGTCAACTCACCAAAAATGCTCGACTTACAGTCTTTAATGTTACACCCTGAGTCATCAAGCTAAATATTCATTTGTTGATATGTTACTTACCCTGACCCAGCCCTTTCTCGAAGCTACAAAAAGGTCAACTGTCTCCATGAAATTTAAGGTATTAAGAATTTCAAATTAGGAACAATGGTACATTTTGCAAACACTTTATTTTTGAAACAGCTGGGTGAAACCAGTTGGTCCAGTTATAAGTGGTTAAATAGAAAATGAAAAAATTGGTGAGTCCACAGTTATTGAAGCAGCCTATTAACAAAGCTTTTGTGTCAAAGCTAAGCTCTTCTTTTGTCACCACTTACCAAGACACTTATCGAAGGAGGAGAAGGGTGGGTTCAGTATTATTTTTGTTTAAAGCGTCTCCCCCGATTGGTCTAAAACTGATATGGTTGAATTGTAAGCTTTGAAAGCATTTAATTAATATTCTGTCCTCATGGTGAATTTAATAATGGCTTCACAAAATATTGTTAAATAAATCTTTTTAAAACCCTGCTTCTCCAAATGGTTAATTCCCTATTTAAACTAAAATAAAGGAAAAACACAAAAAAGCAAAAAAATTCACTACCCCCCCACCCAAAAAGTTCAAATTCCTAAAATAGGCATTTAAAGTCTCCCCCAAGCTGACCCCAACTCACTTTGCACTTTTCCTACCCATCCCTTAGAATGCAAACTCCACAAGAGGGGTCTTAGTTTCATCTACTGTTGCACCCCAAGGTCCAGAACAGTGTCTATAAGCACTGAGTATTACCCTCAGACCTAGGGAAGATGGCCCCCGTCCTAGGCCCCAACCTTTAGAAAACAGCACATATCAAACCCCCACAAAATAAATGTATTGCTAAACACACGGTGCCTTCAACACTTTGCTGCTGAGAACACATACCGTGTGACACGCGACCCTAAACATCCACCAGTGGGGCCCCAGGAAGCCTCCACTCCACACCTCTCATCCTACATCTTTGAAACAAAAACACTCTGCACACCAACGCCCTGATGGGTAATGGTGCACTGCTCCCAACCTCAGAAAGAGAAAATGTTTCCAGGTGCCAGGAGGATTTCAGTCTTGTAAGCTTTTAGATAACAGAAAAGACAAATTAACTTGTCAAATCCTTTCACTCAGCCTGAATCTGATAGATTCTTGTATAATAAAGTATTGTGTCCCAGAAGTACAGAGTATCCGTTTCCTTGTGTTCTGATTCACGATTTGAAAGGTACTTACAGATTGGCAGGTATTCACAGCAGGTTCACAGGGCAGCTGATGTTAAAGCATCGGTATCACTCTTAAATTTGTGTATCTGCGAGACTAAAAGTAGCATGCATAGAGTATGATACCCAGTCTCTTCACTGGCCACCAGGTGGACATTCCATTCTAGAATTTCAAATTATTTTATTTTTACATAAATACCTGATATGATTTACATTAAAAAATATGCTTCAAGTTTTGAGTAATCTTATTTACAATCTTATATTGTTTAATAAAGGCAAATATTTTATAAATCAACAAAAATGTTGATAACATTTCATTATTCCTTTGATTTTCCTTTCAATCTTAATAGATAAGTTGGAATATTTTGAAAGAGAAACAGTTTGAAAGTATCCAATAATAATTTGAAATTTTCAATTCCTTACATGTCTTAGTTTATATTTTTATAAACTGCGTGGTATTTTCTGCTTTAGATCACCATAATTTGGCTCAATTATTAAATATTTTAAGTCCTTCTAGTTTTTTCTCATCATGTAAATAATACAGGTACACACACCACTGTTTATAAATCTGTGGGTGTATCTTTAAATATTCCTTTAAGACACTTCCTACCTATGAAAATCCTAGGTGAAAAAAAAATTTTTTTTAATTTTTGATAGAGATCTCCAGATTAAACCTCAGACCTGAAAGACTAGATAGTACTTCTCCCCCACAGGGTATGGGAATGCCCACTTCTGCTTTCCTCCAACAAGGTGTAGTAAAAGTTTAACATTTGTTTCCCCACCCCCACCCCCAAAATTAACATTTGTTACTCTTACAAGTATAACATTTGAATAGTTTCAATGCTAAATTGATTCTTCCTTGCTAATAAACCTGAGTATTTTCCAAATATTTATTGGTCACTTAAATGACACTTTAGAATTTTGCAAGTTGTCCTATTATTTCTTTGTCCTATTATTTTTTTTAAAGATTGTTGATTTATAGGAGCTATTTATTTATTAAGCAGATTAAATATCTGAACAGACAGCTACAAAAAAAAAAAATCCTACCACTAACTCAAAGACATACTTACAGAAATGATTCAAAATTGTGCTATTTTATTAATGTGGTGCTAAATGACTTTATGAGTTCTTAAAGATTCTTATTTTTGGCACATCTGAGGCAGGGAATGAGAAGTTCCTTGTGTTTCCATATGTGAACCAGGAACAGTATTTGCAGGCCAAACACAAGCTGCGAGCGGGCGGGGAAGTGCAGTCTGTAAAGTGGAGATTTGTGGAGTGCCATAATGAGGCAAGTCCTTATGTTCTAACTGGTCTTAACTGTTTCGTAAATGTTTCCTTTACCCTGTAAACTTTAAGGTCAAGATAATACAAGGAGCACTTAGAGTAAAGAGAAGACATGTGGGCCTTAGCTAGGGAACATGCCTTTTTTTTCTTTCTTGGTTGGGTGGGGTGGAGGGGGCTGGCGTGGTCTGGAATGCTCTTTAGCTGCTGTGCCGAGGACGCACAGAAGTGCATTTTCTACTGTAGCATGATTGCCAGGCTTAAACACAGAAAAAATTAGTGTATAGCAGTCACCTTCTGGGTAGTTTCTAGGAACTCCATCGCAACGTCAAGCCCACAGAGGGATTTGTTTTGTCCTCCAAAGCAGAGCCCTGGCAAACACACCACAGGTACAGCCTGCAGCACAGGCTAGAGCATCCAATGGATAAGCTAGTATTCCAGAGAGCAACACCCATCTACGCAGTGATTTGTTTTTCACGCCATTTGTGATATGTTAACACCAAAAAAAAGGGGGGGGGGGCTACATCATTATTAAATCTTCTAGCAAAACTATATTCAGATTATCTAGCCTATTTTGTAATTCTTTTTTAATCCCAGAAAATAAAGAGCTATCTGTACATGGTAGCATTTACTAGTACCTTAAATTAACAGTGGTATTTCCCCATCACAGTTTATTAATGCTGCAATAGGGACATTTCTTTTTTGTACAAGTGGCTATTTTTTTAAAATTTCCCTTAAGCATCATTAGCAAATGTGAAATCGATGGATTATTGGTGAGTGTCTGAAACATCTTAAAATGTCATAAGCCACTTATTTAAAATATGATGTTTTTAAGTAAATGGAGGATATTTTAATAAATGGGCAAGTCGGGATTCATAACTTATGTAATTAATAGTTTTTCCTCCGTCAGAACTGTATATAATATGACCTGGATTTATATATAGTTGTTTTTCTAGGAAACAAAGTTTGTAACACTTTGTATACATTTTCTGATTTTTTTTTTTTTTAGCAGAAAAAACAAAAACAAAAAAAACAGTGGAAATATATGCAGTTCCTATTTCAAGAAAGAAAATATCTCCTATGGCACAGAATGGTTATTTGTCCCAGGTCACACAGCAGGTGGGGGGGTTGAAAGGAACGGGATCTAAGCCTTAGAATGCCAAGAGTTTCAAAAGTTGTCAAATCGCTTTCCCACTCAAAGCAGCAGAGCATGTGTGATAACTGTTCTAAATCTTTCCCAAAGAATAAAGAAGCTGTGATCTAATTACAAAGCCTCCCAATGAACAAGGAATGGGGGTGACAGAAAACCTCTCTGACCCACTTCCTTCGATTTCTCACTTTTAATTGCAAGGTTGCAGGGGGGCTCGGAGAGAGTAAACAGCACGGCCTCCCACCGAGCTGCCTGCAGGTTCTCCTTGTAGGAGTGAGATTCGGCCCGAGATTTATATGGTTTGAGACGTACCCAAAGAGTCTCTGTCACTCAATCCCGGCCTCCACCACTGGCTCGGAGGAGCCTGCACGGCCTCACATGAGCCCGTAACTGTCAAAAGGCATTCCCCAAATCCATCAATACTGCCTGCTGCCGGATGAATGCCCTGCTGCTCTACAGGTTGCGAAGAGTTCAGTCATGGTGCAGACCTGCAGCAGCATCTGAGCAAACCTGGACGAAAACTCATGAAACCCGATGGCTTTATTTACCCTTCCAACGTAAGAGAAGCACACAGGCCTAAACCTTCACTTTCCGAATGTTTGCTGGGAGATTAGAAAAACAACAGATGACAGCCAGTGTGTCAGCCTCGAAGAATCACAAACATCCTTCTTTAAACAATCTAGCAGCCAGATGAAGACCCCAGGCCAGGAGCCCCATGTGTGTTTAAGAAGTTCTTGGGGCCTGCATTCCTTTGGAATGTGAAGAAATATAAAAAATGTAGCCTCAAGTCCAGAGCCAAAAATGCAGAGAGAGAGGCCTCACGTGAAGCAAATGTATCGAGATCTCATTCTCTGAATCAGAATGCAAGAGACCAGGGCTGCCATGTGTGGTTGTTCAGATTGTATACTGAACAACTCAATAGGTCACCATTTACACAGAGTACAATGTGAGCGGCACCTTGCATAGGTCTGCAATCACAGATAACAGCCTGCAGGATTGCCAAGAGGGGCATCTGAGCCCGTCCACCACTAACTAATGTCCTGCTCGGTCCCCTGCCCATATTTATGAATGAACGCATGCATTCAATACTCGCTGAATGAAATGTGGATCTCAGTCAAACCTTAATGGGTCGACATTCATCTTCCCATTTAGCTAATGATAAAACTAAGGCTGAGAAAGGTTCATTTAGTGGTCTAGGAGGGTCACAAAGCTGTGTCTTCTGAGTCCAGTGAATTTCCCTCCTGGATGTCGCTGCCACGTTCATCAGAGCGAAAGATTCCTCTCTCAGCAATGACTGTGAGAGTCAAGTTCTTGGACGGGAGGAGCTGGAAGGCAGGGTCTGGGAGGATATGGTGACGGGAGTGAGGAGGTGAAGACCGCAGGTGTAGAGACCAGTGCTGGAGGCTGTGGAACAGCCGTTCCCAGTGTGCGCTCACCCTGGTGAGGATACACACGGAGCGCTGCAGTGTGCTGGGCAGGCCGGGGACTGGGAGTCAGAAGAGCTGTGCTCACATCACAGTAAGTTACTAACTTCTCTGAACTTTAAGCTCCTCATCCATAACATGGGAATAATGAAACCTCATCGGCTACTGTGAAGAAATGATGTGATTACGGATTTACAAGGACTAGAAAAACGTCTGTCTCTTGTGATGACCAGCAAACTGGGGGAGCTGTTATCATAAACTCACTGTTCTGAGGTGTGCAATGCTTGCCTAGGTCTCTAGCATCTGAAGGATACATATTCCCCTGAGTGGGGTGTGCGGTGCAGGAAGAATTGATTCGCTCTTATTTCAGCCTCTCCTTCCCCAAAAGGACCTTAGGAAAGTAAATGTGTCCCCATCAGGAATATCACTTCTTCCTTTGCCCTCTCTACTGAAGTAACAAAGGGAGAGGTAACCACAACAGCTAACTTACCCAAAAGAGGTTACTTTTTTCTCTGTTGGCAAATATAGTTTCTTAGTGGCTTTCAGGTTTTTAAACCCTTTGGGTTTATTCATGCTGTTTCTTCTTTCTGCTGCTAAAAGGTAGCTGTTCCCACCCACCGTTTTGGAGGTAAGAAAACCTGGCGACTGTCCTATACGGCTCATAAAGACTGTGGGCTGGAAACGGGAAGGAAGGGCAGGGGGGGAGGAAAGACCAACCATGCCGGGCCAGCTACGCCCTTATAGGTTATGGCAAATGTTAAACAGTCCAGAAAATCAGAGGCCTCGGGAAGGATTTGTGAGAAGAGCGACGTGAGGGCTTAGTGTAAAGGTGAGGACCATGAAAAGGGAAGCCGTGGGTGGCAGGTGAAACACACCGGGGACGGTGCTGGAAAGATGCCCCGAAGAGCTCCTGCAAGGCGAAGTTCCCCTGGTGGCCCCCGTAACCGGCAGGCCAAGATGTGCCCCCGACCATGGGCAGATGGAGGGTTTTCAGGACCCTGTTTGGAACCAAGAGATGAAAGGCACAAGCCACAGCGGCATGTGATGCCTTCCAAGAGGGCTCTTGGAGAGGGGCGGCGGACAGCTGCCCGAAGCGAACGTCTGCGTGATGGGGTGGAGGCGGCGAGACGGGGTGAGAAGACAAAGGGGACCTGGGGGGAGGCGGGGGGTAAGGATCACGATAATCCTTCAGGGAAGACGTTAATTTAAAAAAAAGAAGAATATCTCACAGAAGTCTCTCAAAAGCGAGCCTAGCTGAGCGAGAAGAGGTGACCGGATTTCCTGAGTGAATGGCTGCGTGGACGAGCCCTGCTCCTGCCCAGGACCTGGGCTGTAAACTAACAATGCCCACCTACTGAGTTGTTCCAGGAGAAAGCGAGGTCAGAGCCGGGACTGCGTGCACGCTGAGAGCACGCCCCCAATTCCAGCATCTGAGAACTCCCACCCCCGAGTCACTGTTACGTAACTCCCACCATTGGCCTCTCGGGTTTTATTTTTCAAATTCCATGTCGGTGAAAGTAATGTTGTTCATGTTACTCCGTGATGACGGAAAACGCACGTGAAGTTTTATGCTTGTGAAGTTAACTCTCTTACTTCCCTGGCTTTGAGGAAATCTAGAAAAGACTAATGGGAATCAACCATCGAACCGACAACTGCTAAACACATTCCTGAAGTCACGGCGGTCTGGGAGCCATGAGAAGGAAACGCTCTGTGAAAGCCCAAAGGTGTGAGACTTGGCAAATTCTGGGACATGACGACGTCCTTCCTAAATCCCAGCCCTGCCACTTCGGAACTCTGGGATCCTGAGCTGGTATTTAACTCCTTAGCGGCCCAGCTTCCTCAACCGTAAAGTAAACACAGTAGTATCATTTATTCACAGAGTTCACGTGAGGATCAAAAACCACAACACACGCAGAACACGTAGCACACGGCCTGGCAACACAGGAGTCGCTACAGCCTAGACATGATCACTCTGACTGCGGCAGTCATCGTTACTCTTACTGAGGAATTACACGCTAACGGTGTCGTGTGACGGAAACACTAGGCACGACCTCTGGAGTGTGACCTTCAGCCAGTTATTTCGTCCACCTGCACCCCAATTTTCCCTCTTCGGTGAAACAGGATAATAGGGATGTCGTGCAGATTAAAGAGTTTGAGAAACTACCTCTCTTCTCTGGCAAAAAAAATAGAGCTGGGAAATTTGAACAATTATTCCGATCCAAACAGAGGGTAGGGTCCGACATTTCTAAAGGGCCTCCGTAAATAGATGATATTACCGCCCCGTTTGCGTTTCTATCAGCCTCTATGCTAAATAATCAATAATAAATGTTGTTTAAACAAATGGTGTAATTTTCCAATCTGTGTTGTTCGAAGCCGACCTTTCCTCCTCGTTGCCATTTGTAATGCATGCATAATTCATTGATGAAAGCAGGAGGAGGAAGGAGGATGTTGGTCTAAGTGGCCCTTTTTGGGGCTGCTTCTGATGATTTGTGGTAAACCCTATAAATAAAACAAAACTTGTCACTGTAAATATGTATTGTGTTATCTAGAGGTATATTTAGTGGGCAAAATAATAAAAGCTAGCCTGCCTCTCCTGGAAATCTCAAGCTAGAATTAATTGCCAGCAAGATTTATTCTAGAACTTGAGAGCCCCAAAGTAGAAGGAAAAATAAAGGCCACTGTCATCACAAAAGCTATAAGAAATGCCTAAAGGGCAGGGCCGTCTTCCATTTGCGGGAAGTGTTTGCTGGTGCCCTTGTCTAGGAGGCAGAAACGGGGATTCAGGTGGTATTTCTGTTCAGGTGGAGATGTGTGTGGGTATGTACACATACATGTACACCCTCTGACAAATCATAAAGCAAGGGGTGTGCAGAGCTCACTGCTGTCAACACCAACCCCTGCCTGTTACTTGTTCAGACATACACACTCCCCTCCACCTGCACAAAAATATGTTTATAAAATATGTGTGTATGTATATACATATATATATGCACACACACGTTTCTTAAAAATCAAGGACAGATCCAGAGGTTTTCAGAGCTCGCTTCAGTCAGCTCTAACCCGGGTCTGCTATTTGTTCACCTGCACACACTCACTGTGCAATAATAAAACCCTTTCACAATATGGGAGACAAGAGCAAGACGCCCCTCTGTCCCCGAAGGGTCCCTCCCTGTGCTCCCTCAGATCACAGCTGATGACATGTCAATGAAACGTGATTGCTCTGGTCCCAGAGATCAAAATGAGGGTTTAACCTGCAATTTACTCTACAAGTCCCATGACGCTTGCCAGATCTGAAGACTTCATTCTAATCTTCCCTGCTGAAAAAATAATCAAATACTCCAGCAAGGATGTATTGACAACTCTTAATTAACCATGCTAATGGGGGAAGAGAGATCACGGATAAATGAAATCCACACATAACCTAAAACCTTCACCGGGCCATTCATTTCCAACTTCTCCTTCACGGAACCTTGCTGGGGTGGGGAGGGGATTAATATACACTTTAACAACATGACGACTTGAGGTCTACGTCTGCTCCACCTTGTTAAAGTGAGGAAGTGGCCCAGGACACCATGTGTTCCAAGGGTAGCGGGGTTTGGTGGTAATGTTTTTGGATCCTTTGGGGGTACAAGTAAATAAACCTTCGACGGAATGGAATCAGCTGGAATACTTCTGCAGCAAAAGAGGCTGATGTGCAGGAGACCTTCTGCTTCCATGCCTATCACTGTTGCTACTCAGAAGGGAAGGAGAGAAGGCAGAGAGCCAGCGGTGAGCACACGTTCAGGGTCCAGGTCATTGCTTTGTGATGAGCAGCTGACTGCAACGGCCCAAGGCTGCAGAAGGGGCAAAAGCTGATGCCTGTGAACTGCCCAAAGCAAAGAAAGTGAGGGAGCAGGAGGCTTCCCGAAGGGAGCAGATGAGCAGGCATTCATTAAGCACCTTCTGTGTTCCGGGATGAGGCACCGTGAAATGAGACTCTGGATGGAAACTGGGCAAAGAGCAAACGTGGGCTTCCTCCTCCTCCTCCTCCTCCTTAAAGTGTCTGGCACAGCCACACCCACAGCAGGAGCCAGAGCTGTGGACCTCGGCAAGATGCCCTAAGCATCTGTGCCTCAGCTGCCTCTGCTGGTCCTCTCTGCGCCTCCACCCTGCCCGGTGCAGCACAGATGCCCAGGAAGCAAGCCTTACAATACTAAGAGCTTACGTCTCTTGGGCACTGTCAATACTCCAGGCACGTCACACGGACCATCTCATTTCATCATGCAAGCAAAACACTGTCTGTTGTTATCCCTGTATTACAGATGAGGAACCAAGGATGTAAGGGAAGTGAAGTCCCTTGCCCAGGGTTACACAACTAGAAAGGAGCAGGGCTGAGAATAACCCAGGCCATCAGACTCCAGAACGGACCTCTTAACCTTGACACTGGCATTTGGGGCACTCCCCCTAAAGTGCCAGGGAGACAACATGCTCAAGGCTCCGTGTTCTCTCATTTAATCCCTGCATGCCCTGTGAGTCACCAATTACTACCGTTCCACAAATGAGGAAACCAACGTGGGAGATGGGGAGCAGTAAACTGCCAAGGTCACGGGGCCTGGAAGTGGGGGTAGTACACTCAAGGCCAGGCCTGCCTGTCCAGGTGAAGGTAATGATTCAAAACACAGGTCTGGAGAGGGTTTGAACCACTCTGTGTACAGCTGCTCCCAGGGGACCTGGCCTCCGCCCTCAGATTACTGTATGACTTTATTGCTTTCTGAATTTCCTGGGCTTCTCTCCCTCGCCCTCTCCCACATTTCCCCTTCCAGTGCCCTTTCTCTGCCCCCAGGCGCCCAATGCCCCCGCCAACCCCCAACCCAGCCATCACATCTCTGCTGTGAAACATTTGTGAACTGTTCGCTGTTCAAAAGCTGCATCCTGGTTGGCAGTTTGCAATTTGTGGGAAGAAAGGGGCCATGTAAATACAAATGATCAGGTCCCATGGCAAATGATCATCTAGGTTCACCTAAGTTTGTACAGAAACATTTTCCCTGGCCTGACATCCCCAATTTGCACTGTTGGGTGTGTCCAACTCTAGATGAAAGGCAGAGGGAAGTGCTGGGGCTCCTGGTCCCTTGTCACCCATGACCTGAGACCAGGTGACTCTCTTGCACAGGTAACAAGTCAGCCTGGGCTTCTCCTGAAACCATCCTTGGTCCCTGGATCAGATCCTAAAAATTAAGAGGATTAAGGGGACCCTGGATTTCTATTTAAAACACAAGAAGAAAACTGCCCGAGAGAGAGCTAATATGGTATGCCCTGGAGGCAGCTACCGTCACGGTGAGGGGGCCTGAGAAGCGGGGCAGCATTAAGGTAAAGGATGCAGGAGGCATTTTTTAAATCTAGGTTTCACGTGTACAGCATTATAATTCGTCAACACGTGGCATCTGATGAAGTGCCCCACTTGGTGCAGGAGTCCCCAGAGGAAGACGGATGAGTCAGCTTCACTGACCAAGTGGGGCAGCTCTGAATTCACGTCTGACGCTCCGGAGATGGGCTCGCTAGGCTCAGATCCCACCCCGCCCCCACCCAGCAAGATGCATGAGCGTGGGAGAAGTCTTTAACCAGGCCATGCTTTCCCACCTGTAAAATGGGCATGAGAAGAGCACCTCACGCCGAGGGTGGTTGTGAGGATGGGATGATGGGAACCCACACGAAGCACTGAGCAGAGCACGGCCCACAGCCAACACTCAATCGATGTCAGTGACAGGACCGCACAGCTGGAGCTTCGTCCCCATTACTCCACGTGATACAGGCTGCACCTGCCCTGCCACACACACACGTCAATCCCCGCTGCACAGAGGGCGGCACCTGGCCAAAGCTCCACGTGCAGTTGGGTTTCCGCACCGTAAGTGACCTCTGCTTCATCACATCTTCAGTGAGGTATGAGCCCCGCATCCACCGCCGGTGGGGAGGATCGTGTGCAGGACGTCGGGGAACAGGAGGAATCCACATCCAGATGGGCACAGTGAGGACCAGGAGAGCATCTTAAACAGAGAGGGGATCCAGGAACCGACCCAAGGCCACAGAGGCAGGGGTGCAGAGCCAGGGGGACCTGTGTGTGTGAGCTTCAACCAGGGGGCTCACGAGACTCCCAAGGAGGGCAATGCAGAATGAGGGTTCGGGTGGCTCAAACAGACCTGGACAGATTCCAGGAGAAATCGGGGTCTGACTGGCACCGTCACCGTCTGCATTCACACGCTACAACCCCTGTTAAACCATAAAATCTGTCAGGCTTGGGACTGCATTCCAAGGGTCCCTAGTGGCATGTTTCTTACCAGTGGCAAAAGGGGGGGTGGGTAGTGGCTGATGGGAGCTAGGTCCACCCAAGGTGCAAGCAATAAATGGGTACAGTGTCCGTACTGAATTTTACAATAATAAAACGGATCAAAGTCCGGCTGCTTTTTATCACCACCATGATGCTTGGCAATTCCATTCTCAATGAAAATAGACCCCTCCCCGCCTGGGCAGCTCTCACCCGTGACTACCCTGTTGGCACTCCATGATTTTGCAAAGTGCACTCACTCAATACACACCCGCTCAAAGACTGACCTTGATAAAAGGGGGCTGGGGAAGGGCAGAAACCCTGGTGATTTCTGGGCAGAACATGTGAACTGACTGACATGGAGATATACAAAGCACACCATTCAAAAGAAGAACCTTGCCACCCGTTCTTGTGGGACATAACAACACATCTCCACGTGAGACTCCGAAGGCAGAGCCGCATGTGCCTACGGGCTGACCAGGGATGCGACATTTGAGATCCTGCGGCCACAACGGTCACTCCTGGGGCCCCAGGACTGATGTCCCTTTCTCAGGAGCCCAGGACGGATAACGGATGCCCCTCATCAGCTGATCGATGGCTTGCACTTATGGGCCTGCACCAGCGCTCACCACCCCACCCCCACCACGCCCTGAACAAGGTTAAAAAAAGAACAGACTCCTGAGTGATGGTCAGAGGGGAATGGGCTGAGGAAGAGGAAGTTGAAAATATTAAGAAATCAACAGGGGCGTTGAAAAGCAAAGCCCTTTCTATGCCACAGAAGACGCTGCGCTATTCATCTTGCTCCCTGACTCTGCTTTGCCAACTTGATGGAAGATGGTTTAAATGACATAAAAACCAGCTCCGCATGAATAGTGGTGATTGATGGAGCCGCTGCAAGCACCGGCCAAAAAACGGCCCTAAAAGATGCCTCGGGCTTCCTTTTAACTGTTTTATGAGGGCACCGATACTCCTTCCTCCTCTTGTTTAAGGAATAAATTAGCAGAACAGGTACTTTCAAAAACAGGGTATTGTTATACTGAGATTAAAAAAATAAAAACAGAAGGCCTTTGGGATGTCACTATATGTGTAAGGGCGGTTGGGATGGTGAAAACTGGGTTGTGTGAGGCTTTTTCTATGTGCAGCTGTTTGGTTTCGGGGATATGATTTAACTGGGTTTTACTGAATGCCACGTAATAACAGACTGTGCCACAAAGGAGTCTGTACAGAGGCAATGTCTCAGTGGCAAGAGGAGGAAAAAAGAGTCTTGGATGGGAGTCTCGAAAAGAATGCACAGATGCTACCAATGGGCTGTGATAAGGGAAAAGAGGGGAGACCACCTTCCAAAAAAAATGACCTAGGAAGGGCAGTTTTTTATGATGGTGCTCCAGCGTGGACGCCCCGTTCAGGGAGAAGGATCCGTCTGCAATGGGGCATCTTCTCCTCTGGAATGTTTCTTGAATAAGGGATGGAAAAGAGCGGAGGTTTCAAGAGTTTCAGCATTCTGCTTTTTTGTTCTCCTTCCTGGGGTGCCTTCTCCCTGCCTTTCTCCCTTCTGATTTTGAAGAAGGTTAATTATGACCTGGGAGCGTCTGCAGCATCCAAGCACGTGAGACTCGGCCATTGTCGAAGAAGAATACAGTGTGGGAACTAACTTTGGAAGCATCCAAATTTGGAACTCTTTTCAGAAGGCTTGGGACAGACGCTGTGCCCTGGCATTCTACGGGATGACAAATGCCCACCCTTTCCCCCGTGTCCTTGAAGACATGCATGTTAGTAAAGCATAAAATTTACTTGGATTTTACAATAAAATACGCTGGTTATGTGGCCCAATCCTGAATAAGCTCTTATCTCAGCACTTCAGAGCAAGAGCCCACGTACTCCCATCCTCTCCAGCTGAGCCCCAGGTACTCGCCATGGGGGCAGGGGTGGGGGGGCAGCTTCTGGCCCAAATTAATATGTATAGAGAGGTCTCAAGATTTTGTACCTTTGACCTAGAACTTCTGCTTCGGGTAAATCAATCCCACAGAAATAATCTTAAGTGGAAAGTGCTTTAGAACCACAGATGTTCATGACCTTGTAACTGACAACTGGAAACAGCTAGTTACAACCTAAAACTCCAGTTACCCAGACTGACGAACTAAGAATCACGGTCCCTCTAACTGGTTTACCATCATGCAGCCAATCAAAGCACTGCTTAGGACAGTCTACAAAACCTGGGAGGAGTGAATCCTTAAATGAGAAAAGGAACTATTATCTGTACAGCATGATTACCACTATGTTAAAAAAAAAAATTACCTCTGGAGTATTTGGATTGCGGTAGAATTAATTTAGAATTATTTCATGTGAGCACCTGTCACAAGTGTATACACTGCAATGACAACAGGACAAAACAAAACAACCCGTGCGTTTTAAAGTACTAAAAGAATACATGCCAAGATGCTGAGTGAATATACTGGATGATTCTTTTTTTTTCTCTCCTCTTTTTTCAACTTTTGTGTACTCTCTTGTTTCAATGAGCACGTTCTCATTTTATATGGCAAACTGCTGATTTTAAGAAATGAAACCCCAGGAGAAGAGAACACGTCTTTCAGCTCCTATGAGAAGTTATTACCTAAGGCCTGTATGGTTTGGACCCACCTACTGCACTGCACATTCATCTGTAAGTGAACTAGAGGCACCTCCCCTGCTCTGACTCGCAGGAGAGAGCAGAGCCCTGAGACACACACAGAGAGGCCCCCTCACTAAGGTACAGGTTCCTCCCCGGATTTTACTGCAGAATTTACTCACAGCACTTAATCCTTTTCAAAGAGAGTTACTCCAAGGCACCTGGAACTGCGAAATTAGTGACCAGCAGAGCTGATATGATCGAAAAGAGGGAACAGAAAGATCGGGGGAAATGCGGTGCACTAGGGAGAGCATGGTCTTTACTGAGGGCAGGGCTGGAGGAGGAACCAGAGGCCTGGTGCTCGCGGCTGGCGGGATTTAGACCTGCAGCCAAGCCTCCCGGAGCCTCAACTTCCTCATCTTCAAAAGCAGTAAGAACAGACTGTCAGGGACTTCCCTGGTGGCACAGTGGTTAAGAATCTGCCTGCTAACCTAAATGTCCATCAACAGATGAATGGATAAAGAAGATGTGGTACATACATACAATGGAATATTACTCAGCTGTAAAAAGCAATGAAACTGGGACATTTCTAGAGACATGATGGACCTAGAGACTGTCATACAGAGTGAAGTGAGTCAGAAAAACAAATATTGTATATTAACACATATATGTGGACCATACAAAAATGGTACAAATCAACCAGTTTGCAAGGCAGAAATAGAGACACAGATGTAGAGAACAAACATATGGACACCAAAGGGGAAAGTGGGGATGGTTGGGGGGCAATGAATTGGGAGACTGGAATACCAAATTGTACATTCCAAATATATGCAGTTTATTGTAAAAAATAAACAAATAAAAAGTTAAAAAAAAAAAAAGAATCTGCCTGCTAATGCAGGGGACACAGGTTCAAGCCCTGGTCTGGGAAGGTCCCACATGTCATGGAGCTACTAAGCCCGTGCGCCACAACTAATGAGCCTGTGCTCTAGAGCCCATGAGCCACAAATATTGAGCCCACGTGCCACAACTACTGAAGCCCGTGCGCCTAGAGCCTGCAACAAAAGAAGCCACTGCAATGAGACGCCCATGCACTTCAACGAAGAGTACCCCTGCTCGCCCACAACTAGAGCAAGCCCGTGGGCAGCAACAAAGACCCATCATAGCCAATAAATAAAATTTAATAAAAAATAAATCAAAAAACAAACAAACAAAAAACAGACTGTCAGGAAGTTTAAAGGAGGCAATACACGAAATGTGCCCTAAGTGGCAATTTCTCATCATCTCTGATCATCAATGATAATGACTGGCCGCCTCTACACCCAACACTTTTCCCTATGATACTGTGATTACCTCCTTCTCACCTGGAGGAGATGCTGTGATTACCTCCTGCTCACCTGAGGTTTTGAGGGGGGAAGCGACTTTTCCCCCACTGCACAAGGGAGACCCAAGATGGACAGCCAGAGCAGAAGTCACCCCAACGCCCTGGAAACCTTCTACTACCTGCTGAGCCATCCACAGGAAATCGAGCTGTAGAGTGTCCACCGGGGCGAGAACAAGGGCCCCCAAAACTGAAAGTGCAATCGGGCATCACGTGGGTGCCCTGAAGGAAGGGTCCTTTGGGGGAGGGGGCAGGTGAGCTTGGGCAGAGGGTGGTCTCGGACTTTAATGTCACCCACTCCTTCTGAGGACGCCTTTCTGCTCCCACTGTCTCCTGTGTCCCACCTCTTGTGGGGCCCAAAATCAAGAAAGGGAGGGGACTCAGGGTGCCACGCTGCCTGCCCCGCCTTTTTAATAACCCCCCTCAAACCCTGGTTCTGGGGCTCCCTCGCCCTGGCACCTACATCTCTGTTTCGACGGAATGTTACATTCGGTCAGACCACGGAGAGAACTCATTATGGACGAGGAAATGTGTGCAGGGAGAATTATTTACCCAATGCAGCGCTCAATCAGTGCTGCCCGAGTACTTAGTGAGCCCACACACGGAGAAGTTGTGTTCGTGTTTGCCAAAGAATGTGGCTTTATAAAGTAACTGGGTCAGGAAAGACAGCCTATCATTTTACAAATAACTCTAAAATTGCTTAAGTTAAATGGCCGGGTGCTCTCAGGTTTGTCTTTTTCACAAACGCTGCAGAAACAATATCCAGCATCAGGTCTCGTAAAACACAGGTATCACAAAGTGTCTGTTTAGCCCATTACAGAAAACGGAGAGTGAAATCTGAATTATTTCCGCCCGAGGCGGGAGCAGACGGAGTTACCAAAATTATGTTAGGCCGACGTCGCCATTCTTCACGTCCGTGGGGCAGCGAGGCTAAGGGCTCCTCTTAGGAGGGGCTGGATTTTTCAGTCAATAATGACAGGAATGCCATTTCTCAGCCCCAAATCTAGTGCGGCTCTGGGGAGTTCACCTGAAACGTGCTTTGGGCTTATCGGTGGAATTCGTCTGCCTCAAAAAGCTCTGTGGGGAGAAGGGCAGGGAGTGACACGGCCAAAGAAGACGCGGGACAGGTTGTCTCACGGGTACGAAGGCCAGCGGTGGCCCTGCCTGTGCCCTGGAAGGGCCGGGTGAACCTGAGCGATGACGCCGGAATCATCACCAACAGCCGTAGTAACAGCCGTAGCAACAACGGATCAGGGCGGGAACAAGGCTGAGGCTGTGGGCCCTGATAATAACTGTAGAGGAGGGGGCGGCGCGGGAGGGCAGGGCAGAGAGAGGCAGACACGCGGGAAGAAAGCACAGCCACTGACCCACGGGGCACTTGCGGGACGCGGGGACGGTGCCGAGGACGCGGCCCCAGAGCCCCCGCCCCCACCGAACTGCTCAACATCATCACTGTCTGCATCCTAACCGTCTGCAGGTCACAGTGTCCTCACTGGTCCCGTGGGGACACGGCTGCCCCCGAGGGCCGGTGCTGGTGGAACGGAGGCAGCGAGGGGCGGTGAGAGTGGGCGGCGTGAGGCTGCGGGAAGCAGGGGCGCAAGGGAGCCTGTGAAGAACATCCGCATCCACACGGGCGTCTCGAGGTCAACAGATCCCCGACTCGCAAGCTGCCATCCGGAGACAAAGGGGTGCGTGGCCCGACACGAATTCACTCTTAGGGTCTGCCGGACCCTCAGCTCTTTGATGCAAGTCCTGAACAGAGTTCCCACGTGGACCACGTGCTCGACTGTCTCCCAGTGAGCTGGGAGCTTCCCGAGCGCCCCGCAGCACCCGGCCCAGCCTGGCCTAGGAGGTGCTCAGTAAATACTGACTGAGGGCTAAACGGAAGAAAGATGAGAAGATCTCTTTTCTGGGACAACAGCTGTGAGGGCAGGAGGCTGCTGAGACCTCTGCAGAGTGAGGATGAGGAGCACAGACTACAGGAGCCTCCTCAGGGGACCTGGCCGTGTGAGGGTCAAATCACCACAAACCTGGGCGCCCGGAGCAGAAATGCACCCTCTCTCGGTTCGGGAGACCAGAAGTCCAAAATCAAGGTGCTGGTGGGGCTGGCTCCTTCGGGAGGTGCTGTGGGGAGAGCACGCCACGCCTCTCCCCCAGCTCCGGGCGTGTGCCACTGGCCCCGGGCATCCCTCGGCCTGCAGGCCCAGCACTCCACTCTCGGCCCCCATCCTCCCACTGCCTTCTTCTCGGGGTCTCTCTGTGTCCTCTCCTCTTCTTACGAGGCCAACAGTCACCGGATTCAGGGCCCATCCCAAATTCAGGAGGGTTTCACCTTGAGATCCTTAGTTAATTACATCTGCAGAGACCCTATTTCTGAATAGGGGGACATTCTGGGGTTCTGGGTGGACGGAACTCTGGGGGACGCTCTTCACCCCTCTACACTGGGACCCTGCAGAGTGCCCACCTGCAGAGTCTGCCCTTCCCGTGCCTGCCCGCAGCGCTGACCACCAGGCATCACCATCACGGATTGTGTGAATGGGGAGAGCTGGGGGCCGTGTCCCATTCCATGGCAAGTCTTTAGGAAAAAAGAGTAGGGAGCTCCCAGAACTGGAAAAGCCAAATCCCTAAAGCCTCGGGCAGAGAAGAAAAGGACAGAGGAATGCAGGGCCTAGGGAGTGAGGCCTTCGGGATCCCCACACACACTGTCACTCCAGCCCCACGAGCAGCACAACAGACGTTATCCCTGGGCCCAGCTCTCCAGCAGAGACTCAGCCTGAACAAGTCTCTTCCTTCCTCGGGGGACAGGAACCCCACCCCCCGACCTCCCACAGCGTCCACAGAGAGTCGCATGTGGCTGAGACCATGAGATGACATGGTACTCTCTCCAGCCTCGCTGGCTCAGGGCTTTGGGAAGCTGCAGCGAAGGTGGGGTGACCCAACACAAAGGTCAGAGGTCAGAGCCAGACTCCCTGCACATCGGAGGGATGAGCACATGTGGAGGCTGCAAACCCACAGGGAACACGTGGCCCGGCCAGTCCAGAGGGCGAAGGGGAATCCACGGGACAAAGCTGTAGGCTTTGAGGACAAGAGCGCCAGCCCACCCGACGGGCTTCAGGATTCAGAATTTTTCTGTGTTATGAAGGTAATTTGGTACATAGACTGCGTATAAGTAAATAACCCCAGCGGGGTTCCTGGTGACAAACACATCTACATTCTGTGGTGAAAAGAGGATTAAGCCACTATAGAGGAAAAATAGGGACACGACATCAGCTAAGGTCAGATTTCGCCACCAAGTAAGTTTGCTGTAAATTTACCAAAAAAAAAAAAAAAAAAAATCTGTTGTCATTTTTCAAGAACTTTTGGGATTTTGGAATAGCAAAAAAGGGACGGTAGATGGGTATTTACAAGCCTGAATCCAGGCACTTTCTTAACCACGGCAGCCTTATCCCCAGGAGGGCAGGTGTGGACTGAGGCTGAGTCTGCCGCCCAGCAAGGCTCAGACCAGCAGCTGCTCCAAACAGTTCCTTTTTGCATCGATTTTGTAAACCAGGCTTCCCCGAAGGGTTTGCTTTAATGAAAAAATTTAGAAGTTACAAAACAGACTGAAAATCCCTGCTCTATGTCAAGAGTTGGCAAAAAAAAAATGTGTGTGAAGGGCCAGACAGTAAATATTTCAGGCTTTGTGGGCTGAGAGGCAAAACTGAGGAGGTTATGGACGTGCTTACATAACGAGAGAGAAAACAAATGTCCCCAAATTTTTATTAATGAAATTCAAAACGTTGTTCCTTGACACTGAAATAGAATTCCATATAACTTCCGTATGTCCTGAAATAATATTCTCCTCTTGATTTCTTTTTCCGATCATTTAAAAATGTAAAAACTTATTCTGAGCTTGGGGGCCATACCCAAAGGGATGCAGGCCGTATTTGGCCCAAGGGTGGGGAGTAGTCTGTGACCCCTGCTCTGGGTCACTCCTGGTCAAGCAGGGTTCAGTCCCAGAGCGAGACCCACTGATGACCCCAGAAGGGACCAAGGGAGAGCCCTTGGCTGGATCAGAGCAACGCAAACCTGAAAGCACCTCAAACAAGACACTCCTTGCCTCTGACTTACAAGCCATTTAAGAGGCAACCGCTTTCTACTCCATTTTTTCAAAACCAAAATAACAAATGTAGTATGAGCCATGACTTAGCAAAATTATTTTCCTTAAACACTCCTTTAAAAAACTGTATACATACATATATGTAATCTGTAAACAAATGCAATGTTTTTACCTTCTTAACGTGGAATCATGGTATAGCTGGTAGACTATACGCTTTTCATCTGCACTATAGGTTTTCCCTGGATGCCACCGTTCACTGGAACCATATTAACAAAATGCCTGATGCACATACTGCAATCAGACTTTGAACCGTCCCAGCAGCCTCCCAAGGCTTACCATGAGCTCAATAAGCCAGACGGGAGGACAGACATTACCACCAGGGGACACGGCGTCCACCCCCAGATTCCAGGACCCTCTTTGATGCCCACTGAATTTGAGCACATACGTGTTAACTGTTAAGTCCAAGTGCACTTTTTGATAGCTGGGGTTCAGGATAATGTCGTATTCCGCTGGGGGCAAGAACATGCAGTGACAGATGAGATGAATCCTGAATTAAAATGCGGATTCACCCACAAAAAGCGTTGGAAATGACTACAAAGAAAGTGCGTGTGAGTAAACTATTAACATTTAAAGGTGAGCCCGGTGTTGAAAATGGCAACGTGGAAGGAGTTTCCGACATGGAAAGGGAAACCACAAAATGACATTTAAAGCGCTGAACATGTCTGCTGAAAAAGGACAGCCAACTGACAGACAGGCTGAGAAATCAAAAGCTTCACAAAAACACCCATTTTCCAAACAGTGTGGAGGTTTCTCAAAAAATAAAAAACAGAACTACCATATGACCCAGCAATTACACTCCTGGGTATAAATCTGAAAAAAAACAAAACAAAACAAAAAAACAACAGTAATTTGAGAAGACACATACACCCCAATGTTCATAACAGCGTTATTGACAATTGCCAAGATATGGAGGCAACCTACGTGTCCACCAACAGATAAATGGATAAAGAAGATATGCCACATATATATATATTATATATATACACACATACATATATACATGCACATACATACATATATATACACACACATACACACAAACAACAGACTACTACTCAGCCATTGAGAAGGATGAAATTTTGCCATGTGCAGCAACATGGATGGGCTTGGAGGGCACTGTGCTAAATGACATCAGTCAGATAAAGACAAATACTGTATGACATCACTTACGCATGGAATCTGAAAAATACAACAAACTAGTAAATATAACAAAGACGCTGATTCACAGATACAGAGAGCAAACCAGTGGTTACCAGTGAGGGGAGGGGAGGGGGAGGGGCAAAACAGGGGCAGGGGAGCAAGAAGTACACACTATTACGTATAAAATAAGCTACAGGATGTGTTGTACAACATGGGAATACAGCAAATTTTTTACAATAACTATAAATGGAGCGCAACCTTTAAGAATTGTGAATCACTATGTTGTATACCTGTAAGTTATATAATATCGTATACCAACAATACTTCAATTAAAAACATTGAAAAAAAACACCTATTTTCTGGGGCCCTCAGATCTAGAATAATCTCTCACCACCTTTCATAAGCGTGCATAAGGGGATCAGGGAACAAAAACAGCATTTACTGAGATCCTACTCTGAACTTACTACACTTTTACATACATCACTTCACTGAACAGTTTTAATAACCATGCTAAGCAGCTATTTTTATTCCCATCTGACAGAAGAGAAAACTGAGGCATAGAACTTTAACTGCCCAAATCGCAAGGTTAGCAAGAATCAGATGTGAGGGTCAGAGCTCTGTATCGTATAGAGTCTACTAAACAACTCCAGCCCAGGGGCCCAATCTGGCCCACTGCCTGTTTCTGTAAATAAAGTGTGACTGGAACACAGCATTCACTTATGTATTGTCTGTGGCTGCTTTCCTGCCCCAACAGCAGAGTGAGTTGTTGCAACAGAGACTGTACAGCCTGCAAAGCTGAAAATATTGACCATCCAGCCCTTTAGAGAGGAAGGCCATGATGCTGTGGTTCCCTGTGGGTGCCTACCATGCTCCAGCCCTCTGCTCACGGGCTCCCAATGAGGCAGCATCCCTGGGCTGTCCTCAGGTATCAGAGGCTCCAGGACCCCCTTCCCCGAATCATCCTGACCACGCTGTCTGGACAATGGGAACACACATGATGTGAGATCAGCAAAAAGGTACAAGGACGGAATAGAGACTTTGAGATCGGCTGAGCCATGCTCAGAGTCCAGACAGAGCACCCCTGCTACACCCCAAGCCTGGTCTGGAGGCTTTTCCTAGCCTAGAGGCAGGGACTGACCTCCTTCATCCCTAACCAAGAGCACCCAGGGTGCGTCTCCAGCAGGAGATGGAAGAGCTGGCTCAGCAGGCTTGAGTCACTGTACTAGAGGACGAGAATCAGAAGTTTACCAGTGACGCATCCTCTTCCAAAAAGATGCCAAACCAATGAAAGACCACTCACCATGATTGACAAACACAGCCATGTTCTATTTTGAAGTATCACGCTATCTGAAGAAAGGAGGCATGACACAGCCCTTTCCCCACCAATAACAATAAATATTTCATAATAACTTAAAGCAAAACCTGAATTATTCATGACATTTTCCGCCATTATCATCGACATCATGTGTATGTGTATGAGTGTGTGTGTGTGTGTGTGTATTTTTTTCTTATTTTAAAGCCAACAGGTACAAGGTGAGGGTGTTCTTTTCCTCCCCCTCTTCTCTTGACAGAATGGCCCACGATTGTAACTTTTCAAGAACACCCTGCAGGAAAGTGGAAGTTAGGCTGTTATCCAAATCACCTAGGTTAAAAAAATAAATAAATCCATATCCAAGATCCTGCTATATCAACTTAATCAAGTTTTTTTTTTGTTTTTTTTTGTTTTTTTTTTTTTTTTTTAGTTAGATTTGATTTTTAAATCCCTTAGGTGATGAGACCTGTGGGTTTTTATCATTTTACTTCTGTTTTTAAAATACAGACTTGCAGTTCTTTTTCCCAAATCAATCCATCAGAAACTGAATTATGGTCAATGCCTAACAAAATCAGAGTTACCTTTTGACTTGGGAGGATTATTAGCATTTTGTTTAGATGGTTTTCTAGATCTTCAAATTCAGGAATGCCTTATCAAGTCCAGGGCTCCCCCAAACACTGGAGTGCTAGAGAATGCTCTTTTTCAATGCTTTGAAAACTAAACGGGCACAGTGGAAGGAATCCGGCTTGTAAACCCTGCAGAGATGTACGAAAACACGGCCGCTCAAGCTAGCGCCTTGGGGAGAGGCATGGGCCCTAACACGGCACTCATGAACTTCTCACGACCCTCAAGTATACCCATATGATATATCACAAATACCATAAAGCAGCACTGTAATTACAGGGAGCAATTGATTTTAAAAGGCCTATATCAAAATGAATACTCATAAAAATATAATAGCCTGAACCAGAGAATTTAGGGATTGGCGCATTTTGAACATTATACTTCAAATTTCTAAAGGCTGTGTATGAGTTAGCATTCACAAAGGTTTTTAAAAATGGAATAGCTATGCGCATGCTGTATTCATTTATAACCCAGATATTTAAAAAATGGGTATTAAACCACCTCTACCCCATGTTCAGGACTAAAATCAATTATGCTCCCCTCACCTAATTACGATGCTGGTCCCGTGACCCATCTTCCTGTGGCGGGTTTAGAATGTCAGGGAACGTGGTATCTGCGGGGAGACTGGGGCGGGGGGTTGCCGATCACTTAGACACCTCCTGGGTCAAGCACGGAGGATGCCTTTTCCCAGAGAAAGGAATCAGCTACAGAGCCCACGGAGAAGAAAACATCGGCAGATTTTGGTAAGATCAAGGTTTATCTTGGAGTGGAACCTGAATCGTCAATGGAAAATGTTTTAAATAACTGGTTAAGCTGAAATGGTACTTATATGATGGAACCCACTCATGGAAGGAGAATTCTAACATTAGTCTTATAGGCCAGCACAGCATATTAAAAATATCCTCCATGTGGCTGTTATATGATAGGGGAAGACATATCGTGAAGCGAGATGAATAAACCTGTACAACTATAAAATGTCAGTTAAGCATGCTGGCCATTATCACGGTTTTAAGAACATTTCAGATATGTGGAAATACAAGAAAACATAACCTTGATGCCTGACTTTGGCCTTGAACAGCTTCCAGCTGAAGTGCCCACTTCCAGCCAAAACAATGAGTCTCTCTTTCTTGGCCTTCCTTCCACAAACCTCTAAGAGAAATTAGCACTGAGTGAAGGCAAGGCCTTTTGAAACAAACAAATACAGATATTCACTCCTTCTGAATTTCTAGATAAACCATAGAGAGTGCAAGTAATATTCGAGAAGCACTTGACATTTTGCAAAGGATTTTTATAGACCTCATTGGGTTTCAGAGAGCCTTCCTCAGGAAAAGGTAAATTCAAATTTAAAACAATTTTACTCCTCCCATCAAAACAATATATATTTTATATAAAAAATATATGTATATAAAATATATACACACACACACTCACTCTTATTGAGATAATCTCCAAGTTTCCCGATTTCGAAAGTTACTTTTTCTAATCGTTGCCCCAAATCCGAAGGAATGACAATTTCTTCCCAACAGTGAGCTCCCTTCTACACATCCTCATCTGCCAAGAGTCACCTGGGAAAACCTCTGAACTCCCGAGTTGTGGATCCCTAATGGGAGAAGTCTACGTAATAGTGCTCCAGCTGCAACTAAGCAAGAAGTAGAAGATGGAGTTCACTGTATGCTATCATGTATATTTACCCAATTTCGGATAAATGAGATCACAGAGATACTCTCTTGAGAGTCCATCCTTATTGTTGTAATGTGATGAATGGACACCCATGTTTAATTTCAACCTCGATCCCCCTAATACCATTTCTCCCCAGTGAAGAAGCAAAATTCTTAAGTTTGCCTACTCTGGGAATTCTCAGGAAAGTGATTCTTGAGTCTGCGGGTAAAATGTGGTATTCCTTAAAAACAACAACAAAACATTTTCCATCATCTGATATATTACATACTACCTATTTAAACATTACAGCCCCTAACAGCATACAGCAAGGACTTTACCTTATTTGCAGGTATGTCCTAACCCCTAGCAGGCACTCAATTAAGGCTTATTGAAGGATTGAGTAAATAAACTGGATTCCATATCGCATAGCAAAAAAAAAAAATCAAAGTTGAGTCTTCTTAAAATATGGACATGCCTTGCATAATTTACCGTACGGGCAAACTGGAAGAGAAGTCCAATGGGAGACTTCCTACACAATAGGAACGCAGTCAAGATAGGCTCAAGTCCAATCCTGTATTTCTCTGAATCAGCTACTCCTTAAGTTCCTATATATCGCTCCTCTCAGCCGATGGCAATTCCGGGAGAGAGGCAATTGATAATAATTATGTTTTCTGCCTTCTCTGGGGTTATGAATTTATCATGATGCGAAAGCTGAGCTACTCTGATGCCACGTTAACAATGATAAACGCCATAAAGACAAAAAGAAACTAAATTTAAGCATTTAGATTCTGCCCAGGAGTTTATTACACAGATTAACTGAGGAAAGGCAAAGCCCCGCAATTATGGAAAACGGAGGAGCAGCACACTGGCTGGCTATTGCTGACAGCCACCTGAGGAGGGATTTCAACTGCCCTCATTTCTGCAGGTACATTATCATGTGTTGTATTGTTATTCACAGGTGCAAGTTGATTAATTTGTATTCAGAAATTCTAAGTGGCAAATGTAATACATAGTAATACACTTTTTTTTAACTTTATGAACACAGAGAAAATGCCTAGGCCATCTCTCCTAAGTAACTCTTGCTCAACCAGTGAGCAGAAGTCAAAAGAGTTGTTCAAAAGGCTTTGAAAGAAATTGGTTTGAAAGAGAAAAAGGCAAGAGGAAGCCCCTCTCCCCTACCCCACTTCTTAAAAACAAAAAAGAAACAACAACAAAAAGAGCAACTAAGTCCAAAGGAAAACCAAACAAAAGAGAACAGCTGGGTAATGTCAAGCTGCCAGAATCATGGATGTTGTCAGCTCATGTACTTGTCTCCCGGCTCTCTGAGTGTTTCCAATAAAATCCAGAAACACCAGTGATGACTCACACACACAGACTGAGGCACCGTGGTCGGTGCTTTAAATAAGAGATAATGATACCTGTTAAATCCATCGCCTAAATGCAATCATGGGCAGTTCTTAAGAATACTGAACCAGCTCTCCGTTTTCTGCACTAAGGAGATAAGGAGTGGCATGGATAATCGAAATGGGTGGAAAATATAAATCACTGGTTTGAGAACACAGATCCTGATCTGTCCCTCTCCTCCAGCAGCTCCCTAGTCTGCGCCCCCAGCTGATTTATGTTCCTGATCCTGCTTCCCCCGCTTAAAGTGAATGTACACTCCCTCTCACACTGACCTTAGAAGTGGATCTGAGCCCCTGCTTCGGAGCTGGAGCAAACAACCTCCCATCTGAAAATCTCTGCGAACTAACCACAGCTTCGACAACAGGTACTCAGCAACTGGCAGTATTCTCACTGGGAAGTTTTATCAACCACCTAAGGGAACCTGAAGACGCAGTAAGAGTGGCACATTTCCGTGCATATATATTCACCGATATTATTCAAATACAATTTTGGTTTACTTTTTTGTAATTTCCCATGCTTACAATTCCTAACTGCTTTCCCAAGCCTGCTGCCACGAACAGGGCCCAGTCAAAGAAAGCACCTGTCCAGTGCTTGCATGTGTCACATTTGTGCTCACTGCCACCAGAGACACCGTGGGCACGGCTGAACCACCGGACTCGGCCTTCTTGTCCGTTCGTTACAGCATCTCAGACATGGCTGCAGACCTCCCACTACCTGCCACTCTGTAACTCAACTATTTTCCCAAACCCTCCCTGGCAGCATATACTGGATGGATTGGGAGATGCTGAACTGGAAATCGGGAAGGGAAGGAAACACCTGCGATGGTACTCTCGGGGCGGGGGAACACAAAGTCAGCTCCGAGAACGCGGTGGGGAAAGGTGGTCCCACTGAGGTACTCCGTAAGGTTTCACCAGTGGTATTCCACGTGGTCTGTAGGTTTATGGCTTGAATGAGCCACAGACATTGAAACGGTACGTTTAATTAACCCCAAAATAAAACGCATGGGATGGGAATCTGAGACCTCCAGAAACTGCAGAGACAGAAATGAGTACTTCCCCAGGCTTCATCCTTCCAAGCCCTAAAATACACATGGGGTCGCAAATGGTTCATTTTAATATATTTCAAGAATTATTACAGAAGAAACTAAATTTCTAAAGGGCCAAGTATAGGTTAAATCATAATATGGTGATGACAAAAGTTAAGGTCCCTTCTTGAGTTAAACAGAACAGGGGAAATTTTATCTGAAGTTAAAAAAAAAAAAAGTAATTTGATCAAGAATCAGCAATTTGAGATTCAAGTTCTGGTTCTTTTTATTTTGTCAAAAACCGTTTATGGAGTCTTGCTAAGTATTCACACTTCAACCCTTAATTTCACTTTTGCAAATGAAGAATTAAGTATTTGCCCTTATTGGTATATTAAATTCAACCAAGAGGAGCGGTTAGACCTCTGATCACACGTTGGAAGGCTCCTACAGACAGCGCTATACAAATGGGACGTGCTGCTATTATTGTATTGAGTCAAATGACAGGCTTCTTAGCACAAACCAGCCCTGGTATAATTCACGATGACAAACAATCTCAGGGACAAGAATAGAGATGAGCAGACGTCAGGTGACCAAGGAGACTCCTGCTAGGTTTGACTTTCTGCAGAAGCACCACAAGGGACGCAAAACACTGAAGCTGGGGTTCAGGGACACTTGAAACAAAAGGCTCCCACAGCCCCGCCCGGGATAAGCCCCTCCCACAACCCCAGAAGGGAGGCCAGCACAGCGAATGAACAATCCTCCAGCTGACACTGGAGTCATGAAAGGACATCTCAATGCTACATGTGTCAACAAACAACATTCACCCAAAAGCTCCAATGTTAAAAGGCCCAAAACACGCAGTTTTAAGTCATCTGAAATCCTGTTGCATCTAAGAGAATATAATTCCTATTAACTCTGCAAATATCTACTGAGGGCGGAAGAATGGATCTACACCTAGTGTCTTCTCCCCAAGGCCGTCTGCTTTCCCATCCAGGGAAGACAATGTTTTAGCGGTAAAAGAACACCTTGGACTTTTGTGATGACCTTCCTGTGTGTGATTCCCCACCCTCGCACTCCCTGCAAAGGCTGGAAGAGATGGGCCCCCGAGAGGGGATAAACACCCCGTTATACGTGATGGTGTGCCCCTGCTCACTAGATGGCCCTGGGCAGATGCTACCTGAGAACCATAACCACTGGCCAGAGAGATGGTCCTTTGGCCACGTTGGTATGGTGTCCTGGTGACATCTTGTGGCGAAACAGGATACAAATAACCCTAAAATTCCACCCCTGGCTGCATTCGGGTTAACTATAACCTGATGTCACCTGTCTTTCTCTGCCTGAGTAACTTCTCACTTTGTCCCTCCTTCTCTGAAGAGGAGCATCTTCTAGGCCTGTAAACAAGAGGCATATGCGGGGGTCCAACAGCCACCACGTTTAACCATGAATCAAAGCAAACAACTTCCCAGAGGTGACTGGGCACAGGAAAGTGGCAACTTTCACTAGAGGAACAACAGATATGTTCAAAGAGTTTATACAAAGATTCTATCTTCCACTGATCACTACCTACCCCAGTGGACTAATTAATAACAAGGCACCAGGAAGGAACTATGGCAATTAGGTGAAGGTGGGCAGGTAACACCTGTCTAGCTCCTAAGACTTCTTAAATAGAGCCTGGCATAAGATGATAAAATTCCCTCAATTTGTGTGAAAAGTTCTTCTTATTCAGTTATGAATCTACAATCCTGAAGTATGCAATCCACAAAAAGTAAGTAAACACGGGCGTTTATCTTGGGTTAAAAATGAATAAGGGAAAGGGAAAAGATTCCACAAATAAAATGATTCCATAATAACACGAAAAGCCCAACTGGCTATGACGGCAAACAGAGGTGAAAAGATTACACGGCAGTGAGGAGGCGGAACAGAGTTAAACTATTTGCACTGTGAACTGCAGAGTGTGACAGAGGCGTATGTAAATGCTAATATAAATGCCTCTTCGTGTGGAGTAATTTCTTTTTAAACATTTAGAAGGCGAGAGGTGCGTATCATGGAAGAGAGATGAATCTGTCTATATGAAATCCTTATGTCCGGGAATAGCTCTTCACAGACTGGCCTGGTCAGTGGAAACACACTTCCTGTGTGTGGCACATGGGACGTGTGCCTCTGATACATGCCTGCCCAGCAGGAACCACAACGCAGCCGTGCGTGACCTGCGTTACCTGTTCAGTGTGACAACACATGAGACCAGACGCGCACATCTGCTCCCTATTCCTGTCTACAACAGTAGCAGCACAGCAGTGAGGCCTGAGCTACACACAAAAACATCACAGGAGATATATATTTAGACAGCGTTTTCCTTCTAGCATTTTCTAGGCAGGGCCAAGGAAGATCACTATTAACATTTTTCTGGCAGAATACGCATCCCTGAGCACATTGAGATTTTTAAGATCCGGAGATTCAAAATGTTAGGTATCCTTCTCGTTGATGGCTGGGAAGCATCAGGCTTGGTGCCATTTCAAAACTGAATTAAACCTAAACTCAAATCCCAGGGCAGGTGGAATTAGAGCATATTACCCCATGGGCTCACCTCCGAGAGCTTAAGAACATCCGTTTCCAAGCATTCATTCCATTAATTTCTTGAGGATACCCAGATGTTGCTGAAGACTAAGCAACTGAAGAGATGCTTTCATTCTCCAAGCGGGCCAAAAATGCCAAGGTTTTGTTTTGTTTTGTTGTTGAGATGCAGAAGTAGCAGTGAACGCAGTGGCAATACCAGAACTATTTTTTTTAAATTCTTGGATGGGGAAAAGACAATTACAGTGCTTAGGTGTAATACGAAAGTGAGTCAAATTACAAACATGGAGAATAGAATATACAGCTGACCCTTGAACCACACAGGTTTGAACTACCTAGGTCCACTTATACACGGATATTTTTCAGTAGTAAATACTACAGTGTACCACGTGGCCCGTGACTGCTTGAATCCCTGGATGTGGAGAAGCATGGATATGTCAGCCGACACTGAATTACACTCGGATTAATCCCACCCGCCCCCACCCCCCCATTGTTCAAGAGTCAGCTGTAATTCACAGAGATGTGCTGGTTGGAAGCCAAGAAAAAACAGGATTCCAGGATTTTCACAGTTTAATATTGTTTATGAATTAAGATGGAATAATTGCGTTGAGGTGTAGTTTTCTTAATCAGCCCAGGTGTATTCACTGGGGAAGGAATAAATTATTCCAATAACTTGTATTGAGACAACTGACTAATCATCCAGGGAAAAGCAGCAGGATCCTTACCCCAAAAAATTCCCAGAGAATTTAATGACTTCAAGGTCAAACACAAGAGCAGTTAACTAGTAAGAGACATAAGTGAATGCAACATCACAGTGGAGAAGGATTTTTAAAGCATGGCAGCTGAAAGCAGAGACCATGGAGGACAGGCTGATCAATGTGACTACATTAAAATTAAACATAAAATTAAAAGACAAAAAAAAAAAAAGCAGAGACCAGGAGAAAACACCGGTGATATACACAACAAAGGGTTAATATCCCGGCCTGAACACATAAAAGGTTCTTATCATTCATAAAGACGCAGTGATGGAAATCAAAGAACACGAATGGACCATTTTCAAATGAAGACTGTTGATACGTACATTAAAAAAAAAAAAAGTTAAGCTTCACTCATAATCAAGGAAATGCACAGTAAAATCAGATTCAACTTGGCTTTCAAAAACGATACTTATTCTTAGTAAAAATACAGCAAGTAGCCTCTCAATCCTTCAAGAGGGCAATTTGGCAATTTATCTCAAAGCCTGCTCTTACCCTGGGAACCAGCGCTCCCAGGCACACTCAGTAATCACTCACTGATGTGTGCTATAGAGACATTCATTGCAATTCCGTTTACAATAAAGGAAAACTGTAAATAACCTATATGTCCAACAATAGGGGATTGGTTAAATAAATTACGACCCAACCATACATTAGGACACTGGGCAGCTATTAGAAATGATGCTGGCAAAGGATTTAATAGCAAAGAAATACTGCTAAGTGGAAAAGGGCAGTTTCCACGACAATTCCATTTTCTTTCTCTTTTTTTTGACCTGCCTATATTTTCACTTTTTTTTCCACAAACAATATAACGTCGTGATATCAGAAACTACATATATGAAATATCACCAAACGTAATTTGTTCCACTTAAGAGAGGAGGAAGAATAATGTAGACACAGCCTCTGGTCCTTTCCTTTCCACTGACGAGTCACGGAACTTTCAGCAGTCAGTCACTCAACCCATTCGGGCCTCAGATTCCTTATCCGTAAACCAGGAATAACACCTTCCATACCTTAGACATACGGAGAAGGTTAATAACACAGGTACATAGGTATACCTTCTCCAGACTTACTTTTTTGTTGTGCTGTTGTTTTGGAAACTCTGTGGCCGACCTAACCAGGCAACAATTTCCCAGCTCCGCTTGACAAATGTGTCCGCCCAGGTGGGCTCAAACGCCTTTCCCCCATCCCTCTGCAGCTGAACTCACACACCCTCTCCTTCTCGAAGCCCGGCCCAGCTGTGGGGATGGCTCCCGTCTCCTGCCTCCCACCGCTGCCGCTCCGCACTGCCAGGTTGCCCTTGACCCCTTCTAACGTCTGCTGTAGCATCCTTCACGGCCCGTCTCCCCTCAACTGCCAGGGGGCCTTCAACATCCTGCCCTACCCTCTTTTCGGCAGGAACCCCGGCACCCCTCCCTCTGGCCGTATCGGCCTCCGGAGGACCAGCTAAGACTGAAAAGTGCGAAAGGGGGTCCTCAGTCTCAGTGCCACTGACTCTGCGGGGGCCGGACAAGTCTTTGTTGTGGAGCCCGTCCTGTGCTTTGTGGGATGCTAAGCAGCCCATGAAATGCCAGCAGCAGCGCCTTCCCCTGCTGTGACAACAAAGATGTCTCCAGACACGGCCCCTGGTGGAGAACCGCCGCATGTGGTGAGAAAGACACTACTTTGCTGTTACTAACAGGCAGGGCCTCTAAGCACCAGGCACCCAGACCAAATAAACGATGGTCTTGGCAGGCGAGTCCATGCCAGGGCCCTGACCAGCATCTCAGGAGACGGAATGCCGCTCCCCACCTTCCCCTACCCCTTCTCAGCCCGGGGCTAAGGGGAGAGGACGGCCCCCCAAACCCGGAGCCTATCTGCATCTCCTCTGAGAGCATGTTCTGGAAGCGCGACGGAGCGAGCGTGAAGATCTTTGGTGAGATTACTTATCTCGAGCGCGTGTCACTTTTTCAGCCCCATAAAGCTGAAATACTTGAAATAGATGTCACTACATTTGTCATGAACTGACATGGCCAATTAATATTACAAATTCACCATGGAGAAACGCTTCCAGCTCCCAAGGTATAAACTGCTGAACATCACAATTTCATCGCGTAACAATGGGCCGACCTCGCCAGGGCTATAAATACGACCGGGCGCAGCCTGATTAAATGGTGAAAGTGCTGCTGCCGGGAGTCGCTTTCCAGGTGACACTTGTGCTGCGCCTGAAGTTACCAGGTACCACCCGTGTCTTGGCTGCAAAAAAAATTTTTTTTCCCTCAATCTCTCTTCGGGGAGAAAAGTTGACTGCTGTGTATCATGTCATTTTGTCTCCTCGGAGCTGGCAATTGGCAAGCTCGTTAGACAACGTGAAAGATTCTGGACAAGGGTTGTCCCAAGCTTATGTTGCCATTTAGCTGGCTGGACTGCTTCTTTTTCTTTCTTTCTTTCCTTTTCTTTCTTTCTTTTTTTTTTAATATTAAGCAGTGTCATGGCCAAACTTTTGTTCCTCATGAGGCACAGCTGGGCCCTTGGCCCTGAAGAAATGCATGTTGGAAAGGAACCGGGAAACGTGTGGCCTCTCTTTAACTTCCCGAGGGCAGGCGTCGCCCCTCTTGGCCCCGGGGGAGTCGGCCGGCTTCTTTGCCTTTGCCGGTGGCCCGTTGCAGCCATTGAGCAGAAAAAATGCCATTGTTTCAAGTAACAGAAAGATATTTGTGTGTGGGTGTGATTTTCAAACAGTCTCCATTCCCCGCTGCAAAGGGAGTGCATTTGACGTGAAATCCATGGGACATTTTTTTAGGAGGTGAAAGGCCCTGACTGTCCTCTCTGGGCAGAAGTCTTCAGCCCCAGGCCTGTGGCTTAGTTCTCTAGGTTTCTGGCTTGGAAGACAGAGACGGCATTAAGGAAAGAGATCATGTATTAAGGAAAATAAGTAGTGGCCAATACACTACCCAAACTGAATAAATCAAGTCTGCCTTGGAAATGGGGTTCTGGAAGAAGGTGAGACCAGCACACGGGAGCGTATGAAATCGGAGACAAATGTGTCAAAAACAAATTACAAACCTTCCAAGTACGGGATCACACATGAATGGGTGCTAATAATCACACACCAGTCAAACCCAATGTGTGTACTGCGTCTCGCATTTCACCAGCCAGCGCTAGCTCGCGGGTCATCAATTAGCAACCTCGGTTCTGGAGACCAGAAAAGGAGACGGGCCAGAGGACGCTGGTTCTGCCTCAACATCGGGATTCCTTTCTTTCTTTTCCTTTCCTCGTTTTGCTACATTTGACTTCTGAAGAAAAACAAAGAGCTTTCCTTTAAGAGGAAACCATGCAAGTCTCTGCTCTCAGACTCCACTGTTAATGGAAAGAGGACTTTCCCTCAAAGTCATCTTAATTAAGTTACTGACTCCTCTATGTCCAACACAACAAAAGCTCTAAGAAGTTTTTGCGCATTTACACCACACTTTTCCTTATTCTTCTCCTCTCAATGGTGGCATCTTTCTGTTTTATGAAAGGTGAACCACTCCACACAAAGAACAGTTTACTCCAATGCAAAGAGAAAGTACAGAAAATACAAAAACCCCGCTAAACCCTTTAATCTCTAACTTTCCGAGCAGATGAATTAACAGAGAGGACATTCGAGATTTATTTTCTTTAAGCTCCAACAGTAAAGAGTGTTTCAAAGTCATTCTCAAAGCTCTGGGGGTTTTTTAAATCCAAAGGAACCAAGCTTAACTCTGTGGTGTGATATATAATAAAACCTACTCCAGGATTCACCTACTTAAAGGTATATGGTACACTTGGATAAGAGAAAAAGAAATTAGAGGATCTAAACATACATGGCTCTAACGGTTAAAAATTTGGAATAAGGGTTTCTTGCTTCAAGTAGGAAACTCAAGCGTCTCAATGGATAATTTAAATCTTAATTTTAAAATGAGCCCAAGGAGAAGTTCCTGGAATGGATACCAGGTGAAGGGAAGACATTATGTGCATGTTTCCCTAGAAACACAGCATTCCTACCCTCTAACTCTGGGACTTTGTCATCACATACAGCCTAGCTCAGAATTGCCATTATGGTCTTTTACTCTTCTTGCTTCTTGTCACACCACCTTCTGTAAATTGCTTTTCATGTTAAAGAAAGTGTAAGTGGTTTTCTTGCCCCTAAATGTCTTGTCTTACACTAGAAAACATGAAGCATAGTCCAAATAAAAAAATTACAATTATCAATAGCCGTGTCAGAGATTAAATACCCGAGCTGAGACAGCTGAGTTTAAAAAGATGATAAAATGGAATGGAAAGCTTTGATTTTCTGGGTATGATCTGAAAGGATACTGTTGAGAAAGCAAAAGAATAGTCAGGAGGCCCTCGGGGATTACTTAGTAAGTCATTTCAGTAACACAGCTATGACCAAAAAACAGCATTTGTTAGATATTTGTTATACACTGTAGCAAGAACCCAAACTGAATAAACAAGTCAGCTTTGAAAGGAAGGTTTCAGAGGAAGGTGAGAAGCACATGCATGAGATGAGAAAGGTGCACGTTCATGTTATTTTGCTTAAATGGGAGCCTCCATGACATAACTGGACTCGGAACCACACGGAATTCATCAGCATCCCACGGGAGAGCCAAGAAATGGAACTCCCAACTCAAGAAAACATCAGACAAAATCCCAACGCATTCTAGACACCACTGGGTAAAGAACTTGAGTGTCCTGAATACACAAACGTTAGCAGCCGCTGGGCATCACCTCACATACCACAGGAGGACAATCCATTTCAAATTAATTTTAAATTCATCAGAACATGCTTGACAAAGTAATTTCACTGACGATGATTCAGGGGACACTGTAAAAAATATGTATTACAGCTTTATTGAGATATAGTTCACATACCATACAACTCAGCCATTTAAAGTGTACAATGAGAGGGGGATGAATTAGGAGCTTGAGACTGACAGATACATACTACTATATATAAAATAGGTAAACAACAGGGACCTGCTGTATAGCGCAGGGAACTAGGTCCAGGATCCTGTAATAACCTCTAATGGAAAAGAATCTGAAGAATGTATATAAATACATATGAGTGAATCACTGTACTGTACACCTGAAACAAAATGTTGTAAATCAACTACACGAATAAAAAAATAGTGTGCAATTAATTGCTTCTTAGCATCTTCACAGACAAGTGCAACCATCACCACAGTCAAGAAGAAACAAGAGAAAATAAAAAAGAGAAGGGAAGGGAAGAAACTGGGAAAAAAAAAAAAAGTGGAAAGAGACTCAGGGGCACATATTCCACAGTGCATTCCTCTGGTCTTTGTTGTAGATTCTGTCACTATTTCCCGCGGTAATAGAACTCTATTCGCCTGGCTGCCAAATAAACTCTCTTCCCAAATAAAGTGAGGGAGGAAGCAAGAGAAAACTGTTCATTCGCAAAAACGGAGACTCACCGAGTTAAAAAATTAAGTTGTACCGATCAGAAATGTAATCATAGGAGACAAGCTCTGAGAGTTTTTCAATCACTGTGGGGCTGCGTCAATGTGAAGTCATGTTACATTAAAGAGAAAAACGTCTGGGAGAGTCTCCCCGTGTCACTTTAGATTAGATTTGTTGTTGTATTGGGCTGTGCCTTTCCTCGGCTTTATTTTACATTTTAAAGGTACTTGCTTAATGCCCATAAATAAGAAACATAACCTGTGACTTGTTCTCAGTTGCCCGGGAGATTAGGAGACAGCAAAAATTAAACATGGAGAGTAAAACACAATGTCCGTTAAGATTCATATTAACGTATTAACTAACTTTCCCGGGAGTAATCAAACATAGGGCAACTTCAAACCCAGCAATTTTTAACTCCGCTCCACTAAATTTTAGAGTTTATACAAAAATCAATTTGTGGTCTATCTCCCTTCACCCACTCTACCATGTAGGAGGGAACTGGAAAATTCCATCCAGTCTGTCTCCACATCGCGTCAAGCGTGACTTCTTTCGTCTCACCAAGATCATGGTAAATTGCATATGAGTTTAGTCCTGGGCTCTGAGGGCTTCTAAACATCGAGTTGCATAAAAGTGACACTTCACCAATTTAAGTGATAAGTTTTCAAATTGTGAGGAGTCTAATTGTAACGATAAATTCACCTTGCTTTCCTCTGTGGTCAGACATCCATATCTTTAACAAACAAAAGTGGCAGTTCAAAAACAATCAGACTTCCCAACTCCACTGCATAAAAATCACTGTCTACAGACAGCACATAAACTTGGATGTGCATCTACACCATGGCTCACGCAGGCTAAGTACCTTCAGAGCTGGGGGAGACCCTTGCCTGGAAGTAATGCCTTTCCTACTTGGCCTCCTACAGTGGAGACCATGGTGGACATCAAAAAAAAAACTAGAGAACACGTGAAAACCTCACTTTGATGGTCATCAATGTAGCAACTTTATCATTATGTATATTTTTTCCTTAGAGGAAGCAGAGTGGTCTTCATATTGGCTGACAGTACAAATAGAGAAAAGACTGCCGCCTCATACGGTCCAATCATGACACCCACCAACAAACTGCCTCTTAATGACAAGCACATGAAGAAAAGCAAAGACAAGGAGGAACAGGGACTATGGACCTCAAAGGGGCTGGACAGGGGTGGGCCTCTGCTTCCCACAGAAAAGGAGCTTACTGCTGAAATACAAGAAGCTGGCATGTGAGTTTCCAAACCGGCCCAGAGTTGCCAAGGGCGTGAAGTCTGGAAGGATCTTTGAGGGTCATTTGACGAAGCTCCACTTCCAGCTTATGTGCTGACTTAGGAACCTGACCTCCGCAGGAGATGCGTCTCCCGGCCTCCAGGGCAGCCAGAATTATTTATCCCTGTCTCCCTATCTATTAAACACCCTCTCCCAGTAGGTGAGATAACCGTTTGCTGAATGAACGGATGAATCACATGTTTAATGTTTCAGGCAGGTGTGAAACACTTTGCAGGACAACCTGGTGCACGAGAATGTTCAATAAGAGATTTCTCTGCTGAGCCCCTTTGAAGCTTCCTGGTCTCTATTAAGGTCAGAAGCTCAGAACCTGGCAGATAGTCTGCCCAGGCTCTGATCTCGTCAGGATGGTGAAACACAGCAGGGATCTGTAAAAAGCAGTGTTCTCTCTCCCGCGCTACAGTAGCCCAGGTGATTACTCCGGGCCCTTCACTCATTATCTACTCCTCAAACAAAAGGCTATTTCCTCGTCTTGTCTCTTCTTCTTGTATCTTTACCTTCCCCCCCCCCCCCGCCCTTGCACCAACATTGTACCTACATAAACACTGTTTCCACCAGCCAAAAACCAGGAGTCCTGCCAATTATCCTCACTTTGGACACCATCTGACTTCTCCATCCCTGAGGGAGGGAAGCTAGGACGAAGCAGGAAGGAAGGGCCGGATTTTTATTCCTGTGTCTGTGGAGCAACGTGCTAGCATCACAGGGGAGGCAGAAGGACACCCCTCCCACTCCTGAGGATGTCCAAGTCCTGATCCTTGGAATCCGTGAATATGTTTGGTCACGTGCCAAAGGGGAATTCAGGTTGCAGATGAAATTAAGGTTGCTAACCAGCTGGGCTGAAAACACAGAGATTACCTGTGGGACTATCGAGATGGGCCCAAGGTAATCGCAAGGGTCCTTAACGGTGGAACACGGAGACCAGAGAAGAGAGTCGGAGGAAGACGCAGCTGAAGAGAAACGCGACCGACGTCGCAGGCTTTCGAAATGGGGCCACAGCCAAGGAATGCAGCAGCGACAAACACAGGGAAACAGATTCCTTCCTGGCGACTCCAGGAAGGGACGCAGCCCTGCAGACACCGATGTTTCAGCGCAGTGAGACCCGTATCAGACTTCTGCCCAGCAGAACCGTACGAGAATAAATGCATGTGGTTTAGCCGCTAAGTTTGTGTGAATCTGTCACAGCGGCAAGAAGAAACTAACACGTGGGTACAGTGGGCGTAACTCATCAGTCAAGCTATTGGCTTTCCGATTTACAAGTCTCCTATTGATCTGCTTTAAAATAATTAAGCCAGACTACTGGGGGCAAAAAAACAATCAAAAAAATTGTATTTATTATCACTTTTGTCACGGGTGGGGTGACAGTGACAATGACAGGGCTCACGGCAGCGGACACCGCATGAGTGCCAAGTGCAGACACTGTGCCTGGGGATGTGTAGGGGTTGTCATCTAACCCTCACAAACACCCTATCAACACAAACAATTACCTACCACATTTTAAGAGTGAAGAGACACGTTCAGAGGGGTGTGGCGCTTGGTCGAAGGTCACACAGGTGGAAATTGGTGGGGCTGGGGCTTGGACCCTTCAGTCTGATCTTGAAAACACTCGGATGCCCCCAGCAAGAGGAACAGCAGCGACCGTGGGGAACCAGCCTGCGGCAGGGACAGGGATCCTGAGACCCAAGGGTCCGGGAGGTCAGTCTGAAATGTGGGAGCCACAGCACAGGTGGCAGAGAGGCAAGGTGGCTCTGACGGGTCAGGTGCCCCTCCCCTGGTGGCGGAGAGGGCACGCGCCCGGCACCGGATGAACCTCATTCTGGTGCTCAGAAGAGCCGAGACAGGCTCACAGCAGAGCGTGACACATCGATCGGCTGCTGCTCTGCGGCAGGCCCGTCCCCTCACCCCCCGGACAGGTCTCAGACAGCCTCCTGAAACCGCCCTGGGGGCCCCAGAGGCCTTGAGGTCTCCAGAGCTTGTCACTCAGGCACTGAATACACTTAGTCTAATTGGATATTATTCCTTCTTTATGAAGCCAAGCAGGTTGTTACCTAGTTCCCTGGGTAAGACATGTGCAGCTTCATTTTGCAATTATATCTCCCTGGTATTTGTCATGGCACAGAAGTGAAATCTCTGTGTTGCTGGTCCCCAAAGTCATCTTTTCCTTCTGTTTAAAATGTAGGTGCTATGCCAGGTCTTTTCTAACCAGTAAGCGCTTTTCCATCCTCCATGAGGAAAAAAGAAAAAGAAAGAAACCTGCATTACCTGACCAATTATTTTCTAACCTGCATTAAAAATAGATGCCATTCCCAGTGCCACTGTGGCCATTGTTAGAACCGCTCACAACTGTCCTGGTTCTTCCATTCTTTGGGGGCACACGGTAGGGCTGCACTTCCCTGTCCTTCTGAAGTCAGGCATGGCTGTGGACTTGTTTCGGCCAATGAACTGTGGCCGGAAGTAACATTTCTGGGTGGAAGCTATAGAAGCCAGGCACTGATCTGCCATGTCCCCTCCCCTCTACTGCAAAAATAAGAGAGGCATATGTAAGAGGTGATGCCGAGGTCATCCCAGAGCCCTGAGTAACTTTAAGGGGCCGAGCCCCTCTTTCTACCCTTGTTGGTCAACTATCATGAGGGAGAAATAAACTTGTTGTGTAAAGCCACTGAGAATTGGGGATGTTTGTTACTGCAGCACGACCTAGTGCAGCCTGACTGGTAAAAGCCAATTTATACACTCACATCTTTGTGCTCCACCTTCTTATCATGAAGTTAGCTTTCCTTTTTGCTTCCAAACATGAGTTACAGAAGGTGGGTCAGGCAGGCCCCATAGGTTGCAAGGTCTACCCTGAATCCTGCATCCTTTTTGGCTTCCCTGCCTCTCTGTCTCTCTCTCTCTCTCTCTCATTCTCTGCAGCACACACCTACTCCAGATTCATACAACAAGACAGACAACGGACCTCACTCTTACCACCACCTCATCTTGAGAGGGTTCCAGGTAGACTCACCCACATTTCAGTTACAAAATGCAAATCCAGGCAGAGTCAGCCTATTAGGCCTCCTGGGCTTTCTAAGATCCAATATGAGCCATACGTAGTCAAGGAAGGGGTCATTCCCCCATAACCCCCTGGAAAACCACCACAAGTCCAAGTCCTTTCCAAATGCCTTAGCGAATTCTTTCCTCTGAGGTTACATCCTTCCCTACCAACCTCTGCCCTCCGAGAAGAAGTCAACCTGCTCCTTCTCCACCTGGTGAGCCTTCCTTCTGTAACAGCGTCTGATGGCCAGAGAAGCAGGGAGCTGAAATGCTCTCCGCCACACTGCTGCAGAGGCCTGACGCTGCTCTCGGGAATGAGGTGAGCATCCCCGCTGAGCGCCTTGCTGGGGAGGGCAGTTCACAGCCCTGTGCTCCAAGCAGGATGCCCACAGGCTGGCTGCTCACACACACCTTTCCCAAGAGACACCCCCCCCCCCCCGCCCCCAAACAAGAGAATATGGTCAAATAAATGTAGCTACCATGATCAGGTAGCTACCATGATCACGTGCTAGGGACCTACCATGCATTATCTCAGGAGTCCACAGTTAATTAAAGCTCAGAGGGGTTAAACAGCAGTAAACCGCAAAGCTTGGATTTGTACCAGGTTTTCTGACGCGGGGTCCGTACCCCTCCCACTCCACCAGACTTCTGTCCCTTGCGCCTTTTCTGTGTCTTCGCCCTGCCAGGAAGATCCTCTCCAATCACATCTGCACTGCAAAGCCTTGTTCTGCTTCTCCCCATCAGCCATGCCACGTGACCCAGACTCACCCTGGCCTCTCCCTTCTGGAACCTCTTTTCCAGTGCTGGGGTCTTACTCTGGGCGGCTAGGAGAAGATACCACAGGCTGCGTGGCTTAACCTCACGGTTCTGGAGGATGGAAGTCCAAACCAAGGTGGTGGCAGACCCAGCTCCTGGTGAGGGCTCTCTTCCTGGCTTGCAGGACAGCCACCATCCGACCGTGGGCTCACATGGCCTTCCCTCAGCGAGTGCCCATGCGGACTGAGATCTCTCTCTACCTGTTCTTGTAAGGATGTTAACCATGTCGTGAGGACTCTCACGACCTCAGCTCAGCCTCATCACCTTCCAAAGGCCCCACCTCCACATACCATCACTCTTGGGGGGGGCGGGGGGGGGGGGCGGTTTGGGCTTCCACGTATGAATTCAATGGGGACACAAACCTTCAGCCCACAGCAGTGAGTACTGGAATGAGCGTGCTAACTCTAGGCACACGGTCTAGCTGTCTATTTTCTTCTGGGTTCCCAAGGTGCCACTCTCTGTGCTTCATAACATAAGACCTGACAGTGCAGCGAGAGCGGCCACGGTGGCCGCAGTGGCCAAGAGCCGCAAGGGCTTTCCAGGTGCCGGGTCCTTTGTTAAGCAGCTCACCTGCGTGATCCCCTATCTGCACGGCTCTATCCTGCACTCCATGCATGTCTCTCTCTCAAGCGTCACCTCACTGACAAAAGCCTTGCCCCCAAAACCCAGATGAAAGCAGTGCTCGGCACACATATCTGATGACTGACTGAGCGAATGAATGCATGAAAAAGCCCTTCAAAGCCATGCCCATGTTCATGGACTCCTTGTCCTGTGTGTGTCCCATGAGAAGACTCAGTTGGTTCCATCACCGCCTTCCTGGGAAGCAACGCTCACCCCGGACTCAGGGAAGACTGACAGCACTGGAGTGGAGGTAATCCTCCTCTTCCACTAAGCCAGGCCAGAGCCAGAATCAGAACCCCAAATAAACGCCTCTCAGTCCTCAAGCCTCTCAGTAAGAATATCTGAAGTATCTTTAATCAAACTTTAGAGGCTCAAATTGCCCACAATTCTAGAAGTGCCTCCAGTTACTATGGATTTATCAGTGAAGAGAATGAAATAAAGAAAATTTGTTTCACAGTTAAAGTCGAGGCCACTTTATCCCAGATGTACTTAAATCATGTAGCTCTTAACAGAATCTTTAACTATAAATATACTAAATTTGGTAGTAGGATAGATTAACTACAAAAGGAAATTAACACTGCCTTAGAGAATGGAGATAACATATTAAACCATGGATAGGCTACTTTTGAGAATTTTAACTGGGTAGACCTAACATTTTTAAATGGATAGATATTACAGATGATGAAATACTCTTTGGCCACCCTCTGAAATGCAACTGAACTTACATTGATTAGGAAGAGGAGAGAAATCTAGTATTGTATAGGGACTGACATTAAAAACTTTAAATGAGCCCCCAGATGACTCCTTAGGAAATAGGTTTTGGTGACCCAAAGGCAAGAAACTGCAGGGTTTCGTTCCATCATGAATGTGCGTGTGCAGGATTTCATCTGTGGGTAAATAAGCACTCACCTTCCGAAGAGACCAGCAGTAACCACAGAACTTTTCAGGGCTTTGTCATTAGCCCTGTTTGCATTCTCCAAAGCAAACTGATGGTCTCCCAACGCGGTACATTAAAAGATCCTCGGCGGGACCGACTGCCTGATGCTTCCCCATTAAAGACAGCACAGCTCAATTAATAGCTTTTCAATATACAATTTAATTTTTCTTTCATCTTGATCCACAGCCTGGCTCAAAATGAGGAATGCTGGAATAGATGTACTTTGAATACTGAAGCAAGTCTTTATAAATAAACCTATCACACTTGTAATGATTTCTGTCATAACATGACAAAATAAATGAAGCTCAGCGTCGGGCATTTCTGCTCACACGTCATTTTTCCACCATCACCAGAACCGACAATTTGTTGGGTTTTTTTTTTTTTTTGGCTTCTCTCTAATACTTTTTTCCCACTTCTCTCTGAATGGCATTCTGCTGTTTGAGTAAAGTTCTTCCTTTTCTTTTCTTTCCCATTCCCTGTGTAACAGTTCTCTGGAAAGAAGAAAATTACTATTCTGTTACTTACATGTAAGGTAAGGAGTGTAACTTATAAATGAATTATGAAGGTCTTACCCTTGGAAAGACATACATATTTCATCATAACTATGATCCATAACACTTACTCCACATACAGTATTTATATTTATACGTGATTATTCTAGGTTTTTTGAATCTCAGCAAGCCCATGCTTTCATAAGCAAATCCAACATTCTCCTTTCACCTGTAAGGCACAAGTGGAACATAGGAAAGGCCCTCCCAACCGACCCTGCACACACACTCTCTCCCATGATGGAAGGTGTTACATTTACAAAGAATGCTGTGAGTCAAGCGATTTCTCAAAGGCATACGACGCAGTATTCAAATAGCTCCAGGTGCTTGCTATTGGTCAGAGAGGCAGAGGTCTGGACCAGAGACAGCGTCTTCCCTTTAAATGTATTCATAAAAACAGACTTGACAACATTTAGTGCCTTGGGTAGAAGCTGGGTGGCACTGATGCGGATTTCTCACCATCTTTCTTGAGCTGGGTGAGGAAAGAACATGACCTCCCCCTCCAACGTAAACAAACATCAGGGGAGAGACTCAGCTACAAAACCCAGAGCCTTTCTCACCAACTCGATTCAGTCGGTCTTTGTCAGGCTGCAGAGGCAGTTTTGTTGCCAAGTTGAGACCTTGGGTAACATCACAGTTGTGTCATGATGACAAATGGGCTTATTTAAAACTTACCGGTTTTATCTCAGTGTATTTTGATTTTCACATTATAATGTATAACCTACTTTAAAAATTCACAATACGTCTCAGATTTTCCAACTCATTCACTGCCTATTTACCATGAAATAGAAATTACACACAAACATGTGTGTATATATGTGTGCGTGTGTGTGTACAACCATCCAAAACAGAAAGTGACACAACTACCCATATTTTAAACACCCTCCTTCCATGTTTAGTCTCCTTTCCCTGATGCTAGACCACTACTTATGAAATTCCGAGGGAACTAAACAAAAGCTCTAAGAGACTTTTTAATTGTCAGAGATAGAGTACTTAGAATTTATAGTAATTAACTAGTCATTACTTCAAATAAGAACATTAATTGGTATGTTCAGAAAATCTGCAGCATTGCAAAATTTAAAATAAACATTACAAAGATATCATTTACAATTAATCTATATTTACCACTGAAGTGAGCTTCAAACTATATTTCTTTCTATTATGCTTTTATTGGCTACAGCACACAGTAAATGGGGTGTGTTAAGCACAGCTTCCTAAACACCTAAATTTATAAAACCCAATTACATAAATTAATTAGGAATGAACACACATATTTGAGCCTTTGTTTGCAACGGTAACATATGAAACATGACAAAATTAATAAGTAGACCTTAAAAGAAAAAATACTGTCACGTATTCATTTTCCGTAACAGATTTTTATGAGATTTAATTTGACTTATCTAGTCCTAAGGGTCATGATTCTTAATAAATATGCAGTTTCTCTCCATTTCATATATATGTAAAGGGTATGTTTCTATGCTTCCTAAAGGACCAAGAATGTATAAAAACTCAAGGGCATTTATATCGAGATTCAGAGACAGAAGGGCAAAGAATTACTCAGATGTTATTCCTATCTTGTTTATCTCCTATGCTGTTTTCAAACAGCCTTTTGGTAATTAGAGCAGTATACACACAAAATTAAGAGACTTGCCATCTCCCAACTTATCAGAGGAAACATCCATTAAAACAAGCTTAGTCTTAGCTCCAAAGAGAAACAAAATATTGATATATGATCAAGTCAGTCAGAAGAACATGGATGGAAAAAGATACTGGTTTTTTGTGTGTGAGCCAATAAAAATTTTTAAATGCAAAGATCTGAACCCCCAAAATGCTTTCCTAATATATTGTGAATAAATCAGATAATTTTACATCGTTGTTTGCTCAAGATGATATTTCCTCGCATGGAAAAGCCATCAGAAAATAGTCTGGATTTTTTTAAACAGTAAAAGGAAGGACTCTGGACTGGAGGTGATCTCTCCCCTCATCCCCAGTAAAGCGGACTCCTAACACCATCATTCACACATGCCTGCAAGGTTGCCAGGTTCAGAGAGACATGCCGGCAGGAGCACACACATTTGAACACAGGTTTTCGACCTGGTTTAGGAGTCTTGGTTAGAGGAAAAGCAGGGACTGCGTAAAAGCAAAGCCTGTTTCAGGCCTCTGTTCTGGGACAGCTCCTGGGAAACAAAGGAGGCTCTTCAGGTCGCAGACCGCGTCCCTGGGTCAGAGGATGTCCCAGCCTCCCCACCCTCCCCGCCCTCACTGGCTGGGGTGAAGGGGAATCCCTCACCAGAATAAATAAGAATGCAGAGTTCCTTGGATCACCACACAAGGTCAAACACAGTCTATACTAAAAAAAAAAAAAAAAAAAAAAAGTCCATCTTGATGTTTATAAAGCAAGATCCTTTCCCAAGACCCTGCAGCATATGAGACAGCAGAAGGGGGGTGTGGTCCGCAGCCTCATCCACACCTTCATCAAGCCTCACACCCCACTGCTCCACATGGCTTCTCCACTGGTCCCTCCAGCTCAAAAGACCCAAACCAATGCACTTCTCTCCCCTCCCTCCCTCCCTCCCTCCTCCTCTACCCGGGCTCCCTATGTCAGGGAAAGGTGCAGCCACCCAAGCATCCCCTGGAGGCAGCCTCCACCCCTCCCTCGTTCACCACCCCTCCGCCCACCTCAGCACCCACCTCCTCCACCTCTCTCGGGGGCCTTCTCTCCTCTCCAACCCCAGGGCTCCTGCCTCCTTCCAGCCCTTCGATATTTGCTGCTGAGATGACTGTGAGACCCCTGGGCCAACCTGAATAGGCCAGGCTCCCGATGCTGCCAGAGTCAGCCCCCTGAACGTACACTGGCTCCCTGTCAACCTCCGCCCCACCCTCCACCCCACCTGCCCTCATTATGAAACCCCAGCAAGGTACCAAGGCTCCCGGGGACAGGCCCCAGCTTTCCCAGCTAACTTCATTGCTGGCCGTGTGTCCCTGCTCTCCAGCGGCACTGAGCTGCCCTCTGTCTCCAGCCCTTCGCCCAGGGAACACTCTCTGACGACAGTGCCCTTCTTTACTTTTCTTCTTTTTGAACTCTAGTAATTCTTCCAACTTCTCCCACCAGGATGTTGAGGGGCTAATTTTACCCTTGCTTCTATACATGGCAGAGAGCTGGGACTCCAAAAACATGTTTTATTTTCCGTTTTGACCCTTAAAATATCATTACAGTGCTGCAAATAAAATAACTGTGCATGTATTTACTCACCTACTATGTTCCAGGGACTATTTCAGAAATTCGGTGGCAAACACAAGAAATTTATGGGGTTTACATTTGAAGAAGAAAAACCAGGGACTTCCCTGGCAGTCCAGTGATTAAGACTCTGCACTGCCAATGCCAAGGGCATGGGTTCAATTCCTGGTCAGGGAACTAAGATCCCATATGTCACGTGGCATGACCAAAAGATTAAAAAACAAAGCGGGGCGGGGGGGGGGGCAAAAAAGCAAGTAAACCAGTAAATAGCAAATATAATGAAAGGTCAGGCCACTTTTTAAAGGGGGACATATTACAGAAATAGAGAATTGAGGGGCAGGGCACCATTTTACACAGGGTATAAATGTGTAATGACAAATGGATTAATTCCAACTTCCTGGTACTCCAAGGGAATTAATTTTTGTTTCCAATGAAATTTTATTTTTAAACTGTTGAAAGCCTAAATACATATATGGTTACAGAAAAGTTCCCCACACAGGAAGCTGGTCTGACAAACAGACCAACAATTATATCAATGAATTTCACAGTCACAACCGGGATCTAGAGCGCCTCTTTGAGATTCGATTCCTGAAAATTTGACCCACTTAGCTGTGTTCCAACACCCAAAGCTCAAGATGCACAAAGCTCAGATGCCCTGTGAACTTAAGGAACCTCACCAGTTAAGTCCCTGGGAAAGGAAGGAAACAGAAGGATGAGGCACAATCTGAGACTCACCCTTCATCCCTTCCAAGGGCCTCAGCAGCGCGTGGTCGTGGAGGGCGGCGCAGCACCAGCACCAGCACCTCTCCTGAGCCAGCTCTCAGGGCCCAGGCTGCCCAAGTGCCCCCCGTCTGGCTTGTCAACCGGAAGTTATCCAGGTTCCAGGGGCAGTCTGGGAACGTGGTCCCTTACCACGTTTTCAGCCAGATTGCTAGACGAGCATGGCTAGTAAAAGTTCAGGCGATGAAAGGGAAGGTCAAGAGAGACGAGCTTAGAGGGGAAAGGTACAGAGAATACCAAGAAAGAAACTGAAGAGTACGTGGAAAAGAACACCCAGTGAGGGGTGCAGAGGCGGTACGGATTGAGCTTAAGAATGACTCAGAAATACAAACTTGTGGTTACCAAAGGGGAAAGCTGGGGGGACGGATAAAGGAGGAGTCTGGGATTAACACACTACCACGTATAGAATAATCAACAAGAACCTACTGCAAGGCATGGGGAACTCTACTCAATATTCTGTAATAACCTATATTGGAAAAGAATCTGAAAAAGGATGGGTATATGTATAACTGAATCACTTTGCTATACACCTGAAACGAACACAACATTGGAAATCAACTATACCCCAAGATAAAATAAAAATTAAATAAGAAAAAAAATGGAAGAATTCCACACCCATAGCTTGGCACGAAGGGCTGGATCAGGACCGTTTCAGAACGAACCAAACTGTGTTAGAAGACTATCAAGGCCTATTTCTCTCTTGTATTTTTTTCAACCTGCTATAAACCACAGAAGGCTATTCTGGCCTCGCCAAATGCTTCTCATTCAATCTCTGAGCTAGCAACACTTCGGACTTGAGCGCAGTCTTAGAATAATCAAGCTCAGACCACTGGTACCTTCCTATCTTGCCTTCCCGTGCTTTCAATATTCTCGCGCGCTTAACAGGTCTTCCTTACACCCTCAGCCTTTTCCACATTCCCCATATAATGATGCCATATTAATTTTCCTTCTCAAAAATTAATTGTCTTGACATTTTGATTCCTCGTTGAAATTCCTTCTCTACTTCAGTGGTTGCAAAAGAAAGGAAATATACTGCCAAATTAGTGGGTACATTTCTACACCTTATGATAAGAACATTTTATGTGGATGTTTCCCAATAGTACATTCCCCTCCACGCAGGACGGATGAACGGGGGCATAATTAAAAACCAGAACCGATCATACTGTTCTCAGCCCAATTTCCCTTCTAACTGCTTCAGTGAGGCTGAGGAATTGCTGTCTCTATTGGGAAGGAGGGAGTCAACGTTTGCCTTTTCATCATAAGCTTTTCTTCTGTTTGCAGTCTGCTGCACACTCAAACGTGCTCACAAATAAAAAAGGAATGAATTTTTAATGGCCTGAATTGAATTGGGGAGGGATGCCTATTTTCCGCCCCCAGCGCAGCCCATCACAAATGCACACGAGTAGAAGAGCATCCCTTCCGGAGAAGGAAAAGGCCCGCACCCCCAGAGAGGGCAGGCCCCAGACGAGCCAGCACAGTGATGCTCTACAGAAACAGACAGGCTCACTTGGGCAAGGGCCACCACACTCCAAAACTAACCCAGCCCTTACAGAAAACAAAGCGTCCCTTGGGCTATGAACACCGAAGTCAGATCTCTTGGTACACGGAAGAACAATGGAAAAGCACCCAGTGAAGACACAACTCAGGCGGTTGCCTGAGCAGCCAGTGCCCCTGGAATGTGAGCACAGCAGTAAGAATGACAACAATAAAAACTCTGTGACAATCCACCATCTCAGGGTAACTCTGCTAATCACTCAGGCAATACCACTCGAGGCCCCCACAGCAGCCGTACAGAGCAGGTAGTAAGACCGCATTTTACGTGGAGGAGCTGAGGCTCAGAGAGGTCAAGTGCTTTGACCAAACCTTTGCTTTTTTTCCGTTACTTTCTCTCTATCCTTCTCTCTCTCTGTTACAACCTGTACAGAAGGTCTTGGAAAAGCTCATCCACAAGGTGAGAGGAATGAATTCAAACCCACTAATTTAGCAGTGAACCAGAGGAGAGAATGAGAAGACGGGAGAGGAATTTTTTTTAAAGCCCTACCAGGTGCACAGGGAGCACAGCCAGAGGCCAAGGCCACGAGCGGCAAACACTGCTGCTCTGTCTTTCCAGGTCTGCCACGGATGCAACGTCTCGCCTCAGAAATCTCCTGGTAGAAGACATGGAATCAACCTAAATGTCCACTGACAGGGGAATGGATAAAGAAGACGTTGCACATATATACAACGGAACACTACTCAGCCATGAAAAAGAACGAAATAATGCTGTTTGCAGGATGGACCTAGAGATTCTCATGCTAAGTGAAGTAAGTCAGACAGAGAAAGACTAATACCATGATATCGCTTAAATGTGAAGTCTAAAAAAAAAAAAAAATGATGCAAATGAACTTATATACAAAACAGAAATAGACCCAGAGACACAGAAAACAAACTTATGGTTACCAAAAGGGCAGGGGGTTGGATACATTAGGAGTTTGGGATTAACATATACACACACGACTATATAAAACAGATAACCAACAAGGACCTACTGTATAGCACAGGGAACTCTACTCAATGTTTTGTACTAACCTACAAAGGAAAAGAATTTGAAAAAGAATAGGGGTGTGTGTGTGTATAAAGTATACATGTAAGTAAATATACATAACTGAATATATATATACACACACACATATATATAACTGAATCACTTTGCTGTACACCTGAAACTAACACAGCATGGTAAACTAACTATACTTCAATTAAAAAAAAAAAGAAAGAAATCTCATGGTGACACTCAATAACTTAAAGGGGAGACACTAAGACATGCATCATTTATTTCCTTCCTTGCTGTCCCAACAGGCTTAGAAAGCAAATTAGGCTACACTCTGGCCACCGGGTCAGTGGTGACCTCTCTGGGAGCCGCTACCTTCATAGGTCCATAAATAATTCTTTTTCCTACGAGTAAATGCTCTTCTCGCATCTATTAGTGTTTCCCCGCATGCCACTGATCATTCCCTCCAACAGGCATTTACAATGAAATCTACATACACAAGTGCCATCAGCTGCTTCAGAAGAAAGACCTTTAGGTCCAGAAATCAGCCTGAGCAAGACACTCCCAGGTGTAACTTGGAGGGACGAGGGGTGGATGGCAGGTGTACAGGAGTCAGACACCTGAATAAAAGAAGACCGCCTCATCAGGCTCCAAACATCAGGTGAGTGGCACTAAGAAGATTCAGAGCCTGCACCCCTTCTGCCCTAATGAACCAAGGGCAGATCATCTGATAGCACAGGAAAAGAGGACCAACGTGAACACTGGCTTCCGTGTCTGAGGGTCATGACAAAGGACCCCAGAGGAGGAAATGGAACAGAGGCACATTAATTGGTCCTTGGATAAGAACTATCTCTATGGCCATAAGGACGTAAATATTTATTGTTCCTCATCTTTTAGAATCAATTCATAGATAATGCACAGGGGGGTTAATTACAGGTACAGAATGGAATATAAACATCATTAACCATGACAAAGTAGCAGTGTAAGTGGCAGAAGTTAGGAGGTGAAGGGGAAAGAGGGGGAGGGACGGGCATGGGTGCCAAGAGCCTCATCTAACAATGCACGGCGTTGAAGACACTGTCCAGAGCAGAAAACGAAAATACACATACACACACACACTCACGTCAGTGTATGTATATATGTATGGATATATATATATATAATACAAAATGTACAAAATGTACATTATAAATATATAATGTATAAAATCTGAAGTTACGGGCAATGGGAAGAAAGAGCTATGGCTACTGACGGTGGTACAGGTGAGCTAAACGCTTATCTACAACAGCACAAGTCGTTAGTGACTCCCTGACACTGACAGGTCAAGATATGTCTGAGCATGCTGTTAGGACATAGGGGGCGGCCACCAGAAGATTTAGAGACACCAGCTGTTGAAAGTGGTTACCTTTGTTCATCCCTGTGAGGCGGCATCCAGAAAAGCCCGGGGCACGGGGTCCTTTTTCCATCAACATTTGCTGAAGGAACGAATGAGCAAAGGAAAGTCGGGGGGTGAGAAGGGTAGGGTCAGAATGCTCTGACTTTTTTCCCCTAATTGACCTTTTAGCACGTGAAGGGATGAGGAGAGTTACCCTGGTTTTGTTTTGGGGGTTGGGTTTGCATCCCTCTGGTGGGAATCTGGCTCCCTGCAAGGGCGGCCTTCTTCGAATGGTGAGGACCCCCTGCAGGAGAATGCAAGACGCAGCGACCCATCTTCATGGAGCTGCACGGCCAGCTGGCCTGGGCTCAGCCCCCAAAGGCACCAGGAGGGAAGAGGCGGACTTGGAAAGGAGGCCTGGAACATGAGCACCACAGGGCAGGGGCAACTTTTTGGTTAATAAACGACAGTTTAAGGCTAAGGGGTGAAAACGGACTTCTGTTCCACAATTAGTATGAATTTGTTATAACAAGAAAAGGAAAGGGAAGAAATTTAAAAAAAAAAGAAAAATTACTAGCATGGGGGAAGAGTCTACGACCTTGCCTATGACCATAGGAGGAGTCTACGAGCTCATCAGTTTGCTGTGTTTTGTTAAAACACACGGGCTCTGTTTTCAGATTCTGCTTCTGCCAAGGGCTCAGCAGCACGACCTTGGGCAAGTCACTCACCTCCTCTCACTGTCATTTGTCCAATGGAGACCCTGACATCTATTTCATGGTGTTACTAGATAATTAAATTTGGTAAAGCCTACAAACATTTGGCATGTGATACTCAAAAGTTCCTTTCTCCCTTCTCCTTGGATGAATGCTAGAAAAACACACAGCTCTCCCCACAAAACGGGCTTCCTAAAAGGAGGGGAGATTCTTTCATGCGAAGGCTAAGTGCAGACTCAAATAACATCAAAGCATGTAAAAAGCATTTGTTAAATCCAAAACATATTTTGATGTAAAATCAAAAAACAAAAACAAAAAAAAAACCAAACAAAACCCTCAAAGAATATAAAGCTGAGTCAGTAACTGGCTGAATTTTTTTTTAAAAAAACCTATTATACCTGATGTGAGGAGGGGGCTAATTTAATCACCACTTATGCTACCTTCCATGTGGTGTGTTTCTACTGAAGCTGGAACCTCAGTTTCCCTTCTGTAAAAAGGAGGTGATGTCACAAGTCACAGGGGTCGCATGCCTGGCACAGTGCCTGGCACAGGCTGGCCCTCAACTCAAGCTTGCTGCTATGACTTGCCACGCGAAACCACCCTTTTCTTCTGCTCAAAATTATATACCAAGCGAGTCATTTTCTCTTCAGCACAGGCAGGATTTCCCTGGGATAACGAGGAGATGAGAGTCGTGTTTTGCCCTCACTGAAAATGCTCAAGCCAGGCGGCAGGCGGCGGGGGTGATAAAACTGCCTTGCGGGCTCTTACCGCGACTTTTGTCCAAAATGATCAGAGAGTACATTAAATCATTAGCAGAAACTTTGCTGCCTGCTGATTTTACAATGCAGGCAATGAAATTCATTGTGGAAGCAAAATAGGGCCAATAATATAATTACTGCGCTCTGCCTAGGCAGTCAGAGCTAATGCTATTATTTGACATTGCAAGGCTGTGTTTTTTCCCCAGAGCCTCGGTGGAGACAAGGTTCGCCCTAATTGGTTCCAAAGCACAACCTCCCCACCACCATCTTTCCTCAGGACCAGTAATGTTAATTTCCACACGACTGTAAATAGTATTTGCAAACAATACAAACATGGTAATAAGAGGCTAGGTGGGTAATTAATGTGGTTACAAAGTAGCTTATTTGCATTTTTATTTAAAAACGGCCTTCTTTAAAAAGCAGCTCAGATTTTCTCTTTGCAAAAGGAGCCTTGGTTAAAGAGTACAGCGGTAATTACTCTCTTTAGGGGTTCTTTTATATGTCCTTCAGGGAATTAGAATGAAAAGATAAGCAGAATTATAAAGGAAATCATGTAAAATATGAAATGCACTATAAACACTTAGTAGTGTATTTACCATAAGCTGGGCCTACCTTTTTCATTAATGGAATATTTTAACCAACTTACAATACACTCAAATTAATTGTAGATATGGCTAAGAGGTACAATCATCTAGTTAAAAAATTTTTTTGAAAGGTTTAAGTATTGTAAGATTTTTCTGCACCCTCGAAGTATGAATTCCACAGGGTCAACCTCCTGCCGAAAATTGCCCTCAATAAGATAAAGGGTTAAGTGCGGTGACCCTCACGGATAATGTGATCTGTGTTCTCTGACAAAAGGAAACCAGAAGGTTAGAGCAATCATTTCCTCTATCTCTTCTTAGCTTATGTCTTGCATTCCTGGGCTCAAAACATGGGAATTCGGTCTTTCTCATTCCTTCCCCAGCTGTGATACGTGGAGGTTTCTAGAAGGTTTCCAGGGTCAGGACCATTCAGCAGCTGAGAAACCTGAATTCATTGGGAGGCCATTTAATCAACACTGGTGGGAGGCGAGCCAAGAGCTGTCACAGAGATGAAAAGGCACATCTCCGCCCCTCAAGGAGTTCAGGGTCTTTCTGACAAAACTGTCACATGGAGGTGCCTGTCAGGTTGGATGAAGGAGCAGGTTCCAGTCAGCCAGCAGGCACCAGGAGAAGTTTCACACAGGACACAGTGTTCAAGGAGAAGAAAGAGGACCTGAGCGGTGGAAGGGTGGGGCTCTGCAAGTAGAATGGCCAGCATGTCCCAAGGTCCTGGGGCACAGAATAGCTTGGTGAGCCTGGGGAACCTCCTGGGGGCATCCCAATGGGATCAGAGATGGTGGAAGGCAGACCAGAAGCTGACGCTGCACGTGTCAGCCAGGTAACAACTCCATTTGCTTATTCCTTCAGCGAACATTTATTCAGGACTTGCTCGGTGCAAAATTATGTGCTGTGTCAGAACTCACACTCTACTGGGGGGAGGCTGTCAAGAAGCAACAAATATAATACATGAGAAAATTAAAGAAAATGTTAGTGCCCTGTGAGTGCTAAAAATAAAAGAAAGAAAGAAGGGTTTAGAAGGATCAGGGATGATGGTGGTTAAACCAGGCAGGAGTAAGTAACATTCAAAGAAACAGAGAATGACAGCTGCTACTCAGTCCCAGCTAATCTGTCAAGTCTTCCAACATGTTTAAGAGAAGCCAGAAATTTGGATTCTTGAGTGAAAACTTTTTTTTTTTACTTAAAAAGCAAACATGTCACCCACTGAGCAGCTACAGTAAACCTTGGCTCTAGAACAATGTAACAAAGTTCCTGACTTGAAAGGAATTTTAGATTGTTTTTTTAAAAAATACATCTTAAAAGGATCTATCTTTACTCTCATTCACCCAGCCCTCCTAAATGTATCCCCCCAAAGTGCATTTTTGACTAAGACTGCCCATCCTCATTTAAGCATCTCTACTCATGCAAATTCCACATGATGCTGACACTCTGTCACTCCCACCCCTGCCATCCTCTAAACATTCAAAGCATATTTTTCATTAGTTGCATAATGGTATTGCCGCTACATAAGACGAGATCTAAATAAGACCAGCTACTTGGTATTGTTTTGAAAGTATTCACCCGGTAAAATTTATTTATACTTTGGACAGAATTCAGAGGCTGTAATGATGTTTTAAATATGATTTCAAAATACTTGAGAAAAGCAGAAAAGCAGTGAAGTGGAAGGGAAGGATAATAAGTTTATGACATTCACGTAAATATATCCAGAAAACTGGGTCATTTACACCAGAACTGCAATCTTTTCTGTTAAAATATGCAAACGGCAGTGTGAAAAATGGTTTGTGGTCTTAAAGACATAGAGCACTACAAATGTCAGCCTGAGGGAACTCAATAACACTTAATGAAACTTTGGATTACAAATTAATTACTGATTGACTAAAGACATCTAGAGGGAAAAACAGCCTCGATGAGAGAAGGCTGGGATGGGCCACAAATCTGGATGCCTCTGGCCAGGACTCTGAGCTGGCTTCTCCTGCTCAGGCCGTTAATCCTAGGTGAATGGGGTGACTGGTCCCTGCAAAGACCACTGGTTTGATTCTCAGAAATAAGACTGGTCAGTATTTTCCTGACTCTTTCAGATACTACCTTTCTTCCTTTTCTTCTTTTTTTTTTTACTTGTGTATTTGTGGTTTTAACTGTTGATAGGAGCCTAAGATAAAAGGTCAAACAAATAGGTGAAGTGGTATTTTACTGAAAGATAAAGGGCACCTGTATTAAGAAACTGTCTTTGGTAGAGGGTATTATCTGTTCACTGTTATTGTTCCTTCCTTGCCTTTGCCATGCTTTCCTGTAGGTGGGATACACTTTCCTGCACCACTGATGTTGGTCTTGGTCCCCAAATTTGATATATGACTATCGGAATGTGAAGGTCACCTCTGCTCAAGGTCTGAACAGAAGTCCCTGGAGTATTAGCCCCTAGCGACTTCTGCAGCCTGGGTGCTGGAATGACAAGTCATGAGAAACAGCCCAGAGAAGCCCAGCTAAGACAGAACCATGACCAACCTCCAGCCCTCACAGGGCATGAACAAAGAGATACACATTGGTTTTGAGCCCTTGGGAGTTTGGGGTTGCTTCTTACTGCAGCAAAACCTGACTACTACCCAGTCCTCACCCATTAACGAAGAACTTGTCTACCGCAGTGTTCAAGTCTCAGCTGTTTTCTGCACACATTACATATTTCATAACATTCAACAGCTCTAGACTTATAATACAGAAATTATTACCTAATGGATAAAAGCCTTTTTTTAATAGTTACTGTCACCAAATGACAGGGAAGAGAATGCATCAACTACCATCAAGATAAGAGCTTCAAAGTAACGAATGGTCAGCACTCACCACCAACAGCAGGAAACCGGTACGATCCCCAAGCGCCCACTGTGTGCCAGGCACGACTCTAGGTTGTCATAAACACTCATTTCCCCACAGAAGCCCAGGATGTGGGTGTTCTTATCTTCCTTCTCTACATGAAGGAAGTTAACCTAGAGAGGTTAGCTAACTTGCCCAAAAACTACAGGGACAGCCCTTATCTTTGTTATTCTCCATATAATTCTGAGCTATGCCTTATCAAATTCTAGTGTTCTTTGTGTCAGACTTTCAATATAACCGAAGTATCAATAGATTAATTAAAAATATTCCAAGCATAAGCATTCCATCATTCTTGAGGTGAGTTACTCCTATGATCAAATATCCTGTAAATTCTGAGAACAGCTCTAATAATGTTTCCAGTTCATTTGGAACTCTAAAATGTGTTCTCAAATCCCACCTCAGAGAAGAGTCCCTTCCAAGGATCAAGAACCTGCCTTGCTGTAAATCCCCACCTGAAATCTTCCCCATGTGGGAAATCTATGTTAATTCTACCAAACTGTAGCTATAAAACAGCAATCATGTACAGGGGGGAAAAAGAGAGAGAGAGAGACAAACTAATAAAATGGAATTAACATATTTATTGGATGTCATATATAATACATACAAAACAGGTATCTGAGGTTTTCAAAATGAAACCTGCTAAAATGTTGGGACCATAGGATACCTGTTTGGAGCATTTTGTTGAAAGCTCAAACAAATATAGTAGAAACTCATGATTATGCCATTTTCAACTGGCCAGGGGTATGTTTTTCTACCTTCCTACCTGTGAGCAAAGAGCACCCAAGCTAGTTGGTTCAACCCAACAGCAACGGGGCAAGGGAGGCTGTCCCAGCCTGCATTCTGCGTACCTGGCTGCGGCCCACGAGAGAGGAGGGGCACATGTTTCTAATTCGCACAAGGGGGCCACGTGGCGGGTGGCCCTGGAGTTCGATGGGGGTGACCCAGGGGCCCAGCACCACCACCTTGCCTGATCCAACCCTCATCACAGGAGGTGGGCAGGGAGTGTATAAAATATAGTTTATTCCACAGTGTTGTCTTTAAAAGGGAGTAGAAAATGAAACAAGCAACCCTGAAGCTGGTACTCATCTTTCGTGTTCAGACATTTAAGACCAGAGGCTCCAGACTCAAGGAAAGAACCCTGAGGAAGTCACACAGTTATCAGGGGACTGATGGCCTGAGGTCCACACAAACACCAAGCGGAGCTGGGAGGGACGACGGAAAGGGAACGTGAGTCTGCTGGACCTGTGGCGTGCACGGCCCTGTGTCCTGAATCCCCACGCATCAGCAGTCACTCCAAATCCCATGAAGGAGGTGGTGTCATCTCAGAGATTCACTGCCTGACCCAGGTGGGATGTCCACAGAGAAACCTGGTTGGGATTCAAACCAAGTGATTTTGACCCAGATCCAAAATGCTTTCCTCCTGTAGGACCTGTGTGACTCCACACAGCCACTGAGAAGAGGCAGGACCTGATCCAAATCACTCCAAGTGGAGCCCAGCGCCTCCTCCTAACACGTCTTAAGAGACAGGATGGACTGGAATGGATGTGACCTGCAGCCACCATGAGGCGGAGACACGGAGAGTCAGAGCATCTACCAGGCAGAGCCGCTGGGTCCCCGGGACTCCCCAGGTGTACGACATAGGACCGATTTGGTTGCAAGTCACAGAAACCCAGCCAAAACCGGTTCAGACACAAAGGGGTGGGAGGGTTCATCAGCTCCATAATCAGACAAAGCCGGGGTGAAGTTGGCCACAGGAACTCTTGCTCTCTCTCATTTCAGCTTGTCTTCACCGTTCTTATCCATCTCCTTGTAGCTGGAAATACAGCTCCTAGCAGCCCATTTAAACATCCTTCTAGCTCCCAGCGCCTAAGACAAGAGAACATCTTCTTCACCGACTACTGACTGGTCTGGCTACAATGTGATGGACCATAACTGGTCCAGACTAGCTCATGCAAACTCCCACCATTACCTTCACTTCCACAGTGCCCAGGACGGAGCTGTGAATAACGAGGGTGGGAAGAGATGCTTTGACAAGACAACACTCTGGGGCGGCCACGGGTGGGAAGGGAGCTGCAGAAGAACAGTAACAGGGGTTTCACTGCTATTATCATGTCAGCCACTGGCTGTCCATGAACTGCGAGATCCCTTCTCTTTCTCAACAAATAGACTTAAGGGCTGTTGTCCCAATTTCACATGCCCTGCATACAGCTGGGCTTATTAGGACCCTCTTCACTCGGCTCTGAAGACAGACAAAGGAGCAACACCACTGCAAAGACACGCGGACTGTCACATCCCTCGTGAACCTGAACCAACAAAGAAGAGGATGGAGGCAGCGGTAACCTCTGTGTTATGGCATCAGTGACCACCGATGACCAGTGGTGAAGAGCAAACCCACTGGGCCTGGGACACCACAGGCAGGAGCTCCAGGGAGGCCACCCCTGCACAGGTGAGCTGATGCCTCCAAGATCTTACCGATTAACTTGTTACAACTTGCCTCTGGAGCCCACCTAGTCCTGGTCCTAAGATGCAAAAATCCAAGTTCACGAAATTCTTCCCTGAAATATATCTAACTATCTAAGGGGCCTGTTTTGCCTGTTGTTTGCAAACACAGAGTGCCTCATCCTGTTCTTTGGCTTCAGCTCCTTTCAGGGTGTACTTCAGTGGCTAATGACTTCATCCTTGTGGAACCAGATGGTGGGTGACATTCCTTGTTCCACACCAGTGTGGCTCAGCCCCAAGCCTACCTCTGGCAATTCCATCCTGCGGATGAGCTCCTTCCTCCCAGCCATTGCCTGAATCAAACACAAGCCTCCACTGGAATGCCAGCAACTCTGGCGCTGACCTCCCTCTGCCTGTCTCTCCAAATTCTTCCTGCCCACTCACCCTGCTCTCCTTCTCTGCCCCACCCCCTCCCCCCATCCCTCTTCCATAGCAGCATCTAATCTAATCTTTATGGTTAGCCAAGCATGGAATCAAAACAGAAGATGTGCCGCACTTCATCAGATGTAGGTTCCATTTTCTCCAGTGGCCCCAAGGAAAATCATTTACGTGATTTCAAAAGGCATGTCCTTCCCTCCCCTACCCCACCAAAACCCATTAGGGATCTTAACATCCATGGATCTTTTGATACCCGTACATACACCAATGAATTTTCAGCCTGGACCATATCATGACGGCCCATCATTTAGTGACCACTCTATAAAGTATAACTTACTGTTTTGTTTTGTTTTCTAACTGAGCTCCTCAAAACTTCCAAATAATACTCCTACTGCTCTGGGACTTTTCAAATGTGACCTTTTACTCCAATCTGTAGCCTTCACACTTTATTTTTCCCAACTGAGGAAGCAAACTATTCTTCTATGTTCAGATAAAAGTGCTTCTCACCACTGTGATCATTTTAGCTGTACTGATTTAATATTCATGGACAACTACTGAATTCCATGGAAAACAGTTAATCGGAAAACCATAGAAAGTACCTTTTAATCAACTGAATAAGAAGCTAAACACTCCCAAGTTCTCATAACCCTGGTGAGGAATTACAATGAATGAAGAGATGTTATATTAATTAAATTCTTGGAATGCATCCATAATGCTTAATGGAAATGGAAGCCTTAGGAGGTCTTAAATGCCTGGGAAACACCCACCACATCATTTCAATCCCTGGAACCCACCCACATCTTCCAAGGAATCTGTTTAAACCCGATCATTTGCATCATACAAAAATAACAGCTTAGGTTTTACAAAACGGAATAAGAAGGAAAATAAAAAAAATTCATCTAGCTTCCATGTGTTGTTTTATATGTTTTCTGATTTGGTTCTGTATAATTTATCTCAGTTATTCAGAGTTTCTTTCAACTTTTAGGAAGAAAGCTAATTGTGACAGAAGAATTCGAGTTTGTTCATTCATTCATCCACTCACTCACCAAACAGAAGGAAGCAACTGGAAAGAAATCATTCATTGAGTACCCATAAGTGCCAGGTCCTAGAGGCTTTATCTATTTTTACTGCAATCACACAATGATCATGTGGACCAAAAAAAAAAAAAAAACAACTTACTGAATGCCATCTGTGGGCCTCACACGACACCAAATGCAAGATATTCAAACATCAACACAGGTCACATAATCATCATCATTAGTCTCTTCAATTCACACATGTGGAAACTGAGGCTCAAAGGAAACTGAGATTTCTTTTCGACCATCACATGGGACTCTAATGGTCACTGGTTTTATGTTCAAAACCACCTTTTGTTTAAGATTTCCAAAGTCATAACAGATCTTAAAGTGGAAAACAAGCATTGTAAATAAGGTTCCATCCTTTGGCGGGGCGGGGGGAAGGACAGAACATACTCCTAGATGAATAAAACATAGAACATGCCACACTGATACATAACCTGTAGAGCTGGGGACATAATACTGTTTTTTCAGGAAAAGGTAAACTGAGGAATAGTGTGTCTGCATCTAGGCAATATGTTTAATAAGGATGTGGGAAAGCAGAAAGGACCATAGAGGAGATGGATCAGGTAGGGCTCTGGTCCCTGGGTTGTTTAGCCTGGAGAGAATGCAGACAGGTGCTTCTCTGTGGCCTCCTGGCATGTTAAAAATTATGACACAATAAAAATTTTTTAAAAAATTATGACTTGTGACTTAAGCTTATCCCGGAACAGACTGGAATGTAACAGCGCAAGCTTGTTACTCTGACTGCAGCACCTGCTTTAATCTCTCCGGGCTACTTGGGAGTTTAGGGTAGATCCTGCTTCCCAAAATTTCAGCAGGTACCTAGAGGGCAGATAAAAAAAGGAGCAGCCGGGCAACAGGCACTGATGGAGAGAAGAAAAGGAGAGATGCCTGGGCCACTCTCCAAGAAACTAGCTTTGATGGAAGCTGGGGTGAGAGACCTGGTTGTTCCTTAGAGATCTTTACAGGTTTAGACATGTCTCTCTCTCCCCAGTGAAGCCTCCAGCACCCAGATAAAGGGGATCTGGAGGTGCAGCAAGCCAAGTAATGCCTTGTCTCCTGATAACAAGGACATGTGGACTCGGCTGGCAAAGTGGTACCCTGGCCCATGGAAGGAAGGAGGGAGTGATCTTTCCCTCTGGCTTATCCTATGAAAAGGATCAAGACACCATTAAAATGGTGCCAGCTCAGAATGACAGATGAGACATTTGTGCGCTTGCAAGGTGAGGCCTTGCCCGTTGTCTGTGGTGAAACATGGTGGATGCTAACGGGTCAGGAAAGGGCAGAAGGTGAAGCGGCCACCACCAGGGTGTGTTTTCAGGGTCCCAGCTTAATTCATCTGCCCATATGATCTCTCACCTGGTCTCTCTCATGCGTATCCTGCTTTCAGCAAGATGCAAACACACCTTGAAGCTCCCGGCTGATGGAACATGCCCTCCTGCTCTAAGACACCACCTCTGGGCTGCAGTAGAGAGGACTCTGGTGGGAAGGTTTTGCTGCTAATATATTTATGGAATGAATGTATTTCATTCAAATCTGTATTCCCCTAGGAAGGATTAAAATAAAAACTTTAAAAAATAATAATAAAAAACATTATGACAAACCATCCTCCAACTTAACAATAAGAAATGGATACAAATCTTGGGACACAAATATCAAGAAAGACTACTTTAAGTAGCCACAGAAACAAATACCTAGTTAACCCTCCCGTTTAAAAAAGCTTTGCAAGACAACAAATACTATTTCCAAAATAACCAAATTCAACTTATGAGGCTCTTTCTTAAAAAAAAACACAAAACCAAAAAAGCTGAAAAATCTGGGTGTTAGATCCAATGTAAACTTTCCAAAACACAGGCTCGTATGGGTCACACAAACTGCCTATTTAAGGGGATGGCATTCCTCTGGCCTTTACAACTGGGTAAGGAAGTACCTGCCCTCTAAAGAGATCTGCACCACTCTTACTCTGCTTAAGGCGGAGTAAAGGAAGGACAAGAGATATAGGCCCTGAGACTTGGAAAAAAGACCCTGTGCCATTCTCTTCTCTTTGGCAGATCAAGGCACCAATTTCTATTCCACCGCCCACCTTCTAATGACGCTAGTTCTGTAACCCTCCAAAGACTGTGAGTTCCCTGAGTGCATGCCCTTCTTCTCTGTGTCTGCTCAGCACCTCATGCAAAGCTTGGGATAACTCAGCCATGTTCTAAGGGTGGGATGGACAGGCAAACTGATGGACCTCCAAGCCAAGAGCATCTTTTGCTACTAGGTTGCATAGAAGCTTTACCCTAAGCAACAGGCCTAATTAAGAAGTAACTCAGCAAACTATTATATACAGGATGGATAAACAACAAGGTCCTACCGGAATAGCACAGGGAAGTATATTCAAAATCCTGCAACAGACCACAATGGAAAAGAATATGAAAAAGAATATATATACAATATCTAAATCACTTTGCTGTTCACCAAAAAGTAACACAACATTGTAAATCAACTATACTTCAATTAAAAGAAAAAAACATAAGTAATTCATAGAATAAAAGCCAATGTAAAGGGTTTTTCTTGGGAGGCGACAGAATAGTTCGGTATTCTGATTGTGGTGGTGGTTACGCAAATCTACATATGTGCCAACATTTCACAGAACTATACACACACATATACATGTAAAAAATGGTTTATTAACTATGATTAAAATCTTTAGGTTATAATACTGTACTAACGTCAACTTCCTAGATTTGATCATTCTAGTTTGGTTATGTAACATGTTATTATTGGGGGAGGCTGGGTGAGAGTTAGGTACCCAGGAACTCTCTGTACTCGTCTTCGCAACTTCTTTGAGAATCCAAAATTATTTTTAAATTATAAAAAAAAAATTAAGTAGAAAATGCCAACAAGTTAAAGGACATAAATTGTCAGGTTAAACTGTGATTTCTAACAATTGGGGGTTTGTGAGAAAGACACCAAATTAATTCTTTTACTCTCTCTCTCTCTGATGCTTACCCTTTAGATCAGTACTGTTCAACAAAAATAATGAAAGTCACATATGTAATTTAAATTTTCTAGTAGTCAAGTCAAAAAAAGATAAAAAAAGTGAAATGAACGCTAATATTTTAAACAAGTATCTAAAATATCATCTCTGCATGGAATCAATATAAAAAACACTAATGAAATATTTTACATTTTTATACGAAGTCTTCAAAATCTGATAGTTATCTTATTTCACACTTACAGATCATTTCAACCTGGATCAGGCACATTTCAAGCCCTCAATTGCCACGTGAGGCCACTGGCTACCATGGTGGATACCTCTGCTCTAGACGCACCTGTACGTGGCTGTGAAAAGTCACTCAGCTATTTTCCTAACTACACATTTTATTTCCTTTGGATGAATGGTTCTCTCCAGCATTTTATGCCTACTTGATGGTGGCAGTGTGCACCACTTGAAGGTGATAGATCTGAAAGGAGTACAGTCTACTGATGAGCTTCTAGACATAAACATTTTAAAACACATACACACCAAAATCACAGTTCAACTTGAAAAAGTTTTGTGGATGTCAACTTTCTTCTGCACTGTGACATATTCCTGGGGACAGAGGCTGGTCCTTTCTATCCACATCATAGGAAAATGAAGACAGAATCTCATCAACTATAAGGAGTTTGGGGGTGGCAGGCGGGAGGGTCTCTGATGCCTTCCCTGTTCCCTTTAGATTCAAAGTTGCGTTAAACACAGAATACCAGTTAAATAACTACAAAAACGCTTGAAGTAACCAGAAGGAAGTCCCGAGGGCTGCACTCTGCTATTCTAATCGTCCACCGCCTTTCGCCTCTGCATCACCTCTGTCACTGTCGCCCTTGTCTTCCTTGTCACAACATTCAGCGATGCAAGCCGACTCCGGGAGGCTAAGCAAGGTCCCATCCAACACAGCCTTCCAAGCAACTCAGGATGGCAATGTCGTTGGAACGAGAAATAAACCTCAGTTGTCTTAAGCCCCAGAGATTTTAAGGTCGTTTGTTATTACGGCCTGGCTTGGCCTGTCCTAACGCATCATTCAAATGTCGATTCCCTACGTGTGACATCAACTATTCCATCCAGGGTCTCTCCCTGAGTACTTGGGCCTGATCATATCTGCTATATAACCCAGGCTGGGTTTTACAGTGGTTTCATTACCAACCATAAAAACTGTAACAGTGGAACTGTATAAACAAACCGAACAGTGTTTTTACTGTAAAACATGAATGTAATATAAATATTTGTCTTTGCCTTCTCTCAGCATCTGTAATGAGAGCAGAAAATTCATGCCATATGTTTATAGCATGAAGGGGGAAAAAAACAGATCCCAATGATTCATCCAGGCGGGTGCCGGCTGAGCTGGTTAATATTTTTAACTCATCCATTTTCTCTCACAGATAAGTTCTCTGCAAATCCTAAGACCCTTACGATTGTTACTTGCCAAATTCATGACTGTCTCTACGGGAGGGTCCTTACTAAGGAGAACGTGAACATGGGGCTACTGAGGGCAGCTTCTCTGACAAGATGAGAAACCACGGAGTGAATCACGACAGCTTCTCCCCAGCCTGGCTCAACAAATTTGAACACGAAATCACTTCTCTGGACACTTCAGAAGACCCGTCCTACCTCTAGCTGGAAGTGCACTGGACACTGAGGCTCCTGAGAGCTCCTGCTTTTTTTTGCATCCTCACAGGGAGCAGCACTGAGCAGGTTAAGGAACTCCTGCCTGCAGGAGGACCTTCTGATTGGCTGGGAGGGGGGTTATTGCCACTGCCGAGGTCTGTGCCAGGCACACGATCCAGCTTCGCACGCACGGAGCAACGGGGGATGTTTTTATTTAGGAGCCGTAATGGAGTCCTTGATGTGAAGTCGCTGAAGCCTTCCCGGAGTGTCTGTGCAGCCTTCCAGGATGCGAGCCGAGGGGCACAGAGAATGATTCGGTTTCCTCCAAATTGGCTCACGGACCACAGGTTTCTGGAAACTGTCACTGTCCCACAGAATTCAATACCACAGCAAGGAAGCTTTGTCTGAGGACAGAGCAAACGTACCCAGACAAGGCTCTGTCTGGCACCGAGGAGGCTGGCCCCTCGTGGGCACGAGAGCTGTTAGCAGGAAGGGGGAGGCAGGGAGGCCCAGATGGGCTAGAACCCAAGACGGGCAAGGCACGGAGAGGTAACCTCCAGAAGCTCTCAGCACGGTGAGCAGCGCTGGCGGGTGGAACTGAGCTCGGGCCGCCAGCCGGGCACTGCCCCCTCGCTTCATCCTGACCAGCATCCTCTGCGGGGCAGCCGTGTGCCCCCTCCGCAGCGAGCGCGAGGGGCTCGTGGAGGAGCGCCTGGACTGAGAACACTCACTGCCAGTGGGTGGAGAGCCAGGATCCCTACCTAGCTCGGGCTGATTCCAAGATCTGGACTCCTGACCATGAACTCGGTGGCTGGAGTCAGAGAGAAACCTTCATGTTTCTAACCAACGGGTCCAACAAAATTCTAAAAGTGATCTGAAACGTGGGCTCTAGGTCTGCTCCTGCCCACATATTACTGAGCTGGGGCTGTCAACCAGGTCCTGACCTCCTCCCTCCTCCCAACCCACACCCACATCCTAGGAAGACTGCTGATATTACTATGATTAATTTACATGTCTGTGAACACACCTATACTCCCTGAGGGCAAGCATAGCATCTTAGGTACCTAACACAGGCTCACCATCTAGTGGGATGCCTGGCAGGTAATAAAATTCTACATCTGTTGCTTCAATAAGGGGACCTTCAACCAGCAATCCAATGCGTGATGTGATCAGCGTGGTGACGAACGCGTGTTTAAAACGGGGACTGTAAGCTCCTGAAGAACCTTTGCTTTCTTCATCACTGCCCAGTCACTCAGAGAAAAGGGGCTGCTAATGATTTGCTGAGGGGAGAGAGGGGAGGGGGGGGAGGGAGGGGAGGTGGGCAGGAGCGGAGGAAAAGCAGCCCAGGAAAGCTTCGGGGGAAAGACATCCGTGGGCAGAGACTCACAGCATACAGGGGCATCAACTGGGTGGGCAAGCTTGGCGGTGGTCACTCCAAGCAAAGGAAGTCTTCTGGGCCAAGACAGAGGGAGACAGGAGGGTTTGGGAACAGCTCTGAGGTGGGTACAGTTGGGACAAGGGAGAGGGTGGTCAGAGATGGACCTGGACAGGTAGGCAGGGGCCACACCACGCAGGCGCCCCAAATGTTTCTTTAATCTTGTATAGCACACACTAGGTACCTGGGTACCATTCTAAGTACTGAGGTACCATTCTAAGCACTTTATGTGCAAGACTTCAGCTAATCTTCACAGCCCCATGACTCAGGTACTATTAGCATTCCATGTTACAGATGAGGAAACTGAGGCAACAGGAAGTGAAGGTCATCTGGTTCAAGAAACAGGATTCAAACTTGGGCAGACCAGAGCCCAAGTCAGTTGCTTACACCCACATAACATATCTTATGGATCAATCCTTTTAGCCCAATGAAGTAAGCAAGTTTTAGCATCCCTTCCCGACAAGGTGCCTGGAACTGAAAAGGGATGCACTGAGGCTAAAGGAATCGTTTTCAATAGGCATCATGTTGATGAGATCAGCTATTTACTCTCTTAAATAAAGTCTTCGTATACCCCAGCCTGTCTACTTCTAAATTTAAAATATATACTATCTTTTTAAAAAATCTATATTTAATTATACAGCATCAGTGAAATTTCACTTGGGGAACGATAATCTAACATAAGTGAATGCTTCCAATAGAAAAAGCTGTAATTTAAAATAAATTACTGTGTTAGGAAAAAAAATGTACTCTCTTCATAAAAAAAAAAAATTACTATCTGGTATTAGGTAGCACCACTCAATTAGAAAATCACATCAACAGCAAAGAACCACATAACCACCCCAAATTCCTCCTCTCCCGGTGCAGATTTCACTGGTGATCCCGGCCACCAAGCGTGTGCAGCCGGCTCTGGCCTGGGTTTCATTAAGGCTTAAAGTCAATTAAACCATGGACTGGAACAATCATTCCTCCTTTGCGAAGTATTGATATTTTTTTTCCTGGTCGCTTTAGGGCTTTTCCAGCACTCACGGGGAGATTTATGTTAGACAATTTCTTTCTGATTAAAACAAATCATAGCTCAACATTTCTAATTTCCTCCTTTCTAAGCAAGAAATGATCAGAGAACTCTGAAAACAGTGATCAAACCCATCGTGCAGAGGCCGGTACTAAAAAGCTCCACAAAAACACTCTGGAGACTGGCGCGCTCTCTCTTCTCTATCTCTCACTCTCTCTCTTCTGTCTTTCTCTGTACAACTGTTCCACTCCACCCCTACTCTGGCTCTGTTTCTCTCTCTCTCTCTCTCCAGCTCATCTCTCTTTCAGTAAACATCTCTCTTTGACAGGCTTCAGGACAATTACTTATTAACCGAAAGGGAAAGGGACACTAGAAGCAAAGCCCACCCCAGCTGGTTTTCTGACCTACGTAATAGGAAATAAGAAGGTTTCGATATTTACCGCCAAAGGCCTAGCTAGCATCACTGGAGGCCTTTTAATTCTGAAAGAAGGTACTGATTTCTGGTCAACTTTATCTCCCTCGATTACGCACGCTCTCCAAGTCAAGACCGAAAGGCTCCTAGAGGCACTCCCGAGCCCTTCCATGGACTCCCTGGGCTCTGCCTTCCCAGCTGATCCATCTTCTGTCCTTGGAAACCGAGCCCGGCTGTGAGCCGGCTCCCGCTGCACCAGGACAGCGAGGGGAGCGGGCCGACTGAGGACGCCCAAAACTGGGACGCGAGGCACGTGACACCACGTCCCGTGAACAACGAGCCGATCTTCGACGAGCCAGCCGGCAGCTGAAGAACTGGGGGCCCTTCAGCGCCAGCAACACGAAAATCAACTGACACAGCCGAACAGTCCAGAAAAATAATCTGCTTATGTGTACCTTATACTGCTCTGCTTTTCGGAAAACGAAACAACCAAACTATCCCTTCCCACAGTGGTGGGAAACTGCCGCCCAGGTGATAACCCCCAAGGCTCAACGCTCAACCCCGCTGTACCCTCAGTCATTCGTTCACCAAGCATTTACTCAGTCCCTCCTAATGACCAGGCTCTGTGCCACGCACTGGGGATGGACGAAGGGAACACAACGGGCAAGGCTTCTTGTCCTCCGACAGCATTTTGTCTCTTCTGCTTATCTGCCGTGTGGGCTTGGACAAGGTCCGGAATGTCTCTGTGCCTCATATCATCTGCAAATAGGATTCATACTATTAGCTACCGCACAGGGTTGTCATAATAATGAACTAGATTAAGGATTTAAAGTGTTCCACACCGTGACTGGCACATGACGCCACTACTACCATTACTGTTACTATAGCATCACCACCACCACCATCATCAAAATGAACTAGCCATCCGACTGAGCGCGAAGTGCTGGGTGCTTCTATTCCTGTCCTACAGGCAATTCCATGTTCTTTTTTAAAGCATAAACACATTTCTTTTCACAGTAGACAAGTGAGCAGTATGGTAGCTTGTCTCGAGAGCAGGCATCACTGCCTAAGTAGCACTGGGCAGGTCAGTTACCCTCTCTGGGCCCCAGTTTTCCCACCTGTCAAGTGGGAGAGTTAAACTGGATGATCTCAGAAAGTCCTTCCCAATCCTCAAATGCCACTGTTTTACAACTACAGTCTATCCAAATGTGATCCTGTAATTCAAAACTCTGCCTAAAAAAGATAAACGACTTCACTAGTTCATGTCTGAATTTCCCGTTACATCACTCTCATGTAAACGGGCTCACATCTCTGCTGGATCCCCTAGAAGTAATGGCTAAAAAGTTATGCCAAACCCACTGGGTCATATGTGACTGAGAAGAACTTTCTTTTTTTTTCACGTATACCTTAAAGTAACATAGGATTATTTCTGCTTTTCTTTGATGTCTCCCAAACCCGGTGTTGGCAGGTCTGCACGGAGGCCAGCAAGCCTGTGACACGCCTCTCATCACCGACACCCGCCCTGTGCCCCACCACCTCCTCCCACACGGCCGATGTCCCCAGAGCTGAAACAAACACTTAACCTGCTCTCACGCACCCACATTCACAGACCAGACCAGCCGTGAACCATCCCAAACAGAAGCCAATTCCCAAATGACCACTCTGTATTTAGAAGCAGCGCTGCATGAATTCTGGGTAGATTTAACATTGTGGAGGGTCTGGCGCAGTCTAACATCAAAAATGCATTTCTGTTCCTCAAGTACACAGCACTATCCATAGGAGGGGGAGATCTGGAAGGTTCCAGGTGGTGGGAGAAAGGAAGGGTCTCTGGAACAGAAACTCCCCAGTTTTGACACCAAAAGATCTGGAGTCACGGTTAGTTTTGCACCTGTCCAACGAACGGAGATAGTCTTGGGCTGGAGTCTGGCCGGGCTTTTGTGGAGATGAAAACAGCAGGTTCTCGTAAGGAAAAGTCAGGAGACGACCCAGAACTGCAGGGACGAAGGCTGGTATGAGGCTCAACCTGCCCCACTGGAGGCCAGGCCTGGCCTCTTCCTCATGGAGCCCAGCCAGGCCTGGCCACGCACGGGTGGCCTGATGGGGTTACTGGGGAAACCGCACCCGAGAGGGCTGCTCGGGCGTCCCAGTGTCTCTCCTGGTATAATTATCATGACTATGACTCTCCGCATTTCCTGGTTTGAACAGTAAACTGTCGCCCTGCTTCTAAGAGAGGGTTGTGGCTAAGTCAACACATTTTTGCTCTATTTTCACAGAGTTTCCTAAGAATGAGGAACATCCTCCCCCACAATCTGGTAAAGGTTCTCAGATCACGAAACACTGGAAGGGACGATTATCCTTTGGGACTCAGTTGACAGATTTAAAAGTATTCCTTGAGGGCTTCCCTGGTGGTGCAGTGGTTAAGGATCCGCCTGCCAACGCAGGGGACACGGGTTCGAGCCCTGGTCCAGGGAGATGCCACATGCCACAGAGCAACTCGGCCCGTGCACCACAACTATTGAGCCTGTGGTCTAGAGCCTGTGTGCCACAACTACTGAAGCCTGTGTGCCTAGAGCCCGTGCTCCACAAAAACGGAAGGCACCGCAGTAAGAAGCCTGCTCACTGAAATGAAGAGTAGCCCCCACTCAATGCAACTATAGAAAAGCCCGTGCACAGCAATGAAGACCCAATGCAGCCAGTAAATAAACAAATCATAAATAAATAAATAAACAAACAAACAAACAAAAGTATTCCTTGAATGTCAGGAAATAAGCAAGTCTTCAGCACCCTTCTCAGCCCTCCTAGCTCAGAGCTGCCACTTTAACCACACACGGTGTGAGCCCAGGTTCCACGTTCCTCTCCGATTCAGCCCAAGCATCCGTCCTCCTGCATCGCTGTGTGTGGACTGCATCACCCCCTGGGGATCCTCCCTTCAGTGGCTGCTGGGACCTAGAGAATAAAGCCCATTTCTCCTAAAGGGACAGAACCCAAGGTCTTGAATGGCCTGGTTTCAAAAGGCAGCTTCCGGCCTCCAGCCCCACCCCCGCCCCACTGCATCCAAACCTGACTATTCCCAGGATGGCTTTCATGCTCTGCTCAGGTCCCTCCTTCTACTGGACCATGCCCTCACCACCTGGGCACACTCCCACAGCCGGCCAACACTGCCTTCTTCAAGGATCCTGCTCTGAAGCACGTGGGGAAAGCACCTTTCCTGCGTCCTAAGACCACCACTCTTCCCATGCTCACTGGGTCCCGGCACAGCTTACGGTTTGGGGGTATAACCTCACTAGTCAAGTCCTTGAGGGCAACGACAATACAGTAAGTCCCCTACACACGAAAGAGTTCCATCCCGAGAGCACATTTGTAAGTCCAACAAAGTTAGCCTAGGTACCCAACTAACACAATTGGCTACACACCACTGCTTTTACGCTTGCTTCCGGACATTCTGGGCTTAAAGATGATGTACTACTGTAATCTGTACAGTACTATTCAGTAAAGTACACTAGAGCACAACCACCTGTAGTACATGCACGCACATGACAATGCACGCCAGACACAGGAACTAACTTACACGATTGGACGTGCAAATGCACATTCGCATCTTTGAAAGTTCGCAACTTGAAGGCTCGTGTGTAGGGGAGTTACCGTATTCTAAACTGTCTTATATATCACCCACGACACATAGTACAAACTAGATGCTTAATAAATATTTGTACAATTTTTCAAACAGTCTGAAAATTTCTGGGTTAGTTGGTAAACAAGGTTGTAAGAATACCTGATTTTCATAAACAGAGGTAAAAATCTGTACCTGCCCTTTTATTAAAAAAAAAAAAAAAAATCAAACAGCATGAGAATTGCAGAGTAGTACATCAGAATCTCCTGGAGGGACTGTGAAACACAGACTGCCGGGCTCCACCTCCAGAAATTCTGATCCAGTGGGTCTCGGGTGGGACCCAAGAATTTGCATCTCTAATGAGACGAGCTCTCAGGTGATGCTGACAGTGTGGGTCAGGGACCATGTCTTGAAGAGCACAGTGTAAATTTCTGCCCCACTGGAAAGAGGGATTAATCAATGAAACGCCATTCAGATCATTACAGATGTGCCCTATCCTTTCCTGCCTTAAAAACGCCACCCTCCCAGCCGCCCTTTTCATTTTTGTCTGCATATTGTCACAATTTGAGGTAGATTTCAAGCATCCTGTAATTCATCAACTAAGTCTCTCCTGGCTACACATCCCATGTAATTAAAGTTCAGTAATAACTTATTCTTTCTGCTCCAGCACCTGCATTTCATTTGTTTATTTTCCCAGAGTCATAAATCTGAAGGGCTGTCAAAGTGCCATAATATTAGTGCAATAATCAAAGTTAATTAGTCCCTCTCAATAAACAACAACAAAGCCATTACAAAGATGCTTTGAAGTTTCTCCCAGCTACCCAGTTTACAGATCGCGTTGTGGCTGGAACAATTAGAATCAGAACTGCCAGGTAAATGAGGGCAGGGCTCTTCAGTCATTTAAAAGGAGACTCTGCGCTTTGTTTGCACTGATGCATTAATTCCAGGGAAGGCCCAGTGGGTCCGGGCTCTGTGTTTGGTACCTGCTGAAGGGGACCAGAGCAGATGGTGTTCTCCCCAGCTGTTAAGTCTTACCACATGCATCCCAAACTCCAATAATAAAAGAGGGACACAGGTTGCAAAGAAATGAGAGGGGCCAGCCAGCCTCACTGCCAACTTTTAGTAACCTGATGTCTTCAATAACTTTGGATTTATTATTTAGGGAGTTTGAGAGATGTGACGGTTAGGTGGGTTCTGGTGAGAAGGCAGCCCAGTGGAACTCGGAGGGCAGGATCAGGGCCGGTGGGTAGAAGATGCTAGGAGGAAGATTCTGCCTTCAATGTAAGGGAGAACTTTCTAATTAAGAAATGTGCAGAAATAGGATGGGCTGCCTGGGGAGGGAGGATCTTACCCATCCCTGGAAGAGTTTAAGCCAAAGCCGGGTGAGCTCTGTTCAGGGATGCTGTGTAAGTGGTCTACACATTGGGAAGAGGTTGGACAAGGTGACCTGGATGGCCGGTGCCACCCTAAGAACTTAGGATTCCCTGCACTCAGAGGCAATCACTGGGTGAGTTCTCACATCTCGTCCTTCGAGCTCACTGTCCAGTTTCCGAGATCCTTCTCCACTGAGGCCATGACCCCTGTGTGTGTTACCTGCTGCTATGTAAAACCTTTCCCCAAAATACAGTGGCTTTTTTTTTTTTTTGCCTTTTTCTTTTTTCTGGCTGCACCATGAGGCATGCAGGATTCTAGTTCCCTGACCAGGGATCAAACGCGTGCCCCCTGCAGTGGAAGCGCAGAGTCTTAACCACTGGACCACCAGGGAAGTCCCTAAAGTAGAGTGGCTTAAAAACAGTAAGCATTTGGTATCTCACCAAGATTCTCTAGGTCAGGAACTGGGATGGTTCTGACTCGAGATCTCTGATGAGGCTGCCACCCATCTGTCAGCCGCAGTCATCTGCAGGTGTGACGGGGTCAGAGGAGTCCAGGAGGGCTCCTTCAGGAGGCTTGCCACCTAGGGCTCAGCTCCTTATCACACGGGCGCCCCACGGGGAAGCTGGAGCACCCTCATCGCGTGGCAGTGGGTAGTGCAGGACAGCAAGCAAGGATGAAGCCACCAGCCTCTTAAGACCTTTCCTGGAAGTCATACTCTGTCATTCCTGCCACGTTCTGTTCACAAAGACTGAGTCACTAAGTCCAGACCGCACTCGAGGGGAAGAGAGTTAGGCTCCACCTCTGAAAGGGAGGCATCTGAAGGATGTGTGGACAGATTTTAAAACTACCACGGCCACTTCTAAGGTCTTCAAAGTCCAGTCACATCTGTGTCCCCCGCTGACAGAGGGGCGGAGGCTGGTTCCAGGTGAGTCCCCCAGGAACACAGAGTGGTTTCCGCCAGCCCCACTCGTGTCCTGCGCTAACCTTGGCCTCTGCGAACGGCAGCCAGCTCCACAGTGGGGCGTGGGCACCGGGGATACAGCCAGCCCCACCCCCCGCCCCCTAGAGATGGAAAGGACACCCCCATTTCAGTATTAACCGGACACATGGATGGGAGGATGAAGAGAGGCTTGGCTATTTCCTAGGGCGCTGATTTTTTTTTTTTTTTTTTTTAAGTATAAGAGGAAACACATTTTCCAGCAGGATTTCTGAGAGTGTTTGTCTAATTTAGGGACACTCTCTCGAAATTACCTTTTTTTTTTTCCCTGAGTCTTTACTACATGCTGGGTTCTGTACAAGAGAGTATGTGTGTTATTTCAGTTCAACCTGATGAACCCTGAGGGCCATTAGTAGCACGGTTCCCATTCTGCAGGTAAACAAACCAAGGTTTGAAGACATAACCAAATGCGCCCAGGGATCCCCAGTGAGCACGACGTGTTCGAAGCAGGATTCAATCCCAGGTCTGCATGACTCCAGCTGGGGCTCCCTCTACTCCTCTGGGCTGCCTCCCTATAAATTAAACCTCCGTCGATTTTAAATACATGCTTAAAATAAACCTTAACCTTTTGTAGCGTGAGCTGCCCCATCCTGAGACTGGCTGCCTCGTTCACAGCTGTATCGCTATCTGTCCTTGCGTGGAAGGTTTTATTGGCACAAGGACTGCTTCTCCTCTCTGTTGAATCTAACAACTGCTACATCTGAAACTCTGTAAATGCCCCATAATAAATACGAAAAACAAATGCAAGCATCCTTTTTTCCGCTTAAATAATGGAGCTTAAACGCCTAGTGGCCAGAAGCAGGACTTTCGACCACTGGCTGAACAACCACCTGAAGATGAAATCCATCTCCTCCAAGTATGTCAAAACTGTTTACCAAGAACTCAGGGGGCCCCATATTAATGAAAGAATGCATCTGTGTTGAGTTTCACATGATCGGGAGTGATGGTTTGGAGCTATCCATCTATGCTTGACTTTCACTCTTTAAAACTCCGCAGTAAATCACAGCCCTCGTCATGCAAAGGTTACAATGGATATAAAGTTTAAAATATTCGGCTCAAGACGGAGTGAAAAAAAAAAAAAACCAACACACACCAAAAAAAGTGAAGACACGAAGGACGGCGATCTAAGACAATGAATAACAGGCGAGGTTAAGTCAATGCAAAATTTTCAGAATGAGAAATGAAACGGAAAACATAGAGCAGAAGGACCAATCACAAGTTTTAGGCAATCTGAAGACAAAGCAAACTCAGAATATTTTAGCAACCCATTATCTCTATGAGAGGGATGAATAATTTATTACCTGATAAAGGATCTTTCCTGAGCCCATGACAAGAAAGGTCAGAGAGGCAGCCTAAGTGCAATAGTAAATAATACTATATACCACCTGAAACGGAAGCCTGGGAAGACCTTGCTTGAGGGAGGGAAGGTTCATCAACTCCATCGGGTTACAAAAAGCCACCCGGGAAGCGCTCTTTCCTGGGGAACCACAGGGACCCTGACATCATGAACAGAGAAACACGCAAATCTCTATGAAGACAATCTTCGGCTAAGTCCTTGGAAAAGATAGGCCAGTCCTCCAACACAACACACACCAGTAATTTTGGATTGGGTAACAAGATGGCTTTGGGGTTAGGAGATACGGCTTCAAGTTTTGGGTCTACCGCGTAGCTCCCAGCTGTGCGAGCCGAGGTGAGGCTCTCCGCCTCTTCCAGCCTCTGATGTCTCATCTGCAAGCTGGGTTTAACACATAAATACTTCACGGCTACGTGCTAAGCACAGGGCCTAATACAGAGACAGCTACGAGTATCCAATCCCACCTGCAGGTGATGGTAATAAGATGACATTTTGTAAACAAAAATGTCCCAGAGGAGAACTCTCGACCCTTTATGCGTGCGTGTGTGTGTGTGTGTGTGTGTGTATATGTGTGCACGCACGCATACGCGCTGGTTTATTGATTAAAGCAAGTGGTTTACGTAGTTCTTGCTGGTTCACAGACTTGTTTACACCACACTTTATTTATTGAAAATCCAATACTAGACATAACAACAATTTTTAAAGCAAAGAAATGAGGAACAAATCTAGCGGCTGATGTAGGATGAACTTTTCCCAATAATCTATAACTATTAATAATATTAATAGTTTTTATATTTTTGTTTAGCTAGAGATCATTCAAAACAATGGAGACGAGCCCTATAATTTGTGATGCGTTGAGTAATCATCAGCTTTTCCAAGCCAAGTCACCCGCTCAGACAGGCATCAGGCTTGTGGATTACCCACCCCACGTGCTGCATCTCCCCCCCCCCCCCGCCCCGCCCCCAGCACACACACATCACATAAAAGAAGGCATCGCACCTAAGGCCTTCGATCTGTAAAGGCAAACCATGGGATCTGAACTCCTGTTATCAAAGGAGAACGGGGGAAATTCCCACAAACTCTGAAGCCATACAGGATCACAAAGTCACTGAGTGGATTGGAGAGAGCCTGGAAGTAGCTGGATTTCTCCAGTGGTTCTTAAATGTGTGAGCAATTCATTACTCAGCATCCTCCCCACCACTCCTTAATATCATGTCATGAAAACAGGTTGTCGGTATCTATTAAAAGCACAGCAAAGTGTTGAACCCACGTGCCTAATATGCTGGCTGGTACCAAGTACTCCACACCTGGAAATAACAGTGAAGTCACTACTTTCCGATGCCTATCAATGAGGCTGCAATATGACATAATACTGTCAGCTTTCCACCCGGCTTCACTCCAACTAGATAAATAGACCCGGTATTGACTCTATCGAGAGCTAGAATAATTACAACACTTCACTCTCACCGGCATCAAACTGTGTGGCGACAACCAGCCGAGCACATGCTCTCTCCCGAGCACATGCATATTCCATTACCTCTGACTAATAAATCTTTCCTCTTACCCCACATCTCCCTGCTTTCTCAATAACCATTCTGATATAAACTGTCGCTTGCTGTTCCCGATGACTGATCCCTTAATCATCTTTCCTAAATATATGCAAAGTGTATTTCTTTGTAAATACAAAAGAAAAAGCAATCACATAAATAATTAAGATGGCTTTTCAAATGACAGCTGAGTGCTAATATGAGCTCCACTGGAAAATACTCATCAACAAACTAAATACACATCTATTAAAACGTAGGAGTCCAGACATATGAAGACAGAGAAAGAATTCATTGCAGCTCCTTGGGAATCGTGCTGATAAACACCCTCCCTACAGCTCCTCTTTCAGCCACTTGGAGGGGTTCAGAAAAGTAAGCGTCACTTTGTACTTTCATGTATGAATAAGAAACTAATATTATTATTATTAATAGCAGCAGCTAACATGTAATTGAACACTTAATCCCCGCAATCCCACTCCTGGGCATATATCTGGAGAAAACCATAATCTGAAAAGATACATGCACTCCAATGTTCACTGCAGCACTATGTACAATAGCCAAGACATGGAAGCAACTGAAGTGTCCATCGACAAGAAGAATGGATAAAGAAGATGGGGTACATACATGCAATGGAATACTACTCAGCCATAAGAATGAAGTAATGCCATTCGCAGCCACATGGATGGACCTAGAGATTATCATACTAAGTGAAGCTGGGCAGAGAAAGGCAAATATCATATGTTATCACTCATACGTGGAATATAAAAAGATGATACAAACGAACTTTTTCACAAAACAGAAACAGACTCAGAGACTTCAAAAACACACTTATGGTTACCAAAGGGGAAAGGTGGGGGTGGAGGGATAAAGTAGGAGTTTGGGGTTAACATACACACACTACTATATATAAAATAGATAATCAAAAAGGACCTACTGTATAGCACAGGGAACTGTACTCAATATTCTATAATAACCTATATGGGAAAAGACTGAAAAAGAATGGATATATGTATATGTATAACTAATTCACTTTGCTGTATAGCAGAAACTAACACACTGTAAATCAACTATACTCCAATAGCAAAAAAAAATTTTTTTAAAGAAGAAGGTATTATTACTAATAGCAGCAACGAACATTTACTTGAACACATAATCTCATCTCAGCGACATGTTAAATACACGTACAGTCAATGCCTTAATACTCATAAGCACCTATATCTCCTGGCACAGATATTAGTATTTAGATTTATAGATGACGAAACAAGGGTTTAGAGAAGAAACCTGCCCAAGGTCACAGAGTTTACCTGCTTCTAATCCTTGCCAATATAACGAAGCACATTTTATAGTAATAGTTATCAACTAGAGATGACTTGCTTCCCCAAAGACATATGCCCAAGAGGCATCTTGAAGAGCACGCAGACTGCCTTTTCCAGATCTCTTGGAAATCTTGGTTAGATAACCCAAGAAAACACAAGCATGGCTGAGGCGGACCCCTGCTGCTTTCTCCTGGCCAGTGGCACGTCATCCCAACCAGCCACAAGGAAGCCCTGAAGTCTAGGCCAAATAAAGAGACAAGTTAGGAAAGCTTGGGCTCGCAGCCTCTCTCAGGGACCAGACCTTCTTGCCAACCGCAACATGCTCGGGTCCCTCCCCCGTTCTGATAGGGGGATGGATCCAAGATGCACTCCGGGGAATCGGGGACGGGTCGCCTAGTAACTACAAGGGGGGGCCCTCAGCCCCCCTGCCATGCCAGCCCACGCTGCCCACCTCACCGGACATCCCAATCCACGGTAGGTGCTGGAGCTTCACAGCATCCCTGGGCCCCCCAGTCACGAACGGGCAGCCTCCACAGGTGAGCCCTCTGACACTGGCTGTGTCCCTCTCTATATGACCAGCCGGTCCACGTAAGGGCCTGGCACTCGTGAGGCAGGCTGGGCACTCGGAACAATCCCGCCCCCTCTTTGAATTCCCCTTCCACCCCAGCCACGCCCCCCCCCCCCGCCCCCGTTTCTTCCCTGCACACGACCTCAGGCCCAGCTACTCCAGCTCTAATTGACCTCCTTCCTCCCCAGGAGCAGAAATTTTGGAAATCCAAAATCTAAAACCTGTGATAAAGTGAGAAGGAGGAGGAAGGGGGGGGCCCCACTTTTAAGGGCTCTCCACTGGGATGCTGGAGTCTTGCTGTGGCTGTCTATAAGGTGCGTTCTGATACCTAATCATCTACCGTCCTCTGCAGACAACACCCCTTGGAGATCCTCAGATCTCAGGCTGGAGTGTGGGGCATGCCAGACCTCCATAAATAGAGCAACAAAACCCCACTCGGTACGTACTTAGAAAAGGAAAGAGTAAACCACAGCACTGCAAGGATTCAGACCCACCTATCAGAGTCCCAGACTTAGAGAATGCACGTGGAGTTCTCACATACTGGCAGTGCTGCTGAGTAAAAGGGAATCTGCTCCATCCCGAAAATAGGAAGATAAACTTCCTACCCAGCCAGCCATCTGGAGTCCTTGAAATACCCAGGAGAAGATTAGACACTTGTTTTAGAGCTAAGGGTCACACGTGAGCAATCCACTCGAGGATGTGAATGAGGTAGATCACATCCTCATATGGTTACTGCTAACAGCATGGGCAGGAACCCCACTTCCAGAGGTTCCGTACTTAAATATAACTGGGGGCTCATGGGCCTTCCCATCCTCCCTCCCTTTTCTAATTATGCTAAATGGATTGGTCATTTAAGAGGGTAGTTCACTTCTGCACCGGGCACGTTACCCAATTTTAACTGTTTTCACTGCTACTCTTACTTCTAGCATTGGAGCATCTAAACCATCTGAGCAGGAGGGCACTTCCCCCTGAAATAACTAGTAGGAGTAGTAATCACATGTAGGTTCTTAACATAATTCCACATGGAAGGTGAGGCCACTTGTTACATTTTATGAAAGAGCTGGATCTCCCCCCAGAAGTGTCCTGAGGACTCTAAAAGGACATCTTGGATGAAAAGCGATTGCTTGGGACAATAAATAAGGGAGATCAGAGCAGCTTCCTCTGAGAAACATGATTAATCCTGAAATTAATCACTCCAATAGAATCTAGCGATTTTTAATGCAAAACCCGACAGGTAATGAACATGCACGAGGCTGGATATGGTAGAAAAGCCGGGCCAGGGGATGGAGGCCAGATGGACACACCAGGACCCGCCTCCGTGCTCACCACGCTGTGTGACTCTGGGCGAGTCCCTTCACCCTTCTGAGCCTCCACTGGCTCGTCTGTGAAATGCAAAAAAGCAGGCTTTGCATCCCTTAAATAAGGGATACAAAAGGCCCTGACCAGGACAGGACACATGACAGGGACGCAACAGATGGTGGCTGTCATCATGCCTGGCGGTGGGCGTGAGAATAGCATGTCGCTGGCTTGGAGGCAGACGTGAGTGTCGGGGACAGAGCGATTCGAGAATGTGAGGTGGAGGACCGAAAAGACAGACCAGGCAGGGAGGAACGAGGTGGGGAGGAGGAAGGAACCCCACGCCCAGAGCCTCGGCACATGTGAGCCAAACGCACAGGGACTGCAGAGGGAGCTTCTGCTGCAATACAAAACTGTGGGTCAGGAGAAGCTGTGCATGGCGCCGTTGTGTTGCAGGACCTTCCAGGTTCTGACTGGGATGTGACGCATCCCAGATAAAGTATGGACCTTGACAAACACAAGCAGGTGGTGTCCACTAACGTGCCCGAGCAAACCCCTGTGCAGAGGCCAGGTACGGAAGGGCCTGGGGGAGACGAAGCAGCACAGACCGAGGGTGGGCACAGGGCACGGGGCTGCGGCTCCGCGCAGGTTGCTCAGGCAGCTTCTCACACACTCTGTGCTCCGCAAACGGTGCAATGATGTGAGATGGCAATGATGGCTCCGAGTGCTAAATTGGAGCTCCCGTAATGAGAATCTAGGGGGAGTGAGGAACGTGGTCCAATGGGGTTCACAGAGAACAGGCGAAGATGAGAGATGATAAAAGGGTTCAGTCTCTTCAACTCTACAACCTCTAAAATCTGAGCTGAGTGTCTGAAACTCCATGTGAGTGTGAGTTCGGTTTTCGTCCCCATGTCCTTTGCTCACGTCCCGGACAATGAATGTTTTTGGATATGTCTTCCTCTGGGGGCGTTGTTTGCTGGTCGTCCTCCAGTTACTGTAAGAGAGGATGAACCTACGCCATGAGAAATGCGGGCACCTGAAACTGACTCACAGGGACCCAGGTACGGCTTCGAGTGCAAGAAAGAAAAACTTAACGGCAGGTCTCTGAGATCAGCCCATGCGACCTTCTCTGTTAGAGGCAAGAAACCGAGGCACCAAACGCATTAAGAGACTGTCCGAAGTCCCACAGCTGATGAGGGCAGATCCAGGAATTTCTGCCTCTACACATCGAACAACAGTTATGATGAGATAAATCCAGATGAATCTATTCTCATGTATGAGAGGAAAGGAAGACAACTTTTTTTTTTTTTTGGCTGCACCACACAGCTTGTGGGATCTTAGCTCCCCGACCAGGGATTGAACCCAGGTCACAGCAGTGCAAGCACCGAATCCTAACCACTACCTCACCCAGAAACTCCCAGGAAGACAACTTTTCAAATGCACAGATAACTGGGTTTCGGCATTATTTTCCAAGTCTGGTTTAAGCATTAGTATCACATTGTACAGCATGGTTCTGACAGTACCACGAGGGCCACTGGCATTTGATTTTCCTACTCTAAACATGACATCAAATGGGCAGAATTTTACGAGTCTGACACTCTCTGCTGCTAAACCCCAGGTACTGTTCTACACTGACAGTGGGGACAGAAATTGGCGTGACTGACGGGTCCACTGCAAAGATTCCACCCTATGGTGTACCCGCGAAGGGACCTGTCAAGAATGCTCGCGGCAGCGGAGATTAGAGCCAACTTTGGATGAAAATGTGAGAGAGACTGAACTTTAAGAGAGCATCGCTTGGAAGACCAAAACAATGACAACCACCTCGATGTCCACCAAAAAGGGAGACTGGTTAAATAATGATACCATAAACACGTGCTGAAGTATCACACAGCTGCTAAAAGCAATGAGGTAGATCTCTATGCACTGGTAAGAAAAAACCTCCTCTAAGTATTAAGTGAAAAAAATCAAAGTACGTAACAGTATGTAGGTGTGTTGGCTAGTATACACAACCTTTTCCTCAAAGAACATGCAAGAAACAGTTAATGATCTTGACCTCCTAAGAGAAGAATTGCGGAAGACTTTCACTTTTCATTTTACCACTTCACAAAGATTCAAACCATATGCATGTACTAGCATTCGCTCTCTATACATCTCTGAAGATTACTCTATACCACCTAGCGGAGGTTATCACATTTTGTAACTTTGGAGTTAGAAAGATGCTAAGATAATTGGAAAAAATTGGGCCTTTTTTTTTTAACTCAAAATAATGAATCCAGTGAGATCAGGACAAAGGTTCATTTGAAATATACTGAATTTGAAATTCTCCTTGAAAAAGCAGAAATAAATCTCCCTTTTCTTGACTTTAACTTCTCAGTCCAGAACACCGGACATTCTCTTAAACAAACCATGGTCTATTTCTTCGGATGGCCAGATATCTTCCACGGTGTTCAGAGAATGAAGACAGTCTTGGCAAGGATGATCCAACGCCACTTCACGCTCTGCTCCAGCCACCTGTCTCCCCTTCCCCGTCCTCCCCCCGTCCCCTGCCCCAGGGCCACTGCACAGGCCACCCCCTCTTCCCTGCTTCACCCTTCTCCTACCTTCCCCAGTCTTTTTTGAGATCTCAGCTCAGTCATCTGTTTCTCGGGGACTCCAAATGTCCCCCACCTCCCTGGCATTGTTCACCATTTTGGAGTACTACATACTTTTCAGTACCACCTTCCATCATTTCAAGTTTACACTGATGTTTATCTTTCCTTGGATTGATCTGTCTTCCACCCTCAGCTGAAAGTTCTACAAAGACAGATGCTAACACTAGATGCCCTGTACCTCTGACAGTGGGGCACTTCCCAAATACATGAGTGAATGAACGCTGTCTCTACGTCACTCTGAAGCCCAGTAATCATGTTTAAAAAAATCAGTCAACCTGTGCCACTCTGGCTCAAACCCTCTCCTGTCACCATTGACTCTGAGCCCCTCTGCAACCTACCCGCCCCCCCACCCCGGCCTGTAGCCACGCTAGCATCCCTGCTCATCCTAGAATCCTCCAGGCACGGTCCTACCTCCTTTGCACATGCATAGAAAGTATTTCCCCTGACATTTGCACAGCTTACTACTTTACTTCGTTCAGATCCTGGATCAAATGTCACAACTTTAGAGAGGTCTCTGCTGACCACCCAGCCTGAAATAATCCCTGCTGTCAACTCCTGACCCCTCACTCTGCTTTACTGTCCTGCGCTGCATTTATAACCTGACGTTACGTTAAACATTAAACTTAATTATCCCTTTATGGTCTGTTTCTCCTACCTAGAAGCCCATAAGGGCAGATATTTTGTTTTATTTGACGCTATATCCTTAACCCCAAGAGCACTGCAGGCCCTCAATAAATGTTTGTGCACAGGCATATCAACACCAACAGCTGCACAGAGAGAGAAAAGCAAAAAGGAAAAACCAGAGACAGGGTTAAAGCCTGCTCCTCTGTCATCCTAAAAACCATAAATAACCTCTTAGTTGCATTCACGGGCGTCAAGCACATTTTGTTTTTCTTAATAAATGAGCTAAATGAGTAAACATTCTCAAACCTCTGACTAATAAAGCAGATGACATTGACAATGAACTATAAACAAACTATAAACGGGCTTGCTTGTCCTTTCATTCGTAAAATAAACAAAGTGAATATGACTTTAAAAATAAAGAAAACATTATTCCAACAGCCATAAACTTTGTGAACTGTACTAAAACCTCCATATGTTTATCCCAGCATGCGTATTTGACAATTAAAAAAAAAAAACCAAGCATGCACTTACCCATTCTTCTAAGATGCGTGACACGGCTTCATTGGCTCTTGTCATATTCCTGCAGGCCAGGATCACGTGTGCACCGTGGAGGGCAAAAGATTTGGCAGTTTCAAACCCTACGGTTTAAAGGAAAGTCAACATTAGAAAACACAAATGCAAAGCACTGAGTCATGCTAAATGGCCTTTAATGAGCACCACACATATCCCCTAATGGTTCTCAACCCCACGTGATTTTGCTCCCTATAAGACATCTGCAAGTATCTAGAGATGTTTTCAGTAGTCACAGTTGGGGGGTGGCGTGCTACTAGTATCTACTGGGTAAAGGCCGGGCATGCTACAAAATATCCTACAATGCACAGGACAGCCCCCACAGCAAAGAATCATCTGGCTCAAATGTCTACAGTGTTGAGGCTGAGAAAATCTGCCCCAAGAACACAGCGATTTCAAAGGCGAAGGCCAACGCATAGAGGAGCTCACAGCATGGCCAGCCTTTGAGCCACTGCTTAACAACAACCAGATCCTGCGCTCAATGCTAAGAGAAAATGTTGCAGAAATCAATCTGTCAAGAAACCAAACACCACGCTCGAAGGGTTGGAGAACTCAGGTTTATTAGAGAACTCAGGTTTATTAAGCCGGCAGCCCCAGACGAGCTAATGCTCCAAAGTTCTGGGCCCCGAGCTCAGGGTGAGCTTTACTTTTATAGGGGTCAGTACATATATTTACAGTTAGCATGGGCAGATTGGTTACTTGGTTTACAGAGCACAGAAGTTTCCAAACAGAAACTTACAAGAGCAGGTGCTGAACATTCCATTTTTAGCAAAACATCTTATGGTTACATTGGATTGCTAGGTCATCCTATTTTTTTGTTTTTCTCTGCCGCTGCGCAGCAAGCATATTTTACAAAAGCAGAACAAGCATGGAGTTATTTTTAGCTGAGCGCAAGTTTCTAATTTTCCTCTACATAAGGATATATAAAGACTTAGACATGGTCACTGCCCTCAAAGAGTTTACAATCTAACAAGAGAAAACAAACCTGGAAAGCAAAACAAACAACATCTGTGAAGTTCCTGACAATGTGCTCCACACTATTTTAAATGTATCCAGCACTTCTGCTTTCAGCAATGGCAACTAGGTTTTCTAAACCCACCCTCCCACTGAGAACAATTAGAAAAGCTGGACAAAACAACACATACACACACACACACACACACGCATGCGCGCACACACGCACGCACACGCACACACACATGCACACACCTCCCTCTTTGAAGGCATCAGAGGAACATTATGAAGGAGAATTTGGGGGGCCAACATCTGGAAAAGCTGAAAGGCCAATAGAGGTGAGCCAGCACTTGGTGCTTCTGCACCCACTGAAAACACCCTTCAAAAATAAAGGTGAACAAAATTTTTGAACAAACAAAAGCTGGGGGACTATATCACCAGCATGTCTACACTAGAGGAAATACTAAAGGATGCTCTTCAGATAGGAAGAAAATGACCCTAGGTAGAAATCTGGAGATACAGAAAATAACAGAGTAACACAAAGGGTAAACAGATGAAGAAATCTAAATGTTAATAGTAATAGTTTGTAAATTTTACAATACCTAGTGAGCACTACTATACTGACAATAATGTCACCTAGCCTAGAGGTAAGTAGCAATACTCGGGATTAAAGTATTCTACGACCCTTGCCTTGTCCAGGAAGTGACAAAGAACTAATTTACACGGGACCTTAATAAGGCAAAAACACAGGATGTAATTTCTGTAATTACCACTGAGAATATAATACAAATTTAACCAGTTAATAGGAAGGGTAAGTAGAATAATTTTTAAAAATGAATGGGGATGAATTGGGAGATTGGGATTGCCATATATACATTACTAATAAGAAAAAAATATCAAATTGTACACTTTAAATACATGCAGTTCATTGTATGTCAATTGTATCTCAATAAAAGTTCTTTTTAAAAAAAAAGATAGGGAGAGAACAAGGAATGTAAAATGAGTTAGATAAATAGAAAGCCAATAATAGTGGTATATTTAACCCCAAATATATCTGTAATTACATTAAAGATAAGTGAACTAAAAACTATAATCATAAGACAAAGACTGTCAGACTGAATAAACTACATATGTATCATATGCTCCTTACAAAAATGTATATGTTTTATATCCTTAAACATAAGGATAAAGAAGTTAAAAAGAATGGGAAAAGATACACCATGTAAAGATGAACCAAAGGAAGTATCATAAAAGGCTGAATATTTCATAATGGTAAGTTCTAATCCAGGAGGAATATGTGACAATTATAAATTTATACACACCCCCCCCCAAAAGTTGACAGAATTAAGAGGAGGAATAGACAAATTCATAATCAGAATGGAAGATTTTAATATATCAGTAACATAAAAATTTCAGTAAACAGGAAGTAACAGAAGATCTGAACATAACTGATAAACTGGAAATAATGGAATATGCTAAACACTGAACACAACAGCAAAATGTATATTCAAGTGCTAAAAGGATATTTACCAAAACTGAACATGTGCAGCACCAAAAGTCTCAACAAATTTCAAAAGATTAAAATTGCAAAGCATGCCCTTTGGCCATAGCAGAATAAAATTAGAAATCAGGACTTCCCTGATGGTGCAGTGGTTAAGAATCCGCCTGACAATGCAGGGGACATGGGTTCGATCCCTAGTCCGGGAAGATCCCACATGCCATAGAGCAACTAAGTCCGCGTGCCACAACTACTGAGTCTGTGCTTTAGAGCCAGCGAGCCACAACTGCTGAGCCTGCATGCCGTAACTACTGAAGCCCACACACTTGGAGACCGTGCTCTGCAACAAGAGAAGCCATGGCACTGAGAAGCCCGAGCAGCATCATGAAGAGTAGCCCCCACTCGCCACAGCTAGAGAAAGCCCACGTGCAGCAACAAAGACCCAACGCAGCCCAAAATAAATATAATTAATTAATTTTTTAAAAAAGAAATCAATACAAGATCCTAGAAAATTCCCCTATCTGGAAACTAAGCAACACATTTCTAAATAAGAAACTGTGACTCAAAAAAGTTATGAAAATCAGAAAATGTTTTAAACTGAATGATTACAAAAATTCTACATATCGAAACTTACAGAACATAGCTAAAGCCATGGATAAAGGATAATCTATAGACCTAAATACATATATTAGAACAGAAAATGAGCTTAGCATCTATTAAGTTAGGAAAATTTTAAAGTAATTTATTACCTGAAGAAAGCAGGAGGACGGTAATAAAAATAAAACAAACATAAAATACATAAAAACAAAGAATCCAAAGTCATTTCCTTGAAAAAACTAAAAAAAAAAACTGACACAGAGAGAGAGCGCGAGCGAGTGCACACTAGGGCACACACTTGAGTGTACAAGCGAGCAAAGCGGTGAATAAAAGGACATCAGTACAGATATTACAAACCCTAAAAAGATCTTAAAAAGGTATGATGAACAACTTTACACTAATAAATTTAAGATATAGGTGAAAAAGAAAAATTCCAAGAAAGACATCACTTAAAAATTGCTGCAAGGAGAGAGAGAACAACTGAAAAAAATTTATATTTTTGAAGAAATATTCTCAAAATGAAAACTCTTGATCCATTTGTCTTGAACAGTAAAGTCTACCAAACATTTAAGATAATAAAAACATTGACCTTACATAAACTCTTTCATATGACAGAAAAAGAAGAAAAACTCAACTCTTTTATAAGGCTTGAACTCATTAGTCATTAGGGAAATGTAAATTAAAGATACAATGAGATAATGCTGCATACCTGCTACTACAATGCCTAAATTTTTTTAGAAATTAAAAAAAAAATAATGATAACCACATCAAATGTTGGCAAGGATGTGAAGCAACTAGAACTCTTTACACATTACTGATGCGAAAAGGGAAAGGAGGGGAGGGGAAGGGAGGGGAGGGGGGATCTAATTTCAGAGCTTGAACATCACCCCGTGGTGCTAAAGTGTAAAGTACCACATCTTGTAAGCTATGTGGAAAATCGTACAGAGTACGTTGCAACAACAAAGAAATCAATTCTACTAGAGAAGGCAGCGATGTAACTCAGTCAAAGCCATGTCAGATGATCACAGACTGTTTCCAAGAGTATCATTATGTTACTGAGACTGCCATGTGGAAGAGTCCAGCAAAGGTCATTCATTTGCATCGCTTCCCTATATCTAACCTTCATGGAGGCCAGCCTATTTACATAAACTAGTTCTCAAGGGAAGGCAGCACAGCACAGTGGAAAAACTCAAAGTCAGGAGTTGGACACATCTGTGTTGACCCAGCTCTAGCTGTTTATAAGCTATCAGACTGACGCTGTGCCTTTAACCCATCAGAAACTCTGTCATCTTTTCTTAAAATGGGGAGTGAAGAGTAAACATACACTAGGAGCCTAATATAACCATAGTAGGTGGGAAACCAAATGTTAGTTCCCAATCCTTTCCAAAATCCACCTCAGCGGAAAGTCCTATGCTTCCTCCCTGATGTGTATGAACTAGCAAATATAGTACAGCCATCGTGACTGAAAAAACTCTCTCATGGGTCTGCTCCCAACAGCAACCGGTGAGCTGACGGGTTTTAACGCCAACCAGAATTTACAGAAATTAGCTACAAGACCTACCACTCCAATTGTCTGAGTACTGGCTTAAGGACACACACAAACTTTGTTTATGCCAAACTCCATATCCCAAGATATTCACTTACCCTTATCTAAGGATAACCTCCTGTACTTGAATCTGAGGTTACTACACAAAAAATTTCAAATGTGTAATCCTGCACAGCTAAATCTGTTTGCCTCCTCTTTGGTGTATGTGCTAAAAGGTGCTCAGAACTGTATCTTTGAAGCAGGAAACAGGAACCTGAAACACTCATTTGGATCCATGATGCCAATTTCACCCCTTATCCCCAGTGAGCAAAACCACCCTACCCAGATCCTTTGAGGGGAAAAGAGAGAAGTAAAACACCAGGTTTTATAGCCCAGCTGTTCCAAAAATGGATGGGCGCAGGCATGGGACAATATCTTGGTGACTGATCTGTTACATCAATCAGGCTAATGAAATGCTGACAGCCACATGGAGGTAGCATGAAGTGGCCACGAACGACTTCACTTGCAGTCACACCAAGATCTTGTTAAAAATGATGGACTATGGGTCCCTGTGAAATGTCCCGGTCAGAGCAATCATTAGACGTATTTTTCATCACATTTTCATCCAAGAGTATAACGAAAACTTCATAGTGGAGTGAGGGAAGATCGTGGACGCAACACCTCGTCATTCATTAGCAAACGTATTTTTAATGGATTGAGGAAGCCTCAACACAACGCAGGGCCAGGGAGAGGCCCGGGGCTTTATCTACTTTACCAGGATAACTGTAAACTCCTCAGAATCTGTGTGCTTGTCATCTCTGTGTCCCATGGGACTAACCCCTCAATGGGATTCAATAAATATCTACCAAAGAAACGAAGGTCCTTACAGGTTGCTAACAGGCTACCATCCTGGGCTGCTTGGAAACAACACAAGTTCTTTCAAACAATACCGATGGCCCTCTAACTTCGTTTTAAACAACAAATAAATACTGACATCCTGCAAAGATACTGCTCACTGCAGTTTTGAATGACACTACCTAGAAATCTGTGAGGGGAAAGGGCATGCCCCTTTTCTATCAAAATTTATCTTCCCAAACAAACCTGCTAAGTCACGCCATCTCACTTGACAAAATAACCTACGGCAAAGGACCTCTTATTACCGAAAAGAGCACATCTGACACTAAAGCAGAAACAGGCTCCAGGCACCAGTCTGCACCCTCTCTCCTTCAGATAATTCCTGACTGTAGTTACAGTTAAACCATCTGTCCCGGTGTCGTGTAAAATTACACTGAGTCTTACATCTATCTTCCTTTATGTAAGCCATGCGTCACACATTGCTATTTTTTTTTTAAGGAGGGCAGGTGCTGATGATCTTTAAATTTATTTATTTATTGGCTAAGTTGGGTCTTCATTGCTGCACACGGGCTTTCTCCAGTTTCGGTGAGCAGGGGCTACTCTTCGTTATGGTGCGCAGACTCCTCATTGCCGTTGCTTCTCTTGTTGCGGAGCACGGGCTCTAGGCGCGTGGGCTTCAGTAATTGCAGCACACGGGCTCAATAGTTGTGGCTCACAGGCTCTAAAGCGCAGGCTAACAGTTGTGGCTCCGTTGCTCCGCGGCATGTGGGATCTTCCTGAAGCAGGGATTGAACTTGTGTCCCCTGTACTGGCAGGTGGATTCTTAACCACTGCGCCACCTAGTCTACTTCTAAAAGCTACAACAGGGAGAGAAAAGATGGCGGCGAAGTAGAGAGACGTGGAGTGCATCCCTCTCCACAGATGCATTGGGAATGCAAGGAAGGACGCAGTTATTCCCACAGAGAACCAGCTGAGCACCAGCGGACGGCCTCGGGCACCAGAGAGGACTGCGGGGAGCCTGCCATAGCCAGTAGGGAGGCATCTACGAGGGCTCAAAGAGGGTGAAGCGGAGGAGCTGTGGCAGACGGGAGGGAGGGAGAAACACACGGAGGGTCCGCAGCGCAGCTCAGCTTCCCAGACCGAGGCATCGGTCCACGGCTGAACGGAGGGTCCGGGAGCGGGAGCGTGGGAACCGGAGAGCTGGTTCAGGGGGAGAAACGTTGTTGCCGGTAGGGTGACGGACCGAGAGGACAGGAGGGAAGAGGTCCGCGGAGAGGAGTGCCCGTCCCTGAGAGCTGCCCGGCCATGATGGCGGCTGGAGGCTGCAGGCTCCCGGGCGGGGGGAGGAGCCGCGCGCATAGCCTCTCTCTCTCTTTCGGCGCCTCTGCAACAGGCAGCGGAGAGACGCCCGTGGGCCACCTAAGGGCTCAGGGATGACAAGCACCCTCAGGCACTCGGGCGGGGCTAGATTAAAACCCCTTGCAACGCCAGCAGCAGGGAGGCTGCCAAGAGAGAAAAAAAACAACAACAACAGCAGCAGCAACAACAACAAAAAAAACCGGAGAGAGGCCCAACTCTAAGACTTTCTGTGTACGCCTGAGCCGTGGGCGTCCCTCTGCAACAGGCACCTCCAAGCCCGACTGAAACAGGGCGCCACGGCTCACTCACTCCCAGGAGAAGGAGCCACTATTGTATCCTCTCCCTCCCCACACACTGAGGCTTACAGACAAACAATAAAGGAACCTCTGCTGGTCACAGAATAACGCAAAAAAACCCAAGGCAAGGAGAAGGACACTTACAGCTGAGACGCTAAGGAAACAGAAATAGTAGTATCAATACCTATTGAACTGGTCCATTCTGGGATCAGTTCTGGATTTTTTTTTTTTTCTTTTTCTCTCTCTCTCTCTTTTTTTTTTTCTTTATTAAATACCATCTTAGCCCTAAGGGATCTACAAGTTTTATAACATAATTTTTTAATGATATTTTTTATTCTTTTTTTTTTTTTTTTTGCCTTTTTCTATACTTCTATATCTAGCTTAGTTTTTGGTAGTACGGACAATATATCTCTCACACTTTCCTTTCATCCCTATCTTTTATACATTTCTATTCCTTTCTTTTTATTTGCATATTTCCAACCACATTACGCTCTTCTGTTCCCATTTCTTCCAGCCTTTTTAAGTTTATTTTATCTTAACATACTTATAAGCAACACTATCGGTCTGCTCAGACTCCTTGCTCTATTCTCCAGATGACGCACCGCCTTGGTATTTAATATTAGGCTTTTGTCTTTATCTTAGTTCTTAGTACAGTTGTCTAATTACATTCTGAGAATCTCCATTCTCTCTGGTGGTACTCTGGCTCTTTTCTATATTTGATCCTAGCTTACAAAATCTCCCTGGATTAATGTTTGTATGTGCAAGGTGTTATTTGTTTGTTTGTTTGCTTTTGCTTATGTCTCTGATTTGTTCTGTTTCAGTTGTCAATTTCTGTTGGATTTCTCTTTGAATATCTGATAGCACACTGGGGTTCTGTCAAGTCTTTCTAGAGCCTTATGTCCTAACGGATTCAGTAATTGTGTGTCTTATACATGTATGTGTTTCCTAGACTTAATATTCATTTAATCCAATACTTGGACATTAGTCTGAGACTTGGACAGTCTTCTATAAACACCTCTATCGCCAGGACAAGCAACCCCAAAAGTTTGGACAACCATGAAGAAACAAAGAAACACCATGCAGGCAAAGGAGCAGGAAAAAAACCCACAAGACCAAATAAATGAGGAGGAAATAGGAAAAATGCTTGAAAAAGAATTTAGAGTAATGATAGTAAAAATGATACAAAATCTCAATAACAAAATAGAGGAAGTACAAGAAACAGTTCATAAGAACTCAGAAAAACAAACAGCAATGGATAACAAAATAACTGAAATTAAAAATACCCTAGATGCTATAACCAGCAGAATGACTGAGGCAGAAGAACGAATAAGTGAGTTGGAAGATAGAATGGGGGAAATAAACGCCACAGAGCAGGAAAAAGAAAAAAGAATAAAAAGAATAGAAGACAGTCTCAGAGACCTCAGTGATAACATTAAGTGTACCAACATTCGAATTATAGGCATCCCAGAAGAAGAAGAAAACAAGAAAGGGTCTGAGAAAATATTTGAAGAGGTTCTAGTGGAAAACTTCCCCAACATGGGAAAGGAAATAATTCACCAAGTCCAAGAAGCACAGAGAGTCCCATACAGAATAAACCCAAGGAGAAATACACCAAGACACATATTAATCAAACTAACGACAATTAAACACAAAGAAAAAATATTAAAAGCAGCAAGAGAAAAGCAACAAACAACATATAAGGGAAAACCCATAAGGATAACAGCTGACCTTTCTACAGAAACTCTGCTGGCCAGAAGGGAATGGCAGGATATACTGAAAGTCCTAAAAGACAAAAACCTACAGCCAAGAATACTCTACCCAGCAAGAATCTCATTCAGATTTGAAGGAGAAATCAAAAGCTTTCCAGACAAACAAAAGTTAAGAGAATTTAGCATCAACAAACCAGCCTTACAACAAGTGCTAAAGGAACTTCTCTAAGTAGGAAACACAAGAAAAGGAAAATACCTACAAATACAAACCCAAAACAATTCAGAAAATGGTCATTGGAACACACATGTCAATAATCACTTTAAATGTAAATGGATTAAATGCTCCAACCAAAAGACACAGACTGGCTGAATGGATACAAAAGCAAGACCCTTCTATATGCTGCCTACAAGAAACCCACTTCAGACCAAGGGATACATATAGACTGAAAGTAAAGGGATGGAAAAAGATATTCCATGCAAATGGAAGTCAAAAGAAAGCTGGAGTAGCAATACTCATATCAGACACATTAGACTTGAAAGTAAAGACTATTACAAGAGACAAGGAAGGACACTACATAATGATCAAGGGATCCATTCAAGAAGAACATATCACAATGGTAAATATCTATGCCCCCAATATAGGAGCACCACAATACATAAGGCAAATGCTAACAGCTATAAAAGGGGACGTCGACAGTAACACAATAATAGTAGGAGACTTGAACACCCCACTTCCATCAATGGACAGATCATCCAAACAGAAAATAAATAAAGACACACAAGCTTTAAATGACACATTAGACCATCTCGACTTCATTGATATTTATAGGACATTCCATCCAAAAACGACAGACTACACTTTCTTCTCAAGTGCACATGGAACATTTTCCAGGATAGATCACATCTTGGGGCACAAATCAAACCTCGGCAAATTCAAGAAAACTGAAATCATATCAAGCATCTTCTCAGACCACAACACCATGAGACTAGATATCAATTACAGGAAAAAAACTGCAAAAAAGACAAACACATGGAGGCTAAACAATTCACTCCTAAACAACCAAGGAATCACTAAAGAAATCAAAGAGGAAATCAAAAAATATCTAGAAATAAATGACAACGAAAACACAACAACCCAAAACCTATGGGATGCAGCAAAAGCAGTTCTAAGAGGGAAGTTTATAGCAATACAGTCCTACCTTAAGAAACAAGAAAATGATCGAATAAACAACCTAACCTTACACCTAAAACAACTAGAGAAAGAAGAACAAAGAAACCCCAAAGGGAGCAGAAGGAAAGAAATCATAAAGATCAGAGCAGAAATAAATGAAAAAGAAAGGAAAGAAACCATAGCAAAAATAAATAAAACTAAAAGCTGGTTCTTTGAGAAGATTAACAAAATTGATAAACCATTAGCCAGACTCATCAAGAAAAAAAGGGAGAAGATGCAAATCAACAGAATTAGAAATGAAAAAGGAGAAGTCACAACGGACACCTCAGAAATACAAAACATCATGAGAGACTACTACAAGCAACTATATGCCAATAAATTGGATAACCTGGAAGAAATGGATACATTCTTAGAAAAATACAATCTTCCAAGACTGAACCAGGAAGAAATAGAAACCATGAACAGACCAATCACAAGTACGGAAATTGAGGCAGTGATTAAAAATCTCCCAACACACAAAAGCCCAGGACCAGATGGGTTCACGGGCGAATTCTATCAAACATTTTGAGAAGAGCTAACACCTATCCTTCTCAAACTCTTCCAAAATATTGCAGAAGGCGGAGCACTCCCAAACTCATTCTACGAGGCCACCATCACCCTGATACCAAAATCAGGCAAAGATGTCACAAAAAAAGAAAACTACAGACCAATATCACTGATGAATATAGATGCAAAAATCCTCAACAAAATACTAGCTAACAGACTCCAACAGCACATTAAAAAAATCATACACCATGATCAAGTGGGGTTTATCCCTGGGATGCAAGGATTCTTCAATATATGCAAATCAATCAACGTGATACATCATATCAACAACTTGAAGGATAAAAACCATATGATCATTTCAGTAGATGCAGGAAAAGCTTTTGACAAAGTTCAACATCCATTTATGATAAAAGCTCTCCAGAAAATGTCCATAGAAGGAAATTACCTCAACATAATAAAAGCCATATATGAAAAACCAAAAGCCAACATCGTTCTCAATGGGGAAAAACTGGAAGAATTCCCTCTAAGAACAGGAACAAGACAAGAGTGTCCACTCTCCCCATTATTATTCAACATAGTTTTGGAAGTTTTAGCCACAGCAATCAGAGAAGAAAAAGAAATCAAAGGAATACAAATTGGAAAAGAAGAAGTAAAATTGTCACTCTTTGCAGATGACATGATATTATATATAGAAAACCCTAAAGACTCTACCAGAAAACTGCTAGCACTAATTGATGAGTTTAGTAAAGTAGCAGGATACAAAATTAATGCACAGAAATCTCTTGCATTCCTATACACGAACAATGGAAGAGCAGAAAGAGAAATTAAGGAAACTCTCCCATTCACCACTGCAACCAAAAGAACAAAATACCTAGGAATAAACCTGCCTAAGGAGGCAAAAGATCTGTATGCAGAAAACTTTAAGACATTGATGAAAGAAATCAAAGACGACACAAACAGATGGAGAGACATACCATGTTCCTGGATTGGAAGAACCAACATCGTGAAAATGACTGTACTACCCAAAGCAATTTACAGATTCAATGCAATCGAGCAAATTACCAATGGCATTTTTCACAGAACTAGAGCAAGAAATCTTACAATTTGTATGGAAACGCAAAAGACCCCGAATAGCCAAAGCAATCTTGAGAAGGAAAAATGGAGTTGGTGGAATCAGGCTTCCTGACTTCAAACTATTACTACAAGGCCATAGTGATCAAGACAGTATGGTACTGGCACAAAAATAGAAAGGAAGATCAATGGAATAGAATAGAGAACTCAGAAGTAAGCCCAAACACATATAGGCACCTTATCTTTGACAAAGGAGGCACGAGTATACAATGGAAAAAAGACAGCCTCTTCAATAAGTGGTGCTGGGAAAATTGGACAGCTACATGTAAAAGAATGAAATTAGAACACTTCCTAACACAATATACAAAAATAAACTCCAAATGGATTAAAGACCTACATGTAAGGCCAGACACTATAAAACTCCTAGAGGAAAACATAGGCAGAACACTCTATGACATCCATCAAAGCAACATCCTTTTTGACCCACCTCCTAGAATCAGGGAAATAAAATCAAGAATCAACGAATGGGACCTCATGAAACTTCAAAGCTTTTGCACAATGAAAGAAACCATAAACAAGACTAAAAGGCAACCCTCAGAATGGGAAAAAATAATTGCCTATGAAACAACGGACAAAGGATTAACCTCCAAAATATACAAGCAGCTCATGAAGCTTAGCACCAAAAAAGCAAATAACCCAATCCACAAATGGGCAGAAGACCTAAATAGACATTTCTCCAAAGAAGACATACAGATGGCCAACAAACACATGAAAAGATGCTCAACATCACTCATCATCAGAGAAATGCAAATCAAAGCCACAATGAGGTATCACCTCACACCAATCAGAATGGCCATCATCACAAAGTCTGGAAACAACAAATGTTGGAGAGGGTGTGGAGAAAAGGGAACTCTCCTGCACTGTTGGTGGGACTGTAAGTTGGTACAGCCACTATGGAAAACAATTTGGAGGTTCCTTAAAAAACTACAAATAGAACTACCATATGATCCAGTAATCCCACTCCTGGGCATATACCCAAAGAAAACCATAATCCCAAAAGAAACTTGTACCATCATGTTTATTGCAGCACTCTTTACAATAGCCAGGACATGGAAGCAACCTAAATGCCCATCAACAAATGAATGGATACAGAAGATGTGGCATATATATACAATGGAATATTACTCAGCTATAAAAAGGGATGAGATGGAGCTATATGTCATGAGGTGGATAGAACTACAATCTGTCATACAGAGTGAAGTAAGTCAGAAAGAGAAGGACAAATATTGTATGCTAACTCACATATACGGAATCTAAAAATGGTACTGATGAACTCAGTGACAAGAACAAGGATGCAGATACAGAGAATGGACTGGAGAACTCGAGGTATGGGAGGGGGCGGGGGGTGAAGGGGACACTGAGACGAAGCGAGAGAGTAGCACAGACATATATATACTACCAACTGTAAAATAGTCAGTGGGAAGTTGTTGTATAACAAAGGGAGTTCAACTCGAGGATGGAAGATGCCTTAGAGGACTGGGATGGGGAGGGTGGGGGGGACTTGAGGGAGGGTGGGGGGGGGGAGTCAAGGAAGGGAGGGAATACGGGGATATGTGTATAAAAACAGATGATTGAACCTGGTGTACCCCCCCAAAAAAAATTAAAAAAAATAAAATAAAAAAATAAAAAAATATATAAAAGCTACAACAGACAACTCCATCTTCTTATCCTGTACAATTGCCTTCGGAGCAAAAACGAAGTGGGGATATTTCAAAAGATGATAGTTTAACAGGAAGGACAATAACACTTTTATAGTAAACCATATCTCTTGAGTGTGGAATTTTATAAATTAAAAAAAAAAGTTTCATAATGCTACCTATTGCTAAAGTCCAGGAAAAGCCCATGAGAACAGCATCCCTCACTCCTGTAATACTGCAGCTGATGACCGGTTTAATTAGCTAAATGTAGTAGTGCTGAGCCAATTCTGCACAGCGACAAAGTTTGTGCAAAATAATGAAGGCAATGGTTTACTAAATTTAATAACCTGATTCATCTTATAAAAATTAATTTTATGACAATGTTTAAATTGAACCAGCGTAACTGCCTGGAGGTGGCAAGAGTGCATCTAGAGGAATATTTAAAGCTAATAATATAAAGAAAATAATGGAAGACGTTTTAAAACAATGAGCGGCATCAGTTTTCCAGCACTTGTTACGTCTGATCCAATCAGGAAAATCAAGTGGCCGTGGAGGTTTAATACCTCCCTGACTTGGGCTTCAAGCTTCACATACAAACATGAAAGTACCAGAAAAGGGAGAACATACCAAGTAAGTATTAAATGCCTGCCTATCTTACACTCGGTTTCCTTGTTTAGAAGAGAGGTTAAGAACTCGTGACCACAGGGTAAATCAAACCCACACACTTGTTTCCTTTGGCCCACATTTTGCCTCCCTTCCTTCCTTTTTCTCTCTCCGTCCGGCCCTCTCTTCCCTCCTTCTGTTCTCCCTTCCTTCCCAGTACCAATTACCTGCTGGCTTTAAAAAACCGGGGAGATTATATAACAAAGGTAGGTGTCCAACTTCCCTGTAAAAGCTTCTGATGAGAACACACTGGGCCCCCGATCCCACTTGGTGACCAGCAGATGGGCTAAGGAGCCACTGCTGGCTGGACACGGGGTTTAGGCTTTCCTTTCGGCCACGGTCACCGCCCCCCCCCCCCCCCAACCTCCCCAGGCCTCTGTAGGCATCTGATGCTCAGACGCACATCGTTTGGGGAAGATCCCTGCTAGAGACGATGGTGCACACCTGACCACAAAACTGCTTCCATCAGAATCTTCATCTGATCTGCCAAACCTCAAAGAAGGCTTCACGCTGGCCTGCTTGAGATCTGTGTTCAAGGCGTGTCAAATCCCACCCTGTCCAGCACTAGAAGGATGCTAGCAATGCCTGGAAGACCTGGCAGCAGTGCTTGGCTTTGCACAGGGAAATGCAATGGCAACGACACGGACACCTGCAGGTATCTGGGTCTGTGGTGCCAGTTCCTTTACCCACCTGCCCTGCATTTCCCAAGTGCCCCTGAGTGGTCGCAGGAACTCCAGACAGAGACCTACGTTGGAACCAAAGGGTGTAAAAATGAACCAGTCAAGCAAAAAAAGAGACGGGGTGCCGCGTGCGTGGCAAAACAAGATCAAAGACTGGCGAGATCTATGACTTAGTAGCCCTAATTCACTATGAATTTTCACTGCTGTCGTTATTGTTTAACCCGTCTAGGGTCCCCCTGGTGGTCATGCAGAAGATGGACGGCCTGAAGACACTGGAGGCTTGTAATCAGCCAGGCGGGAGGAACAGCTAAGGGGAAAATTAGAAAACCACTGGGAGGCAGAAATCTACGAAGCCTGAATCTAAGGCTGAGGCGGGATCCAAGGTCTCCAAGGATGCCACCCGGGCCATGGGTGAGACTGGTGACTGGTCTACCCAGACAGGGACTCCGGGGAGGGGTGAGTTTGGGCCGGGTGGTGGAGGGGGATGGAGCAGTGGCCACGCCCAGTGAGACTCACTGGCAGGCTGGACAGATGGGGACGGAGTCACAGATTCCCCGGGCACAGAGAACATCACGGTGGGAAGGCAGGACCCACAGATACTGACGAAGTTGCCCCTCAGGTCGGAGCTAAGAACAAGGCCATTTCTCTCTCCGATGCTTGCAAGGTTCCTTCTGGTTTGAGTTTGTTAATTTTCTCCATATTGTGGGTTTACTTGGGCAGGGTCCCCATTTACTGTAAATTATGATTTTAATTATCATTTTTATTAAGATGCCCAAAGGAGCTGGGGCTTACAACACCAGTAATTTCTAATGTGTTGTTATTATTAATTTATAATTGTGAGGCGCTGGAGACAAATGTTACTTGTAACTGTACACAATTAAAGGCCACAGAGATGGTGACCCCTCCCCTCTGCACTGTCCTTCCCCCCCCCCACCCCCGCCCCTAGAACACACCACTAAAGCGCTCTGTAGGAACCCGTCAACAAGTTGCACAATCTTCCAGCACAAGGCGTCTTCCTCCCTGGAGATCGACGGACATGTACAGAGCGAGAAGAGGAGCCTAACGTCTTTCATCCTGAGTCAGATCTTGGGACGATTCAAATTTGGGGACCATGTTTGTGTTATAAACCGCTAGCTGTAGGGATGCAAGTTTCACCTACATTCTCCCATAAGTACAAGGACCATACTTTCCTAAATGATCTGATTAATGTAAACAAAGTTATGGTGATACATTGATCACAATACTGAAATCTAAGTCTCCCTGGGCATTTCACATGAAGTTCGAGGATGTGCAGTCACTACAGGTCTAAGATCAACACCACAAATGCAGTGAACAGATAACCCAAAGAGTTAGAAATCATGCTCGCGAAACACTAACCACAGCCTCCAACCCTTAAGGAATTACAAAACTACACAGGTCTCTCCAGAAGAAGGTAAGTCACAACCAGCCCTGCTTTTTCATGTATGCATTATATACAGGTACGTACAAGTATCACAGAGACTCCTCTACACCCCTTATAACAGAAGGTCTTAAATGTAAATATTTACCAAAGAATGATGCCAATTCAAGTGATGAGAACAGAGAGGGAGGAAACGGCCGGTTCACTGGGAACATCTTTTTGAAACATCAACAGGCTGCGTTTCCGTGCTTTGGGGAGTATAATGCAGACACCATGATGTTTTGTAGAGCTATGTTACAAATTCCAAGTGCCTGCCCGGGATCTCTCAAGAGACAAGACTGACCCCAGGCTGCCTACCCGTGCTGCCACTGAGCGGGTTGAATAAGTTCTCACCTGACCTGCCAGTAACAGTCTAGGTTCCAGTGTGTTAGGAATCACGGTGAGAAAAGTACCCCAACATTACAATTAACACAGTCCTAGGCAGCCCAACAAAGACAGATTCCTTAAGAGCAACTTAATCACACAGTATCCGTATCGGTAAGGGTGTGTGGGCAACAGGCACCCTCATAGATTAACAGGAGAGGGAGCCTGGAATGGAATATAAAATGCCTTAACATCTTTGGGGGCAGTTGGACTTTATCCTTGTTTGTGGACGTGGCCTTTTGCCCCATTTTATTCCATAACCAGAAATGTAGCCTATACATATACTTGCCCACATGAGGAAAAATGTGAGAGGACTATTCAATCAGCATTGTTTGTAACAGCCACAACCTGGCATCAACCTAAATGTCCATCAATTAGGTGAAACAAATGACGGGGCACGCACTGGAAAGAACAGGGTGAAATGAGATGGAGATACAAGAAAACATGTCCATGTTTGTCATCAAGGAGAAAAGAACTCCAAGTATGGATTAGCAGGCAAGTGTGATCCTACTGGTGAAACGAAAATAGGGGACGTACGTGCTTAAATATGCGTTAACGTCGATTATTTCCGCAAAAGCGCTATTACTGGTCAGGGGCAAGGAAGGCATTTTCTATCTGATAACATCTATGCTATTTCCCTTTTTAACACGTGTGTGCATGCCTGTTAGGGTGAGAGACTCTAACGGCGTCTAGTGGATCATTTCTAAGCCTTTATAAATTGTAATACAGAGAAATCAAGGCAAGGGAGAAAGGAAAAAAGGAAAACCTATTCCCATTCCAAACGATGTATTTACTGAGCAGCCTGATTTTCAGGGTAGACTGTAGAAAGCAGGTGAGGAGGAGGACCTGGGGGTGTGTTACTGCGTGCTGGGCACTGTGACGGGTGCTTTATGAGATACGTTATCTCTTCGAAGGCACACTTCACAAATACCCTATGAAGCATCATTGCCTTCATCTCATAGATGAGAAAACCGACAATCCCAGGGGTTAAGGGACTCCCGAGATCAGAGGGCAAGAACTGAGAAGGATCCCCAAGCAGTGTTGCCTGAGCTCAAGGCAGGTGGGCCCTCAAACTACCACATTCGCCATGTGAGTTCAAGGCACAACCTAGGAGCTCCCTGAGGGCTGGGAAAACCAACTTGGAACACGGCTCACAAGCCCAACTGTCTGCTAATTCTATCTGTTAAATACGACTTAGAGAATTTGATACATATTCCTTGTGGCTATTATGAGGCATGTTTACATTTGTAGAGCTCACATAATATCAGCTAAAGGAAGCAACCGTCCTTCTGAAAGGGAGAGATGGCCCAAAGGCCTTGGGCCTCAATGTCAACAGCCTACCAATGCTTATTTCTTTTCTGTGTCACTGTGTCCAGGCAAAGAATTTAGGCCTCGTCAGCTACTTTGTTACATAAAAGTTCTTACTTTATGGAATCTGTCCCCAAACCGTGAGGCATTATCAAATTATCTTCTCTCTTATTTAATATTTCATCACAGGGCTCAGAATTAACACCATCCTTCGCTTTCACTAACACTTCTCTGTGTAAGGCCTGTGAGACGGGAAAGCTAATCCACGGAAATAAACTTTCTCTCCACGTTCTCCAAGGTCAATAATTTAAAAGTATGGACTTAATTTAACCCTGCCTCTATGCTTTCAACCAATGAGTTGTTTTACAAGGGACAATCTTAACATCATGGCCGTTCTAATTTATGCTCAAATTTTTTCTTTAATTTCTAAAAGGTTTCGGTGCCAAACTTGAAAGGACTACCCTTATTAAAATCAAAGATAAAGACCACCGCCCTTAAGAAGAAAGTCATGCCACATTGCATTTGTTTTTTAACAAAGTGCATAGCATTTTTATGAACTTGGCCCAGGTCCTTAGGAAGAAAAATTTAAAAACACAATGAAATGGAAGAAGCTAAAACAAAGGCTTCACAATTTAAAAAAATAATAATCTAGTTTATTTTACGTCAAGACCACTATGTATTAAAGGCTCTCAACAAGATAAAGCTTCTTTCACTCACTGCCAGTAACCCAGGAAAGAATACAGTGGCTCTATAATTCCAAACTCAGCATATGCTGTTCGGTTCAAGTTTATGTTCTTCGCAAGGCAAGCCTTTTTCTGTAACTAACAAACCATACCACACACACCCCCCCCACACACACACACCCCACACACACCCACACACACACACCCCCCACACACCCCCCATGGTGTCACATTTTCTAATTCTGCACTCACAGCAGTATCTACTAAGAGAACCAAAGTGTTTCTACAGCGTTAGAAGTGGAAAGATTTACCCTGAAGTTTGGCCTTTTTTACTTTGATGGATGAATTTATAGCCGCTTCAAGAGAAGAAGAGAACCCAGCTCTGAATTCGCAAGCACGCTTGTATTATATTACCCAGCAGTTCATTGTTTTCACAGCTGGGCCAGGATTTCCTTTCACGCCAGTGGCCGCTGTTACTCTGTCCTCTGCTCAAGACAAGGTTCTTTATGATTTAGAACAGCGCGGCCATGTAGGTTCTGCACCCGCACTTATCCAAAGAGAGGCCCCTTTCTTTCACTTTCTTAATGACCAAAGCGGCAGCGACTGGCCTGTCTACCAACATATTTTCCACTCCTGTCAATTAAGAAATGGTCAGATAGAACTGTTTAAAAAAAAAAAAAAAACTCCTCTTTTCCATTGAGAGCTTCCAGAAATGAAAAGCCTGCTTCATTCTACACCTTCAATATGGTAATGTAACTACTTTTCTAACTCGAGCCTTTTTTTTTTTTAATTCCTGATCGACCTTGGCTCTCACCTTTAAAAAAAAAGTGGTATATGACTTTGCCTCTTGCAAAGATTAAATCCTTTATGCTCCCAAAGTCAAATGGAGGTGCTCAAAACACCATGCCAGGAAAATTCAGCACTTTTCTGAGGCTCACTTTTTTTAAAGGGTCCAAATTGACTTTTCATTCTCCATCACCTTTAACTTTGTAAGATGCAACTTCTCAGAAGCATGACTTAAATTCAGTCGTGGAAGCTAGAAACACAGGAAGAAAGTTCTATGTACTTTGTGCTCTCTGGGTCCATCGTGACCTGTCCTAAAATCAGTGACTCCTACAACACCCTCTTATGCAGAAAGAAAATCTGTAACCAGACACTTGCTGAGATTGGTTAAGACAATGTTCACTGCAGCACTATTTACAACAGTCAGGACACGGAAGCAACCTAAATGTCCATCGACAGAGGAATGGATGAAGAAGATGTGGTACATATATACAATGGAAAATTAGCCATAAAAAGGAATGAAACTGAGTTATGTGTCGTGAGATGGATGGACCTAAAGTCTGTCATAGAGAGTGAAGTCAGAGAGAGAAAAACAAATACCATATGCTAACGCATATATATGCAATCTAAAACAACGGTACTGATGAACCCAGTGGCAGGGCAAGAATAAGATGCAGATGCAGAGAATGGACCTGAGGACACAGGGAGCGGGGAAGGGGAAGCTGGAATGAAGTGAGAGAGTAGCACTGACATATAAACACTACCAAATGTACAATAGACAGTGGGAAGCTGCTGTGTAGCACAGGGAGATCCGTTCGATGCCTGGTGATGACCTAGAGGGGTGGGATAGGGAGGGTGGGAGGGAGGGGATGTGGGGATATATGTATACATACTTTGTTGTACAGCAGAAACTGGCACAACCTTGTAAAGCAATTATACTCCAATAAAGATTTGGGGGGGGGGAGGGGGGGGAGGGGTAACTACCAAAATGAAAGATGCCCTAAGGAGACACACCATACAGCACTTTAAAGTCAACCGAGCTTAATGCAAAAACACCTAACTGAAGGGCAACCCTTACCTTGTAGTCATTACAAAAATAACTATCCCTGATAATCTGTATAACCAGACCACCCTCTCCTAGGACATATTTAATATAATCACTTTTTTACGTTTTATAAAATCTAACTGTGGCCTAGCCATGTTTCTATTATTGCTTTGTTTTTTTTAAAACACACATGCTGATGTCATGTCGATTCAACTTGAAAATAGAAGAAAAAAAAAAGCGAGTTTCTGTTTCGGGTGAGTTCTCTTGCAACAGACAGTCCGTAATAGTCCCGGGTGGAGGGTACCAACGACACTGGCTTTCCAGAAGAGGGAGTAAACAAAACTCTTCATTTCCTTTCCCAAGCCAAGGTGCCCAGGACGGACCACAGGGAATCACGCCGAGTTTGATGCTTACCTTTCCGATATAACACACTCAGTGATGATGTTGCCTGGGTCCCCAGGGGCCATGTAATTTATAAAAGAAAGTCTCCATCACTTTTTAAGCTATCTGAGAAGATCTGCCTAAACAAAGTCGAGACGCGCTGGAAGGGGGAGAGCAGAAGGAGCTGTTCATTTTCAGGGGGTTGATAACATTCCGTTTTGGAACACCATGACGAGAGACTGGCAAAACATACCAACTGTGAAATCGATACCACAGGAAACATGCACTCTAACCATCGGCCGTGACCGGGCACCTGCCTGGCATGAGTGGCAGAGATGCGCGGTGCCTGCCAGGTGGGCCTGCTTCTGCCCGGCCCCTGGGGACTCCGCCAGCTGGAGGGCTCTGTTTGGCTCTCCTTGTGTAGGTGCTGACTCTGGGCCAAGAGGGTCACGGTGGGAGCCCCCACGTAGGTAACATGCACGATCAGGGATGAGGCTTAACTTCAACTCGAAGAGGAGGGAGCGCTCTCAGAGCTGGTGAAGGCATCTGAGCCCTAACAGAGGACTCGGGCTTGTACAGAGCTTCTGTTCCACTGTACACCTGGTGGGGTCCCAGCTCCCAGCGTGGGAGTGCACGCAGTTGGAGAGGAGCCACACAAGATTCCAATGGAGATTTTCCCCCCAGATCAGAGAGCCTGAGGAAGCACACTCAGCTCAGTTTTATTTGGCTCAAGCATGCAGCCTGCCCCTCGAGCACATAACATTTTAGAGGCTCTATAAGGCAAGGTGGACCAGATTTTCTTCACTGCTTTGAGACAGATATAGAATAGGAAATAAACACACGATCGAAGAATTTCTTGCAGGAAGAACAGATCAGGAGCCATACTGGTTGTTATGGACCGAATTGTGCCCCCTTAAAATTCATCTGTGGAGCCCTGACCCCTGATGTGGCTGTATTAGCAGTCAGGGCCTGTAAGGAGGTGATGAAGGTTAAACCAGGTCCTAAGGGTGGGGCCCTGACCCAATAGGACTTGTGTCCTTATAAGAAGATAGACACCAGGGATGTGTGTACACAGAGGAAAGACCACGAGAGGACACAGCAAGGAGGAAGCATCAGCAAGGCAAAGAGAGAGGCCACAGGAGAAAGCAACCCTGCCGGCACCTTGATCTTGGACATCCAGCCTCCACGGCTGTGAGAAGTAAATTTCTGTTGTTGAAGCCGCCCCATCTGTGGTAGTTTGTTACAGCAACTGAGCAGAATAAAACACTGCTGCTTCTGACCGGATCAACTAGATCTAAAAGGAGAAAAGGCAACGTCCCCTCGGCTTCCTGGCCTCAACCACTGGGAAGGAAGATGTAAGTGTTCAGGTCGTTCCTACATAAGGCAAGTAACTGAGAGGGAGGAAATGAGACTCCTATCAGAAATCTAACTTCTCTTAGAGTTTCTCTTAAGAGACTGGAAAAAAAAAGAGAGAGAGAGAGAGATCTAGTTCCTTGCTACTCAAACAGTGGTCCCTGGACCAGCAGCAGCAGCATCACCTGGGAACTTGTTAGAAACGCAGTATCTCCGGCCACAACCCCAGACCTGCTGAATCAGAGATGTCGGGTGTTGGGCCCAGCACCATGTGTTCTGATAAGCCTTCGGGGGACTCAGGTACTTGTTCAAGGTGAAGATCCTCTGGTCTTGCTAATGCCTGGGACTGACCTGCTCCCACGCACACGCTGTCTAGAGCTTCACGTGTACACACCACTTCTACATCAGTCGCATGCTGCCCTCAGCACCACGGCATTTGATCCTGTTATCCCTATTGTACAGGTAAGGAAACTGAGGCTCAGAAAAGTCAAGATCAAACAGTAAATTCGGGGGGGCTTCCTAGGTGGCGCAGTGGTTGAGAATCCGCCTGCCAGTGCAGGGGACACGGGTTCGATCCCTGCTCCAGGAAGATCCCACATGCCGCGAAGCAACTAAGCCCATGCGCCACAACTATTGAGCCTGCGCTTTAGAGCTCCTGAGCCACAACTATTGAGCCCATGTGCTGCAACTACTGAAGCCCATGTGCCTATAGCCCATGCTCCGCAACAAGAGAAGCCACGGCAATGAGGAGCCCATGCACCACAAGGAAGAGTAGCCCCTGCTCACCCGCAACTAAAAAGAAAGCCCGCGCACAGCAAAGAAGACCCAACACAACCAATAAAATAAATAAATAAATTTATTAAAAAAACAACAACAACAACAGTAAATTCGAAGGGTCAAGACTGGCTTGTAGCACGTGATGCCTCTAAAACCCCTTATGGCTTCCCCTTTGGCGATGTCATTTTCTCTCTGAGGACTGGTCCCCCCTCACCACCCTGCTTCCTAGCACCATCCTATAAGGGCTACTCTTTGGAGTAAGACAGACGTGAGTTAGAATCTCGCCTCTGCCACTTTCTGGGAGCCTCTGAGCAGGATACTGAGAAGGATGCTGAGTGTTCTGGGTTGAACTGTGTCTCCTGCCTCAAAATTCGGAGGTAGGGACTTTGCGGAGGTAATCAGGCTAAAGTGAGGTCACTGGGGTGAGCCCTAATACTATATGACGGGTGTCCTTATGAAAAAGGGGAAATTCGGACACAGCATACATAGAGAGAATGCCATGTGAACATGAAGATGGCCATCTACAAGCCAAGGAAGGAGGCCCGGATCAACCCCCTCCCTCAGAGCCCTCAGAAGAAACCCACCCTGCAAACACCCTGATCTCAGACTTCCGGCCTCCACAAACGTGAAACAATAAACTTCTGTGGTTTAAGCCATCCAGTCTGTAGTGTTTGTTACAGCAGCCCCAGGAAACTAATACACTGAACTTCTACGAGCCTCAGTTTCTCCATCCGTAAAGGGGAATATTAAGATGTATTTTGACAGGGCTATTAGGAGCACCAAATGAAGTAACAGTGCAGAGTCCTCGGCAAGTATGAAGTTTTCAATACATTAGGCTTCTTATTAACACAACATTAGCTAAGATGCTCTCCATGTGATGTACACCTCACATTCTATGGAAACTAAAAATATGTGCAGAACACTCAACAGAATAAACAAATGTCAGCTTCTCTAGTAGCTGAGATACTCAACCGCTGATCCCTGGTGCCCGAACTTCTCCCAAGAAGTAAAGCACTACATAATAAACACCCACAAGCAACAAAGAAATTAAAAATAATGTGTAAATCGGTGGTTGCCTGGTGGCAAGGTAGAGAGGAGATGGACAAATTACCTGGGGCAAAGAGGCAGGAGGGAAATTTCCATGGAGATGTAAACGTTCTGTAACTTGGTTGGGGTGGTGGTTTCCCTGGGTGTACACATTTGCCAAAAGTCATTTATGCCTACAATTAAAATGTATGTTTTATCATACGTAACATACTTCAAAAAAGTTGACTTCTTAAAAAGGGGAAAATGTGTACCCATATTAAGAAAAAAAAAATCTGATCTACCAGGAATCTGAAGTAAACTAGTTTCTTACTTGAGCATTTAGATGTCAGTTCTGAGCTTCCTGGCAACCTTGATAAACAAAGGAAATAGAGTACCTGATAGTGCCCTCTTTATTACATGAAAAAAAGCATATCAATTCTTTAGGAGAGATGAGCTTTGTTTTCTTAACAACTCTGAGATTTTATTAGAGGAATCCCTATATGAGAAATGTGTTAAAAGAATAAACCAGGGGTTGGCAGAGTTTTTCTGTAAAGGCCCAGAGAGTAAATATTTGCGACCTTGCAGGCCATACAGTCCCTCTCACTGCTGTTCTAAATGTGAAAGCAACCACAGACAGTAAATTAATGAATGACTGTCTCTGTGCCCCACTAAAACTTTATAAAAACTGGGACTTCCCTGGTGGCACCAGTGATTAAGAATCTGCCTGCCAATGTAGCGGACACAGGTTCAAACCCTGGTCCAGGAAGATCCCACATGCCTCGGAGCAACTAAGCCCGTGTGCCACAACTACTGAGCCCCCGTGCTACAACTACTGAAGCCCGCGTGCCTAGAGCCTGCAACAAGAAGCCACTGCACTCAGAAGGCCAAGCACAATAACAAAGAACAGCCCCTGCTTACCACAACTAGAGAAAGCCCATGCACAGCAACGAAGACCCAATGCAGCCAATACACACATACATACATACATACATACACACACACAGATTTATTTAAAAAAAAAAAAAAACAGGCAGGGAAGGGCTGAATATGACCCACGCACCACAGTTTGCTGACTCCTGGAATAGATGATGCACTTTCAACACTCAATTCTAAGCTGACCTGAAGCCAAATAAGAACAAAACATGGGAGGACATGAAGGTGACCTTGACCTGCAGATTTTCTATGAAAGAAAATGTTAATAATTACAACAGCCAAGTTTGGATAACAACCATAGAAAACTTAATTTTAGATAGTTTACCAGATTCTATAAAACTCTCTATGAAGAGAAACTCATTTAAACAAATATAAAACAAATTTTTAAAGTATTCAATTTGCATCAAAATCTTATCACACTGTTTGTTTCACCCTGAATTTCATTCAACTTACTGTAACTGTGTCGGCTTTTCATTGCAAAGCTGGTTGTTTAACTATAAACTACATCCTGCCTCTCCCTTTGTGTGTAAAATTGATAAATGTGTTGTTTTTGGATTCCAGAATTTTGGAGAAAGCCAACCTAAATGAATTAAGATGACTAATGTGTTGATTCTGTTTCCAATCCAACAAAATGTTAATGTAAGAACCCATGTCATATGATGCTGTGTTTTAGCTCAAATTTAACATCAAATATTGAATAAGGCAGTTTCTAAGTAAATTACTAAGCTAAAAATACTCCTTCAGCATAGCAAGAACTCCATCTTGTTTAAATAAATGGAAATTTGAACATCTTTGCTCAGATTAGCCTAAATAAGAAATTAGAAAAATGCAAACCTCCATTACAGGCAACAGGATTGATTTCATCTTTCTGTGGGAAGTAGCACAATATTGTCTATCGAGGAAAAGGATTCATTTCAAGTGATTCACCCATAATCGTGATGTCGAGCAATGTCCTACAAATAACAGATGCTTAAGCAAAACGATGTCTTTCTGGTGTACCAGGTAATTAAGCACATCCAAGGTGAATGATGACCAAGATACCACGAGTACAGGGGTGAGACTGACAGCCCATGTGTCTTTGAGCATCTAGCTACTACGGGTTATCTGGCACTACCAGTTCTTTCGTAGCTTGATGATGTTTTTACAAAAGTTTTCACTGCATTTACTTAACATTTGGCTGAGGAGTTCCGGAGGCTATAACACACTGCTCCACAGTTTTATTCTAAGTAAACCAACATTAGTTTTTCATCATGCAATATCTGAGTAATTTCTGTTTCCACGGAGGCAGTAACTATTACACTTTTAAAAGCTGTTGGAAGTGTGGGCAAAGCCTGAATTCAATTCCATAAACATTTACCATAGATCTTCCTTGAGTAAGACACGAAATGTCAGGTCCTGGATGTTCAGCTAATTCTAAAATCAACTCTTTCCAGTTTTCTTACATCAGTTACAGTCACTGACCACCAGAAGACAAATTTTAACAATTACCTTCAGTGTGAATGTCAAATCTATGAAGACATTATTTAAAAAAAAGAAGTAAATCAATAATGGGGGGAGGGGCATCTTTCAAAAAAAGAAAAACTTAAAATTTTATAAGGAAGAATTCAGAAATCCAGGCTCTAGAAATGGAAACGACATAGAATATATGTATTTTGCCCCTAGGTTTTAGATTCAACTATGACAGGCTGTCAGTAACTGAATTTTTTTTTTTTATTATTACCTGCCAGGTATTTAGGAAATTTCCATTGTTTAGCAAAAGGTAATTCTGAAATCAATAATACTTTACTAATTACATGCTGATAAATTTCTACCCGAAAAGCAACCATTACAATAATAACTTAAACCTCTCTAGGCATATTTTTATATCTAATTCAATTCAATAATTTTTTTACGAATAAAAGGACTCTCTAAAGCAAGTATGTATATTTAACTGCTACTAATGATTATAATTCCTGAAATCTATCAGGATTTCTTAATTCAGGATCCACGGACTATCCTTCCCTCCCCCCAAAACTGCACAGAAATGCCAGGCTATGAATACACTGATTTTCCCCCTGTGGAAAGAAGCCAGAGGTCCCATGATATTCTCGAAGGAGTACAGGGTGCAAGAAACAGGTTAAAATCCAGCAGCTTGGAATTTGCTATTTTGGGGTTTGTTTTTTTTTTTTTAAGCAGAAAGCTGTGAGAGCATTTTGTTTGTTCTTCTGAAAGATAAACAGAAAAAAGTATTGCGTACTTGACAAAACAGACGGAGTCTCAGAACAAGTCCATCCATGCGATCCTACCATCTTGGCGTCAGAAGGGAACCTTAATTACTACGAATCCAAAGCTCGGCCCAGCACTTAGGTCACCTCTGCAGCATCACTAGTAAGCAGCCACCCTGCCTTCAACACCTTTGTGACGGGGAACTCACTTGCTCAAGGCAGCCTGCCGTTCGGCAAGGAGGCAGTTCCCTGCTTGGTTCCTAATGGGTGATGAAAACCAGACGAGAGAACGACTACTTCTGAAAATCAATTGAAATAAGAAAGTACGTCCCACAGGGGTGGGAATGGTTTGTTTACTGCTGTATCCCCAGGTCCTAGAAAGGTGCTGAGTATACAGTAGGCTCTCAATAAGTGTTTGTTAAAAGAACAGCTTGTTGAACAGCTGCTGTTCATCTGGTAGCATCACTGGTAGAAAGCAATGCCTCTTTCACCACACAGTTCTTAGAAGGTGAACTGTGTCGACAACTCTAAAAAAATAAATATGTCCGAGTCCTAAGCCCCGGAACCTCAGAAGGTGACTTTATTTGAAAACCGGGTGCCAACAGAGGTAGTCAAGTAAAAATCAGAACAGTAGCGTGGGCTCCAATGCACTCTGACCCGTGTCCCTATAAAAAGGAGACATCTGGCAGGGAGGGAAGATGAGGTGAAGACGGAGGAAGAGACTGGAATTAGGGCCTTTGGGAAGCTGGAAGGGGGATGGACGCTCCCTTTCCCTACAGGTTTCAGAGGGAATGCGGCCCTGCCAACACCTTGATTTCACACTGCTCGTCTCCAGAACTCAGAAACAATAAACTTCCGTCCTTTCAGCCGCCCAGGTAGTGGTACTTTGTTCCGGCAGCCTGGGCAAATTAATCCGACAGAGGACAAGGTTAGGGCCCCAGAATCCGTCCCAACTGGGGCTGATTTACATTCCTGACACAGAGTCCTGTAACCTTTAAGGGGACCCTGAGACGGACGGTTCGTCTACGGCACAGAAGCGCTGAGTGATGGTGTCGGGGTGGACTGTCCCAGGTACCTTTCATACCCACGTCCACTCTCCCAGTCCCATCTCACTCCAGCTGCTGCTGCAGCCACCACTTCCGTGCAGCTGTCAACCAACATCACACAAATGCAACCGCCTAGGCTCCCTTGGGGCTGCTGCGTGCACCCCCCCATTCCTATTGTGGAGTGTGGCACACCCGCTTGGGACCCACATCTGCACACCCCCAAAAGCCTGGGACATGAACACCTGCGGGGCGACCCTGGTCTGATGGGATGGGAGGCAGTGGCGAAATGCATCACACTTTCACTGCACAGGCTGGCAGCTCTGAGATGCACTTCATAAGGCTCTTCAGAAAGTCCCTGGACGGGGACCTCCCTGGTGGTGCAGTGGTTAAGAATCCACCTGCCACATGCCGCGGAGCAACTAAGCCCGTGTGCCACAACTACTGAGCCTGTGCTCTAGAGCCCACGAGTCACAACTACTGAAGTCCATGCGCCCTAGAACACGCATGCCACAATTACTGAACCCGCACGCTATAACTACTGAAGCCTGCACGTCTAGAGCCCATGCTCCGCAACAAGGGAAGCCACTGTACTGAGAAGCCCGCGCACTGCAACAAAGAGTAGGCCCTGCTCACCACAACTAGAGAAAGTCCACACGCAGCAACAAAGACCCAATGCAGCCAAAAAAAAAAAAAGAAGCCCCTGGACTGAGCACCAGCAGCCCACAGCACTGCCCGACTCCTAACACCCCCCGGCCCTGCTTAGCCTCCATCCCTCTCTCACGCTCTCTGAGGTCACACCCCAAATTACCTACAAATAAGCCTCTGTCTCTGGTTCTGCTTTGAGGTGGAACCCAAGCTAGGACGAAAACCTCTTAAGACATTTTCAACACAGAACACAAACTCACTAGCTTGATTTTTATAAAACCTGAATCATTATACAAGTTTTCCCCCCATTCTAATCAGTTGAACGCTGCTCCCCTATAGAACTCGGTCCATTGGTCCTGCCTCTGTCCCTTGAAGTAGGCCACGTTCCTCTCTCTCCAGCAGAACTAGCACAAGAACTAATTTATGTCGCCATCTTCTTCACCGGTTACCTAACGGGTGCTCCTAGGACAGGATTCGATGACTTTACCAGCGCTTAGCTTGTCTGTGCTCCGTCCAGAGATGAACACGGTATTTTGGGTGTGGTCTGATCATATGCTTTCTTGACCAAAGAAACCATGAAAGCTTCAGCCAACCAAGGGCGTAAACAGATTGTCTGCATCAGAGGCTTTACTGCTGCAGATATTAAGTAAGGGCTGCAAGAAACGTTGCCTGGTAGAAACTTCTCTGGGCAGCTATAGGTAATGGAGATGCCCACTGAGCAAGCCCCGTCTTCAACATGTGCTCCTTATCACAGGGGTGGAGGGGCACGCAACACTTCACTCCAGCTCCCCCGGCGGCGCGAGCACGTGGTCTGTCCGTACTTGATCACAGCTTACGGCAGCTGGGGGATTGCTACCGAAGGCAGGCGGACACCCGCTGACCACTCGGAGCGGGCGCCCCCGAGTGTATTTTTTTATCATACAGGAAAAAAATTCAACCACTTTTTAAAATCCTCAATCAAGAGATGTGGATCCTTATATCTTTCTTTCTTGGAAAAGTTCCATTAAACCCAGAGATGTTTACTCTTTTTTTTTTTTTTTTCCCTTCTCCTGTGACCAAGGGGGCAAGACCAGCACCCAGAAGGAATTGACACTTGGGCCCCACTGAAGAGTAAGGGCCAGATTCAGGCTGATCCTCCCTTCCCCTTCGGCGTTCCCGTCCTTATTTTGAGCTGACCCTGTCACACATGTCCTAACTGCTCAACTGAGGCCTTATGATGAAGCATTATAAAGAATAAAACAAATTAAGTGCGTGTTGTGAATGTCCGTTGGCAAGTAGAAGAGCACGGTTCTTAATATGAGAAGTCAATTTAATAGAATTAAAGAGAAATATTTCGTCGAAGACAGAACAATTGCAAGGCGGGCTGTGCCGTCATCAAACCTGGGGTAGCTTCCGCAGTGGTATCAGAGAGGCGGCGTGGCTGTGTGACGTTCTGTAATTCCACAGCGAGGGCTGCTGTCAGCTCTGCACCATCAGATGTGTCAAGCCATTCAGACGGCTGGCCGGGACCACCTTCAGGACAACTGTCATCATTTCGGCCACTGGGAAAGCTGATCTGTTCCAAAGAATTCCCATCTCCCTGGAGCGAGGCACGCTCTCCCCGCTCTGCACTTTTCACTCCCTCTCGTGTCTGTCGTCTGCAACGTTCACACACCATGGGAAAGGCTGAGGCTTGAGCTAAATGGATGTGGGAGAAGACAGACCTGCTTATTCTGTCAATTCTGTTAAAAGTGTGGACACTGTCCAAGTGGGGCACACAAAGCCACGGCTTTGCAGAAATCCCTTCTGCTGTGCACTGGCAGCTGCGTCCTCTGCCAAAGGGCAGTTGGACAAAAAGGCAAATATTAATCGAACTCCCAAAGTGGGACAGAGTCTGTGACAAATGAAGGCGTCCCTCAGCAGCCTGGTCCGTGAATTGACCTATTTCCTACAAGGGTGCACCTGACACCAGCTCCTTTTCTACCTCTTCAGAAAAAACTTAATTCCTTCTGTGTTGGCGTCCATACAAAAGTGCCCACAACAAAAAGTTAAGAAGGTAAGTTTAAACTTTAGTTCTGGTGACAAAATGAAAGATAAGGAAAGTCACGGTGAACAAGACAAGGTGACAGACACCAGGCTGGGTGCTTTCACTTCGTCTCACTGAAGTCTTCCAAAGCTACGAGGCCAGGGTCATGGTGCCCACTTCACAGATGAGGAAACTGAGATTCACGGGTGAAGAACAGGGTACAAGCCCGAGTTAACAAGTTGAAAAGCACAGAAGTTTAAAAAAAAAAAAAAAAAGTGTGTCTTATTATCCAAGAAAGAATAAGGGCTCACGATCTAAAATGAAACTCGGGAGTGGACATACAAGCATGTTGCAGTCTTACTGTCCCAAGGCTTAAAAATTCTAAACAGCTTTCCCATCTCAGATGCGTCTTTTTTGGGTGCAGGGATCCCCACCTGTGTTAACATCCTCTTGCCCTCCCTGACTCCTGCCCTTGGCCGCCAGAGCAGCCTGTGTGGTTAGGAGATCCAGGAGGGAGCACTGGGCCCCTACGGCCCTGCCCTTCCTCTCCTCTTACAGAGGGAGAGCACACACCCCGCTCTGCTCTGCTGCCTGCTGCCAGGGTGGGCTCTGCCCTCAGGGGTGGTCTGGCAGGACCCGGCACCAACCCATGCCCCTGTCAAATTCTGGCGCTCAGGATCTGAGAGCCCAACAGCCCCCACGTAGAGGCCACGCTCCCCAATACCAGCTGGACCAGGCATCAAGGTGATACGCTAGCCTTTTGTTTGCCTTACAGTGTCCTATTTCTCACTTAGTTCATAACTTGGAAAAGGGGGAAAAAATGTGTTATTTGCTGGGGCCTTCAAACTCCCATACCTCTTTACGGGCGACCTGACCAATCTGAGCTTGGGTTCCTCTCACTAGAATAAAACGTTCTATGGACCTCACATCACCGTAATTTAAGAAAAGTGTGGCCACACATTTCAAATCAGTATGGAATTTATAAACAGATGGGATACCACAGCACACTATTAGGTTTTGTCTTCTAGACCCAAAAGAATTCACAAGTCACGTGATTAAGGCTCACTCGAGTGGTCTAAACAGAGAGCCGTGTAAGAGCCAACACCAAAGTACACACCCGGGAAACAAGATTCGAAAATTCTCTCACCACGTCCTGGGAGTCGAGTGAGCCTGTTCTAAGTCTGAATCCACACCACAAGCGAATCCTTTTTTTCAGCTCTGGGTGATTCCTTGTTTCACTGTATCACTATAATCTTTAAAAAGCATAGGCATATCGTGAAATCCCATGCTTTGTAAAAGATTCCATTATGAGAGTAATCATTATTGAACCTTTTAGCCCAGATGTAATTTCTTACATGTTACAACAAGTTTGGCACGCATTGTGAATTTCAGCCAAGGTTGATAAAGTTCAATAACTTGGCTAACCAACCATGTGTACTACTCATTATAGAAGTAATAAATAGATTCATCAAAATGGACATGAAAAAGCCATAAGAAAATCCGGTGCCATTTCCAGCCTGCTACCATAAAAGCACCTCTTGGACTTTAATATAATTTTATATACAGTTATCACACCTACCCATCATTCAATATCAGGCATATATAAAACAATCATCTACCTGCATTTGCATGCTGAATAAATTCGAGTTACAAAGGTGAATTCTCTACCCTAGAGATCTCGAAAGCTGCACCCACCAACACACACACGCTTCTATGTTCAACTCCTAAAAGAATTCACATCAAGTAGAAATGGAATCAGATGGACACGCCTACAAATGTCATTTTCCTTTCTATTATCTTTTTGGGTCAGTTTTAGCAGAAGTAGTTTAATTTTCCCCCCAGTAATACTTTCAGTCTAATTATTCTTTTAGCCTCTTGATAATTGAAAAATTTAGTAGAAAGAAAGGAAAGCCTGATTTAGATCAATGTCATGGATGGAAGAAAGAATCTCAGTTCACAGAACGGAAGAGCCTCCCATGATCAAGTGTACAGGAATTGACAGAGCTGGCCTCTAGGATCTGAATGCAATTAACAAAATTTCCTTTACTGGGATAAGAAAACCAGAGTGACTGCCTAGCTGAAAATCCAAGTTCTCCCTATTGCATTTCTCTCTCTTGTGCTTCTAAGAAGAAATGCGAACACTATTTCAGACATTCACTTTCAAGGAATCAAAAGCCTTCCCCTCTCAGAAGGAAGTCCTCCCCGACATCTGGTCAACCACAGTGGAGCTGGCTGAGGCAGGGCTTCCCTGGTGGCACAGTGGCTAAGAATCCGCCTGCCAATTCAGGGGACAAGGGTTCGAGACCTGGTCCAGGAAGAGCCCACATGCTGCGGAGCAACTAAGCCTGTACACCACAACTACTGAGCTTGTGCTCTAGATCCCGTGAGTCACAACTACTGAGCCTGTATGCTGCAACTACTGAAGCCCATGTGCCTAGAGCCCATGCTCCACAACAAGAGAAGCCACCACACTGAGAAGCCCGTGCACCACAACGAAGAAAAGCCCCCACTCGCCACAACTAGAGAAAGCCCCCACACAGCAACAAAGATGCAACACAAAAATAAAAAATTTTTTAAAAAAACAAAAAAGTCACGCTGCACATTTCAAACGCTGCCCTGTACTTGCTAATCCTCTGCTGGGAAAACAGCTCCTCCACTCCGAGAGGTGAACCCGATGGGGGGAGTCTACACCCTACTTCTCAGCAAGGGCCTGTCTTCATCCACAGAGGACAGTGGAGCCAGCTGTGTCTACACTGCAGGGTCTGCACCAGTCCCCACGCCCTGGCTTTGGGATGTTTCAGTGTACAGGCAACACCTCTCCCCTCTATCTGTGCATCACTTCTGCCCTCTTTCATTTCACTGGGCCAACAGCACCGTATACCAGAAACTGCCTCTTGCTGCAGTTTAATGCTTTCTTCTGGCTTTTCTCTCTCGACTACATTGGCACAGTGGGGTCACTGTGTGACAGTATTATAAATGTCCTTGTGCTCTCCTGGTTCTTTTCACATTTACCATGGAAGAGAAAAAACACACCATCCAGCTTTCTAAAAACCAAAGTTACGCTCCTCACGACAAGGAAGATAGTCCCTGGTATGAATTACAAACAGCACCTAAATCATCACAACCTGTAGCCAAATAATGTGAGGTTTTAACTCGGCCTGAGCAGAATATCACAGCGGTGGAGTGCTTTATTTTCTCAAAGAGTTGGCAACTGCCGGGTTCTTCCAAGAGCTTAAATACCTTAATGACAGATACTGATGTTCAGAAAGATTAAAGTAAAATATGAAACTAAACAGAGAACGGAGAGATGAGCCAGATTCGGGCCCTGAATCACGGAAGGAAAGAAAAAGCAAACTCTCGCACCTACTGTCCTCATGAAAAAAAAGGTTAAGGAAACTAAGCAAAGAGGGTCTAACGGTTCCCCAAAGATCGAAGGAAAAGGTAAAATTCAGCAGGCATTACGAGCATTATACGCGCAGAGAACAGTCTTTGTGATGCGCACACTGTCGTTTACTGCAGAATTAAGAGTTAAGGGTATGTTTCTAGATGAAGATTTCTGATAGCTACGCAAAAACACTCTCAGGAAGAGCAGACACTTCTCCATCATGGGCTTTATTTAAAACAAAGCCAGCCTGCGAGCATGTTGACTCTGAGATCCAATACTAATATTTAAGCAAACAGCTAAGTCAACATGAACAGTGTTGCTGTTTCTTATTTGTCACAAGAGTTGACTCTCCCCACTGTCAGGAACGTACACACACACACACACACACAGCCGTACAATATAAAGTCACTGTCAAAGGGAACAGTCAATGAACGTTTAAGAAAACACACAGGGCTCCCTAATACCTGTGCAAGATGTACAAAATCTGTTAGCAGGACAGAAGCACTGTGGACTCGGAATCGCTTATCCCTACACGTGGCAGCTCTGCCGTGTTCTGTTCTCTGCCCGGCCCAGCCTCCTGAGTGCACCCCGCGCTTCTGTAAGCCGGCATCCCCAGGATCAGCCTCCTGTGATGTGCAATCTGGAACCTTGAGGAGGAGTTAGTTTGAAACTATTTCACTTTCAGGTACTTCTCTGTGGGCAGCTTAAACAGAACACGTGATGACTGGAGTTGTGTCCTCTGAAAAGTGAAACACCATTAAATTCTTCAAACAAAACCCCCTTTGTAGTAACGAATACATGAAATCTAGAATTCACTCCTAAAGACCGAGCGTGCCGTCCTAAAATTTTCAAAATTCTGCAATTCAGCTGATGTTTAACTATTACATAATGGGTGATAAAAAAAAATTTGCTTGTAATTTGTCAATCCAAATACCATCCCAAGATGTGACCACTTTCCCTGCGGCCTCGACAGAATGTAAAATGCTAAGTCTAGGCGACGATTCTCTACCTCGTGGTCAAATAAGACTGCGCTGTGCAGCTGCCGCACCATTTGAGGAGCTAGAAAACGAATCGGAGCAAAGAAGAATCGTGGCGATTATAAAATCTCGCTGGTGTACACTGTCAGATTAACAACAGCATCAGCAGAGCTCAGCTATACCATCGGCAGCACGAGGAACGGACGGCTGAGAGCTCGAGGGCTGAGTGAAAACACGCAGTGAAGCACAGAAGCCAGTTACAGGAGAGCCCGCTGGGACCGTGAAAGGAATCTGTCCACCAAACAAAATGAGTAAGCATGCCTCTCCAATGAACTGCTGATTTTTAGCAGTTCCTATCTAAGTGGTATGTAACTGCTTAGACTGTCAATATAAACGTCAAAAGGCAGAGAAGAAGCTATAAAAAAAAAAAAATCCTACCACAAGGCAAGCAATGGAACTGTGATTAACACCAACGACAGCTAAGCGATGGCACCGGACCACAGATCCACGCTCTGTTCAAGTGGATGGGGACTTTTCACTCACCCTGTGCCCATTCGCAGGTTTCGCGGTCCTTTACGGTGACTCAGGAGAGGTGTAAGTGGAGATGACGCTTAAGAAAAATCAGAGACTAATAGGAAGACTTAAAAAGCATCAGTCAGGAGCGCAAACATCGTCTTTAAGTTACAGGAACCTATCTGGCGGTTCATTTGCAGACGTCTTCTCAAGAATTAAACAAAAAGGCTTTAGCATCCAGTACTTTTAAATACTAACAGAGGAACACAGAAATAGTTAGAAACTACCCAGAGGCACCCATGTGTACGGGGAAATGTGTGGTTTAAAAAAAAAAAATTCTACCATAAAGCAAATAAATGTTCTCTAGAAGCAGAAAGGTCAAGTGGCTGATATTTTGGTTAGTCTGCAGCTCCAAATGAGCACGGTATCCTGTCTGCTTCAATGCTGCGGAGTTGGCACCTAGTTCTCAGTAGTCAGTCAATGTTTGCTGACTGCACAAATGATGGAATTAAGGGTATGTCTGTGCCTATGAGCCAGCCGGCCCTCTCTCTCCACACAGCCTTCATCCCCGACCCTAAACCAGGGTTCTAGACTCAAGCATCCACGAGGACCAGGCAGGTAACAGGACTTACGCATGGGAAAACAGCCTTGCCTAACTTAAGGGAAAAAGCCTCAGTGCAATTCTGCGTGCTGGGCACGGGGCCCAGTGTTACCTGCTCTTCTGATTTTTTCTGAGAGTCAGAAATCAAGATTACTGTTAACTAAACTCTCCTGATTTTAACATGCTGGCAATTAATCTAAAACAAAACAGAAAAGACCACAGGCCATTTCTGCGTGGACCAAACACACCACCTGGGGGCCAGATCCAGGCTACAGACCCCAGTTTCCTCTGTCCTGACTGGGAGACTCTACTCTTGACCACACGGGCCACGACTGGAGGAATGAGCAAGTGTGAGAGGGTCCCCTCTCCCTTAATCACTGTCACGTGATATGAAGTCACTCAGCAGCACCACAGTGAGTCCCGGACACGTAGACACCATCCTGTTTCAGACAAACTCCGACTGGAGGACAAGAGGCCTCGTAGGGCTGCTCCTTTCTAGAAAAAAAAAAATTCACCCAGTCCAAAGAACCAGTTAGGGAGGGGAGAGGTGGGGACAGAAGACTTGGAAGCTGTAGGTGAAGCATCCTTGCAGATAATCCATCACCTTCTGTGGTACCTGAGGAGTGGCCCCCAAAGATGCCTGCATCTCTGGAACCTGTGAATGTCACCCTGCGTGGCAGAAGGGACTCTGCAGATGTGATGAGGATGAAGGTCTTGAGATGGGGAGATTATGTTGGCTGGTCCAGGTGGACCCCAGGTGATGAACAGTGTTGTTGTAGGAGGGAGATCTGTCTACACAAGAGGAGGAGGTGGTGCGATGCGGAGTGACATGCTTTGAAGGTAAAGGAAACATCCACAGGCCAAGCTTCTAAAAAGGTGAGGAAACGGAGTCTCCCCGAGAGCCTCTGCAAGAAGCCGGCCCTGTCGACAACCTGACTTCAGCCAGTGAGACTGAGTTTGGACTTCTGACCTACAGAACTGCAAGCAAGCAAGGTGGTGCTGTTTTAATAATTCAGTAAACGTGTAAGGAACATAAGGACAGATGCACGGGTGTGCCCTCAGGTAAGTGGGAGAGTCCCACGATGACATGCAGACACCACTGGTTTCCTCCAGTCAAGTCCCTCCCCAGACAGGCCAACAGGCAATAAAAGAGAAACACCAGGGAAACCGCCACTGCCAGGCACGGTACAGAAAGGCCCTCAGGCACAGAGACCTGCGGCTCCCAACTCAGCTTCTTAGGCTGAAAGGATGGTATCCTTTGCCAAAAGTCTGCCTCTGCTCCCTGACTGAGACGTTTCCCCGGATGGATGTGTTAAAAGCGCTCTCTACCTCGTCAAACACTCAATCTGGGAACTGTACACGGACTTGGAATGGAAACGTCCTTTGCTAATAGATGAAGTTGTAATGGCATTTCTTTTCCTTTTTTTTTTCCCTGGTAATGTCACTTGGAATACAGTGATGATCTCTCGGCTGATAGAAGCTTCTCAAACCCAGCTGCTGAACGGAGAAGCCACGGCCACTCTCCTGTACAACACACAGGGCAGGAAAACTGAAGGCGGTCAGCGGACCTTATACTGAGAGGTGCATCCTTACAGCCACTGGTGGCTGACACGGTAGAGTCTCTCCGCTGGAAACAGATGATTTTCATTCTCTCGCTTCATGTGATCACCAGGAAAACAGCTTCCAGAATGGATATGCGGCTGGCAAATGTGCTGATATTACATAAGCCAACAGCACCCAGTCACTCTCCCCGTGTGCATCTGTATTCCCTGGGCACTGTGAGCAGAGATGAGGTAGGGCCTGGGCAGCTGAAACATACGGCAACCAGAAACTGTGCTGCCCGAGAGCCAGCAACATTTTCACCTGCGAAACCTCACAGTCTGTCAACCCTGGGTGGGCCAGCATCACCACCAAACCGAGGGCCCAAGGCTCAACAAAGTTACCTGAAGTCTGGTTACCTTTCTGAACCCTGGAGAAGATATCTGCTGACACCTCTGAGTGGGTCCTAACAAATAATGATCAAGAGATCCTACTGTATCCCATCCACCATGGAATTACATTACGCTCTTCCTCGCCCTTCTTCCAAACCTAGAGCCTCGTCCTGTAGGATTGTCTTTCCTGACAACCTTTTCCCTCAACTGCAAGCAACCACATAAATCCTACAAGACTCTTCACGACTGCATGTGCATGTTGTTTTATTTTATCCTGACAAAAGGGTAGGTGACAGCACCCCAATGTTCACTGCAGCACTATTTACAATAGCCAAGACACAGAAGCAACCTACATGTCCATCAACAGATGAATGGGTAAAGACGTGGTACGTGTATACAATGGGATACGACTCAGCCATAAAAAAGAATGAAATAACGTCATTTGCAGCAACATGGATGCAAGCAGAGACTATCACACTAAGTGAACTCAGACAGAGAAAGACAGATGCTATATGATATCACTTACATGCGGAATCTGAAAGAGTGGTACAAGCAAACTTCTTTACAAAACAGAAATAGAGTCAGATACAGAAAACAATCTGCTGGTTACCAGGGGTAAAGGGAGAGAGGGAGAAAAGGGGAGATGCGGGTTGACACGTCCACACTACTGTATATAAAATAGATAACTAATAAAGACCTACTGCATAGCATGGGGGGAACTCCACCCAACACACTGTAACAACCTATAAGGGAAAAGAATCTAAAAAAGAAAACACATATGTGTGTGTGTAACTGATCTGCTTTGCTGTACACCTAAAAGTAACACACCATTGTAAATCAGCTATACTCCAGTATCAAATCAGTAAAGAGTGGGTGACAAAGTGTGAGTCTCTTGATCTTACAGATGAGGAGAGGAAAGCTCGAGACAGCTAAGTGACCAGCCACAGGTCACACACGCTAATGTCCACCTGACTCACAGCCACTTCTCTTCCTAACATGTTCCCATGGTCTCCAATAAAACCCATCATACCTTCACAGGTGCTGATAAAATTCTACTCACACACTGAGATGTTCTTCGGCAGGCTAAAGCGAATGTGACAGCTAAGCTGGACGTTTATACTTAATATTCCAGGCAGTCCTGTAAACCATCACAAACTCAAGTGGACCAGAGCTCTGATGCCAGATTCTTAGAATGAAGACGTTACTGTGATGTTACATTTAAGGTTAATAGTTTTCCTTCCTCTCTTCCTCCCAAGTTTAATAGATCTTTTTTTCTTTCTTGCCTGCAAGAAAAATAACCTTGTCCTTTTTTTTTTTTTTCTTTCTTTCCTTTCTTCCTTTCACTTGATTCTTTTCTCTGGATTCAGCGACCATCTGCCCTCCAACCAAAAAGAATATCTAAAATGCTTCCTTTCATACCAAAGACAAGTAGATGCCTACAACAGTTATTGAGAAAGGTTGTGTCCGGGCACACTCGCAGATATGATGGCCTCCTTTTGAGGATGTGAGAACCAGGAAGCTCGGAAAATACCAAACTAATGTCAGTAACTCGATCGCCTTGCTGCCCGCCCCCGCCCCAACCCGGTTCCCAAAACACCCACAGTGTGTTGAGTGCCTGCGGTACAGGGCCGACAATTCCTTGGGCGTTCTGGAGTTCCTGTCTTCAACAACCTTGCAACGTACAGACAGTGTCCATGTTTCATAAATGCAGAACAAGAGCTCAGAGAAGCAAAGTAACTGGGCCCAAGTCACTGGGATGGGATGTGGTCGTGCCAGGTTTGGAAACTGGGTCACGTCTGCTTCCCAAACCCTGATCCCTCGCCCTGCACCCTGCTGCCTCTCCAGATAGAAACTCACCACCTATCAGGCCTTCCCTGACTGTCAGCAGAGCTATTTTCAGCAGCGGTACGATTTCACCTCGCGGGAGCCAGGCTCCTCAAATGAGATCATGCACCGAACAGCTCCGATGAGGGGTTACTACCATTAATAGAAGATCTGAGGGGAAATCTGCAAAACCCAAGAACCGAATGTCGCCTACTGCGTTATCTGGGGACTCAACTTCCACTGTAAGCTGGCCGATCTTGAGTTTTCTGGGATGCTCCCTGCTGGAATGCAGGTACGAAGCAGCGGTGCCCGTGATTTGTAGCTGGTGTAAGAGATAAGACATAGGCTTACAAGTTCTTAGTGAAGCTGACTGGGGAGTGAGGCCAACTTTCTTCTCACGAGTTGCCCCTGGGTCGCAAGACTGAATGTGTACTTAGACACTTTCAGATAAGTTAACTTCTGGGACAGAGGGACATTTTGAAAATTAAATTATGCCACAAGAATCAAGCAATCGATTAGCCATCAACACAGATCCAGTAGTTACGCGTGTAAGACGGAAAGGCAATTCGTAAAAGAATAAATACAAATGGCCGAACATAGGGCAGGCTGATCAATCTAATCATCAGAGACGTGCACATTTATGGGATACTGTTTAAAAAAAGATAAATGCCAAGACTGGCAAGGATGGCAAATGGACGTTTAAATTGGTACAAGGGGTTTCCCTGGTGGTGCAGTGGTTAAGAATCTGCCTGCCAATGCAGGGGACACGGATTCGATCCCTGGTCCGGGAAGATCCCACATGCTGCGGAGCAACTAAGCCCCGGCACCACAACTACTGAGCCTGCACGCTAGAGCCCGAATGCCACAACTACTGAGACCATGTGCTGTAACTACTGAAGCCGTGCACCCAGAGCCCGTGCTCCGCAACAAGAGAAGCCACAGCAATGAGAAGCCCATGCACCACAATGAAGAGTAGCCCCCACTCACTGCAACTAGAGGAAGCCCACATGCAGCAAAGACCCAATACAGCCAATAAATAAATAAATAGGCACAAGCTTCTGGGGGTATGTTTTGACAAAACCAAACAGGATTTTAATGTCAGGAAACAAATCCCTTGACTCAGCGATTCCACTTCCAGAAAATAAAACTACAGAATAGCCGCAGACAGGCACAAACATTTAATAACAAAATGTTCATCTCCATTCCATGGCTACCAAAATGCTGAAATTCACCCAAATGTGCCACAGAGGGAGAACGGTTAGAACCATATATTGTGGTGCAACCACTTAAGATGTCGTAGAATATTCTACGGCAGGGAAAGATGCTTATGACCAGAGTGAAACAGAAAAATCACAAATGAAGGGAAGGGAAAAATGCTGAGACTCACATATGCCCCAAATTGACCGTTACTTCTTGTTGGTAACAATTTGGGGTGATTGTTTTTTCTTATCTACAGTCATGTTTCTTTGTACTCATCTGCATTTTCTAAGCTTTCCAGAAGGAATACATGTTTTATAACAGTAACAAATAATTCTAGCCTAACACCTGGCATATACGTGAGTTTGACAAATGCCAGCTCCCGTTCCCCTAATTCTTTCCCAAAACTTATTTTACGATAACGCCAAAGGGAAATTTGATAAAGTGCCAGTGTACTAACCCACGATCGTCCAACAGTTCAGAGGTCACATCAAGCCTCGCCCCTCCCAACAGACACCACGCTTAGCCCAGAGCCCGGCACAGAGCGGGCTCTCAGAGATTCGTTAAGGTAACTTCATCGACTTCAGACAGACGGGATAAGCTGCTTGGGAGGCGCTTGGGCAGGACTGAGCACCACTCCCCTGAACAGGGCAGCAGCAAGGAGAAGGGAGAGGGCCCCAGGCACGGAGTCCGAAGCTCTCTACTCTAGTTCTACAGGCACCCACCGCTCAAGAGCTGTGTGACCTCGGGCAAGTGACCTCACCTCCCTGTGCTTTCATCCTGACACGAGTTCAGGGTACCTGTGAGCCCTGTGGCAAGAATTAAATAGGACAACCAGGAGAGAATATTCGTAAATTCTAAAGAGCTATGGATAGAAGACAAGATGATGGTGACCAATAAATATTAATCTGGACTAATGAAGTACATTGCTGAGGTAAGGGTGAAAATGAAAAATGTTTTATTCGTTTTAACTTCAGTTTCCATACAACTACACAAGCAACTTCTGTGATTCTGATTTTTGTCCCTCTTTCCAGGAGATCATTCGTTCCAATGAAAGGCCTAGTTCCACCCCCCCTTGCTAGTCCTCCCATCCTACCCTAGGGAGGAATATTAAAAACACTGGAATGAGGTCCCCCCCCCCAATCTCACACACACCAACACTCCCCCCACCCCCCTCACTGGGAGCACACTGTCTTAGATTTCCTCTGTGAGTCTAGTGAGGAGACCTTGATTTGCTGTCAGAGACAGCACCATCTCAATGTGAAAGCACTGAGATCCAGCCTGGTAAACAAGTAACACAGATCTGAAACCACTAGATTCCAGCCCCGTCACACAACTCATTAAACAGGAGCACGCTTCCCATTTAGCTCATTTAGGGCGGGGGGGCCATGCAGGTAAAGACTGGCCCTTCAGGAAAGGCAGTGTTAACATATTAAACCAAAGGAAGGTCGTGAATTCAGGAAAGAAACTCTAACTTTTGGAATTGCCTTTTGATCAATCTACCAGAGACTTCACGTAAGAGATCTTTGCAAGAAAGCCCTTCTACGGACCCGCTAGGTAATATTCTGGCAAAGGCTGAGCACTCAACGTTTTGTGTACATACTGCAGAAAATGACAGAAGGACGTGGGCTGCATCCTTCCGTCTCCTAAGGGAGCGGTGGTCAAGGCAGTTCCAACAGTCGGCACGCCTCCCATTATCAAGTCTGGAATAATTCCCACAACAGCCATCTAGTTTTCACCATTTTTTATTGGGTAGACAACAAACACATCTGTAAACGAACAAGCAAAACATTCTAACTCTGGTGAAGGAGTTTTGCGCTGTGACGAGTGTATTCACGATGCTTCCTGGCTCTTTCACTTTCGAGAGAGAAAAAAGTAAGTTGCTGAGAAAAAGAATATAAATAAAAGTAAGCCATATGGTGTATTCATTTTGTCCTCGTTTAAAATTTGAAAATAAGGAGTTTTATACAGCCAAAATGGTTTTCTTTTCTGGGCCAAAGTTCTATTCAAAAGCTGAAACATACAATTAACGGGTTGCCTCAAATTTTGGTTACAGAGCCAAAACAAAAACTACCCTCCTTAAGATCACATAGTGCAGATACTGGCTGTTTGCTTCATATTAAGTGTCTGGTTTGATATGGCCTCTTAGTTAAGAAACATATACTAAGCCCAAAAAGACACAGTCTGTTCTGCTGCAAAAACATATCATTATGAAACAACCTAGTTATAATAAATTATATAACACCAGGTAGGCTGGGGGGAGGGGGCAGGGAAACTCTATATTCTTAGGAAAATACTATCAGATCACCAAGGCCTTCTAAATGAACCTTAAATGGAGGCTTTAATATTTAAATATTACAATTTCCACTTAGGGGAAAAAAAAAAATCACATTATTGATAGGCCAGCACACTCAAAACCAATAATGTCATGAAAACACATGCCCTTGTGTCGTTTGGCAGAACAGGCTGCTCTCTGAGCACAATGGACCTTTTTATTAAATGAATCTCTTCATCCCTGGTATGAAATATATGAAATACCAGGGAAAAAAGGGGGGGAGGGGGGGAGGGAGGGGGGAGGGAGGAGGGAAAGAAAGAAAAAGAAATAAACACGACACTAGTAACAGTCTTCAGTTTGAACTCTTTCACCAGGAAGGACCAGACCTAAAAGATAACGTTAGAAAAGTAAAAGGCGTTATTTAACAAAAATGAAAGCAAGACCGGCTGAGAGGAAGAAAACTGTATTGAGATGCAACCGCTTTTGTTTGACTATATCAAAGGGCAACAGAGCCCTCTAGTGGAGAAAACATATAAATCTACGCGAGGACACTTCTCTTTCAGGTAATTTACACAAAATGCACAGAACCCTTTCTATCGTGACAATTGCTACGTCACCGTATTATGCAAAAGAAAGAAATCAAATTTTGTAAATTGGGTATTAAGTAAAATAACTGCCAAAGTTTCAAATTGGATACAACACTTGTAGTCTCAATTAGGGCAGAAATATTTTTCAGTGTTCTCTTTACGATTTTTGAACCACTCTGGCAATGAATAGCAGCTTGTGTGAGCCTCATTTGCTACACTGACACTATAGCAAATAAAATCTCAACCTACATGCAAGTGTGAAATTCAACTGGCCTCATGTGACAAAAAAGTTTCCGTTGATATCTAATGAGGTACTTATTTTTTTATTATTATATATTACATACATTTTTTAAAGAAGTGTTTTAGATGTGATTACAAAATTATGAGATGGGGCTTATTAGAATATGTCAAACGATCTCTTCCTTTAGATATACAGCTTCTCAAATACTCTGATCGTGTGAGTCCCACATACATTCACTGCCTAAGAATATTTAAATGTAAAATAGGTTACTTCGTAAGGCACTAATTCTCAATTTTTATGTAATATTATTCAAGGACTTCTTCCAATACTGTCAAAAATCTCAGTCGTTTCTCCGAACAAATAATTTCAAAATCATTTTACTTACAATACACGGGCCTTATTTTAGCATAAAAGACAAATGGTCACAAATGTTTTCAATTTAAAATGGGAGTCTGAATTCCCAAAAGATTATTCAGATTATTCCAGAAAATCGTCCTCTACTTAATGAGCACCAGGTTCTTAAAAAGAAGATAAACATCAACATCCCACTAGCTTAAGTCTTGACAACCGGAAAGGAAATTATGATTGGGCATTTCAAGATCCCAAGTGTGATGACCCCGTATGAGTCAGTTTTAGCCAAGAAAATTATTTTAAGGTGGCCTGTGGCCTTAAATTTATGGGATCTTTTTGAATAAGGGGGAAAAAAGTCAATGGCATGATTTAGGCCAGAAGGCAAGATTTAGTAACACTAGGTGTGGAAAAGCAAACAAAGATCGGAGGATGGAAAGGAAGAGAGTCTGATTCCTTTTGTCAAGGGTGGGTTTAAAATCTTAAGAATGAACACACTATTCTGTACGAAGAAAAGCACTTTTCTTGTATTACCGCAGAACTGGTAGAATTTACACCAGATACGAATTCATCATGGTGATGATTTGTAGGATCCAAGAACATGGCAACTACATTTCACACCGTAATTTCAACACGTGATTTTGGAACTAAGACCCCAGGCTCTGAAACCCAGGCTCTCTAAAGCTAAAACAACCCATTTCAACAAACTACAACATTTGGGCCTTCCCGCATGGAAATCTGATACCGTCATTTTGTTTCAAGAACAAATCTGGGGCTGACTTTGATAGCTTGAGAAAATACTTTTTACATCTCAAAGCGTATAAATTTTGGCATATAAGTGTGTGTACACACATTGTTAGAAGCCCTGTAACAAACCTTAGGGGGGTTTATTATATATAACATAAATACCAATAGAAAATTGAAGTGTCAGTCCTAAAACACATTTTACTGGTACACACTAAGGTGGCCAGCTTCCATTTATTCAGGAGAAAAAACAGTTTTGTTCTTGTTAATGTGTTCTGTGACTCAAAAATTGAAACCAGGCCAGGCTATTTCGGATTTAAAGTCACAACATTTGTGGGACTTCGCTAGTGGTCCAGTGGTTAAGACGCCACCTTCCAACACAGGGGACGTGGGTTCAATCCCTGGTCAGGGAACTAAGATCCCAAGTGCCGCGGGGCAATTAAACCCGCGTGCTGCAACTAGAGAGAAACTTACAACGAAGAGCCCACACACTGCAACAAAGACCCAGTGCAGCCAAAAAATAAATAAATAAAATAAAAAAAATAAAGTCACAACATTTGAGACAGCCCAGTGTTATGAGGATTCAAAAGGTCAAAGAAATTTTTCATCCTGACTACACTCAGAAAGGGATTTAAACACCAAACTTTAACCACTACTGGTTTAAGACAAAGTTAGGAAGAAAGCGTTCTCATCACTGCCAGGGAACCTGCGACTGAAAATGGCTCAGTTGTGCATACGTGTTAATACTTTTTCAGTGGGTGTTTTGGCGGAACCTGGATTTCACTCCTTAGGTGCCACGATGATCAATCCTGCAGCAAGCTGCACGGTCTCCAGCAAACGTTCCCGCTCACAGGAGACAACGCACAGGGCACTGTCCCACGTTTAGGCGTTCGGTTAAGCCCTCGTAGGAAGGGTCTGCATTTGAGGAGCCCGTGACAACCCTCAGATTCGAGAAGGCAGCATTTTGTACTGAGCCATTTATAGGCAAAGTCAAGTCCGCTCGGTTGAGAGGCTGAGTCTAGAGAAGCAGCTATGGGATCACGCACAATGGCAACCCCCCGCCCCAGCCTTCAAGACCCCCTCTCCTGACTTCGTATTAAGGTCTGCATTTAATGATCACCATGTTGAAGCCATGTCCATTTTTTTTTTTTTTTAACCAAATCAGAGCCACCGAGCCACTAACTCCAGATCACATGGACACCTGCCCCTTCCTGCCCAGCGCTACGCTGAGCAGAAACAGAAGTGAACTCCTCCCTCGCCTCTCCCACTTAGCCATGGGGATCGGGGCTCCGGGCCTCGTGGTCTGCTAGCAGAAGCTCTGGATGCACAGGTGACTTGCCCCTGGACACTGAGATGCTGAGCTCCACAGAGAGAGGTCCACAAGCTACAGTGCTCAGTCTAAAAAGTTCTTCAGGTTCAGAACGCTGCTTAGAGCTCAAGGAGAGAAGAGCGTTAGTTTCGGAGGCGGCAAAGTCCTAAGGCCTGCAGCTCCCTAAAGCTGGGGAACAGAGGTGAGGTCGCAGGTGCAGGCACTGGCGGGACATCCCCAACAGACAGGTGTGATGTGTTGCCCCCATCTTCCCGTGGCCTCGGGCATCCACTGCATCTACATTTTACCTAACTTGTGGCTGACTCAGAGCATGCTGGGGTGATCTTATTTTGAAAGGGATTAGACCATCTGATGCAGGGCTAGACAAGCTTTTTCCATTAAGGGCCAGACAGTAAACATTTAAGGCTTTGCAGGCCACAGGGTCGCTGCCGTAATTATGCAACTCTGCTGGTCACATGAAAACAGCCACAGACAAAATGGAAATAAACGGGCATGGCCGTGTTCCAGTAAAACTTTACTTGCAAGATCCGGAGGCGGTCAGATTTAACCCAAGGTCCGCAGTCTGCAGACTCCTCATCTGGACAGCTGAATCCAGTCAACAGCAGTATCTGCCTACAAACTCCCAAGACTCAAAACGCTTTATTCTGACATTTCCTCAGAATCCTTCTACCAACCAGAACCAACCCGATCTTTGTAAGCTGAATTAAGCAGAAGTCCCTCCAGCTGCCTTAGGAATACAAAATATCCAAAGTTCAAAATACAGCTCTGTATCACTTACAGCCGGGGATTGGGGGGGGGGGGGGGGGGACAAGGATGACAAGACAAAACCTGCATGGAGGCCACTCTGAAGAGGGCCGTGTCCTGGCACAACCCTGCCATCCACCAGGGAGGGTGTCCTCTGTCACCCCCGAGTGTCCCCTTCCACAGCAGAGGGCCCCCCACCCCATGGCAAATCCGACAGAGCGATGCCTTGTGGGGAATTCAAACAAACGAACAAAAAAGAATCACTGGAAACAGCAGATGTGTAAACCAAGCTTTGTAAAGCCAATTAGGTTAACCTATGTTTTTAGCAGTGGAGTCACTACTCTCCAAGTAAAGACTGGTATGTTTTGTAACAGCTCCCTCTGCTCCCAAGAACATGGGCATCCACGAGGCTGAGGACTGGACGTTTCCCATGCAGGAACCGGGCTCCCCTGAGCGGCAAGAGGAAAGTGCAGGCCAACATCACTCAAGCTTTGAGAGAAGATGACTCCTGCACGCCCAGGAGTGTTGAAGATGCCCGATTCACTCTGCACTCAGCTGTTCCATTTGAAAGGGGCAGAAATAGAGTGGTGATAGCAATTTCTAAATTGGCATGTTTCATAGTTGAGGAGAAGGAAGGACTTTATCTGGAAGGCACAGACTACGCGGACAAGGACACTCTCTAAGGCAGCCGCGTGGGATATAAAAGCTGCCTTAGTGACGATGGAAAAGCCACGGGCCTGCCTTCGGCTCCTTTCTTTAAGCCTGATGCCACAGCTGTGGTGCGAGAGTTAGTTGCGAGGATTTGATTGCCTGGAATGTTCGGTCTGATATTATTTCAAAAATTAAGAATAGAAATCTCCGGTGCTCCCCTGGACGCGGGCTTCTCGAGGGTGGAGGGGCCACGGGGCGACCAGGCAGCGCCGAAGGCAAGTAAGATTCAAGCTGGGGAAATGGGGGGTAGAGGGGGAAGCGCCCTGAGACCTTCCCCAACCTCCCTCTCAGCCTGAGCGGTACGACTTTCCACCACATGCAACTGGGCCACAGGCACCTACCTGCAGGGTCCTCAACACAGATCAGGGATCTCAGGAAGGGGAAGTGGGAGCTGCGAACAGGCACAGGGTTTCCTCTGAGTGGTCCAAGGTCCACTCTGAACAACACCACGTTTATTCTCAGTGTTTCAGAACCTCCTCCTCCCCCCCGAACATGATTCGATAACCAACCAAACCCAGCTCTTTGTGTGTTCAGAACCAACACCTTTAGTCCTGGGTTACGGTGTCACAGGCCTGACGTGGCAAATCTTCGGCAGAGCTTCAGCCAGACCGGAAGGTCTGCCACGTAACATCAGACAAGAGCCAAGTGTGAACACTTACGCACAAACCATCAGTAGTCACTTTTCTTACTAATGAAAGGAAAAAACTGGCTAGCCACGAGATTACAGGAATGAGATCTTTTAGTTAATTCTCTGAGTGTTAAATAAAAAGAGATATTCAATACTGTACTCAAGGCCTTATTTTCTCGTAATTATTCTACACTGTCTTGGTCCACACCCTCAACGTAACAGTAGTCAACGCAATCAACACAACATATCGTTTCCAGCATGACTGAGGATCCAGCCGTTATTTTTCATATAGCAGCATCAGTTTTCTCTATCGATGACAAGCAGACAGAATTAACCCCAACGTGGTTCAGAAAACTGGACTGAACACATTCTGAGTCCAGGATGAGGTCTGAGAGTTGATTTTAAATAAATCCCTTTCAATTAAAAAAAAAAATTCCATGTGCTTCCTTGCCTTAATAGACAGGTACAGTCAAAAGATCTGCTCTGGGGCTTCCTAGGTGGCGCAGAATCCGCCTGCTAATGCAGGGGACACGGGTTCGATCCCTGCTCCAGGAAGATCCCACATGCCGTGAAGCAACTAAGCCCGTGCGCCACAACTACTGAGCCTGCGCTTTAGAGCCTGTGAGCTACAACTACTGAAGCCCATGCGCCTAGAGCCTGTGCACCACAACGAAGAGCAGCCCCCACTCACCGCAACTAAAAGAAAGCCCGCGCACAGCAAAAAAGACCCAACGCAGCCAATAAATTAAATAAATAAATAAACTTATTTAAAAAAAAAAAAAAAGATCTGCTCTGGGACTGTAGCTTGTTAGATTTTAGACACTGTACTATATAACAACTGATCCTCTAAGAATGTATGTCACCTACACTTACCCTGATGATACCAGGGAATGTTTCTGAAAGTTCAAGAAGGGGTCGCCGAAAATTAAGCAAGACAGAGAAAGAAGTGCAGGGGATACACAACTGGGTGAGGAGACAAAGCTCGTGAGCGAGAAGGCTGGTGGGGGCGGGGTGTCGGTGGTGGCGCCATGAAGGGTCAAAAGGACAGAGAGAACATCCCAAAAGACAGGTGGACGGTATTCCATTTTCTTGCCTCTGTAAATTAACCTGAAGGTGCATACCCTCACTCAGAAGAGGCTGGTTCTGACGGATGCAGACATTCACATCAACAGACCACAGCAAAATAAGAACACAGTCAACTGCAGAGTGACCGCAGGAGCACCTGCTTTGCCACAGCTTCTGCACCAGCCCATGAGGCTAAGGAGAGGACACCCCCTTGAGCCCCCTCCCTCATGAGGCTCACCGCGGTTAAATGAGCACAGCCAAGAGCTTAAGACAAGGACTAATTCTCCAACTTCGTCAAGAAATAAGATCCTGCTCTCCAAGGAAAATGATATTCGCAGTAACCAACTGACACCTGCCGCGTCCTTTGTCCCCAGGCCCTGACACGCCGCTGTGCCTGAGGTTCCATTACCAGTCCATGTCGGGCTGAAGAACCCAGGTAACCGGACCACGTCTGCACACAACGCAGACCAGGTCAGAAACGCCTGGAGAGAGCCTGCCGTCGCTCATCCTTGAGAACCAAGATATCCACCATCTTCCGCTGAGTGTTCAGCTTTCAGAGAATTCAAGGTTGGCCCCTCCTTGGCCTTCCTTCCATGGAAACACTGGGACTGAAAAAGAGCCCAGGATTTTAAGACACGATGGCTGAAAAGGCTATAAACACCCCTTTAAATTAGAGAATCACTAAACAGAATTTCCTTATGGTAAAGCGGATTTCATCATAGCAGTGACAAAAAAATAATAACCACCACGACTGCCTGTTAACGGCCTACCTATTCCTGAATTCGCGCCAGTAACCACCACCACTTTGCCGCTGAAATCCCGGCCCTGGAGGATTTCCATGGCCGTGGTGCTGCCGTCGTATCTCTGTCTGGTGGTTGGCTTCGTAGGATTGTCGTCCACAGTAAATGCCAGTCTTGGGTCCAAATAGGTAGTTCTTTTATTTATGTGGCTGCAAAGAAAAGGAGAAAGCAGTGAACCCACAGTAGTGAACAGAGGCGTTTGTAATTACAAGACAATCTTAGAGTTTAGGCTAGGCAAACTCCATTTTTCATGGACTAAAAAGGCTTATTCTTAACCCCAGAAAGACCTGGAGTCCATTTAATCTATTTTCTGGCCTCCAGAAGGATTACCTTCCTGCCTAGAAAGATAGGCATCAAAGCCTTTTCTTCAGAACTGCCTGTAAAATAGGCTGTAACATACAATAAGTACTACCTTGTATCCTCAGATCTCAAAAATGGAGTAGGCTTTGTATTTTGTTTTTAATTCATGTAAATATGGCTATAAGATCTGTCAGGCACTCTTGTCGGTAGATTTCAATTAAATCTCTTATGTGCAAGGGCCTAAGAAGATTGGAAGAGAAGTAGAAAACTCAAAATGAGAAAAAGTCTTGACAGCAAATATGAAATCTGCCAACTACTAAAATTCTAATAATTTTCATTCTAAGGCTGTACTCACACACTCTAATTTTGATTTGGAGTTGACATAAATCTTGTAGAAACAATATTAAAATATATTGGTACTATAAACAATATATTAAAATATATCGGTACAACCTATTCATATAGATGAATCAGTTGCTCCTTATAGAACAGCATTTATTTTTTACATTTTAAATGTAATCTTGGGGTTTGAGGTAGACCTCAAAGTATCTTGAGAACTATTAAGAACTCTCCAAAAAGAAAGATTTCATGATTTAAAGTGTATTTGCAGCAATTCCCTGGCGGTCCAGTGGTTGCGACTCGGTGCTTTCACTGCCGAGAGCCCAAGTCCAATCCCTGGTCGGGGAACTAAGATCCCGCAAGCCACGAGGTGCAACCAAAAAAAAAAAAAAAAGAAGAAGAAAAAAAAAATTTTTAAGTGTATTTTGGGACTTCCCTGGTGGCGCAGTGGTTAAGAATCCGCCTGCCATTGCAGGGGACATGGGTTTGAGCCCTGGTCCGGGAAGATTCCACATGCCGCAGAGCAACTAAGCCCATGTGCCACAACTACTGAGCCTGTGCTCTAGAGCCCGTGAGCCACAACTATTGAGCCCAAGTGCCACAACTACTGAAGCCCACGTGCCTAGAGCCTGTGCTCAACAAGAGAAGCCACTGCAGTGAGAAGCCTGTGCACCACAACGAGGAGTAGCCCCCACTCGCCGCAACTAGAGAAAGCTCACGTGCAGCAACGAAGAGCCAATGCAGCCAATAAATAAATTTAAAAAAAATAAACAAATGTGTTTGTAATCAGTAGGTGTATGTAAAATTATATACAGTTTAAAATCTATACTCATCACCCCATAAATGCGAAGATTCAAGAATAATCCAACTTTCATTTTACTTCTACCCACAGCTGCCAGACACGCATTTTGACTCCAGTGTTGTACAGATGACAGCAGGGATGGAGCCGGGTCACCTTGGCTCACAGGAGCCAACTGTGCACCTCTCTTCCCAACTTTTCAGTGACTTCACTTCTGCAGCCAGAAATAAGCTATGGTGGAAGTATTTACACCATGGAAACAAATCTGGGCTTTTACCCCAGGGAAGTGGTTGTTAAGCGTTTACCAGAGCACCACTCTAACGGGATCAGAGCGGGGACAGGACTGGCCAGGCAGCCTAGCACTCGCCTCCCTTAGGGCACTTCGGGGACTGAATGAGCTAATACTACAGGTATAAGGTGGTGAGAATCACACCTGGCTCATGCTAGGTGCTAGACATGTGACTCCTGTTGCTGCTTGTTATTGGAGTTTATTTCAAAGATAGTTTTACAGATGAGGATGCTCAAAACATTATTTGTAGTTGCAGGCATACCTTGGAGATACTGTATTGCAGGGTCAGCTCTAGACCAATGCCATAAAGTCAAAGTGACACACAATAAACTGAGTCACACAAATTGTGCGGTTTCCTAGTGTATATGAAAGGTACGTTTACACTAGTCTATTAAGCCTGTAACTGCATAAAGTCTAAAATAATATACATACCTTAATTGACAAATAGTTTACTGCTAAAAAATGCTAACCATCACAGGAGCCTTTGGTGTCACAATCTTTTCGCCAGTGGAGGGTCACTAATGGAGGGTTTCAAATATTGCGAAAACCACCAAAATGTGACACAGAGACACAAACTGAGCAACTGCTATTGAGAAAACGGCACAAAGGACTTGCTCCAGGCAGGGCTGCCACAAGCCTTCAATTTGTAAAAAACGGGGTATCTGCAAACTGCAATCAGACAAGGTCTGCCTGTATAGATGCCCAATCGCAGGAATTTAACGACAGCAATGCCCATTTGATAAATTATAGTATATCTATACAAAATAATACTATATAGCTGGTAAACATAATTCTCTTGAAAGATTTATAAAGATATGAAAAAACGCTCACAAGAATTATGTGGAAAAAGCAGTTTACCAAACAGTTCATGCAATGCATTCTTTTGTTCTTAAGCACGTGTATAGAAAGACTGGAAGAAAAAAATCCAAAAATTGTCAAAAAGTAGTTACTGCTGCTGCTAAGATTACAGTTATACACTACATAATATTTTTCTACAGTCAACATATATTCCTTGTACAAAAAAAATTCCTATTAAAAAGCAAGATGGCTGAGAATAGTTTCCTTGTAGACACTTACTCGACGAAAAACACTTGTCCGTTCTCATCGGTTTCTTGCTCCCATCCATAGGGCAAATCTGAAACACAGGAAGGATGACAGGTCTGTGGGGGGGAGGGGTGCGGTGAACTGAAGCCCCGCCCTTCCAGCCGCAGCCCCAGGCCTATCCCACCAGATCAGCAGGTCACGTGCTCCCACTATGGCAGGTACAGACGGCCCACTACCCCAACCAGATGCCACACTTCTGCCTCTTGCTTGGAAGTAAGACTATTTTATTCTTTTCTAATTTTATTGCAGTATAGTTGATTTACAATGTGGCATTAATTTCTGCTGTACAGCAGTGACTCAATCTTACATATATATACTCTTTTTCATATTCTTTTCCATTACGGTTTATCACAGGATATTGAATATAAATAGTTGCCTGTGCTGTACAGTAGGACCTTGCTGTTCATCCATCCTGTGTGTAACAGTTTGTGTCTACTAATCCCAAACTCCCGATCCTTCCCTCCCAACCCCACCTGGGTAACCACAAGCCTGTTCTCCATGTCTGTGAGTCTGTTTCTGTTTCACAGATAAGTTCATGTGTCATATTTTAGATTCCACATATAAGTGATATCATATGGTATTTGTCTTTCTCTGTCTGTCTGACTTCACTTAGTGTGATCATCTCTAGGTCCATCCACGTTGCTGCAAATGGCATTATTTCATTCTTCTTATGGCTGAGTAATATTCATATATGTCCCACATCTTCTTTATCCATTCATCTGCTGATGGACATTTAGGCTGTTTTCACGTCTTGGCTATTGTGAATAGTGCTGCTATGCACAAAACGGTGCACGTATGTTTTTGAATTAGACTTTTGTCCAGATATATACCCAGGAGTGCGACTGCTGAATCATATGGCAACTCTATTTGTAAGACTCTTTCATTCTTGAGAATTCCCTGGCAGTCCAGCAGTTAGGACTCCGCTCTTTCACTGCCGGGGCCTGGATTCAATCCCTCGTTGGGAACTAAGACCCTGCAAGCCTCGTGGCGCAGCCGAAAAGAAAAGAATACTATTTCATTCTTGATCATTCTTCAACGCTCCATTCAGCTCCTGCTCGTCACAAAACCCTTCCCGGTTGCTCCAATCAACGTGAATTGTCCCTTGAAGGAATTCCCAGAACCTACCCACACTCCAGCAGGCACCCTTCGAATGCTGACTTGTGACGACTCAGAGAGCAGTTTCACTTCTTTTCCCCACGGGTACAGGTGGTCTTTTCAAATAGACCCTCAACCTCCTGAGGGCAGGGACCTCCTTACCCTTCTGTCCCACGCGTGACACACTTACTCAGAGGCACCCACGAGTCACCACAAGCGTTACAGGATTCTACCAAACACTGGTATAGTGAACTCCAGGGCAGGAGCCAAAAACAATTTTACAAATAGTACAACTGCGGAGAAAGCTAATGAACGGTGGAGTTCAAGGCCCCTATTACCTCAGTGCGTTCTTATTTAAGAAATCATCCTCAGCACGCCACCCCAAGATCTCATCACGTCCTTCTACCCAATCCCACAAACTCCCCAGAGGGAGAGTCTACCTCCTCGACGGTGCCTCTCTGCCTGTGACAGTCTTCCCATCTGATCAACGCTTTAAATACAAGGTTCTCTGCTTTATGACAACAGCATACAAACCTCCTGATATTCGCTTTCTTTTTCCAGTTTTTGGATGTTCCCACTGGGTCTTCTCCTCAGTGTGACTGTTGAAAAAAAAAAAAAAAAAAAAAAAGTCCACAGAACAATAATAAGTGAAAGTTGCACTTCTAAAAATTAATCAATGGCATTACATTTTTTTTCTCCCCCACATAATAGTCTCTCAAGAGTAGTCAAGTCAGGCACTCAGAAAGCAATCTTCAGAACATAAAATTACTGTTTGCAAGAGATCCAATTCTCTAGGTTGGAAGTAGCAGCAGTCTGGGAAAATCTCCCAAAAGCCTGCATTTATTAGCTGGCGGTGAAACCAGAGGAAGAGGACTTGACCCTGCCTCGTGATCAACTCTAGGAATCTCTCTGAATCACTCAAAATACCTAGAGAGGTGTTTTGTTTTGTATTTGTTTTCGTTTTGTTCCAGGACAGAGCTGAAAACTTTCAGTCTAATTGACAGTGCTGATATGCAGGTATCATTTACATATAACCTTTATCTTCTTAAATGTTTAATCTTTCCACAGATTTAACTTCAAAGCATTTTTTAAGCACTGATTCCTAATTTCATCCAAGAGGGAATTAAGAATGTGGTGAGGCTGCCCCCGAGGTCAGTCACTCAGCTTCGGAGCCTCAACTTCCTCATCTGCAAAATGGAAATAATCCTTGTATTGATTTCAGGAGAATGTTATGAGGATACTGTGTATAAAGGGTTGAACACAGTACTTGGCACATAAAAAGCCCTCAAAAGTTCTATTAAATTTTGAACAAAGCAAATGCACAAACTAGTCTGATTTCTGTGCCAAACTAGCATTTGATCTCAGAAGAGCACACACAGTTATCATTAAAACCGTGAGCCAATATCACACTAGAGACACTTGTCAACGGGTGATCCAGTGTGGAAAAAAGCATAAAGGTACTCAAACAAGGAAACAGCTGCATGTTGCAAGAGGCATTCAAAGTTCACATGCTCGGGCCAAAGTAGAAAATACTACGTAATCACGGACAAATGGATGATAGAAGCCCCTGTAAGAGGCTGCATGTCAAAAGCAGGGTCCTTCTAGGAACTTGCTGGCTTCTGGTGTTTCTGCAAACTCCCAGTGACTGTTGCAGGAACACCGTGGACACTGGACTCAGAAGGCCAAAGACCTGAGCTCCCGCACTGCCTGCACCCAGTGAGCCAGTCTCCCTGGCAGCACATCCGCCTCACAGAGCTGCTGGAAAAGTAACAGACACCATACCTGGGACAGCGATGGGTGAACAATTAGGTTACTGTAGAAACAGAGGGTATCAGCAGCAAGGACCAAGTCCCACTGTGCATCCCCCACCATCAGACCCTGCTTGCAAAAAGGAAACCCAAACAGGAGTAAGAACCAGGTTACGTGTGGTGGTGATTCTGATCCTTTGGAGAAGTTGTTCAACCGCCTTGTGCCCCAGGTTCCCCATCAGTACAAAGTGGTTAATAATGGTCCCACCTCTTGGGGCCATAGAGGACTCAGTGAGTTAACATGTGAGAAGAACGAAGAACTGTGCCTTTGACAGCAAAGGATTCTTTTAAATAAACTTTTATATAAAAATTAATTAAAAGGTGTTCCGTTTTCATTGTAACCTAAAATGACTTTTTAATGAACAGAAAATTACAACACATGTCCCCAAATTATCTTATTCTCCTTTAAAAAGAAGCCCTATTTTTCTTTTCTTTCAGTAAGCTTTTTGTCATTTAAAAAGATAATTAATAGTGATCTTAATTTAAAACAAAGGGATCAAAATTAAATTCACACCACATTACATGCCTATCACTTTGAAGTATGCTCTTCTAAGGATTTTGGTGTTTTTTTGTTTTTTTCTTTTTAAAGCATAGATTCTTGAACTGGGAGACCCAGGGCCCCTGTGGACAGGGACCCGCCTCCCATTGGGGCAGGCCAGCTGTCCCTCTGCTGCCAAGAGGCCCGGGCTTCAGAAGAAAAGGGGGGTGGGAGTGGAGGACCCAGGACAGCCCACGTGACCACAGCCACAGCCCCCGGCACCGAGACCTCGTCCTTCAGTCCCCACCGCCTGGTTAAGGCAGAGGGACTGCTCTGGACAGTGTCAGGGAAGGGAGAAAGATCCACCAGCTTTCTCTGATGACAAATCTGTCCTGAGCAGCAAGGACGTCTCCTCCCTGGGAGCCCAGCCTGGCGGGCCTTGAGCCATGTGACGCGTGTGCCTTTGAGGTCTGAGTGCACTGTGGGGCATGTGGGGACGCTTGAAGGGGTGAGAGGACCCACACAGGAGAAGAGGGACACGGCTGTGAGGGGGTTTCCCACAAGATCCCAGAGGTCTCAGGAGCTACAGCCACTGTCCTTGGGCCAACCCTGCTGCACTGGGAAAAAGACCATGTGGAAAAAGGGATGACTCCAAGGGCAATCTTCTGATAGCCCACCAGCCAAGTTTCCCAAACCCCAAGGGACACGTGACCTTCCAAAATTAGGAGTGAGAAAAGGACCAGGACGCTTGCAGGTCAGGAGAGATCAAGGGGGACTGCTGGGCATCCAGGGTCAGGATCGGTAAGAGGCATCCTTCAACCCCGAGCCCAGGAACAGAGGGCTGGCAGGACAGGAGAAAGAGTCTGCAGAGAGGCATCTCCACCCCCAGCTGGACCCCGCTCAGCCTTGTCACCAGTCAGTGTAAACAACAGGGCCAGACACTGCTGGGGGTGGGGGGAGAGGCTACTTTTCAAAGACCACCCAGGCACCACTGAGTCCCCTGGCCACGGGGTGTCAGTGGAGCTGGCTGGGGTGTGCAGGTCTTACTGGGTAAAAGAAGAGCCCCAAGCCCAGATGGTGGATGCCACCCAGGAAGGCAGCAGATGGGAGAGGCCACCCTACACAATGTGAGGTGCAGTGGAGGAGCGGGGCAGGGGGAGGCAGGGTGAGCACAGGCGAAGGAGCCTCCAGACCTAATTCGAGGCTCCAAGATGAACTTGAAAGGAAGCCAGGGAGCTCTGGAGGCAGCGGCCAGAATGGGGATAAGCCCCACCAGGAGCAGGAGCAGAGGAGGCTCCCAGAAACTGGGAAGCAGGCGGTGTGTATCTTCGCATTCCCAGGGCCTAGAAGGCCACCTGCCCAAAGAAGCCCACAAGAAACCTTCACTAGATGAGCTAATTCACTCGTTCCCTGGATTTATTTTACGGCTCTGGGATGCTAAGCATCAGAGATACAAAAGGGAATGAAAGGGCTTCCTAGGTGGCGCAGTGGTTAAGAATCTGCCTACCAATGCAGGGGACACGGGTTCAATCCCTGCTCCAGGAAGATCCCACATGCCGCGGAGCAACTAAACCTCTGTGCCACAACTACTGAGCCTGCGCTTTAGAGCCAGTGAGCCACAACTATTGAGCCCATGTGCCGCAACTACTGAAGCCCATGCAGCTAGAGTTCGTGCTCCGCAACAAGATAAGCCACGGCAATGAGGAGCCCACGCACCACAATGAAGAGTAGCCCCCACTCACCGCAACTAAAGCCCACGCACAGCAAAAAAAAAAAAAAAAAAAACCCAATACAGCCAATAAATTAATTAATTAAAAAAAAAAAAAAAGAAGGGAATGAGAAAAGGTCCCTGCCCCCACGAAGCTGACAATCTGGGGAGGGCAGAGAGCAGACAGGGCCGAGCAGAGTGTAGAAAACTACAGACAAGCAAGAGCAAGATGCTGGGAGGCGGGTGCAGGGCCAGTGCCAGGGGACGCTCTCGTGGGCAGTGACATTTAAGCAGTTCTGAGGGATGAAAAAGCCCTTCAAGGCAAAGGCTGAGGCAGTAGCAAATGCCCATTCAGGAGCTGCTCAGAGCTCCCCCCCCCCCCCCACTGCCTACTGGCTCCCTGCTTTTAGAAATGCCCCTTCAATTCTCCAGAGCAGAAATTATTCTTCTAAAGACACAAAGCCAAGGTCACTCCCTGGCTCCAAGCCCTCCAAGGCACAGAAGGGCCTCCATAATTCAACTGGGTCCTTCCTTCCCGCCTCAGTCTTCATGTCCCTGCACCACCACACAGGCCCGGCCTCTGTTTCTTCTACCTGGGCTGCCCTCCTGCCCCTGGACCCGCCCACTTCTACCTGTGCTCTAAGGCACAGCTCAGGTGCCCACTGCCGCAGGCACCACCACCTACCCACACAGCTCATGCTAAGCAGGCTTCCACTCACTAGACGCACTGCGTGGGGACCACCTCACTGCTTGTCACTCTGTCCTATAAGATTGCGCACTCATTAAAGTGACAGTCGGTCTTATTTTTCTTTAACTTTTTTTTTTTTGCCTTGCCACACAGCATGTGGGATCTTAGTTCTCAGACCAGGGATCCAACCTGGGCCCCCTGCACTGGGGCCGTGGAGTCTTAACCACTGGACCACCAGGGAAGTCCCAACCAGTGCCCAGGACTTCCCTGGCAGTGCAGTGGTTAAGAATCCGCCTGCCGACGCAGGGGACACGGGTTCGAGTCCTGGTCCAGCAAGATCCCACATGCCGCTGAGCTACTAGGCAAGTGCATCGCAACTACTGAGTCTGCGCTCTAGAGCCCTCGAGCTGCAACTATCGAGCCCATGTGCCACAACTACCGAAGCCAGCGCGCCTAGGGCCCATGCTTTGCAACAAGAGAAGCCATCGAAATGAGAAGCCCGCGCACCGCAGAGAAGAGTAGCCCCCGCTCTCCGCAACTAGGGCAAGCCCGCGCGCAGCAACAAAAAAACAAAAAACCTAGCACCCAGCAAAGAGCCTGGCACAGGATATGTTTTCCTCCTGTTTTTCTTTCTAGCAAGCCATCGAAGGCTGCAGAGGCTCACAAACCTTGGGCAGATTAGAATCTTCTGGGAAGATTTCACAACCTACCAGTAGGGGCGGGAGGCAGGGCGAACAAATGAGAATCACTGGAGGCGAGAGCCCGGAATAGATAGCTTTTTAAGTTTCCCAGGTGTGGAAAGTCACTCATTTACCTCCATGTTTCTCAAAGCCGTAACCTGTCTCAGCTGGAAAGCTTAAAAAATAAAGGTTCCCTATGTTGGCTGTCTGCTGCATGAGGGTCTCCGCGGAGACCCCAAATCTATAGCTATGATGATCCCCAGATGATTCTAGTATCAGGCCTCGAAGGTGCTGTCACAGCTGCAGACAGCGGGGAAAGGCTGAGCTCCCCAGCACTGAGTATGTTTAGGCCTGTGCTAAGCCTTTAGGTACAAGGCTTCAACGAAAACTCTGCAACCAATGCATGCAGCAGATGAGAAACCCGTGACTGAGGGTTATTCCAATGGCTAAGGTCACACAGTAAGTGGTGGGAGAAAGGGTCTCCTGGTGTCTCCAAAACTTTCCCTAGAACTACAGTAACGCTATACTAAGCTATATATATATATATATATATGCATATACATGTATAACATATATACACACACCCACAGCTACGCTAGGACATGTGTTAAAAATATACACTCCTAGGTCGCCATCCCAGACCCCCGAGAAAGAAGGGCGTGTTTTTCTGATTTGGGTAGGGAAAGGGGATGAGGCCGGTCTGCCATCCTTGCACCGGGCAGCGGAGGGCGCGCCTGGGCGCCGCCAGCTGAGCCCCGCCGGACCCAGGGCCACAGCGGGGGATGGCCCGTCCTCAGGACCCCGGCAGCCTTCCCTGTGAAGCTCTTCAACCACGACCGGCCACTTCGCCCGCCCAGGCCAAGCCCGAGCGCGGGCCCGCGGCCCTCCCCGCGCAGGTGCCGGGCAGGTGAGCGCTCAGGGCTCCAGGTGCGTGCCGGCCCCGGCGGCCCCCCGGCGGCCCCCTTACTTGGCATAGTAAACCCAGCCGTCCTTGGTGGTTCTCTGCTCCCAGCCCGGGGGCAGCTCGTCCTCGCTGTCCGTGTCGTCCAGGCCCGCGTAGCGCAGGGCTGCCATGGCTGCAGAAGAGGCGCCCGGTCACCCGCTCGCTCGCCCGCCCGCTGCCGGGTCTCCTCGCGCAGGAACTCACTCCCGCTTCAACCGAGCGCCGCGCGCCGCGAGTCCCGAACGCTCGCGCCTGCGCACTGCGCCACCCGGGGCCCCTCCGCCGGCTCCGCAGGTGAATCCAGTCTCCGCGATCGCGCAGGGGCCGGAGCAAAAGTGGGCGGAGCCTGAGGAGCAAGGCGGGGAAAGCACCGACCAGCTCGCGGGGCCGCTCGGCTGGAAGGAAAAGCCGGGGAGCGCTCCGCGGCTCTGGGAGTGGGCATCCAGTCACGGTCCAGGACTCCGCCCGTTGCTGGGCGACCCGTAATCACTTCCGCGTTATTCTGGCCAATCCTGCAGGAGCTCCAGCAATGGGGCATCCTGGGAAATGTAGTCCAGACCAGGCCGGACTAGAGCGTGGAGCGGAGAGGAAGGAGGCAGAAGCTGGCTTTCTGGGCTATAGCTTCTCCTTTTTTTTTTTTAGGGCATTGCGAAGAGTGAATGTTCCTACTCAGAAACCTTCCGGAGCTTTCCATGACCCAGGCTGATTCGCAAACCTTGTTGTGCATGGAAACTCAATGCTGTAAAACGTGAGAAACATTAAAAACACAATTCCCGCAACTTCTGATGCCCTGGAGAAGTTTCTTCCAGCCCCAGCATGGTTCTGTTGATTTAAAATGCCTAACGTTGGCAGAATTTTCCAGAACATTCCCTGTTTGGAACTTGCTCCCTGGCTCCGCATTGCAGGGAAATCTACTGACCATGATTTCTCTGGCCTAGGTTTCATAAGAATGCCTGCCTCCTTAGAGGAATGACGTGTTTTAAAGGGAGGAACATGGGGAGAAGGGAGTGTAGCTTTTTATCTTCTTGAAGTCTTGAGATTGATATTGCTTTGAGATTCCTGCTCTGCATGCTCCTTAGGGGAGAGACATGCTTTCCTTGAAGTTGCCAACTTAAAGCTAACTTAATGAAATCATCTTTTAGTTTTAACAGACCCACTATCCCATCTCAGATCTATCACGACATCACTCTTTCCAAATCCATGTACATCTAAGTGAGCTACGATTAATCTGCTGCCCTTCTGCTCATCCCAGCTTAACCCTTTGCCCCTGTCAACCAAGCCAACTTATTCCTTTGATATGAATAGCAAATTAGGTCACAAAATCCCCTAATAGTGGGGAGGGGAATGAATACAGTCAGACTGCTTAGCCTCAGTTTCTCCAACGATTATCTGTAGCCTCTGCTCAGCTTCTCAAGGACCTACTGTTAGATTTATCTTGGAGCCTTAGATTTATCTCTGGAGCCTCAATTGGCACCTGTTGCCTGTGACCTGGCATCATTCCACTGGTGGTGATATGGTATGGTGTCCTCCCCAAGCTGGGTAGTGCTCCCCTTGGCAGGATTCTCAACTTCTTGTTCAACCCTCTGCTCTCCCTACCACTTTAAAAGCTCCTCTAGGCTTCTCCTGCCATGAACACAGGGCTCCTCAACTCAATACTACTGACATTTGGGGCCACATAATTCTTTGTTGTGGGAGACTGTTGTGCAGTAAGATGTGTCACAGCATCTCCGTCCTCCACCCACTAGATCCATTAGTGTCCCTTTTCCTGAAGCTGCAACAACCAAAAATATCTCCTCATGTTGCCAATTATGCCCCCAGTTAAGAACCACAGATCTACACTGATGGTAAATCAGGAAATTACTAGCATGTGAATCAAATGCTGAGATTTATTGAAAGCATTGAAGAGCCCATTTCTTGCCAGAGATGCACAAGGTGGTATTCGGATCCTACTGGTTCTGATCTCTCAGTTCTCTCGCATTATCTGGGGGCATCTGCCCCTCTAATTCCTAGTCCATCCACAGGAGAGAGACGTGGGCTAACAAGTCTGGCAGGGTGGCCCAGACACCAATCATGGTCCTAAATGGTTGTGATGACATCATTTTATTCCTCTCTTCCTAGCTCTTACCTGTGGCCTCTATCAAAAGGTCAGAGAAGAAAGACATTCAGGCATTTGGGAAATTGTGTGAGTAAGCATGCCAGATTTTAGGATGTATAGTCTTTTGGCTTCTCTGAAACTAATATTGTTTTAGTTATGTTTATTTGATCGCAAGCAACAGAGACTTGTTCAAAAGTTTATAGTCAGGATGCGAATAAGCTAAATTAGAATATCGTCGTGACCTGCAGGAGCCGGAGGACAGGCCTGTTTTTTTCTCTCATGGGTTTCATGGTCTTGTGCTCCCAGTCTCTGGCTCCTGCTGTATGCTCATGGGCTACCTTTTTTTTTCTTTTTCCTCTTTCCTTACTGGCTTCCTCTATTCATAATTTCTGCTCCCCTTGGACTTCAGCTTGGATGTGATTTTGACTTTGGGTCTATCAGAAGGTGAACCCTGTTTCATTTGTAAGATTCTTATGGGTTTGAAGAGGCTTAAGTGTGGGAATGAGCCAACATCCTTGACACGTGCTTGCGAAAGAATGGTTTCTTATTGTAAAGCCAACTGAATCACATTGATTATTACATAGGAGGTTAAAACATTTTTTCAACATGTGGTTCTACAACTACACACCAGATGGTGCTGTGTACCCACAATTTCAAGGCTAAAGTCGATTTACAGCAAGGATTTTTACGTTTGAAATTTTTTTTGGAACTTTTTCTTTTTGATTGATCACTTCTGCAATAACCGACAATTTATGAACAAAAGACTGATCGGTTTTTTTCTGAAAGCAGTTTGGCATCACTCATACAGTGGGCAGAGTTTTAATGCAACATTCCTGAGGCCACGTTTCTTTAATTCATTGTCATGACCAGGATGATAGTCATTCCCTTCTTCAGACGGGCAAACACCCCAATAGTTCGGCAAACCTGCTTTAACTTAAGCCACAGTTCCTTAGGAAATTAAGTTTTGGTACCAAACTCAACATGTTAGGGAGACCTTGGGACCATCCTGGCTCTTCTGATAAACTTCTCATGGAAGATAACCAATTAGCAAGAATATTGAACAAGATTCTCAGGGAAAACTCTCCTAGTTAATGTGGAAAGTGTTTTTGTATTTCATTTATTCATTCAAACACATGAGTGAAAAAAAAAAACATATGCTAGGTCTCTGATGAAAGCCAAGAAAAATGAAACACCCCCTGCATCCAGAAATCAGTCAATTAGAATAAAACAAAGAAAGATGCCTTAAGGATTCTGAGAGAAGTTCCAACCAAGACCTATAGGTAAGCAGAGACCAGGGAGAGTTTTGGTGATAGGGTTTCCTATCGTTTATCTTGGGAACCAAACAGCTACTGTCACTTACTGTCACCGTGTGTGACAGTGGCCAAGTCACTTACCTTATTCCATTATTATCAGCCCAGTTTTTACAGATGAAGAAAATGGGGTACAAGGAATTGAAGTAGCTTGCCCAAGGTCACTCGGTGTGCAAAAGCCAGCAGAATCTGGGATAGACCCCAAACAAGGGCACTTGCCCCAAATTCATCCCCTCAACCCACTGCCCCACGAGCTGCCTTTCCAGAACAGGGCTCCCCAGTGCTGGTTCTCAGGTGGATGCCCAGGGGTTTTCACTCCTCCATGGGAAAGTGAGAGAAAAAGTTAAAAGAAGTAAATTTTTCATAAAGCTAAATATATTCCACTTAAAGTACTGGGGGGTGGGGGGGTTCTATGAGATTACATCTGTTCTTTTATTTTCTGGTAGTCTATTCTTTTCCTTTTTCCCAACATGTTTTATTATGACATTTTTCAAACATCCAGAAAAGTTGAGAGATGAGTAAAATGCATAGCTGTACTACCCCACACCCACCACACAGACCTAGATGTAGTCATGCTTCACCTTCTGCGATATTGGCTTTAAAGAGAGGGAATTTGATTGCCTGAAACATTAGGAGAGAGTGATTTTGTTTTATTTTGAAAGTCCTCAGGACTAAGTACTAATGCTTATTTTTCTCCTGGGCCACAGGTAGGCACTCTTCCCTGGTAAACTCATCACATCCATTGCCGCGACTTCCGGAAATTAAACCCTTACATTTGGAGACTTCATTCATTTAGTTTATGTGTAAAGGCCCCACGCTTCAATGTAGCTTTCAGGTATACTTGCTAACCTGCCAACATTCACAAAATTCTATTTCAGCCTAACTTCATTCCTGTCTCCCTTCTGTCCTGCAGGGAAAGAATCCCCCTCCAGGGGGCAGTCATGTTGCCATGAGGAGTGCTTTCTGTTTAACTGCACTCAACCAGGAGTTCTCAGCATCTAGCAGGAAGTCCAGCATAGAGCTTTGCCCACTTAGACATTAGTCAAAGTTTATTAAACATCAAAGGACTGGCGGCCAATTTTCCCCATCCCAAAACTTGACATTCAAGGGTAATTACATTAGACCCTCAGTTTCCCCACCAGGAAAATGGGGGTAATGTTAATGCCGGCCTCTTGGGGGTGAGGTAAAGAACCCATGAGGTAATTCACATAATGAGGTCTCTTTCAACAATTATTGCTGTTAGTAATCTTTTTTAAATTTTTTATTTTATATTTTATTTTTTGCTGCACCACGAGGTATGCAGGATCTTAGTCCCCCAACCAGGGATCAAACCCATGCCCTCGGCAGTGGACGTGCAGAGTCTTAAGCACTGGGCTACCAGGGAAGTCCCTATTAATCATTAACATAGTCATCGTGGGTTCCCCAAACCTCGGGGTTTTTTTTATCTAATGGGGTTAGTAGTCTCCACTGGCTAATAAGAGCTAACATTCATTGAGCAATTACTATGTTCCAAGCATTATGCTAAGCACTTACCAGGAATTATGTAACTCTGCCAGCCGCCCTGTGAGGTAGGTACAAGTATTATTCCCACTTTACAGATGAGGAAATTGAGGATTAGGAAGGTAAAACTTGCTTCCAAATCAGAGAAGCAGTAGTGTTGCCCTAGAACCTGGTTTTCTCTGACTCTTCACAATGGCATTATATACATCATAGGGTCCAAAGAGATCATGGTTATGAACTTGTGAATTGTAAAAGGCTGTTTTCAAACAAAGGATCCTTACTGTTCTTGGCCAACATGCTGTACTCCTAGGGACCCCGCTCAGAGGGCGAAGGAATAAAAGGAGATTGACGTTTGAGAGCCACTGATTAAAGAAGGCTCTCCCTCCTCTATCATGCTGACCAAGCAGCATAAAATGAGTGGCCAAGACTGAGGAAATAAAACTGCATGGCTGTGGTTCTGCCTAAAGCTACCCTGGAGCCCTCATTCCTAACAAGTCCTTAGCACAGGGTGTTTCATACTCCAAAATTGTACTTGAGTACAGCATTTGTTTAATAAGTGTCAGTTCATTAGGCTTTGGTTAATCATAAAGATAGATATTAAAATAGCTTACTAAACCTAGATAACATCTATCTCTAATAGAGATTGCTATTGTGGGTGGAAAACATGTGATAAAAACCTAAAAGAAGTGTCTTTAAAGTGAGGTGCATATCTGTTCCATCCACCTTTCCTCCTTAATGCCAGCTGGAAAAAGGATGTGATGCATGGAGCTCAAGCAGCCTCCTTGAACCATGAGATGAAGGTCGCACCCAGGGGAGTGGGAAAAAAAAGCTACAAAGGGGCTAGGTCCCTGCCAACTTTATGAAACTCTCATGTTTACTCTTTACTACACAAATTCCATATTTATGTGTGAGAAATAGACCCAATGTGTTTAAACCATTATTGAGTTGGGTGTCCTGCCATTTGAGTTGAACCTAATCCAAAAAGTTATACCACACATTCTTCTTTTCGCTTTCCAGGTTCCAAAATGTTCTTTCTATAGTCTTCTCTCCTGCTCTCCTAGTCCTTATATATTTATTCACCAAAACAAAATAAAAAGTACTGCCTTTTGATATTTTAATAAACTTTTGGGAGAAAGTGGCTATAGTATGTGTCCAGCCTACCATCTTAATAAGAAGTCTGCCCTCAGAAGACCTAAATAGGCATTTCTCCAAGGAAGACATACAGATGGCCAAGAGGCAATTTAAAAGCTACTCAACATCACTAATTATTAGAGAAATGCAAATCAAAACTGCAATGAGGTATCACCTCACACCCGTTAGAATGGGCAGCATCAGAAAATCTACACAGTAAATGCTGGAGAGGGTGTGGAGAAAAGGGAACCCTCTTGTACTGTTGGTGGAAATGTAAATTGATACAGCCACTATGGAGAACAGTATGGAGGTTCCTTGAAAAACTAAACATAGAGTTACCATATGACCCAGCAATCCCACTCCTGGGCATATACCCAGAGAAAACCATATATCAAAAAAACACATGTATTCCAATGTTCAATGCAGCACTATTTACAATAGCCAGGTCATGGAAGCAACCTAAAAGTCCATCGGCAGATGAATGGATAAAGATGTGGTACATAGGGGCTTCCTAGGTGGCGCAGTGGTTAAGAATCCGCCTCACAATGCAGAGGTCATGGGTTCGATCCCAGCTCCAGGAAGATCCCACATGCCACGGAGCAACTAAGCCCGTGTGCCAAAAAAAAAAAAAAAAAAAAAGAAATACTAGAAAAAAAAAAAAAAAAAAAAGATGTGGTACATATATACAATGGAATATTACTCAGCCGTAAAAGAGAATGAGATTGGGACATTTGTAGAGTCGTGGATGGACCTAGCGACTGTCCTACAGAGTGAAGTGAGTCAGAAAGAGAAAAACAAATATCGTATATTAACACATATATGCAGAATCTAGAAAAATGGTACAGATCAACTGGTTTAGCAAGGCAGAAATAGAGACACAGATGTAGAGAACAAACATATGGACACCAAATGGGGAAAGCGGGGGGATTTGGGGTGGGATGAATTGGGAGATTGGGATTGCCATATATACATTATTAATAAGAAAAAAATATATCAAATTGTACACTTTAAATATATGCAGTTTATTGTATGTCAATTATATCTCAAAGTTCCTAAAAATAAAAAAATTTTACAAAAATAAAAAAATAAAGACGTATGCCCTCTTGTTATTGAGACAATTAAGCAGGATAGTTAATAGAAAATTCCTAGTATAGTGCCTAGCACAGGGCAGGCACTCAGTAAAAAACGGCAATCACTGTCTCTCATCATTACTACAATTGCTATTATTTCAAATGCTCTATCAGATGCTCCTATCTAAAGGCCCCACTTATAAATGGCAATTGAAAAAAAAAAGGACCCATGCCATGTATGTATTTTGTAGCTCTGCTAATCTAAATCCACACTCATTTATTATTTTTTCATAAATCAAGAAAATATTTATAGTGACAAAGGGTTTAAACAGCCTAATTTAGCTCCTCTAGGCAACAAAGCATGTTTTGTTGACCTAGCAGAAAGAAAGTGGATCATATGCCAAAAAAAAGTCATTTCTCTGCCATCTCATTTCCTCATGGGCTGGGTACTTGGAACTATGATCGAGTTCTTACAATAAAGTTCAGAGAGAGAGAGAGAGAGAGAGACGTACTAGGTTAGGTCTATTCCTCATAGCTGTGTGCTTGTGTGTGTGTGCGCGCGCATGCGTGTAAAGAAGAAGGTGATGGGGTGGTGGTGAGGGTGCCAAGGATTCTAGAGGCTAACAGAACCAAACTTGAACCTTTATCTCACCTCCTATTCCCAGTGGATGCTTGGGAAAGAATCTTAACTTGGACCTCCATGTTTTCAGCTCGAAACGTGGATAATTTATTACTTTCCTCTTTGAAGCTCCAATCTCCTTAAAAAAAAAAAAGTTCTACTAATCTTTTCATCTCCTAGTCCTAATGCTTTCTGCATCTCTAATAACCACTAAAAATAATCCTACCATCCAGCTGGAGGGAATGTAAGTAGATGCTTCATGCCTGTGTGCAAATCTGGCTCTGCCACTAGCTGGGTAATCACATTAGACCTCAGTTTTCCCATCCAGAAATCGGAAGTAAGGTTAATGCCTGCCTCTTGGGAGTGAAGTAAAGATTACATGAGATAATGCATGGAGACAGTGCACAGTAAACATAAAATAACTGTGAGCAAATATTATATTCAGTGCTAAAACCTTTATGTGGATTATTTAATCATCACAAAACCACCAGGTGATGAATTATTTTATTTATATAATTTATTGTGTATCATTTATTAAGATGGGGGTTATTTTCTCCATTTTACCAGAGAGATAAGGAAGGTTAGTAACTTTCCTAGTTTAATCACAGGTCCTAAGTGATGGAACCTGGCTTTGAACCAAGGCAATCTGCCCAACAGCCTCGGTCTTATATCCACGACTCTGTAGCACTGATATGAATCAGCAGTTGTGCTCAAGATAGTTAATCAATTATTGCACTCTCTTCAGTTTTCTGCATCAATGTAAAATCATTAGGAAATTATTCGTTTTCTGTGCCAAACTAAGAAAGATCTCTACAGAGATGGAAAATAATGGCCAGCATTATTCAGTTTTACTAAGCATTTTAGATGCATTAATTCCCTGAATCTCACAGCAACCGTGCCAGGAGTGAACTATTAATTCCAGCATTAGTCAGTGCTGCAAACAGAGGCTGAAAAGAGGTTGAATGATAAGTAGTAGCAAGCGGCAGAGATCTGGTACCCCAACTCCTATCGTGATGTCATTCTGCCTCTAAAAACCTGTCCCTGCACTAAAGGAATTTATAATCTGCCCAGGAAGATAGGCAGCCCCTTGATCATGCTTGTCCCACACTTAGTCCCTGCTCCCTTTTACCTCCCCCACCCCCACTTCCATGTTCCAGGGAACATTCTAAACAAATCCTAGAAACCGCCCTGTACAGCCGCTCACCCATGTCAAAACTGAGCTGATTCTCCCTCCACGGTGACCACCCTGCCTTTGTCCAGGATGTGGGTGGTGGGGCTAGCCTCTGTGAGAGCAGGATCTCAGCCTTCTGCACCCAAACAGCCTTTGGCATCCCTCACGCAGGCTTACATCCCTCTTGGAGGCGTTGGACGCTTGATGGAAGATGATCTTTATTACCTACAAGGAGAGGGCTAGGGGCGTGAGAACTTGTATCTCTGCTTCAGGAAATTCATCAAACAGACTGACAAAAATACTTACTCAGCATGATTTTAACAACAAGCCTGGGAACTAAATTTCTCACAATAGGTGCTGGGGAGAGTGCGAGTAATGATTATTTAAAGTTTTGTTTTAAAGGGTTCATAAGAGCTTAAATGTTTAGGTACCATCTATATTTGGTTCTTAACCTGAGATCTGAAATAAAAGTTATACCTCTAGTCTGATTAACCTCTACCTGAAATCTAGCGTTGCATTCCATTGTGAATGTAGTCACGGTAGTACCCATGACTCTGCAGATAGACAGCCAAACATCCTACATGCCAGACCTGGGTTTCAACTGGCCTTGGAAGAGCTTGCCTTTCCTGAACAGCAGACACACCAGGGTCGAACACAGCATATTTCAGCAGGATATGGCTAAGTGGAATCAGTGTTTAGCCTCTGACACCATTGACGTTCTAGATCACTTTCAATTGCCTGGAATAACCAGGGTCTGATTTGTAGTGGCCATGAATAAGCCCAGGGCTGTTTCTTCCATTGGCACCTTCTTTGCGATCAACGCTGGTGGGTTGATGGTTGATGTGCTAGGATGATGGGCAGATGGATGGGACTCAGATGCGAACCACGGCCTACGGTGGCCTGCATTGTCTGACTCTTGCTTACTTCTGTCCAGACTCACCTGCTGCTGCTCAACCCTTTCTCTTTGCCCTGTAATTACAGCGGTTTTGGGCCACCTAACTGCCCTTATACGTGCTATTCTTGTTGATAAATTGCTCTACATTCCTCCTGGCCCCAGTTAAGACCCCAGCCCAGTCCCTCAAGGCTCAGCACAAATATACGTTCCTCTAGGAAGTCTTCCCAGCCCTGCAGACCCTTCATTATAGCTCATTTAACACCCTGTATGTTTCCTTATTGCATTTGCCTTTAGTTAAAAACATTAGTTTGGGAGTTCCCTGATGGCCTAATTGTATGAATTCTGGGCTTTCACTACTATGGCCCAGCTTCAATCCTTGGTTAGGTAACTGAGATCCTGTAAGCCCAGCGGCTCAGCCAAAGAAACCCATCATTTTAAGTGAGTCAGTCATTTAATATGTGTTTCACTCAACAGAATGTTAGTGACATTAGGCAGGGACCACATCTTAGTCATCACTGTATCCCTAGAGCTTAGCACAGTGCCTGACACACACTAGGGCTCAGTAAATACTTGCTGAGCCAGTGATGGTCCCCAAAGTTAAAATAATGCAGACACTCCATCACCTATGATGCTCTCAGATGCAATTAATAAAGCACAACTAGGAGCTGCTTCCGCAGGTAGGGCAAAAATCTCTCTCGTGACCAGAACACCTCATTTAGAGCAGTTTCAGGGCTGGTAATTTAAGAACACGGGTTCATCTTTCGATTCTGCTGTTCTCTTCAGAGCATCACCTTGTCTTCTTGTACTTGCTCCAAAATGGCTCCCAGATGGCTGCCCCAGCTCCAAGGTGAGAGAGAATATCCAGAGGCAAAAAAAAAAAAAAAAAAAAGGAACATCTCATCCCTGTGCCTCTGTTCAAGACAGAGGGAAATCTTCCAGGACACCTCTCGTTAGCCAGAATTATGTGCCACACACCCATCCTTGAGCTGGTTATCAGTGAGGGAAATGGCATTCTGATTATTGAGTTAGAACACATGTGATTCACCCTGAGGCCAGGGAGGAGCCCAGTTCCATTATTACATAAGCTCTGAACACAATTATGACTGTGTTAGCGAGGGAGAGGCTGGGGGTGTGTGGAGCTGTGAGCCTGTGTAGTGGCAAGGCTTGGAGAGCAATTTTATAAGCATCCGAGGATGCCTGCCACCCACCTCCTTGTGCATCCACAGGAGGAAATTCGTCAGGAGAAATATTGGCAGCGAAAACAAACTCTACAGCCAAGGTAGAAAAGTGTAACTTCAAAGAAAAAAAAAATCATGATATGAAATTTTTCAGTGATGCATTCAGCACCTATAAAATACCCTTTAATCATCTATTCCTCATTAACCGTAACTTCTCATTTATCGCTGCCTATCATCAATATCTTTGTGATTGGTCTGATGGATAGTCAGCTATAGTGAATTCTAACAGTACATGCAAATAAAATCAATGCAAACGGATTTGAAAGCAGAATTGCAAATCTTTCCAAAACTGTGGGCTTTCGTGAACTCAATGCAGAGGATTTCAGAGACCTGCTTTAATTGCAAGCAAAGGCGCTCAAAGAAGTACACCGCTTAACAACTGAGTGGGATGATAGGCACTTAAAAAATATATTTGCATTCAAGGGCTAGAAAAAGGCCATTGTTGAAAATTTGTGAATTTTGTTGAATACAGTAAGTCACCTACACACGAAACTTCAAGCTGCGAACTTTCAAAGATGCAAATGTGCCTCTATATGCCAGCTGTTGTACTGCACTCCTATACTTTTCAAGGTACTGTACTGTAAGATTTAAAAAGCTTTATTTTTTGTTTGTTTTTTATGTATTATTTGTGTGAAAAGTATTATCAACCTATTACAGTACAGTACTATATAGCTGATTGTGTTGGTTGGGTACCTAGGTGAACTTTGTTGGACTTACGAACAAATTGGACTTATGAATGTGCTATTAGAACAGAACTCATTCATATGTAGGGGACTTACTGTACTGTTTTTGCAACTGAGACCTTCTTGTGTTCTAATGTGTAAGTCACTTGTGAAGGGAAGGCCCATAATGCTATCATTTAATTTTGCAGGAAAAATTAACCATTCTCTCCAAAAAAATTAATATTTGACTCATTTATTATGCTAAGATTCAGGAAAGCTGCCTTTGTGGCCTCCATTTGCATAGATATTACATAAAATAAGCTTGTTCTCATAATTTATAGTATTGAGGAGGGGAAATTCCCCCCTCAACCCCTCTTGAGTTCTGGTGGCTGGACTAATAATAAAATTGACACAAGACAGATTAATAGGAGAAAAAGAAACCAATTTAAATTCATGTATATGGAGGTCCCATAGAAATGGGACCTGGGACTTCCCTGGTAGTCCAGTGGTTAGGACTCAGCACTTCCATTGCAGGGGGCACAGGTTCAATCCCTGGTTGGGAAACTAAGATCCTGGAAAAAAAAAAAAAGGATCTAAGAAGTGGCCAAATCAGACAGCTTCTATACTTTTTGGACAAAGAAACAATACATTTGTGAGGAATTGGCAGGACAAAGAGACTTGTGCTTTGGGTGCCCCATTAGTGAAGAATGTAAACAGAGTCAGGGCTTGGGGTAGAAAAGTAAAGATGTCACAAGGTTTGATTATACGGGCTTCTCAGACCCAATTTCTCTGTCTTTGGCAATAAGGGTGTCCTTATGCCTCCAGATGTAGGGAGGGCACCTTTCACATGGGAGGTTTATTTCCTGCTTTCTGGGAGACAGAGAGGAGGGTCAAAGTGTCTCTCTTGCATTAGCCGTTTCTTAAGTAACTTTAGTTCAAAATAATACACCATTGAGGCACATTTTAAGCCTACTCTGGGTCCCAACAATGTCTACTTTTCCCTCTATTTATAATACACTTTGGGGTGCCTTTAATGGGGCGTAAGGCCTCCCTTTCAGAGAACAAGTGATCTTGAGATAATAAGGACCTCCTGTATGTTAAAATGATTATGATGATTCCCTAGAACTATGAATAATTCTTTATGATATTATGCTAAATGTAAAAAAATGAGGCAAAGAGTATACAAGATAGTTATAACCATGTGAAAATATTTATGTATTTGGATAAGAACTGAAGGCAAAAATAAAAGTGTGTACACATGGGCGAATTAGAGCTAATTCCCATCCTCTCTCTCTTCCTTTATTTTTTTCCCTGAATGTACCTTATATTTTTTAATTTTCTTTGTGTTAACTACACAATAAGCCCAGAAAAATAATCCAATATGCTGTTGAGCTATTTCGTCTAGAAGCATAGTAACACTGCGTGAATTGAGGACACCCGGACTTTGTGCTCCCAGGGTGCGAAAAGCACGCCCTAAGGTGGCCCCCAGTGGCCCCCATCTCCTGGTTTTCACACCCTTGTGTAATAACCACCCCTTGAAAGTAGACTCGACGGATCAACTCTCTTCTATGGAACACAACATCGCAGAAGAACTGGGATGTCCCCTCTGAGACTAGCCCATGAAAAGACCGTGGCTTCCAACTCGGGTGTTCAGCCTCCCTCCCCCTTGGCTCACCCACGCAGAGGGAAGCATCCACCACGTTAATGATACTGAGCAGGGCCCTGTGGGGCTCCTGGGCACAGAGCCTTTCTGTGTCCCCTATTTCTTTGATGATAGGAAACAGCCTCCGTGACCTTCCCTGAGTTCCAATGGGCAGATTCAAGCATTGTTAATGAGTGAAAGGAGGGGATGTGTGAGACCTGGGAGAAACAGGCAAGAGCAGCCTTGGGGCAGGTCCTGTTTCCCCATCAACAATACACACAACAATATCTTTGAGCTTTTTTGCAGGTGTTGAAACCCCCTCCAGGTGCGAGAAGTTAATGATGAACGATGGGATGCTGCCCACACGCATGGAGACCCCAGACCAGCTGGACTTGAAGGTTGATGACGCTGACCCCCAATTGCCTGACCACCAACCCATCAGAAGAAGGCAGGACTGTGACTGCCTTGGTCCTTATCGCCTCCCCCTGACCACGCGCCCCGACTATAAGACCTCTCCCTATTCCCCAGAGAGGGGGTACAGTTCTTGAGGCACTAGCCTACTGTGTTCCCCCTTTGCCTGGCAAAGTAATAAAGCGACTCCTTTCTGCTCCTCCAAAGCTCTGTCTCCATATTTCTATTTAGCATCTGTGAACAGAGGCCGGGTTTTTTTGGGCAACATTAACATGACCCGAAAACTGGATTCACCTAATGCTGGGTTTTGAGCCAAAAGACACAACCAAGCCAAAGATTGGGAGAAGGAAGGATTTTTTATTATTATTATTATTATTATTATTATTATTATTATTATTATTATTATTTTGGCTGCACCGTGGGGCATGTGAGATCTTAGTTCCCCAACCAGGGATGGAATCCACACCCCCTGCAGTGGAAGTGTACAGTATTAACCACTGGACCACCAGGGAAGTCCCAGGAAGGGTTTATTATTACTTGCAGCAGTAAGGAGAACACCAGGGATCTTTCCTAAAGCACTGTCTCTGCAAACAGCAAAATTGGAGAAGTTTGAAGCTAAGGACACATGCATATTCATGAAGGGGCTTGAGAAGAGGAGAATTCAGCATAGAATTGGGGTCAAGGTTGACAGTGTCGAAGCTTTAGCTGATTGAAGTCAGGAGGGTTGACATCATCAATGTCTTTACAAACATCCCAATTTCGTTCCTTTTTACAACTGAGTAATATTCCATTGTATATATGTACCACATCTTCTTTATCCATTCATCTGCCGATGGACATTTAGGTTGCTTCCATGTCCTGGCTATTGTAAATAGTGCTGCAATGAACATTGGAGTGCATGTGTCTTTTTGATATATGGTTTTCTCTGGGTATATGCCTGGGAGTGGGATTGCTGGGTCATATGATAACTCTATTTATAGTTTTTCTTTTTTTTTTTTTCAATTTTTTATTTTTTTACAATAAACTGCATATATTTAAAGTGTACAATTTGGTATCCCAATCTCCCAATTCATTCCCCCCCAAGCCTCCCCGCTTTCCCCACTTGGTGTCCATATGTTTTTTCTCTACATCTGTGTCTCTATTTCTGCCTTGCAAACCGGTTGATTTGTACCATTTTTCTATAGTCCACATATATGTGTTAATATACGATATTTGTTTTTCTCTTTCTGACTCACTTCACTCTGTAGGACAGTCTCTAGGTCCATCCATGTCTCTAAAAAGTCCCAGTTTGATTGCTTTTTACAGCTGAGTAATATTCCATTGTATATAGGTACCACATCTTCTTTATCCATTCGTCTGTTGATGGACATTTAGGTTGGGTCATATGGTAACTCTATTTATAGTTTTTCAAGGAATCTCCATACTGCTCTTCATAGTGTCTATATCAATTTACATTCCCACCAACAGTGCAAGAGGGTTCCCAAAAAGGGTACTGTTTCTAACTGTAAGTCTAGGCCCCAAACCAGAGTCAGGGGTGTGGAATAATAAAGTAGAGAAAGAGTGGAGGTATGCCTGGACTCAAATTTTGACTGAATTATCAAAATTATGTGTTGTGTTTTAGTTTACTAGCGCTGCCAGAACAAAGTACCACAGACTGGGTGGCTCAAACAACAGAAGTTTTTTTTTCTCACAGTTCTGGATGCTGGAAGTCTAAGATCAAGGTGTTGACAGGGTTGGTTTCTACTGAGGCCTCCCTCCTTGGCTTGTAGACGGCTGCCCTCTCACGGTGTCCTCACATTTTCTTTCCTCAGTCAGTGTGTCCTGTGTCTCAAGTTCCTCTTCTTATAAGGACACCAGTATTACTGGATTAGGACCCACATATGTGGCCTCATTTTGTCTTCATTACTTCTTTAGCATCCTATCTCCCAATACAGTCACATTCTGAGATCCAGGGGGGTTAGAACTTCAACGCATGAATTTGGGGGGAAGACACAATTCAGCCCATAGTAATCTGTGGACAATCACTTAACCTCTTTGCTGAGACTATCCAAAGCTGTCCAGGACTGGAAATGTGAAACTAGCTCAAACTAAAGAGTGAAAAAGCAATCCCACCATTAATCCAGCAGGAAGAAAAGACAGATGAAAATAACTGTAAAATTCACAGGAAATAATTCTTTCAAGATCATGCTGTAGCTGTAGACTGCCATAAGGATGGTGAATCATTGCTTTGGAGGGTGGAAGATACAGTATCTTCCCATCTCCATTGCTTAGAATAGTATGTAGATAATAGTAGGCACTCAATAAAGGCTCAATGAGTGAATGGTTACACATAACATAAAATAACAGTACAGGTAGTTGGGTAATAACCAACAATAACCGTGTCCCTTGACTACAATCTAAGTATTTTTTTAAATTTATTTACTATTTATTTATTTGTTTATTGGCTGTGTTGGGTCTTCATTGCTGCACGCGGGCTTTCTCTAGTTGCGGGGAGTGGGGGCTACTCTTCATTGTGGTGAGCAGGCTCCTCACTGCAGTGGCTTCTCTTGTTGTGAAGCACAGGCTCTAGGTGCCTGGACTTCAGTAGTTGTGGCACTTGGGCTCAATACTTGTGGATCACAGGCTCTAAAGCGCAGGCTCAATAGTTGTGGCACACGGGCTTAGTTGCTCTGCGGCATGTGGGATCTTCCTGGAGCGGGGATGGAACCCATGTCCCCTGCATTGGCAGGAAGATTCTTAATGACTGTGCCACCTAGGAAGCCCCTAACCTAATTATTTTAATGTTTGTTTTCACAGTGTTAAAATTGAACAGAGTGCCTCTCTTGCTCAAATTGTACCAATGACTGTGTCTCTTCCAATTATCTGTGGGTGTATGTTTAACCTACCACTTTGCAATATATGACAACTTTTTCCACCTAAGCAATTAATAAAGTCAGGGGTTTTCCTCTCTAAGTTGTTCCATACTATCTTTGGAAAGCTTAGTAACAGCGTCAGATTGAATTTGGGATGGGAGCAACACAATCCTTCGTAAACAGATTAATCAATTAGTGGAATTTTTATACTCAGGCCATCTCATCTCCTCCAGTGCTTCTTAGACTCTAACAAGCACCAGCACCCACCCAAGGGCTTATTAAAGCACAGGTTGCTACCCCCCCTACTTTGTATCTGATCCCAGGGTTCTGGGTGGACCCTGAAAATTGGCATCTCAACTAGTTTCTGGTCATGCCAATGCTGCTTGTCTGAGGACCATACTCTGAGAACCACCGAACTATATTAGGGTCTTTCGACCTCAGCACTATTGGCATTGGGGCCCGGATAATTCTTGTTGGAGGTGGCGGTTAGTACTGGTCAGTACTGTTCTGTGCATCATAGGATGTTTAGTAGAAATTCCTGGCCTCTACCCACTAGATACCAATAGCACACTCTCCTCCAGGTGTGATACCCCAAAATGTCACCAGACATTGCCAAATGTCCCTGGGATACAATCACCCCCCACTAAGAACCACTGTTCTACAACATTTTCTTCTACTGTTTGACTTTTGGATTCCATTGCTAATACAGTAGTTCCCCCCAAACTGTGGTTCTGTTTTCCCAACTTCACTTACCTGCAATCAGCTGCTGTCTGAAAATATTAAATGGGAAATTTCAAAAAGAAACAACTCAAGTTTTTTATTTATTTATTTATTTATTTAATTTACTTCTTTTTAGGTTCTCATTAGTTATCTATTCTATACATAGTAGTGTATATATATCAATCCCAATCTCCGAATTCATCCCACCACCTCCCTTCCCTCTTGGTAACCATAAGTTTGTTCTCTACATCTGTGACTCTTTTCTGTTTTGCAAATAAGTTCCATTTTTCCAGATTCCACATATAAGCAATGTTATACGATATTTGTTTTCCCCTTTCTGATTTACTTCACTCTGCATGACAGTCTCTAGATCAATCCACGTCTCTGCAAATGGCACTATTTCATTCTTCTTTATGGATGAGTAATATTCCATTGTATATATGTACCACATCTTCATTCCTCTGTTGTTGGCCATTTAGGTTGGTTTCATGTCTCAGCTATTGTAAATAGTGCTGCAATGAACATCAGGGCACATGCATCCTTTCAAATTCTGAACAACTCATAAGTTTTAAATTGCATGGCATTCTGAGTAACGTGATGAAATCTTGAGATATCCTGCTTTGTCCCACTTGGAATGAGAATCATCCCATTTGTCCAGCATATTGACATCCACTGTACCTGTTATCCCAGTGCTTATGTTCAAATCATCCTTATTTTACTTAATAATGGCCCCAAAGTGCAAGAGGAGTGATGCTTGCAATTCGAATACGCCAAAGAGAAGCCAGAAAGTGTTTCCTTTAAGTGAAAAGGAGACAAACAAAAAAAACCTTATGCTGAGGTTGCTAAGATCCGCAGTAAGAATGAATCTTCTATCCATGAAATTGTGAAGAAGGAAAAAGAAATTTGCTAGTTTTGCTGTCACTCCTCAAACTGCAAAAGTTATGGCCGTAGTGTGTGTTAAGTGCTTAAGATGGAAAAGGCATTAAATTTGTACAATAAGATATTTTAAGAGAAATATACCACATTCTCATAACTTTTATTACAGTATATTGTTACAATTTTTCTATTTTATTATTAGATATTGTTAATCTCTGACTGTGCCAAATTTGTAAATCAAGCTTTATCATAGGGATGTATGTATAGGAAAAAAAATAGTATATATAGGGCCAGTACTATCCGTGGTTTCAGGCATCTGTTGGGGGTCTTGGAACGTATCCCCTATGGATAAGGGGGACTATTGCATATATTTCCACCCAGGGCTGCAGAGATGAGGTTTTAATAATGATAGCTAAGAGGGATTTCCCTGGTGGTCCAGTGGTTAAGACTTTGCATTTCCAATGCAGGGGACACGGGCTCAATCCCTGGTCAGGAAACTGAGATCCCACATGTCACACAGCGCTGCCAAAAAAAAAAAGAAAGAAAGAAAGAAAGCAAAAGAAAGAAAAAATAATGACAGCTAACATTTATTAAATATTTAATAGATACCCTGTACTGGCCAAGTCCTTTGCACATATCCAACCTAAATTTTGAAGTAGGTACTAATATCAGTGACAATTACACTGAGGGAATTGAAATGCAGTGGAGTAAGGTAAACTGTATTGAGTAATCACTATGGATCAGGAATGATCATTCAGTGTATGTAAAAGTGTACGGGGAAGGCATCATTATCCCCATTTTTTTTAAGTCCCCCCCCCCCCCCCCCCGTGGATGATTTTTAAAGGCTTTATTGAATTTGTTACAATATTGCTTCTGTTTTATGTTTTGGTTTTTTGCCCATGAGGCACGTAGGATCTTAGCTCCCCGACCAGGTACCAAACCCACAGCGGCTGCATTGGAAGGCAAAGTCTCAGCCACTGGAGTGCCAGGGGAGTCCCCTATCCCCATTTTAAGATGAACAAACTGAGGCTTAGAAAAGTTGAGGAAATTGTCTGAGTTTCAGACCCAGTAAAGGGTGGAGCCAGTCTGGTTCTAGAACCTTCTCTCCAAGCTTGGGTACTTTTAATATTCTACCTGATTCACTTTAGGGGGGGGAAAACAGATGAGGACAAAAGCTGAATATAAACACAACATTGGAAATCAACTATACTTCAATAAAATAAATTTTTAAAAAATACAATAAATTGAAAAACTTTTAAAAAAACCTGAATATAATTGTTACTAAGGATTTGGGTTTGCTCTACATTTCAGTTACGCATGTTATCCCTGCATCCCTTTAAACTTGATAAAAGAGGGAATGTTAGTTAAAACAGCAGTCTGCAGAAGGACAATCCCTTGTTGGAAAGAGTTCTTGCAGTCAGATTTCTAGAGAGGCTCCCTTCTTTTCTGAGACGTTTCAGAGCTTGAAAAGTAGAGGTAAAATGGGAAGAATAACAGCTAACAGTTTTGAGGATTTGTCCAGTTCTGTTCCTCTCCCTTTATAAGCAATGGCTCTAGCTCATTTAATTCTGGCAAGAACGATCATGAAGTAGGTAGTGAGATGCTGAATACAAATAGACAATGGCCAGACCATCTATGACAATAGAACTCTGACCCACAACCACTGCAACAGCCAGTCTGGGAAGCCAAACTACTATGTCTGCAGCAATTGCCTCAGAATGGTCAATGCTTGATGAATGACAGCCAGGTGTCCTATAATTGTGTCCTTACTTCCAACTCAGGACCAACCAGAGAAAGCCAAACACGATCCCCACACCCCGATTCTAGGTAGCCCACCTCCAATTTCCCAGCCAATACCTTCCAATCAGGGCTCACCTGACTCTCTTTTCTTACTGGAAACTTTTTCCACTCCCCTACGGCCTTTGTGTCTGGCCAACGCTAGGGGTGGTGGGTGACTCCCCTGCAGTAGCAAGCTCTCAATCAGTCTCTCTGCTGGTTCTCACCGGGGTGGTCTTCGTTCGTTTCGACAGTAGGACTATTTAGGGCCCTTTTACAGAAGACCCGGAGGTGCAGAGAGGCTAGGAAGCAAATACCTGAGGTCAGAAATATGGTAATTATCGCAGCTGGGATCCCAGCCCTGGCAGCAGACATCACTGGAATTCTACCTGCTGACCGAGGGCAGCCCTGGGAGCCCGAAACTGAAAGGAGCAGTCATCAGGAACGCTGTGTATGACTTGTGATGGGCAAATTACACCACTACATTCATGAAGAGGTTACCCTGAGGTGTTGCTGTTCTGGGTTTTTTTTTTTTTTTTTTGAGGAGAGCGACATTGCTGTACTGGTAACTTTTTTTTTCTTCTGTTACTGTTTTTAAGGGATCAGTGGGGTTCCCGAATCACTGGAGCACAAGGATCACAATGGGGGCGGGGGCGGGGGCGGGATGGGGGCCTTAGGGCGGGGTGCACAGATTCCAGGCTCCTCTCCACTTGGAAAAATCAGGATCTCCGAGGAGGGTTTGAGAGGTTAAAAAAAGGCTCTTACTGTACTTAACTGAAATCTGGGAAAAGGAGAGCTCCCTGCCCTCTGGCCTAGGGTATGTACAACGTAAGTTACAGGCAATTGCTTTATACAGCTCTAAATAGAAAGGAGGGAGTTGAAGTAGGTACTTCATTGGGATGCTGAAGGCAGATGTATTTTGCCTCCAGGTGTTCCTGAAATCTGAGAGAGGACACCTGACTTTTGAATACTGTGGAGGAAATATAGTAGTTCCCCCACCTCTTATCTGAGGGGGAATATATTCCAAGACCGCCAGCGGATGCCTGAAATGGTACCAAGTCCTACACAGTCTCCCTCGGTATCCATGGGGGATTGGTCCCGCCCCCCAATCCCAAAATCTGCTGATGCTCAAGTCCCTCATACAAAATGGTGTAGAGTTAGCCAACTCACATACTGTATACTTTCAATCATTCCTCGATTACTTTTAATACCTAATACGATGTAAGTACTATGTAGATAATTGCAAAGACAACGTAAATGCCATGTAAACAGTTGCTGGTGCCTAGTAAATTCAAGTTTTGCTTTTTGGAACTTTATGGAATTTTTCTCTCCAGAATATTTTGGATATGAGGTTGGTTGAATCCAAGGATGCAGAGCCCACGGATGTGTAGGACCTACCATATACACTTTTTTCCTTTACAAACAGGTGGGTAACGTGTACAGCATAGATATGAAACCACACAACCCAGGTTGGGACTTGAACCCACTGTCTTTTAATTAAAATCACACGTCTGGGCCTTCCTAGGTGGGAGAGTGGTTAAGAATCTGTCTGCCAATTCAGGGGACATGGGTTCGAGCCCTGATCTGGGAAGTTTCCACATGCTGCGGAGCAACTAAGCCCGTGCGCCACAACTATTGATCCTGTGAGCCACAACTATTGAGCCCACGTGCTGCAACTACTGAAGCCCAGGCGCCTAGAGCCTGTGCTCCATGACAAGAGAAGTCACTACATTGAGGAGCCCACACACCACAACGAAGAGTAGCCCCCGCTCGCCACAACTAAAGAAAGCCCGCATGCAGCAACAAAGACCCAACACAGCCAGTAAATAAAATAAATAAAGAAATAAATAAATTTATTAAAAAAAAATCACACATCTGGTCTCAGGACTTAATGAAGCTCATATTCTTTATGTCTAGTCACAGAAAGAATTCAGTGAGAGACAAAGTGATAGGTAAGAAGTGGATTTATTTAGAGAGATCCACATTCCACAGACAGGATGCAGTCCATCTCAAAAGGCAAGAACAGCCCTGGGAGAAACTCACCCCACAGACAAGAGCTGGGCCCACTCAGAAGGTGAGAGGCCCCAGGGTGCAGGGGTGGTGAGTTTTTATGTGCGGGGTGATTTCATAGGCTAATGAGCAGGAGGATTATTCCGACACTTTTAGGGAAGGTGCAGGGATTTCCAGGCACTGCGCCACCACCCACTTTTTGGCCTTTTACGGTCAGCCTCGAAACTGTCATGGCGCCTGTGGGCGTGTCCTGTATCGTATGCTAATGTATTACAATGAGCGCATAATGAGGCTCAGGGTCCTCCGGAAGTTGAATCGCCGCCATCTTAGGTCTAGTTGGTTCCAACCAGTTTTTGTCGTATCCAACGGCTCTGTCATTCTTTACGGGGTCGTTCCCTGCCCACTTCCCTCCTAGTTCACATACCCTGGACGAAGGGATCATTCACAGAGGGAGCCAGTGTGAGGTTTCATCACGCTGCTCAAGCGGCACCAAAGTTAAAACTTACGAAATGTTTATTTCTGGAATTTTCCATTTCATATTTTCGGACTGAATTTGACTGTGGGTAACTGACACCTCAGAAATTGAAATCGGAGAATAGGAGGGGATGACTAGAATAATGTGAAACAGTGAACTACCTGTTTACAAACAGCCATGAGGAAGTTCTGCCACAGAAGGTAAATATTAATTTACAGCAGGTTAAATAAGGGCAAGGAGAGTTTAGGGGAGTAGAAAAAACTTGGTATTTTCTTTGCTCTCTTGAGTTGTTCTTTAGTTGCTTGTTATTGGACAAATTTACCTTTTTCTCTCTCCCTCCCTCTCTCTCTCTCTCTCCCTTCTTCCAACCAATTCAGAGTTTATTTGATCATATTTCTCCATTTTTTTTCCTGAAGGTTTTTTGTTGCTGTTGTTTTGTTTTGTTTTGTTTTGTTTTGGCTGTGGAGCTTGCGGGATCTTAGTTTCCCAACCAGGAATGGAACCTGGGCCCTGACAGTCAGGGCACTGAGTCCTAACTACTGGACTGCCAGGGAGTCCTGATTTCTGAAGTTTTAAAATTGCCCAAACTTAAAAAGGTATGCCAGCTACACCTAAATTCTGAGCACTACACAGTTACCTGGCAGCAGCATGAGGGTGTCATTGAAAACTTAATCAGTCGATCTAAGAAAGAACTGGAAAATTTTATTCAAGCCAAATGTGATGGTTATAACCCAGGAAGAGCATCTCATAAAGCTCTGAGACCTATTCTGCTCATTAGAAGTCAAGACACAGTTAAGGTTATTTGAGACAGGGGGCTGTACATTAAATTTGTTTTGTTTTGGTTTGGTTTTGGGCTTTTTTGGCCAAACCTCGAGGCTTTCAAGATCTATCTTAGTTCCTTGACCAGGGACGCAACTGAAGCCCTGAACCCAGGCAGTGAAAGTATGTAGTGCTAACTACCGGACTGTCAGGGAATTCCCAAAATGACATTTGTTTGTTTGTTTTTTGTTTGGTTTTGTTTTTGTTTATTTTTGGCTGTGCCACCAGGCATGTGGGAACTTAGTTCCCCCACCACCCTGCAGTGAAAGCATAGAATTTTAACCACTGGACCTCCAGGGAAGTCCTGAAATGATGTATTCCTGACAGTTTACATAATCCAGATTTAAGTGCCATCGTGGTGGGTCATGTGATCCTTTACAAGATCAAGAAAGAATGTTATCTTTTAAGGAGTTGTCTTGGATTTTTTGTTTGTTTGTTTTTAATTGGAGTGTAATTGCTTTACAGTGTTGTGTTAGTTTCTGCTATACAATGAAGTGAATCTGCTATACGTATACATATATCTCCTCCCTCTTGGAGTCCTCTTGTTAATGCTAGGAGAATGTTGCTGTTTATGGTTGAGCAGGTATTCCTGCTGATGAGGAGTTTGGACCAATGCATGGTGTGGATACACAATGCACAGTGAAGGGGAGAGGGGAAGCCAAAGGGCAGAGAAGAATTTTTATGATTAAATTTTTCTGGTCTTGCCATAAAATATGAATTTTATTTCACAAGGGGAAAAGGGCATATTCCAAGAGAACTCCAGAAAATGAGCCAACTCCCTCTTAACTTCTGCCGAAAGATGAGAGGGGAAGGAGTCTTATTTGAAATGGTTCCTCTGACAATGTGTTTCTTTTAAGAAGGATTTGTATAATCTCTGTTCACTATGGTCAGGGGAGATAATTAGAAATGCAAATTCTCAGGCCCCATCCCAAATCAGAATCTGAATTTTAACAGGATGCCAGGTGATTTGTTTGAACTTTAAGGTTTGAGGGCCACTGCCTTAGCATACGTCTTCCTAGAAATCAGTCCACTCTAGATATTTATAAACTTTTAAGTATAGAATAGTTTTAGACTTACAGAAAAATTGTGAGGATTTTTCATATACCCAACACCCAGTTTCCCCTGTTAACATCTTACGTTGCTATGTTACATTCATTCCAATTAACAAATCAATATTGATGCAATATTGTTAACGAAAGTCCACAGTTTATTCACATTTCCTCAATGTTCCCCAGTGTCCTTTCTCTGTCCTGTGATCCCATCAAGCACACCACATTACACTTAGTTCTTAGATCCTTTAGACTGTGACTTTCCTTGTTTTAATGACCTTGATGGTTTTGAGGAGTGCTGGCCATATATTTTGCAGAACGTCCCTCGATTGAGATTTCTCTGCTCTTTTTCTCATGCTTAGTCTGGGGTTATGGGTGTCTGGGAAAAAGACCATAGAGACACAGTGCCATTCTCATCACATCTTATGAAGGGTATCCACTATCACCAACATCAGCATTGATGTTGACTTTGACCATCTGACTGAGGTCCTGCTCATCGGTTTTCTCCACTGTAGAGTTACCTCCCCTCCCCCTTTCCAAACTGTCCTCTCTGGAAGGAAGTCACTGTGTGCAGCCCACACTTAAGGAGTGGCAGTGATGCTCTGTCTCCTTGAGGGTGGAGCATCTATGGACGTTATCTGGAACCACTCTGATATATATTTTTTAAATGTTAGTAAGTTAATTCCACTTTTGTGTATTTTTAAAAAATATTTATTTATTTATTTATTTTGGCTATGCCAAGTCTTCGTTGTGGCTGTGGGATCCTTAGCTGCAGTTTCTCAGTTGTAACATGCAAACTCAGTTGCAGTGTGTGGGATCTATTTCCCCGATCAGGGATTGAACCCAGGTCCCCTGCATTGGGAGCATGGAATCTTACTCGTGGGACCACCAGGGAAGTCCTCACTTTGATATTTTTAAATAGACTTTTGTTTCCCTTATAATTCCTTGAACATAATAAAGGCATAAGTGTTTTTGAATCAAAAAATAAGGAACTGTTATTAGGGCTAGCATTTTCCCCACTCCTTTGTTTCTCCTGAACCAGAAGTACAGAAGAGACTCTTTTCTCTCAACTATGGATGCCTTATGAGGCTATAAGCCTGTAGGGGCAGAAACCAGGCTTAGTTGTTTTTGTGGGGTAGGATCTGGTGAATTGAGAATGTAGAGTCTGTGACATTTTAAAATTTGTCTGTTTTTTGGCATCTCCACCCAAATGTGATCATTATTCAATTTTCTGGTTTGGAACTTGTGCTATAGTTAGGTAAGTTACGACCATGGGGGAAACTGGGTGAAGGTTACACAGTGGAGAGCGTGTTGCAATCAAGAAAAAAAAAGTCTAAAAAAAATCCCCTTAGGGGGTTGATAATGGGAAAAAAAGTGGAGAAACGCTGTTCCCAGGTGATGCTCAGTAGGTAATCAAAGAGGGCCCCTCTGAGAGTTTGGGTGGACTATACTGTTAAAACAGGTGTTGGAGAAATATCTGGGATCCAGTCCGGTTTGCCCATTTGAGAGATGAGGAAATCGAAACCAAGAAAGATGTGTCTTGTCGTGAGCCATTCGGTGACTCTGTGGCAGGCCCTGGACAAGAACTGGGGGCTTCTGAGCCTAACTGTCCTCCCACTTTACCCTCAGCTTCAAACAAGGATTTATCAAATGACTGTTATGCACCTGCTTTCTGGGTCACGTTCTCAGTCAATTTCCACAGCATTCGTCAGAAGTACAGATGCACTAGCCCACGCTGGCAAAAAGCACCAGAATCCATCACAGCTCGGATCATGTGGCCCACTTCTGAGGGACTTCAGGGCCCAAGACTTAGCTAAGAATTCACTAAATGTTTAAATGGTTTGTGAACAGAAAGAAGGTCCTGAAAAGTCTGAGGTATGCACTGACTTGCTTTAAGAGAGATGCTCTAGAAGTGCTCATCAAAGAGCTATCTTCTTTATACTCGGAAATTACACAGAACAGAATTTTGAAATTCGGTTACCTGTGATGGAAATCTGCTACGTCGATGTGATTACCAGTGATTTCAAAGAAATTCTCAGTATGCATTTACAAGATCTGCTTACTAGAATGAGGACAATCATTAAGAATAACCAATTCCCTTTTTTATTTGTCGCCTTAGAACTGCTATGCTAATGAACTCAAATAGTGAGAGACAAGAAAGTAAATATCTTCTTTCTTTCTCTCTCTCTTTTTTTTTTGCCAATGTACAAATCATGCAATAGAGCAGACAGGCATATAAGGGCAGAGGGTAAAAAAAGGAATTCAGTAGATACATAGAAGTTTAACTGAGCAGTATTATGACAAACGTGCAGCATGTTCATTAAATTAAGAGTGGAGGAAGCCCCAGACATCACTTAATGTTACTCACAATGGCACAAATGCCATCATTTGGGCTTCTGTGTAGATCTGAGGCGGGGGTCTCCAGTCTGCAGGTCAAATCTGCAGGCTGCCTGTTTTTGTGAGAAAGGTTTTACTGGAATTCAGTCTCTTCCATTTGCTTACAGATTGCCTCTGGCTGCTTCAGCACAACTTTTTTTTTTTTTTTTTAATTTTATTTTTGGTTGCACCGTGCAGCATGTGGGATCATAGTTCCCCAACCAGGGATCAAACCTACACCCCCTGCAGTGGGAGCTCAGAGTCCTAACCACTGGACAGCCAGGGAAGTCCCTGCACAAGTCTTTATTTGGAAGGAGACGATAGCTCTACTGCTTGAGAAAGAGAAACTAATCAGACCTTCTGTGATTTGAGGATTTAAAAAGGAAAAGCTGCCCACTTCTTAAGTGCAGATCCGATGAGGAAACCCTGAAGTTCATACACAGCTAGAAAATAGCTGTATGCCTGCTCTGCTTCTGTAAAACCTGCTTGCTGCACGAGAGTGAGAACAAAATACTTTATCACCTGGAACCTAAAAGATGATCAGATAAGTATGGAATGTTCTATTCCTGCCCCTGTTCGCCTCAGTTTGAAAACCCTTTGCATGTAACCCCTAGCAACTCGCTCGCTCTGTAATCACCTGTAACCTATGGAAACTGAGTAGCCAATCAATTAATGCCAACTGTAGCCAATCAATTAATGCCAACTGTAGCCAATCAATTAATGCCAACAGTAGCTATGTGCATTAATCTATATAAGGAGAGAATTCACCTGGAACGGGGTCCAGAATTTTGGAGCATCAGCTTGTCTGGGTCCACTGGCTCAATAAGCCTGCGTTCTCCTACCCTCCGAGTATGGTGCTTGGTGTCTCGTGGGATCTATTTGTGCAACAGATCCACTGAGAAGGAAGAGGGGTGGGACCTGACTGGAAGGAGCTGGAGGCTCCAAGCAGCCCAGCTCCAGGGAGGTGCTGGTGGGTGGTACTGAACGGGAATTGAAAGAATCGAGTACCACGAACTGGAAACCGGGGTGTGCTGGGAGAGGCTTCGGCTGGCGGAGCGGACTGCCCTCCCCAGAGGAGCCCCTGCGGGGTCTGCCCGGCTGCTCAGTCTCCCTCTCGGTGGCAGCAGACAACCCCCTCCCCCTGGCTGGCGCTGCACACGTCGTGCCCACAGCAAGCTTGCCGGCCAACAAGAAAGAGCTCACACATCCCCAGGTCTCCCTCTGCTTCGGGTTGTTATCAGTTTTGCGATTGGCTTTCTATTGCAGAAGTGAAGCTATAAAGATTCTTTTTCCTGTAAAATGAGTGGAGCTCAGAGGACTCAGCCTTGTGTGGTCACACACATGCCATCTGGAATGCCACCTCTCCTCCTCCTGAGACCCAGTAGGGAAGAAAAGGAAGACCCTCAGACAAAGATAAACATACCAGACAGGGAAGAGTGCACCCCCGAAGAGAGTGAGGGAAGAGGACTGGGCGGCTCTGATAGCTGTAGGCTTCTATCTGAGGTGTTTCCAACACCAACTGGAACAATTCAACTCAACGCGGACACGACCCAGAATTCAGGCAGACCTCATAACTTAAGGGTTCAGTCCCACAAGACTGTGCCCACTTCAGACACCAGCCATGGATGGGGTGCCCAGGCTACCCCCGCTTCTTCCCAACCAGCTACAGATTTGAGGGTTCCCATTGTAACCAAAAGTGGGGCTCTGGCTGCTCACCACTCAGAAGCCAATAAAGAGGCAGGTTTGGTGGAAAGGAAAATTTGCTTTATTTCGGATGCTGGCAACCGGTGGGGACGGCAGATGCCTGTCAAAAGGCCGACTCCCGGCCACTGACAACCAGTGGGTAAGAGCTTTTATAGATGGAGGGAGGGGGCTACATGCAGAAACAGCACAGTCAGCTCTGACGACAGGCATCTTTAAATTGGTCATTGGTGGTCTGACCAGCGTCCTCTTGATTGTTTTAGGTACAGTTAATCTTCAGTTCCAGGGTTGGTTTGTTTCCGTTTCTTTGAGGCCAGTTCTCAGAATTGTGGCAGTTTATGTCGCGACTACAGCCTGGTCATCATGTAGTTTACCTCTTCTACATGGTGGGGGTTTCAGTATCTACAAGGCAGCTCACAGGCTATGGCTCAGAATTTTATCTGTAGCCCTTAAGGAGGCACTAAATGTCCTTGACTGTTTAATGACTAAATTGTTCTAATGACTAAACAGACAAAAGGCAGGTGGAGGACATGAGGGGGCATAGGCCATGGGGTCCTCCTGCATTTCACCATGACCCCCCCCCCCAAGTTTAATATTTGCTAGAATGACTCACACAACTCTGGAAAACACTTTTGCTTCCTAAGGTTCAATTATAGTTAAACAAGGAAACCATTAGACTGATGTGGCTTGTGTAAGCAATCCAAGATCTAAGCCTGCAAATGCCTCAGGGAAATGAAATCTACAAGCCAAGGACAATCAATCACAAACAGCCAACTAGTCTTTAAACTATAGCCAATCACAGTTGCTTTACTTTGCTTTCGCCTTTTCTCTACCAGTCTCTCCCTAGCTCCCAACCACTTATTTTTTTTTAATTATTGTAATTATTTTGTAATACATACATATATCAAATTATTATGTTGTGCACTTAATTTTTTATATAAATTTATTTAATTACTTTTCATTTAATTTATTGGCTGCATTGGGTCTTCGTTGCTGTCCACAGACTTTCTTTAGTTGTGGTGAGTGGGGGCTACTCTTCGTTGCAGTGCGCGGGCTTCTCAGTGCTGTGGCTTCTTTCGTTGCGGAGCATGGGCTCAAGGCGCACGGGCTTCAGTAGTTGTGTCTCGTGTGCTCAATAGTTGTGGCTCCAGAGCGCAGGCTCAGTAGTTGTGGCACACGAGCTTAAATGTTCTGTGGCATGTGGGATCTTCCCCGACCAGAGCTCGAACCCATGTCCCCTGTATTGGCAGGCGGATTCTTAACCACTGTGCCACCAAGGAAGTCCTCCAACCACTTCTGATTTGGTGCTGCCCAATTCAAATTGATTTTTGCTCAAACTCTTAAAATTTTTAATATGCCCTGATTTAGTTCTGGTGTCAAAGAGGGAACCAAAGGAGACCCCTTCCCCCAACAGCCCCCAGGAGCACCGAGCAACCAGGGAAGGTACCTGCTGAGTCCCTGGAGCTGGCTGTTCTTTCTCTGCCTCTGGAGGTGCTGGGCAAGTCCCCTCGGTCCTGGGCCCTGGATCCACAGCTTTTGCCTCATGAGCTTTCAGACCATTTGACCATTTTATTTTCTGGCCTGGGTCCAGAAACCTGCTAGAGGCTGACTGGGTCTGGGGCCAGACGGGGTCCCATTTAGAAACCTGACTGGGTATGACTTAAACTGGAGTGGAGCTAGTGTGAGGCCTCAGGTGAACAAAAACTTGTTTTAAGCCTGAACTAGTAGGTTAACCACACCAAAGATAATCTTAAATTAGAGCGGCCTTAGTGCAGTCACTTAACTATCTGAGATAAGCTTATCCATCCATGAGGTACCCTAGAGAAGGGGTTCTCAACTAGGCTCTCACTATAAAGCCAGAAGGATAATAACTTTACCTCCCTCTACAGTCTCTGGTGACCAGCATGGGACCCACTGGAACACCCTACTCACTCCAGAGCCTGAAGGCGGCATCCTGGGAAAACTGGCAGAAGCCTGCAAAGGGTAAGAATTGCTACCAAAGTCAGCTTTCCCAGGTCTCTATCTGTGGTGCCTGGTCGAGAGAGGAAAGTAAAATTTCACATTGTCCCTTCCTTTCCAAATTCAGATTGGCAGGACAAACATTGGTTATCAATCCTTTCTCTCCCAGGACAGTTACTGTATTGCCTTCTTGTTTGTCTCATTTTGTGTCCTGTGAACTTGGCTTGGCAACTCAGGTTGGGGGCCCCAAGATGTGGCCAGACAGAAATGCAGGTTGCACTCCATTGGCAGCTAGGATTCTGCCAACTGCTGCCAGCTCTCAGGGAAATTGTCTACATCTCTCCTCCTTTTGGCTGTCTTTTGGAGTGGCTCTGAATCTTGGGAGAGTAGAGTCTGTCTTTTGCATCCTCTTTGGGGACATCTCTTGTATCCAAGCTGTTGTTCTTGGTTGTAAACACTGCCAGGAGTATTTACTGTTGACCGGCTGAAATCTGACAATGTATTTGAAATAATTTTTTTTAAGTAACTCTGTAGTTACGTAGGGGTGGAAATTTTTTCCTTTTCTTCCCTTTTAGGTTTTTTGATTGGTCTAATAATTAAGTTGACATAAGACAGATTAACAAGAGAAAAACAAATTTACATAAGGAAGCCCCATAAAAATATGAGAATCTCCCTGGCAATCAGGTAGTCGAGGCTTAAATACTTAGCTAAGGAGAAGGGGCTACGGGTCTGGGGCTTCAAAGCGGAGGAAGATGGTTCACAAGAAGATGAGAAGAACAAATGTTTGGTAAAGAAATGTTTGCTTTGCCATACAGATAAGTCTTGCTGATATGAAAGGTTATCTTTGGCAATAGCTCTCTTCCTGGTATAGGCCCCCTATCCAAATTCTTTTCAGAGTTGAGAGGGAAGGAAAAAGCTCTTCTTGGCTCTGCTGGGTTCTAATTGTCTTAGCTCAAAATAACCCACATGCCAAAGTGACACATTCTGGGGTAGCCTATTCTGCTCCCCTCAGTCAGAAATTGGCCAAATTGGAAGCTGATATTCAGACTCAAAGAAACTTTTTAGGCTTTCTCTCCTAAACTAAAGTGAAACTATGACCCAGCGGGAAAGAAAAAGATTCTGAAGCCTTTGTGGGAGGACTTACTAAAACATTCCAAAGACACACAACTTTAAGTCTAGAACATAGGAACCTTTTTTTTTTTTTCTTTATTTATTGGCTGCGTTGGGTCTTCGTTGATGCATGCGGGCTTTCTGTAGTTGTGGAGAGCAGGGGCTACTCTTCATTGCAGTGCGCAGGCTTCTCATTGCAGCGGAGCATGGGCTCTAGGTGCACGGGCCTCAGTAGTTGCAGCACACGGCCTCAGTAGTTGTGGCACACGGGCTTAGTTGCTCTGCGCCATGTGGGATCTTCCCAATCCAGGGCTCAAACCCGTGTCCACTGCATTAGCAGGTGGATTCTTAACCACTGGGCAACCAGGGAAGCCCCGAACATAAGAATATTTTGATGTCCATCTTAGTGGAAGATCTACCTCCTGATAAGAAAAAGCAAATTGAGGGTAATGCAGTTGAATGGCTGGGTCAGCATCTTGACTGGTATCATTCGGGTTGCAACCCAGTTCTTTGAGGACTGAGAAACAACTGTACTTGTCATACAAATCGAGGCTTTACAAGAACAAAATTATGGCTCTACAAACAAATTCAAAGCCCACCTATTATTTTATCAATACCAAAACTTTCCCTGTTCATCTCAAAAGTCTTGCAGATATTCAAAGATACCTATTTAAAAAACAAAAGCCCTTCTTGGGGAAACATATCCTTTCTCTGTTTCTCTAAGATGTAAATGGTCCCCCCCAATTAAGGCAAGGGGCCAGGTCTTTGTGTCTCATCATCAGTGTAGTCTGCCCAGGGACAGGACATAAACTCTGTTTAGTCCAGGGCGATTTCTCAGGAGGGCTTCATCTGTGAGCAGCTGTGAGCCAACCCTTCCAGCAGCTGAGATGAGGACCTGCATCCCAGAAGGTGATCTGGGTGCACTGCTGCATCTACTACAAGGCTGTTATCACACGTCCTAGGCCTTGCAGATAGTAAATGGCAAAGGGTGACATCAGAGCGCTGCCAGCCTCACTCCAGACTGTTCACTGGAGTGGAGACTTTTTTTCCCCCCACATATATTAAAATTTACTAATGTTATTTTGATTTCATAATTAGTCCAGTTAACATATAGTTTGGACATAAGAATGTAAGTAGATTTATTTTATAAAAAGAAATTTAACTCAAAAATTAAAATATTATTTGATAGGACTTCCCTGGTGAGGCAGTGGTTACGAATCCGCCTGCCAGTACAGGGGACATGGGTTTCATCCCTGGCCCAGGAAGATCCCACATGCCGCAGAGCAACTAAGCCAGTGCACCATAACTACTGAGCCTGTGCTATAGAGCCTGCGAGCCACAAATGCTGAGCCCACGTGGCACAACTACTGAAGCCTGTGCACTTAGAGCCTGTGCTCTGCAACAAGAGAAGCCACCGCAATGAGAAGTCTGCCCACTACAGTGAAGAGTAGCCCTCACTCGCTACAACTAGAGAAAAGCCCACACAGCAATGAAGACCCAATGCAGCCAATAAAATAAATTTATTTTAAAAAATTAAAATATTGTTTGAGATTGTTTTCCCACAGTGTTTAATATATCATGTTAAGTAAGAATCCTACAGTGGTCTGAGAATCCTGACATGTTCTGAACTGATCTGAGTACTTATTAATACTTGAAGAATTTGAGGACTTTTTTTTTAAATTATGCAACCTGATTGAAACTGGGCTTTGTCCTCACTAAGCTCATAATTAAATTCTCCCTAAGAGGCATCGTGGGGGTTCTTCCTGCTGTTTTGATATACAAATTGCATTCTCAGAATGGAGTGGAGACTGTTAACACTCATGCTAAACTCCTTCATTTGCAGAAATGCAGTCCTTGTTGGAATTACCCAAAATAGTCTGCGGGCTGAATGTCTATATCCCTCCAAAGTTCACATGTTGAAATCCTAGCCCCCAGGGTATTAGGAGGTGAGGCGTTTGGAAGGTGATTGGGTCATGAAGGCAAAGCCTTCATGAATGGAATTAGTGTCCTTATAAGATATACTAATAAAAATCTTGTAAAAGCTAAAGACCCCAGAGAGTTCTCTAACCCCATCCAGCACATGAAGATACACAGAAGTCGGCAGCCTGCCATCCAGAAGAGAGCTCTCACCAGAACCTGTCCATACCGACGCCCTTATCTTGGACTTCCTGCCTTCAGAACTGTGAATGATACATTTCTGCTGTTTCTAAGCAGCGCAGTTTATGGTATTTTGTTACAGCAGCGGGTACAGACTAAGACACCCCTGAATTACATACTTAGCTACACTCACTCCCAACATCAGACTTGTGACTTCTGAAGTGTCTTAACTTAAGGCCCTGGGAAGGAACTCTTATACTGGGGTCTCAAGAATCCAGAGTTTTAGAAACAAACTGTGAAATGGAGGCTAAAGTCTCCCTGTCTTACCTTGCTTAATAAGAAGGGTGGTCTCTGTCTGGTGGCCTGGGCTCATGAAGGTAGTGTCTTTCTGATGACCCTCCCTGGTGTCTCAGCTCACCTCACTGCCAGGAGAAACGTCTCTAAACTCTCTTCCCTAGCAGCTGAGCTGTGAAGTGCAAAGGATCTTCTAAGCAGCTTAGTTAGAACTTTCCTAGATTGTCAACATGGCAAGTGTACAAATCATGTGCTCTGAGAGCTTCAAGCTGCTTTTTAGGGCACAGCTGAGTCTCCATAATCAATGCAATTTAACTCTTTGTACATGCTTTGCCAGATGTCTATAATGGCTTGACAAACATCTGGTATGGCTACAAAGTTTGGATTTAGAGTCTAAATGGATTGAAGTAGAGGATTCTGAAGTGCCCTTGATGGGCTTTGTGAATCCCACAAAATACAGGACCACTGGTTTAGAAAACAACAAAAAACCAAGACTCTCTTTTTTCCTCTTTTGTCACTCAGATGTCCACTTCTTGTTTTTTTCCTGATTTTGCTAAAAATTGGTCCTGGGTTGATGCTTAATATGAGTCCAGGGACTGTGGTGTGTCATGTGCGTGACAAAATGGAAAATCTTGATCCATTGTAACAACATGCTGGCAATTGGACCACATTTTGCTGGCCCAAATCTGTTCTTCTCTGCTCATCTGAGAGTTGGACTTCGTGCTGAGAGCTTTTGCCTTGTTTTAAAATATCTGTTTGTGTTTTAAACCATCCTGCAAATATTCCTATAATGTATTATAGCAGGCTGTGTGTAAGGTCTGTGGGGTATATAAGAAGTGATTTATCTGTATTCTCAAGAGTCCTCCAGTCCCTTTGAGGCTTAAAGGTAGTGGATGGAAATTCCTTGGTGGTCCAGTGGTTAGGACTCAGTGCTTTCACTGCCGTGAGCCCGGGTTTGATCTCTGGTTGAGCAACTAAGATCCCACGAGCTGCATGGTACAGTCAATAATAATAATAATAATGATAATAATATGATAAATTTTTTAATAGGCAGTGGAAGTGAACACATTGGGCAATTTCTTTGTGTCAGGCTCTTAAAATCATATATCATCCTTTTCACCTCTCAACACTCTGAAGTTGCCATCGTCCATTCCCTTAGTTGACTTTTTTTTATTGTTACTAAACCAGAAAACTGAAGCTCAGAGACTTTGAGGAATTTCTCCTTGGTCACATAGAAAATAAGTGATAAAATATATTTAATAAAGGCCATTGATGCACTTGTTTTTGTTTATACTGTGGGGCTCTCCCTTACTCCTCTCTCAAGAAATTCTCTGAGTGGTAAAGGAAGACCCTGGAAGCTGCTTTTCACTTTAAAGTTGGGAGAGGGGGACTGTTCGTATCTCAGTGGGAGAAATACCAGAGGAGAATGAGGGAGAGAAGAGAGGGCTGAAGAAGGCGCTCTGCTCCTTCCCCCAGGTGCATCCCATTGACTTGGAAAGGAAAGGTCAAGTGCAGAATTTTGAGAGTTGAAAAATCTGGGAAGAATACTCTGGTCAGATTTCCTTCTTTTTTCCTAGGAAGGAAAATGAAGTTGGTAGAAAGAGACTGACAATCAATGTCACTCAAATAATTTAATAATCAACAAATCCCCTCCCCATCACCTTCTCAGCTGCCCTCATATATTGACACATGTCCAAAGCATCTTCTGCCCATGCTGCCTCTTTATTCCTAGACTTTCAAGCCTACCACTCTGTGGTCACACGATTATTTGCTGTGTAGTAAGCACACATACTATGTTTACGTACTAAGCACACACACTATATACTTCTGCATATGTTTCCACTTACTGGATTATACTAGGAATACCCCAAAGGTACACAGTCTGGATAGAGAACCCTCAGAATAGGGCTGTCCCAAAACCCAGTGCCAGGAAGCAAACTGGTGCTAACTAGACATCTACTTTGTACCACACACATTGTACTTGACACATCCACACATCTCATTCCATTTAAGATTCCGACAATAAGCCTTTGAGCTTGGTACAAGTACATCCAGTGTTTAGGGATATCTGAAACCTAGTATCTGAGAGGTTAAGAAATTTGCTTAATCTCACCTGGTTATTAGTCATTGGTAGAGCTCGTAGGTGAACTCAGGTTGACGAATTCCTTCCCCCCACCCCCCCCCCCCCCACCACCACCACATTAGGCTACTTTTCAGTGCTTGGGATAGCAGGTGAGCACACAGGATTTGGGATCTGAGAATCTGGCTAAAGGGGAGCTGAGAATTGTCTCCAGGGGCCCGGCTAATACCTTGGGCCCCTTGGAGACTCCAGCAGATGCCTACGGTACAGTGTGGTGTGTGGGTGGGGGGTGTCATCTTCTCTACAGTTGGGAAAATGGGCTCATAATGGGATGACACAAGCAAAGAAGAATAAGAATAGCTGGCATCCATTGGATACTTAAGGACATCTGCTAAGGAGCTTAATAAGACCGTGTCTTATTCAATTTTCACAATTACCCAGAGAGACTGGTACTATTATAATTCCCACCTACAGATGAGAAAAAGAGCCTTGCAGAAGTCAGCTTGCCCCAGCTAACTCAGACAAGTTTGATAGTTAACTAGGAAGTAAGGAACCTTGATTGGTACCTAGGTCTGTCTGACCTCAGAGCCTTAATGATTTTACTGCACTGCATCTCATATCAACAGTGATTATTCTTTCCATGCCCACCAACTTATCAACTGCTAAACCACAGAAACCTCTTATTTCTGGGCAGTTCAGCTAAGTAAATTTTATCACCTAATGACACAGCTCTTTTGTTTAGAGAGCTGCCAACCTGATCTAACTTCCCTCTCTAGTTGTTGGTGGTTCTTCATTCAATCAAGGCTGCTGTTAATGTTAACGTGTTGTTTGACCTTTGACCCTTATAACATTCATCTAATGAAAAAGAATTTTCTTTACATGGAAAATCACCAAGAAATAACAAAAGCTCTAGATCAACCAAGCCAGACGTGCTTGAATAAATCTCCACAGAGCTCAGGAAATGTCTGCTTGTGCAGTGTTAAAAAGAGCACTGGCCCTGGAGTCATCCAGATGTGGATTTTAATCCTGGCTCTGCAACTTCCAACCTTTATAGCCTTAACAAATTATTTAATCTCTTTGAGCTTAATTTCCTCATTGCTAAAATGACATAGTGGGACATTCCCTGATAGTCCAGTGGTTAGGACTTGGCACTTTCACTGCCGTGGCCCTGGGTTCAATACCTGGTCAGGGCATTAAGATTCCACAAGCTGCACATCATGGCCAAAAAATGAAATGAAATGAGATGAAATATTTGAGTTATCACACAGTGGGACTCAAAGAATTTTTTAAAAAAAATCATGGCTAATCATGCCATGTAAGTTTTTATTCATGAAAAAGCCATACTGTTATAAGGTTCAATAGTACCCTGGTTTTTTTCCCCTAAAAGAAGACAAATGTTAAAATTGAGTGTTCACTCTTCAAAGGGGAACGCTAGGGCTGATTTTGGTTGCTTATTCGGGCTAAATCTACGCCTTGGAAAAAACATCTGTCATTTTAATCTTCATCTCATGGTTCTCTGAATACTCAGGAAGTTTCTCTTCTCAGAGCCGCCTGATATTTGATTTTCGAGCCCTTGGTTCTAAAAAGATGAGGCCCCTTCTCTCCCTAGTCCTCAGAACTCAGTTTGCAGCTCATGATACTTTTCATTTTCGAAGCATCTCCTGTGACTGACAGACGGTGCAATGCCTTTCTGCCGGCACTGTCTTAAGAAACCATCACATAAACTTTAAGTGGGAATATTATTCCATTTTCTAGATGTTCTGAAACATCTGCATTTGCAGATGAGGAGACCCAGTCAACTTGTGGGTTGCTCACTCCTTGTCAAAAAGCTGGTTTGATAATTAGCTTTGCCATCACAAGGCAAGAAGTGAAGACAGTCATGTCCATCAGGTGTTACTAGACCCCTGTGTTCAGCTCTGGTGTTGGGGGGTGGAGAGGCGAGGACGGGGGGGCAGTTGATTTTCCTAGACCCTTCCTCACCTTCGTGCCCAGAAGAAGGTGGAAGCCAGACCCCTGCCCCTTTCTCTCCAGGAAGCTGAGCAGGTGCTCCTGGAAGACGCCAACCCGGATGAAAACGTGGTCTGGCCGTTGAGCCAGCAGCCCTCCCTGTTATGGAAGTCCACTCCCGGTGGCGGGGGGGAAGCGGGCCCTGTGGGCGTCCAGCACAGTCTGCCGCGGGTGCGTGGGCGTCCTGCCTAGTCACCTTCAGCACGCGGCCCGAGTGGACAGCGACCAGTGCCCCAGCGGGGCCCACCCTCCCGGCGCCCACCTTTAGTACCGCCGGTGGGCGCCCCGCTGCAGCCCCCGCAGCCCGTACCGGGCCACCTTGACCGCCGCCAGCAGCAGCACGGCCGGCAGCGTGCCCAGCGCTGCGTCCAGCGCCAGCACCGCGGCGCCCATCGCCCTGCCCCCCTTCCCCAGGCCTGCCGGGGGCTGTCTCCGCGTATCCTAAGCTGTAGCCGCTCCCCAGGGCAGGACCCCACCCCTCAGGCCTCCACACAGGGCCCACCTTGTCGCATCTCTCAAGGCTCCTAAGGATGTCAGCGGGGAGGCAGCCCAAACACACAAAAAGTTCCGGAAGTGGGTGTTGATAAGTATACCCCTTCATCAGGCTCAGGGCTCTAGTCACGCTTGGAGTCTGTCCTTTTGATGTCACTTCTTGACACTTTCTAAAACCCCTCTGTTGCAACACCTACTTTATTTTAAAATACGTTTGTCCTGGTTTTTTAATTATATGTATTTTTGGTAACTTTTTTTTTAATAGATTTTATTTATTTATTTTATTGGCTGTGTTGGGTCTTTTTTGCTGTGTGCGGGCTTTCTTTTTAGTTGTGGTGAGTGGGGACTACTCTTCGTTGTGGTGTGCGGGCTCCTCATTGCCGTGGCTTCTCTTGTTGCAGAGCACGGGCTCTAGCTGCGTGGGCTTCAGTAGTTGCAGCACATGCGCTTAATAGTTGTGGCTCATGGGCTCTAAAGTGTAGGCTCAATACTTGTGGCGCACGGACTTAGTTGCTCCACGGCATGTGGGATCTTCCTGGAGCAGGGCTTGAACCCGTGTCCCCTGCATTGGCAGACGGATTCTCAACCACTGCGCCACCTAGGAAGCCCCGATTTTTGGTAACTTTTTAATTAATGCTGGTCTCCATTCCCAGTTATTAGCACAGCTTGAATTTGTGTAACCCAAATGAGTATGCCAAATGTCATAATAAGATTACCTGCTACCTGTGAGGCTTCTTCCAAGTACCCCTCTTACCCCCACCATCCCATTCTTTTTCTTAGCTTAATTGAATAATTAATATTTCTGAAATCAACTATTACCAAAAAAGAAGAAATTAACTCTATTTTTAATCCTAACAATTTTGTGGGATAAGTATTATGAACCCATTCACATTATTGTTTTATTTTTATTGTTTATTTAAGAGTTGGGAACGTATTCAGCGAGGTAAAAATGACTTGTTGCAGGTCACAGAGCATGGGTGCTGGTATTCAAACCTAGGACCAACAGACTGCAAAGTTAGTGGCGTTACAGGGCATGCTGCCTCTTCAATTCGCGCAATCCTTTTGGAAAGCAGTTTCACACCATGATGCAAAGTGGCTAAAGTTCTTCCTACCCTTTGATTTAATAATTCCACTTCTGGAAATCTTTCTTCTTTTTTTCTTTTTCTTTCTGCCGCTCCACGTGGCATGCAGAGATCTTAGTTGCCCGATGAGGGATCGAACCAATGCCCTCTGCAGTGGAAGCACAGAGTCTTAGCCACTGGACCACCAGCGAATTCCCTGGGAATCTATCTTAATAGGGGAGAAAAATCTACAGTCAAAAAGAAAAAAAATTGCCACAACAATATTCATTATTTACAGAAGAAAAGTGAAAATCAAAATTTCCATTTATTTATATAAAGGCTAAACATTTATATTTAGATGTTTAAGTAAAATTCCAATTGTAAATGTATTAAAATTGCAATCATATGTGTGTTTAATTAATAACACATTGGAATATTATGAAACCATAGAAAGTACACTATAGAAAAGCTAGGAAAATCATTGTAAGTAAAATAAAGCAGGATATAACATTGCCTAAAGATGTAACCTCTACAACTTTCCATGGGTGGTGGTAAAATTAGGCACCAGGGGATACATATTCTCAAGAAATATTAACTGGATAAAGAATGAAAAAGACCAAGATGAAGGATAATTTCTAAATGTTTTTTCCTACTCTGCAAATTTTTCTATCGTGAGATGTTTTGGTTATTTTACGAAACAAAACTGCTCTTTTTTAAAGATATCATATCCAGAGTGTTTGCTTGCTCAAAAATTGTATTTTCAAGTTTCAACTCATCTGTGGATGATCTTCATTTCTACCCATAGATGAGGAAGTGGGGGCCCAAAAGTTAATTCTTGCCTGAAATAACACATGTAGTATCTGTGGAGTCTAGATCTTCTGACTCCAAGTCCCTTGATGTGAACTCACCTTAAACAGGGCTGGCAAGTTATAGGCTCTACTTTGGGAGACAGGAAACTGAATTCCAATCTCTGCCTTGTCCCCAGATTGTTGGGTGATTTGGGGTAAGTCACTTCTCTCAGGGTCTCTCTTTCTTGGACTTCTACCCTGATGATTCATAGATGGGTTTCTTTCCAGTCTCTCTTGCAGCCACTGGAGAGAGGGATGTATTGAAAGAGTTGCTCACCCTGTCTGGCATCACTCTCTCTAGTCACTCCATCTTTCACCTCGTTGTTTCATTTTAATTGTGTCATTTGTTATGCCATTTTGTCATGTCTGTCTTTTGACATTTTGCCATATTTTCTGAAATAGTCTTGTTTTTCCTTTGCTTGTTTATTGTATGTTTGCCTATCTAGATATTAGCTTTGTGAGATTGTATCCTAGGTTATCCTGGCTGATATGCCAACTCCAACTAGCTCAAATGCAAAAGGGAAGGGACTGTAGGAGAGCTGATAGAATTTACAGAAATAAAAACCAGGACCTTAAGAGTGATAAACTCAGCATGATGTAAACACACACACATACACACACAATTTCCTCTCTCTCTCTCTCTCTAGCTCCCCTCCCCCTTTTCCCTCCCTGCCCTATCATTTCCCATCACTGCTTATCTTTGTTATAATTCATTCTGCACATTGCATCCAACTGAAAGGGAAGAATTTTGTCAGAGCCCTAAATTCACTTTGTCCCAGTTTAGCATCTCCAGCAAGAAAAAAAAAAAAAAAAGAGGTTCATGACTCCCAGTGTCCATTGGCAACCACTGGAAAAGATTCTGATTGGGTTTGCCTGGGCTTTGTATGCCGCCCTGAACCAGTAGAAGTGTCAGCTATGCTTGTTTGAGTGTGTGCACATTTATTATTATTATTATTATTGTTACCAAGTCCAAGCAGGTTCTGCTCACCCCACGACAGCCCAGTGAATCGAAGACGAGGTGTTGAGGCAAGGAATACGACTTTATTCAGAGAGCCGGCAAACCGTGAAGATGGCAGACTAGTGTCTCCTAAAAAAACATCTTATTGCGGTCTGGATGCCAGTTTGTTTTATAGAATCAGAGAGGAGGGGCTGGGAAGTAAAGTAAAAAGGGTTATCAGTCCTGCAAAACATCTCCTGGAATGACTGGCCTGGGGATGGGGGTGGGGGTGGGGGGAAGGATGTGTTATCTTCACCGGTGGGTAGGGTTCCCTGAAGCAGGCCATTGTGTATGATTAAAGCCATGAAAAGCAAAGGTTAAAGTCAAAGAAACAGATCCAATATGGGGTCTGATTTAGCTCTACATGGTAACATTATTAGTGTATATTCAATTTGGTGTTTATTTGCAGGAATTTATTTAAATCAGTGCCCATTTTGTGGGTTTCAGTTTAGGTTAAACTAGATAGTGATACTCTGTAAGTTTACAACTTTCATATGTAATTAGAGCTACGAATATTTTCTTCTTAGACTGCAGGGGAGAGTCTTGCTCTCCTTCTATGGGCTAGGTTGTAATGTCCTTGAGTGTAGATACCATAACGTACTTCCTTGCTGTCCTTCCCTTGCTCTGCTCGCCACAGGACAGGGCAGTGAATGGGAGATGAGGTGTTGAGGCAAGGAATACGACTTTATTCAATGCCAGTTTCTTTTATGGAATCAGAGAGGGAAACACGTAAAGTAAAGTAAAAAGTAAAGTAAAGTAAAGTAAAAAGTAAAGTAAAGTAAAAAGTGTTATCGGTCTTTCAAAACACCTCCTGGAATGACTAGCCTTGGGGAAGGGATGTGTTAATTTCACAGGTGGGTAGGGTTCCCTGAGGCAGGCCATCGTGTATGGTTATAATAACAAAAGCAACGAAAAGCAAAGGTTAAAAAGTCAAAGAAACAGATCCAACGTGGCATCTGATTTAGCCCTTCCCTCTCACACTTCCCTATTACCTAACACGGTGCTTAATACTTAATAGGTGCCCTTCGAATCTCTCACATCAGATCAGATTAGTTAAGTAGCTAAACTTGGTGGGCTCCTTCATTCGTTAGATGTTCCTTATTTGGTGATGATGAGAAAGTTCTCACTAATGTAAGAACAGGAAAAACTTTCTATCTTTATTTTTAGTTTCAGAAATCCCATTCAGCATTGTTAGAGAAGAGAAAGGACCCATTGAACCTTGAGATATGTTCTCCTTTGAGTCCCTAATTTGAATTTCAATTATTGTTTCCTTTAACTAATTGATTTTTACTTTGTATCTCATTTAATGACATAGATGGAAGCATCTGTGATGGGTAGAGAAATTGCTCTCAGTATTGTTCTTCACACAGATGAACTGTAGATCCCACCCTTGACTTGAGTTAACGGGACACCAAACTGCTGGAATCAGCAGAGACTGTCGCGGGGCAAGTAGCTACAGCTTTAGACCCTAGCTATCAGACTGTGGTGTGTGGTCCAGCCCTGTTGGCTTGCACTAGATGCTTTTAGAAATAAAGAATCTGGGGCCTCAGCCCAGACCTATGGGATCTGCAATTTGATGAGGTTCCCAAACGAGTTGTAAGCACAGATGCTTGAGAAATACTTCTTTAGAGATGAGAATCCGCTTTCTGGTAAATCTCATAGGGACTTTATAGGGCTTTAAATATAACTTCAGGAAGCCAGGGGGTTGTACTAAGGATGGCAGTTATGTGTGTCAACTATAAATTGGCTCTTGCCATGGGCACTTACCCTCTGTCTCTGCAAGCCTCCAATCACACGTGCTACTGCAGCTGCTAACCTTCAACATCCCCTAAAGGGAATTCAGGGTGGAGATAGGGAATGAGGCACTCTGTGCTTTGGAAAAATGAGCAGAACGGTCTACAGATAGATGTTTTCAGGAGCTGATTTTGTGAGCCAATCCTTGCGGCTCCTCGTATCCAGGAAAGCACCAAATCCCTTCATGGTGATGTCTGCTCCTTGTGACTAGCAGAAACCCTCTACAAAAATATGTGTTTGATTGCAAGTACTCCTCCTTCACCAAGATTACACAGATACTGACCTTCCCCCTACCTCTTCGGTACAGTTTCTCAGACCTATCTGGGATGCTGTCTCCCGGGCTGCGGTCTTCATTTTGCCCCAAATCAAACTTAACTTGTAACTCTCCCATTGTGCATTTTTTTTAAGTCGACGTGGTATAAATGTTGGTGTCCTCCTACCGTGAACTTGTGAGACATTGCTAATTGCTTACGGAACTCTTTCTACCAAGTTTCAGAATTCTTAACGCTATAGTCCAGGCAGGTTCCAAGGAGCTAGAAGAGTTGGGTTAAGAGTTGAGACTTATTTTTCAATGTTGCCTAAAGACCAATTGTTTGCTAAATAGTGCTCAATAGTCAAAATAGACCAAAGGGGAGTCTGGGTTAGTGACTCTTGTGGGTGTGGCTTCTTGTTGATAAGTTGGCTAAGTAATAAAGTCAAGGTCATGAGTCTGACCCTGGGAAAACCAGATAATCTCTTAATCTCCTCCTCCCAGTCTTGCTCTGTCTCCCATGCATCTGTCCCTCATCTTGCTAACTCATCTTTTTTCTTTTTTTTAAGTGTATGATTTGATATTTTTTCTTATTAGTCATCTGTTTTACATATTAATGTATATATGGCAATCCCAAGAATTAAGCTTCTTCTCTTGAGCTTTCTGGTTGGGACATTTTGAGGAGGATGACCTTACCTGTCACCATCTCCTTGGTACCCAAACTCTGACACTGACTTGAGTGAACCACAGTTGTCTTTATTTAACCCTTTCAAAGCAGCTTCAGAATGAATGCCTCATCAAGGTCAGCTGTTTGCCCAAATTGTTACCCCAGATGAGCGAACAGGGAGATGGATTAGCGTCCACTTCCACTGCCTACTTGAACAGGCTTGATCTTGTCACGGCTCCTTCAGAGTTGCTAAGGATGTAGAATCTGAGTCGACTTGTTGGGTTCTGGTTGCAACTCCACTAATTCCTGGGTATGACTTAGGGCGAGTGACCACATCTCTCTTCTTCAGTGTATTCCTCTGTGAAATAAAATAATTCTAGAGCCTAAATCCCTAGATTGTTCCAGAGGTAAATGAGAATTATGTAAAATTTAGCACAGTGTCTGGAATATACCGCTCATCAATGTCCATGACTCTCATTATTGCCATTATCTTTAAGGAGACTGTGGTTGTGTTGATGTAGGAAGTTGCTCAGCGTCAACCAAAAACAATTGCAAAAAAAAGATTTTTTTTTTTTGGCTACGCTGCACAGCTTGTGGGATCTTAGTTCTCTGACCAGGAATTGAACCCAGGCCAATGAAAGTGCTAAATCCTAACCACTGGACTTCCAGGGAATTTCATGGACTTTACTTTTTAATTGTTAAGTAAAACTATCCTCATAGTACTTCTAAATCAACAGTTTGATTAAATCCAGGGTAATCCCCCCTGAGTTTAATCAAATCTGATATAAACTAATATATTTCGAATAACTGCAATCAGTACCCATACACATCCACGTAGGTCAGAATTCAGGCTTTATTATTGTGCAATGTGAAGAACTAAAACTTAATTTCAAGCATACATAATTAAAGTTTGTACAGAAGGATTTAGTCCAACATTTAAAGGAAAAAAAAAAAGACATTTATTTGAAGAACAGAATATACTTAGAATTGTTTGCTTCTAAGAAGCCCATATCCCCCAAGTCTTAACTCTGCAATTTCATAGTAAGCATATTAATGTTACTTTACAGAATCTAGTTAAACAATTTAGTGGGAATAGCATTGGGCAGAATAAAAAATAGCATAGACATGTGACTCCAAAGTAATATTATTTAAATCCAGCTTTCAACCTCCAAATATAGATTGCTCATAATAGACTTAAATATATGATTTTAAATATATATATATAAGTATGTAAAACATGTTAAAAAAAAGGGAAACTAACATGTAATGTCCACATGTTCATAAAGGCAGGTAAAGATGCTAATGCAGGGAAAAAGTAGACTTTTTAAAACTTTCTTTTTCTGTACAATCTACTACTCTGTTCTGTCTTAGCTTTACCCCTGCTGTCTTAACATTTCCTTCCAGATCTTCGCAGGGAACTTCCAAGAAAAAAAAAAAAAGAAAAAAGATGTGTATATGGCTGGCGGGGGGCGGGGGGCGGACAGTAGTATGATGGGTTTGAAGAAAACAGAATTAAATCAGAGCCTCTCTGAGACATTTATGCTTTGATGTGACAGAGAAGATACAGGTCCCACCAGGGGATGCTGCAACTGAAAGAAAGGGTGAGGGGCTAATATGATACTATCACTAGGATGGAACAGATTGAGCATCAGACTGCAAAGTTTTTGGATTATGTAGCACCTCATCAGTCAAATATATACTAAACTTCTAAGAGAAAATCTTCCAGGTAGTCTAAGCTTGCTTTTCTGGCTATTGCATTTTTAACACACACAACTGCTCTATATAAGTAAGAGGGACCAGGAATGAGAAAGGTCTGATAGCCCATTTTGCAGAAGGTAATTTAACAGTGTGTACATGGCTAGATCATTATTTTCTGACCCCCCATACGCCAGGGAGGGCAAAATCACAATACAATGTGGTAGCAAAATTGGCTGACTCTTGTATTCCTATGGACACAGCCTCTTATGTAACAATTTTGCCTTATTCTTGGGAACCGTCAGCCTATAAATCATGACTGATCTTGCCTGGAAGATGCATTTGAGAAGGGTCTACTGGGGGATGGTGAACTCACATATGTACCTTTTGCTGCTACGACAGACCTCGTCACTCCATTTGCCCTGAGCTGACTGGGAGAGGAAAACACAGTTTTCCCGTTTGCCACCGTTAGGCTGTGCACTGTCCCAGCTGAGGAAGGAGATGGCGAGTCCATTGACGTCGACAAACTTGCCTTCTGTGACCATGTCATTGATGCCCAGCCAAAAGTCATTGACCCCCGGCAGGCTCCTTTTACCATAGTCTCGGAGGGCATTGATTTCGTCAGAGCTTCTGGGGACAACCAGGGTCCCTCCCTTGGAAATGCAATCTTCGTTGGCTTCGTGGAAGTGCTTCAAGCCTTCCGTAGCAAGGTAGCACTTCTTGTGAAATTTTGTGCCTCGGAGACAGACTGTAAAGATGTGAAATTTGACATAAGAAGATGCTTTTGGAATGTAGTAATCCAGGACTGGACCTGGCCAGTAGCAATAAATAGTTGTGGAATGAACGAAGGGCAGTGCTAACGGTGAGTTAGTGTGTATTAAACACTTTGTATAAGTCAGACACTGTGCCAGACACTTTACATAAAATGAATTTATATCGTAATCACAACCATCCCATGAAGTGGGATTTTATTACGCCTGTCTTTATATATCACGATACTGAATCTCAAAGAAGCTGTTGCTTTTTAACAACCTAGCATATAAAAAGGTGACTTACATGGCATGTAAGATCATAACTGCAGAAACCCCAGTCTACCCCACCCTTCAACCGTGGCCTTTAGCCTCATGCTGCTTAGTTACACACATGCTGGTTAGTTTGTATAACTCCATTATGTGCTGAACTTCCTCAGGACTTTTGGAGCAGGATGGTATGCCACAATTATTAAAAAACAAACAAAAACAAAAGTCTAAGTTTGCATGTGGAGAGACAGGGGTTTGCTTATGCAGATAACTGAGTCCTGCTAATACTGTTTAGCTTATCCAAGATAAACCAGATAGAAAGATAGTTTCAAGGCAGAGCGTTGGAGGGTCAGGTTCCAGGGCTGTGGTGCCTGGGCTTAGGTGTCAGTTCTGAAATTTACTAGCTGTGTAAGCCTTGGACAAATTAATTAATTTCTCTGCGCCTCTGTTTCCTCATCTGTAAAATGGGGTTAAGCACAGCAGCATCTATCTCATAAATTGTTGGAGGATTAATGTGTTAATGTTTAGAAAGTATTCCTGTAGTCCCCAACTCTGGGTTAAGGGTTCACAAAACTTTTTCCCCTTCTGCAAACGCATTTGACCTTCCTTTAACTTTCTAATTCTGTTCCCCTGGAAACCTGATAAAGGGACCTGTCACCAGTGTAACCAGGCAACATTGCTTCTGGTAAAAATGACTCAGGATCGGTAACATACAGCTGGCCTGGGAGTTATAAATATTTGATGGAAAAGCTGTAACTTCAGTCTTCCTTTGAAGGCAGTAACTCTTATAATTGGGCAGTTCCCTTGTGGGACCCTCAAAGCTCAGCTTTTGGAATTGCTATGAGAGTATTCCTCCCTGAGGGTGTGAACCTTGCCAGCCGGGAATGTTCCTGAGTCTGCCCAGTGTGGCTCTCATTTCCTAGCCCTGGGAGGGAGCAGAGTAGGTCCTGGACAGCAGTGTGTACACCTGCATAGGCTGCCAGGAGCTCTACTCAGGAAAAAAGGAATACTGGATGCGGCCGTCTGCTGGCAAGCTGTGGTTCTAACCACTGCTTTTCTCAGTGCATCTGATGCCCCTGTGGCCAGAGTGAGTCCTGTAATCCTGTGTTTAGCTCAACCTCAATCGATCTCCCAATGGGCACTTAGTAAACATCTAAAGAATGCTGATTATCTTAGCTAGTTAATACTTGCTTCAGTCTTGTTTCATTGCCAGTAAAGAAGAATTATGAACAGACTTTTAAAATGTATTATTGAAATGCCTGGTTTTATTTCTACACCACCCATTTACGGGAGAAGGGAGGGGAAATCAAGCTGATTTCCCCAAACAATCGTCTCCCTGGCTTTTAGATCTTATCTCCTGGAAACGTCCCTGGCTTGTCACCTAGAACTCGACAGGTATTCTCAATATGGTTTGAATTACTGGCAAATCACAATTTATTTTCCTATCTTGTTTAAGATGAGGTGGGGTCTCACCTGTCTGTAGGGCTTGCATTTCCTTTAGGGCATTGACTTCTCTCCAGAGCTTTTCCACTTGAGTCTTCAGGTCTCCATCCTTTTCTGAGGATATTTTAGGGTGGGGTGGGGTAGGAGGAATGAAAGGCATATGATTAAAATAAGATACAAATAAAACAAAATAAAATAAAGCTTTGGAATCCAGAATCTAGACAAGGATGATTTTGATAAAAATGAGTCCAGTGTACATGAAAAGTAACGTATGAAAATAAGTTGGCCAGGCAGATTTATAAGGGCTTGGTGGGGGTAATGATACTAGAAGTTCCTTCTGGGAGATGGGGCTCCTGTCTGTCTCTCCAGCCCCATCCTGTGGGAATCGCCCTCCATCACTAGACTTCAGACTTGTTGATTTCCAATGCATCCTAGAACAAGCTGTCTCATCTCAGGATCCTTCTTTTGTGTTCCTTCTGCCTGGAATACTCTTGGCCCAGCTCTTGTCCATCTCCTTATCAAGCTTACAGTTCTCCTCTTCTGAGAAAACTTTCTGATCATCCTCTCTACATTAACATCCCTCTGGCTGATCTCTTTCCTTGAACACTTATTTTTCTTCTGCACACTTTCTCCAATCTATAATCATCTTCCCTCACTTACTTAATTTCATCTCTCTGGTTGTCCATGGTACTCCTGATGTTTAAAACAATGCTTGGCACATAGTCGGTCTCATAATGTTTGTTGAGTAAACAAACACTTTATGGTATACAAAATACATTTATGTTATTTTCATCTATTCTTCAAAAAGAGTTATGAATGGAGGAAAAGGAGATTCTCATTGAAAAATGCGAATGAACTCAATGAGCTAAATTGGCAGATAAATGGTAGAACTCACACTCAGACTTATTTGGGTCCCCAAGTTCCCTGTCCCCAATATCCCTGACTCACTGTACCCTAGTGGCTCCTAGCAGGGTTAAGTGATTTTCATGGAGAAACAGGGAAAAGCAGTGATAAGGAGCCCTGTAAAAATATTTCTGTATCAAGGATTACGAATTTATTTAGTCTTGAATGTCCCTGGATGAGGCTAATCTTCGTGGATGTCCTTTACCAACCTTGGGTTTAAGTAAGTAGCAGAAAATTAGCAACCTTGACTAAATAAAAAAATCCAGACCAGATGAGGACTGTCTTAGAACTTGACAGCTTGTGAGCTCATCAAAGGCAGGAATTATAATAAATCTTAATACACGTTAAAAATATTAAAAGCCATAACGTACTGTGTGCCAGGAGCTTAATTCTTTCAGTATTACTATGAGATGGACACTATCATTTCACAAAAGAAGAAAGAGAGGCACAGAAAACTGAATTTACCTGTTGAAGGTCACCCAGCTAGTAAGGTGCAGAGTTGGGATTTGAATCTTGCTGACTTCAAGTCTGTTCTCTTCCTACTCCTCCCATCTACTTCTGCACAGTGATCACCTTTACCTGGTTGGTCCCTAGTACATGGCCTTGAACAGCTAAGATGCTTAAAGCTTGATACAGCTGTTCCTAGCTGCCTCTTTGTGGGGATACCACATAGAGAATCTGTGTTCTATCCTGGGTTTTTCAGGACAGTCCCAAATCTAAACATGCCGATTCACCTTCCCCTTAAATATATGTTTGCAAGCCAGGCGTTCCCACATTTGGGTTAGGAAATGTCTTCTGTGGTATCCAGGGGTGGGCATCAATTCTCGAAGAGCCCAACAGCTCAGCTGAGAAGCACAATAACTCAAGAGTTACCTCAACAGGACCATTCAATCCAGAATAAATGTAAGGGTACATTCAGGAAGCAGAGCATCACCTGTGGAGGGGCAAGACTTGCAAAGACTGCTGACATTTTCTTCCAAGTTACAAGTTGTGAACCATACAAATGTCACCCCCCAGTCCCTCTTGGCTTCCTGCTCCAGGCTATTTAAATAAATAGCCTCCGCAGGGGAGTTGTAAACATTATAATTAACATGAAGACACATGAATTAATATTGGGCTCCTGGGAGATCATTATGAACGTCATTATCCAGGTGGCCTGGCTTCTGTTTCCATCCTTTGTGAGAAATGTGGATGTGTTTTGTTGACAGTGAGTACAGGGAAGAACTGCTTCACTATAGAATTATGCTTTATTCATTACTACAACATAATCTGCGTTGCTCAACCTAATTTGTTGAGATCTGCGAAGGAAATAGCAGGGAAAACTTGTTTTGGGAGCTAAATCACTCAATTGTCATTTTGAGTTTTTAAAAAAAGGCTCCCTTTCATTTTATATTGTTGTTCTCCAAAAGTAGGTACAGGATAAGAATGCAAAAATAATTTCTGGAAGAAATGACCAGTAAACATATGGAAAATACCTCTCAACCTCATTAACAATCAAAGAGATGCAAATTAAAAGAAGTTTTTGGGGTTTTTTTTCGGCTGGCACGGCTTAAACGGATGCTAGGATGTCAGGTTGTCCAAGATGTGAATGGGTTCTCACTGAAGAGGAGAGCGTGGGTTCGTGCTACCATTTTGAGAGACAATTAGAAAGTATAATAAACCTACGGTTTTACTTCTGGAGGTGTATCATCACAATATTCTAGCATGGGGATCAGTATCTGTGTACAAAGCAATTCACTGAGGCATTGGATCAGAAAGGGATCGATTTGATGAACACAAAAGTCCACCAAGAGAGAACAGACTAAATAAGTCATGACCCATCCTTACAATGGAATATTACACAGATGTTAAAAGGGCTGAGGTACGCCTTACGTTTATGGTTATCCAAGACTTAATAGATGAAGTCAATTAATTTGTCTGCCAAGTACTGTGGATTGCCAACTCTTATTTTGTTCATAGTATCAATTTTTAATCGGGCGTTAAAGAAAACTCTGGGAATGTTATCTCCTAACAATTAACAGTGGGTAATTCTGTGGAAAGGATTGAGAGAGAAAAAATGACTTTCATTTTTGATTTCATAAACTCTGGTATTATTTCCAGGTACTTATATTTTTAAAATGTATGGGGGGGGAAAGAAGTGTTTAGCGAGTTTAGGCTAATGGCTTCGCTTAATGTAGAATCTACTTTCTTGGATCTCATGGCAAAAATGAGCAAAACTGCTTTGGGAGGATGATATCTAAGATGTGAACCCAGTCAGTTGAAAACAAACAAAAGCGTGTGTATGTGCTTGTGTGTGTGTTGGAGGGGAGAGCGTAATGACTGGAACTGTGATTATTTCAGGAACCCCCCCCCCCCCCAACACACACTCACCTATTCATGCCCCTCCCCTCATCCCTACTAGGTGGTCACCACTTTGCCACTCCTTCGTGGTAAAGAAATGCTGAGAACAAAACCATGCCACGCCTTCTCTCTCTCCTTTCCCTGCCTTCATCACTCATGAGAAATATTTTAAGCTATTATTACAAGAAGCAACAGAGAAGTGTAATATTTTATTTTATAAGGAAAAAAGATTCCACTTAAGAAACTTTGCATCAGACCTAAAATGTATAAATAAAGCTATTGTTTAAAGATTATTAAAATCTTAAGAACACGACACAACAAAATAAGCTCGCTTTTTACCCACCAGCCATTCGTGTTGTGTTAAATCAAGACTTTAACTTTGTTGATGTTTTCTGTGTGTTTTGTTACTAATGAAGTGAAATTGATAAGGAATAGTGTCTTAACATTTACCTTGAAATATCTTGATATGAAAGTAGCTCAGGATGAGCTAAAACATCACCCCATGCTTTTCTTGATGCTTTTCCCTTTCGATTTGGTTTTAGCATATGGCAAATACATTGCCATTATCTTTGTTCCTTGCAAGACTTTTTAAAAAAATCTTTTAACCCAATTCAAGCCACCCCAAAATTGGGATTGCTAGGATATTGTTTTGCATTAAAAGGTCTTCAAATGCTATATGACTTTATGTGTTGAAATTTTTTTTTTTTTTTTTTAGTTTAAATAACAGAAATTTATTATCTCGCACTTCTGGAGGCAGAAGGCCGAGGTCAGGGGCGTCCTACTGAGCACTTCCAGGGAGACTCTGTTCTGCACCTCTCCTAGCTTCTGGTGGCTCCTGGCAAACTTTGGTGTTCCGTGGCTTCTACTGCATCACCCCAGTCTCTGTGTTCATCTTTCCATGGCGTTCTCCCTGTGCGCATGTCATCCTCAAATGGGGTTCTTTTGTGAAGGACGCCAGTCACAGTGGGTTTGTGTGTTGAAATATTTTTAAGGAAAGAGAGTTTCAACTTCTCTATGACATAGGAAAGCTTAAATATATAGTATAGACCGTCTGTACATTGCCAGGGATGTGAAAAAATAACTACATGACAACTAATGATGAAACGGAAGTCAGATTACCAATAGCTGTATCCTCTACTACACATTTAATAAGATTATAGTTACCTTACAGATATATTCCAACAGTTATACAATATCTACCAGTGAAATGGTATACTCTACTAATCAGTCTGTTCTACGTGATCCTTCATTCCAAATACCAGATTTTGTATTCAGGTTATCACCCTCTAAAGAACATTCTCATGCCTAAGCTCAACTGACAAAGAATAAACAATACAGAATTTTTTTTTTTTTGCGAGAGCCCTTTTTGTTCCATAAAAACAAATCCCTACCATATGATTCCTTTAAATATCAAACTACCCCAGATAATTAAGATGTCCCTCAGTCCCCTGAAAATGTCTTATCCAAACAAAGCCATGGTACAGTCACCGGAGACGGTCTGCTGGAAGACTTTGGAAATGAACATGGTCCAGCTCCTCCCCACTCTGAGCAAGCCTAGAGTTTTGCTGGATGGAGAAACCCCGTTACCTTTCACTCGACGTTTGCTGTGCTTCCTGGCTTTGAACTTGGATGTGTGGCTGGTAGTCTGGTCCAAGAGTAAGGTGATAACCAGTATGTAAATTATAAGTCCATTCTTTGCCATGGCTCTCGGGCAAGTCTGACAGCCGCTGTGCCAACTCCTCTGAAGTACTAAGGGGCAAGTAGACTTCACAGCCACATCTTGCCCTGAAATGCCTGGGGCCAGCTTTATAAAAGCGCTCAGTGCAGGTTGGCTGGAATCCTGCTGATGGAATGTTTGAATGCCTCTGCTGGCTGCAGCATAAGGTAGCCCCTGTTCTCAGGTCTCATTTAGAGTTTAAAAAAATTTTTCCTGCTAAGAAAATTTTTCCTACTTGACTTGCCTTTTCAGAGTATATCAGAGTTTATTAAGGGACTAAGGATTTCATTTTTGCCTTTTTTTCTTTTCTTTCTTTTTTTCTTTTCTTTTCTTTTCTTTTCTTTTCTTTTAAATTTAAAATCCAGAAAGTATGGAGTCTCTCTGTGAAGACCCTGGTATTTAAGTCTTTGGTTTGGTGCTCTGAAGTTGCCTTAATGTTCTGGGAAATGTATTCAATGACACACACAAATCTAGGAAAGTTACTCTGTGTGTGTGTGTGTGTGTGTGTGTGTGTGAGAGAGAGAGAGAGATACCAGAGCACCACCTGTATGTCTATACACGCTCACGTGTCTACACAGCTCACGTGGAGCTTGGGAAGGGTTTGCTCGCAGGGAGTAATGAAGACGGTCGAAGGGGATAGTCCATGATAGTACAAGGCGTCCTATTAGAATTTTGTAGATTCACCGAGAATTAGATTCTTGGGAAAACACAGCTTAGAAAGAAAAGAAAGACAGTGAATTTTTTCCATAAGAATTAATGTAAAATATCAGCTATTGTTATCTTGCAAATCTCCATCAACCAGCACTTTTTTCTTTGAAATTATCCCAAACACCTAAAAAACACTTTCAAAGGAAATATAGAAATAACAGAGAAATATAATGGAAGACTTGGGCTTTAAGGAAAAGTACTGAGAACCAGGTAGGCTTTTGTGACAAAAGCAGGGAACTTCCATGGGTGAGACCAAGGTGGATGGAGCTAAACCCCGGGGAAAGGGCTCCATCCTAACTCCATCCGCACCACTATCTGGATGACCAGGTGCAGATGGAGGGCAGGGTTTGCAGATTTTGGAAAGTCCGAAGGACCAAACTCATTTTATCTTTTTTTTTGAAACAATACAGGAAGAATCAAGGGGTGATTGATTCCTTCTGAATCTTAGTGTGGAGAACCAGTCGAATCCATCTTTATTTCCCTCCTCCTAAAACCACTTTGTAGACTATCTACATATTGACATCAAAGTAAGACCACAGATGTAGGAAAGTCTAACATAATGTAGCAGTGTAAGGGTGAAATAAAAAATACTTGTAATGTGAATTTCTTGTACAATGTGGACAATCTCCATGCAGGCATTTGAGATCATTGTGGAAACAAACTGAGCTGGGTTCGCATCCTATTTTCATCTGTTTAGCAGCTGTGTGATCTTGGGCAAGTCACTGAGCCTCTCTGAGTCATTTCTCATCTTAATAATGGGACTAGGGACGCTAACTTTACAGGGCTGTTGGAAAGATTAGATGGTATAATGACTATAAGCACTTAGCACAATGTCCATGATTAATAATAATAGTGGTGATGATAATACAGAGACTATCTGTAATATATTTACCATAAATTGTAATCGTATGGTAACGCCAGATATTTGTAGCCTGTGGGATATGCATTTTCTCCATTTTATAGAAGATTGAAACTGAGTCTTAGAAAGATAAGGGGATTTGTTCAGTGTCACTCAGGTCCCAAGTGCGGGCATAGTATTAGAAATCTAGTTCTGATTGATCTCAGAAGATTTCTCTATTGACCTGGGAAACATGTGCTTTGATGTAAAAAGGGAGAAGGATCAGCGGTTCACAATTATCTTGTGATTGATCGAAAAATCTTTCTGCCAGCTTCTCAAATCCTTTACTTTGAGACTGCAAGCTACAGAACAGTGGCGGAAAGCTAATGATTCCTCTTAGATCCTTGATCTGTGCTGTGTTCAAACTAGGCTTACAAGAACACGGTGTCTTTTTTCTTAAAAATAAATCTATATTGTTTTATGCTCTTTTTCCAGGAAAGCCTCTGACACTTTCTTGATTTGTTTTCTGTTAGCCAGATCCTAAAGCCCATGCTTTCTTCTTTTTAAATTTATGAACTGTTTGGGTTTTTCTTAGAGCAGTTTTATTTTTTTCCACAAATAAATCCAGGTTTATTTTTTATCATCAATCTTTTCTTTTAATTGAAGTATTTACAATGTCATGTTAGTTTCAAATGTACAGTAAAGTGATTCAGTGATACATACATATATAATGTATTTATATTTTTTCAGGTTCTTTTCCAGTATAGGTTATTACAAGATATTGAGTATAATTCCCTGTGCTATACAGTAGGTCCTTGTTTATCTATTTTATAAATAGTAGTGTGTGTATATTAATCCCAAACTCCTAATTTATCTCCCCCCTAATCTCCAGCTATCCCCTTTGGTAACCGTGTGTTTTCTATGTTTGTGAGTCTATTTCTGTTTTGTAAATAAGTTCAATTGTATCTAGAACGGTTTTAGATTTATAGAAAAATTGAGCCGAGAGTACTGACAGCTCCCATATACCTCCGCTTCCCACCCTGCCCCCTAGTTTCTCTTATTATTACCATCGTGCATGTGCATGGTATATTTGTTATAGTTGATTAATGAATATTGATATATTATTATTAACCGAAGTCTATAGTTTATATTAGCATTCACTTTTTGTGTCAGATAGCTCTGTGGGTTTGGGCAAATGAATGTGTAATGTCCTGTATCCACCATTACAGTGGCATATAGGATAATTTCACTAAAGCCCACATTTTTTGCTTTAATTAAATATTTGAGTATTCACCTCCTCCTCACCGCTATTGCCTGGCACTCCTTAGGACTCCCTCCTGGCTGCTCTAATCCACACGCTCTCCTTAGATGGCCTTATTCCTTCTCAAGGCTTCAGATTCCGTCTGGGACTCTCCCACATTTACCACTCAACTTGGAGCTCCTCCTTCAGACTCACAGTTCCAGTTGCCCATGTGATGCTTCCAACTGGATCTCAAAAGACATCTCAAACTCGTGATGCTTTAAATTCAGTTCTGGATTCTTCCCCTACTAATGTCCTATGAGTTTTTTTTTTTTTTTTTTCGGCTGCACCGCATGGCTTGCGGGATTTTAGTTCCCCGATCAGGGATTGAACCCAGTTCACCACAGAGAAGGTGCCAAGTCTTCTTAACCACTGGCCAGGGAATCGCTCCATGAATTTTAAAAAGCCCCATTCATCCTGAGTCTTCCCCATCACAGTTAATGTTCTATCATCCCCTCAGTGGGCCAATTCCAGAATCTGGGGGTCATCTTGGAGCCTTAGGCGCCCACCTTTGCCCTCAACACCCTTCTCCACAACCTCATCAACAGCAAATGCTGCTGTGCTTTCTACCTCCACATACATTTGTCCTCTCTCCTGCCATCATCCTATCTTATGTCATCAAGAGCTCACATCCTAATGCATCTCATCCCTGAGGTAGAGTTGGGCTCCTGCCCAACTCACGGGAAAGATCCACATATCACTGATATGATTGTTCCTGTCCTACGTAAAACCCTCCAAATCTTTCCATTGTACTTAAAATGAGGCCCAGACTTTTTTTTTCTTCTTCCACATGGCTTGTAGGATTTTCGGTCCCCAACCAACGATTGAACCTGGGACCTTAGCAGTGAGAGCATGGAGTCCTAACCACTGGACCACCAGGGAAGTCCCAGTGCAGACTTCTTACCATAGTTTTCAAGGCCCTCTTACCTGGTGAGACCTTACCTGCTTCTTCCTCGTGACTTTATCCAATAGTGGAGATGTTTTATCAGCTTTGACTCATCTTCACGTCTCTCCATCCACCCCCACTGTGCTTTTCCACATGCTTTTTTCTGTCCCTACACCCCACCCTTTCCTAAACTTGACATGTGCCCAAAGTAGTGCCATTTGGTGTATGGCTGACTCCTTCTTATCCTCCAGGTCTGAGCTCAAAGATCAGCTTCTCAGACATACCTTCTCTAACTGTGTAATCTAGGAAGGTCCTGCTCTGTTTTCTCCAGCAGAGTACTCTGCTTCCTTTATAGCCCTTATCACAATTTGTTACTTATTTTTATTTTTTAATTTTTAAAAATATTTGTTTACTTGGCTGCGTTGGGTCTTCATTGCTGTGTGTGGGGCTTTCTTTAGTTGTGGAGAGCGAAGACTAGTCTTCATGGTGGTGCACGGGCAACTCATTGCAGTGGCTTCTCTTGTTGCAGAGCACAGGCTCTAGGTATGTGGGGTTCAGTAATTGTGGTATGTGGGTTCAGTAGTTGTGACTCGCAGGCTCTATAGCACAGGCTCAGTAGTTGTGGTGCACTGGCTTAGTTGCTCCTCAGCATGTGGGATCTTCCCAGACCAGGGATTGAACCCATGTCTCCTGCATCGGTAGGCGGATTCTTAACCACTGCACCACCAGGGAAGTCCCAGTTTGTTACTTATTTTTAAATGTTTTTATTGGATTTACTTGCTGGATGTCAGTCTCTCTGGCTAGGCTGTAAGGTCCCAGAGGGCAGGGATTGTGTCGGATTAGCTTGACTTTGCACGTAGTATAGTACTTGGCACTTAGTGTTTGCTCAATAAAATATTTACTTATGTGGGGCAGGGTAGTTTTGCTTTGCTCCCCTCCTTTCCCACCTCCACTCTGAGACTCCAGCAACGAGGCACTTGACCCAGGAAACAGCATCTCAACTCATGGAAGAGTAAAGAGCCCGAGGCTCATTTGGAGGAATAACATTTGGAGACACGCTAAGAAATCATCCCTCTCAGCGCTGGGGGAGTTGTAGATGCTTGGCCCTGAGGCCAGACAGGGATGGGGACTTTCCTTTCCTCCTGGAGAGATTCCCAATTCAGGTCGTCCTCCTTCAGGGAAAAACGGTGGAAACTCAACATCTGCATGATTGGCTAGAAGAAGAGGAGGAGGGATGGGGTTCAGGGGGTAGAGTTGGATCTGAGAACATTCTCAAGGTGAGGATTTTTGTCCCCGTCCCAAATGCTGGTTGACATTGGACATGACCTACCCCTTTGGGTGCACCCCCACCCCCAAAACCTCAATAGGAAAAGCAGGAAAAGAAATGGCAGTGATCTGAGAAAAAGCACATCACGAGCCACACACACATCAAAGATGACTGGGCAGTTGGCCCTTTTCCTGCCTGGTCCTCGGGGAAAGCAGGCCTCACTCAGTTTTCTTGGAGGTGGAACAATCCCTCTTTTGTGGAGCAGCGTGATGTCACCAGCTGTCCCATGGGCTGGACCTGGGCTTCTGAAAGGGCTATTTAAGAAGAAGCCCACATTTATAGCCATGGAATAGGAGCTGTAAAAATATTGCCTTTAGTCCGAAAGTGTTTGGTGAGGATTTTAAAACTGCCACCAGGGTTTTATTTTCTTTATTAAATTGCTGTTTACAACACGTTCCCTGGCCACCTGGTGTCATTGGTGTGTTTATTCCACTAGTTGCTATTTTAAAGTTGCTCCGGGCTGTTTTCCGGAGTGTCAAATTCTAACAAATATGTCCATCTGGCCTCCTGGCTGTTCTGTCTGTTAATACTCAAGGCGGAACACATTTGAAGGCTGTGTTCAGAGGTTCTGGGGCAGCATTCAGGGGAAGTGATGGAAATGAACTTGGAAACAGCACGAGCAAGGCTGAAATGTTTGGAGGGAAGATTGGTGATGGTAGATGTGTAAGTTGCCTTCTTTCTGCTTAGGACGCCTACCTGTATCTGTGACTGGTGGATGCTGAATTTGAAGAGAAGGCTGGGGACAGGCTTTGGGACAGCAAAGACTCTAGTAAGATGGGGCAGTATTGAATGGAGGTAGAGTAAGGACGCTGATAGTTTTGGGGTTAAAACTTCAGATCTGGGACTTCACTGGGGGTCCAGCGCTTAGGACTCTACGCTTCCAATCCAGGGCCTGGGTTCGATCCCTGGTTAAGGAACTAAGATCCCACATGCTGTGCAGTGTGGCCAAAAAACCCCCCAAAACAAAAAACAAAACAAAACAAAAACTTCAGACCTGTCACTTATTAGTTATATGACAACAGCCAGACTTTGTCAACTCTCTGAACCTTGGTTTTTTCATCTGTCTTGTGGAATGGTTGAGAAAACTAGAGCATGTGTATAAAACAAGTAAGCCACATCTTGTCCAAACAGCTTCCCTCACTACCATGATATAGATGCACGAGGCATCATCCCTGCCCTGACCCCAACCCCGCAGAATTGGTCCCATTTGTACCTGCACTGAACATACTTCCATTACAGAACTTCTACATAATCTGTACTTATTTTGTATTTGTCTCCCCCACGTTTATTATCTGGACACAGCTCTTGTCCTGTTCTCTTCTGCTTTCCTAGACCAGCGCTGTCTGATGGAAATGTGCAATAGCCACATGTGGCGCATGGCTGCCATGCTGGATAGCGCAATTTTGATGCCTAAAAAAATGGCTAATTTTTCATGGACATTTATAAATGTGTGTTACATGAAATGATCCAATCAAGAGGATTTAGAATAAAGAGATTTGTGATTTAGATTCATTTAATCTTATCTGAACTACTGTGCTAAGATTTTTTAATCTAAATATAGTAAGTAAAGCATTGTTAACGCTGTTTTGTAGAAGATGAGACCTCGCCTTGGAGAGTGAAGTGACTTTTCTTAGAATCCTCCACTTCTAAGCATCGGTCAAACTAGGGTCTCCCACTCAGGGCTCAGCTGAAGGGGGATTTGGGGCTCCATGGGCTTACCTAGGAAGTCAGTGTGGAAATTTCTGGTAAAGTCGGGGCAGTGGAATCTCAAGTTCAGGTGAGACATGCAGTCATCCACTGAACTTGATACTTAGGTCTCTGATGCTGTTTCCCCGTCAGATCTACTTTGAATGCTTCTCAAGACGGAGAACTCACTACCCAGCAAGGCAGCCAGTTCTACTGCTAGAAAGTCCTACCATTCCTTCCTCCATCTCTTCCATGTCTTCTTCTATCAATCACCAGCTTTCTTTCTTGGAAAACTGTAAGGAATGGTTCCAGCCCCAGTTTACTTCATGAAGTCCCCCTGAGGCTGCTGTGTCTGCCTTGCCCATTTGACACTATTCTGCTATCATTTCAAGTTCCTTGGGTTCCCCCTGAGGTTAGAACAGTCGCTGCCCGAGTCCCTCTGCTCTGCTCCAGTTCTGTGAGAGTTACTCCTCTAAGCCGGTGTCTAGTGTGCGGTCTCATCTGGAACCTTCCCTCTTCTAGGACCAAGTGTTCTTGGGGCTCCATCCCACCCTGCCTTCCTGTGGGGCCTCTCAGACAATGGCTGAGGCCACCGCATCCTCAGCCCCAGACAGTCAGACACCTCACTGTGTCCATGCTTCCCACAGCAACATGCAGTCGTGGAAAATGCACAAATGACGTTGTCCAGACCTGGGGGTGAGTCAGGGCTCACTCATCAGCCGGCTGTGTGATTTGGGCAAGCTCATTAACCTCTCTGATCCTCACGTGCCTATAAATTGGGGACCATAATGGCTATTGTCGGCATGATTGGGAAGATTAAAAAGATGCCCTACAAGCAATCAGAACAGTGGCGGATACAGAAGAGAGATTTCATTGTGGACTTACTATTAATAGGCCACTCATCATCATCACCATCGTCATTACACTATCGTCCCAGCTCTTATCAACTTCACCCTGAAGTCACCCAACCTGCCCCTATTTGTGCTGCCCCCTCCGCCCCATCCTCCAAGCGCTCGTCGTAGCAAACAGTGCATTTTTCATGGGAGGCAAACGTTCTGCTGGTCTGTTTTCCCTCGGTGTACCGACGTTTCCAATTTATTGTGAGTTGTGCCTGACCCTCCTGCCAAGACAGTTTGAGAACACAGAAAAGTCATTCACCTCCCGTCCACTGAGAACAGGGTCAGTCCACAGTGGGAAAACCTTTTCAATTCCTCTCTGTGGGCCTCGCAGGGTTGGACTTGGTGGAAATCGTGTTCAACCTTCAGGTGACAACAGTGAGATCCTTGTTCTTCCTCGGAATTCAGAGGCTTGTGACTCTGCCTGTGCTCCAAGCAAGATGACAGTAGGTTGCAGAGTGAACCTTTGAGAAGGTCCGCCTTTCAGCGTATTAACTAATTTTCCAGCTTTAAATCCATGACCATCTTACTGGTGAAAATTTAGTGAGAGAACTCCAGTCACCTTGTGTTCCTCTTGAGTGGGCTCGAGTAAACAGCCAAGCTACTCCTTTTGGTTGAGATGACATAAAAAGGATGACCTTTTGGTCACCTTTTGAGCACGTATTTCCTGAGGCTGAAACCCTAAATGAGTAAAGCGAGGACACTGTGTTCGTGCGACCTGTTTCTCAGAAAGAATAAGAAAAGGGGGGCTTCCCTGGTGGTGTAGTGGTTAAGAATCTGCCTGCCAATGAAGGAGACATGGGTTCGATCCCTGGGCTGGGAAGATCCCACACGCCGTGGAGCAACGAAACCCGTGAGACACAGCTACTGAGCCCATGTGCTGCAACTACTGAAGCCTGCACGCCTAGAGCCCATGCTCTGCAACAAGAGAAGCCACTGCAATGAGAAACCCGCATCGCAATGAAGAGTAGCCCCCGCTCACCACAGCTAGAGAAAGCCCGAGCGCAACAATGAAGACTCAACACAGCCAATAAATAAATAAGTAAATAAAATAAATAATAAAAAAAAAAGAAAGAGTGGGAAAAGGAACAAAGAGGTAGATGAATTGTCTGGACGAGGCACTACTTAGGCTTCTTTTGACTCTGATTAATAATGAGAAAGAGGAGGAGAAGCAGCAGATGGGGAGGATGGAGGGGTTGAAACCACTTTGATGTTGGACAAGTCGTTCTTGAGGTTTTCATGGGACATTCAGCTGTGTTTGTCTCGTTGATGATTGGAAATAATGGTTGGATGCTTGAATGAGGTAGAAAAAGAGAGTTCCGTAAAAGAATCAATGATATGTTAATAGAGAATCAATGACATGTTAATAGTGGGAAACTGTTGATGGGAATGAAGCCAGGATACTTAGACGGTGAAAAGAGAAGGACCAGAGACAAATCCCCGGGGTCCCAGATACTGAAGAGGGGGGAAGAGACAGGAAAGGGCTTCAGTGGCCAGAAAAGCCAAAGAAAACCTGCATTTCTCTTTACTAAGTCAACAAACATTTTTCTAAAAATCTAAGACAACGTTTCTTAGGATAGAGGGAGAAAGAACTGGCAAAGAGGTCAAAAAAAATAAACAAGGAAAAAGACTAAAATAAATATTGGTCTTGGGAGTCAGAAAATGACTGGAAGCAGTTTCTGTAATGCATTAGACGTGGAAGCCAGACTGCAGTAAGTTAAGATTAAAAAGTTGATTCTTTTAATAGCCTTTTTTTTTGTAAAGAATAGCTTTAAGTTCACAGCAAAATTGACCGAAAGGTACAGAGATTTTCCATGTACCCTCCACACATAGGTCTTTGCTTGTGTGTTGGGTCGGACGGGGAGAAGGTGTTTGCGTGCGAGAGGGCGGGGGGATCTGTCCCTCCCTCTGCAGGCCCCAGGCCTTGCCTCCGCGCCATCCCCTGTGCCACCCAGAGCCAGCCCCACAGTCCTGCCTGTACCTCACTCTCAGAGCCAGAATGTGCTGGCCGCAGGGCCACACACGTCCATGCCCACAGGCTGGTGGGCAGGAGGTGGCCCCCACCACAGGCCCTGTGCTGGAATGGCTGTGTGGGGTGCTGGTTAAGGCCAAAGACTGGCACCAGATGGCCTTGGTTTGAATCCTGGCTTTGTGTGTCGTTACCGCGAGAAAAAGATGTGACGACGGTACCTACCTCTTAGGCAGAGATTAAATGACTGGCTACACATAAAGTGCTGAGAGCAGTGCCTGTGCAACATCGAGTGCTAACAACGCTTATTAAATAGATGGGGGTGTTGAGTGATTCTAACCCTGGGCTGAAGCTTTTGTCTGCCAGTTGGAGGCTAACTGTGCATTTAGCGAGCCGTCTCAGAGCCTCTGCGGGAACCTGGCCTCCTGATTCTCCTCTCATATTACAGGGGCAGGAGGAGGTTGCCTGCTGGCTTAGAGGAACCCTGCTGTCTGTATCGTGTATTGAGAGAAGCCTCCGGTAGGTCTGCAGCAACCCGACAACCCAAGTTATTACACATTGTTTTAATAGATACATACTGTTTCTTATACCTGACTTTACTAAACCTTCTTCAATTGTTTTAATTTCCAGTTTTCCCCTTACTGTAAAAACTGGCGAGATGAACATCTTTGTGTGTTAATCCTTTTTGCTATACTCAATTATTGTCGTAGGACTCGCAATGCTGTAGGTAGATTTACTGAAAGGCAGCAGAATCTGACGCTTAACAACAGAGACTGGCGCCTGATTGCCTGGGGTCACAGCTAGGCTCTGCCGCCAGCTCTCGAATCATGGGCAGTTTTCTGAGCCTTTCCGTGCCTTGGTTTCCCCATCTTTAAAACAGGGGACCAGGATTTCCCTGGCGGTCCAGTGGTTAGGACTTTAAGCTTCCAATGCAAGGGGCGCGGGTCTGATCCCTGGTCAGGGAAATAAGATCCCACATGCTGCTCAGCCAAAAACAAAAAACAAAACAAAACAAAACACAGGGGACAAATAGCAGTACTTAAAATACAGGGTTACTATATTATGGGGGCTTAAATACATTAATACTTGTAAAGCATTTACTTAGAACAACATTTAACCCATAGTAAACAATGACAAGTGACAATGCTGCTGGACAAAAGGCAATGAATGTTTTCAGATTCTGATACATATTGCTAATTATATCCCATGGGAAAGAGAAGGTCTTAGCTTGTCTCCTTCTCAGGAGGGAACGGTGGTTGGATTGGGTCAGTTTCAGGACACAGATAGGGCCATGTGGATCAGAGCCAGGGTCACTGACTCTTGGAAGGGTCCCACATGGAAAAGGCTAGCTCTTTCCTTCTGCCTCTTCCCATGAGCACTCCTTCTCATGGTGGTAGAGTCCTGAGATGTGCTTATGGGCAAAGGAAGATACAGAGGATCCTGAATCTGCGGCAGGTTTCTGTGTCCCAGCCCAGCGCACCGTGGAGTACTCTGTAGTGGAGTTTGAGACCCAAGCGCTGCACTAACCAGGTTGGCTCTTGTGTGCACTCACCGCGGTCCCTCATCATGGGGGAGGAGGGTCGGGTGGGCCAGGGCAGGGTTCAGGCATTTCTATGCTCCCTGATTGTAATAATGCCCCAAATGCCATCATCATGTGTAACTATTTTAAAGGACTGTGCCCATATTCCCACTAGGAAAAAAATCTCTAAGAGGCAGATTTCAATTTTGTATTTTTTCTTAGACGTGTGGAGAGGGCCTTCAGGTTAGGGAGCAAGATGGAGAGTGGTGCTGGCGTCTAGGAAATACTGTTCTTTTTCTCAGAGGCAAAGCCTTTAGGGCTTTAGAATGTGAACCAGCTTTTGTTTCCTGTCAGGAAACCACTCGCACATCCATTCTGGATGTCTGGTAAACAGTGAAGGAGTCAGTGTTTTATGAGTGTCTAGTTTTCATCTCAGGAGTCTTTTTCAGCTTCTGCTTTCCCCTGATGGGCAGAGGGGCCATCCAATTTGCATTGGATGCTGTTTCTTGCTGAAGTGTTCCTTCCAGTGGAAACCAGACAGGAAATATTCCCAGAGCCTGGCTGCCTGGGTGTGGAGACAGCAAAACCAGGGGACAGGCTGATGTCTTTGAAAGAGCCACATGTACCATGCCTGCTTCCTTCTATAATTTATTTCTGCCCTAGGCGACTAGGCCATCCTCCAAAATATGTGCCAGATAGCTGAGGCTATTGTTGAAAAACCCAGTGCTTGCCTTGAGTATCCCTTATTGGAAATAAAGGAGCAAACAGACTCTGGCTTGGGTCTATTGACAGTAGTTTAGGAGTAAACAAAACATTTTTTTCTAATGACCAAAAATTGAAAGAGGATGACTCAAAGGGGATTAATGTATTGGACTTTTAAGCCATCATTAAAATTCTGCTATAAAAGAATACTGATTGACATGGAAAATTCCCATAGTATATTTCTGAAGGGGAAAAAGCAGTTATAAAACAGAACTTGTGGGCTGGGTAGTAACAGGTCAAGAGATGCATAGATTAGGTCAGAATAGCAATAATGGTTTCTTGTAGGTGCTGAGATTGTTTTTTCTCTCTTTGGTTTCCTAAGTCTTCTGCCTAAAACATGTATCAGTATTTTAAATGTAAACATTTTATTGAAGTATGACAAAGATTGAGAAACATGCCCAGATTATAAGTATACAGCTTTCTGATTCTTCATGAAAGTTAAATAAGGTTGTGCTGCTAGTACTTAGATGAAACCAGCAGAACATTCCCAGCACCCCAAATGCTTCTCTCCCCGTCACTATTCCTGAAAGGGTTAACCACTGCAGTGACTTTGGAAGATTTCGGCTTAGCCTGGCTAAGCTGTATTTCCCAGAATTCCCTTCTTCGTATGTTTTAGGATATGATAGGACATCAGTTTTCCCTACAAGACACCCACATCGCCCAAGTAGGAGGCAGTGAGAGATCGATGGGGTTCAGACATGAAGATGACAGCCTTATTAACAGAGACAAATCCCAGTAATAAACCCTTTAATATGTGTATGTGCGTGCACACGTGTATCTCCTAATGGCTTTGCTTCTCTGCTTGGACCCTGCCTGATAATAGATTGAGACGGTGGAGGATGGTGGCCAGTCTTCAAGACGGTTCCCAGTGATTGGCCTCCACTTCACACACTTGTGTAGCCCCTCCCACCCTGAGCAGGACTGGCCTGTGTCACCAGGAGGGTGTTCTGGAAATAGTGACGTGTGACTTCCAAGATTCAGTCATAAAAGACATTGCATCTTCTACTTCTCTCTCTTGGGTATGTTGCTCTGGGAGAAGCCAGCTGACATGTCATGACGACGTTCAGCCAGTCCTATGAAGAGGTCCAGAAACCCCGGAACCACCCAGCCAAACTGCTCCCAAACCCCTGACTCACAGAAACTACATGACTTACTACATGTGTGTTCTTATTTTGAGTCACTGAATTTTGGGGTACTTTGTTGTACAGCAGTAGACCCACAGTCTTGTGAGTAAATGAAATGGTTGTTATATAAGACCCTTCAGCTTTTGGGGTGGTTTGCTGCCTAGAACTAGGTGTAAAAATCCTTTCTAAAATTCTGAGAGTCTCACTACAAATCTAAATCACTTTACATACATTTCTGCTATAAGGAAGAGTGTCTTGAACAAATGGGTGTATTTTTCTCACATAATGAGACATTCTAGAGGGAGACAGTTCCAGTGTAGGCTCAGGGGCTCAACATCTGGGTATCAGCTCAGCGTCTTTGCAGCTCTCTCTCTCTGCCCCTCCTCCTCAGGTATAAGGTGGCTATGGTGGCTCCAAGCATCACATCTTTACAGCTTCACACTGTAAAAATATTTATTTATTTACTTTTCTATTTATTTAGGCCTTGCAGTGTGGCTTGCAGGATCTTAGTTCCCAGACCGGGGATTGAACCTGGGCCGTGGCAGTGAAATCGCCAAGTCCTGATCACTGGACCACCAGGGAACTCCCCAAAATTTATTTTCATTTTGTTATTTTTTTAATGCAATTTTTAAAGGTTATTTTTCATTTACAGTTTTTACAAAATATTGGCTATACTCCCTGTGCTATACAATACATCCTTGAGCCTATATATTTTTTTTTTTTTTCCCTGCCCCATGGTGTGTGGGAGTCTTAGTTTCGGGACCGCGGATCGAACCCATGCCCCCTGCAGTGGAAGTGCAGAGTCTTGACCAGTGGACAGCCAGGGACGTCCTCCTTGAGCCTATCTTACACCCAATAGTTTGTACCTCCCACTCCCCTGCCCCATATTACTCTTCCCTGCTCGGCTGGTAACCACTACTTGTTCTCTATGAGTGTGAGTTACAGCATCGCTTTGAAAGCAGTGAACAGGGGGCTTTGTGGGGCGGAAGGATGGTCTTCACATGCCTCCTTTTTATCAGGGAAGGAAACTTGCTCTTAGGGGTCCCCTCACAGATTTCCCGTTAATGTTCCATTGGCCAGAGACAGGACAAAGTGTCATTCCAAGCCAGGGGCTGAGTCTACTTTCTCTGGCATGAAGGGCACTCTGCAAGATTCTTGGACAAAACAAGGGTTCTGTTAGCAAGGAAAAGCGGCAGTTGGGGGGGGCGGTGGCTTTTGGATAGACAATCAGTGGGGTTTGCCACAAACTCTACCTGCCAAAATCCTATTTATCTCCCAGATTTCGACTGTGTCAGAACCTTCTTTTACTTTTAAACTCACGGGGTGTACAACATTGGGTTCTTTCTCTTTGGAACATTAACCACTGTAATGTGGGTAGTTTGTTATTTAGCGACGTGTATGTCTTGTTAGACCGCATGTCTCCTGGTTCGTGCCCAAGGATGCAGGGTCTAGCACATGGACTCCATGAAGTTCATTCTCCTCCCCCACTGTTTCCTGTTTGTTTGGGTTTTTTTTTGCTATTTCTGATCAATAGAAATCATTGTAAGAAGTAAGGTTTTTCAGTTTTCCACTGACTCTTATTTGTAAATCTGTCCCAGGGATGTTCAGTTGACTTGTAGGGCGTAAGTGTTTAATGAAACAAGATGTTGGATATTTGGCACGTGGAATGTTCCACTCTGAATGAGATGTCACACGACAGCGGAATTGGATTTCTCCTTTCCTTTACTTAGCTGACGAGGCTTGATTACATATTAATCGGCCTCTCTTGGAAACAGGACCTGAGTGTAGTGACATAATTGAGGCTCATCTTCATAACTTAGGATTCATGCTCCTTACTGCTTCCTCCGGAATAGTGATGCCACCTCCCCCAAGGCTGGTCACGTCCGGGAGAAGAGACAGAGGAGGTGGGAAGAGGACACACGTCACACCCGGTTTTCTGGACCAAGAATGGGGGAGACCACGGAATAGTTTTGACTGGAATATGATGTTTGTCTGGATACCTACTTCAGATTTGTCCATTTGTTAAGTATTGGTTGGGTCCTGCTGGGAAGTGTTCTCGGTCCAAGGATACCACAGTAAACCACACAGACAAAACCTCTGCCCTGTAGAACTTAAATTCTAATGTTTCCTGGATGCCCACTATTCTGAGAACTATTATTTTTTTTTTTTAACTGGCTGCGTTGGGTCTTCATTGCTATGTGTGAGCTTTCTCTAGTTGCGGCGAGCAGGGGCTACTCTTCGTTGTGGTGCACAGGCTTCTCATTGTGGTGGCTTCTCTTGTGGAGCACAGGCTCTAGGCACACGGGCTTCAGTAGTTGTGGCACTCAGGCTCAGTAGTTGTGGCACACGTGCTTAGTTGTTCCTCAGCATGTGGGATCTTCCCGGACCAGAGACCGAACCTGTGTCCCCTGCATTGGCAGGCAGATTCTTAACCACTGCGCCAGCAGCAAAGTTCCGAGAGCTATTACATGTATTCTTAATTAATGCTCACAGTTACCTGTGAGGTATAATTTATTATCCCCATGATGGATATAGACAGATTTTTTTTTCCTGCCTGGCATACTTTTTTTTAAATTAATTTTTATTGGATTACAGTTGATTTACAACGTTGTGCTAGTTTCTGCTATACAGCAAAGTGAATTAGTTATACATATACATATATTCACTCTTTTTTAGATTCTTTTCCCATATACGCCATTGCAGAATATTGAGTAGAGTTCCCCATGCTATACAATAGGTTCTTATTAGTTACCTATTTTATACATAATAGTGTGTATATGTCAATCCCAATCTCCCAATGTATCCTGCCCCACCCCCCAAGGCTGGTGTGCTTTTATCCTCCTAGTTACAAAACCTCTGTTGTAAGAAACAAATTCTTTGTGGTTTGGGTGGAGAGGAACAGCTCCTATTCCCGTATTCCAGAATTGGACAAGTTAACAGATATGACCAACCAGAAACTCTTATCTCCAAGCCAGGCTTGAGTTCTCTCTGGGGCTTAACCTCCAGAGTTATTGGCAAGACTTGATTTCCCACTGCTGAGATTACTGAAGAGATACTCACTGGCAGACAAAGATTCACATGCTCTTCCTCCTTCTCCTCCACCCCATCCTGCCCTGCCACTCCACACACACACACACACACACACACACACACACGAGAGTGAAACCATCTTTTTGACATCTTTTGAGGTCCTGGATTTAGTTGTGCTAAAGTCAAACATCTTCCAGACCACCTTCCAGACCTGCCTACTTACCGTTTCTCTCTCTCATTTCCTTCCCTTCCTACTTCTCTCTCTCATCTCTCCAGTTTTCAGGAAATATCTACTGAATACTGTTTTAGTTTCCTATCGCTGTGGAACAAATTACCACACACTTAGAAGCTTGTTTATTATCAGCCTAAGTTTATTATCTCAGTTTCTGTGGGTCAGGAGGCTGAGCCTGGCTAGTCTTCTGCTCAGGGTCTGTCAAGGCTGCACTCAAGGTATTAGCTGGGCTGTGTGCTCTCCTGGGGATGAATCATCTCCCAGGCTCATTCAGATTGTTGGCAGAATGCATTTCCTTGGAGCTGTAGGACCATTGCTCCATTTTAGTGCCGACTGTGAGCCAGAGGCCACTCTCAGTTCCCAGAGGCCACCCGCAGCTCCCAGCCACGTGCCCCACTCACAGGCCCTCTCTCAGCATAGCGGCTTCTTCTAAGCCAGCAGCTTGCTAACCTAGTCTAGTGAATGATGGCATCACATTCGCCACATTTCACTGGCTAGAAATAAGTCCCTCTCAATGGGAAGGTGGTTTTTTGGATTTTTTGGGGTTTTTTTTTTTTTTGCCGCACCACGCAGCTAATCCCCAACCAGGGATCTAACCCAGGCCCTCGGCTGTGAAAGCACCGAGTCCCAACCACCGGGAAGCCACGGAGTTCCTAAGGGGAAGGGGTTATACAAGGGTTGGACTCATGCGGGGTCACCAGTGAGTGTGTCTGTCACAAGTACCTGCTTTGTATACCAGGCACAATGCACCACACTGGGGAAAACCAAAGTGCAAAGGGGGAAATAGTGCTCCTGCCTTCTTGGAGCTTGTAAATTATATAAGCCAATGAAATGTGCCCTATCTCCCAGGATTTTTCCCTTAAGCTGGCTTGAGGCTTTTGGCAGCAGGAAGAGTCCCGACTGATACAACTCCATTCTGTAGATGGGACGAATATGTAGGTTGTAGAAGTCCAGCACTCTATTATCAGGCTCTTTCCGTGGGCCCCTGATCATGGGATTGGGTAAAACTTTGGGGTGAGATTTTTTGAAGTTAATTGTCTCTTATCTTGACTGCACTGTTTAGAAACTATCTGACCTGAGGCAGACACGTCACCTTTTTGAGTCCCAACTTCCTCATCTTTGAAATGAACATAGTAGGTCCATTATTGGCCTATTTTGCATGGTTCACATGTGACCATGTTTCCGAGAATAGTTGCAGACCTAGGTGAATATTGCTAATGGTGCTTGGAGACCAGCGCCAAGATCGCAGCTCTGTAGGATGTTTCTGTACCAGCTGGTAGTTTTCCTGGGTGTTCCCAAACTAAGCATCTTGAGATTGGGGACTCTGCCCTTTTAGAGCATCTTGCTTCTCCAGTGCCTAAAATGCAGAGTGTACTAAACAAGTGCAGATTCTTCCGGGATCTTGTACATTCTCTCATCAAAGTGTTTGTGGTAGATAGAATAATGGCCCCTCAAAGATGCCCATGTCCTCATCCCTGGAACCTGTGAATGTGTCAGGTGTCATGGCAGAAGGGACTTTCCAGATGTGATAATGTTAAGGACATTGTGACAGAGAGACTGTCCTGGATGACCTGGGTGGGTCCATTGTAATCACTAGGGTCTTTATAAAGAGGGAGGCAGAAGGGTCAGAGTCAGAAGGAAGGCAATGTGATGATGGAAGCTGAGGCCTGAGTGATGCTGTGTCTGGGAGGGACCACAACCTAAGGAATGTGGGCAGCCTCCACAAGGCATGCAGCCCTGCTGACACCTTGATTTGGGGCCTATGAGACTCACGACCTTCTGACCTCCAGAACTATATGATAACATATATGTGTTAAGATGCTAAATTTGTGGTAATTTATTATAGCAGTAATTGGAAACTAGTACAGTACTATTGTGATGCTGGGTAGTATTGTGTTATATGTATGGCCCTAATATATGAAGGAATCAGTTCCTATCAGCATGCCAAATGCATTTTCAAATTTGGAAATTTTGCAAGCTAACCATCAAACTCTTGATAGCATGACATTGACCGTGTTGGGATTATTTGCAGAAATCAGCAGCTACAAATTATAACTTAAAAAATATCTAGAAAGCTAGTTTGCAAGAACATCACTGGGTGGGTGTTCGTGTATTATGGGGGAGAGACTGGGACTAATTGGAGATTTACGTGACAATGATTCCAGGGGACCCTAAGGACCTTGAAGGAACAGTTTTAGAGATAAACAAGGCATGACCTTGTTTATCTCTAAAACTGTTCCTTCCCTATGCATTGCACATTGTGAGTTCCCCAAATATTTACTAAATAAAAAATTTAAATATATTATTTAACAGCTGGCCTAGACAAGAACCATTCCTCTCATCTTGGCCTCATGCATCCTATTGTCTGATCAGCTCTCCAGGGGCAGCCCAATATAGTATAAAACTATAGGATTTGGAAGTGGTCAGAACCTGGATTTGAGACCCTGCCTTATTGCTGGTTAGTTATGTGACCCTGGAGGAGTAATCTGTTCAGTCCAGTGTCCTCATCTGCAAGGTGGAGATTCAGCTTGCACCTTGTTGTGTGACAATTAAAGGCGATACTGGATGTGAAGGGAGTTTGTAAACTGTAAAGTGCCACATAATTAGAGATCATCATCACACAGAAAACTGGGTAGGAGCCTTGTGAAAACGAGTTTTCAGCTTGGGGTGTGTGTGTGTGTGTGTGTGTGCACACGCACGTGTACACGTAAGAAATAAATACCTGTGTAGTTTAAACAAATATATCCACCATGAGGGAGCTCCTCCTAGGCTTTCTGAATATGAAACTCCAGGAGTGGGGCCCTCCCTGGACAGGTGTGTTGTCAAAAACCCCACAGGTGGTTCTGATTTACACCCCCTATCGTGTAGATGCAGGAATATTTGAGGTGAGTCCTCAGAGGAGTTGATTTGGGACCTCGTGTAAGTCATCCCCACATCCCCTGGGCCTCAGTTTCACCGGTGGGAATGACCTAAGGAAATGATTGCCAGGGTTCCCTCCAGCTCTACAAGACATTGCCCAGCAAGGTCCTAGCAACACCATAGGTGCCTGGCAAAGTTGTGCTGAAACAGTGGATCACAGCCAAGTGGAGGTTGAGATGAACGAGCCACATGTCTTTGACTGACCACTAGGTGGCAGGAGCATCATGCCAAGTCCAATCTCAGGTGATGACTGCCCTCGGTAGGGACAGGAGTTGGGGGCTGTCTGGGAGGCTTCCTTGAGGACCCTTGAATGTCCTTCTAGGCTAAGGCTTGAAGGGGTGGGGGTGGGGAGAGATGGAGGAGGCCTCTTTCACAAAAGGCCTTGCACTTAGACTTTTCACCTTATCTTCAAATGCATGTATTTCCACTGTCATAGAAATTCATAGATAGGATGGGAAAAAAGTTCAACTATAGATCTGTATATTTTTGCAAATTTAGCACTTCTTACATTCTTTAAGTGTATGGGTGGTCTCGAAAACAGAAGTGGCAAGCTTTCCTTCTTCTTTTCCTATGCTTCCCCCCAACCACCACACTGGAGAGATCCGGCACCCCTGACCTACAGAGCCAGGTGTGGACAGGGCTTCCTGAGGGTGACATGACATTGAAGGGTCCAACCTCAGAGCTCACCTCCATTGCAGGAGGAGCCTGGCTCCCAAGCAGGGTTTTTCAAAATGTAGCAGAATCACCTGGGGTTGTTACATTTAAAAATGCACATTCCTAGGGACCACCAGACTCTAAATTGGAATCACTGGAAGTATTTTAGTCTGCAGCTGCGCTGGCTTTTAATAAGCTCCTCGTGTACAACTGAAGCGTGAGAACCACTCCCTTAGGCTTTCTCGGGAGCCTTTCTGGGGCTCCCACCAGCATTCTCAGTGGTCTAGAGATGCTGCAGCCACCTCCAGCTTCACACGCGTGCACGCACACACACACACACACACACACACATTGTTTGTTTGTTTCTGGATTCCATGCACAATGATGTGTGTTAAATCCACCAATTAGAAAAATAACAGGAAATAGAAATCCTCTGTAACGTGGATCAGAGAGAGCTGCTGATAGTAGTTGGTATTTTACTACCTTAAGTCTTACTCCCTGCTCCCCATTTAGGTACTAAAATTCAGCAATTTTGGGCTTACTAGGTGGTGCAGTGGTTAAGAATCCGCCTGCCAATGCAGAGGTCATGCGTTCGATCCCAGCTCCAGGAAGATCCCACATACCGTGGAGCAACTAAGCCCATGTGCCCAAAAAAAAAAAAAAAAAAAAAAATTTAGCAGTTTGTTTTTTTTTTTAACAGAAAAACTTCATAAAAGCAAATAGGATGCCTAACTCCAAAGAGAGACATAATCTTACTATGTTTTTATGTATCAAACTTCTCCTGGCTTGTTTATGACCAAATGCCACCCCCCCCTCCCTCCCCAGGGAAATCAAGCTTGGGTCAGCCTCAGTGTTGACCTGCAGCTCTGCAAGGTCAAATCCTCTTCTGAAGCTGAAGGGTAGGAAGGTCTCCTTTACTTGTTCCAGGACCTTCAAAGATGTGCGGCAGATATCTACAATGCAGGCCTCATGACCTGGTTTTCACATTAGCATATGTTATTGGGAAACACTCCATAGTCCAAGTTCAAGGACATCTTGGAACAAGTTTTTTGCTCTAGAGTGAGGTTTAAAATTTGTGAAATGTGTACTTGTCCCTACAATCTTTTGAGATTTCCTTCCCTTGTTGAGGCTGAAGTGGTCCAGCTATGCTCAGTAATGAGTGCTGTTTGAGCCCGTCCTGTGAGCAAAGCACTGAACTAAGTGCTTTTATGTACATGACCTTGTTTAATTCTCATGACAGCTCAGTGGGCTGGGAGCTATTTTCATCTTCATTCTACACATAAGGAAAATGGTGTGGTTACATGAGGTTATGGCAAGACAGACCCAAGGACCCACAGGTAATAAATTAGTGGTGGGGCCAGTATTTCTAGAATCTATGTGGTTTGACTCTAGAGCCACACCCTTAATTACTGCAATAAAATGGATTGTTCAACTGTTTCCATCGCCTGCCCAAGGAGAATCAGGGTTGGCATTTGCCATTCTTCCCAAGGGGATGCTCATTACATAGGATTTCTTATTTAATTCTCTCAACAGTATTACAAGATGACTGATGCTTTACCCCATTTTGCAGATAATGGAACTGATACTTAGAAAATAGGCACAATTCTCAGCAGTGATTCCCCCCAAATCTCCCCCCATGATTCCTGCTCCCCGATATCCACACTCATGTTTAATCTCCTCTACTTGAATGTGGAAAGAGCCTGTGACTTGCTTTCAATTAATAGAATATGACAAAGATGAAGGGATCTTGCAGATGTAGTTCAGGTCCCTGAGGAGTTGATTCTGAGTTAACTGAGAGATTATCCTGGGTGGGCCTGGCCTAATCAGTCAGGTCTATAAAAAAGGGCCCAAGCCTTCCATGAAGGTAGAGAGATCATTGTATTGACCCGGAAGAAATGGGCTGCTGTGCTGTGAGAGGGCTTGTGAGCACATGAGCAAGGTAGAGGGCTCTGGTGACAGCAGGGAAGACCGCCTGCTGATACCTTGATTACATCCTGTGCAAAGGACCCGTATAAACCACAGATTCCTGATCCATAGAAACTAGCAGGTAATAAACATGTGTTGCTTTAAACTCCTAAAGTTGTGGTGATTTGTCAGGCAGCAATAGAAAACATTCTGCGAATTCCTCTAGGTCACACCACACAGCAAAGAAGCAGATTCTAGGCTGAACACGCAGAGTATCAAAGTTGAGGCTTAGACCCACCGTCCGCCCCACCCCCACCCACCCAACCCGATTTAGCGCCTGGCACACGACCGGAACTCGGTCCAAATGTGCCGAACAGATGAAGCTGGGGTTTGAACCCAGATTTGGCCCAAAAAGGTTATTCCATGCTTTCTTTTTCTGTGCTTACACATGGGTAGTTCCTGCACTGGAGCTGTGTGTCTGTGAGGCAAGCACCTCTTAACTTTGAACCTGATCTTCAGTTAGACAATGAATCTGCACATATTTACTGACTGAGGCTAAATTCTCTGCCTGACTTCCTAAAACAGAGGGGAAATGTATAGCGCTGGTCCTGAAGTAGATACATCTTGTTTGAAAACGAGGAGGCAGAGGCCCATGACAAAGTTATGATGACGAGATGTGGGTATTGTTGGGTGATTCGGTGCAGGAGGACCACTTCCCCAGCTGGGGGCTGCGGCGTTAATGCAGCACCCGCCGCCCCCCCTCCCCCACCCCCGCCGAGTCTGTACACCCACCTGACGGATGATCGTGAACCAAGGAAATGCAATGACACGTGTGAATCCACCCACATTGGGGCCATTTCATGCATATTTGTTCATGTGTTTCTTAGGATGAAGGGAGGTACAGGCATTGCTGGGCTAAAGATGTTCTTTCTTTTAATGACATAAGCTTTCTCCCCTGGTAGCTGACCTGTGACCTTCTGGGAGGGGTTTTTAGTTCCCATGGAGACTATGAACAGAGAATTCCGGGGGGCACAGTCTGAGGAACGCTGATCTAGGATCACCTAGTCCAGTTGTTTTTTAAAATTACCGTTTAAAATTTAGTATATTTCTAAATTGAATGTAATTCGCATATCATAGAATATGCCATTTAAAAGTACAGCTCAGTGGGTTTTAGCATGTTCACACGGCTGTGCAATCATCACCGCTACCAGGTTCCAGAATGTTTCATTGTCCCCAGAGGAGACCCATCTATCCCATGAGGGAGATTGTCTTTGCTGGCTGTGAGGATGGAAGAGGCTCATTTGCAAGTACCTGAGAGCAGCCTCTGTGAGCTGAGGCCCTCCCAGCCCACAGCCAGCCAGAAAACAGGACCTTGGGTAACACAGCCTCAAGGAATTCTGCCAACCACCCTAAAGACCTGGGAAGTAGATTCTTCCCTAGAGCCTCTAAAAGAGAGCTCAGGTGGCCTGACATCTCGAGTGAGGCCTTGAGTAAGAACCCAGCTTAGTCAGTGTGGACTTCTGACTTACAGACCATGGGATGACACATGGCTATTATTTTAAGCTGCTAAAAGAAAAAAAAAAAAAAAAGCAGTCACTTCTTATTCCCTCCCCAACCTCCCATACCCTGATCCAATTTTTGTTTCTACAGATTAGTCTATTCTTGAAATTTCATGTGAATGGAATTGTCCAGTATGTGGCCTTTTGTGTTTGGCTTCTCTCAATTAGCATGTTTCCAAAGTTCATTAGTCCAGTTGATTTTAAACTGCAGCTGCCTCAGAATCCCCTGGAGATCCTACTAAAATGCAGTTTTCCTGGCTCTTCCCCTAAGATTTCTGGTTTAGGTGGCCTTTAGGGACCAGAATTTACCCATTTGACAAGTGCTCTGGGTGATTCTGGTTCAGGCAGCCTGGGGGCTGCACTTTGAGAACCACCTGTCTGGGCTGAGGCCCTCACTCCGTGTATGAGAGGTCAAAGCTCAGGAAGGGAGAGTGATGGCCCGGAGGTCACCCAGCTGACAAAGCTGGATCCCGGCCTTGACCTGAGGCTGTCAGGAGTATCTCTCACTCACCAGACCCAGGACTCTGGGTTCAGCTCATAGGTGACCCTGAGTTTTTTTTTTAATAATCACTACCTGTAGGATTCTTTGGCATCTTTCTAGAACTCATATATCACCCCCATCCCCTCCACACTGCCCTCCAAAAAGTTCTGAAGTGACTGCAAGGGCATTGGGCATGCAGACTTTCATGAAAGATTCCAACAGATCCAGATCCCACTGGTGTGACTGAGGTCTGTAGCCTAATAGTTAAGCTACATATCTTCTGAGCCAGGGGTTTAGGGTTTGAGTCCTACCAGGTTTAGGGTTCCCAGATTTAGCAGATAAAAACATGGGAAGAACGGCCAGTTGCATTTCAATTTCAGATAAACAAATAACATTTTAGTGTGTCTCATTCAATATTTGGGACATACTAAAAAGTTATTCATTGTCTGAAATTCATGTTTACCTGGGCATCCTGTATGCTACCTGGCAACCCACTAGCAAGGTGCCTTTTTATTTCCCTGAAGGGCAGCTTAGCTTATTAGTTGAAGGTGGTTGAGCACATGGACTCTTAGAGGTGACTTGGCTTGGGTCTGAATTCTGACAGCACACATGGCTGGCCGTGGCATCAGGGTGAGTTACTGAAATTCTTTTAGCCTCAGTTCCTTCATCTGTAAAATGAGAGCGTATAGTGAGAGGGTTAAAGGAAATAATCTGTGCAGAGCGCTTCATGGAGTCTGCCTGTGGAAAGTGATAAATAAGTGTTATTGGAGATGATGTTGAGAATCCCTAAGAATTCTCCCAGCGCCACAGTCAAGCCTGTGATGGGGACCACTGTTTTCTTTCCAGCACTCTTCAGAACTGCTAAAATTGAGAGTACCGTCAGAGTACCAGGGCCAGCTTGAGGGGCTATTGTGGGCATTCTATCTGAATTTTGGGACTGCAGGTGCTTGGCAGGGAGAAATGGGGTGTCGGAGTGGCTGACAGATGGTTTCTCTTTCCATCTGAGTTTCCTGGTGTGGAGGAAACAACACTGCTGTTGATTCATTGTTGAAGATGGCTTTAGCCAGCATTTAAATAGAAACAGCTGGCTATAGAAAATATTGTCACCACACAGAAGTGAGATCTGTTTCAAAACTGTTGTAAGCAAAATGGATTTTTTACAGGCAAAACTAGGGAATTCAATTACATGCATTGGCATGTCTTCTCAGCCAAGAGCTTGCAAGAAAGTCAGACCGCCCTGGCCTCCAGCCTCCCCAGCCTCCAGCTGCCTGACAAAGCAAAGCTTCTACAAACCCGTTTGCTGAGAGCAGGCTTCCCTAAAGTTTGGTATTCATAGCACTGGGGCACACAGGTTAAAGGACATCGGATGACACGGCGAGAAGGCTATTTATTCCCTTGCCAACTCCCTTTCAACCTTGATGATGGTGTCCGGGGGACAGTTTGAATTTCATGTTGGTATGTCATAAAATCTCTCTAAAACTTGCTAATCTCTTTTTTATTAACAAGAAACTGGTTTCAAGCTCAGAGATTTCAATGGGCAATAGTTTTTAACCAGACTTTGCTAATATATTTTATTATATTAATTTTGTATTGTTCTCATAGTAAAGTTTTATTTTGATATAATTCCAATTTAGAGAAAAGTTGCAAAAATAGTGTGGGAATTCCCTGGCGGTCCAGTGGTTAGGACTTGGCGCTTTCACTGCCGAGGGCCCAGGTTCGATCCCTGGTTGGGGAGCTAAGATCCTGCAAGCTACAAGGCATGGCCAAAAAAAAAAAAAAAAAAAAAAAAAATTGCAAAAATAGTGTAAGGAATTCCTTTCTACCCATGACTGAGATTCACCTACTGGTTACATTTTGTCCCATCGACTTTATAATTTTTTTTCTCTATGTGTAATTTTTTGGAACCATTGGAACTGTAATTGTTTATTATTTATTGCTGGGCTCATAGATTTTTATTTTGTTCATGGTTTATATTGAACTACTATCATTATTTATTTTGAGGCTCAAATTACTTGAAGTTTGGGCAGTGGGAGTCCCTAATCTAGATTCATTTATTAATGTTAATATCACTCTCTATTTTCTATTTGTGGCAACTGGTATTGATTTTCCATTTATGGTAGTAATAGAATTTTAAAATATGTGTTTATAGTTTTAAAGTTGATTTTATTTAACTACAAATATTAGTGATATAATGATAGGTATAAATAATATTAAGAAAAATATTAATGATATTTGCGGTCCACGTTTGACAAAACTCATGAAACTGTTGGTATGCAAGTAGTTGAAATTTGGGAAATACTGCTCTTGTATTATGGAGTATATTGGTTCTTTTTTTTTTTGGTACTTCAAATATTTGGCTATCATGTCCCAATTAAGAACTTGGCATATTTCCAAAGTGCCTGCATTTGGACGTGCACACTCTGTCCCTTATTGCTGTGTCTTATCCCTGATATACAATCACTCTTTTGCGAGGATATATGTCCTGACCTTCCTTTGGGAAATAAAAATGCTTATGTACAAATACAACCAGAACATGAGCTATCTCAGTTACAACCCACGAAGTTATTCAAAGCCGAGTTCAAAAGCCCTCTTTTATTAGGAAGCATTCTTTAGTTGCATGTGATAGAAATCAGGTCTGGTTAGCTTAAACTGTATGTGTGGGATTGCTCACAGAATCCAAGATAAGTCTGAAGACCTAGGCTTGGGAAAAAGTGGAAACACAAGTGGCTTTGGGGATCTGGGTAGCAGGGAGTCATGGGGAGCCTCTTTGGGCACCACTGTCAGGTTGAACAGGCTCCATTCATTTTCTGTTAGCATCTCTCTCTCTCTCTCTCGTGTGTGTGTGTGTGTGTGTGTGTGTGTGTGTGTGTGTGTGTGTGTGTTCTGGCCACATGACATGAAGGAATGAAGGATCTTAGTTCCCTAACCAGGAGATCAAACCCTGTGCCCCTGCAGTGGAAGCTTGGCATCCTAAGTACTGGACTGCCAGGGAAGTCCCTCATCTCTCTTCTTAAGCCTCAAATTACTTACTAAGAGAACATCCATTTGGCCTTCCCTGCATCATGAGTCCCACTGGCCAGAAGAGAGCAGGGCAGCTTGATTCATAAGACCTTCAACACAACATACAAAGGTCATTCCCCAAAGGAAAATCGGGTGCAACTGACAATTGCATTTTGCACCTATTGACTCCTTTAGTATATACTACAACCTGAAAACATCTTTTTTTAAAACAAAATTTATTCATTTATTTATTGATTTATTGGCTGCATTGGGTCTTTGTTGCTTCACACGGGCTTTCTCTAGTTGCGGAGAGCGGGGGCTGCTCTTTGTTGTGGTGCATGAGCTCTTCATTGCGGTGGCTTCTCGTTGCAGAGCACTGGCTCTAGGTGCATGGGCTTCAGTAGTTGTGGCACATGGGCTCAGAAGTTGTGCCTCACGGGCTCTAGAGCACAGGCTCAATAGTTGTGGTGCACGGGCTTAGTTGCTCCGCGGCATGTGGGATCTTCCTGGAGCAGGGCTCAAACCCGTATCCCCTGCATTGGCAGGCGGATTCTTACCCACTGCGCCACCTAGGAAGCCCCCTGAAAACATCTTAATGTTATCATTCCCCCTTTTACAGAGAAGGCAACAGAGGCCTAGAGATTAAATCACTTGTTCAAGGTCACGCAGTTCGTAACCGAAAGAGTCAGGATTCAAACTCAGGCCATCTGTCTTCAGAGTCCCTGCTTTTGACCACCAAGCTACAAGTTGGGTGCAGTCAATTCTTGGCAGGCAAAACCTAGAGTGTCCCTTTACTTGCACTCCCTAGAGACTGTCTTATCCCTGGCCCAAATATCACCTCTCCCTGTTTTGTACCCTTGAGCCCCCTGCGCCTCTCCCTTTTAGGCTGCCAGCCTTTCCTGGCCGTTGGTGTCCCCGTCTCACTCAGCGAGGTCTTTGCCAGCAGTGGCCGGGCTGTATTTATCTCGGCATCCTTCACAATACATAGAACAAGGCTATGCACACAGGCAAAGCTTAGTAAATGTTTGTAGCACTTAACTGAGTCACCTTAATCATATTTACCTCAGCAGAGATAGATAGATAGACAGACAGACTGAGATAGAAATCCTGAGTGAGCATGAGAGCTTTTGGTATACTCTTAATTCATCTAGTTAATAATTAAACACTCAGTGTCGATTTAATGGTGTATTGACGTCCCGCCTTGTTTGTTGATTAATCTCAAAGGAGCATTGGGATGTTCCGGCTTCTGCTCCCAAACACAACAGACAAACCAGCTCTTACCATCAGCAGTCAACCTGAGCGTGAGCCTGGGCGCAGCAAATAGGTGTTTGTCCTTGTTTTTGCAAAGCATGAAGTGGTCAGCTTTACTGCAATTGCGTGATGGTCTTTCCCCTGTTTCACAGCACAGCCCTTTAACTCATCAGGGTTGCTGGGCCCCATCCTGCTGGCCTTGGAGACAAGGCTCCAGACTCAGGAAAACAGCAATAATCCCTTCCTGCTCCCTAGGTGGGCTTTTGAAAAGCTAAGAAGGGCTGGCCCCAGAAGTCATTTTAAGTGATGCTAGCTTAGCTTTGCAATAATTTTTTCCAACTTTTAAGTGTTATTGTGCATTTTCAGTGACTTGGGCATTAGAGAGAGCTTAGCTTGATTTCTGGGCCCAAATTCTGGAAACTCAGTTGCTATATGTCTTTTGGGGCACTTTATTTAACTTCTCTGGCTTCATTATATAAATATGAATATAAATATAAATATAAATATAAATGTATACATTTTGGCTTTACCATGTGGCTTATGGGATCTCAGCTTCCTGACCAGGGACTGAACCTGGGCCCTCGGCAGTGAAAGCACTGAGTCCTAACCACTGGACAGCCAGGGAAATTCCTTGCTTCATTTTGTCATCAGTAAAGTGGGGATAGTATCCCTCACTTTATAGGGCTGTTATGAGTATTTGGCAAGTTAATACATGCAAAATGCTATCTTCCTTTGGGTTCCCCCGAAATAGCCCCCTAGATGAGGACTTGGGTGCAGGTAGTTTATTTGGAAGGTGATCTCAAGAAGCAGGAGTGTGGCGGGGGGAGGTGTAGGGAGAATGAGATAAAAGAAGGAAGAAAAGCCAGCGGGCTTATTAATGCATAACCTGCCATTGTGCGCAACTTGGGCTCAACCCCGCTGAGGGGACCCTTCCGATACGGTGTGCAACATGGAAAGGGAACCTGGGCATTTATCCACCGAACCCCACCCTCCATGGCCGAGGCTGCCCAGGGGGTGTTACTCCCCCTGCCCCCAGTCCCCACCACAGTAATTCTGGGTTACCTTGGCACACTTGTGCCCTGTGGTAGTGGAGTAGAAAGAAGGCACAGAAGAAGAAAGACCAAGACAGGTGCTTGAGGCGGGAAGCAGTCAGCTTGCCGGGAACTGGCTACAGCTGCAGCGGACTCTGGTGTCAGGTGAACCAAGACAATATGTGGGGAGGCATCAATGGTGACTGCTACAAGGGCTTAAGACAGTGTCCAGGAAGTAAAACTAATAAAGGAAAAACAAACAAAACAAATAAAAACAAACAAACAAAACTGTCTGGTACACAATGAGGACTCAGTAGACGGTAGCTACAGTGGGCATAGTTTTTACTATCCAGTATTCTGTCCTATGGGGATCTATCTCTCTCTTTCACTTGATGTGGTTCCGGTAGGGCTGTCAATCAGGTTGCCTGCACTTACCATGACCAGGCAATGGGTGGGCACATGACCCAGGCTGGCCAATGAGAATAGCCATCCCTCTGCTTCAATGATTGGTTGATGGATGGGCATGTGACCCAAGCTGGCTAATCAGAGCCTTCCTGAGAATACCTTGATTTACACCAGAGCTAATGGAGAGGAAGATCTTTGTCCTTGGGAGTGGGTGGTGAGGAGAGAGTGGAGGAGAGGAGGGACCACCTGGCCAGGAGGATGTTAGGTTGGAACTGCTAGTCCCCAGCTTCCCCAGCTTCTGGGAAGAAACCTTTCTATGATATGGAATCCTGGGTTCTAGACAGAACTCCACTTTGTGGCTGAGTGAACATGAGCAGGTTACCTAATCTCTCTGGAATTTAATGTCCTTAATCTGTAAGCAGGGATGATATCTACTTTTCAAGGTATTGTTTTGATTCAGTGAGAGTGCGTGTAAAATGCCTGGCAAATAGCAAATCCTCGGTAAATGTTAGTTTTGTTTTCATGCTTTGCTTTGATTCAGTTTCGCTCTATGGAAATCTCCAAACTCTAAGCTGAGACAGTTTTTTGAAAACGATTCCAAGCTTTTTGAGCATGATTGTTTGTGAGTATGCCCCGTGGGTCACTGTCCTATATTGGTTTTGATTCCCAGGTCCAGTGGGTAGTGGTTTATTTTCTGCGGGCCTCCCATGGATGTGTCCCCAGCTCTCCAGAAAAAGCCTACCTCTCCAGCCCTTCTTTGTTTCACTCCTGAAAGGGAGAGGTGTTCTTCTCCCATTCATGCCTGTTCAGTGGCCACTTTAATGCATGACCAGGTAGGCTATGGATGGATTTTGGCGGACTAGCCAAAGAACTGTGATTCCAATATGCACCCCATCCCCGCCCCCCCGCCAATCTGATCTGCCTCCCCAAACTGGACCAAGTATAATTATGATGTTCATGTTGGGAGATTTCCCATGGTCTCCTCTTACTTGAGAACATTCTCCAGTAATCGCTGGATTAATCCCTTTGCTTTTAGTATAAAATCCAGAAACTTTGAAGGGATATTAATGGATTTCTATAATCCAGTCTTATTCATCTTTTGTCTCTTCTCTTGATGCACGCAATTGCTAAATGGACCAGTCCACGAACCTAGCCTGCACTTTCCTACTAATGTGCCTGAGGATAGTTGCTTCTCTTGGACCACTCTCTTCCCCTGCTGCTGGACACGGTTCATCAAATATAGCACTGTTTACCGCTTAGCCCACACCAGCTCTTGTACCAAGACAGGCTCTACAAATAAACTGCTGTTTGCACAAGAGATAAAACTTATTTGTTGTTACATCATTCAACTGTAAACTCCTGAATGGCTGGGAGAGACTATGTATTTCTTCTTTTTCCTGCTGAAACCCTAAAAATATTGTGTTGAGAACATGCTAGGTGTTTGTTGAATGAATGAAAAACTCTGTTTTGAAAGCATCTGCCATCTGACTTCCAGACTGGAACTTGTGGGTCATGGTTTCAATCTGGCGACACAGACATGTTTAGATTTGATCTTCATAACAATTCCAGGACATAGACCATACACTCGTCCCCATGTCAGTAAGGGAAAACCCAAATGCCAAGCAATGTGCCCACATTTGATTCTTGACTTTCAAGATTCCAAGGCTTACGCTCTCAGTCACTGTGCACGTGGGTGTCTATGCATGTGGTGTGCTGGGGTTTCACTTGCTGCTGTCTCAGTCACTCCTTTGTTTGGGTGTTTGGGAGCCAATTTGAATAACTCATGGGATGAATTCCCCAGCATGTTTGCTTGGCTGGTAATAGGAACTCTGTTCATTCTGCTCAAGGCAGAGATTGTAAAAACATTTGTGTCTTACACAGTTCAGGCTGCTATAAAAAAGTATCATAGACTGGATTGCTTATAAACAACAAGACTTTATTTTTCCCAGTCTGGGGGCTGGAAGTCCAAGATCAGGTTGCCAGCATGGTCAACTCTCTCCTGGGTTGTGGACTGCCAGTATCCTTACATCCAAACACAAGGGATAAAGAGAGAGGACGTAAGCTCTCTCATGACCCTTATAAGGGCACTAATCCCATTCACAAGGGCCCCACCCTTATGACTTCACCTAATCCTGATTACTTCCCAAAGGCCCACCTCCTAATACCATCACATGGGGAAAGGCAAGGGTTTCAGCCTATGGATTTTGGAGGGACACATTTAGTCCTTAACAACTTATTTCTTTTCCCACAAGTGAATCTGAAAGTGAAATATTGAGGTCTATTTATTATCCTTTTTTTTTTTTTTAAAGGAGGCTACTAAGTATTTGCTAAGCATCCCATTTTTCCAGCACTGGCAAATAGGAGTAAGGAAGGGAAGCAAATGTTTATCAGGCTCACTAGGTACCAGGCATCATGCTGTGTGCTTTTCTCTCATGAACAACACCCACTCACCTTAAAAGACTGCACTCAGGCATCACCTCCCCCACAAACACTTTTCCTGGACATCATCTTCCATCACAGATTTGGCCCCTCCCTACATTGCACCCTACTCTGCCCTCTAACATTGCCTCTTTGAATCCTTGTTACATATCTTGGTGTCCATTTCTGCTCTTCCTCTAGATTGGCTGTCCAAGATGGAAGAGCATCAGGGAATCAACACACTTTTTAGGAGTTCCCCTCATCCAATGATGCTTGGAACTTGATGGAGAAATACACCTTTGTCACCAAGTGGGACAGGTCTCCTGTCTCCCACAGTGGTCACCTACTCACCGACACACCCTGAAGGGGCTTCTTCCCTTCCTGTTTTACGTTCCCTCTCCCCCATGTGTGCTTCTTGGCAGTCACCTCCCAGTACTGCTCACTCTTGAGTCCTTGTTTCGGTGTCTCATTCTGGAGGACCCAAACTGGGGCAAAGAAATCAAGGGACTTGGTGTCTGTCTCTAGAGCCCCTTTAGGCTCATCTTATATCCCTCCTCCCACTGAAGCCCATGTTTACTCTTTGTAATCACCTCCCACCCCCAAGCTCTCATCTCACACCATCCTTGTTCCTTCCTATGGAAGTCCAAGATTGTTCATTTGGCATTCAAAGACCTCCATGCCCTGCTGGGACTTCCCATCGTGCCTTTCTCCAGCTCCACTCCATCCCCACGTGCATGTATTCCAGCTACTGCTCTACTCTCCTTTCTTCCAATACACCCTTCAATGTTCCCACCTCCTTGCTTCACACTGTTTGCCTCTGCCCCAGATGGCTTCTGAAAGTTTACCTTCATTTCTGCTCTAACTTCACCCACATGGCTGAAAAGGATTTTGTTCCCAAACGTAAGACCTCTTCCCCACTCTCACGGTTATAAGCGAAGATGTGATTTTAGCTTAGTTTTTCTTGCTGGACTATGTTTACCTGTGGCAGCACAACAACGCTGGCTATTTTAAGCCATGAGCCTTATACGGAGTACATGGGCATTAAATGAGAACATAATGAGAAAATCCTTTGCACAGTGTTCTTGTGAGAATTTCGCTGACAACGTGACTAACTCTTATACCTTGTAAATTCAGGTTTATGTATGTGGCGTTTTATTGACATAGGACCCAGCTCTAACTTTTTTGGCTTCCTGCTGAGAAATATAGTAAACACAGCAAAGCCTCCCTAATCATAAATTCCTCCTTCATGAAATCTTTGCTCTTGAAGATTCACATTTGTGCATCTTTTTGATAATCTTGAGGACATTGAGAGTAGCACAGACATATATATACTACCAAATGTAAAATAGATAGCCAGTGGGAAGTTGTTGTATAACAAAGGGAGTTCAACTCGAGGATGGAAGATGCCTTAGAGGACTGGGATGGGGAGGGTGGGGGGGACTCGAGGGAGGATGGGTGGGAGTCAAGGGAAGGAGGGAATACGGGGATATGTGTATAAAAACAGATGATTGAACTTGGTGTACCCCCCCAAAAAATAATAAATAAATAAATAAAATTAAAAAAAAATCTTGAGGACATTGGATCATGAAAATGAAAGTGGTTGAGATGTGTGTTTTAGAATCAGCACTTTGCTGAGCACTTGGGTCAAGGGCCAGACCGAGAAAAAAAAAATGCTTTTGATGTGCATATTATTTGCTACAAAGCAAAACAAATGGACAAACATATGCTTGAAATCAGAGGAGAGAGAATCCCTGAACAGTTTCTAGTGAGAAGGGATGGTAATTTGAAATGCATTGTATTTTACCCTTATTTAAGTCAAGAAGCATGGTGGGGCAGTTAAGAGCATGGATTTTATCTTGGCTCCAAATCCTGGCTCCATCACTTCCTAGCTGTGTGAGCTTAGTGCAAAACCTCAGTCTTCAGTTTTGTCACCTATAAGATGGGTATAATGATAAACCCCACCTCTCAGCCCTGAGATATATATTTAATAGCATATCGTAGGTATCTCATAAATACTATTATAATTATTGCTTTTCTTGTTATCATTACTATTATTACATGATGCCTTTAATAGTTCTTTTATTTAGTGGTGGCTTGCTTGTTGCTTGAGGGAAGCTGAATGTCTTTCTAAAGGCTTAGTTCATCTTGATTCCTGTTTTCTCTGTGTAGCCTTTAGTTTCTCATCTGAAGATTCTTCTATGACATGTTTTTTATATTTTCTTTTTCGTTTGCACGCCTTGCACTCTAGTAGCGGGGCTGTTTTTGCAACAACTACGCATGTGGAGTAACCCATGCCAGGCAAGGTTATGCTATGCTGAATACTTTATTTATATTTTTTTATGTAAACATAATTTGCTTTGTAGGCACAATATAACAAAAGCTCTAAAGCCACAAATACATTAGACAATGTTTCAGTTCCCTCCAATCAAGCTTAAATTACTGAGAAGCCTTCACAGTTCCTTTAAGGCAACCTGAGACGTTCTGAACACTTCCTTCAGGAAAAGTCACATGACAGCAAAGAAGATGCTTTGAACAAGAGTGTATTAAACAGGTAATTTTGATACTTTAATTTTTTTTCCCTATTCTTCATGGCATACGTCGATCTTATTGGTCTAACACTAGTTTTCTCTTCTCATTCTGTATCCCAAGGAGACAAAAAGGCTTTCTTTAACTAACCAGCATCATTCGTGATTATTGTCTTAAGCTTATAGTTGAAAAAACAGATTTGGGGAAGAATGTCTTTTCATGCTAATCCTCTGAACATAACAAAGGCCATTTGGATTCTGAATGGAGAGTTCCATCTCCCCTAGCAAATAAGGGGTCTGATATGGCCAGTGGGTCTCTGCTCCCCCAGCCCTAAAAAAATGCCATTTCTGTCCAGCTCCTCAGGGATGTCACTTGGGTAGCAGTTCTTCTTAAGACCTCATTGAGTGCTTGGTTATGGGGAAAACATGACCATAGTACAACGTTTAGCAAACATGCTGGGGGGATACAACCTCTAAGATATCTTCCTAAATGGCCCCAAACTGGAATATCAGTGAGTCCTGGTTGGGTCGGAAGAGAAGTAATTGTGGTGACTTCTTTTGAGATACTCTCATCCCCTTGCTCATCCGATGGCATCACCCTTTCTCATCTTCATAGCTTACACGTACATTCACAATGAGGAGACACTCCCTTCAGATAAATATTTGGCATACATAAGTCATCATCACAAGCTTAGGATAGGAAAAAAGAACATGATTAAGGAGGTGACATTTGCTACAAACGTACCTAGGGAATAAAACGGGTAATTGCTGAGATGCATTCATTGCCGTCAGTTGGGGGAAGAGTGGGGGGTACCCTAAGGCTCATTGGTGGGGAGATGGGGCCATGCAGGGGCCCTCGGAAGTCTTCCAGAATGCAGGTGAGTCGGGGTGCTAACCCTGCGGGCTCCCTGTGTTTCCAGCCTGGTTTGTGAGTGATGGAGTCCACCCTTTGGGCCAAGAGGACTGGGAGGAGGAGAGGAGGAGCCCTCCCCACCCCACCCCACCCCATGGAGACACTGAGTCTCTTTCTTCCTCCAGAGGAACTGTTCACCTCAAGCCATGCCAAGTGGAGTAGGGCTGGGAGTGGGCTTCTTAGGAGTTTGGGAGCTGGAAAATTAATCAACGGCATGCGATCAAGTAGTTTGGTCCCTGATTTCTAAAAAGCAGGGCCTTGCAAAGAGTCTGCACCATAATTTTATATTTCAGAGGAGAGGAATGCATATTTGGCATCAGGTACTAAACATCGACCTTTTGTATCACTAGAGTTTGTTACACATTGAAACATGCTTTGGCAAGAAAAAAGATACTCGTTGATTATTTCCCCCAAATATGGTCTACAAAGGAGATCTTCCTGGGGGGGGGGGGGGGATCCAAGGTAAAGGTTGCTATTCAGTACCAGGAAATGAAAATAGCAAAGTCGGTGATGCCAATGGCAAGTGTGCAAACATGGGCGCGTCTCAGTAATGACTGAAATAGTCCCACACCTGGTGAGTTTTCTTAAATTAAATATCTATGGGGCAGGGGGGGAGAGGATTTTTCTCATGAGATGTGGTTTCAGGGGAGGAATCTCTGTGGCTGGTCCTCACACTTTTGCTGTTGACCCACCTTCTACCCTGAAAAATCTGCATCTGTTTCCCTATGTTTATGGTTAAGAATCGGTGAAGGGGTCAAGCATCAGAGGGTGGGAGGAAGTTGGCTCAACTTGTGACCATGAAACACCTGAATGGATGTAAGGAGGTTGCCTCTTCAATGGGAAGAAAGAAAGTACAACTTGGAGAGATCCTAAACTTACAGGCTCATGAAAACATCTCCTGGCCTACCCTCTTTCTGCCAGCCAAATTGGCAAGTGCTCTTATCGGAAGCATGGGCAGCTGGCAGCAGAAAGTGTCATTGGCCAGAAGACTTCTAGGACAGTGCTCCGTGATAACACCTTTCAGTTTAAACTTGTCTTTGCCCATGTCTGGTCTCTTAAGCATTGGACCTGTGGGCTTGTATCAATTTGCAAGGCTGTTCTAGAACTGTCGAGAAGTACCCAAAGATGGATGGTTTTGAAACAGGGGAGAGGGGAGAGTGTAACACACAGATGGGAGAGGGACATAACAGGGACATAATACTGCATGGAATGGGATTGGCACTTAATTTCAAAAACAACAGTGATCAACAGCTTTTTAGCTCAGCTGACAGCAGACAAACACAACACACACTGGACTACAGCATTTGTTCACTGGGGCACAGAAGAGTTTTCTCAGCCAGCTCCTCTTCCTCCAAAGCATCCTTCACATCCTCCTGCCTGGGTCCCAGGTTACTGGATAAAGGGCATCCTCTCCTTGTTCTCGCTGTCACCCTCGTGGTCCTCCTCTTCTTCGCCTGCCTCGCTGGTCTCTGTGCTGTCATTGGCCATCTGTAATTCAACAGAGGACTCTTTAGAGGGCTCTGCAATCTGTCTCCTACCTTGTTTGAGCATCTGATGAAGCCCTTTGGGAAGGATTTCTCTGAGGGCCAAATGCTAGGGTCACCTGCTTCCCCAGGAAGGCAGTGTGGTACCAGCTGACTTGTGTTGGGTGCCCTAAGAAGCAGACTCTGAGAAAGGATTTGAGTGCAAGTATTTGGAACTGGGGAGATGATTCCAGGGATTGGGAAATGATCCCAGGAAGCACTGGTCCGAGTGAGGAAAGGAGACAAGAAAAGGCAAGGAAGCCAACACAGGATGTGTTAATAATTACTTCCTGCCATGGGCAACTGGGGCTCTGTCCTGCTGGGGACCACCGGGAGGCGGGGAGGGACATGCCTCATGATAGTCCCATATGAGTGTGGGAAAAGCCAGGAAGTGCTGAAGGTGGGTTATCTCCCTGGCATTCTGGCCAGTTCTGTGCGTAACCCAAGCATCTCCCATGGCCAGAGGAGGCTCTGAGGCAGAGGGGCAGGGGCCAGCAGGAGGACAGCACCAGCGTGCAGGGGAATTGTGAGTGCTGGGGGCATGGGTGGGCACTGACAGTGTCCACTGCACAGACTGGCCAGGGTTCAAATTCCGATGCTGTCACTTCCTAAGAGCCAGAAGAACAATATTAACAAATGCGGGTTTATCTGCTTTGCTGTCTGTATTCCCCCATGGGAGTGTCCTTTCTGTGAAGATGTGGACTCTTTCTGGTCCTATCTATCTATCCATGCATCCATCCATCCATCTACCTACTTACCTGTCATCATCAGTACTTGGCATAGTTGTCACACCTTTTTGAGCCTCCATTTCCTCCATCATTACAATGGGGATAAACCTACCTGCCTTATAAAGTTGTCACGAGAGCCAAGTGAAACAAAGGGAAGTGATATATTGGAAGCATCTGGCAAAAGGCTGAGCACATGACAGATGCTCAGAACATCCTAGTCCTATCCATTTACAGCCATTTGTGAACAGTGCCTCGGATTTCTTTTTCCTAGATCATGATCCAGGCAATTTCCCTTGAAGCCCCTGAACCCTGGCTCTCACCACTTATTCTCACAAACAGGAACCAGCTCCTGAGTCTCAGCCCCCCGCCCCGGCCACGTGGTCTGACCTGGAGTTGGACTTCCCTCTCGGCCACAGCACATGCAGCGCCTTCTTCCTGGAGTGCCGTCGCCCACCCTCCTGCCTACTCAATGCCTGCTTGTCCTTTAGCGCTCAGCCTGCTTCCTCAAGGAAGCCTTCCTAGACTTTCCTAATGGGAACAGTCCCCCTTTTGTGAGCCCTTCTTTGTGGCCTGAATCCACAGCTGCAGTGTCCCGTTTATACACATGGCTCGTTCACCTGCCCCACCGTGGGAACTGCAGACAACAGCGGAGATAACCGGTCTCCTGTTTTCTTCCCTTTTTATCCTCTGCAACTAGCGTTGGTGCCTGACACACAGTAGGAAGGCAGTGCACATTTTAGAATAATGAACACATTAGCACGAGAGCTCTCCCTTCTCAGCACATGTTCCATATTTGCCAGTGTACCCAGTGACTTATGCCCATCAGCCCTTTCTCTCTTCTCAACAACAATGAAGTAGTAGCAATAGTAATAACTATGGCGGTTCGTTGTTTTACAGCAGTGCAACGCGAGACTCAGAGGTGATGTAACCAAGAAGTTGTGGGGCAGCAGAGATCAGCAGCCTGCGGAGAAGGTCACCATAGTCCTCCAGGGCACTGGTCACATGCCAGAACAGGGGCAGGGCTGCTCTCTGATGTTGTGGGTCTAGAGGAAGCAGCCCTGTCTCTGCTCTGACCCCACACACATCATAAGATAAGCCCAGCTCTGCTCCTGCTCAGCCTCATCAAGAGAAGGCCCCACGCAGGAGAGATGCTCTTGGTGCCTCCCGGCAAGTCCACCTCCAGAGCCATCAGCAGCAGTGACCCCTTGCCAGCCTGTTGCCCCCCACACCTCGCGGCTTAGATAGTTATAGAGGAGGGTGTGTGCCCTGCAGTGTGTCCAGTTGGGCAGATTCAGAGGCCTTGACCCAGCCTGAGCCCTGACAGTGGCCGTTCCGATAGGAGAAAGTGCCTCTGGGAGCCCCTTGCTGGCTCCTCTGCTCACACCCACCGAGGAGGGGTGACACGTTCCCACAGAGCCTTGACCCTGTGCCGTTTCCTCTCCCATGTGGTGCTCACCCTAGAAATGCCTAGACCACCTGCTCCCTCTCCTTCAAGCCTGATCTCCATCCAGATGGGATGGGGCTACTCCCACCAAGACATGCTCCAATGCCACAGATCTGAGTTGGGCCATTTGCCATCACCCTTGTTTCTTTAGGTCCCAGGGGTAAAAGCCCTCCTGAGATCCAGGAACAAGGACAATGACATATGCCAAACATATGTCATACATTTCAGAGTGAAAGCCCAGGCTTTTCAACTCCTGCTCTGTTGAGAATCCCCCTGTGGTCAAATAGGCCTTCCTGCAAGCCCCACGAGCCAGCAGGACCTTATGTGTAATGGACAGGCAGGAAGCCAGGGCCAACTCTTTTGCTTGAAAGCCATAAGCTATGCAGGATGGCTCTAGACCCCCTTGAGTGATGGGGCTGAAATAGACTTGGTCACATGTTTAAAGAACACCCAGGTGCACAGAAGGCCTGGGATCCTAGCCTAACCTTGACCCCTAACTGGCCTTCAAACATCCTGGCCCAGTCCTGGAATTTAGAAAGCATTCAAAACATCATATCCATATTGTTATCAGTCACTCACACATTGTAAAATATCCTCTCATTAAACCATCCTTCATTGTGTGAAATGGCCATCCTGCCCGAACCACATTCTGGTTACAAAAGCCAAGGAAACACTTTAAAAAATACACACATTGGACTAAAACATGCCAGAATTGTCATTCTTCCTCTTTTATCAACCACGGATGCAGCTCCAAGACTAAACACGCGAAAAAAGCAAACCAAAAAACCCTTCCTAAGTATTTTCTTGTTTAAATCTTTCCTAGAATTCAGTTTGTACAAAACAAAGTTTTATGCATGTCCTTGTAATTGACTTATGAGAATGTATCTATCTCCCGTTTTCAGAAGGGGGCCTGAAGCTGAAGTGGCACAGGCATTGCCCAGGTCCCACACAGGGGCTCAGAGCTGGGCTCTGGACCCATGCAGTCTGGTGGCAGCCTGGGTGTCAACCGCCACACTGCACAGCCCCTCAACGGACCCTTGCAAGAGTGTCTGGGGTGTGACTGTGACATGCTTCACTCCTGGTAGGGTCCCTGCATGTAAGGGTATTATCTTGATAAGAGAAAACAAAAGCCATGGAACCATCAGGAGGCATCTCGGAGGCAGTTGGCATCATTCTGTGGGGTATCTGAATGTGAATGTATTAAATTTTACCAGGAATTCCTCCCACTCATGGTAGCCAAGAGTGAGTAATAGACACGGGCGTGGTCTTGTCCTCTCCTGACTGCCCTCAGGTTGGTCTTGAAACGTTCTCACCGAAGCATTTTCCTTTCCTTATCAGTATTCATCCCATTTGTGACTAATTCCTCACTCGCCCATTGGTTCTATTACCTCTGGTCTCCCCCGCCAGCCCCAGCCCGGCAGAGGGCTTCCTGTACTTCCCTCCACCCGACCTGTGCCTGCACAGGATAAACCCTCTGCTGTGGAACTGAACACATCTCTCTGCTTTTGACTCACCAGTGGAGTCGGGGTCTTTTCTACATCCAGAATTAATTTGCCAATGTTCCCTCGGTCGTGGATCCGCTGCATGGCCTCCTTCACCTGAGAGACAGAGAGAGAAAGCCTCCGTTAGGTGAGATGTCGCCCAGGTGACAGGAGGACCTGGAAAAGCCAAACCACCTGATGCCCACCAGGGGGTGCTGTGGTCCAAGTTTAGCAGCTAAGCTAGGCACGGTTTCCAACAGCACTGCAAAGAAATTGGTTGTCCCTCACCCTCTCTGCTCTTAGGCAAGCAACTTGGTTTCCTGGGTCTAAAAAATGAGAGTGATAGCTCCTGAAATAAAAAGATGAACATTTCTTAAAAAAAAAAAGCTGGGGAAGGAGGGTCCTATAGAATTCCAAGTTACATGCTGCCAAGGAGCAGGGCTCATTAAGCAGAGTAATTTTTTTAAATATTTATTTATTTGCCTGTGCCAGCTCTTAGTTGCGGCATGTGGGATCTTTAGTTGTGGCATGTGGGATCTAGTTCCCTGACCAGGGATCGAACCCGGACCCACTGCATCGGGAGCACGGAGTCTTAGCCACTCGACCACCAGGGAAGACAAGCCAGAGTAAATTTTGACCAATAAAATTCTTTTTCTAGGGTCATTTGTGCCCCGATTACCAAAAGTTATGTAACTCTGATACATACACTGGGTACAATGACCCATTACCCAGGCTGAACTACATTCATGAGAATTCCCATGGTTCCTGGTTATTGGGTGGAAATTTTGTTTCCATGTAAGTAGAGGTTTCCCCAGAACTACTATTTTCCCCAGCGAAGAGGACCTTCTGTTTCTTTTCAAATTATGGGAGCTTGTCAGACAAGTACTGGGTTGGCCAAAAAGTTCACTCGGACTTTTCCGTAAGATGTTACCAAAAACCTGAACAAACTTTTGGGCCAACCCAATATACAGACCCCTCAGGGGACCCTCTAAAAAAAGCAGGTGTGTGATGTAATCTGATGCAGGCTTTGAGCTTTTCATTCTGTTGCTGAATGGAAAATGAACTCTAGGGGGTGCTGTGAGGATTAAGTAAAATAACGAAAGCACAACAGAATGCCAGGGCTTGGCATGGGTAAGTCCTCCACATCGCTTAGTGAAATCTAAATGGAAATGCAATAACTCTTGATTTTAAAAAAGCAACAATAGATCTAGTTGAAATATTTTTCCTGAAGTCTCAGGTTTTTAAATATTTTTGTTCATGCATTCATTCAGTCCACAAATATTCACTACATGTTGCTTATTGGCTAGATGCTATGGTTTATTTTAGGTGAATCTTTTATTGATAGCATATGTTTTCATTTACTTTTTTAAACTAAATCTGAAAGTATTTTCTTTTAGTTGGCAAGTTTCTCCCATTCAATTATTGTTATGCAGACAGATTTGGTTGTGCTGTCATCTTTTACAGAGTCAGATTGCTTTTTTTTAAATTTAGTTTTTATTGAAGTATAGTTGAATTATAGATGCTATGGTTTAAAAAAATTTTTTTTTAAATAAGCTAGGGTGTCTGCCTTTGAGGAATTCAGTCTGGGGCCGATGTAGCTGTGTTTGCTCATATAAAAACCAAAGCTATCTTTCAGTTTGAATAAAAACCTGACAGAGCCATTAAATTGTGCACATTCTAAGTGCTTTTCTGGGACTTTATCCTAATGACACAATTCAAATAATGGGGGAAAAAAACTTACCACACAAAAGATACTTGATTGCTTTCAATGGCAAAACATTGAAGCAACTTAAATGTCACAGAATAAGGGAATGGTTAAGTAAACCATGGCTCTGACATTTATCTACTGAATGGAAATGTTTTATAGCTGTTAAAGTGCTAATCACAAAGAATGTATAGCAGAATTAAATGCCTGTATAATATTGTTAAATGAGAAAATCGAGGTGCATATTTTTATTTACATCCCCATAAAAACATGGGCATCCTAAAATAACTAGAAAGGGATTTGGATATATGATAAAACATTGTGTCGGGGGAACAGGTCCTTTTTAATTCTAACGTCCAAGCATTGTTACTTGGTAACATATTATCAAACTAGTGTTTGATATAAATTAAATGTATCTTTATATGCAGTCTTTGGATAAGCTAGCATTGGTTAGAATCAGCCTCTTTTATAGACTGATAGTGTCACGTGATTGCTGAATTTCCTGACCCTAATACATAATCTAAGAGATTTCTCCTATTTCTGTGATGAACATTGCTTTCCAAGTGCTTTCTTATTCAGTCATAACAATAGCTACTATTTACTGAGAATCGTTAAATATCGTGGCAGATAGCTTGTAAAACAGATTCCAGCCACCTCCTGGGACTCACACTCATGTGTACTCCCCTCCCCTTAAATGTGAGCTGGACCCAGCGGCTTGCTTCTAACCAACTGAATACAGCAGAAGTGATGGGATGACATTTCCAGGATTAGGTTATAAAAGATTGTGACTTCTAAGAAAAAAAAAAAAGACTGTGACTTCTGTCTTCCAGTCTCTCTCTTCCTGTGACTCTTCTTGCCTTCCTGTTCTGCGGATACAAATTGCCATGTTGTGAGCTGTCCTATGGAGAGGCCCACATGGTAAGGAACAGAGGGATAACTCCAGCCAATAGCCAATGAGGAACTCACATCCTCAGTTCAAAAGCCCGTGAGGCACTGGATCCTGCCAATAGCCAATGAGAGAGCTTGGAAGCAGATCCTTACCCAATTGAGCCTTGAAATGAGATCACAGCCTGGGCTGACACCTTGATTGCAGCTTTGGGAAAGGCCCTGAGCCAAAGGACCCAGCTAAGCCCTGCCCAGATTCCTCACCCACAGAAAATGAGATCATAAATGTTGTTTTAAGCCAGTAAGTCTTAGGGATCATTTGTCATGCAGCAATAGATAACTAATACATTGTTACCTTGAATGTATAATACTTACTTTGCAAGATACATATTATACCCATCTTACAGATAAGTACCTTGGTGCTCAAAGATATAAACAATTTGTCCAAAGATTACATGGCTACTGGTGACAGAATTGTGCTTCAAACTCAGATTTGTCAGACTTCAAAAACCGATGCTTTTTCCCAGTTCTGCCCAGATTGTGCTGCTTCCTTTGATTCTCACATAATGGTTTCCCAGAATTCAGTTGTTTATTACCCTGGCAAGTCATTAAGCACCTGGAAACTCCTTGGAGATTAGGAACAGTTTTAAAACTGCTTCTCCAATAAGGTAGAGCCCAGGGAAACAGAAAAGCTGTTTTCTTACCAGTTAAAGCTGATTATGATGCTAGAAAAAAGTTCCCTGCCGGGCTGGATCTAATCTGCATATTTTTTGGACATTTCTTTCTGAAATGAACTGAACCCTTGAAGTTCCTTATGTGGGGGATGGAGAAAGGGTTAGGAGTCTGATCCCCAGGCATGCTGTTTTGAGTTTAAATCCTCTTGGGCTGCTCTTGGGGATGTGAAGAGTCTTTTATGACAATTCTCAGAGGGAAAGAAACTACCACTTTTTTGATCAATTTATGAAGCACAGAGTGAGCTATTTTACATATGTTGCTTAGTTTTATCTGCACCTCAAGCCTCTTAGGTAAGTATAGGCATCAGAGTTTCCACAGAGGAGAAACCCAAAGATGAAAAATCGAGGGAGTCTGTCGCAGGTCATCCTCTGAATGGTGTGGGAATCACATGGGAATTGAGAGTACAGCTTGACCTTTTGAGGACTCTGGAAAAACCCAAGATGGGGCCCTGCTGTCTGTACCCCAAAACTTCCCTCCAATAACGTCATCGAAAGGTAAAGTCTGCAAAGAGAGGTTTTGCTCCCAAGTTACCGGTTTATGAACTGAGGTGCCTGGGTGGGTGACAGCGTCCAGAAGATGGTGGTGACAGTCTCCAGAAAGCTACTAGTCTCCCTTGTGCCTGCCAGAGAGATTTGTCTAAGGCATTTTTCTGCTTAGAACCTCTCCGCATTGCATTCAAGAGAAAAGTCTAGCAGATGTGGCATTACCTAATACAGTCGCCACTAGCCTCATGTGGCACTGAGCACTTGAACCGTGGCTGGTCCAAACTCTGATGTGCTGGGAGTATGAAATACACAGCACACTTCAAAGACAAAATCATAGTGAAAAAGAATGCAAACTATCTCCTTAACATCATTTAATACTGAAACGATAGCATTTTAAATATCCTGGGTTAAAGAAAACATACGATTAAAATTAATTTCACCTGTTTCTACTTTCCTACCTGTGGCTACTACAAAATTTAAAACTTTGCATGCGACTCACATTATAATTCTGCCGGATGGCCCTGGATTCAGTTTCTGGGAGCTGATGTCTGTTGCCCTTTCAGACTTTGTTGCTTCCTCCTCCCCTTGTCTACCCTCCTCACTCCCATCACTGGAGACACATCTGGACCTCTCAGCTTTGTGCTGCTATATCCTGGATCTAACCTGGATTTGTCTGTTGATTTAGATGTGAACTCTTCTAGGAAGCTGCTCTCACCCCCCACCCCTGCCCTCGCAGTCTGGGCCAAGTTTCCCTTGGGCTCCCTTGGCACCTGGACCAGCGAGTAACATCACCTTTACCCTCAGCTTGGAATTTGCCCAGCAGCCTCTACTGTACATTGCTGTCCAATGAAGTGAGCCACGAACAGAACTAACATTTCTCTAGTTAGTCACAGTAAGAAGTGTAAAAAGAAGCTGCTGAGATTAATTTTAATAACATATTTGCTTTAACCAGATCTATCCAAAATATCATCATTTCAATCAATATATGTTCAAAACAATAAAAGGTATGAATAAAATATTTTATATTCTTTTTTTGGTACTAAGTTTTTGGAATCCAGGGTGTATTTTACACTTAGAGCGGTCTACCACATTGGAGAGTACAGCCGAGGATGGCAGGAAAATGGCACCAACACAGGGACCCCAGGGCAAAGGCATGTTTGGCAGATGACAGCCTGCAGAATGAATGAATGAATGAATGAACAAGGAAGGTGGTTTGAGGAGAGAGTGAGACTCACGTGGCTGAGCCATGCCCAGAGGTTTCTATCTGGTCTATCCCACGTCCCAGCGCCCCTGACCCACGTAGCCATATCTTGGTGGCCCGCTTGGTGCTGCCTGGGTGGCCCAGTGGAGCCTGTTCATAATGAGGGCCATGGTCCCCCACCCCCAGTCTGAGACGCCACTGCCAGCTGTGTGGCTGGTCACAGCTGGTCTCAGCAGCTGGATTTCCCAGGGCTAGGGATTCTGGCCAGAGTCCGTCTGTCTTTCCTGGAGCTGGTTTCCCATCCTGACAGCAGAAGGAAACTTTCAAACACTTCAAGAGGCCAAGATGCTGAGCACAGAGGCCATCGGAGTCTTTTCTGACACTTCTTGTCCCTGGGAGGCTGCCTTGATAAACCATCCCAAGTGGATGGTGGCAGGAGACAGGGGCAACATCCCTGATTCCTAGGCTCTGCTTTGGCTCAGTAACATCATTCCAGCAAGTCGCTTCACCTCTTTGCCCCTCATCTTCTTGCTATATTAAATGATAATAACTATTCTATCCATCCATTCATTCTATCTGCCACTCATCCAACAGTGCTAAAGGCCGTTTCTAGGAGTCGTGTGTGGCGTAATGGTTGAAACAGACATGCTCTCTCTGCCCTGAGGGAATCACAGTTTTGCTTATTAAACAGACTAATCATCATAAAAAGAGTTTCACAGTCTAGAAAATGTGTTCCTGATTTGTTTATTTCACCCCAAAGGATCGCAGCCCATCAGAGTTGATCCTGTATCGTTGGTTGATATTTCAACCAAGTCCAGTAACATTCAAGCTGGTGTTCAAGCATGACCCCTGGGGGAAAATGTGATTGGCTTAGACCATGTTCACAGAGGAACACTAGCTGTGGTCATTCCTATTTCTTTCTGCAATGGATCTAAGAGAGGTGGTTTTCTGGAAGTCCAGGAACATGATGGTGAGCAAACACCTACAAGATCCTCTGCCTTTATGAAACTTATGGTCTTACAGAGACACAGACTTAAACAACCAAAGTGACTCAGGTAAATGTAAGATTGCCATTGGATAATTCCAAGATTGTGTTATGAGAACGTGGATAGGGGAGTTGACCTGATGGGAAAGATCAAGGAAAACTCCTCTCAAGAAGTAATAATTGAGCTGGATTTTAAAGGATGAGTAGAACATAAGTAAGAAAAGAAGGGAGAGAGGACCGTTCCAAGCAGAAGGAGCCAAGTGCGAAAGGAGAGACTGCAAAGAGGCCAGAGCAGGGGTCCCCAACCTTTTTGGCACCAGGGACCGGTTTCATGGAAGACAATTTTTCGACAGGTGGGGTGGGGTGGTGGTGGTTCAGGTGGTAACACAAGTGATGGTTCAGGCAGTAATGCAAGTGATGGGAAGCGATGGGGAGGATGGGGAGGATGGGGAGCGATGGGAGCAGCAGAGGAAGCTTTGCTCCTCACCCGCCACTCACCTCCTGCTGTGGGCCCGGTTCCTAATGGGACGAGGACCAGTACTGGTTCATGGCCTGGGGGTTGGGGACCCCTGGCCTAGAGGGCATGAGGACAGAGAACAAAAGTGAACGTGTGACAAGGTGCTGGGAAGGTTGCCTGGGGCCACTGGTACTATATTCCAAAGAGTCTGCAAGGGGGCTGTTGCCCATAGCAGATCCTACGAGTCTACACTACCCAACCACCTTCTGAGGGGTCATTTTCTTCACACTTGATCAATGAGGGTTAACATTGCTCCATCTTTGGGGTCTCATTTAGCGTTTCACAATATTCCATTTCCTTTTCAATGGTGTGAAAGGCACAAATCCATTAGGGTACAAATGATGCCACTTAAGAACCAAAGCATTTGGCCTGTGCTATGAATAGTAATAAGCCTCGCCATCTAAAAGAGGGAAACAATGAAGATGGATTATTCCACGGATCACTGTGCCTATTAGATGATAAATTAAAAGCTTTGAAAAAGAAGAAATAACACTCTAATTAAGAAACACATCTACCAAAGTCTTCTCTGGAAGATGGCTCATATTAATGATGTCCATCTTTGGGAGGGACTGGTGATTGCTTAAAATCCAAAGTGGGTGTTGAAAAGCAACACATTCATTGCAGGTAGACTTGAAATCTGGAATTCGTGTTCTGTCACGTAGCTGGGAGAGTCTAACGTGAGAGAGCCTGGAGATTTTGACCTACATGGAAGAGTGACTGAAAAAGTAAAATGCCAGGGACCATGGACTGACCCACTGGGAAGGCAGAGAAAAGATTCAAACACAATGCTTTGGATTAGATGCAAGTGGGTCTTTGCAATAATGTAGGGTGTGGAGAAGGGTAGGGCATTTAAGGAGGCACTCACTCCCAGAGTCATTCGAGTGGTAGTTCAGCAGCTGAGAGTGAGCGCCTCCTTAAATATTGTACCCTAGTCACCTGTCTTACCTCATCCTAGTTCTGGTGTGCTGCTCCACCGATGGCTAATATTGTTAAAGGAAGGAAACAGTAAGTTGTGATTTTAAGAGAAGTATCTGCTTGGCCATAGAGTGGCCAATGTGGATGACCCAAGAGGATTTTTTAAGGGGCCATTCATTGGTAGGAATACCTGCTTAGAAGAGGTAAAGAATGTTCTAAGAGGGAGAAGAGGGAAGGGAAAAAAGCAAGACAGTAGAATTGGGATGAAGCAACTGGTCCTTTTCCCCTGGGAACTTGGACAGTGCGGACACTGATGATCAAATATGTGTCATGGTCATGAGGAGTTCAACTGGACTAAACATTGAGTTAAAAGCCAGAGTTGTTCTGCAGAAATCTACAGTCCATACACAAGCCAAACTATATATTCTCGTCCAGCTGTATTTCGAACTAAAGCAAAAGATGAAAAAAAATCTAGGGAATTGCCTCCAACGCTTGTTTGATCTTATTTAACAATGTTCCCCAGTGTCGAATTTGGATGGCAGAGTAGAATTGAAGTGGACACTCGTGGATGCTTATTCCAACGTGAAGAGGAGGATTAAAAAATGCATGAGATGATTTCTCTTCCCTGCAGAAAAACATCTGCTGTACAATCTATAAGAGAGATGTTTGAAGAGTGACAGGCCCAGATGAGGATGCAATTGGGGTTGGGAGGAGGATGAAAATCAGGGAAAACTCTTGGTAGGAAGCAACTTTCAGACTGAGACGTGAAGGTTGAGTAGAAATTTGTCACTCTGCCAAAGAGAAGGACATAGAAATAGTCTAAAGAAATATTGTTCTACTCAGAAAATGAGTCACCGACGGCCACCAGAGCACTGAAGGTGAGGCCAGTGATTATGCTTTGAAAATCCTCTTGAATTACTGAAGATCCTCATGTCTGCCGGAAATGGGTTACATCATAACAAGCTCCTGCTGCTCTTGAAATCTCACAAGACAATGACAGAACTCACAGAATATAGTTTCACCTGGTTCTTGCTTTGAATCCTTTAGCAAAATCCTCCAACCAGGGAGAGAAACTTATTTCTGCTTGAAGGACTCTCGCTCCTTACTAACGATGTAACCCCCTTACTTCCAGATAAGACTGATTTTATTCATTCCCAGATGGATAACGATTCCATTCCATGATGCCTGAAGGTATTACCCTCAACGGTCACATGTGAGAGTTAGGGAAAAGGCTTAGAACTATAAGGAAGCCAAAGTCTTGAAAGTTCTCATCTTTTCAAAATGATGATGGCCAGACCTGCTGACCTTTAGGGAAGTACAGTTTAGAAGGCAGAGATGACCTTTCCTTAGGCTTCGAGAGATAGGGCTTGTTTGTAGGTGTTTGGGGGTGTTTTTAGTACCTACAGGAACGGAGATAACATTGACTATGTCATCTAGAAGGGTCTGTCATTCAGACAAGTGCTAGGGTGGCCCGGGTGCAAAATGAGAGGTGGCCAACAGAGGCAGATCTGCCTGGGACAAGTTGTCGGAGGAGCATGGGATACTCTAAAGCAGTGAATGAAATAAAACAGTGATTGTATAAGGTAAGAGTCTCAAGAAAAGAGCTGAATCTAAACGTTGGGTAAATGGAAAGGATGAGGCAGAGGTGGCACCTCCATGGGGCAGTGGGGGACGAAGCTCATTCTCATCCCAGCGGCTGACATGTGACGAATGCTTAGCAGGTGCTGTCACCGAGCAAAGCACCTCTTATGCCTGATCTCCTTTCCTTGCATCAACCCTGTGAGGTAAGTGGGAGTTTGTCAGACTGTCCATCAGGGGTACACACAAATTTTCTCCGTTTTCTCCTTGAGTCCCTGTTGCTCACAGAGGAGAGCTGGGATGAAACTGAGGTTTGGCAAGGTGAAGTGGCTTGTCCAAGGTTAAACTGTGGGATACGGAGACGCCAGGCTTCAAACCGAGCTCGGTGACCCTCCAGAGCTCGGTGCACTGTTGCCGGGTGTGCGAGGGAGGGTGGAGCCAGGGAGGGGGCAGGAGGCGGAGGGGAAGGAAGGCCATGGGGCACAGGGTGCCCCCTTGTGAAACACTGAGAATGTGTTATTTCCTCTGTACTTCCACACACACCTTGCTCCTTGGTTGTAACAGTTATTCTGTTCTCTCTTGAAGAGTTTCTCAACCTAGGAAGCACTGACTTTTGGAGTCAGAGAATTCTTGGGGCGGGGGCGGGTGCTGTCCCGTGCATCACAGAATGTGTAGCAGCATCTCTGGGCTCTACTCACTAGATGCCCGGAGCACCCCCAGTATGACAAACGAAAATGTTCCCAGATATTGTCGGATGTCCCTTGGAGGGAAAAAAACCACCTGCAGCTGAGACCTGCAGTGTGAGGTGTCATTCCCCTCTCCACGCCTCCCGTTAGAGGGCAGACACCGGCCTCCCCGCAGTACCTACACGACACCTTGGTCAGGGGCTTGCCCACGGAGATTGGCTTCTGCCCCACCCCCAGGACCAGGAAGAGGGCACGGCACACAGCAGGTGGAGCATGGTGTCTGACCTCAGATCGCTCAGTGGTTAGATCAGGAGTTCCCAAAGTGTGGACGGGAGGCTGCCTGCATCAAAATCACGAAGTGCGGCTTTCAAAAAGCGATGTGTCGGCTGCAGCCTAGACCCGTTTGCTGAGAGTGCGGAGGCATTCCACTCCAGGCGACCCTGGGGCTCTGAAGCTTTAGACCCTTGGACTTAGCTGGTGCTTTGTGTAACAAATATCAGCAGCCCACCGTGAGTCAGGCGCTGTGCTTGGCTGACTCGTCGCGAGAAACAAGGAAGACTAGCCTCCCTGTATGGCCAAGGTCCCTCTGTGAGGCGGGGGAGCTGGTGTGCCACGTTTTAATACTTGGATAGGGCCCATTTCACACTTGGCTTAAATATTATCGCACGTAGGAAACTGGCAGAGAGTCACAGCTACAGCCCTTCTCATTCTAAGGCAACGGAGAAGGAATTATCTCAGCTTTGGTTGTGCACGCGTGTGCGGACATTAAAGAACTTGATTTCTGCTCGGTGCCTGAAAAAAGCTTCAGGATATTGTTTTACCGTTAATTAAACCCACTTACTGGCCCCTCAAAGGACCCAGCCGCAGGATTTCATCTGCTTATGGTTTGAGGGGAAGATCTCTGTGGAAGTGGGGTCACAGAATGTGTGTGCAGAAGTGCAAAGCAACGTGTTTTACTCAGGAAATCCGCAGCCCACGGTGCAATAAGCCTGATCGGATTGTGACGTGAGCAGAAAAAATCAGAAGCAGAGTTGCATGCTGGAAATGCAGTGGAAGGTCTGTTTCATTTTGGCAAAGGAAACAGCAGGATCTAGGGTGACCCAATGGCTGGTGGTAGTGCATATCCTTGAATTAAATTGCAAACCTGTCGGGTGAAAAGAGAGCCCAGAAATACAACTATATTCGGCTCTCACTGCAACCAAGCAAATAACAGTCTGCATATGGACAAGAACCTGGGAATCCTACCTTGAAAAATCACACCCGGTCTACTGGTCTACAGCGAAACTAACCGTTCTTTTTTTTTTTTGGCTGTGTTGGGTCTTTGTGGCTGTGCCCGGGCTTTCTCTAGTTGCGACAAGTGGGGGGCTACTCTTTGTTGCAGTGCAAAGTCTTAGTGCGGTGGTTTCTCTTGTTGTGGAGCACGGGCTCTAGGCTCGAGGGCTTCGGTCGTTGCAGCATGTGGGCTCAATAGTTGTGGCTCGCGGGCTCTACAGGCTCAGTAGTTGTGGTGCGCAGGCTTAGTTGCTCTGCTGCATGTGGGATCTTCCTGGACTAGGGATCTAACCCGTGTCCCGTGTATCGGCAGGCAGATTCTCAACCCCTGCATCACCAGGGAAGTCCACTAATCATTCTTTTCATTTTAAAAAAAATTATGAATGCATGGTAATATTTGGTTTCCTAGGGCTGCAGTAACAAACAACCATCCAGGTGGCTTTAAATATAGAATTTTATTCTTGCACAGTCCTGGAAGCTAAATCAAGGTGTTGGGAGGATGGGCTCCTACCAAAGGCTCTGAGAAAGAATCTTTTCCATGCTTCTCTCCTAGCTCCTGAAGGTTGTTGGCAATGCTTGGTGTCCTTGGCTTGTAATCGCAGCACTCCAGTCTCTGCCTCTGTCTTCATGTGCCATTCTTCCCTGTGTTTCTGTGTCTCTTCTTTGCTTATAAGGACACCAGGCATATTGGATTGAGGGCTTATCCTATTCCAGTATGCCATTATTAGAATTTTTTAAAATAAATTTATTTATTTATGTATTTATTATTTATTGGCTGTGTTGGATCTTCATTGCTATGTGTGGGCTTTCTCTAACTGCAGCAAGCAGGGGCTACTCTTTGTTGCAGTGCAAGTGCTTCTCAGTGCGGTGGCTTCTCTTGTTGCGGAGCATGGGCTCTTGGCGTGCAGGCTTCAGTAGCTGTGGCGCATGGGCTCAATATTTGTGGCTTACAGGCTCTAGAGCACAGGCTCAGTAGTTGTGGCGCATGGGCTTAGTTGCTCACGGCATGTGGGATCTTCCCAGATCAGGGCTCGAAACTGTGCCCCCTGCATTGGCAGGCGGGTTCTTAACCACTGCGCCATCGGGGAAGCCTCCTCATTAGAATTTAATTCTCTGAGAACAAACATATGGACACCAAAGGTGCAAGTGGGAAGGGCGGGGGTGGGGTGGGGTTGGGGTAGGATGAATTGGGAGATTGGGATTGCCATATATACATTACTAATAAGAAAAAAAAATCAAACTGTACACTTTAAATATATGCAGTTTATCATATGTCAGGTATATCTCAATAAAATCCTTTAAAAAAAGAATTTAACTCTATGTAACATTGCAATGTTGAAATACATCTGCAGTGATGCTATTTCCAAATACACTCGTATTCTAAGGTTTAGAGAAGGGCATGAACTGGGCGGGGGGAACACTCTCTAACCCAAGACAGGTAGTACACCTTTAATTCTTTTTCTTTTTAAACTTGTTTGATTATGAAATAAAACACAAAACAAATATATAGTTTGTAAGTACTCAGGTCAAGAAGTAGAACTTTGCTGGACTTCCCCAAAACCCAACCCCCGCCACGTATTCTGTCCCAGCCTCAACTCCCACCCCTCCTCCATTACCACTTCTATCCCGGCTTTCACAGTGATCACTTCCTTGTATTTCTTTTAGTTTTTCACTCGATTGTATTTCCCTAGGCGCCATAGTTTTGTCTTGCCCATTTAAAAAATGGGCAAGTCCTTTTAAATCTACAAGTTCTTCTCTTTTGTTGTGACTGTTCCTTGCAAGTTGAAGAGTCCAGGTTGTTTGGTGGTAGTTTCCTTCCCACCGTCTGGATTCGTGGATTGCAGACAGCCTGTATTGTCCAGCATGGTCCCCGTGCTCTGTATTTCCCCCAAGGTGGTAGGAGGTTTGATCAAACTAAGACTGTAGGTACTGTTGTGTCCTCTGGGAGACACACAATGGCTGATACTCAATGCCTAGACCCATTAATTTACTGGGGGTTGTGAAATGGTGATATTCTGATTCTAACACTTTGTGTTCATCTATTACCTGACATAATTTTTTAAGGAGACACATCCCTTCATCTATTAGTTGACTGCTAGTGATAAACAGCTCATATAGGAAAGGGAGGATAAATAATTGACTCTTTCCTTATTTTTATTGGTAGCAGCAGCATTTTAAAAGGAGTGAACTTAAGGAAACTGAATAAAGCTTTATGGGTAAACCATTCACTAATTGAAGAGTTAATGTTTCTTATTTGATCTTTAAAGGGAAGAAGTTGGAGCAAAACATGTCCACTGGGAATAGGATGGTTAAGGGAATTATAGGATACCCCTGAAAAGTCACCTCGTCCCTTTCCTTACTGACGTGATAAGGAAAAAAAGTAGTTGTATGATATATTCAGTGTGATCATACCTCCATAGAATATATATTAATATAAAGAATAAATAAGAGCTTGTATCAACCCAACTACCTTGGGTATATCTGTGGTAGAGTTTTGGCTATCTTTCATTTTCGCCATTAAACTTTTTCTGCTTTTTAATTTTTATTGATTTTTAAAACTGCTTTATTAAGGTATGATTGGCATGTAAAAGCTGTATGTAATTAATGGTTACAATTCAATGAGTCTGGGGACGGGTGTACACCTGTGAAACCATCACCACCATCAAGGCCATAAATGTATCCATCACCTCCCAAAATTTTCTCTCATCCTTTGTATTATAGTTATTATCTTGGGGTAACAACAATTAACATAAGCTCTACCCTCTTAGTAAATGTTAAGTACACAATGCAGTATTGTTAGCAACAGGCACTACGCTGTATATCAGATCTCCAAAAACTTACTTTTCTTGCATAAAACTTTGTTCCCTTTGACCATCACCTCTCATTCCCCCTCCCCCCAGCCCCTGGCAACCACCCTTCTACGCTCTGCTTCTGTGAGTTTGACAGTTTAGATTCCACATATGTGAGATCATATTATCTGTGTTTTTTTAAAACATCCACAGTGAGCGTGGATTCATGCAGAGAAAGTTTGAAAAGTGATGGTGGGTAAAGCACCAACTCCACTTTGATCATGATGGTGAAGGGAGGTTACAGAGCAGGAGCAGAAGGAAGCTCATGGGGGTGAGGGGTCTGGAGCTTTTCACAGGGATGCATAAGTGATTCCAAAGTGAAATGAACCACCAGCTATACAAGTGAAGCCGTGTGCTGTTATAACCAGCAGCCTCAGGTGCCAAGTGTCTTTTCCTGGATGTCCCATCTGAGGATGCCCCATCAGAGGATGTCCCGTCAGAGAATGCCCCGTCAGGGGATGTCCCATCAGAGAACGCCCCATCAGTATCACAAAGATAAAGCTTCTAAGAGGAAACTCATTATCTTACACCCTCTCCCCTCCCTTAACTTATTCTCTCCAGGTACCAAAATCTAAACCCGACTTTTAATTGCAGCAAGCAAGCACCTCCCCTGCCGCTGCTAGTCAGTCAGAGGTCTTTGCTCTCATCTCCCTGTGTGTCCTATCTCCACTCTCCATCGTCGCCTAGCTCAAAGCCCCATCACCTCCCTCCAGGATGACTTTTCCAGCCTTCTAGTTGGTCTCTAAGGCTCCAGTTTCTCCACACTCCAATCTGCTCTCTTTCTACTGCCAGAGCTATGATTCGTGATGGATACAGTTGTACGTCTTTCATGTCCCAAATGCTTGGGACTGTGCTACAGACTCAGTAAGGATAATGATAAGAATAGGGATTTTAATGGCTAAAACCGACCACTTAGCACACAAGCCGGACAAATGCCAAGTGTCAAGTGTTTTCCGCAGAATTGTCCGTTTGCTCCTCATTATAACCCTATGATGGATGTGCCCTAATTATTCTCATTTTACATATATAGAATGCGAGGATCAGGGAGGTTAGTTAATCTACCCAAGGTCACAGACATAGCAGGTAGAAGAGCTGGGATTTTCACCTAGACTGCTTATGAAATACTAGCAGGTGAAATGACATCATGTCTGGGATTTGCCTCAAAATACTTCAGAAAAATAGTGGGGGAGGGAAGGCAACAAAGGAAACAAAGTGGCCAAATGTCCATCAGTGTGGAGGCTGCCTTGATGGGTATGTGGCTGGTGGGGGTGGGAGATGAGTCAGTATTTGCTACTTTTGAATATGTTTGGAATAGGTTATAGAATATGAACTTTGACTTTGTTCCCCCAAACAACAACTATAACAACAATTGCAGCAGCCAAATGCTCAACAGTGTATGTTGCATGCTGTGTTATAAATGAGGGGTGGGGGCTCCTTAGAAGCTTGGTGCTGGAGAAGGTCAAGGTCTTATCTCATTTCCCCGAATAGGATAACGTATCCTTTTCAGCAAGTCACCCAGCTTTGCAAGGGTAATAAATTCCAGTATTGAACGCCTGCCACAGGCCAGGCAGCATTCGGGAAGATGACTGCACGCAGCCCCTTCCCCAGACAAGCCCCCAGGCTGCCAAGATGGGGACGCCACGGACACACTCTATCCAGGGAAGCGTGGGAAGAGCTCTATTCTAGGTATGGATGAAGAGGCATGCGAGCCCAGCGGGGGGACATGACTCAGTTTAGAGAAAAATGGCATTTGCCCGGGGCTTTTAAGGGTGGGAGGCGATCTCCCGGAAGAGAAAATGCAAGTACGGAAAGGGAAGGCTGGCTCATGCAGGGACCTGAGAGTTAGTGACGGGACACTGTGCTCAGGGACGCTGCACTGAGCTGCGCCGGCTGGGCTTCCGTAGGGGCTGGGCGCTCGGAGACGTCTTCCCTTGGACCCGATCGGAGATGTGTCTTGAGAAGATGGCCCGAGAGGGGTGCCGGCAGGTGGGGCAGGGGACAAGGAGAAATGGGAGTTCGGGGGGCTGTGCGGTGGAATTGACAAGATTTGATGTTGGACTATCACAATAGGCGGTCCATCCCACCTGGCCTTTGAGGTCATTCCAGGCTCTTTGGAAGCCAACTAATTCCCCAAAGGGAAGAAAGACCCTCTAAAAAGACCTATGTTTTGAAAGATTCTCCATTACGCAGGGAGGAGATCTGAGGTAATTTGATTTACCTTCGTCCATTTTAATTAGCATTGGGAAGAGAGGACTGGGCTAGGTCTGGAACCGTCCTTCCGTTGGCGTCTGTGTGACTTCAAAGTCGAATTCTTAATTATCTCTGTCCGTTTGCCGAGGCACAGAGGGGCATCAGGGGCTAACCTTTTCCTTCATGCATCTTCCTTGCTTGTCTGTCAGCTGAGCTTTTCCCTCTAAGCACCAAGGAGTATCTATTAGCCTTGTGGTTGCGTTGCCACAGCAACGAGACAGAAAAACAGGCTCAATACACAGGGGAAAAAAAGTCAACGGATGAGGGAGGTTTTGTCTTCCAGTCACTTTGCTTTCCAGCTCAGGGGCCCACTGCCTCAGCTGACAGAGCCACTCGTTGGGATTGGGGTAGACAGGCCACTCGTCTTCCAAACTGGTGTTCAAAGGGTGGTCACACTGACTGATCCCTGAGGGACAGCTTTTGGACAACAGTCAAACCCTCTGGAGTCAAAGGGGAGGGTGGATCTGGGAAGGTCCCCATAGCAGGCAAAGAGTTTGGTAGAATTTGGGGAGGTGGGTGGCCATTCACCCACACTAATGCAAAACTGAAGTCATATTCACACCAAGCAGTGTAGGAAATGCTTGCAGAGTCTTTACATGGTCTTTAAAACACCTTGTAATGTCTTTAAAATTCTCTGGCCTAACCATTTGAGAATATATCCTAAGGAAATCATGCTACATTTGGAATAACAATAAGAGAAGAAAGCTTTACATCCAAAATATTTATTGCAGCTATAACAATAAAAATAAAAAATTACCTAGATGTCCAGGAGCAGAGGAACAGTTGAGTAAACCCTGATCTACTCATTTGTTGAAATAAGATGTGAGAGACTTTCCTGGTGGCGCAGTGGTTAAGAATCTGCCTGCCAGTGCCAGGGACACAGGTTTGATCCCTGGGCCAGGAAGGTTCCACATGCCATGGAGCAACTAAGCCCATGCGCCACAATTACTGAACCTTCACTAGAGCCCGCGATCCACAACTACTGAGTCCATCATGCACCTAGAGCCTGTGCTTCACAACAAGATAAGCCACCATGGTGAGAAGCCCGTGCACCGCAACAAAGAGTAGCCCCCACTCGCCACAGCTAGAGAAAGCCCGTGCACAGCAATGAAAACCCAATACAGCCAATAAATAAATAAATAATTTTTTTTTAAAAAAAGAAAGAAAAAAGAAATAAGATGTGACCATGAGAATTAAAAATGTTGAAAGAGTCTATGAGAGGGGGAAAAAAAGTCTGCAAAATTTTTGACAGTATGATTATAATTTCTAAAAAATATCAAACCCCTGAACAAAAGAAAATCAAAACAAACCCCCAAATGCACAAAAAGAAAATATTGGAAGGAAAAAAAACACAACAGGGTATATACAAGGGTTATTGTTCGGTGATGGGAATACAGATTATTATTTTTTTTTTACCTTTTTTTTTTTTTCTTTGAAGGGGCATATTTTTAAATGTCTCCATTGAATATGACATTTTGCCTACTGGGATAAAATTTTTTTAATGGTTTTGGTGCTTTCTAATTTTTTAATTTATTTTTTATTGAAGTATAGTTGATTTACCATGTTGTGTTAGTTTCCAGTGTACAGCAAAGTGATTCAGTTATATATATGTATATATATGTACTTTTTCATATTCTTTTCCATTATGGTTTGTTACAGGGTATTGAATATAGTTCCCTGTGCTATACTGTAGGGCCTTGTTGTTTATCTATTTTATATATAGTAGTGTGTATCTGTTAATCCTGAACTCCTAATTTATCCCTCCTTTGTTGCACACTTGGCAATCACAAGTCTGTTCTCTATGTCTGTGAGTCTGTTGCTGTTTTGTAGATAAGTTCATTTGTGTCATATTTTAGATTCCACCCATAAGTGATATTATATGGTGTTTGTCTTTCTCTTTCTAATTTACTTTACTTACTGTGATAATCTCTAGGTCCATCCATGTTGCTGCAAATGGCATTATTTCATTCTTTTTTGTAGCTGAGTAATATTCCATTGTATGTATGTACCACATCCTCCTTATCCATTCATCTGTCGATGGACACTTGGGTTGTTTCCATCACTTGACTATTGTAAATAGCACTGCTATGACCATTGGGGTGCATGTATCTTTTCCAATTTAGTTTTGTCCAAATGTATTCCTAGGGGTGGGATTGGTGGATCATATGGTAACTCTATTTCTATTTTTTTGAGAAGCCTCCATACTGTTCTCCATAGTGGCTGCACCAACTTACATTCCCACCAACAATGTAGGAAGGTTCCCTCATCTCCACACCCTAGCCAGCATTTGTTACTTGTAGACTTTCTAATGATGGCTCTTCTGACTGGTGTGAGGTCATTGTAGCTTTGATTTGCACTTCTCTAATAATTAGTGATGTTGAGCATCTCTTCATGTGCCTACTGGCCATCTGTATGTGGAAGAAAATAATTTTTTAAAAAATTCCACAGTCTGGAATCAGCCCTGTTTCCAAGTGAATGAGTCGATACTCTCACCAAGTACAGGTCCCAGAAGCCACTTATTACATTATTTTTTGGACTCTTCTATCGTCAAAACAATTCTAGGCATTGCAGGAGCTGCAAAACCAAATGATACAGCATCTTGGCCCCCCTGGATTTGACAGACTAGGTCTGTTCACTTCTGGATGCTCTGTAATTGAGCACTCTGAACAGACGTGGACTCAACCCAGCTCATCTGCACGAACCACAGCAGACAGACCTGTGTGCAAGGCGGTGTCTATAATCAGGCTCATCAGTTTTCATTGCTTGGGATTCCATGCAGGTTTTAAAGAAATTATCACATGGATGAAGAAAGCTTGGGAGAGCATTCAGTTTATCTCTGCATGTGTGCAGGTGGGATTATGAGAAACCTGCCCCTGTGGAGGACCCATCTGCTTGAGTTGTTTTCTTCTCCCGCTGCTCATCAGTCTGCAATCTTGGCACAAAGAAGAGGTAGGTATACATGCCTCTCAGCCACCCACGGCTGTTTAAGAAACTGAAATAGATCTAGAATAATAATGTGGACGAAGATAGCTATTTGAGCTCTGATTACTGCAGGCAATATAATAGTAATAAATAGTAATGATTATAATGGTTACACCTATTGAGTACTTACAACATGCCCGCAATCGTCTCCCTTAATCTTCACATCGACTTTGTACACGGCAGGTCATTATTTCTACTTTACAGAGGACAAAATCGAGAATCCTAGAACTTAATATGCTCAAGGTGACACAGCTAAAAAAAGCAGAAAATCTACAATATAAAGATGGGAACCAGGGGACTTAAAATCTGTTCTGTCATGACCATTCAGTCATTTAATGCTTCTAACACGTCTGGGAATGAGGCATCACTGCAATTTTTAAGGATGAGAAAACTGAAGCTAAGAGAGGCTGAATAACTTTCCCAGCATCATACAGCTAGAAGGCAGCATAGCTGGGATTTGAACACAGCTAGTGTCCATGTGTCTCTAGAGCCTGCTTCCCTCCCAACTGTGACAGCACAGTGGCCCTGTCACCTAAGGGTGAAAAAAATGTCAGGCAAATATTTCATTTCTAACACTTAACATTGGACCCCATACAGAGCAGATGCTTAAAAAGATAAAAGATGAGTACATGACATATAATTGCTGAGAAGCTGTAAGCAAGACAAGGTGCCTCCAACCATCCCAAACAAAGCAATCAACCAACAATCAACCACCTAGGCATCACTAGGGAAGGAGCATGTCCATCCGCTTGTCCATCCACCCCTAGGACTGCAGAGCTAATACTTCATGCCCTGAGTGATGGGTTTTGTTCTTCCAGAAACTCAGTGCTGATCCTTGGGGCGACTTTGCTGGGAAGTGTCTGTGAATGTTACATGGGAGGCATCACCAGGAGAAAGTGTGGTGGGAGCTATTGTGGGGGGATGAAGGGAGTGCCCCTGTGATCCCGAGAAGATGGTCCCCAGCCCTGCCTGGGGAGCATGAGACTTAGTTCCAATGTCCAGGGGCTATGCCATTCCTTCTCAGGATGGGAACTGAAGGGATTTCTCTGGGATTCCAGTAGAATAAATACAGCTTCCAGAGTGACCCAGCTCCCTAACTCCTTACACCGGGCTTTTCAACCAGTGACATTCCGGGCTGGAAGATTCTTTGTTGCGTGGGGCTGTGCTGTGTATTGTGGGACGTTTAGTACCATTCCTGCCCTCTACTCACTAGATGCCAGTAGTATCCTCCCAGTTGTGAGGACCCAAAATGCCTCCAGACACTGCCAACAGTGCCCTGGAGGACAAAATCTCTCCCAGCTGAGAATCACTGCCTTGGAGGGTAGGCATTAGAAACGGGAGACTGGAGAGGAGCCTGTAAGTCCTCCCGGGCCCCCTGCTGAACTTGATCCTCCTAAGCTGGGAGGATCACTAATTGGAGAAGGAGAGAGAGAGGGCTGTGAATGCAAGACTCCCGTTGCCCTAAAGGATTATCTCCCCTTCAGAGAGTTCACAGGGCACTGCTGCCACTGCCACTCTGACTTGTAGAGGGCGCTGCTGCCCTTCACTGTCTGGCCCAAGCGTGATGATGTCATTTTTACTTAATTATTGAAAGAGCTGAGAATTGGTTATAACATGTGAATAAGACTTAATGCAAGGCTCGGATATAACCTGCTCCAGTATTTATTCATCCTCCATGACATCCTCTCTTAGTCTCCTGGTAACCCCGCAGTCATAGAGAAGGAAGTACACCAACCAGGAAATTAGCAGTGAGAGGTGAAGTGACTTGCCTAAGGTCACACAGCTAATAAGTGACAAAGTTTGGATTAAAATCCAAGTTTGTTTGTTTGTTTTGTTTTGTTTTGGATTTTTTTTTTTTTTTTAACTTAGAAAGGAAGCTTGTTCCACTGTTCTTGGAAGATTGAAGTCAGGCTGAGGCTTCACATTCAGTCAGGATGACATAATGACACACAAGCCACCACACACACCACCTCCTCCTGGCCTTAGGAACTCACTATTGGGGACCAGAGAGGGCCAAACAGGTAAGCACACTTACACGCAGAGCAGCAGAGCTACTTGGGGGGCAGGGGGATGAAACATGCACCGCTGGCACCCCAAGAAGATGGTCCTTACCTCTGCGTGGGGAGTGTGAGGTTTATTTACAGTTCCTGGGGCTATACCACTCCTTCTCCGGATGGAAACCTGAGGAATCTTTCTAGTATTCCAGTACAATGAATAAATCCTGGGGATAGCTCTGTCATTGGGAATCCTGGAGCCATTACCCCAAAAGGCCCAGCCTTTATGAGGTCAAGTGGCCTCCTCTCCTGTACCCTCCTGCCCTGTACTCAACACAGAAGACTAAGCCTGAATTCAGTGTGTCTGGGCCTGTGCTGGGCCCTGGGGCAGAGCTAGTTTAGCGGAGACACAGTGAGCATTGGAGCTCCACTCCCAGTCTCGCCACTTCCAAGCTGGGTGACCTTCCACAGGTCACGCAACCTCTCAGAGCCTCCGTTTCCTCATCTGTAAAGTGGCATAAGTGCCCACCTCACGGAATGGTTGTGAGGATAAAATGAGACAATGGGGTAAAGCTACCAGCACAAAACCAGGCATATAACAGGATTTCAATAAAGAATAGGTCCCCTTTTCCTCTTTACTCTACTGGAGCAAGAGGTTCAATGTCATGGCCAGCAGGGAGATGCTGGGGCTTTCTGGGGGGCTGAACAAGGACGTTATGAAAGACCCAATGGAGAAAATTGTTTTTGTTTCTGTTTTTTGCCTTGAGTCCTACATGGATAGGGTTGAGGCAGAAGGTGTGTATCGAGAGAGATAAGACAAGATGGCCTAGAGGGACAGAGCTTCAGGAGGCAGAAGAAAGAGAGCTGCACACCTTGTGCTGGGGGATGATGCATCTGAAGGGATGCAGGAGGGGGATGCATTGGGTGGGGTGGTGCCTGCTCCTGTGGTAAAGGAGCGTGCCCGTGCTGACCAGACCTGGGTTCAAATTCCAGCTCCGTCAGTCACCAGCTGTATGACCTTGGGTGCATCCTGTAACCTTTCTGCCCTAAAGTTACTTATCTGCAAAATGGTGATAATCGTTCTCAGCAACTATCGCCTTGGGGGACTGCATAAGCTAGCATGAGAAAGTGCCTTGTCTGGTACCTTCCACGTAATCCAAAAGTGACTGTATGTGCTGGCTGAATCCAGTGTGTGCTGGAGCAGGAGCCTACTGGTCCAGGGAAGCTGGCTGTGCGCACTTCTTCCCCAATCTCAGTTCAGCTGGTTGCTTGAAATCCGCCACGGTGGGAATATTTACACCAGGGAAACTGGCAACTGCTACAAATCAGTTTGTGGCAGCACCTGCTGCTCGAATCTCAACCTGCTTGATTTAGGCGAAGGGGAGCAGGGGCTCCCACAGGTACGGAATAACTGCTAATGCGCCCAAACTGCCTCCGGGCCTTTCTGTCCCCAGAGGGCCCTAAGAGCAGACCCCGTAAGCAGACCATCGTCATTCATTCCGAAGATGCCCACCTGCCAGTGACTTTTTGCTTCATCTGGGTATCTTCTCCTATGTACAGGGAGCATATTTAGTAACATGTTGAAAAGAAAACTCCGTGCTATTTCCATAAACGGGGGAAAAAATCAGTATTATTTGCCATTAAAAGCCAAACATAATAAGTAATATAAAAGGAAAAATTTTTATTACGTTCTAGCTTGATACCATTGCCTGAAGATAAGAACCCAAGGCCTGTTCCCTCTTTGTCACAAAAGGAGAGGACAAGTGTTCTTGAGGTGTGAAAGCACATCAGTTCCCGCTGGCTTTACTCATGATGTAATCAGAGGATTGGGAGAGAAAATGCAAAGGACATAATTTTCTCACTAGATGATTCAATGTGAGGCTATACCATGTTCAAGCCCTACCCCACATCATCACGCTTGAAAGTAGAACTGTCTTTGGGAAACACTGCATTAGATGATGCTAGAAGTTTTAAAGGCAGAAAAAAAATTATTTTTTAAAAATGAAGCATGGATGTATCATTGAGCTGAATGCAAAATTCATACTAACTTTAAAGCTAACATCAGTGGTATGTCGAACCTGGCTTGCACTGGCTCAGGAGGATCAGTGGTTAAATTTTCAGGAATTTAGCTAATCAGTTGACAGGAAATTGGTTGCTTGAAACTGGCCATGGGGGTAGTTTTTACATGATGGAAACTGACAAATGCTACCCATCAGAGCTTCCCACATCCCCAAGATCTAATTGTGAAAATATTCACAAGTGTGCCCCTAGCTAATGCTTTCCGTGCCACTTTGAATTTGTTTACACCTCTTTAGGTTATAGCCTTAGATGGCCGGAAATGTCCATTTCTTCTCCTACCCTGGAGAATGTGTGTGGAACAACAAAGTGTGAGACGCCCTGAGCAACATCCTTGAAGTCTGATGAGCTGAGCTCATTTCCATTGTTGCATCTTAAAGAAGAGCGACGTGCAGTAGAAACTAACACAACACTGTAGAGCAACTATGCTCCAACAAAATTTAATTTAAAAGAAAGTGATAGAAAGCACTGCTGAGAAATTGCTGTAATTGATTATTGCATATGAAGTACACTGACAATCCTTCTTTCCAACCCACTCTCTTTAATGAGCTACTTTAGAGCTGGCTCTGCTAAATGCTTGGAATTTATAACGCCCTGGAAACTCATCAATTTCTAAGGATGAGATGACTATTAGGAAAAAACAACGACAACAAAAATGCAAGATATAAGACAATAAATTGAGTTCAGGAATTTTTCACCCTTCGTAATCCCTCATGTCACTCCTGTATGTTTTATTCCAAGCCTTTCCATGTATCTTTTTGGTCCAGAACCTCAACTCCTCTGACCTTTATGTACCCAGGAAGCAAAAGAGGGACCACACACAGGTCACTTGGTATGGAGGGCAGGGCAGGGCTCTGGAATTAAGCTTCTAGGAGGCTGTATCCGGCTTGTAAGTATTACCACTGGAGTGATGATAAATGTGTGACAACACATTTGTTATGGATCTCAGGGGTGAGGGGTGGGGAGCCCCTGCTGATTTCTTGGTGGAACAAGTCCCACCACAGCTGTTTTTAATCTACCAGGTACCACCACAGTTGCAGAGCTGGAAGCTCTCGGGAGCTGGTGTACACAGGCTGCAGTACACACCACCTTTGAGGGTGGCTCAGAGAAACCTCCAGGCCTTCCAACACTTCGGAGACCTGGTAAGTGCTCTTTCCTACAGAGAGGTGTAGACAGTGTCGATCTTGAAAATGAAACAGCTCTTTATTTTACCAGCAAAACGGGTTTATTTGGGAATAGCAGAGAATTGCAATGTGACGGGACAGACAAGCTATGGTGAAACACAGGCAAGTTGGGAGAGACAAAGGGAAGGCTGGCTTTTATCAGGTTTTAGGAGGACACTGGGGAGAGTTGTTCTGAAGGAACAGTTTGTTGGAGAAGAACAGCTCAAAGTTGTGGCGGTTTCTCATTGGCTGCAAGTGGTGGTTAGAGTGTTGTTGCTGACACAGGGAGGGATTTTTCCTTTTTCTTACAAGCAGGAGATAAAATTCCTGGGTGAAAAATGTCCTGCCTTGTCAAAACAATTCTTATCTTCCTTTTCCCGGCAGGTGAGGCTGGCTGAGTGCCACAGGTGTGGGAAAGCCCCCTTCCAGGGCTTCCCGACTCTATTTAAAATGAGGTTTCCTTAATTTTCACAACAGGTACTTTGCCAGTTATAAGCTTAGAGAGGTGATGAGAAATTCCAACTCCACCGTCCATTTTTCTCCCAGTTCACCCACCCTCACACCGTAGAATGTAAGTGCTAAAGATTTTTTAAATGTTTTGTTTATGGGTGTAGCTTAAGTGCCTAAAACAACCTGGCAAATAATTGGAATTCAATAACTATCTGTTGAATCCGGATCCAGTAGGCAAGGGAAAGAAACATAAGGTAGAGCTTAGAGCAGAGTTTCCCAACTTGCCGTGGGCATTAGGGTCACCGGGGAGCGTAATAAAATGGAAGACCCCAGACCCATGTCTAATCACTTCTGATTCACTGGGTTGGAGGTGGGGCTCAGGAATTGGCCCCAGGTGGTCCACATCTTGAGAAACCCGGCCTCTGTGGTCCGAGGGAGCAACTGTGGCCACTGCTTATAGAAGGAAGGCTTCTGCCCTTCATGATTTTAGTGTCACCTTTCCCAGGTGGTGGCACCAAGCTGGGTGGACCCACTGGCAGGTGCCCAGGCAGGGAGAAAGGAGCCAAGCTGTGGTCTCTCTGGATGGGTTTAGACCAACTTCAAGTATCAGCAGCTTTTCCAGTGCCCAGTACCAGCATACAATAGACTTGGTGATGAAATAAGCAACCATCCCACCTGTTCAGAGCACTGATTTTCATTTTTGGAATTGCACGCTTTCCCAGTCCCTAAACTTTCAGTGATTCAGCATCCTCCTTCAGAAGACTATAGTTCTAACTTATGTCTTTGGGTATGTTTTCTTAGGTAATTGTTCACTCTCTTTCCACCTCCAGCTTACAGCCTCTTTTTTTTTTTCTTTAATAAATTTATTTATTGGCTGCATTGGGTCTTTGTTACTGCACACGGGCTTTCTCTAGTTGCGGAGAGCGGGGGCTACTCTTGGTTGTGTTGCACGAGCTTCTCATTGAGGTGGCTTCTCTTGTTGTGGAGCACGGGCTTGGTGCACGGGCTTCAGTAGTTGTGGCATGTGGGCTCAATAGTTGTGGCTCTCGGGCTCTAGATTGCAGGCTCAGTAGTTGTGGTGCACCGGCTTAGTAGCACCACTGCATGTGGGATGTTCCTGGACCAGGGATGGAACCCATGTCCCCTGCATTGGCAGGCGGATTCTTAACCACTGCACCATCAGGAAAGCCCAACAACTTCTTTGAATCCTCACCTGGTAGGGGCATAGGCTTTTCTCCTCAAATTTGTGTGACTCTAGAGACCCAACTCGCCTTGTCCAAGAGGTCTTTCTCCAGGTCTCTGAACTTGGCTCCTTCTGTTTGTTGTTGGCTTTTACCTGAAGGTGTGGGGCAGATGAGGCAGAAAGAGCTGCTTGTGTGGTGATTTGGGAAGATTCGAGCTCCTCTTACGGAACTTTGTAAGCCTGGGCAAGTCATGAAGTCACTCTGAGCCTTGGTTTCTTCAGCTCTAACATGGGCTATATGTCCCTCCAGAGGTATAGAGGGAATTTGGCTACAAAAGTACAAGTGTTCTTTAACCTTAAGTCTCAGGATATCACAATAACCAGGAAGGTCCACAATTTGGAAGCTCCCACCGTACTCACAAGGTCTTTCCCCCATCAGTCCAGGGAATTTGTAAGACAAGTCATTGGCGCTATGACCTCCCTACAACCTTATCTCGCCTCCCACTTTCTCCCTGCCTGCTTTCCCCTCGCCCAGGCATATGGCACTGACCCTTGGAGGAGGAAGTCAGGAGATGTCAAGAAGAGAGAGGGAGGCAGGATGCTCTGGAGAGTGAAATGAATATTCATTAGGCATCTATTATGCTTTAGACAGTGCCAGGACACTAGATACATCATCACATCAAGTTCTCAACAGCCCTGCAGACAGGTGTTATTACTTCACTTTGATGGATGGAAACACCAAAGCTCAGAGGGTGTAGACATCTTATCCAGGGTCACACAGGTAGTTTATGCCAGAGATGGGCTTCAAATTCTGGTCAGCTTAATTTTACAACCAGCATTGATTTTACTGAGCAATTCTGTCTCCAGCAATAATGGCCGGATACACAATCCAGTGAGTCTAAACCTCTTTCCCATGCTTCCCTAATACATCTTTTTGTAAAAGTTATTTAATTAATTAACATATTTAAAATTTTATTTATTTTATTAATTTTTTAATTGAAGTATAGTTGATTTACGATGTGTTAGTTTCAGGTGTAGAGCACAGTGGTTCAGTTATATATATATATAACTGAATATATATATAATATATATTCTTTATATTTTATAATATATAATATATATATATTCTTTTTCAGATTCTTTTCCCCTATAGATTATATTGAGTAGAGTTCCCTGTGCTATACAGTAGGTCCTTGCTGTTTATCTGTTTTATATATAGTAGAGTGTATCTGTTAACCCCAAACTCCTAATTTATCCCTCCCCCCACCCCGTTCCCCTTTGGTAACTATCAGTTTGTTTTCTATGTCTGTAGGTCTATTTCTGTTTTGTAAATAAATTCGTGTCATTTCCCACTTCCCTTTCTGATCTTCATTCTCTCTGTCTCTCGCTCTCTGAGATCTGGGGTAAGGGTAAGGTTTTCTCTTAAATATTATTGAACAAGCAGTGGAGGAAGGATGGGGTACAAGTTTCCTTCTGCTTGGAAAGTGTTAAAAAAAATTCCTGATGCCCCGAAAAGGTGGCTTTCCCCTGATTTCCCAGAGTTGTAATTCTGAAGAATATCAGTTCTGTTACCTGCACTGCCAATTTATTTCATTATCTGTAATAAGCAGTAATGACATTTCTTAATAACATTCCATAAAAATCTCAATTATCACTTTAGAATTACATCAGGTTAGATGATGAGACATCTCTCATAACCAAAAAGAAATTTCACTCTTCAAATGAAACCTTGATTATTTTTTCAGAGATGCCCTACACTCTGTGAATCAGTTGGCTGGTTTCAATTGAAAGTAAGAACCAAGTGAAATAAACTACATTTGGTGAGGCAGAAGTAAGAGAAAAAAAAATTTGCCTGAAGAAATGTTCTGTGGGACCATATGGGAACAGAACTTCTTGATGCAGTTTTCTTTCACTCAGAAATGAAAACTAGATCAGAGTCTCTTTTGGAGGTAATATGAGAGGCCGGTCATCAAGCTGCTATGAAACTTTTCCCCAGCCTGTGAGTTTCTCCATGAGACCTGGCCCTTCTTCTTACTCATCCTTACACCTCCATCATCTGATGCAGGACCTGCCATAATTGGTACCTCCTGCTTGGCTTCGAAGCTCTAAGATACCACACAATTAAGTACTTTTCATATTACAGTTGAACCGTAAACCCATCCTGTCTCCCTCTTTCCTCTCTGCTGCAATTCCTGGTTTTCCATGGTGGTTACTGTTTAGTGTTTTAGTTTTCAAAAGACTACACACATGCAGGCTTAGTTCCTTTTGCCATAACCAATTACCACACCCTTAGTGGCTAAAACCAATACAGATTTCTTATCTCATAGTTCTAGAGGTTGGAAATCCAAAATGGCTTTCACTGGGTGTCAGGGTGTCAGCAGGGCTGTGTTCCTTCTGGATGCTCTAGGGGAGAATCTGCTTCTTTGGATTCCACCTGCCTTCCTGGCTTGTGGCCCCTTCCTCCATCTTCAGAGCCAGCAGCATCTTTAGCTCTCTCTGACTCTGCCCCTCCTGCTCCCTCTTACAAGGACCCTCGTGATAACATTGGGCCACCTGGGTGAGCCAGGAACATCTCCCCATCTCAAGATCTTTAACTTAGTCATCTCTGTAAAAACCCTTTTGTCATATAAAATAACACATTCACAGGTTCCAGGGATTAGGACGTGGACATGTTTAGGGGCCATGATTCTACCTACAATAACCACTATTCATCTGTTTTCAGGCCAAAAATCTAGGAGTTTTTCTTGATTCTCTTCTCCCCCCTCTTAATATCCAACCTACCAACAAGTCTGGTAGATTCTACTCTTACTCTCCTTTTCTCAGAACCATCTATTCTGCACAAAGGGGCCAGAAAGATCTTTCAAAAAAGAAAATCGGACCAGGTCAGTCCATTGCTCAAAGGACCCCAATAGCTTCCTTTTTATCAGAGGTAGAAAACTCCCAGGTTCCTTACTGGGCCTCCCACCCCAGACTACACACCATCTGCCTGCTTCTCTGACCTCCTCTGCTCTTCCTTCCCTGTTTTAGTCCTTCTGGGCTGCGATATCCAAAATACCAGAGACTTGGATGGCTTATAAACAGCAGAAATTCATTTCTCCCAGTTCTGGAGGCTGGAAAACCCAAGATCATGGTGCTGGCAGATTAGATGTCTGGTTTGTGGTTCATAGACACTTGTTGATGTGTCCTCACATGGTGGAAGGGACAAGAGAGATTTTTAGGGCTTCTTTTATAAAGGCATTCAGCCACTTACGAGGGCTCTGCCCTCGTGACCTAATTACCTCCTAAATGTCCACCTCCTATGGCCATCGCCTTGGGAGTTAGGTTTCAACATATGAATTTTAGGGGGACACAGACATTCAGACCACAGCACTCCCTCCCTTAATCCCCTCCACCAGCCATATTTGCCTTATTGCTGTTTTTCCAAATGCGTCCAGCCTATTCCCACCTCAGGGCCTTTGCATGTGCTGTTTCTTCTTCCTCCAGCTCTGCTTAAGACTGCTTTCTCTCTTCTTCAGATAGGTGTTTAATAAATATTTGAATGAATGAGTGGATTTCTAATTTAATCAGTCCTTACAACAGCCCTGGAAGATAGTTTTTAGATACATGTTTGATTCTGGCTTTGTCACTTATGAGCTAAAGAACCTTGGGCAAGTTACCCCACCATTCTGAGCTACAGTTTCCCCAATAAAAGAGGAACTAAGATATACTCCAAGTTTAAGTTCAAATGAGATAGAGTCATGAAACTGCAGGATGTGATACTTGAGGTATTCTATCACATGAATTTCCTTTTCTTCTCTTGGCCAGTGAAATTAGCAAGAACTTAGGGGCTTGAGGTCGGGACACTTGTGCTACCCACATCCAGTTTTCCTCTCCTTCCTGGACACTCAGAAAGACTACATTTCCCAACCTCCTTGCAGTTGGGTGGGCCCATGTGACTAGTTTTAGCCAATGAGATTTGTGTGGGAGAATATCCCCCAAATTGGACTCCCACTGCCTTGTCCTTCTGCGTGGAGTCCTAGCGTGCTTCCGTCCTAACATTCATTCTCCTGTGTGCTAGCTCAGCACTCCTGGTTAAGAAAGACCCCCTTTGTCTTTCGCCTTTGGATTTCTGTGAATTCATGGAGGCAAACAAGAATGCATGTTTGTGGGCAGAGCAAAGAGAGGAGCCGGGGGTTCACAGACAGTGAGCCGCGGCATCTCAGCAATTGTTTCACTGGTAGGAGGTGGCATTCTTCTCCCCAGACCCTCTCTGTTTCTACTGTGGGTTCCAAATGATGAAACACCTCCCTGTTCTCCCCCCGAATCTGAACTACTGCATCGCTAGCACGTGACAATCTGGTGGCAGAGAGAGAACTCTATGTTTGTAAAGACGTTAGTTTCCCAGGCTGTGTTCCATGGAGGAGGTGTGCCTCCAGAAACTACATTAACTGAGCTACGAAGAAAAATGTTTCCAGTGTCAAGTAAGTAGGACAGTGCAGTATGTTCTCTAAACAAGGAGTCCTGCAGGAAAGAAACCTGTTGAACTTTAACCTAGCATTTTTTTTTAAATTAATTTATTTATTGGCTGCGTTGGGTCTTCGTTGCTGCACATGGGTGTTCTCTAGTTGTGGACAGTGGGGGCTACTCTTCATTGTGGTGCACAGGCTCCTCATTGTAGTGGCTTCTCTTGTTGTGGAGCACGAGCCCTAGGCGTGTGGGCTTCAATAGTTGCGGCACATGGGCTCAGTAGTTGTGGCTCACGGGCTCTAGAGCACAGGCTCAATAGTTGTGGCACACAGGCTTAGTTGCTCCGTGGCATGTGGAATCTTCCCAGGGCAGGGCTCGAACCCGTGTCCCCTGCATTGGCAGGCAGACTCTTCACCACTGCGCCACCTAGGAAGTCTTAACCTAGCATTTCTTAAACTTTATTTCAAACGTACAGGATGCATTTCCTGATTTCTCCTCCCCATCTTGCAACAAAAGAATAAGGATCCAAAAATTGCCTTGCACTAAATGCCCAGGTATGGATGAATGAATGAAAACCCAAGGCAGGGGACTTCCCCTGCTGGTGGCACAGTGGTTAAGAATCTGCCTGCCAATGCACGGGACATGGGTTCGAGTCCTGGGCCAGGAAGATCCCACATGCCGCAGAGCAACCAAGCCCCTGTGTCACAACTACTGAGCCTGCACTCTAGAGCCCGTGAGCAAAAACTATTGAGCCCACGTGCCACAACTACCCAAGCCCGCACACCTAGAGCACATGCTTCGCAACAAGAGAAGCCACCACAATGAGAAGCCTGCGCACCACAAGGAAGAGTAGCTCCTGCTCGCTGCAACTAGAGAAAGCCTGCCCGCAGCAATGAAGACCCGATGCAGCCAATAAATAAATAAATTGATAAAAAAATAGAAAAGAAAACCCAAGGCGAAATAATATATTGTAACTCCCTTAGCGGTAAAAGATGCAGCCTAAAAACATCACGGTCAAGATATATTTTTTCTCCACATTCGATCAGAAGTTTTCTTATCGGAAATAGCAAAAGTCCACAGAGCTGCTTAGGTGTAGAACTTGGGTTTTCTCCCTCATTTCTCTTTTTTTTTTTTTCTTTCTTTCTTTTTTTTTTTGGCCATGCCCTGCAGCTTGCAGGGTCCTAGTTCCCTGACCAGGGATGGCACCTGGGTGCCTGCAGTGAAAGCACCAAGTGGCAACCACTGAACTGCCAGGGAATTTCCTCCCTAATATTTTGCATTTAAATGTATTGCTACCAAGCCTGCCAGGTGCCAGCATTCACATAGCTGGGTGATGTCCTTGTCCCTCAGCGGTTTGTAAGGTATAACTACATAGCCAGACTTTCCAACTAGGATTCCAGTACACAACATTCTGCATTTGCATTGTATGTATTTTTTCCCGCTATGAAGTCACTTTCTAAAAAGGACAGTGAAAATTACTATTTTGAACACAACTTATGACATTGCATAGATCTCATATAACTGGTGAATTCTGCACACCAGCAAATACAGTATTTGACCCCAGAACCCTCCCCCCCTCCTCCCCTCATCTACCCTTTAACATCTCTCAGGCCTTATTCTTCCATGGAAGGCATGGCCGAAAACCTGATGTAAAACTTACTTTTGCATAGGCTACGGTCATTTGTTTCCCAGACCGAAAATGTATGATCTTGGCCAAGTTACTTCCGTTCTCTGGGCCTCAGTTTCCTTCTCTCTGAAACAGGGAGCTACTGAAACAGTTAAAGACCAGAACCGTTCCCTTCTGACATCCTGTCGTCCAGTGTGTGCTGATGTCATTTTGTACGAAACTAAGCTGCTGAATGCCCACTCACCCACCCAACAGAAGTGATCTGGGGTGGGGGGCAATCTAGGACAAGGATTAAGCCGTTGGCCTCTGGGCTACAGTGATGTCCGTTCAGACTGCACTGGCTGTGGGGTCCTGAGCAAGTAACCAATTTTTTTAGCCTCATCTGTAAAACGGGTAACACCATTCCTTATCCACTTCCTGTGAGGCTGTGAGGTTGACGTGAGATGGAATTGAAGGTCCTTAGCCCAGTGCTGGGCATATCTAAGCACTCAATAAAGCATGCTGAATTTGTGTCTTAGGTTGGGTCAGGGTCAAGCCAGACAGAACGAAGTGTCAGGAGACCAGCCTACCTTTCTCCACCTGTTCTTTCTAGAAGGACAAGCACACTGGGGAGGAGAGAGAGGGGCCCTCACCTGTAGGCCCCTTGGATGACTCTGCAATAGTGGGGTGGCCAAGACGAGATGTGCTTCTCCTGGGAGCAAGAGTGAAGGGTCTGCTTAACCGCCGAGGCTTCTGATGCCCTGGGCATTGCGTCACCCACGCACCAGCGTGACGCGTGCCTTGTACATGGCATTACTGGGTGTCAGGGATCCCACCCAGAGATGCAAGTGAGGCCAGAGCTCTGGACGCAGCTAGAACACTGGGTCAGGACTAGGGGTGTGCGGTTGAGTGTGATTCAGCAAAACGTCATCTGGGTGCCCTCCCCCGCCCCTGCCAGGGAACCGCTCTCACTTGCCATGGCAGAGAGACGTGCAAAGGACAGGGTCAGACTCAACTCCGGCTGGCCCTCCTCACTGTGGGGAGAGACAGGACAGATAAATGGGGTGAGAGGAGATGGCCACTGTGTGGGGAGCAGCTGAGCCCTGCACCCCCAAGAACACCAGTAGTGGTAACAGTGGTGAAATCTAGGGGCCGCCGCTGAGGCTATGCATGGCCAGGAAACAGGAAGAATATAGGCTGGGGGTAGAATTCGGTGGTTCATCCCAAGAATGATGGGGAGAATGGGTGTGGGGGTGGGTGAGGGACTCATTCCAGGAAAGTGTGAGAAATAGGAGCTGGGGGTATTGGTAATGGTGGTACACTCCTAGGAAGATAAGGCATTTGGGCTTGGGGGGTGGGGAGGTGTCGGTGGCTCAAGAAGGATAAGGGGTGTGGGTTGGAGGAGGGGCTGTGTTGGTGGTTCATTCCAGAAAGGATAAGGAGCATGGGCTGTGGGTGTGGGTTGGACGTTCATTGGGAAACACAGTGCTTTTTCTGGAAAGACATGCAGGAAGCAGTGTGCACTGTGCTAGATGCGTAGTGGCTTGGAAGGCAGGTTTTGGACTCACTCTGCTGACTTGAAGTCCCAGTTCTATCACTTACTAGCTGTGTCTTCTCACATAATTTGCATAACCTCTAAGGGCTTCTTCAGCTATGCAACGGGGGTAATTACAGCCCTTACCTGGTATCATCTTGTGAGTATGAAAGCTCTTGGTAGGGGTGAGGGTGGCCTTGGTTTCATTCTGTAAGGGGTCTCCATCCCACCAGAGTCCCCTCTGATTTCCTCTCTGCCACCCTCCCCATTCTGAAAATGTCAGTGGTTTGAGATATGCTAACTGCTTGGGAAATGGGGCTCTTTTCTTCCATCTGAAATTTACTTTTATATTTTAAATGTTCTCTGGAACACATCCACGATTTGCTAGAGCTGAGAATTGCTACTAAGGCTTTATTTATGAAGTATTAAACACTGAAAGAAATTCAGCATGTCTTGAAACTCCTTAGGGAATAATACAAATAGATGGCCTTAAAAACACATGCACAGGATCTCAGGAAAAGATGGCGGCGAAGTAGAGAGACGTGGAGTGCATCCCTCCCCACAGATGCATTGGGAATGCACGGAAGGACGCAGTCATTCCCACAGAGAACCAGCTGAACACCAGCAGACGGCCTCGGACACCGGATGGGACTGCGGGGAGCCCGACATAGCCGGTAGGGAGGCATCTACGAGGGCTCAAAGAGGGTGAAGCGGCAGAGCTGTGGCAGACAGGAGGGAGTGAGAAACATTCGGAGGGTCCGCAGCGCAGCTCAGCGTTCCCGGACCGAGAGGTCGATCCGCGGCTGAACGGAGGGTCCAGGAGCAGGAGTGTGGGAGCAGGAGAGCTGGTTCAGTGTGGGAAACATTGTTGCCGGTAGGGTGACGGACCGAGAGGACAGGAGGGAGGAGGCCCGCGGAGAGGAGTGCCCGTTCCTGAGAGCTGCCCGGCCATGATGGCGGCTGGAGGCTGCAGGCTCACGGGCGGGGGGGAGGAGCCACGCACATAGCCTCTCTCTCTCTTTCCGCGCCTCTGCAACAGGCAGTGGAGAGACGCCCTGCGGGCCACCTAAGGCGCTCAGGGATAACAAGTACCCTCAGGCACTCGGGTGGGGCTAGATTAAAACCCCTTGCAACGCCAGCAGCAGGGAGGCTGCCGAGAGAAAAAAAAAAAAAAAAAGAAAAGAAAAAAACCCCCGAGAGAGGCCCAACTCTAAGACTTTCTGTTTACGCCTGAGCCACCGGCGCCCTCTGCAACAGGCACCTCCAAGCCTGACTGAGACATCAGTGCGCCACTGCTCACTCCCTCCCAGGAGAAGGAGCCACTGTTGTACCCTCTCCCTCCCCACACACCGACGCTTACAGACGAACGATAAAGGAACCTCTGCTGGTCACAGAATAACGCAAAAAAACCCAAGGACAAGCAACCCCAAAAGTTTGGACAACCATGAGGAAACAAAGAAACACCATGCAGGCAAAGGAGCAAGAAAAAAACCCACAAGACCAAATAAATGAGGAGGAAATAGGAAAAATGCCTGAAAAGGAATTTAGAGTAATGATAGTAAAAATGATACAAAATCTCGATAACAAAATAGAGAAAGTACAAGAAACAGTTCATAAGAACTCAGAAAAACAAACAGCAATGGATAACAAAATAACTGAAATTAAAAATACTCTAGATGCTATAACCAGCAGAATGACTGAGGCAGAAGAACGAATAAGTGAGTTGGAAGATAGAATGGGGGAAATAACTGCCACAGAGCAGGAAAAAGAAAAAATAATAAAAAGATTAGAAGACAGTCTCAGAGACCTCACTGATAACATTAAGCGTACCAACATTCGAATTATAGGCATCCCAGAAGAAGAAGAAAACAAGAAAGGGTCTGAGAAAATATTTGAAGAGGTTATAGTGGAAAACTTCCCCAACATGGGAAAGGAAATAATTCACCAAGTCCAAGAAGCACAGAGAGTCCCATACAGAATAAACCCAAGGAGAAATACACCGAGACACATATTAATCAAACTAACGACAACTAAACACAAAGAAAAAATATTAAAAGCAGCAAGAGAAAAGCAACAAACAACATATAAGGGAAAACCCATCAGGATAACAGCTGACCTTTCCACAGAAACTCTGCAGGCCAGAAGGGAATGGCAGGATATCCTGAAAGTCCTGAAAGAGAGAAACCTACAGCCAAGAATACTCTACCCAGCAAGAATCTCATTCAGATTTGAGGGAGAAATCAAAAGCTTTCCAGACAAGCAAAAGTTAAGAGAATTCAGCACCACCAAACCAGCCTTACAACAAGTGCTAAAGGAACTTCTCTAAGTAGGAAACACAAGAAAAGGAAAACACCTACAAATACAAACTCAAAACAATTAAGAAAATGGTAATTGGAACACACATGTCAATAATCACTTTAAATGTAAATGGATTAAATGCTCCAACCAAAAGACACAGACTGGCTGAATGGATCCAAAAACAAGACCCTTCTATATGCTGCCTACAAGAAACCCACTTCAGACCAAGGGATACATATAGACTGAAAGTGAAGGGATGGAAAAAGATATTCCATGCAAATGGAAGTCAAAAGAAAGCTGGAGTAGCAATACTCATATCAGACAAATTAGACTTGAAAGTAAAGACTATTAAAAGAGACAAGGAAGGACACTACATAATGATCAAGGGATCCATCCAAGAAGAACATATCACAATGGTAAATATCTATGCCCCCAATATAGGAGCACCTCAATACATAAGGCAAATGCTAACAGCTATAAAAGGGGACATCGACAGGAACACAATAATAGTGGGAGACTTGAACACCCCACTTACATCAATGGACAGATCATCCAAACAGAAAATAAATAAAGACACACAAGCTTTAAATGACACATTAGACCATCTCGACTTAATTGATATTTATAGGACATTCCATCCAAAAACGACAGAATACACGTTCTTCTCAAGTGCACACAGAACATTTTCCAGGATAGATCACATCTTGGGTCACAAATCAAACCTCAGCAAATTCAAGAAAATTGAAATCATATCAAGCATCTTCTCAGACCACAACGCCATGAGACTAGATATCAATTACAGGAAAAAAACTGCAAAAAAGACAAACACATGGAGGCTAAACAATTCACTCTTAAACAACCAAGGAATCACTAAAGAAATCAAAGAGGAAATCAAAAAATATCTAGAAACAAATGACAACGAAAACACAACAACCCAAAACCTATGGGATGCAGCAAAAGCAGTTCTAAGGGGGAAGTTTATAGCAATACAGTCCTACCTTAAGAAACAAGAAAATGATCGAATAAACAACCTAACCTTACACCTAAAACAACTAGAGAAAGAAGAACAAAGAAACCCTAAAGTGAGCAGAAGAAAAGAAATCATAAAGATCAGAGCAGAAATAAATGAAAAAGAAAGGAAAGAAACCATAAGAAAAATAAATAAAACTAAAAGCTGGTTCTTTGAGAAGATTAACAAAATTGATAAACCATTAGCCAGACTCATCAAGAAAAAAAGGGAGAAGATGCAAATCAACAGAATTAGAAATGAAAAAGGAGAAGTAACAACGGACACCTCAGAAATACAAAAGATCATGAGAGACTACTACAAGCAACTATATGCCAATCAATTGGATAACCTGGAAGAAATGGATACATTCTTAGAAAAATACAATCTTCCAAGACTGAACCAGGAAGAAATAGAAACCATGAACAGACCAATCACAAGTACGGAAATTGAGGCAGTGATTAAAAATCTCCCAACACACAAAAGCCCAGGACCAGATGGGTTCACAGGCGAATTCTATCAAACATTTCGAGAAGAGTTAACACCTATCCTTCTCAAACTCTTCCAAAATATTGCAGAAGGCGGAGCACTCCCAAACTCATTCTACAAGGCTACCATCACCCTGATACCAAAACCAGGCAAAGATGTCACAAAAAAAGAAAACTATAGACCAATATCACTGATGAATATAGATGCAAAAATCCTCAACAAAATACTAGCTAACAGACTCCAACAGCGCATTAAAAAAATCATACACCATGATCAAGTGGGGTTTATCCCTGGGATGCAAGGATTCTTCAATATACGCAAATCAATCAACGTGATACATCATATCAACAACTTGAAGGATAAAAACCATATGATCATTTCAATAGATGCAGAAAAAGCTTTTGACAAAGTTCAACATCCATTTATGATAAAAGCTCTCCAGAAAATGGGCATAGAAGGAAATTACCTCAACATAATAAAAGCCATATATGCAAAACCAAAAGCCAACATTGTTCTCAATGGAGAAAAACTGGAAGAATTCCCCCTAAAAACAGGAACAAGACAAGGGTGTCCACTCTCACCACTATTATTCAACATAGTTTTGGAAGTTTTAGCCACAGCAATCAGAGAAGAAAAAGAAATAAAAGGAATCCAAATTGGAAAAGAAGAAGTAAAATTGTCACTCTTTGCAGATGACATGATATTATATATAGAAAACCCTAAAGACTCTACCAGAAAACTGCTAGCACTCATTGATGAGTTTAGTAAAGTAGCAGGATACAAAATTAATGCACAGAAATCTCTTGCATTCCTATACACTAACAATGGAAGAGCAGAAAGAGAAATTAAGGAAACTCTCCCATTCACCATTGCAACCAAAAGAATAAAATACCTAGGAATAAACCTGCCTAAGGAGGCAAAAGATCTGTATGCAGAAAACTTTAAGACATTGATGAAAGAAATCAAAGACGACACAAACAGATGGAGGGACATACCATGTTCCTGGATTGGAAGAATCAACATCGTGAAAATGTCTGTACTACCCAAAGCAATTTACAGATTCAATGCAATCCCGATCAAATTACCAATGGCATTTTTCACAGAACTAGAACAAGAAATCTTACGATTTGTATGGAAATGCAAAAGACCCCGAATAGCCAAAGCAATCTTGAGAAGGAAAAATGGAGTTGGTGGAATCAGGCTTCCTGACTTCAAACTATACTACAAGGCCATAGTGATCAAGACAGTATGGTACTGGCACAAAAATAGAAAGGAAGATCAATGGAATAGAATAGAGAACTCAGAAGTAAGCCCAAACACATATGGGCACCTTATCTTTGACAAAGGAGGCAAGAATATACAATGGAAAAAAGACAGCCTCTTCCATAAGTGGTGCTGGGAGAACTGGGCAGCAACATGCAAAAGAATGAAATTAGAACACTTCCTAACACCATACACAAAAGTAAACTCCAAATGGATTAAAGACCTACATGTAAGGCCAGACACTATCAAACTCCTAGAGGAAAACATAGGCAGAACACTATATGACATCCATCAAAGCGCCATCCTTTTTGACCCACCTCCTAGAATCATGGAAATAAAATCAAGAATAAATGAATGGGACCTCATGAAACTTAAAAGCTTTTGCACAGCAAAAGAAACCATAAACAAGACTAAAAGGCAACCCTCAGAATGGGAAAAAATAATTGCCTATGAAACAACGGACAAAGGATTAACCTCCAAAATATACAAGCAGCTCATGCAGCTTAATACCAAAAAAGCAAATAACCCAATCCACAAATGGGCAGAAGACCTAAATAGACATTTCTCCAAAGAAGACATACAGATGGCCAACAAACACATGAAAAGATGCTCCACATCACTAATCATCAGAGAAATGCAAGTCAAAGCCACAATGAGGTATCACCTCACACCAGTCAGAATGGCCATCATCACAAAGTCTGGAAACAACAAATGTTGGAGAGGGTGTGGAGAAAAAGGAACTCTCCTGCACTGTTGGTGGGACTGTAAATTGGTACAGCCACTATGGAAAACAATTTGGAGGTTCCTTAAAAAACTACAAATAGAACTACCATATGATCCAGTAATCCCACTCCTGGGCACATACCCAAAGAAAACCATAATCCCAAAAGAAACTTGTACCATCATGTTTATTGCAGCACTATTTACAATAGCCAGGACATGGAAGCAACCTAAATGCCCATCAACAGATGAATGGATACAGAAGATGTGGCATATATATACAATGGAATATTACTCAGCTATAAAAAGGGATGAGATGGAGCTATATGTAATGAGGTGGATAGAACTACAGTCTGTCATACAGAGTGAAGTAAGTCAGAAAGAGAAGGACAAATATTGTATGCTAACTCACATATACGGAATCTAAAAATGGTACTGTTGGACTCAGTGACCAGAACAAGGATGCAGATACAGAGAATGGACTGGAGAATTCGAGGTATGGGAGGGGGCAGGGGGTGAAGGGGAAACTGAGATGAAGCGAGAGAGTAACACAGACATATATATACTACCAACTGTAAAATAGTCAGTGGGAAGTTGTTGTATAACAAAGGGAGTCCAACTCGAGGATGGAAGATGCCTTTGAGGACTGGGGCGGGGAGGGTGGGGGGGGCTTGGGGGGGGCGTCAAGGAAGGGAGGGAAGATGGGGATATGTGTATAAAAACGGATGATTGAACCTGGTGTACCCCCCCAAAAAATAAATAAATAAATAAATAAATAAATAAAAACACATGCACAGAGCGATCATATAACGCGGGTTTCTACCAAAGTAGGAAAAATGCGGCTGATCCTTCCCTCACTCGTGAGCCCTGTCTGGAAGAGAGTGCCCCGTTGTCGAAGTGGCCCTGAGCTGAGCAACTAATTACTGAAGGACACGGAGGGGGATTTCTGGAGACAAAGAAGGATGTCATATTCCATCCGTCCAGAGAAATCAGAGCTCAAATAAAGAACGTTCAAAGCACGTCAGGACCAGGCAGCTTAAAAATAACAGGGTTATCCTGATGCAGCAACCTGGGACATTCCAAACACTCATTAAAAAAAATTCTTACTTTTGTGAATCCTCTATCAATCCATATAAGACGTTTTGCACAATTGGTTTTATAACTGATTTGGTGAGTAATACCCAACGAGTCATTTAAAAGGGACTTGCTTTCAAATCTTATGCCCTTGACCATAACTATTTCTTTACATGTCACCACGGTGGGGAGAGTGAGGTACAAATGCTTTAAGGGAAAAACGTTGGTTGTAATACCCAACATTTTCCAGGTTTTCAAGACATCAGTTAGGGAACATTTGCATGTGATTTTTGTCTCACACATAATGTGGTGTTACAGAAAGTCTCCCTGCATCCCTGAGTCCTGCCCTGTCCATGCTGGATTAATAGTAAGAGAGTGGGATGATAATTAAACAATGAATGAGTTTTCATAAGTGCCGGGTACTGTGCTAGGCGATTATATAGCTTTTCTCGCTGGAGAATTATCTGACGCTGATTTGTCAGAAAGGAGGCTGGTGACCAGATAGATGATGGTTTCCCTAGCATCTCAAGGGTAACACATAGTCCAGAGTCAGGCCTCACTGTCCTCAAGCCTTCACAAAGGGAGGCCAGCTCTGGGGTCTTTGACTAGACTCAACATTAAAATGGCTTTGTCAATAAGTCCTGCTGTGACAATGTTTCACTTGAGCCAAAGAGACACCAAAGATATGAAATTTTGCTCCATTATTCTGATAGCGAGACGAGGAGGCACCTTGTTATAAAGGAAGGATTGAACTAGAGGTCAAAGGGCTTTTGATTTTCATGAACAAAGGGAGTCAGAACCATGGGTCCGAACTGTTAAGAATTTGAAAAGAATTTTGAAAACTTGATGGCTATGGAAGTTCTATTTTCTGAACTGCAGATCAGGACAGATGGCCTGATGTGAATTAGTGGGTGTATCTAGGGCAAACCAGAGGGAGACAGCACAGATTTGTAGCTAGGAGTGCAGCCTCTGGAGATGGACTCACTGATTTTGATCCTGGTTCTACCTCTTACTAGCTGTTCAACCTTCATCCCGTTATTGAACCTTGCCAAGCCTCGTTTCTTCATCTGTAAAATGGGCACAATAGCAAAACTCACTATATGCAAAGCCCACCAAACTATGTGATGGGGACTAAGTTCTCAATAAATAAATAAGATATTCCTAAGCAGACAAGCAGAATATGTACATATATAAAGGTCTTCAAAACACTGGAGGAAGTGGTTGGTTGATCTCTAACTTCAGGGGCAGCCAGGTTGGAGGGACCTGCAGAGACAGAGTCCCTTTGGAGGTCACACATAGAGGGAGAGGTATCCCCGCAGAGGAGACGGCGGGAAGAATGAGACAGGGCTTTCTCTGGGCTGAAAACAAAGGCTCAGCCAGAACTGTAGGCTGGGAAGCTGCATAGTCCCAGAAGCCATTGGGCGTGGGGGGAGGAGGGGCTGGGGAGGGCTGTGGAGCCAACTCTAGCTTTTATTCTGAGATACTTAAAAAAAACCTGGCCACGTTTCCATGCGCTTAATCAACCACCACATCTCTGAGTGTCCTGTTTTTTTCCCATTATTTTTTAATGACGAATCATTGGCAGGAAAGGATCAAATGAACACGTACCATTGATCATCAAAGGACCAAATAAAGCATCTCGTCAATTTCACGGTCAAGGACTTTCAAAGCAAGAGGTGGGGGGAGGGAATTAAAGAAAGATGATGCTTCCGGCTTTTTATGTTGTTTTAAAGATTTCTCAAAGGGCACCGTCTTGTGATCCAGCAATGACTCCCTAAGTCCACAATCTATTTTATTCTTTCAATTTCCTTTAGTCTCTCCTCTAGGCTTTATATCATTCGCAGTGCTGGGGAAAAGGCAAAATTGATTTTAGGAAGGGAAACTGAAAAATGGAATGGGTTAGTCTCATCTCCTGCTGAGTTCATTTTATTAAATGAAGCAGAGAAAACACCAGAACCTGCGAAGCTGAAATGGTCCCTTTTTTTTTAGATTAGTTCTGGGCAGAAAAGAGCAGCATTTACTGAATGAAGACTCTGCATATATAGACCCCTTTCATCCCCTCAACAAGCCTCTACATGAAGGGGTCTGAGCCTGATTTTCTAAAGAGCTCAAGCAACTTGATCAAGTTCAAATAATAACTATTTGGTAAAGCTGAGATCAAATCCACCCTTGAGAGATTGAAATAAACTTCAGGGGCAGACAGTGCTGTAACAGGGGCCAGGGCCAGGGTAAGGAGAGATTTAAGGAGGAATTCATGCTCAAGGCTGTACGTATGTGAACCTGAGAGAGGGAGAACATCAACCTTAACTTCTGCACCCTGAGTGCCTCACCAGCACGACCCCAGTCCATCCACCCAGCTGTCAGCATTGATTGGTGGGGTGGGCGTGGCAAATGGGCTACCAGCCTAAGGGCCTCCTAGGCACTGGACACTGTACCAGGAGCTTTACGTATGTAAAGGACCACCCACCCTCTCACATGCCTTGGCGTATTTACCTTCACTGTAAATGATTAGATAGAAACAATTGTATGCACCAGAATTCCTCTTCCAGCAAGAAGGCCATATGTTTGCAAAGAAAGCCTTTAATAAGAAGAAAAGGGACAGAGAATGAGCTGGCCTTCTCCCTGGTCCAGAGCTTAGGTGTTTGCCGATACCAAGTCCAAAGGAGAAAAAAGAAATTGCCCTGCCAGCCAGAGGGAGAAGAATGCGACGGTCTCAGGAGGCAGGTGGAGGGGAGATGGAAAGAAGGGGGATCAGGTGGCAGCTTAGAGGCTGAGGGTTCTTGCCCTTTGATGTGACCCCTAACCCCATCCTCAAATGCCACCGAATCGCAAGCATACTTGCTAAAGTTCAGAATGCTTCGTGTGTGTGTGTGTGTGTGTGTGTGTGTGTGTGTGTGAGAGAGAGAGAGAGAGAGAGAGAGAGAGATAGGGCAGTAGGGGTGGAGGGGCAGGCCTCTTACGGGACTCAGTGAAGGTGCTGATTTGATACCTGTGTGATCCCAGGTGAAACAGAGACCCTGCCCACAGTCCCAGGGAAGGCCACCAGATCCTAAGTGCCAGGAACCAGCGAACATTGAAGGAAGAGTTTCAGACTTTGGCAGACCACAGGGTTGGCTGGGGGTCTGAGTCAATATGGCTCTTTAACGGGAAGAGGGGGCCCCCCGGGGACATCTGTCTTATGTACAAATGGAGACAGTGAGGTTCGGAGGGGTGGAGTCAAGTTCTCAGTATCCCACAGCCGGTCAGAGGGTGGGCTCCAGCCTCCGGTGTGTCCGTTTCATAGCTGCATAGACGGCCATCCTCATCTGTGCTGCGAAAAGGGAAGGGGGGAGGGTGGGGCCCAAACCAGGAGGGAGACAGCAGGGCTGGTGGGAGTGGGCCAGCTTATCAAACACCCCCCACCCTGCCCGCCGCACAGGCCAGTGTGTGGCTGCTAAGTTCATAGCAGCTGCCCTGGACAGTTTTCTCCACAGTCGTTTTTTTCAGTGAAGGCAGTGTGTTTTTAGAAGCTGCGTCCCTGACGTGGGTAGAGTCTTAGAGGAAAAAGGAGGCTTGAGGGGTGTCCTTGCCCATCTGCCTCATTTTACCTATCGGGAAATCAAGGCCCAGAGGAGAAAGCCCTGTGACCAGGCAGGAGGCTGGCTTCTGAAAAATGCCAAAGGGATTCTATGGAAGAGAGAGCAGAAAAGCCCTGGCAAATGAAAAGTCTGCTTGATTTTGATAAAATTAATCCTCCCAGGGACCAGGATTTGAAGACCTGATTCAGGGCCTCTGAGGCTGCTCCTTTTGGTGGGTGCTCTTGGGCCCCAGCCAGTCCCCAACACCCTTACTGCTGGCTGAGAAACTTATAGCTGCCCCTTCACCACAGAACTGCCTTCTGGAAGCTGAGGTCCGGGGGGTCGTCAGGCCCTGCTGCTGGGGGAGGGCATCGTGAGCTGGGGGGACTTTCTAAAGCCCACATCTACGACAAGATAGTGCTGGCTTTGAGAAGCCACCAGGCCTGGTGCGAGGTTCTCAAGACTGAGTGCATGTAGACGTCCCCCAAGATTCTGAATTGATAGATCTGGGCTGGGGCCCAGGAATCTGCATTACAAAGCTCCCAGGAATTCCAACTCAGGTGGTTCACAGAACACACTTTGAAGGGCAGTGGTACCCTGCAAACTGGATGGGCTGGGAGGCTGGATAAAGCTAGGTTGACATCCTGGCTCTGCCTCATCACAGCTACATAGCTACATGGCCCTGAGCAAGGGGCTTGGTCCCTTTGTGCTAAATTAAGCATCTACTGCTACTGCTGCTTCTTTCTCCTCCTCCTCCTCCTCCTCCTCCTCCTCCTCTCTTCCTCTTCCCCTTCCCCTTCTCCGCCTCTTCCTCTTCCTCCCCCTCCTCCTTCTTTATCTTTTTGATCCATTGTAAATCCAAATTTATTAAAAGAATTTCTAATACAAAAAGATAAAAGGCTGCTGATTGCGCTTGAGCTTCCTCACCCATCACACGGGAAGTGTTTCGGGAAGTTGAATGAGAATTTTGAAAAAGTACCTGGCACACAGTAGGCACTTCGTAAACATGAACATCCTTCTCCTTCTTGGCCCCTATTTGAAAGGCTGAGTCCCTTCCTGCTGCTCCCACGTAAGGCCCATCCCTGCCGGCACTGGCTACACCACCATTCTCTTGATGGCACTCCCAGCTGTGACAAGCCGCCAGCAGCTGCCTGCCTTTTCATCCTAAGGAATGACTCACCTCTCATTCTGAGGCCGAGGCGGAAGACTGTTCCCTTGCAGCCATTAATAAGCAGCAGCATTTCTAACAATGGCCCGGGCTCTCTTTGTTCAGTTGAAACCTGTCTAGCTCGGCTGCCTTGATGGAACTGGCCTTGGTAATTACTATAATTCTGTGGCTCTGAGTAGCTCAGCTTGAAGACTGTGCCTTTTAATTCCCAGACATGATAAGAGCCACGTGTATTTCTCACACACACACACACGCACATGCACACACACATACACAGTTATTCTTTTTAGCAAATACAGTGTTCCACACACTTGAATTTTCCAGGTAGTCGTGACTTGTCTCAGTAGAGGCTAATCTGAAAAAAAGGTTTCTCTAGAGTGTCCTTGAGTCCCTCATTATTATTTATTCAACTAGGATTTGAGGGGACTTAGAAAAATGCATATCCCCGAAAATCTCAAAGGGACCAAATCAGGACAAAGGGAAAATATTAATAGACAGATAAGAGTAAGTCGGGGTAAGATGAGCAGGTAAAAAACATAGAAAAGGCCCTGTACAGGTTTATAGGACCCCCATCTGGCTCCCACAGACACTGTAAGACAGAAACATAGTTCATTACAGGGTTTGTGGTCCCCAGAAGATCAGAGCCAACCAGTTTCTTAAGAGAAACACAGGTCTATCTCCTGCTGGATGTATTTCTCCCATGTGTCCTCATAAAGGGGAATCTGTGGAATGGGTCAAGTTCCTCTAACACCCCTATGAGATACACAATGGAATTTCTTCTTATTGTGATATCTCTGGAAAATGTCAGCACAGTTGAGTAAAAGCAATTCCACGAGGACTTGGAGCAATAGGGTTTTGACTTACAGTGTTCTTGGGCTCTGACTTGCTCCAACCAGAAAGGAGCAGGAGGCCTGTCACCACTTGCTTCCCTCCTGAGTCCCACGACACACATGATCACCTCTAAGTAATAGCCTTTCTTTTTTTCTAAGATAAGATATGGCCTCAGAATCCTTCCTAAACACAGATTTTCAGGTAGCTACCGGCAACCCAATGAAATTGGCATATGAGATAAAAATTTACTTGTCACTGCTGATCTAGAAGGATGGACATTTGTGTTAACTTCTGTTGGATTCACTGTGTGTGTGTTTGTATGTGTGTATACACACTGTATATACATGCATTCGTACATACACATATTATACACATGTAATACACACACAGACATGTTATGTACACACACATATATTTAGATACTTAGTCTTCTGAGGTCTAATACACACAACTGGATACAGTATTCCGTCCGTCTTAGAAGATACAAGGTCACCATCATGATTGTCAGGTAATGTGTTCAACTCTAAGTCAGTGGGGATTTGCAAGCACTTATGAGGTATATGGAGTTACTTTGCTCTTACTATAAATGGCAGCTGTGTTTGGGGGAGACCTCTGGATGGCTATTAGGAGGTCTACCCTGCTCTTTCCTCCCCCATTGCTGGGCTACCGGCTATCGCTCTGGCGAGTAAGAGGACCCGCCTCCGTCAGTTTCCTCCCACCTTTTGAAACTTCAGATCCCACAACAGAGTAAGATGTGTAGCAGTTAGAACTGTGAAAAGTGGAAGTCCCCAGAAGCTGAACTAAGTCTTGCCTGACTAGGTGTCGGCTTTTGGTACCTCTGTGTGGTCCCAACAGCGATCACTTTGCCCTTCCCTCTGGACTTACGGCTGTATCCTGATTCGGATTGCTTTTTAGATAAACGACACATATCGAGCCTGTCTTAACAATTCCAGGTATTTCTTGCTTTCTGAACTCTTGCTCTGCACACCCAAGCACCAAGGAGATTTAGCTAGTAAGGGGTATTTTATAATACCTTTCTCTTTCCCTGTCTCAGTGGTCTTTCCTCTTCTTCACGTAGAGACTCACTTTAGCTACTGCTACCTAAGAGCCATCACTTGAAGAAATGGGATCTGAGAAGGCAGTTCAAACTCCCCCAAGAACATTCACATAGGCCTACATCCTGTTCCCTGCATCCCAGCCCTGTGAGGCAGGGAACGGCGGTGTTCTGGGGGCCACATATCTGCACCTCGAATTAATCTGAAAACTGCTTGCCTGGCAACACTGTTGCTGAACACTTCCCACCCCAGCTCCGGACTCTATGTCTGTTAATTAGAGAACGTTTTGTTTCAACCAATCAGCCCAGCATCCTTTCCAATCAAAACAGCATTCTGGTCAAGGTACAACACCCATCACCGAAGGGCGAGGTTGCATGTGCAAATCAGGAAGCACAAGCAGCTTTCTGTTTCCCTCTGGATACCCCGGTCGCAGGCAAAGCATCAACCCCCCCCCAACCCCGCCACCCCCCCCCCCCCCCCACACACACACACAGAGTCATCTAGAAGCTCTAAGAGGACTTTTCAGTAGTGGCTCATTGGTTTCAATGCTCTTTCCCTTTCCCATTGGCATAGCCTCTACTGTGAAAGGAGATATGGATGTCTCAGCATTGTGTACCTAGCCAGGTGTCTCTTAAATAAACAAACAGTAAATAGGAGCTTAAATTTTAACTAACAGCCATGAGACAGAGAAAGAGAGAGAGAGAGAAGGAGGGAGGGAGGGGGAGAGAGGGAGGGACAGAGAGAGCGCACACTTATTGCATTGAGCAAACATTTACTGGGAGCCTGTCCCGGGCCAGATCTTCCGCTATACATCCTGAACACAGAGATGAACAAAGGAAGCTTCCTGATCCAAGGAGCTCAAAGTGGGAGAAGGATAAAGACGGGCAAAGTAGAAATTATGTAGAGTGTGGTAAGAGGTAAGACAGAGGAAGCGCGGGGGTCCTGGGAGCATGGCGGTGGGATGGTTGCCTCTTGTTGGGGAGCGAACAAGGAAGGCTCTCTGGAGGAGGTGATGCTTGGTTTGAGTCTGAAAGAATTCCTGGTAGAACAGGATTTTCCTTCTTTTCTTGTACCATTCCTCCCTACCCCTCCTCATTAACAGTGGTGTGTGTGTGCATGTGTGTGTGTGTGTGTGTGTGTGTGTGTGTGTCGTGAGGGCGTGGCCTCTGGGTAAGAGAGTAGAAGGAAACAGGCACCTTATTAGAAGAGTAACATGTTGGGCTTCCTAGGTGGTGCAGTGGTTAAGAATCCGCCTGCCAATGCAGGGGACACAGGTTCGATCCCTGCTCCAGGAAGATCCCACATGCCACGGAGCAACTAAGCCCGTGCGCCATAAAAAAAAAAAAAAGAAAATAAAAAAAAAAGAAGAGTAACATGTTGACGTTGTATTCTGGGGATGATGTCAATGTCAGTAAGAGGAAATGTGGATGCCCCGTTTGTGGAGTGTGCAAGGCAACATGCCTCTGTGACAACACAGCACGATGGACCCTGGGGTGATACCCGGGGGTGCTGCTCCAGGGTGGAGCCAGGGCCCCATAGGGCCTCAGGGGAGGAGAATGACCCAGGAGACTGTGGGGTGGAAAGGAGACAAGGAACCCCTGGAGCTCATACCGAGTAGACTCTTTACAGACTGCAAGTTCAAGGCACCTTGTTTGCCATCCTGTGGGAGGCACGCTCATGGTCAGCGTGGGGGCCGACACACTTCCTCCCCATTTTAAGCCTGTATTTTCAGGGATGGAGCTGGATGTGGAGAAACAATCGGAAGAGGAGGTTTTCCATCCTCCCCACAGCTCTGGTTGCCCAAGTGCACCATGGGTAGCACCTACACTCCCAGCAGGCGTCTGGCCCTGACAGTCTCGTGTTGGCCACGGGAACGTGGGGGTCAAGGGGACTGAGGCAGGCGGACGGGTGGCCAGGGAAGTCGTCTGAGGGAAAATGGCAGGTGGGATGACAGCAGTGGCCGTAGGAATGAAGAGAAAGTACTAGATTCAAGAGAAATGTAGAGGGAAGAGTGGACCAAATACATGCTTGCATAGGTATCTGTGGAGGTGAGGAGATTTCTCCCATGGCCACTTGTGTGGATGGTAGTACCACGAACTGGGTTATAATGAGATAAACATTTCCACGTGTCTGAATCAGTAACAAGCTTCTTAGACTCACTGCGTCACCTTTTCCTAGCCTCTGAGACAACACAGAATAACCAGCTTGCTGGGCCAGCTGCTGTGGGGTCAGCAAGAGACCTTTCCAGCTTCTTCAGCCAATTAGCAAATTCCTTAATGCTTCCACTTTGCACTTCCATAACTCCCAGATCACACGCTTACTGGGCCATGAGATTCTTCAAAGTGTGTCTTTTTGATCAAAAAGATTCAGGCTTCTACCTCTGCTCTTTATTTCCCTGCCTCATTGGGTGGCAAATAATCATTTCCTAGGATGATGGGAAGGGGCTGCCTAGATCTAGATGGTCACATCAATCCAGAACTTCAGTGCCTGGCTTCGGTTAATTTCCATTCCCGGGGCTCCCCAAGAATGAAGATGGGGCGTCTGGGAATTCAGAATCCTTGCAACCCACAAGTGTCCCGCTCAAAGGCAGAACAAATCATATACCTTCCTCATTATTCCTCAATGTACTTCTGTAATAATGTCTCCTACATTCCAAGAAATCCATTGGAACCAAGAAAGCAAGGCAGCAGTGTGCAAAAACCCTTAGACTAGACAGAAAGGATCCAAATCTCTCTCTACCCCATATCAGTCTTTTTGAGCCTCAGTTTTCTTATCCCTAGCCTTGTAAACTGCCTATTAATGGAAACTACAAACAAAGCAAAACATAATGAAAATGTGATTAAGTCTCTGAGCTGGATTGAAAAGTGCCTTCTTTGCAATGATTTCAAGTTGAACAGGGGTGTTTGGGACTGCCTTAGGATGAATTTCATTATCTCTGTTAAATCTGCAGTGGGACCCACCCGAGTCCCTTTAGCAATTTTTATTATCCAATATTAAAGGTAATATGGTTAAAGGAAATACTTTAATCAAAGGTAATATCTCTGAAATTATAAAGCACGGATATGCCTTTCCCCATGACAGCTGTATCTTAGCGCTCAAGATGGTTTACCCCTCCCTTTTTCATCTTATTCAATTTTTCTCCCCTTCTGATTCCACATCCTATCTTAATACTGACTAGAAGATGAGCCTAGATTTCCTCTAACACCTTCCTTTATTTCCCTCTCATCCTCTTTCCAAATTGTCCCTCAATTAATGAAGTGAGGCTTCGAAGGCGACTCTGAGAGTCGGGTTATTTTTCTGAGGCTCCATTAGGCCAAGGAGACAAATGACTCCAGAATATCTCTTATCTAAATCCTTCAAGTGCTGGTGGAGGAATAATAAACCTTGATCACTGAAGTAATGCACAGAGATGATTTTTTTTTAAATCAAAGCAGCATCTGTTAGAACCACTGCTCGCCCTGCTGCTATGGTAAGAATGACTAATGTCGCCAGAAATGCCATCACCACTAATTAGAGGGCACTCTCTGCACAGGACGCCCACCACAAAGTGGAGAAATGGCAGGGGTCACTTTAAAGATATACCTGCCTTTAAAAAAAAAGAAAAAAATTCAATACGTTATAAGAAGGACCCTCTAGGCGTAGGTTAAAAAAAGGCAAACCTCTGCTATAGGTTATTTTGCAAAACTCCTTATTTCTTTCTTTGAAATTTCTACATGTGAACACAATATTAATATATCACTTTACAAACCTCCCTCATATGTATTTTTAATCTTCAGAACAACCTTATGGAGAATGTAGGAATATACCCATTTCACAGATGAGGAGGAGACAAGAACCTTCTGAGTTTCATAGTCAGACAGCAACTGAGCAGCACAGAGTAAACACTGATCTTCTGAACCTAAGCCCCTTGCTCTTTCCTCTGTACCGTGTTGTAGGGGTCGCAGGGATCCTATCCTTCTTGGGGAGGCAGCATTTCCAAAATGCATCTTTGCTCAAGGACAACAGTGAATCCCTATCTCTGGATTCACCAAACCCAAACTGACTTCTGCGTGCAGCATATACTATGGCTGCCCTGCCCGTGGCCCCTCATCCTTACTGATCCCACAGTGATGCCCGCCCATTTCTCCGTCTGAAGGCTTTCTCTCACTGATGCTGCCCGCACAGAAGGCCAGAAGTGCCAGAAGTGCCAGAGCATTAACGTCACCCACCCTCGGAACAGCTTTCAACCAGGGACTGCTAGGAGTTGATGCTTAAATATTCCAATCCCCTCGTCCCTCAGTGGGGATGACTCTGAGGTGGGCATTTCCTGTTACCTCTCAAATCACCCCTCACCCCCCGCCCCCGGGGGTGAACCTCCAATCACTCACAGGTGTTGCTGGCTCCATAGGCACCTTTCCTTTCTGACCTCGCTTTTCCACCTCTCCCACTGGGTGTTCTAGATCCCAAATAAATATCTTGCCCTTGCACCCCTGTCTCAGGGTCTGCTTCTGGCTTATGAGACCCTCCACTGGCTGCATCTCATCTTTTCTACCCCCACCTGCTATTACTTCTCTGTCCGTGTATCCACTCCCAGGGGCTTGGTCTTGCAATTGACAAAGTGATGAAACAACAACAGCATGTTGTCCAGCCTCCGAGCCTTTGCTCATGCAAAGCAGTTTTCACCCCTGCTCTGCACTCTCATCTTCCATACGTCCTTCAAGGTCTTGCTCAAGTCCAGCTCCTCTGAGAGGTTGTCCCTGATGACTCCCACACAGGTCCCTCCCATCTTCTTACTGGGCCTTTTGAGACACTGCCCAACGTTAAACAATGTACTCCTCTGTCGTATATTTTCTCATCCCCTAATCCTTTCATCCATGCCATTTGTTCCAGCCACTAAATAGACTTTAAGTTCCTATGTTGGAACTTGCTCACAGCTAGTGGTGTGCTGGTAAATGTTTAACAAACAATTCTGAAAAAAAAGATGCCTATATCTACATACATACGTTTATTATAAATTTTACTGACATAAAGAATGTGTGGTCTCCAATTTATGTGATAATAAAATATGCAGCACTCTTTATTTTTGAAGTCTGTGTAGTGAATTCGGTCCCAAAGAATGTTTCATTGATTTTTGCCCACCTATAGTGGCCTATCTGTAGCCAACCTGTGGCCACAATTCAATTATAATTTGACAAATTGAGTTGTACCCTAATCTAGTTACTTACCACCCAATTGATTTGTTGTTGTTGATCCTGATTTGGGATTGATCTCTGCTCTACTGCTAAACTATTCTCACCCTGGTGCAAATTTGTACTAATCTTTTGTAACCTCTTTCCAATTGAGCACTAGATATGACACATTTTAAAAGTTTAATCTACATGATCCACATTTTCTCCGTTCCTCTCAAGTTCGAACCATCAGCAAAATGATGACACAAGCCCTGATTTCTGTGGTGTAAATACTCCAACCAGGGCTGATTTTCAAGCTACCCACCTGATGTCCCTGCAGGCAGTTGGGCAGCAATGCACACAGCACATCACTGTGTAGTACTTTCCCCATACAGATAAAATAAATGTAAGTAACCCCAAGAGCCAAAGAGTCAAACATAGTAAGATGATTAAGAAGTGATGAGTTTTAAGTATTTATCACCTTTGTCTACAATAGAATTTTTTAAATTGTAAGTTTATATACTTTAATATTTCATATAATAGTTTCGCTGATTGACCGGCTCACAAAATTCCTGAACATGTAACAATAGGCTCTTGTGAGCAGGTGGGAGCCAGCCCCAGCCACACCACCACGTCTGTTTAGTAACTCAGAGTGTCGAGCATGGTCTGGGCGGCAGTCAGAGCTCTCTGAATACTTGCTGTGTGAGTGAGTGGCTTTAGCTTTCAGAAGGGCGGGTGACCAAAGAGCTTGAGAAAATGAGGTCGCCATCAGACATTTCCTCAGTAAATATTGTCGCTGAACTGCACCAAGCCAGAGCAGGGGAGGGTCTGGTCCCTGGGCTGAGAGTGGGGAGTAGGGTCAAGTAGCGGAAGCCACCCATCACCTTTTGGTTCCTTGCTTATTATAACCAACGATCTTGGCAGTGGATTCCCCTATTTTCTTCTCAACAGAGACACTGGGCTAACCAGAGCTACTGTATGTCTGAGGCTGAGGCTATGTTTCTCCCTGTCAGTTAATAAACTGGCATTCTGGTTTGGACATCGATCTTATTGAGTAGGGCAGGCTGGGGTAGACATTGGCTGGCCATTGCAAACCAGTTCTGGGGTCCTGTCCCATTGGATGACAGTAAATGTGTGCGTGTAATAGTTACAAGCAAAGCTTTGGAGCCAGGCTGTTTGGGTTCAGATGCCCCCAGGAAAGTTATTCAATTTCTCTAAGACTCTGCTTCATCATCTATAACATGGGGATGGTGATTGCACCTTATAATCTTATAAGGACTCAAAGTGAAATTGCACATAAAGCTCTTTGCACAATGTCTTGCAGATAGTATATGCTCAAATAATGTAAAATGATGATAATAATCTTAGTAATAGCCTAACAACTTTGGGAAGTAGTAGTTCCACTAGTATGAATGAGGTTTCTTTAATGCATGACTCCTAAAAGTCCTTAGGATCTCAGAATGCTTATTGTGTTCTTAAGAAGTGATACTGTACTCTCAATTTCCAAAACCACTCGTATTTGCACTTGTGAAATACACCCTGAGATGCCCATGTTTAACTTTTTCTGGAAATCTTTGAAATGTCCCTTCAGGAGAAAAGAGCAGCTGCGGTTCCCTTGCTTTTCATTTTCCTTCCCTTGAAGCAGAATTGTTATTCATGCCTACACCTCAGATACAGGGAATCAAGTGGTGTTTTAGGGACCCGCATTTTTCCTTTGGGAAGAATTCATTTTCCTATGTTTGCAAAGAATATTCCAACTCAGATTGAGTTTCACCTTATTGGTCCTTCTTGGTTTCCAAAAGGTATCAAAAGAGGAATCTCTTAAGTCTGCCCTCTCTAGCAATTGGGTTGTTGACATATTTTGATGTGGTTTCCAGCTGTGTTCTTCCAAAAGCCCACAGGAGCTGCTCTCACGAGGAAAAAGGGAGGGTGAGCTGGAGGCCTGGGCTGATGGGCAGAAGCAGCATGTAGGCATGGACAGATTCAGAGACCCAGTGATGTGGGTTCAAATCCATCTCCTCCACCAAGTAGATGTGCAATCTTAGACAAGACACTGGCTCTTTTTAAGCCTTTGTCTGCTGAACTGCCAAAGCTGGGCTGGTTGTGAGTGGCTTGCATGAGAAAATACAAGTAGAGTGCCCAACACTTAGCAGCCCACAAAGTCTTTACAATTCTTACTGCAGGGAACCAAGGAAAAGAAGTGCAGAAATAGACAATTTCAGAAAGAACTGTCATCATCTAATTAAAAAAAAAAGCCTCTCTAAAAAGAAGTGATTGTCTTATCTTTCATGTCTTACTGTGTGACCTTGGGCAAGTTACTGTACTCCTCTGTGCCTCATTTTCCTTCCTGTGGAATAGCGATAAATAATACCATCTACGTCCTGTGGTTATTGGGAGGATGAAATGAGGCATGGAGAAGATAAAGCGCTTAGGATGGTGCCCAGTTTGTAGTAGATGCTCAAAGTGTGTTTATCATCATTATTATATATTATTATTATCTATTGTTATTATATATCATTATCAACATCCTTTGCTCAGCTCCTCCTGTTTGCCCTTTCTTCTCTCTCGGCTCCACTTTCCTTTTCATCTTTTAAGCCTTAAAAGAGCATCACCATCAGCAGATGAACGCCCATCCTCCTGCAGGTTCTGCAAGTGTTCTTGGCGTTTTCCAAGCTCCAACGGCTCCTATTATCTGGGTCTTCACTTGGCAATTAATCACAGAGAGCCTGGTGATGCCTCTTCTATTATTGTCTGAGCTGTTATCCCAATCTTTCATCGCAACTTTATCCTTTATTACCATTCTCTCTACATACGCACTAAGCAATGATTCCAGGCCCTCATTCTAATCATTGATGGTGAGAATCGTAGCTTTCCATAGACCTAAACTGCCCAGCTCGGGGCAAATGCAGCACTCGACACTACTCAGCACTCTTCCTCGAGGGAGAGAAGAAGAGAGGAGTTAATATGAATGAAGTTTCAGGCCTTGTGCTAGTAAATCCAATGCTGGGAATATCAGCCAAACACAGTGCCTTTAGGAAGAAGCTTAGGGTTTGGTGGGGAATCTGGACAGTAAAAAGACAATGTGTCTCCGTGTTGGAGGCACAGGAGGGATGTGGGCTGGGGTGGGTGTTCAAGTAAGGAGAGCTTAACAGAGGCCTCACGAACCAGGCAGAAGCGGACCCGAGGCCTAGCGCTGCTGAGGGAGGGAGTTACTGCCTGGATATTGATTTTTTAAAAATAGTTATTTATTTTTATTTTTTTAAATTGAAGTATAGTTGATTTGCAATGTTGTGTTAGTTTCAGGTGTACAGCACAGGGGTTCAGTTATACGATGTGTATGTTTACATACATGTGTGTGTATATAAATATAAACATATAAACATAGGGACTTCCCTGGGGGTCCAGTGGTTAAGACTTCCCCTTCCAATGCAGGGGGTGCAGGTTCAGTCCCTGGTTGGGGAGCTAGGATCCCACATGCCTCACAGCCAAAAAACCAAAAGATGAAACAGAAGCAATATTGTTAACAAATTCAATAAAGACTTAAAATATATATATATACATATTTCATATATATAGTCTAGATTCTTTTCCCTTGCAGGGTATCAAAAAATATTGCATAGAGGTCCCTGTGCTATAGAGTAGGTCCTGTGCTATAGAGTAGTTGGTTGAATACTGATTCTTTTATACAGTCTCACAGTAAACATCCTGGAATGTCCTGAGACGGTTTACCCCAGTTGGACTGCGTGAGCTGGGCCAGCTGAAACGGAGCCAGGGTTTCTCCACATAGGAGAACCAGCGAAGGTGAGCTCTGTGCCTGATGGTGCCTGAGAGAATCCACCCTCCAAGCCATATCCTATCATTGGCCAACCCAGGGAGCCTGGCACCAGGAGACGTGCCCAGAAAAGGTAGCTCTGCCCGCTAATGGTGTGCATCTCTTCCCAACTGTGCATTCATGGTGGTGACTCGATACTGGTCCGGATGGAGAGTATTTACAACAGGGAATGGGCAAACGCTACCCATCAGAGCGTTCTTTTCCAAGGCCAGTTATTAAACACTTCCCAGCACACCACTGTGCATACCTCCACTTGGGGAGCTTTCTGTGCTGCCTCTTTTTTTTTTTTTTTATAATTTTTTAAAGTTATTTATTTATTTATTTATTCATTTATTGGCTGCGTTGGGTCTTTGTTGCTGCATTTGGGCTTTCTCTAGTTGCAGAGAGCAGAGGCTACTCTTTGTTGCAGTGTGCGGGCTTCTCATTGCGGTGGCTTCTCTTGTTGTGGAGCATGGGCTCTAGGTGCATGGGCTTCAGTAGCTGCGGCACATGGGCTCATTAGTTGTGGCTCACGGGCTGAGTTGCTCTGCGGCATGTGGGATCTTCCCAGACCAGGGATCGAACCCATGTCCCCTGTATTGGCAGGTGGATTCTTAACCGCTGTGCTACTGGGGAAGCCCTGTGCTGCCTCTTGCAAGACCTACCACTTTCCAGGTCTCTATATCTTATTCCGCTAAAGGAACTTTACATGCATTGGATTGGACTCCTCTTGCACAGCACTTGAAATCTTCCCAGTCCCCTTCATTCTTTAGCTACTACTGCTGGGGCCAGTACCACGCAGGTGTTGACCACCTTCACACAGGTGCACCTGACCGTGCCTTGGGCCCTGCCTGTACCTGGGCGTCAGCCTGTGGTGTCCTTTGCATCCTGAATGCATGCACAGCTTGATGTACTGGGGACCTGGTGCCTGTGGGGCCACCTGGACTAATGGAGAGTGACAGTAAATGACAATGCTTCCTCCTTTGGTTTCCCAGGAAGATGGTTCTGAGATGCATTTCCTGTCACCCCCAGAACTGAGCCCTCTACCTGTGTCTTCTCATGCCATCCATCAACAGCCAATCTGACTAAGACAGGTAGGGAGATGATGGAGAGAGTCAGTGGCTCATCTGAGATCACACACCTTGGTGGTGCAGGAGGTGGGATTTGAACCCACATCATGGGGACAGTGCGTCTTTCCATGTCTGTGTGTTGCCTCTGCCTGTCAAGCCAGTCTTGCCAGCTTACCCTCCCTTTCTTCCTTCTAAGAGTGGCTTGATGGGAACACCTCAGGCTCTGGGAATTATACCGTTGGAAACCACTTATCATAGCAATAGCTGCTTCTGATAACTGTCCTTTCTTCATGTCCTGAATGCTCTCTATCTCTGTTACTTTTCCTCCCTGGGATCATTTCTCATATAAATTCTTGCACCCACGCCTGTATCCCAAGCTCTGCTTAGAAGGGATCTCAGCCTAAGACACCCTCAAAGTCTGCTGGTGTCTGTCCATCATTCACATGACTCTCCTCTTGTGCTAACAGTGATAAGCAGGTAGTGGCCTGGGGATGGAGAACCAGGCCTGGGGATGGAGAACCAGGTCAAGTGTGACTGACCTTCTTGTTGAAGGAAGTCTTGCCTGCTCCCCCCTAGACCTGGTCATGCTTTGCTCCCATGGGAACTGCACTGCGCTGGAGTTGATGGGTTTGCACACCAGACCTCTCTCCCTCTAGACTCTGGAAAAGGAGACAGTGGGACATTATTTTCTTCATCTTACAGCATCCTCTAGCACAGAGTAGGTATCAATAAACTTTTTCAAGAGTGAATGCAGAGAGCATTTCTTTTCCCCAAAAGTTTACTGTTAGCACAACTGGAAAAAGCCATTTGTTCAACACTCACTGTTGATAGAAGATGGGAAAGGACATTCCTGATGGGAGCCAAGGCCATCCAAAAACCACAGCGTGATGGCGAGAAGAAACGCAAACAACAGGCAAGGAAAAGTAAAACATTAACCCTGTAGCAAATAAGTAAACATTAAGCCTGAACCTCCTAAAGTCAATAAAACGCTTGGAATGTCAGTGAGGGAAGCAGTAGCCACGGCTATCGACTAATTTTTATGACTATGTTTCAAAAGGCATGTTTCTCAACACGGTAGGTCTGTGACAAGTTTATAAATACTCCAGGGGAAGTACACACATAGGTGATGAAAGTTATAGCTCCTGAGTCCTATCTGCAGCACGTGGAGGATGATCCCGCCATACAAGAAACCTAAACGGCAGCTAATGATGTAAACACAGGATAACGATGCCGGGAAGCCTGCCTGCCCAGAAACGAGAAGGAAGAAAGTCAGCTTGTGGTTAAATAATAAGACAGCGGAGGACACTGAAAAATGGCAGCCAAGTGGAAACCCGGAGAAGAAAAACAGTACAGAAATGGATCCAAACAGAAAAATGACCACAGCGCGGGTAGCAGGGACTACTCCATATTTGTTCTCAGAAGCATCCTCCAAGGAACAGCTGAGAAACCTCCTGGTCAAATTTTTAAACACAGAAAATAAGGTTAGAGTCTTAGCCAAAAAAAAAAAAAAAAAACCAAACAAACAAACCCAAACAACCAAAAGAACAGTGAGCCTAGCTTCCAGCGTCTCCTTTTAGCTCTTACCTCTTCTGCCTTGATTCTGCCTTTGCTTCTTTTCTTCTTTAAAGACAACGAAGGTCTGCCAACACGTCGATGGCCCCTTGTCTTTTTTTAACCACTGGGAACGTACTTCAAGATTTAGAGCACCTAAACATGCAACTGTCTTACACGTTGCTAAGAAGAGGAAGACAAATAAAGCCCACAACGCTGACGGGGAGGGCGCGGTGTGTAAGGGTCTTTCTCAACCACAGGAGCACTCGAGCAGCGCTGAACTCCGGCCATTTGCCACCAACCTTTCTTTTGCACGTGCCCATTCATGAGCTTGCAACACAAAATTTTCATCATCTCTTTACAGGTCTACCACCAGCTGGTGTGCTCCGTGCACTTTGCTTTTCTGTCCTTCCAGGACCTAGCTCTGGGCTTTGGGAAATAGTAGGTGCTCAATAAATGCAAGCTGGTTTGAAAAACTATCACATGCAACTACATGCAAATTGGAAAAAAAAAATCTTAAATAAAAAAACAAGTCGGGACAGGGGGTTCCCTGGTGGCGCAGTGGTTAAGAATCCACCTGCCAATGCAGGGGACACGGGTTCGAGCCCTAGACCGGGAAGATCCCACATGCCTCAGAGCAACTAAGCCCGTGCGCCACAACTACTGAGCCTGAGCTTTAGAGCCTGTGAGCCACAACTACTGAAGCCCGTGTGCCTAGAGCCTGTGCTCCACAATGAGAGAAGCCACCACAATGAGAAGCCCACGCACCACAACAAAGAGTAGCCCCTGCTCTCCGCAACTAGAGAAAGCCTGCGCGCAGCAACAAAGACTCTCAACTCAGTCCCAATAAATACATAAGTAAATTTATTAAAAAAAAAAAGTCAAAGAAGGAATTCATAGGCAGCCTAAACACTATTGGAAGCAACTTTTGTATTAGAAAGAAAAGAAGGATTGAGCAAAGTCTCTCTAGGGGATTTAGGGAGTGTTATGAACTGAATGTCTGTGTTCCTGCAAAATTCCTATATTAAAGCCCTAACCCCTCAATAGTCCAAAGCAAACACTTCTTCCATTTTACTGTGGTCCCACGTCCCTCCTTAAACAAGCATCATAACATACTCCTAACGTGCTCACATGGGCTCAGGAGTCAATCTGGGCTACTTATAAGAGTCAGGGGTGGAGGAGGAGACGATGTATAGGACTAAAGCTGGGAATGGGACATTAAGACAGCAGCAGTAGTTTTGTCTAGGGTGGCACAATTATGGCTGATCTTTATTCTTTTTTTTTTCTGTTTTCTAAATTTATATTGTGGTCATATGATGTTTATATCCTTTATTCTTTTAATTGAGAGAAAAAAATATGCTAGGGAAAAAGGCGAAACAAACACATAAGCACAGCGTACACACAAACACACACATATATACAAAGACACACACCTATACACACCTACACACAAAGACACACATATTCACAAGCACACAAACACACATACTCACAAACACACGTGAGCTCCAGAATAAGCAACCTTGCTTGGATTCCTGGTTCTACTACCTTGTACAAATTACCTTGTTCAGTCCCTCTTTTAAAAATCTGTATAATGGGCATAAGAGCTAACCTGCCTGTCTCTGTGCGTTTTCTGTGGGGCTTGATTCCCACATGGCAAGTAAAATGCTGAGCAGAGGCTGGGTGGGTGCAGCCTCTGAATCGTCACCTCTACACTTCCCAGCACAGCCTTGGGTACAGTGACTTGGATGGTAAAGATGATCATTTGAAACATGTCCACTTGCCAAGAATAAAAGTACAGTGCAATTAGCCCAACTAGCTCATACTTTGTAGCCACTGGGGCAGGCAGAGAGGGAGGGGGTGAGACTCAAGTACTGGCCTGGGCATTGAGGGCGTTTCTGTTGCCTCTTAAATCTCATGTCTTGGAGGAGGGTCAGCTCTCCTCGCCTGAGCGACACCCACCCCAGAGGCTGAGGTGAGCATCACGTGGCTGTCAGCTGACTCACCACGGCCCCATCCCCACCCAAGTGCTGTTTGACAGTGCTTGTGAGTGTGCCAGGGAGTGATGAAAATGAGGCATGTCTGGGAAGAGACGGGGAAAGGAAGAAACAAAGGAAAGTTATATGAAGCACCCGCTCCGAGGCATTTGTACACAGCACGTGGTTTACAGCTGACACGTGGTTGCCCCAGACTTTAACATGGAAGGAAGAGTGAGGGCCATCAACCCCATCTTACAAGGCAGAAAACGAAGGCTTGGGATTCAGAGTCACCTGTCTGCACTCATAGAAGTTAGGGACGGATGCACCAGGGTTTCAAAAACCAGTCTTCCCTCCTGACCCAGAATGCCTCCAATCAGGGAGCTGGGGCAAGCGGGGTGTAGGGCCTGGAACAGTCATCCCCATTCCCCAAGGGGCTGAGACTCGGTTATGAGCTCAGCTTTAGGAGAGAGCCAGCCCAAGAGTTGAGGTTTGTCTCCACCCCTCTCTGAGCCTCAGTTAGCCCTCTCTCTGAGCCTCAGTCTCCCCATCTGTAAAATGGGGAAATAATGGCTCCTTACAGGACGGCTGTGAATCTAGAGGAGCCAGTGCCGGTGATGTGCTCAGGACAGCACCTGGCTCAGTGTAAATGGCAACCTGCAGCTGCCACTGCTACTTTGTCACTTGTCCAGGACTCGCAGCTGCTCACTCAGAGTTTATTAAATGACTAACCAGAGCACGGCACTTTGCTGGCAGTGCCTCCCCAGACAAGCTGACGGTTTACAGAAATCCGAGACGAGCTGGGCGGGGGCTCAGAGGATCCAAACAGCAGCATGTGTTTATCCTTTGTGCTGCTCTGAGCTTCTGTTCCAGGAAGCAGCTCCCACTGATGCCTTAGGGAAGGAAGGAAAGCATAAGGCAAGGGCCCCAGTTAGCCTGCCTGCCTGCATCCCTCAGGGGCAAATGGGGGTGGGAATAAGCCCTGGGGTGTTCACCTGCCGGGAGGGAGAGAACGACAGGGCCCCACCCATCCCACCCCTCGGAGCGATGACAGAGGCTGGCTTTTACCATGGGCCCAGCTGTGCCTCCCACACAGTGCCCCTGACATTCTCACAATGACCCCATAGAGGGGGCACTGCCGTTATCCCATCTCACAGACAGAGAAAGCGAGGCCTTGAGAAGAAGCCAAGTACCTTTCCCAAGGGCTCACACTGTAACTGGAGGAGCCGAATGATCGCGGAGCCTGTCCTTTGAAGCCTTATGTGAAATTTTGTCCCTGTAGCCCCTCATAGCTCATGAAATGTTTTCCCTTTTGATCTTATCCAAGTTGCCATTTGTTACGGGTTAAATTGTGTCCCGTGCTCTCCCACCCCCTGCAAATTCATATGCTTAAGTCCTAACCCTCAGAAGCTCAGGGCGTGGCCTTGCTTGGAAACAGGGTTGTTGAAGATGAAATTATTTTAGTTCACACTGGAGCAGGGTAGGCCTTCATCCAATATGACTGATGTCCTTAGAAGAAGGGAAAATTTGTAGACAGACAGACAGACACACATACACACACACACACACACACACACAACACCAGGTGAAAATGAAGGCAGAGAGAGACAGTGATGAGTGAAGAATCAGCGAAGACAGCCTGCAAACCACTAGAGGCCGGGGGAGAGGCCTGGGGCAGATTCTCCCTAACAACCCTCAGAAGGAACTACCCTGTTGACACCTTGATTTCTGACTTCTGGCCTCCAGAGCTGGGAGACAATGCATGTCTGTTGTTTGAAGCCATTCAGTTTGGGATACTTTGTTACGCCAGCCCTAGAAACAAACACACAACTGTTCTGGGAAACAGGGTCATTTGCTCCTATTTCATAGGCGAGGAAAAGAAGACTCAGAGAAATGAAGTGTTATAGGCCAAACAGCCAAGAAGTGGGAAGGTTAAGAAACGCACGGTGTTTCCTGTTCCAAAGCTTATCCCATCTGATTGGAGCTGCTCTCGCCTATTATAACGTGCCTCATATTGGCAGAGTGCCTTACGGTTTATGAGGGTTCAACACATATGGGCTCAACTGATGGCACAATAACCATAAACTCCTTTACCATAACAGGGAATGTGGTAGTATTCCATTTTTAAGGGAAGAAAGGGGTGCTCAGGAAGAAGGATGGATTCCAGAAGGTGAAAGTGAAGGCAACATCCACAGTGTGTCTACCTGGAGGGATATGACCTTTATTCACGCATTCTCTGATTTAAATGTATGTTCTCCTATTCAGATGGTCTTGGTCTGCAGAATAGTTATTTATCCCTCTTCTCTGGTCTAGCAGATAGGCCAGAATCTGTGAGGTACACATCAGGACAGATGCCTCGGAAAATATTTGAAAACAGTCCTTCTGATGCCACCTTGCAAATAAGACATATAAAGTGATTCCTCTACTGCCTAGGAAGGCAAACAGAAGCAAACAGACACGTCCATGTCTGGCCTTTGGAAGTAGCACAGTCTCATCTGGGTCTTGTGAAAAACACAGCCAAGAGCAGCCTGCACTGACTCTGTCCCTGGCTCACAAGGAAATCCAGCTTTGTGACGTGTTTTCAGCCAAATGACAAGCGTGAAGGTGAGAGCGATCATTTCTTCATAACAGACATGTATTCAGAGCTGAGCTCCCAGCCCTCTTAACAAGGAGCAGCGAGCTCTGAGTAAACCTAATCCTGAAGCCTGCCGTGGTCTCTGGTGGAGGTGGCTTTGTCTGGTTAGGGCCTGGAGGGCAGGGGCTGCACCAGGCTGCTGGATGTGCCTGCCCTAGGCCCCGGGAACCTTCTGCCTGGAGCATCCTGTGTTCTCCTTGCTTGGTACCGTGCCTACGAGTCCCCCAAAGAACTCAGCTCTGTGGGGGACAGACTTGCAGTGTGCTGTAAGAGCAGTTTGCCAGCTCTTACTACCCATTCAACTTTGGATTCAGCCCCTTTAAATTCCTCCAAACTGATGGAAGGTACCATTAATTTCTCCATGAACATGTCAGTGAGGGCAGCAAACCCTTGGGACCTGAAAGCAGGGGTTCCTAACCGGGGGTTGGGGTCACAGCAAGATTGGGGGACGTCGGGGATGTTTTGGCAGAGGAGTCAACACCGTCCCTAAGTCTTAGCAGGTGGGCAGGAATTCCGCAGGAGGACAAGGACCAGTGAAGGGCATGAAGGTGGAGATAAGAGGACAGACAGGGACTTCCCTGGGGGCACAGTGGTTAAGAATCCACCTGCCAATGCAGGGGACATGGGTCCAATCCCTGGTCCAGCAAGACCCCACAGTGTTGGAGCAACTCAGCCCGTGCGCCACAACTACTGAGCCTGCACTCTAGAGCCTGCAAGCCACAACTACTGAGCCCATGTGCCACAACTACTGAAGCCCACATGCCTAGAGCCTGTGCTCCACAGCAAGAGCAGCCACCACAATGAGAAGCCTGCGCACCACAACAAAGAGTAGCCCCCAATTGCCACAACTAGAGAAAGCCCACGCACAGCAATGAAGACGTAACGCAGCCAAAAAAAAAAAAAAAAGCACGAATAAAGGCAAGGAGGCAACAGAGACTCAGGTCTCTGAAGAACCACAATGGTCCAGGGAGGCCACAGTGATGGGCATAGTGGGCAACGGGCAGGGGTCTACCTACCCCACCTCCTCCCAAGGCCGGCCTTCCTGGCCTCCCCGTCACTCTATGTCTGCCTGAGGCATGTTTTTTTGAGGCTTGGATGCTCCAACCTCCGTCTCTCTCCAGCTTCCAGGCCTTTCCCCGGGATGTGGGTCACCCCCCCATCCAGCGTCCCTCCTCCAGGGCTCACTTCCTGCTTGTGTGATGGTCTGGCTGCTCCTTGTTGAACGGGATGGCTTATTAATTTCCAGTCGCTGCTGTGGCACATTTCCACAAACGTGGTAGCTTAACACAACATGAATGTCCTCTTCTACAGTTCTGCAGGTCAGAAGCTTGAAATGGGCCTATCTCCCTTAAAATCAAGGTGTCCTCAAGACTGGTTCCTTCTGGAGGCGCCTGCTTCCTGGTCCCTTCCGGCTTCTAGAGACCACCTGCCTTCCTTGGCCTGTGACCCTGCATCACATGGGCCTCCCCCACCCCCTCCCACTGCTTCCTTTGTCACATCTCCTCTGACTCCGGCTCTCCTGACTCCCTTGTAAGGACTTCTATGATTACATCAGTCCCACCCAAATACTCCGGGGTAATCTCCTCACCTTTAAAACCCTGGACTTAATCACATTTGCAAGATCTCTTTTGCTATATGAGGTAACACATTTGAAGACTTTGGGGGTTAGGATGTGGACATCTTGCGGGGGCTGTTGTCCAGCACCATGCATGACTATGCTGGCCCAGAGCTGTGACTCAGCGTGCTTGATCTGTTGCATAGTTAGAGCAGGGTGAGGGCAGGTGCACGGCAGCCTTGGGGGGCCTGACTGAGCTGCAGAAAACACACATGAGCAGGGCATGCTGGGAGAATGTGCATGGAAATTGGGAATGTGTGCATGGGCGGGGGGTGATTATGTTGAAAGGGGGACACGCGGCAAAAAGAAAAAGAAAGTTAGGTGCTTAAAGCAAACACAGCAGTTACTTCTGCAGCCTCAGTTTTCTTATCTAAAACCTGGGAGGATGGACCAGGATGAATGTATGGTTTTATAAGGCCCTGCAGCTAGAATATGAGTAAGGACTGAGGCCAAGGATCTGACTTCCCAAGCTGTACCTCTTTCCCATCTCCTGTGTTCCCTTATCCCAACCTTAAATAGCCCTTCTCTTCCTCTGTCCTTCTGTGTGTGTGTATAATTTATTGAGATACAATTTGCATACCATACAATTCACTCATTTAAAGTGTACAGTACAATGGTTTCTAGTATATTCACAGAGTTTACAACTGTCATTAATTTTAGAACATTTTTATGTCTCTAAACAGAAATGCCCCTCCAGCCCTAGGCAACCCCTAACGTGCTTTCTAAACAGCCCTTCCTTGGACCCGGCTCCTCCTGGCTATTTGCCAGCCCTTTGTTCTGCTCAATGCCAAATGGGAGGCTTATGCTGGCTGTCAGCCTGTCCTACCCACTCATTCTCTTCCTGACCCTCTGCCTTCAGACTTCTGCCCTCATCATTCTATGGAAAGGATTTCTGAAAGGTCAACAGTGACCCCAGGGCCAAGTTCAAAGGCTTTTCTGCTCTGTACGCCCTGACTCGTTAGCAGCCCTGACACAAACGACCTGTCCCATGGTCACGGTGGTCCCTCTACCACTGCCTTGTCTGGGGACAGCTTCACCATGCGCCAGCTGTGTGAGCTTGGGAAGCTGACTTCATTTACATCCACTTTCCTTATCTGTATTGCAGGAATAGTAACAGAATACATCCTTCGGGGTTACTGTGGAGATTAAATGAGTTAATTCATGGTTCGTGCTTGCTTGGAGAACTGCTGACCACATACAAATATGCCTCACTAAGTGTTTACTAATATGGTTATTTTGCTCCTTCTTTTGTTCAACTGAGTTTATTCATAACCATTTTTTTTCAATAACTTCTATGCATCAGACTTCCCTGGGGTTCAAATTTCCATTAAATTCAATTATAAGCAGAGACTTTGGGCAACTATAACTTCCCCAAAGCCTCACTTTTGTGACCTGTAAGATGGGGATAATGGTAGCTGGGTCCTAGGGTTGTTGGAGAATTTAAATAAGTTAATACACACAAAACACTTAGAACAATGCCTGGCACATAGCAAATCCTCTAGAAATGTCAGTAGCAGCAGTAGTTGTAATTTCCAGCCTTCATCTCTCACAGCCATGTGATGGTGGGTTTGACTTGCGGGCTCTACCATCCCCTTAAACCAAACTCACGTCCGAGCCCATCAATTTTTTCACAGCAGCTTCTATCACGTCTAACTCAAATCATACTGTTGGCACCCCCAGTCCTGGTTTCCCAGCCTGAAAGACCATTGGTCATCTTGTTTCTCCTTTGTCCTTTCTATCCAGTTTTCCTCCTTCCCAGTGACTCAGATTCCCTCATTCTCTCCCATTCACTTCCCCCACTTTCGTCTGGGGCTTGCCTCCTCAGGCCTGAAAATCTGCATGACCTCCTGCCTGCCCCAAGTCCACCCTCCAAACCAAAGCACCCGTGATAAAAAATACATCGCCCATTTCTGGATGATGCTTCTAAGTACTCTCTCTCCCGCCAACTCTGCTTCTGAAGGAGCTTCTAAATCTTTAAAAAGGGTCTCCACCAGCCAGTTGCCATCTGCTGTAATTAAGTGGGACTTGCCACGGTTTCTCCTTCAATCTTTGCCTCTTTGGGTTTGTGCATCTGTTTCCCGTGCTTGCTTTCATCCTTTCTTACCCTCCCACTCTGGTACTGGAGTTGAAGCCTGGGGCTTCTTTAAGACCCACAATCACACCCCCACCCATCCTTGTCTTTTGAGTCATCCCACCCTCCCTGTTGCTGGTTCAACAGTAATCTCCCTTTTATCCAGTCCACGTCTTGCTCTGTGTCAGATAAGGGTCCCTTATCAAGCTCAGCATCACATTATTTTTCCTTCATTTACTCTTTTAGGCAGACCCATCTCTGTATAGGTTTTATGATGTCATAGAATGAAAGACACATTATAATTAAGCCACAACTATTAACATGAAAGAAAAAATGCAGGGGACACATAATGAGGGATTGGAGCACTTAAATAAGTGACTGCATTTGGGCAGTGAACTTCACTACAGCCAAGGCAAAGAGAAATATACAAGGAAGGGCATAATTAACATAATTTACTAAAGGTAATCATGCCAGATTGCTGGGGGGAGACAAATGTTTTTCCTACCTTCAAACAGAAGGATGACGTCCTCTCATAGAGCAGCTCCAGGAGAATTTCTGCAGTGACGGGAATGTTCTTCCACCTCTGCATGGTCCAGTATGGCAGCCACTAGCCACATGCAGCTACTGACCACTTGGAATGTGGCTAGTATACCCAAGGAGCTAAGTTTTTAATTTGACTTAATCAAATTAAATTTGAATAACCACATGTGGCTAATGGTATCATAATTGGAGAGTGTAATCACAGACTTTTATGTAAATTATGTTGTAAAATATCTTTAATAGAATATTTTTAAATTGCCAAGATCTCCCTGAAACCCTGTATCTGGGCTGCCATAACAAAATACCACAGACTGGGAGGCTCAAATAACAGAAATTGATTTTCTCACAATCCTGGAGGCTAGACATTCAAGATCAAGGTGTTGGTGAGGTTGGTTTCATTTGGGGGCTCTCTCCTGGGCCATCTTTTCACCGTGTCCTCACATGGTCTTTATGCAAACATCCCCAGTGTCTCTCTTTGTCCTTATCCCGCTTCTTATAAGGACACCAGTCAGATTAGATTAGGGTTACTCAAAGGCTTCATTTTAATTACCTCTTTAAAGGCCCTGTCTCCAAATACACACATATTCTGTGGTGCTGGGGGTTGCGGCTTTAACATATAAATTTGAGGGAAGATACAATGCAGCTCATAACAGAGCCCTCTGTGCACAATTAAACAGCAGATAGATAAAGCCATTTTTGATCAGAGGCCACGGCTGTATAGTCTAGGTGTGTATCTTTCTAGCACCATACTTGGGACTAGGATGGGTTTCCAGGAATTGGGAAATCAAAGAGTGTCATGTTCCTTAGGCCACAGTCTCTAATAGCAATCCCCTCACCCAGAATGTCAACCCACTCTCCTCTGCCTAGAAGCCAAGATTTGACTCCATTGACAGAACCAGCCCTATTGCCTCTCCTCCTTTGTTCCTGCTCCACTGCTTTGTTCAGATCTCTCAACCCCATGTATCCCATACTCACCTCTGCTTCTGTGATTTTGTTCACACTGTCCCTTCTGCTGGTAATACCTTTTTTTTTTTTAACTCCAACATCATCCTAAGAATTTATATCTTGCTAATCTCAACCAAGACCTACCTCAGTCTCAAAACCATCTCCGAACATTCATTCTTCCTTAACATCTTTCTCTCTTGTTTTCAAATTCAGTCGCACTTGAAACCGACACCCCACAACCGAAAACAAAGTTTTTCTCTAATTGTTTCATAGGTCTTAGTATTGTCTCCAAAATGAAGTCATAAATGCAGGGGTCAGGGAACAAGTGCCCTATCCCTTCTGTAGACTTGACATCCTAACACAGTACAAGCACATAGTAGGTGCTCAGTAATGTCTCTGCTGCTTGGTTGACAGATATAAGTATTTCTTGCCCCTTTTCCACCCGTGAGCTGTTTTTCTAACTTTACATACAGCTGCACATTTAGTATCTGCAGCCGAACCTGAGGCTGTAGTGTATCACTCACTCTGTGTATTACATTTACAATAAAGTCAAAGATAGATGGCTAAACAGAAGCCCTAATCATCTCTGATGTTATTAAATCTTCTAGCTGGAGTTCTCAGAGAGCCCAAGGATATTTTCTCTTAATCCCCACGGGCTTTCTATTCCATAGATGAAGTGAGAGAGCTGGTCTGAGAAGCAATTCTGTGAAATCATTTACCAAAGGGGAGGGGGGGAACTGTTACAGTCCTCCTTCGGAGGTTTGCAAATAATAAGCATGCGCTCTCCTCCTCAAGCCCAGGAGAGCTGTGTGGGCTTGATAAATAGCCAAGCGTGGCCCAACGGCAGCTCTAAAAAGATGTCTGTAAATATTGCAGAGGAGAACCATCAGAAAGTTGCTGGGTGTTACTGAGTGGCTGTGGCTGCTTTTGTTGGCCAACAGGGCAGCAGCCATCTTTCTCCCCTTCATGAATGACTAGCCTGCTATAAGGACCTTTGTATAAGGACCAAAGGAAAAAAAAATTCCTTTGTTTTCCTGGTGACTGTCTTAACCGATATGGCTTCTCCCCATCCCACCTAGGGAACATTTGACAATGTCTGGAAACATTTTTTATTGTCATGGCTGGCAGTGGGGGTGCTACTGGCACCTATTGGGCAGAGACCAGAGAGGCTGCTAAACCTCTATCTTCCCTTGCCGCTTTTTAAAAAAATAAATTTATTTATTTATTTACTTCTTGGCTGCACTGGGTCTTCATTGCTGCACACAGGCTTTCTCTAGTTGCAAGGAGCAGGGGCTACTCTTCGTTGTGGTGCGAGGGCTTCTCATTGCAGTGGCTTCTCTTGCTGTGGAGCACAGTCTATGGGCGTGGACTTCAGTAGTTGTGGCATGTGGGCTCAATAGTTGTGGCTCATGGACTCTAGAGCGCAGGCTCAGTAGTTGTGGCACACGGGCTTAGTTACTCCAAGGCAGGTGGGATCTTCCGGCACCAGGGCTCAAACCCATGTTCTCTGCCTTGGCAGGCGGATTCTTAACCACTGCATCACCAGGGAAGTCCCTGTCCCTTTGCTTTTAAGGGTCTCTCTGCTTTACATGCTTTTCTTCCAGTTTGTTTTCCTCTTTCATGTCCCAGCTCAAACGACACCTAGCCTTCCTTCTGCAAAGCCACTCTACAGCAAGCATTCTCAGTAGGAGCAAGGCCAGCCCCAAAGGGCTAGATTTTTAAAAATCTTACTCTTTTAATGTATATAAAGCACAAATATACTTACAGAACATAGATAGATGATAGATAGGTAGGTAGATAGATGGTGTATCTGTGGTACTAAAATTTCATAGAGGATGTTGATTAAGAAAAAAAGTCTAAAAAAGCTCCTTATGGGGCAATAATGAAAAATAGATCGGAAGACATTGCTTTGTGGAAACTGTCTCCCCCCTCCACTTATTCACCAACATATTATATTTGGCCTAATTTAGCTCCCTCCAAGAACTTCTTTTTTTTTAATTTTTATTTTATTTTATTTTTGGCTGTGTTGGGTCTTCATTGCTGTGCACAGGCTTTCTCTAGTTGTGGTGAGCAGGGGGCTACTCTATGTCATGGTGTGCAGGCTTCTCATTGTGGTGGCTTCTCTTGTTGTGGAGCATGGGCTCTAGACACGTGGGCTTCAGTAGTTGTGGCACATGGCCTCAGTAGCTGTGGCTCACAGGCTCTAGAGCACAGGCTCAGTAGTTGTGGCTCACGGGCTTAGTTGCTCTGCGGCAAGTGGGATCTTCCCAGATGAGGGCTCGAATCCATGTCCCCTGCATTGGCAGGTGGATTCTTAACTGCTGGGCCACCAGGGAAGCCAAGAACTTATTTCAATTGGAGAATACCCTACTTGTTTTTGTTCTCTTGAGTATTGTCTGCCTCTCCCAACCCCTCCAAAAGTAAGCTCTTCAAAACCCAGGGATCTTGGCCATCTGTTTGCCACTGTACCCCCAACACCTGCACCTGGCTTTAGTTATTCAGTCCATATTTGGTGATTCAGTGCATTGTAACCAAGGAATGATTTCCAGTACTAGACTAAGGACACACTGGGCCAACCTCTCTTCAATTTCAAGCGTCACTTAAATGCTGCCAGATTTGTTGGGTCCCTTCTGGGGCACTGAGTTTGAGTCCCCTTCTTTGCTCCATGATCAAGTTAATCTCTTAACCCTGGTCTCCACTAGTCCTAGTTTTCTCTCCTCCCTGACCTCTGAGACCCGGCTGCCCTGCAGTCCAGCCCTTCTCTATCCCACTGACATGCTCTAGTGAATAACATATGGGTGTCTGATCCATTAAAATAAAAACATCTTCAAGGAAAGTATAACAGGTTAACCACCTTAGAAATTTACACAGCAGAAGGAATGTATGATTCTCTGATTTGACTTAGTAACATATTGAATTACAGTGAGCATCTGCAGTAGAAAAAAGCTTGGAAGGAAGCAAACCAAAATATTAACAAAGTTATCCATCTCTGGAATGTGGACTTGCAGTTTATTTTCTCCTTATGCTTTTGGCTAATTTAGGAGTTTCCTATAAAAAGCATGTATTTCTTTTACCATAAGAAACAATGAGTTTTGGTGGTCGGGTTTTTAGCGTATCATCCATGATTTTGCAGTATCAGGGAGGCACATATAGGCCTGACCCACGGATCCAGGACCAGGCCTATTTGATTACATGGTGACTCCCACAAAGCTTTTTGGGGAGAGAGGGATTTCTGTGCTTAGGAAAGCCATTGGATTTTGGCCAACCTAGTCCATTAGGCAAATAGCACCAGCTTTCTTGCCAGGATGACAGCTACTGTCTGTTCCACAGAATTTTATATTTTTTAGATTTTTCAAAGCTGTCTGTAACTCCCCAAAGTACAAAAACATACTTGTACTGTAAGATACTCACCCATGCAAAAGGCAAAAACCAACCAAACAAACAAAAAACACATTCCCACATCTTTCACAATATTTCTCAGGGGCTTCATGGCTCCCGGAAGCCAAGGTCATGACATCCTGACCCAGGAAGATTTCTTGGTGAAATGCCTCTCGAAAACTAGACCACATTTCTTCATTTTCTCCTCACGGGCAGCTACCATGACTGGCTTCCCAAATGTCCAAAACTTCCCTTGTCCTGAAGAATTTTCTGGATGCTGCCTCTTCCTCGCACATCTCCCCTGAACCAATACAGTCAGTTCAGTATCCTTAAAGGTGACATGAGAGGCTCTTAATTTTTTTTTTGGGGGGGTGGTCATCAAGGAATGCTTTCAAATACTAGAACTTTTGGCAGATCAGTTAACAACAAGACTCAGTCAAACACTAGATCCAACAATTCAGTAATAATTACAGTGCCCAGGGTGACAGCTAACAATGTCGGGAAGGGCTCCAAGCATCCGGGCTTGGCACACAAATCATTTCAGCTCTGAACCACTGTCTGCCCTGACCTTGATCTCACATACCCCCCTGGTGAGGAAATAATTGACACTGCGTAATGTATACACTCTCTTGTAACCAAGGTGAATCGTACACACTCATCAAAATTTGGTGACCTACCAGGAAGGGTTCATGGCACAAATGGCATGTTGACACATGTGGTTTGAGAACCTCTAGGAAACAAAGTATTTCTTACATCCGAAGCACTCTATACTATAGGACAATGACTTTTAGGACCTTCATTTAAAACAAACAAACCTGGAGAAAAATCACTTAATAAAAGATCAGATCTGGCTGACCAAACCTGCCGAGACTAAAAAGAAAGAGAGTATCTGCTGGGAAAATATCATCCTTACCTCCTCCAGGGCCCACAGGGAGTCCACCACAGGCTTGACCTTTTTCTGGTTGTAGAGCCCAATGAGTTTGTCCACCACGCCTCGAATGAGGCCAGCACGGCCCTGCTTGAAGAGCAGGTTTAGAAGGGAAAACCCGGCGATGACTTTGTTCTCTTCGAATAGCTTGATGGGGTTCACCTTCTCCACCTGCCACCACTGGAAAGAGAGAAGGTGTGGGTTACAGGGAATCAATGCCGGGGCACGTGTGCAGCATTGCAGGGAGACGGTGGGGCTGCATGTGGGTGGATTCCAGCTGGCCAAGCGGTAGTTCTTGCTGGTGTATTTCTGTCGGCGCCTCTTTGGCTGGGCACTGCTGTGACTGCACAGTGATGCTTCTGAGAAGAGCTCAGGATCTAGGCGGGAGAGACCCCTTTACAAAAACAATTCCTAGACCACGTGTGATCGGAATGTTAAGCCACACGGTTTGGACCATCAGATCTGGAGTTGAATCCTGGCTCTACAACTCGCTCCCTGTTATCCTCTGTGCTTCTTTTTTCTCACCGACATACAGTGGCAGGATATTGCCTCTGAGGTTTCCTGGGAGAAGTTAGCATAAAGCTCTTGGCTTCGTGGATGGTGGTGGTGGTGATGGGGCTGGTGAAGGGAGCAGCAGGGCAGAGAAGTTTACCAAGCATGATGGGCACGTGGTGGAGGTGATGCCTCTGCTGGCGGGAGCAGCTTTCCTGGGAGGAAGAGCAGCAAGGCTGGAGAGGTGGGTCGGGATGCATTAGGTAGAGAAGAGGAAGGAAGTGAGGGAGAGGAAGAAGGAACAGCATGACGGAGCAATGAAGCCACAGTGTTGGAACTACATTGGTGGTTCTCAACTGGGGGCAGCTTTAACCCATGGGACATTTAATAATGTTTGGGGATGTTTTTTGTTGTGATAACTCACGGGCGGAGTCAACTGGCGTCTAGTGGGAAGAAGCCAGGTGTGCTGCTAACCATCCTACCATACGCAGGACGGGTCCTCGAAACACGGTTATCCCGCCCCAAGTGCCACTAGCCCTGAAGTCCTAAGTGGGAACCCACGCCTGGCACATATGGCTGCCTTATTTCCTGTCTCTCATCTCCCACTTCAGACATGAAAATAAGTAGATAACCCATTAGCAAGCTACAGAAGTGAGCGCCAACTGCTTTGTTCTGATTTAATTGTGTTTCCTTTGGTGCTGGCTAGAATTTAGAAGTCCGAAGGTCTAGCTTCTAAGGGTTCTAAGAGATCAAAATGGTTAATAGTTTGATATAGATGGCAGAGAGGAGTGTGAAGGACACTTAGGAACATGTATAGTAGTTATGTTATTGGTGTGTTTCCTCTACATCCTACCTCCTTCCAGGATAGAGGAAGCTCAAAAAAGTAAAATATCTTGATTTTTTTTTTAAGTAGGGAAATCAGATTGTTGGAAAAGAAGTGCAAGAAAGACAGGTTGTAAACAGGGATAAGGGTCATGGACAACATATTTTACCAAAATACACTCCCCGGGGGCCTGGGGGCCAGCTCTAGGAGAAACATGTTATTTGGCAACGGGCTGCCTGACACAAAAGCAAAGGTAGACAAAAGATTAGTAACTCGACTCACAACACATCTGCTGTGCTTCCACAAGTGTTTGTGACACGAATGCTTGCTGAAGCTGCAATTGCTACCCAGTTGTGGTTAAGAGAGTTCTAGAGCCTAATGCCTGGTTTTGAATTTCCAGTTCTGTCACTTACCAGCTGTGCAACTTTCAGCAAATCACTTAACCTCTCTGTGTTCAGTGTCCCTACTGTACCTCATGGGGTCGTCATGGGGAGTACATGTGTTGATACATACAAAGGACTTAGCTCAGTGTCTGGCACATCGTTCGTGCTCTGTAAGTATGAACTATTTTTATCACCTTAGATTGGAGAGATATTTTGGATGGAATGAGTAAGATCTCTGGGTTTGGAGTCACACTTCTCTCGAAATGTGGGTTTCATTTGCAATTATCATCATTGTTATGATCTAAAAGCAAATGGTGGGAATTCCCTGAATGTCCGGTAGTTAGGAACCCACGCTTTCGCTGGGGAGGGTCCAGGTTCAATCCCTGGTCGGGGAACTAAGATCCCACAAGGGGGAACATCATTAAGACAGCTGAGTGAGAAATTCCTGTGTGATTCCAAATATGCTTCTAATCTCTAGATTTTCTCCAGTGTATAGAAGAAAATGCCTTTCTAGAACCTTTCAGAACAAAGTCATCATTCCACTCCCCTGCATGCCTACCTTCAGTATGCTTCTAACTGACCAACTAATATTGAACCCGGCCTCTAAAAGGGAACAGTCTCCATCCTTGACTTCCAACAATAAAGGCTTCTGGTAGTCGGCACCCTTGCTTTGGGCAGGAGAGTCTCACCCTCCACCCCGGCTGTTTTCACGAGCGCCTTCACTGAGCGTGGGCACACTGCAATTATTTCATTAATGCTGTGTGTTGTGATTGTGCGTGTAGGGGAGAAAGGGAAAACACTTCTTACAATTGGATGTAATTTGGGACCAATTTGGTTCCCCGCAGCAGGCCGTCGGCATCACATTAATTACAGCCACAGCTGCGAGTGACACAAAGCCTATCTTCAGGGGACACGCTCCAGACAGCATCCTTCATTAGACTCTATTCTTGCTCCCCTGTTTATCCCGAAGTTGTGATAACCTTGGCCTGAACTTTAAAGCTCAAATGCAAGAGGCCCTTTAATTCTCATCTCACAGGACAGGGAGTACTAATCATCCCAGAACCAGAGAGTGTTTGGGGATGAAACCTTTGGCACCAGTGTTGGCACTTTGGGGGCATATGAATAGCCCATAAGTGCTACCCTGAGAGTAAGTTCTAAAGCCCTTTCCCTGGTTTTGTCTGACCTCCCTGTTCACAATGCCTTCACCCCATGCTGCTTGTTTGCTACTTCAGCACCCTGTTTTCATCCCTTTCAGAAATTTTATGACCATTTACAGTCATATTATTAATATATGTTACTTATTTCATTATCTCCTTCATTAGAATGTAAGAGTCCCGAGGGCCTCAAGTGCACCTATCTTATTTACTGTGGTACCCGGTGCCTGGCACAGCACCGCGTATAGTAGGTGCTCGAAGATGCCTGCAAAGCAAGGGAATCCATCAATGCCTCACGGGCTGCCAAGGAGGCTGAGAGGAGAGAGGACAAAGCCAACCTCTAATGAGACGCAGCGACCCCCTGTTGTGGGGGCTGGGGTAAAAGTGGAAGTCCAAGCCCAAATGAGTTTAATTCTAGCAAGTGTAGCTCTCAGTGGGAATGCAGACCTGAGTAGGTTCATGGTGGGGTGAATGCCCCAGGGATGTGGCTTCTCAACTGCAGACACAATAACCACTGCCTTCAGCACACGAGCATCTAAGCTGGTGGTTCATGCACGTGCCCGTGTCAAAAACTCACCCCAAGGGCTTGTGAAAAGTGTGGGGTCCCATTGTATCTCCAAGCCAGTAGGATGGGGATGCAGAGAAATAAGCAGCCCTAAAGACCTGGTCAGAAAGTGATCAAACTGAAAAGCTGGGCTCTCCATGGACCAAATAAAATGCACTAATGCTAAGTGTATTCTTGACCAATGATTAAAAACACTAACACTTAATCTCTGTTGAAATCGAAATAAAGCTTTCTGGAGTTTCTCTGGCACTCTCACCTCTCTGTTTCATTTAGACAAAAGTGGCCCAAGTCACAGTCCTATTCATATGTAAAGAGCAGGGTGGCAATGCAGGCTTTCTTTTCTTTTTCTTTTTCTTTTTTTCTTTTTTCTTTTGGCTGTGCCACGTGGCATGTGGGATCTTAGTTCCCCAACCAGGGATCAAACCTGCACCCCCTGCATTGGAAGTGCAGAGTCTTATCCACTGGACCACCAGGGAAGCCAGGCTCTCTTGCAGATGAATGATGCAGATGAAGGACAAACAAGATTTAGGTTATCAGGTCCATGTCTTTAGTTGGAAGCACTTACAACATGCCAAGCACCACACCACCATCATACATTAGACGTGCACAGATACTTACTGATTTTGCAAAGCTAAAGAAGCTCTTGGTCTCTCCAGTCACCATGTTGGATGAACCTGAAAGTGGAAGATTCCCAAGTCAAGCTAATGAAAGTCAACGTCTCTTAGTTCACATGAAAGAATGGCAGTTGTTTGGTCCCGAAATGTCAAGAGCTTGAAAAGAAATTTCATTCAGCCTTGGAAAAATGAGGGAAATGGAGGGGGTGGGTGGTGTCAAGTTGACTTAATTTTAACTTAGTACCACTGGATCAAAGAGGAAGTAACATTTCTCAAGGTGACCATTTCATCACTTTGGAAAATTGGTCATGTGGCAAAAATGTGATTTAAATCAACATTCTAATAAAATGATGAGTTGCCAAAATGTCTTATTGGTTTCATTCTTTGAGACTGAGAAGGGAACTCCTATGTGAGCTTACTGTATGGTTCGAATTGATTTTGCACCAAGTGAGGGGCTTGGGGAGCTGAACTTGGCTGGGCATTTAAGTGGTGAGGCTGAACTAGAATTTAGATGGATGGAAAAAATGGGGTACAGAGGAGCAGATGAGGGCAAAAATAGGTTCGCAAGCCAAGAAAATGATGTGACCCATGTGTTAGCCTCAAAGAGGTCTGGGCAGAAAGGTGAAAACCACTTGAGACCAATGGTGTGGGAAACTGAGGTTTGCTAATTGGAAGAAGCAATATTCAGAGGGAAGATGGGAGGTAGAGTTGGGAAAGATTCCCCAAGATGCTCTCACAGAAAGAAAAGACCCCTTTCTGGGGGTCTGGGTTGGGTGGGTGGGGGGTATGTGTGAGAGATACTATACCATATTGGTGCCTTTTCAATGACTTTTCTGCCTTGTCCTCAAAGACTGGAGAGTAAGTTCCCAGAGAACCATTAAATGAAAAGACAATGTATATCTTAAACTTATTTCTTCGGCCTTGGTAAATTAGTAGTCGGTGAATCATTGCTTCTCCTTTTATGGGGTGACTTTTGTGGGGAACGAGCATCACAGCACTAGGCTTTGATTACTTAGTAGTCAAGTAATTGATGTAATGAATTAGATACTCGTGATATGATCAAGTTGTATTATGCCAAAATGACATCATGGAACTGGGGCAAAAATAGAACCAATAAATGAGGAAGGGCGAATAAAATGCTCACCTGCATCTGACTCACTTGTTAGTCATAGCCAATATCCCTACATTGTACATTGACGTTCACAGCTTCTCTTATCAATAGTAATAATTTTAAAATTATGCATCGCCTCTAAAGACTTTCAAATACATGGCCACTATTGATAATGCCAGAATACTCCATCAATAAAAGCTTCTTCCTTCTTCTGTCACAATGATCTGAGGATGACAAACTGATGCTTGACTACTTATACCTCTCAAATAGCTCTTTCATAAGCTTCACAGCTAATGGTAGGGAAGTAAGTATTTTTTTCTGAGTTATACAGAACTAAGGCTCAATTTTCTACTCTATTGCAATGGGATAGCGTGCCAAAAATCTCAAACGTTGGAGAACCCCAAGATCATTTGGCTTTGGAATGTGACATCTGGCTTCTGATGCGCTCTTTTCTTTGCAAAGACTAATGTTTAAATTGGTTTGCATGCCTATGACAAAGAGAAGAAGAAAAAGGGGGAGAGGAGGCTCTGGGGTCTCATTCTGCTGGAGAAAACCTGCTCCCAGATGTCTTTCCTAAATCCCCTCAAACCCAAGAGCATATAAGTGAATGTAGAGGCAGACGTGGGCTTCATCCATCCAGGGCTTCTGTCTTGATTGGGACATTTAACAGTAGTTTAGAGGGAGGAAAAGTCTGTACTTTGCAACTTCATCTCCAACAGTGAAGATCCTCCTTTTACTGCCCCTCCCCCCGCCCGCCACATCCTAGCCACTCTTCTCCCTCCTCCCATGGGTCCTTTATTGCTGTTAGTATTTCCCACCTTTGCCACCTTCTGTGGGTCAAGTCCCATCTTGTCACTGCATTGGCTTGGCTTGGCTTTATTTCTTTTAGAATGAGAAATGCTCATGGGATAATAGGGCAGTAGGCACTTTTATAATTGAAAACAACTAATGACAATAACAATATTATGGAAAACATTAAAAAATTAACATCCCATCTCATTATGCCAACATAGCAACATCATTTTTCAAAGCCTTTGTCAGCACACGTGCAGTGCTCCCTGTCACCAACCATGTCCCCTGCTTCTATATAGCACTCACCATATAGAATATAGGTTCCCAGTGGTTTGAGAAGGCTGAGACCTTTTCCAGTGTTGTCCCCACAGAGGCAATCCAAAACAATGTCCACTCCTTCAGCAGAGATCCTAAATGGTGAGAAGACAAAGTAAAATATTGTAACCTGTAACCCACCAAACTATCAATCCCTTTCCCTTCCTCTGTCACACTGTTTACTCTCAGAATCAGGAACAGAGAGAGCTCTGGGAGTAGCAATCAATAGGGCAGAAGCCCAGGAGCTGGATGTCTCCTCCTGAGCCCAACTCTAAGGATTTCACAAAGCTGGAGGCAGCTAAGAACCTAGCTGGTGGTGCCGGCATAGAACATCACAGTCTGTCTAACCGCCTTGCTCAACTTCTCTGAGCCTCAGCTTTCTCCTTTGTAAAGGGGAGCTGGCGTGTTTCTTTGTGCTAACAATGAAGTGAGGTGACAAATGTGATGCCTGGCCCATTGCCAGCCACATAATAGTCACTCTGTAAGTCAATCAACAACTCACATTTGTGGAATTGGGGTTATGTGTCAGGCTCTGTCCGAGGTGCTGAAGAGTGGTAAAACCAGCAAGCCCCCTGTCTTCAGGGGGCTTCCAGTCTAGCGGGGATTGGTTTTCTTCCCTCTCCACCTCCCTTGTCAGTGAAGCTATAAAGGCACGTTAATTTAACCTGCAAACTTCTATTTGTCCAATCTCCAGGTTCAACCTATAAACATACTCTTAGAGGAGAATGGTGAAATAGAGAGGATCCTCCCACAGTCACGGAGGGGCTCCAGAGTAGAGGGAATCCACATTTGTACTCTATTAGGAAGAAGATCCCTTCTTCCATTCATTAAATTATACATTTATTAATTCACTCTCTTATGCACTTAACAAACATCTACTGGGCTTCTCAGGTTAAAAGAGATTATGCAGGAGGGACTGTAGAACAGGAAGGCTCTGGGGATTGTAGGGAATCCATTCCTGACCACAGAGTTCCTAGTCATGGCTGGCCCTTGCTCTTCTCAGACAAGAAAGGCATTTCCTCAGATTTGTGAGTTTGCAGGGTTATCTTGTCTTAGCACATCACTAAGTTATTCTACCCCCACCCTCATCCCCCAGCAAAATTCAGGAACTGCCTCTAACTGATGTCAACAGCTTTGTCCAGAGTGTCACCAACTAGGAGATTACACGTGCATCTCCAGAGTTCAGACACTAAGTTGACCGCCCCATGCCCCTGAGAGTGGAGTCTTTTTTTTTTTAAATATAAAACACTTTATGAATTTTCATGTCATCCTTGTGCACGGGCCATGCTAATCTTCTCTATATCTTAATTTCAGTATATGAGCTGCTGAAGGGAACACCTGAGTTTTGATATGAATGTACCCTTCAAAAGCCCTCAGGTCTTAACCAAAATCCAGCCCATTACAAAGCAAGCCTCTTCCAAAGTTATCAGCTTAGCTTCCCACTCAATAGAGCGCTTATCTCATGGGTGTGTCTGTCCAAGTCCCATCTGTAAATTCATAACCAGGGAGTTAGGCCGGTGGATCTCAAACCTAGGAGTGTGTCAGGATCTCCTGGAGGGCTCATTAAGACACATTTGCAATTTGCCCTCCCTCCCCCTCTCCTCCTGCCTCAGATTCACTTGGTATGGGTGGGGCCCAAGGGTCTGCATTTCTAAGATGTTCCCAGATGCTAATGCTGTTGATTCCAGCTCCACACTTTGAAAACCCCTGGTCTAAACCAGTTACACAGAAGTCAAGGCAGCCCTTTTTTTTTTGTTAGTAGTAATTAATTTGTTCATTAAATATTTAGCACTGGCACTGCACTAGGCACTGGGGGTATCAAGGTGAGCTCAAACAGATTTGATTTCTCCCCTTTTAAGGCTTACATTAGGCAGACATCAATCAATAGTTACACAAATAGAAATTCAATTTAAATTGAATGGGGTCTAGTGCCACAAAGGTACGAGGAGCCTGTTTAAATTGAGGATTTGCCCAATCAGGGCTGCCAGAGAAGTCAACCCTGGGGAAGTGATGAGCGGCAGGTGGAGGAGGTAGGTAGGTAAAGAGTGGTGGGAACAGTGTTCCAGGCAGAGGGAACAGCATGTGCAAAAGCCCCAGGTGGGAGGAGCCAGGTGAGCAGGACGACTGTAGTAAAGAAAATGCGAGGGAGCTTGCCGCACGGTGAGGCTGCAGAGCAGGCGGAAGTGGAGCACAGATGCTGTTGGGGGGCTCCAGGCTGGGCTGCAGACCCGCTGCTCAGGTCCCACCTTGCACCATGGGCTGGGTAGCTACGTGCCTGTCTTCCTCACTTCCACCAGGTCCATTTTTGCCAAGTTTGCTCCCTCCCATGGAAGTGAGATCCTGCTCTGCTTCTCCGAGTCAGCCCTTCTGGGCCATCAAGTCCTCCCTGTGAACTTCACTTCCCTAAGCTCTCTCCCCTTGCCTGCAAGATGCTGCCTGCACTCAGGGGCAGCCTCCCAAATGCGAGGCTGTGCACACCTTCCAGGGCACCCCCGATGGACCCGCCCATCTCCTGCTCCTCACTTCCTGCCTAATGCTCCTCATATCCGTATTCTGCTTGATGCTCCACATTCTCTCCTCTGCCAATCACATCTCCTTGCACTAGCTGCCCCGCCTCAGCCTGTTGCTCTATCCTCTGGACTCTGATTCTGCAGCAATGCAGGGCAGGCCCACAGCAATGGGTGACCATAAGCTCTGCCTGCTTCCCCATCCTCACCTCCCACTAACCACTCCAGACATTCTGGCCTTCTAGCTATTCCTAAAGTCCCACATTCGGGAGCACCTCCTGTGTGTGCCAGGCACAGCGCTGAGCCTTCCTAAGTCTCATCTCATGATGCCTCGTGCCAACCCTGAGACTTGGGGCCACTGTTATACCCATTTGATGGATGAGGAAACTGAGGCTCAGTGGGGTCAGGTGACTGCAGGGAATGGGAGGACCCTGGTTTGATCCACCACAACCAGAAACCAAGTGAGGGTCCCAGAGATGGAGTAGGGTTTTATAGGGTGGGCTGTGGCCAGCTGAGGAATGACCACCACTGCCACCTCTCGCTCCCAGTAGGGGCTGAGCAAAGTGGGGGTTTCTTCGCTGGCTTCACGCTGGAAGGAAACAATGCAGGTCTTCCACATGTTCAGGCCATCTGATCCTCCCACATCTCTCTCGGCATTTCTATAGCTGAATCAGGCCAAGACAGGGTTTGCATGCATGCCAGGGTCAAATAAGCCATAAATTCGCTCCCCACTGCTGTCATTGCATCCTTTTGAAAGTAGTGGTGAAGTGGGGGCAAGGAGAGGGGGAGGAGATGGATTCTGAGGAAGAGAAGCTGGGTAGCGGCAGGTGTCTCTCCTGGGGCCCAGAGGGTGAGGACACTTTGGCTGTAGAAGTCAGACCTTTAGGCAGGCATTGCTCCTTTCGAGGCCAGCAATGTCCCTTCAGGTGAGAGTTGCAAAATTGCAAAGTGCACCATCCCATGTTTAGTCATTATAAGCCCAATCAGTGGATCAGACTGAACTGCACAAGGGGTCTCATTAAAATGTTCCAGGCCCCACAAGCAGGCTTGGGTCAGGTCCTCCCTTGGTCATCCTTACATTGAAAAGCATCTTGGCAGTGTCTTTTAATGAATAATCATGAATATCACAAGCAGAGCTAGGTAGCCCATCAGAGGCACAGAGACTATCCTCATTTCTTAGCCACTACCCACCTCCAATTTCTGGGAGCGTCTGCCTTGCCTGCATATGTGTAATCATAATTACATAAAAGCAGAGAGGGTAAGGGCAGAGGGTTAAAAGCAACAGTTCATATTCTGCTTTCTCCTGCTGTCATAAATCTCTGCAGACTTAAAGAGCAAACAGAAATAGCCCCAGCTCAGAGATCCTCTGGGCCAAATTCAGCAGCAAGATATTTTGGGATTGCTGATTCGAGACTTTCCTGTCTGTCCTTCCTTGGTCCCCAGCCCCTTGTTCCTTTATTGAGAATGTTGCCTCTTTGCTTCCCACCCACTGGGATCAGTGAAGAATTTCTCTTGAGTGGTGGTAGTTGCAACAGAGCCATTACTGGGTAAGCAGCCCTTCGACCTTGTTGAGAAAGTAATTCCCCTTTATTGTAACTTTCATTTCCAGTTGGGTCCTTGGCTTTCCACACACTTCTTCTCGTTCAGAATTCCCTTTGCTTTGAGAGCTCCTCTGTGCCTTCGCTTTAACCATCACCTCCAAGCTTGTGACAGAGGGATGAGGTGATATCAGTGTACCCGGCACAGTGCCTGGTGCACAGTAGGTGGCTTAGTGAAAATTTACTGTTGATGGCTCTCACGGGTATGTAGCAGTGCCACCTCCAGGAATCCTTTCTCTCTGTTCTCTCCTGGTGACTAGACTCTTGTTAGTTTCCACTAGGTCTCAGTTTCTTTATTTGCAAGGTGAGGGATTTTCATCGTGCATCTACAATGGTCTCGCTGAAATGCTCAGCAGAGCGGGAGGAGACAGACAAAGCCTGGTGCCCACTTGCCTTGCCTGAAACTTGCCCCCCACCTCTCTCTACCGACTAAAATAGTTCCCACTCTTCAAGCACCCCTTTAGGGACTGTCCACCTTGGCACTCTCTCTGGTCTTCCTCTCCTCTTTATTTTTAAAGCCCTTACAGTCAGATGCACACAATTCAAGGCTTCTAACTCTTCCACTTGGTTTCAAGCATACTCATCTCTCTCCTCCTGAACAGAGAAGGGAGAAGTGACGTAAAGGCTAGGTCTGTATTATAAATATTTCCCCCCTATTCCCTTTATAATGCTTGGCTCTAGGCTGCAAACATGTTCAAAAGCAGCTTACTGACTGACTGGTTGATAGAAGAATTTTCATCCCAAGAAATTTTATGTTATTATTTTTTCTTGTTGATTACACATAACGTAGTATAACAAACAATATCTGGGATCAGAAAAGAAAGAAAAATCACTCAACATTCCACTCCTATTGCATCTTAGTGGGTGGATTTTTTTCCCCTTTCATTTTATGCCCTTACGCGCCAAGAATTTATACAAAGCTGTGATCACAGTGTAGCTGGAATTTGGCATTCTGCTTTTTTCACTCAATATGCTACCATGGGTATTTTTTTCATTTTCTGACAGAGTCTTCATAATTATCATTTTTTAAGGGGCTGCATAATACTCAAGTGCGTGGGTGTAGTGTAATCTACCAAACCGTTTCCCTTCTGTTGATAGCGGGGGCTGGTTCTGAATTTTCGCTGTTACAGACAATGCTGAAATTCACCCTGTCGGCACATCCTGAGTGCCTACAATGAAGCAGAAGCCGTGCTTGGCTCTGTAACAGGCAACGTGGACCTGTGCCTTTTATTTTCCTCTGGATTATTTCCTGAGGGTAGGATTCGTGGGACAGAGAGTATAAACGTATTTGCAGCTTCCCAGTCATTTTTAGGCTAATCCCAGAATCTCTACTTTTAAAAATGTAAGGAACCGTTGGAGGTCACGTTTGCAGGAAGGTGGTGGGGAAGTGGGTCTCAGATGCTGTTACCTTCTGCCCTTCTGACATCAGCAGAAGTCATTGATTCTGGGGCTAGGGGCAGCAAGTCAAGGACAGTGAGAGGATGAGGGGAGAGCACAGCTACCTGGGATGTGGGACCACAGAGGCTCCCTGGTTATGGACTGTCACTTCTTCAGAAGAGCTGCCACCTCCTGAGCCTCTTCTCCCACTACCTCCCACATCCTCTGACCACATCCTCCAGCTGCACTAGTCTCCTTTCAGATTCTTGAATTGACCAAGTCTTTCCCAACCCCAGGCCTTAGCACATGCCATTCTCCTTGGTCAGAAATGCTCTTCCTCTGGCCACATTCTCATCCCTCAATTCTCAGCCCAAATCTCACTCAGCCCAGATGTCACTGATGGGTGACGTGTCTGATTTCCCTGTCTGCCTATGTTTATTTCACTGGCACCTTGCATTTCTCCACCAGAGTACATATCAAAAGTGTAAATCCATGAATTTTTAAAATATCTTTTGTCCCTTCTTCCCCAATGAGACTCCAAGCTCCATGAAGACAGTGATTCTCCAGATGGTTTCTGCTGGTTCGCCTGACCTAGCAGAGTACCTGGCCCATCACAGATACTCAGTATTTATTAAGCAGGTCAGTGCAAGAACAGAGGAAAGGATGCTTGCAAAAATATCACTTAATAGGATGAAAGAAAAGATGGCTGAAGGGAAAGTGGTAGTTCATTTCCAGACCACAGCTTGAAAGATGCAAGTTAAAGGAAGGAAGAACTACCTGAGGGTTATAAAAGTAGGCAAAGGTATATTCTGGAAGTCTTTACAAACTACTATACATAAAACAGATATACAACAAGGATTTACTGTACAGCACAGGGAACTCTATTCAATATCTTGTAATAACCTATAATGGAAAATAACCTGAAATATATATATATATGTATGTATGTATAACTGAATCACTTTGCTGTATACCTGAAACTAACACAATATTGTAAATCAACTATACTTAAAAAAAAATGCCTGCAATCTCTGGACATCTGAGAAACAGGTGATGAATTTCTAATACCTAGCTTTAAAGCGCTCTTTTCACATCCCATGGGAAATACTGGGGCACCCTTAAATGACATGCAAACCTCCACACTCAAAATTTAAAACCAAATTTGAGAATTCAGACTGTCAGAAAACTCTCCAAGAAACTTACCAAGTTTCACCTAATCTGGTCTAAATCTATCACTTCGAACAACCAGATCTTCCATCCTCTAACCCTTCAATTTTTCAACTTAATCAGTGATTTGGAGAAAACTGTTTCTCTGTGATGACGCTAGCCGGACAACTTAATTCCTTTGTGCCTTACGATTTTGTGCCGGAGAATGAAAATACAGACACAGTGGCTCTGGGACCTCGCTGAATCCCCCCAGGAACTGTGAGTGGAGCAGGGCCTGGGAATCAGCCTTGAACTCTGAGAATCAGCAGGTGTGAGACACACAAATCATCTGAAAGTGTGGCAGTAGCTGGGTGTTCCATCTGATTTCCTGTGTTGCCACGCACGTGGCCGTGATCCATAGCTTCAGGACCACAGGTGGACTAAGGATCAGGTTATGAACCAATGTCTCCCCGGGGAAGCCAGGAGACGGATGTCCCTGCCTTCAGTCTCCCACCTCCCATTCATTCTCTCCACAGCACCAGCGACTATTTCAAACCCAAACCTGATCGTGCCACCACTTTGGTCCTTTGGTGGCTCTCAGTCACACCCAGGTTGGAGTTCACATTCCCTGGGGCTGTTATGTGAATGAATGAGAAATTTCTCTGTGTTAAGGTAGTGTTATAGCAGCTCTCACAGTTTATCTTTGCAAGATACTTAACTGCTCTGTTTCTCGGGTTCATCGTCTCCAAAATGGGGATAATAATAAAGTGTTTGGGAGGATTAGATGAGCGAATACATGTGAAATACTTAGCACAGAGCTAGTAATATCTATGTTTACAATTATAACTATTATTAGCCCTCCTGTAAATGAATGTTCCTGTTCTTTTAGAGAGAGAAGCACAGGACCATCCTGGTGCTCTTTAGAGGAAACATCTCACCTTTTCACTTCCTGCACGTAGTCTGCGTTTCTGTCAAAGAGGTGGGTCACAGAGTCTTTGATGGCTTCATGCTTGAAAGTAGAAGCTGTTCCAAAGACAGTCACATTGGGGACAGTGGAGCACAGCTGAGCCACCGCTTGGCCCTGGGAGTGAAACACAACAAACAAGTCACACAGGAGGACTACCATCCAAGCCAGTCTTGCTGGGCGTAGAGCAGGATTTCTCAGCCTTGCCGCTATTGACTGTTTTTGGCTGGATTGGTCTTTGTTGCGGGGTGAACTGTGCATTGTGAGATGTTTAGCAGCATCCCTGGCCTCTGCCTACTGGGTACCAGCAGCATGTCCCCAGCAGCATGTCCCCAGCTGTGACAACCAACAACGTCTCCAGACATCTCAAAATGTCTCCTGGGAGACGAAACCTCCCTTGGTTGAGAACCAACAGTGAAGGAAAGTAAGCCAACAAAACCCCAGTACCAGGACATAACAACTATTATTAAACCACACTGAGCCTCAGGCTCTCCATCTATCAATTAGCACTAATAGTACCTGCTCCCTAGGATCTTGGAGGCTCTCTTAGTTTGGATTCCCCAGAAGTGGATCCTGAGGCAAGGATCTGAGAGTAAGTCCCTTATCTGGAAGATGATAGCAGGAAATACCAGGGCATCAAGACAGGCATAGAAGGCAGCCAATAAAGGGTGTGTGTATCAAGTCAGTGTCCACCCACCCCAGTAACTGGAACTCAGTCCCTCGGAGGAACTCCATGAGCAGGTGCAGAATACGCCTTGGAGTTACCCCAACCAAGCAGTGAGGAAGCTGGAGTATTTATCCATCAAATTTCCACCTGATATCAGCTGAGTGTCGCTTCTGCAGCAGTGACTCTTAGGCACATCTGGTTTGTTCTCAGAGGCCAAACATGCTTCCCCAGCCAGTCAGGAGCCCTAAGTAAGCAACCTTCAGCAAGCTGAGTGCAGAGAAAGTATGGTGTAGCCAACAGCATCTGCTACAGGAGGTGTTAAATGAGGCAACATGTAACACAGGTCCAGCGCCCAGGACAATGCAGGACACCTCACAGGTAATCAGTCTTCATCATCTGTACCCGTTACTGGCTTATTATACCCAGGGCTGAGATGTCCAGGCACATAAAGAAAAGGCCAGTGCATGAGGTTTAAATATCATATGGTCCAAGAGAAATCACAAATGTAGTTAGGGATGGGTAATCTTCCCATATCCTTTTTCAATATGACCAGGGATTTAAGTCATTGGACAAAAACACTGTGATCATTTGTATTCAGAAACCTTCCAGTAAAACCCAATTTGCTGCTAATGAAGATGTGTCCTAAAACCATGCACTGTCTCTTTCCAGTATTCCATCTACCCTCTTAAGGAGGCAGAAATTATTAAGGAGGGAAATTATTCTACCAAAGGCATCTGTGATATGAGTTACTGCGTCTCACTTTATGTACATGTCTTCACGTAGGTGGACTCAATCAGGTTGGCAGGCCAATTTGTGGGAATGTGATTCTTCCCAACATTTGCAATTAAAGGCAACATTGAGAGCATCAGAGAATGTCAGAGTTGGAAGATCATCCAATTACCCCCTCCTTATTGTTTTATAGACCAGGGAGAGGGGACTCCGAAAGGTTAAGATGACCCAGTTCTTCAGAGGCAAACCTGAGATGCAAGGCAAGGTCTCCTGACTTCCAGCTACTGCCATTTTCTGTTATGCCATGCTGTCTACTTATTTTGACATTTCAAGCTAAGCGGACTTTTAAGTTACTACCTAAAATAGACACATTACTCACATGCTCACTTGGAGGTCAGTGTTTCAGAACATGGGCGTGAACCTAAGACTCCAGAGGCTATAGTTCTCTGTTCTAAGAATAGTTTTGGTATTTGGTTAAATTTTTTATCCCCTGATTTTAAAGAACAATGAAGGGACTCTCCTTCCTAGTGAGTATAAATATCAGCAACAAACACGACGATCCTTGAAAATTCAACAGGGCTTGTGAGTGTTGGGATGGGAGCTTAGAATTGGTTCTTACACCCGTGTGGTCTTTAAACAGACATGACATTTATCCACTCTGCTCCTTTTCAAATTCCTACTATGTGTTACCTCATCACTCTGTGCTGTAGATGCTGGAGCAGCAGAGATGCCTGATACACCTTAATCTCTATCGCTAGTCCCACTGAGTCCCAGACCTGTGTATTGAACTACCACTTTGGCATCTGTCTTCACCTGGCTTTCCAGAAACCACACATGAAATTCAACTGATCCAAAACATAACTCATGGCTATCCCCAAACGAGTTACTCCTTGTATTAGCTGCTAGGGCTGCCATCACAAAGTACCACAGACCGGGCGGCTTAAACAGCAGAGCTTCATTGTTTCACAGTTCTGGGGGCTAGCGGTCTGATTCGAAGTGTCGACGGGGTTGGCTCCTTCTAACGGCTGTGAGAGCGGGATCTGAGCCAGGCACCCCTCCCTGGCTTGTAGAAGGTGGTCTTCTCCCTGGGTCTCTTCGCGTCAGTCTTTCCTCTATGCCAATCTGTGTCCACATTTCCCCTTCTATAAGGACAGCAGTCTTACTGGATTAGGGCTCATCCTCATGAGCTCATTTTAACTTGATGGCCTCTGTGAAGACCCTACCTCCAGATAAGGGCACATTTTTTACTTATGTATGTATGTATTTATTTATTGGCTATGTTGGGTCTTTGTTCCTGTGCGCAGGGCTTTCTCTAGTTGTGGAGAGCGGGGGCTGCTCTTTGTTGTGGTGTGCGGGCTTCTCATTGTAGTGGCTTCTCTTGTTGTGGAGCACAGGCTCTAGGTATGCAGGCTTCAGTAGCTGCATTATGTGGGCTCAGTAGTTGTGGCTCATGGGCTCTAGAGCGCAGGCTCAGTAGTGGCCCACGGGCTTAGTTGCTCCATGGCATGTGGGATCTTCCCAGACCAGGGCTCGAACCAGTGTCCCCTGCATTGGCAGGTGGATTCTTAAACACTGCGCCACCAGGAAAGCCCTAAGGGCACATTTTGAAGTACTGGGGTTTAGGACTTCAACTTATGGACTGGATGAGGGTCAGGGAACACAATTCAACCCATAACACTCCTCTCACTGCATTTCCTGCCTCAGTGGATGGGATTGCACTGTTCACTCATCACTAAAGCCAGGCATCTGGGGGTCATCCTGGACCCCTCTTCCTCCCTCGCCCCCAATATCCAATTGGCACACATGTTGTTTCCACTCAACATCTCTTGTGACGGTCACTAACCCCGCCCCCGATTACAGCAACACTCTTCTAACCAGCCTGGTCGTTTCCATGTGTACTTCACACTGTGGGAAGAGTGATTTTTCTGAAACACAACACTGAGCATTTCATCATGTGTTTCAAAGCTTCCCAATGCCTGTCATGGCTTTTAGAATGAAATGCACACCCTTTCCTTGAGGCCAGCCCACTGGGATCTGACCCAGTCTACCTCACCAACACGACTGCCCTCCACTTTTCTAATATCCACTCCCCAAATACACACAGACTTGAGCCATCGCTGACACTGGCCATGACCCTCACCCCACAGTGTTCTCAGAGGAAGGGGCTGAGATTTACAGAGGTTAGGTACCTGGTCCAAGGCCACTAGGGTATGATGTGGCAGACCTTGATGTGCTGTACTCACCAGCTGAGCGACCTTGAGTAGCCTATCAGCTCCTCTGGTCACTTGTTATGTATAACACTATACAAACTCTTAAGACCGTTGTGGGCTTATATGACATAATGCATCCATGGGCTCTGCATGGTGACTGCTCAATAAACATTTGCTCTCATTACTGTCGGGACTCCTAATACTAGTTTTCTTGGTATCACCGTGATGAAATCAGCAGTGGGAGTATATCCACTATCTACTCTGCAGAACGTCTCCTTCTGCTGTGCATCAAGGCTGCTTTTCCACACGCTTTCCCCTCCCTATCCTGGCCTGGCCTTCCCCTCTCCTCTGCAGATCCTGGCCACTCCCCCTAGAAGACGGGGCATCTCGTCTTCTAGAGCTCCTTTCCAGCGTCCCAGGCAGAGTCTCTCGCCTCCTCTTGTGCCACCATTGACCTTCCTCCAGGACAGTGGCCACCACGGCCCGCTGGGGCTGCTGGCCCATCTGTGAGCTCCACGGGGTCAGAGACGGTGCCTCACGTGGCTCCAGACCCAGGGCCCAGGAAGATCCTGGCTCGGAGCAGGTGTTTGGTAAAACGTGTTGAATTGATGCATGAGGAACGAGAGCGGTTGGAGGTAATGGGGGAGCCCCCTTGTCATTTTGCAGATTTCTGTGTTCTTTAGCTTTGCAGAGTGGGAATAAAGCATAGATTCAATTAGCGTATCTCATCTCTGGGCCAAGCAGAATTTTCCCATTTCCATTTTAAAGAGGAAGATACATGTGGTAATAAAATGAAATGATAAGTAACTGGGTTACCTCATATGATTATGTAATATATGTGAGCATTATATGTAACATATGATACATAAATATATAATTACAGTAGGGCCTCCGTGTCCATGGATTCTGCATCCATGAAGGCAACCAACTATGGTTTGAAAATATTCAGGAAAAAAAAAAATTCCAGAATGCTCCAAAAGGTAAAACTTGAATTTGCTACATGCTGGCAACTGTTTACATAGAATTTACACTGTATTAGGCATTCTAAGTAAACTTGAGATGATTTAAAGTATATGGGAGGATGTGTATAGGTTATATGCAAACACTACATCATTTTATATGAGACTTGAGCATCCTTGGATTTTGGTATCTGCTGAGGGGAGGGAGATGGTCCTGGACCCAATCCCCTGTGGATACTGAGGGATGACTGTATATATAATCAGAACAATCTGTAGTTAGTATTGTATGTATCTGTGTATAATTAGAATTATATATACACATACCATTAGTAATATCCAGTATATAATATCCCATTTGTAATATATAACTGGTATAATAATAAAATAATATTATTATTACATGTGCATATGTAATATACATGCACATATAATTAGCATAATATACAAGTAGTATAGGTAATATTATATCATAGTTTATATTATATAAATAATGATGGGTAGTAAACACAAGTTCAGTGCACATCTATTTGCAGCATCCCACCCCCTCTCTTAGCTCTTAATTAATTCATTCAGGCAATGAGAGGCCCTTGCGAGATCCTCAACGACGTTCTAAAGTCAATAATGCACCGCATTCTGTGTTTAAGCAGAAAAGTGCTCTCCCTCACGTTTACAAAACATCTGTACCCCCCTTCTCCATCTCCCAAGGTGAATGCAAGATCAGCATCTAATTTATCCTCGTTTCTTCCTCATGCTTAGCACATAGCATGGACTCAATAAACATTTGTGGAAGACAGAGTGAATTTTCAATAAAAAGGATTTTGCAATTTACCTGCAGACCCAGAACATAAAATGAACAAGACAATCCAGTTTCCCAGCAACAGCAGTAAATGGAGATTTGCATGTACTTGTTTTTAATTGATTTTCCCTTCTCTCTGTAGAATGTAAGAGCTGGGCAGCAAGCCTCTGCCTCTCTTCCCTGCGGCTAACGGTGCAGCAGAAACAGTGTCTGTGGTTACTGCCTCTCACCACGTGCCAGGTATTGGGCTAAAGCGCTTCCTTAAACCCTCAAACCACTTCCAGAATACATTTTCGGTTTCCATTTTATACCTGAAAATGGGGATTCAGAGAGGGAAAGGAACCTGTCCAAGGTTACGTAGCTTGTAAGGGATAAGGCAGGGGTCAGACCAGCTGTCCCTGACTCCACGGCTGCTCTGCTGTTAGTCTTTTCATCCATTCTGCTAAGCACTGACATGGAAATCTTCGAGAAAACCGTGGGCCCTTGACATCAGTCTGGAAGGATGCATTGATCCACTCTGGATAGCTTTGTCTCAGGTTTAGATGGGTGGACAGGTTTCAGCCAGCTCAGCCCTAATTCCAGGGCTGTTAGGGTCCCCTCAAGCAGAGCACAGACAGTAGGAAATCCAGGGCCAATAGTTACACGGGAGTTGTTTGGGGGGGGCGGTCCCTGAAATTTGACTCTTTGCAACAGACTGGCAGTTCAAACCCAGATCCTGTTCCAGAAAAGCTGGGCACAGTAGACAAACGATTAAAGGAGCAGATACATTTATATAAAAGGCTTCGTACACTGTCTGGTACATACTCAGTACTCATTAAATAGCAGTTTTTAACACAACTGCTCTGGAATTAAGACTGAGACTGGTTGAAATTCTGGTTACCCACTAAATGAGGATAGATGCTCTTCTCAGGGCACTGAGATTCAGGATTCAGCATCAGAGACTCAAGTAAACAGGCTTAAAAAGGCCTCTATGATACAGATATTCTTTACCTCCTCAGCCTTGTTTCTCATCATATACCAGAATTCTAGCTCTGACCATATGGAAAAGTTCTCAGTCCTTCCTAAGTGCTACCCCCTCACCACAGGACCTTTGCACATGCAGGTTCCACTGCCTGTAGCCCTCTCCCTTGTCTTTTCTCTTGGTTGATTCCTAGTCATCCTTTGAGTCTCAGTCTCTCTGTCACTTCATTGTCATTCATTCCATCACTACAGGGCTATTTAATGACTGCCTCTAATAGATTAGACACTATGAGCGGTCCTGGAAAGATAAAGGCGGGCAAGTTATAAACGGTCCCTATCATCTTGGAGCTTGCATTCCCCCCAGAGGCAACGGATATTAATAAAATAAATATACTATTGAAAGTACAGTCATAGACTTAAACCAATAGGGTGAGAACGCCAGTTCCAACCCCAGAACCACTGGGATAAGACCACATTGGTGTGCTGCAGTCTTGCGTTTGTGCAGAAGATAAGGGGCATGCACTCCAGTGCACGTGGACATGTGGGGGGAGAGAGTAAATACAGTGGGGACTTGAACTTGATGATCCCTGTGGTCACTCCAGTTCCACAATTTCTAGGTCACATGGGCTGGTTCTTAGATAGTCTAAAGAAAATCTACTTGAAAAGCCTCCCAAAGAGAATGAGAGTTTACACATTTATCCTACATTTAGTGAAAAATGGAATTTTCAATTGGCCGACTTGACCATTTCCGAGATCACTTATAAAACAGAATTAGGTTTATTTCTTCCAAGAGTTGTTTTCACTTTTAAACGGCTCCTGGAAACCACAAACCATTCTTGCGGTCAAAAAATGGAAAAGAATGAGCTTGGGGACATATAGAGAAGATGCCTGGAGGAAATGGTGAGGTCAGATTGTTTTCTTCCAAAGAACTGTCAGTTTACTTTCTCATCTTCATCAAGGCAGAGAGGCACTTGGACGAGGAGAGCTAAATGAATGTTATCACAAAATCTAGTACACCGGATACCTGAGCCCTCCTTATGCTTTTCGTATGACAATACAAACTCCCATGCTGGGATTCAGACACAGGTTTAGAAACTTTTCTTTTTCCCCAGATCAATGCTGTCATTTGTCTGCTCAACAATTCAGTTGACTCAATTGTTGTAAGAGGAGGAAATTCATATCCCACTGTGTGGGCTGATCCACGTGACCTGCCGTCAAAGGCAGCAAAGAACATTCTATGTTTTCCTTAGTACACTCTCAGAATCAGTCAGCTCCTCTTTATCTTGTTTGTCACTGCAAAACTCTTGAACTACACGACACTCTGTGTAACAGGCATGTGCTGAGAATCTCAACAGCAAGAAGCTTCAGGGCACAGTGGCTAATGGAGGAGAGAGAGAGAAGGAGGAAAAAAGTAAAGATTGATAGGGACAGGCATCTTTCAATTGCGCAAGGTCTAAATGTGGATTTTTTTTTTTAATTCAAAAAAAGCTGTAGACACATTTGCTGGAAAGACTTGGTAGATAAAAGATATTATCATTTATACAGCTCAGGGCTTCTGCATATGAGGTGCCAGGAACAGCAGCCTCACCTCATCTGGAAACTTGTTAGAAATGCAGGTCCTCAGGCCCCACCCCAGACCTGCAGAATCAGAGCCTCTGGGGGTGGAGCCTGGCGCCTGGAGTTTTAACAAGGCTCCCAGGAGATCCTGATGCAGCTCAAGCTGAGAACCCCTGACGAAGCTCATCCTTCGTGACGCCACTCCGGTCCGCGTGATTCAGAGGCCAAGACCCCTGGGATGCTCAGGATACCTTAACAGCACATGTCTTATTTCAAACCAGGGTGGGGCCTGGTTATTAGTCTGTATTTCATGAGTTCCCTGGGTAATTCTAATGTGCAGCCTCTGCTGAGATCCAGTGCTCTATAAAGTGTCCTTCTGCTAATTTGGTCAGTGACAGCCTTGACCAGAACCCACTTCCTCCTCTCCTAGTTGAGGCTGACATCAGGGCCTCTGGGTTTAGTATGCGGGCTCCTGTATGTGAGGGTGTGACTAACAGTCTTCTGTGAGTCAGAGATGCAGGAAGAAAAGATAATCCCTCACCCTTATTAGCAGGGTCTGAAGCTCTGGATGCCTGCAGACGTTCAGCCTCCCTGCTTCCGGGGTCTTGGTGAGGCTGCTGAACACCCAGGTTTCCCGGCCACTCACAGCCCTGCCTCAACTGTCTGCAAGGTGAATATTTAAACTTTTCCTCTGCTCAGGCTGCGCCAAGTTCACTGCAGAGGCTCTCAGGTGAGAAGCGGTACGGCAAAGTGGTGAAGAGTATAGATTTATTTATCTAATGTCATCTGCACAGAACTTCCTCCATGCTCTGCAAACATCAGCTCATTCCATCTGCATCCCAACCTCCGTCAGGAGGGTACTGTTTCATCCTTGTTTTCCAGAAGAACAAACTGAGGCACAGAGAAGTTATGTAACCACCCGAAGTCACAAAGCAACAACAGAAACTAGATTTGAACCCACATTCCCTGCCTCCAGGGTCCACAGTCTTAACCACTGGCCTATGCTGGAGGACATGGAGGCTGGAGGCTAAGAAAAAAGGAGGAAGGGGAACCATCTCTAATTGGCCAGTTACTCTTTGTCAAGCACTGTGCCAGGGACCTTACACACACACCTCATTTTACCCTCCCAACATCAATACTCCCGTCATGAAGACAGGCTCAGAAATTGAGGCTCAGAAAGATCAAGGTTATCCTGCTAGTAACTGGAAACTGAGGCTCAGAAAAGCTAAGTACTACCAATGGGACGTGATGGGATTTAAACACGAGCCTCCCTGTCACTAAGCCCAAGTCCTCTGTTCTGTCACCAAAACCAATTAAATAGAAATGAGGCCCTGTTCTGTCACCAAAACAATTAAATAGAAATGAGACCCGTCCGAGGTTGCAGAGCAAGCTAGAGCTCCTGGACCCCATCCCCGCTTCCATCCTGGAGCGGCCACATAAGCTGGTTGAGCCACAGATGCTTCTTCTCTAAGTCAGGGATGATAACGTCTACTCCACAAGGTCAAAGAGGTCAAGTGTGGGTCAAAGAAGGCAACACATGTGATGTGATTCACCAGAGAAGACTCACAGCAGGTGCTCAATAACCAGGCTTCCAAAGCCACCTCTTCCAGGAAACCTTCCCGGAGATGCCCAGAGGAGTTAATGTCTCCTGCTTTGCCCTAAAACTCACAAATATCACTCCTCAACCAACTTCCACTCTGTGTTGTGATTCTTCTCCTCTCCTGTCTCCTCCTCCCTCCTCTTGCTCCTCCACCTCTCTCTCTCTTCCTTTTTAAAAATGTCTTTCTTTTGTGTCTTCCACTAGCCTGTCAACTCCTTAAGGGGAGGACCACATCTTATTTGCCTTTATCCACAGCAGTGGGTCCCTCTACGCAGGTCTCAGTAGCTGTGTGTTGAGTGGATGAAGTAGCAGAAGAGACAGAAGTTTGATAAGCAAAGAGTAAGGTGGCCAGAGAGAACTCACAATGTCAGAGGGTGACTGAGGGCTGGGACTGGGCACTGTGCCCTTTGTAGAGAAGGAGGGGCTTGGAAGGAAGATCCAGTGGCTGCCTGGTGGCTTCTTTGCTTTATCTCTTGCTTGGGTGCAGATAGGGTCTGCCTCACATTCTTTTGGCAGTTACGAGTTTACATCAATGACGGGGAGGGGGCGGGAAATTACGTGCTTACCAAGAGTAAATATCTTCCTGTTTTTCCTTTCCACTATACATATGGAGTGGGGAGAAGGGTACAAGATGTAGATAATAACTAAGGGAAGAATATAGAAAGAATGTTGGGATGAATCAGGTTTGGCATAGAAATATATTTCTAAAGAGCCCCCGGAGCCTTATTACAGTTAGATTGTGGTACTGGGTCCCCCTAAGGCGGTTTGCAGGTGCTCCCAAGCTGGGCTGCGGTGGGCATCTGCCCTGCTTTTTCCCCTCCCAACCTGCCAGCAGAGTCCTGCTTCCGAGAATCTGGTCACCTTTGCGGACAGAGGGACGTGTTCATGAAGGGATTTAGCCAGAATGCGTCCCGTGACGCAGCATGAGCTCAGCTCCCCACCAGGTGCCTGAAACGCTTGGTCTCAGCTGGGTTTCCTAAGGACTGGTCATCACCGAGCATGGCAGGCAGCTTTGGGACAGAGGATAGGAGGGAGGTGACTTTCGCATTCCCGAAGTTTCTCCTAGGAGCACCGGAGCTTCCTGGGGTGATGCACCAGGGACAGCTCAGCCTTCTGCTCTGGCCAGAGGGTGGCCAGTCTGGTTTCACTTCATGGAATGTTCAAGGGTCAAACAACATGGTGCGTTTTTGTTGGAGAGGCAGCCCCAAGACAGGGGCGGGAGAGATGCTGAGATGGGGCCTTCAGAAACAGACTGTAGGGGGGCCCCTCCTTCAGAATGAGACCCAGAGCAGTCTGGCTCCGACGGAGCCTTGTGCAGACGGGAGAAGAAAAACGGAGTCCTGATCCTCCTTCTACAGTTTCAGCCCCTCATACCTTGAGTTGCTCACGTGAAAAGGAAGGGCTAGAGCACAGCAGCTCTGGGGGCCCCACCCAAGGTAGCTCAACAAACAGAGAGAGGAGATTATGGACTTTTTATAAAAATCGAGGTGTGGCTGATATAGAAAAACGCTGTACATGCTGAATGTATCCATCTGGATGCGTCTGAAGCTAAGTATACACCCATGAAAACATCACCATAAACAATGCCATACACTCAGCCATCACCTCTGAAATGTCTTCCTTCCCGCTTTTGCATGTGTGATAAAATCTGACATAAGATCTTCCCTCTTCATAAATTTGTCAGCTACCTCTAGGCACGATGCTGTACAGTGGATGTGGAGGACTTAATCATCCGGTATAGCCAAACTGGGCCCCCTTTGATCAGCCCCTCCCCGACTCGCCCCCCACCCACCCTTCCCGCCCCCAGGCCCTTGTAATCACCATCCTACTCTCTGCTTCTATGAGTTTCACTATTTTAGTTAGGTTCCTGATAGTGAAGTGGGATCGGGCAGTGTTTGTTCCTCTGTGTCTGGCTTATTTCACTTAGTGTACGGTCCTCCAAGTTCATCCACGTTGTAGCTAAGGGCAAGATTTCCTTCTTCTTTTTAAGGCAGAATGATATTTCATCATCTCTACACATTCTGTTCAGCGATTCCTCTGTTGACGGACACTGAGGTCGTTTGCGTGTCTTGGCTGTTGTGAATAGTGCTGCCGTGAACACAGGAGTACGGCTATCTCCTCGCTTATGTATACCCAGAAGGGCAGTTGCTAGGTCATACAGTAGTGCGATATTTAATTTTTCGAGGAAACGCCATACTGTGTTCCATTGTGGCTGCACCAATTTACATTCCCACTAATAGTGTACAGGGTTCTTTTTTCTCCACCTTCTTGCCAACACTTGTCATCTTTTTTTTGATAATGACCACACAATGGGTGTGAGGCCATATCTCACTGCAGTTTTGAGTTGCATTTCCCTGATGATTAGTGAAGTTGAGCATCTTTTGAGTCAGGAAAACCTGAATTGGAAACCTCATTCGTTACCCTACGGATGGGCTGTGTGACTTTGGAAAGATACTTCATCTCTCTGCACCTCAGTGGTCTCATTTATAAAATGGAGAAAGGGCTAAGGGCTCCGAAGTGTTGGTTTGAGGTTCACACAAAGACTAGAGTACTCAGTGCAGTGCCAGGCAGAAAGCAGACGCCCAGTAAATTTTAGGGCCCTTCTGCAATTCTTACCCTCAAGAACGTGCATGCTGTGTTATGATCTTCTGCAGCTTCTTCCTGGTTCCAGGTTAAGCAGCTTTTCCCCAGGTGCTCTGGGACTTAATGATTGTCAACTGCAGGGCAGGGAGCTGAGTTGGAAGGGTTCAATTTAGGGCCACCACTACCCCCTCCCCTATCTCCCGGCAGGCACAGCTGTGAGGCTTGGCAACTGCAGTGTGGGCATCTGTGTTGTAAATATTTTAAGTTTTCTATATATTATAAGATGTTTCGACATCTTAAGAACCTTTAGGGCTGGGGCTGGGGAGAGACAGCCCCTCCCTGGGCTCGCCAATTCAATAACAAAAGGCTTGCCTGGGAGCGACAGGCAATCTTTGATCCTCAAACTAACCAATCCAGAGCCCTCCTTCCTTTGTCTGGTCCATACACCCCTGGAGGCAACATTCCTCTGCCTTATCCATCCCAGGGCCAGGTACCAGGCATGCAGAGACCGTCCCTATAGCCCAACCCCCCATGAAATTATTCCAAATAGCTAATCCTCAACTGTCCACCCTGCCCTGCCTTGCCTTTCCCACAGAAACTGCAATGAAGATCAGAGCCTAAGTACCTCCCCCACTCTTGTCTCTTGCCTCCTGAGCACCCTGGTGTCCTTCCCAGGTGGCCCTATGTGGTGTGCCTCCTGTCTCTAGGACTAGAGAGTATAATACACTTTGTTTTCCTGAGCCTTCCTCTGTCTCCTCCTGTGGCCACATCTGACTGACCATCTATAAAAGAATACAAAACAGCCTCCTTCGCTTTTGCCCCAGGGGTTGAGTGCTTTTGTGCAGTGCACAGCCTGCACATGCTAACTCTGCTAACCAGCCCTAAGTGGAATCATACTAAGTCTGTGTCTTTCATCGGGACTATTTTCCAACAGAGACCATGGGTGGCCACAGGACAAGCCAGAGCCCGGAGCCTCCCACACTGCCTGAGAACTGGACTCCAGGAACCATGTGGCTGGAATCCTGGCCAGGGAGCCAGTCCAGGCTACCAGATGGCAAAGTCCCCTTCACAGGCTCTAAATCATGGTGGGTCAGAGCCACTTCCAGGCTGGCTGCCTTCCACACAGTGCATCTGGATACATTTCCTGGATGATTACTTTTGCACAGTGGGATGCCGGATCCACGTTTCCAGCCAAATTACAATTTGTACTCACATTTTGGAGCTGTGGTTTTGATAAATGCATCTATTTCAACCAAAAACTTGTTAGGTAGGGTGAGCATGTACTTTATCATCTAAATTGGGATACTCTCTGAGAGTGGGGTGGGACGCTATTATTAACTTTGCTCACTCAACATGCACGAAGTAGAAGTGCCCTCGGCAAATTGGGTGGCCACACCTATTCTTGTGTGGCCACACTAATATCAAGTCAAGGAAAGGAACAGATAGGGTGGCTGGGCGAGGAGGGCAAAGGTATAGGCATCCGTGAGACTTGGATTTTGACCCTTGATCTACCACTCAGCACCTGGAGGGCCGTGGCCCAATTATTTTCAACTGACAGCCTGATCTCTAAAGTTGGGATGTTAAAACCTACTTATATGTGCTAAATAGACGTAGAGAGAGAAAGCTCTGCGCAGGACCAAGCACAAAGTAGGGGCTTAGGCGGTACAAGCTCACTTCCTTGTCCATCTGCTGCATTGTCTACACCCTAACTACGGGGATCTGTGACACCAACGTGTAACTGTGCCTGGCAGGCAGTAAGTTTCCCTACTTGGGATGATGGTTTTCACAACTCAGCAGTCTGGCTTCGTGCCTTTTCTGAGTGTCCCTGTTTGTTGAAGGCGCCTCATTAATCAGGCCCCTGGACAGGACCAAGAGCCTGACCTTGGTTTCAGCACCCTTCAGATATGATCAACAACTTCACGGGAAAGCTCCTGCCCTGGGCATGAAATACTCAGACTCTCAAATCCCTGCTCCCACCACCAGCTCTCAGGGCTCAGACATCCAGACTCTTTCTGCGACTTCAGATCCCTCTGCTGAGGTTCTGAACCAGGCTGCGGTGCAGAGCCCTTCACAGCTGGAGGGTCTCATCGGATGCTTCATATTCAGTCCTGTAAGGAACAGATGTGCGTCTCCAGAAAGGAACTCCCACGGGGAAGTTTAGCCCTGTCTGCTTGATCTTTTCTACCTCTCCATCCTTAGGCCCATCCTCTTTAAAGAGCAGCTCACTTCCCAAATCTTTATCCTGCTGTTTCAAAGGTCACTGACTTTCTTTGCAAATGCAACAAGTATACAATTATTTCATCCTTAATATTGTTTATCAAGCCTTCTCCCTTGGTTAAACACTGAGACCACCAGCTCCAACATGGTGCCTCTTTATCTGGAACCGACAGCACAGCAACAGGCACGCAGAAGGTGTTCATAAAACGTGGGAATGAATGAATGAGTGAGTGAAGGAAAATCTCTTCACATCTTTTCCCTTCTTTGACACATCTCAGTAACGGAATACCCTGTTCCTTTCATGGGATCCTTTCCACTGTCCTGTAAATTTTACATGTCTATTTATTGTTCTATTCAGTGAAAATGCATGTGTCATGGACATAAATCGATGACACGCACAGAAATCAGTGTGGTTTGTGCACATTTACTTTGTGCCACATGCCGTGTTGGGTTCTAGGAATCCCAAGTGGCAGGTTCCGGACAGATGGCCTGTGGGGCACCCCAGACCACACTCACTAGACGTCTGGAACCGGGCAAATCCTGTGGGCACTTAGGACCCTAGTCTTGTGCACGTGTGTGGTGACAACGCCCTCCTCAAGGTGGGTGTGAGGAGTGAAGGATGCGACCCCGTAGAGGGCTGGGCATCCTGCCTGGCACCAGGTAATATGATAGTTAAGGACTTCGACTCCTGTCTCTCCAGCAAGATCTCTGACCAGGCAGTGACATACAGTGGGACAAGAAGGCAGCAACCTGAGGAGCTCTGGAGACTTTGAGAGCTAAAAATCTTGAATCGTTCGTTCCATCCTCCTACCTGGTGTAGGAAGCCTGACCCAGCTCCCTCCTGTATATGAAGGGATGAAGACTAATGAAATGGGGACTTCCCTGCTGGCACAGTGGTTAGGACTCCCCACTCCCAATGTGGGGGGCCCCGGTTTGCTCCCTGCTCAGGGAACTAGATCTCACATGCATGTCGCAACTAAGAGTTCGAATGCCACAACTAAGGAGCCTGCCTACTGCAACTAAGACCCGGTGCAACAAAATAAATAAATTAACTGGAAAAAAAAAAACCTAATGAAATGAACATGGAGGTTAATTACCTCCCAAGTTAGCCCGTTCTCTTTGGGGGCCACTCTAATGGCTCTTGAAGGGCTTCTTTATATTGTGCTATGGGTGGCCCCCCTGTAGATTTTGCTCCTAGGAGGCAAACTTAACAATAGGGCACACTAACCAATAGACGCGTGTGTCTCATACTCCTTACTATTACTCTGTTGAGAGTTCCAAGATTGCGCCCGCATCCTGAATCTTCTCTTTTCCAGCCTGACCACATTCAGTCCGTTCAACCCTCCTCTTTGGCAGACGGAACTACGGTCCAGTGGGCAATGGCCTGTAGGGTGAAAATCCTCTTAAATGTGGCAAAGTGGGACCAACTTCCTCCAGTGGAGCACTGGTGGTTCTAGGTATTTCTGTGTTTGCAGCCTACTTGCACACAGCAGAATTTTGAGTAGCATACATGAATGGATCAAAAAGATCACGGTAACACTCAAAATGTAGGGAGGATGACACGGCTATCCATAACCACAGCACAGCAATATCTCATGGTCTCTGTAAGGGCGATGGCAGTCATTCCACTGTTTCCTTGGTTTTGCCACTTGACTTGAGTGGCCTGATAAGGCTCTTTTCACATTCATGCATGAGACAAATTTCTTGCATGGCCCAGTGAGTAGATCTTCCTTAGGCAACAGGTTTAATTTAAGCTTCTCCATTCACTCACAGCAATTGCACTGTGTGCTGTGCTGCGTTTCAGAGCCCTCCCTTGTCCACGCGCTGGTGGACAGGCAGGATATGTATCCTGGGTTGTAGCAAAAGTCAAGCGTACCCATGGGTGGGTCACTGCCAAGGTCTGAGGTGTGTCACTGGTCAGCATTAGGGCAGCACTGTTGCAGGGCTGTGGGTTTACATGAGAGAAGCCTGGGAGACAGAGGGAACAGGGGACAGTTTGGCTTTTGTCTCCCTTTCTCCTCCCCCACACCCACTGCTTTTGGCCACTGAATATGTATAGGTTGCATCAACGAAAGAGCTAATAAATGTACACCGCTCACAGGTCCAGAGTTTTCTAATTGCTTCCTCATTCCCAAAAAGCTCTGGGCGAGACTGAAGCTATTATTTCCCCAGGCACAGCACAAACTGATCATATTAGTAAATGCTCTTGATAGATGAGAGAATGAAATGACATGTTTTGCAGTGGAACGATCTATTCTGATCTCTACTAAGCTCTTTAAAAAATATATTATTATAAAGCAACACATGTTCATGTCCCTCGTAAAGAATGAAATTGGGAAAATGCAGAAAACGATAAAAATGTCAACCATCATACCGTGTCTCAGAGATAAATACGCTACATACTTCAGCTCCTTTTGTTCCAGTAGTTTTCCAACGTGTATAGATCAATATATCAATATTGGGTTGTCCACAGAATTGGGATCACCCTGAATGTCCCACTGTGCACCCCAATCACTTTTTTTCTTTCTGAGCTTACTTTGTGAGCACGTTTGCGGGTCGTGAACGTTATTTAACACCATTATTTTGAGTGGTTGGGAAATATTCTATTCTGTGACATACTGTAATTCCTTTTAACCAATCTCTACCTTAGAGGAAATTATAATGCTGTGCTATTTATTATATGCCATATTTCAGTGAACATCTTTGAACATAGATCTTTGACTGTAAGTTTCAGATGGCAGGGTCTAAATCTGTTTTATCTGCTACTGTGTATTTTGAGTCTAGCACATTGTTGGACAGACTGTAGATGCTCAGTGTTTGAATACCGACTGGCCGCCTTTTTGACTAACTCCCTGAGTATTTCTTTAGAAGACATTGCCAGCAGTCAGGGTTACATCCTGTATTTTATATGGCAACCCTGCCAGTATAAACGACGAGGTCAGATGGGTTAGTATAGTTCTGAAGAGAAGATATGGGAGGCAGAGCAGGAATTCCAGAGTCTGTGGTCCACAGACTGATAAAGTAGAGCCTGCCGATGGTGGTTTCTACTTTGAAGAATACATTTTGGTACTGGGAAATCGAATGTGGCTCCTGACTTAATAGCTTACAAGCTAGTTTCAGTAATGAAACGGTATCTACGTGTGGTTCACATTTTGATAACACAGTCGTTTATTAATTCCACATACTTAATAAATGTATCCTTCTCTGTGTAATTAAGAACCTCATTATCATTGCACAGATGCTGTCTGCCTGGAACAGGTGAAGTTCATCAATTTAATTTGATCAAACAATTGTCAAGCACCCAGTCCACCTGGACCCTGCACTGCGTGCCAGAGGCAGAGAGATGCCTAAAACCCACTCTGACCTCAAGATCCAGACAGCAAGACCCGTGGACAATTGTAGCATGCTAGTGCCTGGCATATGGAGGTAGGTGATGGATGGATGGATGGATGGATGCAGTCTGGTGAAGGTGTTATCCTTAATACAATTGTGAATCATTCTTTAACATAATTATTTTGAATGGTTGGGGAATATTCAAAATATTGAGGGTGTAGAGATGGAAGGGCAAGGAAGGCTTCCAAAGGGAAGTGACATTTAAATGATGGATAGGAATTTGCCAGGCGGAGAGATAAGGGGAGCTAACAAAGGCTGTTGGGGTTGAAAAGTGCATGGTTGTGAGGGGAGGATGGACAGATGGGCATGGCTGGAGATGAAGAGATGATAGGGAGGGATGCTTGAGTTCATCTCTCGTTGATCATGAATGACTTGTTCAGAGGGTTTGGGCTTCCCCCAAAGCACACCCTAAAATGAAGATGAACCATGTGCACATGGCTTATTTGGAAATTGATCCCAGGAAATAAAATGAAGGATTATAGGAGGCAGGAGAAGAAGGAAAACCTATAAAACCTATAAAATGGCTTACCCCAGGGACCAGCTGGAGCACATCTCTAGCAGGGACCTTCTGAGAAACCATGTAGAACACATCTGGTAGTTCTCCCACCGAAGGGGAGGAAGTTCAGATATTTATCCCCCAACTCCCATCACCCACTAGTTGAGGATGCTCCGGGGGCATTAACTCACAGACATTTCCACCCTACCCCAAGCAAGGGCCAAGTTGCAAACCAGAAAAAACGACCTCAGGCAGAGAGCCGCAGGAATCTGTCTGAATGAACTAGGACCATGCACTAAGCTCAGGCATGGAGGTGGGGTGGGGCTGGGGGGGCGGCGGTGGTATGGCTGGGCAGCCAGAGCGTGTGCCGCAAAGCCTAGTGGGTAACAGGCTAGATCTCGGCGAGGCACCTCTGATTAGACAAGAATAATCTTCCAGTGACTGAATACCATCAGCAATTCCTGCCTCAGGTGTTCGCTGTTTCCTAAAGCCTGCAATGGACTTCTTTCTTGCTTTTCACATAACTGCCACCTTGTCTCTGCTTAAATGTCACCCACTCAGTGAGGTCATCTTCTGTGATTCAACCTGCAGTGAGTCTTCCTCCCTGTTTATTCTCTATGATGTCATCTCGATCCTTTCCATGTATATATCGGGTAATATATATGCATATACATTTATGTGTATGTCTGTATATATATAAACCATCTCTATATGTGCATATATTTATTTGATCTTTGGCTATGTGCCTATCTCCCTTATTGGCCATTGCATTCTAGACACCTAGCATGCTGCCTGGCACATAGTAAGTGCTCAATAAAGGTCTGTTGGGTGGAGGAATAGGGTCCCCCCACCCGCCTCCTGTACTTTCTAGCAGAGGAAGTCTCCTCTCCTATCTCCTCCCTTGTCCTGAGGCTGCAGGGAGGGGGCGGGGCAGTAAATCTGGCCTCTGCTTGGCCCTAGAAGGGGAGTCCTGGTCTTGGCATTGAGCACGTGGCCACTTTCTCATCACGGGGACGGGCTCTAGAGAACAGGGCTCCTTTCAGTCGCTTCTCTTGGGGCTTAAAATATTTGCCCTCCTTAATGCATTCCTGCCTGGATGCATCTCTTAATCACCTCAAATCCAGGAGTTCCGCCTCACCAGTGTAATTAGTTCCCTGAAAGCTTTAGAGCTTTTCGTGGGAGAGCTCAGGGGCCCCCGGAAAGGAAGCGTTGCCAGATAAAATCTGTATTTTGCTAAATCTGGCAACCCTACTGGGATTGACCTTCTGTTAGGGCTCCAGAGAAGGGGGAGGAAGGTACCCACCCCTCTAAGCTGGCTTGGTGCATACCACCACTCCCACCCGCACCCCACACACAAGCTTCACTCCAGCCCTTCCACCACCCACCTGGCTTCTCAGAGCCCACGTGACCCCATACATCATCGTCGAAAAAGACAGCTTGTAGCAAGGTCGCTTCAATGTTCCAAAAATAGGCGAGTGGGCAGAAACCCTAAGCAGATGGGTAGACCTTTCCTGCTGTCCTTTCCTGACCTGCCTTAGTGGTTTAAAACACAGGCTTTGAGAAGGACCCACCTGAGTATGAATTCTGTCTCCATCTTTGCCAACCACATGGCTTTAGATAATGAGCTTCACTTCCACAAGCCTTGATGTCCTGAACCTCAAAATGGGTTGATGATAATGGTATATACTACACAGAGTTGTAAAGCACACGTAAAATAACGAGTGCAAGGTACCTGGCTGCGTGTTTTTAAAAAATTAAGCAACACACATTCCCATGCTTTAATCCATATACACACACACACATATAATTCACAAAATTTGAAAAATTGGAATTTTACAATTAAACTTTTAAACAATTGCTACTAGGTGTTATCTTAGATCTCATTTATCCATCGGTTTTATCTATTCAAAGAGTTTTGAATATAATTCAAATAGTGGTGCCAAGACTATGGAAAGAGGAAGAGTCTTGTGAAGCCCACATCACAGGCAGATCAGGGCCCTCGGGATGGAGCCCTGTCTTCCTTCCTCACTTGTCATTCCCTACGCAGTACTTGCAGCTCCAAGCTTTCCTTGGGCTTTTGTGCTGTGTTTCCTGGCAACCTAGAAAACTCCTATTTGTCCGTAAGAATTCTGCTGACATGTTATCCCTCCCCCATAAAGCATTAACCCTTCTTTCTCCCAGATGCTTCCGTTGCATCTACTAATGCAGGCTCCACGTGCTAGTTCACATGTGCAGTTGCCTATCTGTCTCATCCCAAGAGCGAGGAGTCCTCCCAAGGCAAGAACTGCCTTGTGCATCTTTGTCTCTGCAGGGCCCTCTCCAGGGCCAAGCACAGAATGGGCACCCGTATATATAGCTCTATTTCAATGGACCCTCAGGTTTATTCAGCCCCAGGAAGAATTTTCAGTCTCCCCTTGGAAATGACTGGCCAGCCTGAATTTGAAAGCCCTTGATAGCATCCCCTGATGGACAGTCTTGGGTACCACTATGGCTTTCCAAAAGAGTGGAGTCCAGACTTGTCCTTCCATTAGTTGGGACTCTTATTTTGACACCACATCCCAACTAGAGGCTGAGCGCAGGACTGTTACCTCCCAAGGAAGCAGCCTGCAGGCTCTTCCAATCACCAAGGAAGTCCTTGCCTTTGTCTCATTGTCAGAACAATGAAGCCCCAGCTCTGAAAAGCAGGGTGTTCAGGAGACAGGCTGACAGCTCGATGGAACTTTCTGTCAGCTCTCTGACATTCATGGCATCCCTGTACACCTGATGGAGCCTGACCGTGGCCTAGACATTTATGAGAGAGAGCAGGGGGCAGCCATGCATCCCTCCACTGCCCCCAAGATCACCACCGTTGGTGGGGGTGACAGTCTGTCGTGTGCAGCGGGTCAGCAAGAAGGGAATAAAAGGGGCACCGCCGACTGATGTCAGAGCTACATATGAGCATTTAGAAATGCTCGGGGAAACGTGTCATTGTCATGCAGGAGGAATTTGAGTTAAAGGTTAACTTTTAAATCCAAGTAGCTCACTCCAGGTTTGACACTAAACCTATCACAACCCCAGTTTAACCTGGGGATGGACGTGGGAGAAAAAAGGGTGCAAAAACAAGCACACTTATGTAATTTGAATATCTGTCTCCTTAAATCCATGCTGGATGGTCTAACATCATTTCTAATAGAACAATGAAAAACAGCCAAGTGGGTATCATGTGCTGTGTTGACTGCTTGTACACATTAAATGTCTTCTCAATTTACAAATGAGAAAAATGAGACTTGAAAAAGTTAAGAAATGTGCCCCACCTCATACAATCAGCAAGTAGCAGGGCCAGGATTTGAACCCACATCTGCCAAGGCCAGAGCCCTAACCTAACCTAATCACATGAGTAGACGAATTCCTTCCTAAGTGGCTGTGTATTTGGTCAGAACCTCCTGTCCATTCATTTTCTGCGGGCGCACAAAACTGAATGCCTGCTCCAGGCGGAGGAAGAGGACATGAATGCCAGACAGATTTTACGGACGTAAAATAAGCAATGAAACCAAGGAGGATAAATAGCATCCTTAGTGTCGAAGTACTCCTTGTGGGTTGCTTTTCTTGTCGTTTTACACTAAAGTGTGTTCCTGACACTCTGGGACCACAAACGTCCTCTGCTATCAAGAAGTCAGCCCTTGCACCAGCTGGGCACGCAGCTCAAGAGGCTGGGCGTGAGGAAAGCTCAAAAGTGGAAGAGTTCACAGCTGTGAGATTTTGAAAATAACCATTCATTCCAGTGTGACACAGATGGGTACCATTTTATGAGGACCTCCCTTCTCCTCACACAATAAGCTGGGTTGCACATCTGCTTTTATCAGCAAACACAAAAATGTGTACAGGATAATTATTCCATTACTTCTTCTCTCTGAGGTAGGGCATGATTTGGACATAACCACAGGCACCGTTTACTGCGCTCTCACTTGGAGCTGGCATTGTGCTAAGGATTCTACCATCTCGTTACCTACTCAGCAATTTTGGGAGGGTGATGCTATGATGCGAATTTTATACATGAGGAAATTGAGACTTAGATGAAGCACCTTGGTTAAGATCAGCCAGTAAATTTCTGAAGCTGGGATTTCAAGGAATCTAAGCCTCTGTGCCCTGATAAACCTAAACTAGCATATACTAACACAGAAGTTTGAAATGAATACTGATACCTTCCTTAATGCATGACATTTCATGTGCATGACCCATTACAAAGCACTACCACACAAATGACCAAGATGTCTAATTCCTAGTGAACTTCTTCTGAGTGTCAGGGTCTGTTGGAAGTTCTCTGTATCATTGCTTCTCAAACTTGACCAGACATCGGAGTCTCCCAGCGGACTCGTTAAAACACAGATTGTTGACTTCCGTCCCAGAGTTTCTGATTCCATAGTGGGTCTGGGGTGGGACCCAAGAAAAACCACAGTGCTACATGAATTAACTCACTGACTACTCACATCAACACTTTCATCCTCATTATGAAGATGAAGAGACCTAAGTCCTGAGGGTTTAATAGTCTGCCCAAATAAAGAGAAATACACCTTTAATCTTTTATTTGAGCTTCTCTTCGTGAAGCCAAGCCCAGAATAGCTTTATTTCTCTCTTCTTGATACTGAAAGCAAACCCTACCATAAGAGACTAAAGCCCAGGGCCCAGTTTACCCAACTCAGGGCCATATTGTGAAGTTATTCTGATGTTTTGTCTGGTGTACATCCTGGGTTTATTAATGTCAAGCAGAGTCCAAGTGGTTTAGGAAAAAGCAAGTATTCACCAGCTCCCTTGTCCATGCACTTATTCAACCCATTAGCACTTATTAGCTTCTTCTGGGGACACAGCAGAATTCTAGACAACAGGAAGGATTTTCAGAAAGGAGAAGATAAGCTTCTGGAACTAAGCACAGGGCTGGGAAGCAAGTTCTAAACGACAGCCGTCATTGGAAGTTTGACCAGTGGACCAGGTAGGGAAGCAGGTTTGCATGAGCTACAGATACGATGACAGTAATCACAGGGGTCGTCACAATAATGGTCGTAGGCCAGGTCCTCCGGGAAAGGACTCTGAGTGGAGACCTGCACAGAGGGTTTACTGGGGAGTACTCTCGGGAACAACGTCTGCAAAGCAGCAAGGGAAGCAGAACTGGGCAGAGAGAGAAGCTGAGCTGTGGCACAGCTGCAAGAGATGCTCTAAGCAGTCCCGTGAGGAGCGCCGAAGACGGGCTAGTCCTTCACAGTTGTCTCCATGGAGGCAAGGGGACTGGGCTCCCGTAGCCCTGCATTCAACAGTGATTAGACGGGGCCTGCCCCAGCAAGGGGCAGGAACCTTGAGCAAGACAGCTTCCTTTCCCTGAGGGCTGTTACCGGGGAGGGGGATACAGCCATGAGCGTTCAGTAGCCAGCGCTCCCGCCACCTCGGGGAAGTGAGTACCTCGGTCCTGAAGGGCCTTCTGGACGGCGCATCGCAGCATCTGCTACGGTTTTATTAGGTAACATTTTTTGAGACTTACTAGGTTTAGGCACTGTTTAAATGTTTGATGCAAATTGATTCATTCAAGCCTCCTGATACTGCGAGATATGTATAACTATATTATACATGAGGACACTGAAGCACAGCTAAGTCTTAAGTCATAGCAATCAGGATTCAAACGCAGGAAGTCTGTTCCAAAGACCGAAAGCTTAACAACCGTTAACTATTTCTCTGACTCCAAAAATTTAAAGCAGGGGACCGTGGTGGGGGTCATTGGGGAGGGGAGTTGGTGCTAGTGAGGAGAGTGATAGGTAAGGAGGTTTTCATCTAGGAGGTAAAGACTGGCAACATCACAAGAAAACATGGGATCACCAATGGAGGCGGACAGGACCTTAGAAACAAGTGGGTCTATCTCATTTTCCCAAAGAAATATTGGAGCTATCTCATTTTACAGAAGAAACATCTGGTCTACCTTATTTTACAGAAGCAGCATTGCGTCTATCTCATTTTACAGAAAAACCTAAGGCACAAGATGGGAAAGGGCTTATCCAGGGTTACAGTGTGATGCTGTCAGACCAAAGAATAGAGTCCTAGTTGCCTGAATCTTGGGTATTCAGGCATCCAGGACTCTAATTGCTCTCATGAGAGAAGTTGAAGGACACTCTGAAACACAGCCATCCCTCAATCACCCAGCTTGCACACTGACCTGCTTCAATCTATTCACCCTTCAGCAACACAGCATCTTATAAAAATGTCAACCATGAGTTAAATCTCTGCTTAAAACCCTGTTATGACTCTGCATGGCTTTTAGGATAAGGATAAGGATAAAATTGTCAACATGGCTGCTATGTGGTTATTTATCTGCCAGTCACTCACTGTCCCTTTTTATCTTTTCTTCTCCTCTCTTGCCATACTCTGGTCAGTTTCTTGAATGTACCCAGATTCCACATTACTGCCTATTCTCATAACCTCCTACCCCTCCTCCCTTCACTCTTTTCACCTCCCCAACTCCTCCTCATCCTTAAATACCAGTTCTAAGTTTAGTTCCTAAGTACAGTCATCTCTGATCCCCTAGACCAGGTGCTTAGGTCCCATGTTCTATAGTCATAGCACCAATTACTCCTCCCTGAGTACCTATCACCATTGCCGTTGATGATTCATGTGTCCCTGGTAAATGTGTATTACATTCACAAGACTGCAGGCTTCAGGACAGTGGAATATCAGAGACTAACGCAGTTATTTATCCTCAGGGCTTGTACTAGATAGATGAAGAAAGAAAGCGGGGGTGGGGGAGAAGGAAGGAAGGGAAAGAGACAGAGAGAGAAGGGGGGGGAGGAAGGAAGGGAGGGAGGAGGGGAAGGGAGGGGGAGAGAGAGAAAAAGAGAAAGGAGGGAAGGAAGAAGGAAGGAAAGAGAAAAAAGATAAAAGCAAGGAAGGAGACGAGGCTGCTTCTTGCTACACATCTCACTCTTTCCCAGATGAACTGATTTTTTCATCCTAATATGTGCAATAATCATCTGAAAAGCAACTGTGGCCTTTCGGGTGTGTTGCTGGTGAAGTGGATGGGTCCCTGGGGTCATATAAACTCAGCAAATACTCGTCTGTGTGTTTGGAGTTCTTGGCATATGTCCAAGGGCTGGAACAACGGAGGTAAATTTTTCTTAAAGTCTAATTATGTCTTATGTGTTGGCGGAAAGCAGTGTTTGCGAAGGGGCTCCTGTGACAGCCCCACTAATTCATGAGATCATTGTGCAGCCACCTGTCAAGGAAGATAAGAGATGCCAAGATCGGCTTTATCTGCCCCTTGCTCCAAGTTCCAACAACCAGCCGCCAGTTGACTGTCCTGTTTGCTGCTCTCTTGCTTCTGGCTATGAGTGCCAGAGTGGCACTAAGTAATATTTTCTAACCAGATAGTGGTAATAATAACATGGTGATAACCGTAATAGCAATAATAGCAGCTGACACTTGAGTTTCCCGTATGCCAGCTAGCTTGCAGAGCCCATTCCACAATCCTCTTTCAAAAACAGCATACGAAAACTGAGATAGGTATTACGCCCATTTTTACAGATGAAGAAAAGATCCAAGGAAGTTAAAGTACGTGTTCAAGGTCTCTCACCTTGAAAGCAGAGAAGCTAGGATGAAAACCAGCTCTGACTTTGGAATCTGGGCCCTTAAGTTCTATACTGTCTTCTTAACTCACTTGAACCCTGGCTTTTGGCCCCTTTCTTCTTCCTCCATGCCCTCTACAAATAGTTATCAAGTAACCCCACGTGGCAGGCACTGGGCTCTGTGCTGAGGATACAGCTTTCACGGGCACGGAAACCTGGGGCTTATATCCAGCTGGATAGTTAACATCAAGAGCAGCTCCAGCACTAAATCTGCCTGATTCTTTGAAAGGTTGGTCATGTCAACAGAAGATGCTTCCCTCCTCCTGGAGATAGCTCAGCTCTCCTGGGTAACCCCAGGTTGTCCTCAGCTCCTAGGGAAGGAAGCTCACCAACAAAATGCATAGAGTGGAATCTCTCCCACTTTATTCTAAGCAGAAGCAGGGTTTCTCTGAGCATGGCCTCCCAGTACAAACATGGGCTCTGTATTCAAAGAGACCCAAGTTCACATGCGAGCTCGTCCTCTCGCTAGCTGTGTGACCTGAAGCAAGTAACTTAACCTCTCTGTGTCTCAGTTTCCTCTGTTAAAATGGGGATGTAATAGTATCTACCTCACAGACAGTGTATGGAAATTACTGGACTCCATCTGTTTTAGCTCTTATTCCCTCATGAACTGATATATACATTCAACTAATATTGAATGAATGAATCCTGTCTCAGAGGCCAAATTTAACCTTTATAATATTTATAATAGTTTCTTTGCAACATCATGACTTACTGTAAAGGAGTTAAAAGCAACTAGAATAAAGATCAAATGAAGCTTCTGCAGACACAGACCTAGCTTGAAAGAAATGTTTTTAGATATATTTTTTCTTAACCTAAGGCATATTGCTGACTTGTGAGGAGTCAGGCACTGACTGCTAGCATCAGAGGTTTCCAGAAGCGGGGGGTGGGGGTGGGGAGACTTGGTCTACAACATGTCTCTGCAGCATCTTCGACATTTAGGAGAGCGAGGGCCTGTTTCTCGGGATCAGCAGTTACAGAATGACGGTCTTAACCGTTCCCGGGAGTCCCCAGGCCACAGCCCTTCCTGCTGATGCTGAGATGCAGTAATCTTCGTCTCTTCGATTATTCATGAAGCATATGACAGAGGCACTTTGTCCTCTTTAAATTTTCAGAGGTTCCATTTCCTAGCATTGCAGACCCCTGGGGACCAGGAGGTCTTGCTATAGTGAAGACCCTCTTATCCAGGGCACAGGGTGGGCGAGCAGAAGGAGGAGGGGAGGTGCAGACGATTCTGAGGCCACTGCTGTGGGGTAGTCTCAAGGGCACTGGATCAATTCCTGGCCCCGGATTTTGAGTTCAAATTCGATCCTTCCTCCTAATGAATGTCGCAGCCTTGGAAACAACACTAAAACTCTGAATCTGGGAAATTACAATAGCTCATTTTCACTGGGCGTTTATCGCGTGCAAGCACTGCGCCAAGTTCACAAGTGGCACCTGAGGCTGACCCTAATGTCACCCCACTTTACAAATGAGGAAGTAGAGTCTTAGAGGGGTAGGGAAGATGGAGCTGGGATTAAGCCCAGGGAGTCTGGCTCTGGAGCTCATGATCTAAACTCTTCACTGCCATGTACTCTCCCATGGGAGGGTTGTTACAAGGGCTAGATGAATTATGTTTACAATGAGTCTAGTACACAGCTAGTGTGCAACACAACTTGGTGTCTTTGCTTCCTTTCAGCTCTGAGATCTCATGCATGTGCCCTCTAGTTGGGGTGTTGAAGGATATAGACTGAGCATAGCTGGACCATGGGATGATGGGGTGCGGGGTGAGAGGGCCATGAACAGGGGGCCACGTTCAATTAATAATGCACACTGGATGCAGACAGAAAACTCAGAGGAATATTCAGAATGTGGGATGGCATGAGCTAGACTGCCAAAGATTGCTTACTAGATTGAAATTTACAAGATCCCTAGGGATGATTTTTTTTTTTTTTTTTTGAAATTAACTCAATGATGGGGCCCTCCTTGGTTCAGCAAATGGCTTTTCTAGAACATAAAAAAAATGGCTTGCAACTTTTTGATTCACAAATGTTTACTGCATTTCTGATGTGGCAGTAATGAATCACAGGATTTCAAACATGAGGCATATTGAAAAAGATTTATCCAAGATTTGGGGGTTGCTGGCTTGAGTAGCTGGGTAGATGTTGGTGCCTTTCATGATCAGCAATGATTCTGTTTTCAACAGAATATTCTCCTGTAGTGATTCTGCACATGGAAGGATTCTCTAATATGTCCTAATCCTCCACCACCCTGAGGATCCATGCTCACCCCATGCTTTCCCAGTTTCCTGTTAGAATGACATACAGTTAATCAGCCATTCAGGGAGGACTCCCAGCACATGAGCTCCTATGGTATAAGGCTGGGGGGCTCATGATGTCCCCCCTATAGATTCTGGCCCTCCCTTCTGTGGTTTCTCCTTGGAAGTGATTTGAATGACACTGGGATATGCCCCATCCATAATGAATAGAACTTAATAATTGAGTAATAGCCATCTAACTCTGTCTGAAAGTTAAGTTCTGCTTTCCTTTCTGAGATCCATGGCCCAACTCTAGCTGCTGTTCTCTCTGTTCAGAAGAGATGATGAAAAAGGTCAAAGTGCTCTGAAAGCCTGAAAGCATCAAATGTCAGACATGGATGCAGATAATCACACAGGAACAGTACGGTTATTCTCCAGAGATGGAGCACATCCCCAATCAAGATGCTCAAAGTTACGGGAACTTGTTAATGGGATTGGCAGCAAAACCCTCTTATGGAAGTTCCTGACGTGAGCCCCACTTGCTTACATATTTTGTTACTTTCCCTTTAAGAGACCGTAAGCCCATCTTCTACCAGGTTCTAAAGATTTGACTAGGGGTGTTATTTTCTCAGACCACTTGGCTGTGCAATAGGAAAGGAGGAAATCAACGTCTTCAGAGATGTGACAGAGCAGTGTAGACACTTAGGCAGTTCCAATGAGAAAGTGACTGGCTCTGGATCAAATTATTTTCCTATACTATGTTCAAATTTCCTTACAAATGACAGTTCAGGCTGGCATTTCTCACTTCCTGTCTGCAAATTCCCCATCACAGCCTTTAATAAAAATCAGACAGAAGTCTTGGTGCCATTAGAACTGCATACTTTATATGAACTCAGTTTAGGAAACTTTACCCTAATTAGGTTGAACCTTCTTTGTCATCTGGTCGCCATCAAATTAGGAAACATGTACCCAGGCTATAGTCTTTCGGCTCTTTGAAATGTCTAGAGCTGGCACTAAAGGAGAAGATGAACAAATATTTGTTGAATGAATGCATAAATGAAGGAATGAATGAGTGGGTTGTCAAGTGGAAAGAGAACAGATTTTAGAATCAGCCAGATGAGAGTGTGAATCCTAGTTCTGCTACTTGCTGCTTGTGTTTTCTTCAGGCCTCTGTGGGCTCTCCGCAGTGGAAGGGAGGCAGCCCAGAGAAAGTGGCCATATTCATTTCCTATTGCTGCTGCCACAAATTACTACCAGGCCCATGGCTAAAAACAAATAAACAAAACCAACTTATTCTATTAGGGTTTTTTTATCCTGTAATCAGATAAATAAGAATGTAATCTGCATTGCATTATACACAGATGTATTATATTACAGTTCTGGAGGGCAGAAGTCCAAAATGGGTTTCGCTAGGCTAAAAATCATGGTTTTAGCAGGGCTGTGTTCCTTCTGGAAGCTCCAGGGGAGAGTTCCTTTCCTTGTCTCTTTCAGTATCTGGAGGCTGCCCACAATCCCTTGGCTTATGGTCTCTTCCTCCATCATTAAAGCCTGCAGGGTAACATCTCTGAATCTCTTTCTGCCTCTTCTCCCTCCCTCTACCATTGTTCAGGACCCTTGTGAGTACATCAGACCCACCCAGGTAATCCAGGATGGTCTCTCCATCTTGAGGTCCTTTCCTTGCTCACATCTGCACAATTCCTTTTGCCACGTAAGGGTTTAGGACATGGACGTCTGGGGGTGGGGTGGGGTGGGGGAGGGAATCACCCTGGCTACCACAGCAACCGCACCAGATGGGAAGCACTGCCACACCTTTCCAGGGTATCACAGATGATGCATAAAAAAGCACTCCCCAGGGAGCCTCCCCCCCACCCCCCGCTGCCCCCACCATGAGAGCAGTGGCCGCTTGTCTTCTTGGGTGGAATCTAGCTCTGCCTGGGGGCGACTCTCTGGTCTGTCTACCGTGGTGTGGTGAAAGGGTCTGGGCTCTCTTTCGAACTTGTTGGTTTTTGTAAGGCAGTGTCCACTCTACCCCAGCTTGCTTGAGTGTTCACATATGTGGATATGCACCTGGCCAGAAGACTTTCCTCTCACGGTAACCTTGAACTCTGTGCTACCTACCACCTATTGAATCTTGGTTGGGAAAAATGCTATTTAAGGAGCCCCATCTACCTGAGAGCTGGGCAGTCCAACCACACCCTTCAGATGTCCACAGATTAAGCCAGACCACATCCTTTTGGCCCCAGGGTATTTGCTTTCGCTAAATTTTGCTTTACTTTGGTGCTATTAGACTACATTACGAGCATATCAGAAGAAAAAGCATCACAGAAGCAGCTGCATTTATTATAACCGTTTTTGTTGATAGATGTTCATTGCATGTCTGCATACATTTCTCATGAGAAACCACAGAGAAAGATAATTATCCCCTGGTCTTAAAACCCAGTACTGGGACTTCCCTGGTGGTCCAGTGGTTAAGACTCCACACTTCCACTGCAGGGGGCACAGGTTTGATCCCTGGTCTGGGAACTAAGATCCCGCAAACTGTGCAGTGCAGCCAAAAACAAACAACATGCCAGTACTAGTTATGCTTTCCCTAGCGACTGGTTTATTTCCATCAAATGAGCACTAGCACATGTGGCTGATCATTCTTCTCTCCTTGCACAACCGACTATTAGGAAGCAAGCGCCTTCAGCAAAGCTTTAAGACATCAAAGCCTGCACTGTATATAACAACTTAAGTTCCCTATCCTCATGGTCCCTTTTCCCCAGTTCCTTTGTCTGTTTCACATTTTAGTTCTTATTGTTGTAGAGTCTGTGAGCCCAGGATAAGGCATGGTAAGAACTTTTGTTATTTCCTGAGACTCTTTCTCTCTTTTGTGAGTCCCAGGTCCCTGATACATTTCTCTTAGTTCCAAGAAGAAACTAAAACAAGAAAAAAATCAAAAAGTGAAACAAAACAACATCGGTGCCAATACTGGAACATGGACTCTCAGCAGAACTGAGTCCAGCCCCATTGTCAGGCCTGGCACATGTGCTGCTAACATGAAAACAGGTCTCTCACGCTTTGTATGCTGAGCACACCGAGCTCATAAATGCCAGCATTCTAAATGGCTTGCGTGCTGTTAATAGCGTCACTGGCACCAAAATCCATTTCTTTTCTGAGGGATATTTACCTTTTATTGTATCTTTACTCATGGTCAAAAGACATTGGCAAATTTGCTAAAGTGATCGAAGAGACTCTTCTTAAGGCATTCCTAAAGTTTCATGTCTTTGCCTTCACATTTTTCTGTATGAGCTTCTCTTCTTGGAAAGGAAAACTAGAAATGTACTTTACACTATGTAGGGTTTTGGTAGTTGTAGAAAGCCAAGATAAAAAAAAAAAAATTCAATGTTAGTAGAACCTCCAGTGAAAACATCTTCAAGATACACCCAACCTGGGACTTCCCTGGTGGCGCAGTGGTTAAGAATCCACCTGTCAATGCAGGGGATGCAAATTTGATCCCTGGTCCGGGAAGATACCACATGCTGCGGAGCAACTAAGCCTGTGCACCACAACTAGTGAACCTGTGCTCTAGAGTCCAGGAGCCACAATGGCTGAGCCCACGTGCTGCAACTGCTGAAGGCTGCGTGCCTAGAGCCCGTGCTCCACCACAAGAGAAGCCACTGCAATGAGAAGCCCGTGCACTGCAGTGAAGAGTAGCCCCTGCTCACAGCAACTAGAGAAAGCCCGCGTGCAGCAACAAAGACCCAACGCAGCACAAATAAATAAATAAATAAATAAAATTAAAAAGAAAAAGATACACCCAACCCAAAAGTTCATCTCTGAGTTCCTCAAGAACTCAGAATCCTCAACACCAAGAAGCTCTCACACCCTAGGGGATGGTGTATATGGACCTTCTCTTTTTAATCTCTATCCCCATAGAGTCCAAAACATAGTATGTATTCAATACATAATTGTTGAGTTAATGAGTAATACCGCTTACTCTCAAAGATGAGAGTCCTCTTCCAGCCCCAGTAGACCATGATGGGAATACAGTGCTTGCCAGGGGCAGGTGTGCAATACCTATGGAGTGACTGGTACTGAGACCCACCCAAATTATGGAAGAAATCTCTGCTGCCCTTGAACTCCAGAGCAGCAATTTTAATTTCCATTATTTTCCCTTTCTCAAAAACTACACCTTACAGATGACGTTCACATAGGCAACCACTCTCATGGGTAGACTTCGGTTAAAGTGTAATTCCCATGTGCTAATTCCCAATCTCCGTCTACCTCTCTCCCATTCAAGAAAATATATCAGAACATAAATGAATAAGGATGCCATTCCTAGGGGAAGTATCACGAATCTGTGGCAACTTATTAAAAAAGTAAGTCATCCACCATTTTGGTGTTTCAGATAATATTAGCAGTACACGACTTATGAAGCATCTCACAATGACTGTCATGACAGTTCATTAGGATACAAAGAATGAGAGTGCTGCTCTACAGAATCCATCTCTGAGACACACTGAGTCCTAACATGCCATCTTGGAGAACTTTCCAAACTCCAGGGAAACCATCTCTGAGGCTCATCCTACCCCCAGCACAATCATCTATATGAACTCCGCCATCCATGTGAGCTTCACCAGAACCATAGAGACCATCGCTACGAATGGACGCAGCTCACACAGGAATCTCATTATCACCTGGCTGTTACTCCACTTTCTCCATTCTGACCTCGGGGAGGAGGACTCACAAGCAGCCAACTTACCACGCCGCCACCAGCTGAGTGTACGAGCACAGACATCCCTTCTCGGAGGTTGGCAACTTCAAACAGCATCATGTAGGCTGTGACGAAGTTCATGGGGAATGCAGCAGCCTCAGAGAAGCTCATGTCATCTGGGATCTTGTAGACAAATTCCACTGGCGTGCAGACCACCTCTGCCCAGGCATTGTAGTTGACAAATGCCATGACACGGTCCCCGATCTGGGGATCGGGAAGCACAGGGTTAGTGGAGGTTTCTTAATCTTTCCTGAGAGATTTCTCAAATACTCTTAAGAATCTGATGAAAACTATAGAGCCCTTCCCAGAAAAAAAGAAAAGAGACTTAAAACCCTCAAATATGCACACCCTCACCTCACCTGCCTTTCAAGGCATTTGCAGGTGCTCTGAAGCCCATCTATGCAAGCTTCCCAGGGGCCATGAAAGCCAGGGACTCTACCCCTCTTCTGGAGCATAAATAGATCGACACAACGTGCATCACATCACATGCTGTGGAATGTTAGTGTCGGAAAGTCATATTATTGATTCGACCTCTCATCTAATCTCCCTGTTTGGGACCTGGGAAGGTCAAAGGGGCAGGGCTAGGAGTCAAATCTACTCTCGTCTGTTCTCTCCCACTCCATGTAGATTCCCTGCCAGGCTAGTAGTGCATTGTGGTATTTGCATCAAAGGTTAGCACGGGATTACCAAGTGCATCAGATGTGAAACATGGTCCATCAGAGGAGCCATGTAAATCTAAGTGCAGGAGCTTGAGCAAGAGCAACCAGGCTTAGAGTGAAGTAGGAGAATGCCATCAGGCGTGAGGAATAACAACTAACCTTTATGGCACATGTATTATATAGCAGACATTGTCCTAAGACTGTCACATGCTTTACCGCATGATTAGGTGAGGCAGGGCTGAATACTGTGTTCTTTTTATCAGTGGTTTACATATCCAGACACCATGCCAAAAAAAAGCAGTCTTCCCTTTAAAGCGGTTATAATCATATGCTAAGTTTTTTTCATACCATATCATTATTAAAGGGAAATACAAAGTAAACCATCACTAACAGCTTACATGAGCTGTCAAGTGCTACTTCAATTGAACCATTCTGCTATTTGATGTCAGTTGCTTATACTATGACTTTTAAATGCAAAATTCAAATTGCTGTGGTCATAGTGATTTCTCAGTCAATTAACGGCTTTCATATATGTATGTTTTAGTGTATATATGTTTACAATTGATTCTACTGTTATATTTTCTTTCTAGTTTAGGATTTCTCTTTCACTCCTGCTCAACAAACAACAACAAAAGCTTCCTATGAGATAGGTTCTGTTACAGCCCCATGTTACGGATGAATGATCATAGGTTTTACAGACACTTAAACTGAAGCAAGAGAGATTTAAACCACATGCCCCAAGGCATGAAGCCAGAGAGTAGCTCAGCCACAGTGAACCTAAATAGGGCTGACTTCAGATACAAATAGTTAATTCATTACACCTAAGTGCTACAAAGAAGACACAAAGTTATATAAGGATGTACAACAGGGGAACCTACCAAGTCTGGGGATATTAGTCTAACTCTTTTAAGTCCCAGTTTTCTCAGCTCTTAAATGAGTATAATATTAGAAATGGGTCCTTATGAAGATTAAATGATAAAATATGCATGCAATCCACTTGGCAAAGTGTATGTAAAACAAGGAAAGAACAATCAATGCTAATTCTTAAAAAAAACAGATTGATTCCTGATCTCATGAAATTCACAGTTTAATGATCAAAAGCTAAATATCCACCCACTGAATTTCATGAAGTGGAGGAATAGCTGTCTAATGAAGAAACTGATGGATAGGAGAGGCTATTTTATTGCCAGTGAGTGTCCCAATCACTGGAAGCGTTGAAAGCCAAAAGATGATGTCAGGAGTATCATCTCAGATGCCACAGCTTGAACCAGAGGATGGCTAAGGTCTAACACTGGCGTCTTTTTTGCACAGAATTATGCAAACCCAAAGATCCATGACACCACAGAGTAGCTGATGGCCTCTGGTGTCAAGAGTCTATGAAAAGAATATTTCAACCACCTTGACAGTTATGGTCATGTCATCACAGACCACCTTGACAGTGATGTCATAGCTATCCCAGCAGGGCTGTCTGCCCCAGCTCTCATTTCACTATCAAAATGGCAAAAACGGGATCAGTCATCAGATCAACCCCAGTCTCAGAGTCCAGAGGTGGGAAACTTTTTTTTTTTTAATATCTGATTCACTTCATTATTTGATTCTGTTAAAAAAAAATTAGTCCTGGGTGACTGAGCCCAAATCACTCCTTTACTGCTGCACCTCCGACAACAACTTTTCAAGGCTCCCTTGCAATTGATCAAGCCAAGAGAGCTATTCAGTGTGTTGCTGCATGGAATTCCATCTCCAACATGATTGAAATTCTTAAGTCAAAATTATAGAGGGCCTATTAGTATTGGTTTTCTCCCAGATCACACCCTGACTGGAGAGCTGTAGGTGCCTTCTTTTATTTGTGCAGCTGAAAGTACTAGAGGGGGCTGAGGGGTGATGGATTCATATGGCAATATGAAAGCCAGGGCTAACTAGCGGAAGAAAGATCATATATAAGGGAAAATATGTATATAATCAAGCACAGTCATTCCTCCCTCTAAACCAAGGCCAGCAACATCTGTATGTGCTGTTATAGTCTAAACTGATGGGTTATTTATCCAATGCTCAGGATTAACGAAGTGAACAGTACGATCTTTTCCCTTGGGACCACGTGGAGGAGTGAAAAGAAGATTGTACTTTCTATAAGCAACACTTTCAGAGACGGATGGTGCCGCCAGGTGAGATTATATTGCTTACCTGGGGACAGAAAATGTAAAGTCATAGGAAAGAAAAGAAAAAGCGCATTTGCTTCTCTCTCAACGTTTTTCTGCCACGTTATCTGGAAACCACCAACAAAAAGACAGATGAGCGGGATGAGATTTCCAGATGTTCATCGTAATGAATTTGGAGCATATTGACATTGTCAAAGTATACTGAGGCCCTGAGGCACTGAGAACTGAGCAGCGGGCTCAAAATCAGTTCCAAGGGCATTTTGGCATTGCCTTTTATAGGATTTTTCTTCCTCTATTGACTATTGCCACATTTGCAGGTGGGGAGCAGGGGTGAAGATGGTGGGATTGTAGGAAGAGTAAAAAGGCTTTGGTGATTTGCATCCAGGTTCAGTTACTACTTACTATCTTTCTGATCTTATGGAAAATTACTGAACTGCTGAACTTCATCTCTAAGGGGATAATAGCAACCTTTACCTTGCTGTTGTGGTGGGGCTGAAAAACTAACTCACCCCTGTTTCTGGTTATCGTGGATTCTCAAATGTGAGGGCCCTCCACTTCTCCGTGGGAAGCACTTAAGTCGAGGGAGAGCTCTTATGCCTGATTTCCACTGGTTTTTCTCGCTCCAAACTACTGCAATTGTGTGTAATTGATTTGCCCAGTTTTCCGGTTTTTATAGACCAGATCCCATTTGATTTGCATGATAATGGTAGGAACCATCATACATCTTTTCAGTGATTAAAAAATTTTATTATGGGGAATTCTGAACATGTACGAAGTAGTCAGAATAATAGAATAACCATTTTTATCCCTTACTCTACTCCCCAGGCCACCGATCCACAGACAATTCTGTCTCACTGTCAGTTACCTCTACCCTTTGGCTTTAAAATCTTCACCCAAAAATGACACTTTCCCATCGTCTGAAATAACGATTTGTAAGTGATCACTTAAATGCATCAGCTAAGTAGATATTTAAAGGAACCAAGTTATAAAATACAGAGGCTATTTTTCCCTAACTCTTGCGTTTTGTGATTGACTTTTGAGCCTGAAGTTGTGGGGAAATAGGAGCCATGGGTAGAGAGAGCAGGGATGTATACTTAGTCAATCCAAGGTCAAATTCATAGCTGTATTAATCTTATTAATAACTATATAAGATGAATAAAGGGGATACTAAGGTTTCCCCTGGCCACCTCACCAGACTGTTGCCAGGAGCAACAAGATGGTACATGAGAAAGGCATGAGACATCTAGAAAGTGCTATCGTTTATAAACATTGTTAATAAACCCAAATAATGAGACAATAACAAGACACGTTATAGATTATTTCAAACATATTTTGCATAATCTTCTATCAGCTCAGTGGATGCCAGATAAATATCACCCTTTCAGTCAGAAATCAAAACATTACCTCGAATCCTTTCACGCTGTCCCCCAGAGCTTCAACAATCCCAGAACACTCAAATCCTGGCACCAGGGGGGTCTTGGGAGGGTTGTCGATATTTCCTTGTCGCACCATCAAGTCAATGAAGTTTAAACCACTGTGAACAGCAAACATGAAAAGAGACATTCACAATGAAATTCGAAAGCATCGCCTTGACGTGACTTTTCTTTCCTTCCCATCCCCTCCCTCCTGCAATTCCTCTCTCCTTTCTTTTTTAATTTTCTGGCAAAATGTGCCTGATAGTAACGTTACTTAGCTAGATGTCACCAACAAAGCCAAACAATGATCTCTCTAGGCAGCTAATGCTTTCCCGGCCCTTCAAATGGCAGTTGCAGAGTTCACACTCTAATTCAAAAGAAAGTCCCTTTGTCCCTGCTAGGCGCCTCCTTCCTCTTACTTTAAAAGTCTGTATTGACCAGCCTGGTCATTAGCCATTTTAGCACTTAATCGAGAGTAAAAAATATACTAGGAAGAGGTTATAAGAAGATACTTGGAAAGCAGCTGGACACAATGACCATCAGCCAATCTATGAAAAAGAGAGAGAAAAAAGACCTAACTTAAGAGGTCTCAAATCAACCATCACACCTCAGCCATCCCATCGACGTGCACCAGTGCCGTGTTATAAGTGGTACCCATAATGGAGACTTGAGGCATGGAGACACCACATTGGGTCCAGCTGCAGGAGGGTGACTCGAAGAAAAGAGTCAAAGGGATAGATCAATAGGTATGGGAAGACTGGAGGGCTTGTTTCAAAACCCTTAGTTGTCTCTGGCTGAGAGAAGCTGTTAGTTATTTTCTATAAACATATTACTTTTGGAACTTCCCTGGTGGCGCAGCCATTAAGAATCCACCTGCCAATTCAGGGTACATGGGTTCAATCCCTGGTCCAGGAAGATCCCCATGCCACATAGCAACTAAGCCCGTATGCCACAACTACTGAGCCCACATGCTGCAACTAATGAAGCCTGTGCACCTAGAACCTGTGCTCTGCAACAAGAGAAGCCACCACAATAAGAAGCCAGTGCACCACACTGAAGAGTAGTCCCCGCTCACTGCCCCTAGAGAAAGCCCACATGCAGTATCGGAGACCCAACACAGTCAAAATTAAACAAATAATAAATACATCTTAAAAAAATATTACTTTTGAAATAAGAAAGTTATCGTTAAAGTGTATCAAAGTCATTGCCTTGGAAAACCGCACACTTGATTCTTTTTTTTTTTTTTTTACAGGTGAGGTGAGGCTCATTAATTAGTTCCTGTCCTTCACATTTGATTATGACGTTTTTTGTTTCTCTTTTTTTAGAACTTTTATTGAGATACAGTTAACATACAATAAACTGCATATATTTAGAGCGTACAATTTAGTATCCCAATCTCCCAATTCATTCCGCATACTTGATTCTAATGATGTTACCAACGCTCTAAACTGTTGGGTTTTTAAAAATAGAGCTACGATTGGGAATTGCATTCAACACCCAGGCACTGATCAAGTGAGAAACCATATCTCACTCAATGTGTTTTTCCCCACCAGTTGTGGTTCTAATGTACTTCCTGTTTTCATAAGCTGCCATCTAAGAAAGACGCGGGTTATAGAAACCAAAGTCCTCAGTCTGGCCCAAGGCCCATTAGCTTCTGGCCACAGCTTCTTTTCCAAGCAAAAGACTTGAACTGCTTCTTAAACACAGCTCACCCATTTCTTCCTTGGCCTCTCTGGAGCCAAGAAAGCATCTGACTCTACCAACAAGCCCTAGTCTCTACTGATCAGTCTCATCCATAAGGGATGGATAAGGGCAAGGAGGATGACTTCCTTGAAAGATGGGTTTGAGTCACCTCTTTCTCCAGGTTTTCCTGGCCACAAAGGAGGTAAGGTTCACACACTGCCCCCATTTGTGCAAGATGCATATTGCACACGTATACATGCACGTGCATGCATACATACATGTATGCAAGATACACACTGACGTGTCTCTAACACATGCCCTTTTTGAAGGCAGCTGCATGCCTCAATGTCTTTGCTTCCAGAACACCTGGCATGTATCAGGTCCACAGCAACACAGTAGGTACTCAAGCAATGTCCACTGAAGGAAGGACTATTCATGAATATTCATGAATATTCAAAAGCATGTACTGCCAGTTTGAGTACTAACTCTTTTCAGAAAGCAGCCAAGGGAGGCTGAGTCATGGACGCATTTCTGAAATGTGTAGACTTCCAAAGGTCCTGCTTTGATGGTTCACAGTTCTTAGGGTCATTTATTAACCAAAATGGTCTTCAATAATGTGGCCGAGTTTCTAAGACCTTGCGGAGATCCGAGCACAAATCCCAGTTGCGTGACTTCTCCCCTTGTAACCTTGGGTCAGTCACTCACCCTCCCTAAGCCTCAATTTCCTCATCTGTGACACGGGGGCTACGGTAGCACCCACGTCACAGAGTTGTCGGGAACATTAATGAGAGTTAACCATGAAGTGTGATGCCAAGTACATAGTAAGTACTCAATAATAATAGCTGCGTCTTCTGTTAAGAAGGCTGAAGTGTGAGATCATTTTGGAAAGATTCCCATTAAACAAGAGTTAAAAAGAGTTTCAGAGCTGAAATGGGAAAACTTCAGCTCTCTGTAAGCTTCACTTCTGTGAAATAGCCCATTTTTCGACACAATCAAATAAATAAAGCATCACTGTAAAGCAATAAAAGGAATTTCTGCATCCCAAATCAAACACTCCATCTCATTTCATGCATGTTTCAGCTCACTGTGTTATATCCTCTGTGTGAAAACTTATGATTTCTCAAGACCCTGATGGAGAAATGCTGGAAGAAGTGACTTGACAGTTGTGTGAACATGTCAGCCCCCTGGAGAAGGCTTCATTTTAGACACTCGTGACACTGCTCAATAGGGCGGCCTTCAGTCTCCATCCAGCATGAAGTGGGCCCAGTGATTGTAAACGGGGAGCCAGCTACTTGATTCCAGCGAGAAGGGCTAAGACTGACCTCATACAAGCCTGTAGCATCCCATTTTTTCAATGAGGCATGCAGTGATTCGGCTGGAATCGTGGCGAATGCCACCCACCTTCAGGATGGAAATGTGAAGGAGGTGTATCCCAGGGGACGGGGGACGTGTCAGTTGTTTATCTCAACACATAGAAGAGGTGAGCAGTCATTAATGCAGTACCCTTATGTGGTGCATCAGCCCTGTTTCATGGTGCCTGCCCACACACCTCCTCCTGATATGGACCTACCCAGCATTTGCTGAAGGTTCAATTCATGGCAGAAACTGCTAAACACTTACCTTTTGTTGTTTAAGACTCAACAATACTCCTACGAAGTAAGAACCATCATACCCACTTTTTCAGATGAGGAAACGTAGACTTGACAAGATTAAGTTGCTTGTGTAAGATCTCATCTTTAGAAACTGTCAAAGTCAGGACCCAAATCCAAGCCAAGTCGAGAACCCGCGCCCTCACAGACGATGCCCTATTCCCTCTTTACGGGAACTTCACCCACTGCCTTTGAAGGGGCACATCCCAGGGGCCATGTTTATAACTTCTTATCTCTTTGCCAGCTGATTGCACCAGTGGTGGACCCAATGTTGGAGGAGTGGCCATACAGAATCTAAGCAGGAGCCCATTCACTATAAAATAAATGAGCTGGTTCCAGAACTGGATGTTCTCTTAAGAACTATGACTTGGGAAACATATATCAAGAGAACAACTTAGTACCAGAAAGGATGTCAAAAGGGTCGCAGAGCCAACCTAACAGCCAGCACCAGGGTGAGCGGTACAAACCTCACTGCTGAATTATCAAGGATGGAAGGATTCAGTCTCTGCATGTAGTGAAACCCAGTTCCACACACCTCCTGCCCTCAGATATCCAAGAGTTCCTTGGATACTTCACACATGTCTTTATAACAGAGCTCTTTGTTGGGTTATGTATGTGGTCTCTGTCTCATGAAACCAAAATACAAATTAAAACAAATACCATAATCAATAACCCTAAATCACCCACTGGATGGCCATTACTGACCTCATTTTTCTTCCCAAACAAAACCAGTAACATTGTCTAGAGATAAGAGGTTCTTTGCCCAAGGCCACACAGACAGTGAATGGTGAAGCCATGAACTTAAACTTGTGTGTGTCAAACACAACAGGAAAACACAGGGGCATATCAAGTCATACATCATCATAATTATAGTGTCCAGTATTTGTTAAGAGAATTTGATTTTCACCTGGAAGTTTTGAGAGGGTGGCAATGACTATGCCTGATGATTCAGGCCCACATCAAGGGTAATTTTCAGATGTCTCTCTTACCTAATTTTTATATGGCTCTTAAACATTTGAGAGCTTTGCAGAAAGAAACTGTGCTGCAAAGTGCCTGATATAAAGGCCTTCTAAGTAATCCTATCTTTCTCAAAGACTAGTATAATGATAAAAATAAGGCTTTTTTTTTCCTCCTACACTATATTATGAGTCAAATAATAGGCTGAAAGGGTTATTACTGAGACGTAGCATCCTGAAGGAATGAAGGCCGAGGTACGAGATTAGGGACCCTGAAAGACTCAAAACACAGAACGAAGGAAATTTGGAGACAGTCTCTATAACAAATAACTCTTTCACTTGTGTAGCATAGTACAGTTTATAATGTGCTTTTATACACATCTCATTAAACCTTGTAACAATCCGAGAAAGGCAAGAAGCGCAGACATTATTATTCCCATTAAACAGATGTGAATGTTGAGCCTCAGATAAGAGAACTGACTTGTCAAAGTCAACACAATTAGTCCATTGTGAGACTTGAATCAGTCTTCAAGCTCCTTGCTTATGACACCATGAAATCTGCAATGCAAGTAAATCCAATGTTACTAAAATCAATAATTTCAAGATTCAGGGGCAAGAAGACTAACAGAAAAATGGTGGAAGGAAACAGATGTAGGGTGCATGGGTTCCACTTCCTGCACTGCCATCAGTGAGCAGTGGGACCTTGGCTGGGTCTTTGAAGCCCACTCCCCTACCCCTGGCACCCCACCCCAGCTCTCAAACTCTGTTTGCTTGATGGTTCTTTATTCTGTGGGGTCTGTGATAAAATATTATCACAATCGAAGCTGAGGTAGAGAGGAAGAGGTGCTTGGTGGTCTTGGTAAAAGACATGGACTTGGGATGCTCAGATTCTATCTAGAAGATGAAGGAAGGCAAGCTAGCCTTCGCCTCTATACTATGTTTTCTATTATCTATGAAGTGATGGATGTCAACCCTGTAAAACTTCATGAGATATGCCTAGCTATTTTTATGTTCTACTAGACTCAACAAATGTTGTTCGCTTGATGGTGATGCTGCAGGTTAGGTATTAAGGTATGGGCCATTTTCATCTCCATTTTGTGCAAGAGGAAGGTTAAGCCTAAAGAAGATAAAGTACCTTGTCCAAGGTCCTATCGTAGGTACCAAAATTGGAGTACAAGCCCTTTATATCTGGCTCAAACTTTGAGTTTTTGACCACTAGGCCGTCATTCTGTTACCTATAAACCATGGTTAGCTGCTGTGTGTTCTTTCCCACAAAGCTCTGGTTTGGGATCTGTTAATTTCCCTTGGATATGCTAATAATATCAAAGAAGACAAATTATTTCTTTTTTATTAAAGGATAGTTGAGTTACAATGTTTCAAGTAGAAAGCAAAGTGATTCAGTTATACACACACACACACACACACACACACACACGTATTCTTTTTCAGATTCATTTCTATTATAGATGGGTCCTTGTTGTTTATCTATTTTATATATAGTAGTCCGTACCTGTTAATCTTAACTTCCTAAATTTATCCCTTCACCACCATTTTCCCTTTGGTAACCATAAGTTTGTTTTCTATGTCTGCGAATCTATTTCTGTTTTGTAAATAAGTTCAGTTGTATCATTTTTTTTAGATTCCACATATAAGTGATATTATATGGTATTTGTCTTTTTCTTTCTGACTTACTTCACTTAGTATGATAATCTCTAGGTCCATCCGTGTTGCTACAAATGGCATGATTCCATTCTTTTTTATGGCTGAGTAGTATTCCACTGTATGTATATATGTGTGTGTTTGTATTTATATATACATATATATCTCACATCTTCTTCATCCATTCGTGTGTTGATGGACATTTAGGTTGCTCCATGTCTTGGCTGTTGTAAACAGTGCTGCTATGAACGTTTGGGTGTGTGTATCTTTTTGAATTAGAGTTTTCATCTGTTCCAGATGTCTGTCCAAAAGTGGGATTGCAGGATCACATGGCAACTCTATTTTTAGCTTTTTGAGGAACTTCCACGCTGTTCTCCATAGTGGCTGCACCAATTTACCTTCCCACCAGCAATGTAGGAGGGTTCCTTTTCTCTACACCCTCTCCAGCACTTATTGTTTGTAGACTTTTTAATGATGCCATTCTGACCAGTGTGAGGTGATACCTCATTGTGGGTTTGATTTGCATTTCATTACTAATTAGCGATGTTAAGCATCTTTTCATGTGACTGTTGGTCATCTGTATGTCTTCTTTGGAGAAATGTCTATTTAGGTTTTCTGCCCATTTTTTGATGGGGTTGTTTGGATTTTTGATATTGGACTGTATGAGCTGTTTGTATACTTTGGAAATCAATCCCTTGTCAGTTGTATCATTTGCAAATATTTTCTCCCAGTCCACAGGTTGTCTTTTCATCTTGTTTATGGTTTCCTCTGCTGTGCAAAAGCTTATAAATGATTTCTTGAGGACACCACTAAGTGGATGACAGAAGAATCAGCCCAGCTAAGGTTTATTAATTTTCCAATTTGAGAGCAAATTGGTCCAATGAAGGGTTTAGCAAAGAAGAGGCAAGTAGATATGGAGAAAGTCCCCTTTTGTTTTCCAGGTGAAAGGAGGGCAGGGGTTGCTCATGGGAAAGGTTTTTAGATCTCTTGCCACCTTGTTCCTCCCTCAGGTCATCAGTACCCTCAGCATTGACCACAGGAATCCAAACAGTCAGACCATTACACAAAGAATCATATGATGAAAATCTTCCTCTTTCAGAAGTCTGCTTCTCTACTGATGTAGCTCAATAAAGCCCAATCATATATTTTTATTTTGTACTGAATAGAAATCCCTAATCTTGCCCCATCGTTGGTTCAGTTGAGAGATACATGACCAAAGAAACAAGCTTCAGAAACCTACTCTTTTACTTACTGAAGGGATGTTGTTGAACATAGCATTTGTTACAATATACATTCTCTTCTTTATGAAGCAAGGGAATTTTTCCTCGAATTTCAGCACAAAGGTTGGTTGTATGGATCTTACAGGCCCAATACAGTGTAGAAACCGATTATATTTCTTTCTTTCTTTGCATTGGCTGCTAGGAAGCTCTGAGCCAAATTTTTAGCACCCCTTCCCACAAACTGCAGAGCTTTCTGGTATTCATTTTCTATGTTATCTTAACACTCAACTTCATCTTAACTTTCTGAATGCTTTGGAGTTTCCATTAAAAAAAATCTTAAACTCTATTATATTGGATCTCAAACTTGATTGTGCATCAGAATTCTCGGGAGTACTTGTTAAAACACAGATTGCTGGACCCCATCCCTGTATTCCTGACTCAGTAGGTCCAGGGCGAGGTCCAAGAATTTGCATTTCTAACAGGTTTCCAGGTGCTGTTACTGCTGCTCTGGGAAGCACACTTAGAGAATCGCTGCTGTATCATTTCTTTTTAAGCTATTTCAAGTTGTCTTTGGAATGAGACAAGGTAAAAATTAATAGATGATTAAATAGATAAGAAAATGAAAAGGTCTCTCATTGTCCTCTAAGACAGTTGAATTTTTTGATCCTAGTCCAGAGAATTATGTGTACTCTTGTTAAACGCGGTTTTATTAGATTAGGTTCAGCATTCCAATTTGTCTGGCTCTTTCTTGGATCCTAATTCTTTCCCTGGAAAAATTGGCTCTTCCTCCTGGATTTGTATCCTCTGAAAACACAGTTATCGTGCCATTGACTTTCATGTCTAAATTGCTGATTAAAATATTGGATAGTCTGTCACATTCCTGGTTACTAAAGGTATTTGTGAAGATCACAAAATATGTCAGGGAGGAATTCAAGACATAGGACTAGCTGACATGTTTTAAGTTTCTTTAAATCATAAGCTCTGTGATTCTCTGAAGCATTGCCAAGATACTGTGAATTCACGTTGAACAACTACTGTATTAAGATTACGAGCCTCACTCTCGGGCAGCGATGCAGCCAATCCCCTCTGCCACTGCAGTACTTGCTGACCAGGTGGGTGCAGCCTGACCGAGTTTCAAGTACAATCATCTTCTGGATGCATGTCAGGCTCCTCATGGTGACACGTATGTGTATATATGTATATATACATACGTATATTGTTTTCCCTAAAGGTGTACATCCTGGCCCCAGCTCTGCGAGTCTGTTTCACCCAGGCACGTGCTCTCATGTGCCATCAGCATCTAGAAAAATTGCTCTAAGGAGCCCAAATCAGCTGTTCCCACAAAGAAGACTGTTCATATGGCTTCTCACATAAGGCTTTGTGATGGGTGGAGGGGCCCCCAAGAAGCTAGCAGATCTCTAGAAATCCCTGTTCTGATTCCTCAAATGACAGGGCATGGGGAGAAAGGACTTACTTGCGGCTCATCATTGTAACAGATAACATGTATGGGGTTATCTATGCATCAGGCATGGTGCTAAGTGTGTTATAAGTGTGATATTTAATTTTTACAACAACCGTAACAAGGCTAAGAGATACACGACATTACCCACATTTTATGGAGAATGAAATGGAGGCACATTGAGGTTTACAAAGCCAAGGGATGAAGGCAAGTGATGTCTCCAAAGGCTACTGTCCTTCGCTTTCCTTTTGAGAGACCATCACTCAGTTTTCCCAGTTACAAAGAGGGGACTTCTCAACTCATCCGTCACACTAAGCACTTACTATATCCAAAGCAGATACTTAGTCTTGGAGCTGCACAGTTAACAGGGGGCTCGATTTCTCATGGGGAAACAGAATCATAAAAGCTAATCACGATGCAGTGTGATGAGTGGTTTTATAGAAGTGTAGCCAGAGAGCTCACCCGGTCACCAGGAGATGGTCTCACACATAAGATAACCATGGAGTCAAAACAATGACGCCCAGAAAGTTTTTCCCCAAAGAATTGTTAGCTTTGTTGACACCCTCTGCAGTCACCAAAGCTAAATTTAAATCCTCAGCTTTTGCTTTCTGGCTCCTCCTCAAGTGGGCAGCTTCATCTCCTTGAACCTAAGTTTTCTCATCTCAGAAATGGGTTAGTAACACCTTCAGCCTCTCGGAGGTTGGCGTGGATTGCATGTGACAGTTCATGTAAAGCAGAGTGCCTCGCATACCATAAGTGCTCAATAGGTATGAGTTGCTGTCATGGACATCACCACCACCATCATCACCACCACCATCATCACCATCATCATCACCACTCACACAAAGAAGGCATCATAGGTCATGCTCCTTGGGAAGCAGACTCTGAGACTGAGATGTGTATGCAGCAGGGTTTATAGGGAGCACTCCAGAGAACATCACCTGTGTGGGGGTAAGGGAAGCTGGACTGAATAGACAGAGAGGTTGAAACACTGATGTAGTAGTAAAAAGGACTCCATTTATCCACATAAGTTCTGAAGCTAGGATGGTCCCTCAAGTTATGGCGAATCAAGGCAAGGGGACTGAATCTTTTTTACCCTTGCGTCAGCTGGTCATTAGATGAAAGCCACCCCCAAGGAAGGGATCTGATCTTGAGCAAGGATGCTTCCCTGTGCTGAGGGCAATTCCTCAGGAGGGACGCAGCTGAGAGCCCGAAGCAGCCGTCCCTCCCTGTAGCTAGGGGAATGAGCACCTCAGTCCTAAAAGGGGGTTCTGGGTTGTGTACCCCGGTATCCGCTACAAGAGGGGTGCTGTGATCTTCCTTTATTGGGTTTTATTCCCCTACAGGCACAGAGCAGTGGTCACTGATGGTGAGTATTTATGGAGGTATCTTTTGCACAGTGGTCCCTGAGGAGGAAAGGTCTAGGGGTTCTTACAACTAATGCTGGGAAGGCAGAAAAGAGGATGAGATCTTTAAATTAGGACCTGAAAGAATGAAAGAAAAGGGAAAGGGAAGATTTGAAGAGATCAAAGTGTCAAGGAGGAGACAGACTAAGAAAAATAGAAGGGTAAAGGCAGATGAACTATCAAAACACATGCAGGAGTTGATCTTAAATGTTCTCACTACAAAAAAGAAATGGTAACAAGGTGATGGGATGGAGGCAGCTAATAGGACAGTGATAATCATTTTGCAATTTACAAAAGTATCAAATCAACACAGTTGTACACTTTAAACTTACATAATGTTATGTGTCAATTGTATCTCAATGATGCTGGGGAAAGAAACAAATGAGCCTTTTACAGGGTTTAATAGACAGTTTCCACTATGAAAAAATATACATGCAAGGTTGGTAAGTTGCTTGGGGAAATCCATGAAAAATAGTAGCTCAGGGCTTCCTAGGTGTATGCGGGAAGGCAGGGATCACAGGATGCTGGAGGAGACCTGGACACCAGGGGGAATACGGTCAAATTCTACGTGGGAAGTCTGGAATTCCCTCTGTTTACTGAGCATCAAAGACCCAGCATCCACGGCAGCCTCTCCCAGAGGTTCCTAAGATGGGGCTTTGCTCTGAGCAAAAGCAGCCCTGGGAGATGTGCCCTTCCTCATTCTGCTCTCGTCTTGCCGCTGTGATGTTTATCAAAGCATTGAACTCCAAATCCAAGTGGGGCCAAAGTACATGTTTGAGTCATTCTCTTATTTCCCTAGAACTGTAGTTTCTGTTTTTGTTTCTTCATCACACCTGATAACTTGAAAAAGTCTAGCACTGTAGGCATTAATCTCAGAAATCTTGCTCCCATTTTTTTCCCCTTTCTTTTTGGCTTTAAGTACCCATTTTATGATCTCAAGACTATGAAAATAGACGGATAAAATCTGTATGGAAGAATAAACACTCTTTGTCAAAACAAGGAGAACTTTCATGCACATCTCAAATGGCATCTTTCATTGGAGAACAGCCAGAATTGTCCTGGATGGACCCCAGGAGAGAGAAGACACCTGAGCTTCATCAGAAGTTGGAAAGAGTGTGTCATGACAGATGCAGAGAACAGTCTCGTGGTTACAAGTGGGGAGAGGGAAGGAGGAGGGGCAAAAGAAGGGTGGGGAATTAAAAGGTTAAAAACTACCAGGTATAAAATAAATAAGCTAAAAGGACATATTGTACAACCTAGGGAATGTAGCCAATAGTTTACAATAAGTATAAATGGAGCATAACTTTAAAATATTGTGAATCACTATGCTATTATACACCTGAAACTTGCATAATGTTGTACATCAACCATACAGCAATAAAAAAGGAATGCAAAAATAATACCAAAATTATAGAAAAGAGGGAGTAACCTCTGAATAAACAGTTTTGCTTCTGCTAAGATCTCTTCATCAATTAGCATGTAGACTACTCTTCAAATCCTTCAACCAAGAATAAGTAACTAAAAACTGACACTCAAATTGACTAAATACTTTGAAATGACATGTAAGCAAAAGAGACAGGAGAGAAATTTTCAACTCAAAAATGTTCAACTCCACCATATTTTCTAAACAGACTGTCACATTTGATGCTAAGACATAGCATGGGATAGAGTTAAGAGCCTGAATTCTAAAATGAACCTCCTGGTTTAAAAATCTGACTCCTCTACTTCAAACAAACAAACAAAAAGCAAACAAAAAAACCCCCCAAACCAATAGCAACAACCCCTGCAGCTGCCACACACACACACACACACACACAATACAGAAAACTTTTTGGTTACCAGTACACCATTGTCTTTCAGTCCCCAGAGAAAATAAAATATAAAGAAGATTAGGGGGAAAAAAATGCATCACGGATGCTCAGGTTCCCTTCTCACCATCATTGGCCGTGGCTCCTGACAGCCATCCCCTCCGTGTCTGGCTCCATGCCATCCTGCCTACCTTGTTTAACCATTATCTTTAGATACAAAACATGAAGTTCTCTGGCACGTCTGATGCTGTTCGTAATCTACTACTTTGCTTATTAAGTAAATAATGCCATTGTTGCCCAGCCCAGATCCCTTTATCTAAAACACAGGAACTGATCATGAGGGCAATACAGCTTGAGCTATAGCTATACAGGTGTATTGTTCCTCAGAGACTGGAACTATATTCTGATCATACGTCCACATTAGTATTCAGAACATCTGGGTAGTATTTCAAACACGGAACAAAATGGCCAAGGAGATACACTGAGAATTGTAAATCTCAAGAGACATTTTTCAACAGAAACAGAAAAGCATGGCATGAATGGGTCCTAAACAAGCTCTCCTTGATGCCAAGACCAACCCCTTGATTTCTGGACCCGGAGTTATTTATTTCCTCTCAGCCTCACCTGGGGACGCAGCAGGTATTTATTCCTAAGAAGGTTCCTGAAAAGGTTAAAATCGCTGTGGCATGTTCAATGTTGACAGAGTCATTGACTTCAAACAGGTGCCTGGCAGTGACTGGTTATGTAGAACATTCAGACTAATTTAATTTAAATTCCACAGACCTTCCATGATTTGGAGCTTGGCTCAAGAGTAATGTTACAACAGTGACAATGACACCTCTGCTTCCCAGGAGTTCAGGGATCAACAAAATAAATGACTGCACAGCATGACAATTCTCCAACAGGCAGGGGGACATGGGTCACAGCCAGCACAGTGAGGGCAGCTGCTAACTCGCTTTGCAGGAGTCATGGAGGTTCCACGGCAAAGTGTCACTTAGGCATGGCTGTGCCCTTTGCTCCCGTTCACTCAAGCTCTCCAGCCTCATCCCACCTCTCCACCGAGGGGAGAAGGCATTATGCAACAGTGCCAAGTGCTTACTGCTTGACTCCTCACTACAGCCCCAGAGGGGCAGGGTTCCCACAGAGTAACAGTCCATTTTTGCTACAACATGACAGTTGTCTCCTAAGTCATTGCTGCTGATAAAAACTACGCTTCATAAAACAGCTGTTTCTATAGGAGAACAAGAGGGTGAAGACTAGACCCACACAGTCCATCTTGCAGTGATGGAAATGTTCTGAGCTGTGCTGTCCAGTGTGGCAGCCACGAGCCACGTGTGGTCACTGAACACTTGAAATGTGGCTAGTGCGGGGGAGGAACGGAACTCCTAATTTTACTTAATTGCTATTTAAATTTAATTAGCCTTTATTAGGGAAATGCAAATCAAAACTAGAATGAGGTACCACCTCACACCAGTCAGAATGGCCATTAAAAATTATAAATGCTGCAGAGGGTGTGGATGAAAGGGAACCCTCCTACACTGTTGGTGGGAATGCAAACTGGTGCAGCCACTATGGAAAACAATACGAAGTTTCCTCAAAAAACTAAAACTAGAGTCGCCATATGATCCAGCAATCCCACTCCTTGGCTTATATCTGGAGAAAACGATACTTCGAAAAGTATGCACTCCAGTGTTCACAGCAGCACTATTTACAATAGCCAAGAATCTAAAATATGGCACAGATGAATTTATTGATGAAACAGAAAGAGACTCATACACATAGAGAAAAAACTTGCAGTTGCCAAAGGGGAAAGGGGGTGGGGGAGGGATAAATTAGAAGTTTGGGATTAGCAGATACACGCTACTATATATATCTACATACACATATACATATATATATTTTTCAAACAACAAGTTCCTACTGTGTAGCACAAGGAACTATATTCAATATTCTGTGATAAACCATAATGGAAAAGACTATGAAAAAGAATATATATATGTAAATATGAAAACCTGAATCACTTTGCTGTACACCATAAACTAACACAACATTATAAATCAACCCTACTTCAATAAAAAGTTAATTAGCCTAAGAAGAAGGCAATAGCAGAATCACTACCCTGCTGTCTTCCCTCATGGACTATGCACAATTCCCAGGTGGAGAGTTTCTCTTGAAATCCATCTTTCAATGTTCACTGCTTAGCCCACTGAAGTTGTAAGTAGGCGAATAAAGGAGTGATTCAAGCTCTTTCCTTCTTTCTGCTAAAGGGAATTATTGGTTGGCAGCCTTGTTATGTAGCAAGGGGAAAACTGAGAAGATCAAAGACCTGCTTGATTGATGGGCTTTGGGAAGAGCAAATATTTATCCTGGAAGATAAAAGAATAGATGTGAAAGGTGGACAAAGGTAGATGCAAAAGACAAGAGATAGAAAGGGTAGGGGTTGAGAGTCTGGGAGAGTTTAAAGAGCACAGGGAGAGAGTCTGGAGGGAGCAGGAGGCATTGAGGGCATCTAACTGGGAAGAGAAATTTTTCTCCGTAGCACAGACGGGTCTAGCTTTGGTGTTTTCTAAAGGACTCAATAGAATTTGACAGTGCTTCTCAATTATATTGGATATTGGGTTTCTATTCAAAGGGGAATCATCCCAGCTAAATCTAGGATACAAAAGGAAAAAAAGAATACAAAGAGGAGCGAAAATTGTTAAAGGAGCAAAAGGAAGAAGTCGAGTGTCCCACAAGCGCTATTGGCTGAGGGCGATGTTGACTCCAAGTGGGTGAGAGGGTGCAAATTGCCTTTGCTATTTATTTCCTACAAAGGAGCAGTCCCAGGGGCAGGGACCGTCTCCTCTGTGGTCAGACAGAAAGGTTCTCCAGGATCTGAAAGCAAATAAACCTGAAAGGGCTGTCTCTGGGAAGGTGGACACGTTTTTAGCTACCTTATGCACCCTGGGCTATGGCTGCAGAAACGCTGAGTCAGAGTTTATTACAAGGTCCTCAGTCAGAACAATTTTAGTCAGTTTAGCTGGAGGATAAAGAGAATCCAATTACGAAATCATTCAGACCAATCATAGGAACGGTGGCTTTAATAGCTCCCCATTAGCTGATTGAACTAGGTGTAGCACAGATAAATGAAAAGCACTTCTTTCTGATCTTAGACAGTGATCTTTTTTTTTTTTAAGTCTGTTAGTTGATGGGTAGTTTATTTTAAGAAGCAGGTGTGTCTGCATTGGGTGGAAGGGAAGGAGGCTTTGTAGAGTGCAGTTTGGAAGTTTCATCAGAGTTTACTGTAGAATTCAGAGTGTCTGAGCCCCACGATGTAGCTATTTGCATGAAGAGCAGATAAGCCTTCTGGGGGAAAGAGAAAAACTCATCCTAAGGGCAATGTGAGTTGGAGACCTAGATGAAGAAGCCTGTAGCAATGCAAGAGGAAGGCTTGACTCTGAATGTGGTGTTTGGTTCAGCTCAGATTGCCCCTCAACTTCAGCAGCTTGTGTCTAGGGCTGAGCAGTGAAGAGTGGGTGTAAAGGGAGTGAAACAAACCCTGGTTCAGATCCCAGCTCTTTGTCTTATGACTTATGTGATCTTTAGGAAGTTCCCTTATCTCTTTGATCCTTTCCCTTCATCTGGAAGATGTCTGGTGTCATAGAAATTTCTATAAAACGCTCAACACGGTGCCCATGGCATGGAGCAATCACCTGGTAAAGGTCATTATGATGATAATGAGGGTGAATAATTAATGACGAGAGTATCATTATTATTAGCTCCAAACAGCAGGAGCATTAATACGGAAGGCAGCACATGTTGCTTTGGGTGGAAACCAAACCTGGTTTGGTTAATAACCTATATTGGGTGGGGCTTCCCTGGTGGTGCAGTGGTTAAGAATCCGCCTGCCAATGCAAGGGGCATGGGTTTGATCCCTGGTCCAGGAAGATCCCACATGCCGTAGAGCAACTAAGCCCGTGTGCCACAACTACTGAGCCTGCACCCTAGAGCCCATGAGCCACAGCTACTGAGCCCACATGCCACAACTACTGAAGCCCGCGCGCCTAGAGCCTGTGCTCTGCAACGAGAGAAGCCATCACAATGAGAAGCCCGCGCAACATAACCAAGAGTAGCCACCGCTCGCCGCAACTAGAGGAAGCCCACGTGCAGCAACGAAGACCCAACGCAGCCAACAACAAATAAATAATAAGTTTAAAAAACAAAAACCTATATTGGGTGGAAAGGGGGCCACAGCCTAAGCAGAGGGCCAGGCGCCACCCGGGATAGAGAGGACATGGGGAAACACGCTGAGTGGCTTTGGAGTCTGGGGAGGAGCAGGACCGAGCGACAGGAGACGGCCACGATGAGTGGGGAACCAGAACTGTGTTTCTGAGCGTCCAGACCACACCCCCTAAGAAACGCTTGCAACTATCTGGGAGGTACTGAAGGTGGGGGGCCTGATACCTACAAAGGAAGGCGGGAACAGAGTCATGGACACACTATTTGTTTTAAAAGGTTGTTTTTTTTCCAGTAGTTCGAAATCCTTATTCATTTTCCAGTTTTACTGAGCTGTAATTGACACCTTGTAATAATTTAAGGTGTGCAACATAATGACTTGTGTTTTTACCTTGCACAAGGATTGCCACAATACGTTTAGTTTAGTTAACTATTGTTTGAACATGCAGGCTGGCGGGGCCTGGCGTCCCCAGGTGTACAACCATTGCAGGAATGCTTGAGTAAGTGCTCCTGGAGTAACCGTCATCAGAAGCCGCACACTGGGTTCTCTCCAAGAGCCCTGGCCGCCAGCCCCTGACGGAGCCGGATGGCAATAAGGAGGAAATTACAGAGCATCTTGAGAAGTCAGAGACTCACATTTCCCAGCCTCAGGAAAGTCGCTATTAGAGGGTTCAGCAAGTGATCTCTCGTTTCGAGAGAACAGGCTGTGTCAAGGAGAAGTAAAACTCTCCAAAAACATAGCTCCTTTAGTATTCTGTCAAGTCCCCACTCAAAGATCCACACGCTGGAGAGATGTAGACTCTTGTCAGGGAAAGCTGAGACGTCAGAGGGGAGCCTGAAGACACGCTGGCGTGGATGGGCCACGGTTTGTTTTAGGAAACTCACATTTACAAGTGACATGACCGCTTCTGCAGAAATGTACAGATGACACTTTGGGGAAAGTCCGTAATATATTCACTCATTCCCCCAAACACGGATTCAGTGCCTGCTCTTACCCAAGGCCCAGGCTTGGTGTTCCTCACTTAAATGAGTACAGAGAGAGTGTCTGGAATGTCCACGACGACCAGAGATTTAAAAGACAATGGACCTCAAAGTTGAAAATATTATATATGTTATTTAATACAATTCAATAACTTGGTGTTGAGAAATATAATGTCCCAAGAGAGGGGATGGAGCTGCCTCCTCCAGTCCCCTGTCTGATTCTTCACTTTCTCTGGGTGAAGAAGCATCTCCTATTCCCCATGGTGGCTACCGCTTTGATCAGTCCAGTGTGTTTCTTACCTGCATCCTTTGATGACTGTCCTCCATTCCACTTAGAGGATCTACCCCACCCCCACAACACACACACACACACACACACACACTTCCTGAGTTCCTGGTGGCGCTGTCAATCATGATGCTCCATTCTTCTAGATTAGAATAGGGCGGCATGAGACACAAATGTGGCCAATCACAGCATCTTGTTCCCTTGGGTCAGACAGACAGAGAGAGACATACAGGGGCTGGTATGTGATTTACGAAGGGCCAATCAGATTCCTTCCTTGATATGTGAAAATTGGGAGAAGAAAGTCCCCCTTGCATTAGGGGCTTGCTAAAGTCTCAGAAGGCAGCTGGAGCAAAAGGCCGCCATCTTTCCAAGTCTTGAGAAGGCAGCTCATTGCAGTAGGAGCACATGAAGGTAACCCATGAGGAGAGAGAAGATAAAAGATGGAAGGGGAAGGGAAGGGGCGAGCCTAGAAGTCCAGGGACAAGTTCATCATGATGGTCAGCCTGGCTGAACTGAAGGAAAGAGAGGTCAAAGCAAAAGTGACTGGTCTTCCTTTTGAAGATTCCCTAAGCTTGGCCCAGTGTCTGGAACACAGTAGGACCACGATATATTTCGGTTCCAATTTCCTCTGTTGTTCCTTCAGGAATTCATCTGGACCTTCTTGTTTATGTCATGCCGCAGTGGCACATCCTGTCCGGGCTACTTTTGGTGTTAGGGTCCTGTCCCCTTTGGGGGAGACAGGTGGAATCTGAATAGGGGCTCCATTCAGAAAACTTTATGGCAAACGGAGGGACTTTCTAATGCTGTTTTGCATCTCCTCCCCACCATAACATATATTAAACATACACTATGCGACAAGGACTTCACGCATTCAACAAATATTAAACATGCCAACATCATTGTTAAATACTTTAGACATGATCTCCCTTTTGATCCTGACACACACAAAATTACCGCATAGGGACTATAATTATACCCATATTACAGATAAACAAACTGAGGTTTCAAAAGAGTAAGTCATTTTCCGAAGGTTATAGAGATTGCTAAAACGATCAGATTCAGGACTTGAATCCACGTCTGTTTCACTTCAAGCATTAACTCTTTTATAACCAAAAAGCATCCTGCCTCCCATCCAGTTTGGGTGTTTAGTCAGCGCCAGCCCAAGAAACCAATCATTATCATGCTTTTCACAGAAGAAAATTACCCTGCAGTGGGCTCTGGGGACTACAGGCATTTGGAGAAGTCAGGAGTAAGAGGACCCAATGCTTTAATTTGCCAAGGGGAGTCTGTTTGGGAAAGCACTGGCCCACATGTTCCTGTCCCCAGGACAATGCTGGGGACAAGGCTTGGCGGAGGGGTGAAGGGTCACTGACAGAAAGAGACTGAGGACAGAAGCTCATTGCAGGCTTTCATCAAGAAAATATCACATTCAAAGATGAAACAGCCCCTTTCATTGGAGCATCTATTTTGTCTCTTGGGCCTTCAAACATTACATTTACTCATTTTAATACCATGACTCCAACCGATGTTCTGTGTGAGACCACACACAGAGGAATCAAACTAATTTGAGATTACACGCCTGCTGCCCTTTCCTGGGAAGTGGCTCTTCTTATTTCTAATTAAACTTTCTCTTCTATGACAAATGCCAAGATGCCAAAAAAGGTCCCTATGAAGAATAAGAAGTGGCAGGAACTTGGGGTCACAGGGGCACTCTTCCCCATGCTGGGTGAGCTTTACTGTCGGTGTTGAATGTCAGTGATTTGCCCAAAGGTCATGGGGTTTTGGTTCCTCTGCATGAGTGTGAACCAAACTCCAGAGGTTGGGCTGTTTTGCACACCCAGCTATCAGAGAAATCTGTGCTGCCACCCACAGATGGGTGTGCACAGAGCTGGTGTCAGGGTAGCCATACATCAGTCCAAATCCATTCCCACCCTGGGCGTAAGACTCAAAAGCCAGCACCCTACTCCCTGCTGCCCATATAGTCTGGTGGGAGATTATCAAGACATGGAACGGGAAGATGGGGTCAAGTCCTGGTTCTGTCTTTTGCAGCCCCAGTAACAGAGGAAGGAAAATAACTTTTACGGAGCACCCACTCTGTGCAGGGAGCAGTGAGGACTTTCACAGACTCTCTGCCAGTCTTCATAACAACACCAAAAAGAGGGTGTTATTACCAAGGTGAGGATATAGGCAAGGTGAAAGTGCTATCTGCTTACCTCGTACCACAGTGAGGTAGGGTAAGGGTCTGAACTCAGATCTGTTGTAACTTCTCACTCTTTCCACTTCATCTCTGAGTCTCTTTTTTCTAGCTTAGAAAGTAAGGTTATCCTCATGGGTCAGAGTCAGATGAAAAATGACAAGGATGATAGGCTCTATTGCTGCAAAGATGCTGCCAGTGGAGGGTGGGGTGAGCTTGAGTATCAGTCATCACTCCCTTCGGCTATCGTGAGCCACCTGCCATTGGCTTCTATCTAATTAAGATCAGGCTGCTGTTTATAGGAACCTGCTCTATGTCAGATGTCCTGTAAGATGTTCTGCATTTCCTTTTCCTGTGAAATAGAAGGGACACTGACTCTGGGCTTCCTTTATTCCTTGAATTGCTGGGGAGACAGGAAGTCCATTCCATTATTGGATCAAGAGCAGACACTGTCACCATCCCAGCCATCCTCAGGGAGGACACAGCTAATGGGAAAATGCAAACGTCGATGAAGAAGACAGACCCCTGAAGCAGCATCTCTACCTTCTCATCGCCAGGCAGGGCGCAGTGTGACTCAGCAGAGTCATCCTTTCCTATCAAATCCTCGGGGCCCCATCCAACACAGAGTGACTCGGAACACTTTATTCCAGTCTCTGTACCAGAGAGGCTCCTGGCTCGGGTACTGAGACCTTCCAAGCAATTTCTCAGTTTTACAAACATCTGTGTCACTTAACCTCATACGCTCCATTTGTTTAATTGAATAAACTCAGGGAAGATCATATTGGCCATGTTTCATTGGACTGGCCGTGTCAGGGACACTTTAACGCTACGTTGTTTGGGGACATTCTGCATTCAAGTTGCCGATGTGACAATAGCCCAGTGGAGGCCTTAGGGGCAGAGGAAGGAACTCAGTGTCTTGAGTGGTGATTACGTTTAGTCAGTGTGGGTATTCTAGGTCAACAGTCATACAGGTTGATCCTAGGTGGATCCCCAGAGCATACCAGACCTCAGAAATGGAGGGAAAGTGGATGTGGTTCAGAAACACAATGTCCATTTTGAGGGGGCAAGACGGCACCATGCAGCTTTGAGCCTTATCAGCTATGCTTCAAATCAGACAAACACATCCATGGTTTTTCTCTGTATTCCCGATTCCGCTTTTTGTGTCTGTCTGCTTCGGTCTCTTCGTCTTTCACTATCTCACTGTCTGCCCTCTCTCTCTCTCCATTGTGCCTTTGTCACTGTGTCTCTCTGATAATCTGACTCCCACACGTAAAGAGTCCAGAACAAGGCAGGCATGGGTTTTTACATCACTCGTCACTTGGCAGTTCGTGATCTTAACATGTCTCTGAGTGCCAGTTTCCCCATCTTTACAATGGAGATCGTAACATTGATCTTGTTGAGTTGCCATTAGGATAAAATGAAACCAAGAGTGTACAGCAGGCAGTTCAGTTGCTGGCTGCTAACTAGTGCCCAGTAGAGATGAGTTCCCTCCCCATCTCCAGGGCACCTTCCCCTGCTGATGTGTTAGGACCCTACCAATCTGTTGGCTTTCCTCTAGTGTGGCCTGTCCTCGGCCCATTTTCAGATCAGCCAATGGAGCCGTGACTGGCTGCACCTATTTTTCATCCAGTTGGTCTCATTCCAGCAGTTTCATGTGGCATCTTGCTATAAATCAGTCTGGGGAAATAAATGTCCCCAATCCATTAGTGCCTTTCCACGGGAAGCCAATTTGAGCCACAAAACAGAAAAGCTTGTTAATGGCCACTTAAATACATTCCTGCAACCTGGTCTGGAGACCCTCAGCCTCAAATCCTCCCAGCTTCTGTCCAAGAGAAACTCCACTGTGACAAGACAGGTGGCAGCAAAGGCATAGACCGGACCCTTACCAATTGCGGAGTAGGGGGGAGACCACAAACCCTGGTTTGCGTAGAACAGCTCCAGTTTGTCCCTGCTGTCCCAGAATGATTGTTAACAGTGTCCCTTTCACTCTCCAAAGAGTTCTGGTGTGAATGATAAACTATAAAGGGGGTGTCTATGGAAACCAAAAATAACAGTTTAAATAATATCTAGCATTCGTTGACCGCTTGCTCTGTGCCAGGCTTCACCATAAGGGTCCTGACGCATTGTATCTCATTGAAACCCCCTTAAAACACTCTGAAGGGAGGTGCTATTATTATCTCCATTTTATAGACCAGGAAGCTGAGGTTTAGAGCAGTAAGTGACATGGTCAAGGTCAACCAGTGTAGAGGGCGCTGTTTGTGCCTCACTCAGATCCCTTTTACTGGGCAGTGCGCCCATCCCCCCGCTGCTGGGAGAGCTGGCTGCTCAGAGCTCAGAGCAGTCCTGTCCCCTCTTCCGTGGGGAACAGAGGCTCCACGCCCCCACTCAGGAAGCAGCCCAGAGCCCATAACCGACGGATGACAGGGGGTGTGGGGGGGCCCACAAGGCTTCTCCCATTGCTACAAGGTCAGATTGACTCTATGGTAAAACTCATGTTCCAGACCTCCTGGTGGGATGCAGCTGAGACCCACCTCTTGCTTGGCTCCTTCCCCAGCTCTATCCTGCTTCCCTTGCTCCCAGTCTCCTGAAAGCACCCCCTCCATCAACCACTTCAAAAAGCATCCCTGTCTCAGGCTCTGCCTCCAGGGGACCAGCCCTAGGATAGCCAGTTGGCAGATGGCTGAGCTGGAACTCATGTCTAGGAAGGTCTCACTCTTCATCACTAAGCAGATGTAATGTAACACTACCTGTATTATATACATGATTAAAATAACGGCCTCCAAGTCATCACATCGCCCAGAAATACGCCGTAAAGGCATAGATATGGCAACAGTCACAACAACCACTATTTACTTAGTGCCGGCATCGGACCTGTCTCTTTCTTGCATCTGATCCTTGCAACACCATGGTGTTCATCTTATTATCCCCATTTTGCAGCTGAGGCACAAAAAGCTTGGAGAAGTTAAGAGAGATGCTCACCGAGGTTACAGGGATCCATCTTCCTCCAAAGGCCATGTGCTTTTTCCGCACAGCCAGTTAGATCGCTTGCTGTGTAAATTGTTCACTGAGTGGTTGATGAAACGTGTTTCCCCATCAAAGCTGATGTTCTGGCAACAATTTAGATGGAAGATTGGGCTATCCCTCCCACCCTGCACACCCCACAGTGGTTCTTTCTGAGCCTTTTGACCATCAAGCCTCTGCTTTGGGGGGAAAGCCGTATTACTCTGGGAACAGCCAAAGAATGTTTCCTTAAGCCAGACATAAACAGATCAAAGAAGCCATATTCACTGAAGAATGGAAAGAAACTAAGCTTACATGCCAAAGGTCCGGAGAAGTAAATTACATCTCTTGTGGCTTTTCCACAGAGGGAGACACGATCGAATAAAAGGAAAACAGCAGAGCTTTAAGGAGAAACAAACCAGGATTCAAATCCTATCTCTACTACCTGTGTGATGTTTTTAGCTAATTACTCAACATCTCCAAGCCTCAGTTTGCTCTGCCATAATACCTACTGTGTGAGACCACAGATGAGAGAGATAACTGAGATAAAATATGTATATTTCCCTCTGCCTCTTCTCTTCCATTGCCATAAAATGTAAACAGTAACTAACATGGACCCTCATTCCAGGTCTGAATAATGCTAGTTCAGATGAACTATGCTTTTTTGTCAAGCAAAAAGCATATCCTATTTGATGATAAAAGGTTTACATTAAAAATAGATAATGAGAGAGAGAACAGATAAGAGGGAAACCTTCATCTAGGAGGCCATCAACTGATTCATAAAACTACAGAATGAGTCATCCTGGCTCCCAAGGCTACACTTACAATCAGTGGGCATCTCTGGCCAGCCAATCCTAGTCTAGTGGAGAAAGAAGGGCCCAGTGGGCAATCCCCGCAAACCGATTCCAATCCCCCCTTGCAAAACCGATTAACTCTGCTTCCAGCTTGGGGAAATGAAAATCAATCTGGGCCCTTTGCAATACTGTATTCCAAATTTCCCCACTTTTCACTGCCCGTGGCTGGCTGGCTATCTGTCTGAACAACTGGGATGGGGGATCTGCAGTGATTCCTGTGTGTGTGTGTGTGTGTGTGTGTGTGTGTGTGTGTGTGTGTGTGTGTGTGTGTGTACAGCTCCAATGAAGAACAGGCTCCTGTGTCTGGCTCTGAAAATCAATCTCCCGGCCTTCATCCTGACATTTATTATTTCCAGATGCCTCAGGTCCTCTCAGCATTGATGCCGTAAGCAAAAGGCTGCAGGACCCAGACCTATCTGCCCTGCAGGTGATGATGTTTTCTTTTAAAAAGTAGCTTCAATATGTTCACTCTCCGAATATACACTCTGACAAAGAGTCCTAGAACCCAGTCTTCAATTTGAATGGAGGGTCATAAATTACACACACACACACACACACACACACACACACACACACACACAGTAATTTTGATTGGTGGTTTAGGAAGAAGAATTATCAAGACACCGTTTTAATTTTACTAGGTTGACTTCTTCCACCAGCAAGTGAAGAAAAATAATGACTCAACCATCCCCGTCCAGGCACCTTTCCTCCATTCATTCACCTAGCAATAGCTTAGTCATTCAACAATAGCTTATTCAGGATATACTGGGTGCCAAGCTCTGTGCTGGGCACTGGGAATTTACCAGTGAGCAGGACAGAGGTAAGTTCTGCCTTCTGGGATCAGCCAGCTTGGTTCAGCAAGAGTTACCAGAATAGAACTGTATAGGATCCCCCAGCTGGCCAGAGCCTCTTCCCCTGTCCTGAATTCCCCAGGGAGAGGCCCCTGTGTTTAGAGTCAAACATGACCAGCCCTACAGGTGAGGAGTGAGCCAGAGAGCAGTGCCCACCTCTCTCCAGCCTCCTTCCAGTCTGGCAAATGAAACCTGCATCTGCTCTCAAACTGGCAAAGGGGAGTGGAAGCTCCTTTGCATTTTTCTTGTCTCTAGATTGTTCCCAGATTCTGAGTTTGGGGGTCTAACCTGGGAACTGGTGAGCTGGCTGCTCCTTTTAAGGAACAGTGTCTGTTGGGGGCTTTAAAAAAACAGAGGTGGGAAGGGGTGGGCCCATCTCACTGTGCTAACAGCAAGTTCCCCCAAAAAGCTTCCCATGCTGCTGCACAGACAACTCCAGTGAACCCTCCAGGGTAAGCCTTCCCTCCCCAGAACTCCAGGGAAATTACCATATAGTGACAGCACAAGAGAGGCTTAAACACTCCAGGAGGAATCCCAGCCGGGCAGGGGATGGGGTGAGGCGGGGAGAAGAGAGGGTCATGGGTCTGAAGTTCTCCCGGGGAAGAGTGGGTAATAGAAAGGTACTCAGATTGCTGAGCTCCTCCTGAGATGGGAGCAGCAGTTAGAAGATTCAGTTGTTTTTTTGTGTGTGTTTTTCCTCTTCAGAAAAACACAGAAGATGCTGGTGGGGAAAGAGGGGGGATGAAGTAGCAGCCTTGGCCCCACCCCTCACGGGGCTTAGATGCTGGATACCTAAGATGCTTCCCAGTTCCTTTCCCCATATCAGACCACAAGGAGAGGAGTGTGCAGCTGTGAGGAGAAAGGAGGCATTTCCCCAGCCCTGCACTTCGTCCTCAGCCCCACCAGGACATCAGTGAGGAGGTTGAAAAGATCCGATAGCAAATCCTGGCCATGCCACTTAGTGGTGGCCGAATGGTCTTAGGCAAATCACTCTCCGAGCCCCGGGTGCCGCACCTGTAACAGGGGACAATGATGGTACCTAAGTCACTGGGTCCCAGGAAGTATTAAATAAGATCGCACACACAAAACTCTAAAAAATGACGGCTGGTACACAGTAAACCGACGGTTATTTTTTTAAGTATATTATCATCAAACCCCCTCACCTGGCAGCTGAACTGTCCCTACCCCACGGAGAGCTTCCGCGGCGCAGTCTTACAGACCCTGAGCGCTGCCACCATCCACTGTTCCTTTCCCCGGAGCTCACAATATGCTCCGGTCCCCCCTAGATCCGGCCTGGGGAGGGCAAGGGCCGCCTCTCAGCATCCTCCCCAGCATCAGCCGGCCCCGGGCCAAGGGGAGGCTCTGAGATCCGGGGGAGGGCACGGAGGGGGGGGCGCCCACGGAGGTTCTCCCCCCACCCATTCCCCGGAGCGCTGAGCGCGCAAAGAGAGAAAGAGAAAGGCGCGGATACTGGACCAGGCTTTGACGCGGATCTTGAGCTCGCCGTCCTGCGGCTCGGGCATGGCCCTTCTGGTGACCCGCAGCTTGTTGAGACCCCCGAAGCCGGCCAGCACCACGGCGCGCATCTCCTGGGCGTCCCCGAGGCGGTGAGAGCTGCCGCCGCCCTCCGCCGGCTCCTTGCCTGCCTCCTTCTCGATCATTTGCTCCGTCTCCTCCGCCTTCTCCACGCCTTCCTTGGCCATGGTGCGCGGGGGCGCGGGGCGCACGGGCTGCGGCGGCTGCGGCGCTGGGGGCTCGGGGCTCCTCTCCGGCGGGTTCCTCCTGTTGAATGTGGGATGCTCCGCGGTGCAATGGCTGCAGCCTCTGCGAGCCGCGCCGCGGTCCACAGCCTCCGCCGTAATCCTCCCAAGAGCCGCGCCCCCGCCCGCCCCACCGCTCTCCCCACCGCTCTTCCCTGCCCGAGCAAAGCCTCAACTCCAATTTCTCAACCAGTTTCAAATCAAGCTCTTGATCGTAGACCCAGAGCCCAGATTTTCCCCACACTCATGAATTAAACACGCAGAGAGGACGCTGTGTCCTCCGTGGTGCGCGCAATACTTCATTATATACGGCGCAGGCTGGGCGCCTTGAAATGGACAGAGATGAATGTCGGGGCCTGGAGGATGCCTCCCCGCCCCAAGGTTGCCTCCTCTCCCACCAATATGCAGGGGCGGGCGGGATAGACGGGAATTGGGGCTGTTTCCCAAATCACTGGTCTCAGCTAGAAAAGAGGAGAGGTCCGGGAAGCTGGAAACTAGAAATCCCATTCGCTGCCCAGAGGAGTCCAGATCCAGGGTCTTTGCACTCAGGACTTCCAGGGTTATCGCGGATGCTCTTTACCAGGCAACACCAGGAGCATCTTATGATGGCTAATTCTCACCACCCGCACCATTTGGGGTCGTTAAAGAGGCTCCAGAAAAGAATTTAGTACCAGAAAGGGGTCCTGTTCCTGATTTGATACCCACCCCCCCCCAAGAAGATCAGATCAGTGTGCGCCCCTCGGCAACAGTCCTGTACACACACAGAGCAATAACTGGCTTTTTGTCTTTTGTTATGGAGGCCTTTGAAAAAGAGCTCATAGGAAAACTTAGTTTTGTTTTTGTTTTAAGGAAAAAAGATGGGGGATTGCCTTGCAGCAGTTTAAAAAAAGATGCAATTGAGGAATGATAGGTGTGTATTCTAGCTATGGTGCAGCCAAGGCCAGCCTTGGGATGCTGGATGACTCATTCAGTCTTCAAGCCTCAGCTTCCTCATCCATAAAATGGGTACGTTAATTTTGTTTATTTGCATTGTGCTAAATGCTGGGCTGGATATGACTTTCGGTAACTCATGGTCCTTACCTTTGAGGACCTCATTCTCAGAGTATGAGGCAGGGAGGACACAGCCAACAAATCGACAAAACACAATGAATAGTGTCAGTGCCCCTTCTCTCTCCGCCTCTCTGCTTTAATGCCCTGGTCTTCTATTCCTCAAAAAAGAGTGTTGGATTCCCTCCTACCCTCTATTGTCCCCAAGCCTGGAATGTATGTCCCATCTCCTTGTGTTAATTCTTGCTTCACTCTCAACTCAAACACCCATTCCTAACGAGAGGCTCCCCAACCCCAGGGTGTGTTGGCTGTCCTACATGGTAAACTCTCATGACAGTTTGTAACAAACTTTTTTTTCTTTTTCAGAGAAAATGGATGGGATGACTCTTTATTTTATTTATTTATTTATTGGCCGCATTGGGTCTTCATTGCTGCATGCAGGCTTTCTCTACTTGTGGTGAGCAGAGGCTACTCTTCATTGTGGTGCATGGGCTTTCATTGTGGTGGCTTCTCTTGTTGCAGAGCACGGGGTCTAGGACCGCAGGTTTCAGTTGTTGTGGCCTGCGGGCTCGGTAATTATGGCTTGAGGGCTCTAGAGCGCTGGCTCAGTAGTTGTGGCACACGGGTTTAGTTGCTCCAAGGTGTGTGGGATCTTCCCAGACCAGGGATCGAACCCATGTCCCCTGCATTGGCAGATGGATTCTTAACCACTGTGCCACCAGGAAGTCCTGTAACAATCTTTTATGTGATTACTGATAATGTCTTTCCCTTTTCCAACTGTGGTCTTCATGTGAGCAGGAGCTATTTCTGCGTTTATCCAGCATGGTTTCCTGGGTGGGGGTGGGGGGTTTACACATGGCTGGTACACAGTAGAATATACTCAGAAAAATGCTTGTTGAATGAATGAATGGGTCTGTGAGTGCAGATGCTACGGTGGGAACCCAGAGGAGGATACAGTTGAAGAAGACCTCAGGGAGCGCAGGACTTGACTCAGACCTTGAAGATGAGCCAGGTTCCTCAGGCAGGTGATCTCAAGCCCTTCAAGCACAGAAAGGTGACAGGTGACAGGACTTTTGGGAAGACACTGCCTTGTTCTCGCGAGCTGAGCATCGGCTGTGTTTGGCAACCACTGGAGACTAGGCTGAAAGATTGGTTGGCACCAGATTTTGAAGATTTTTACATACCATGTTATAAGATTTAAGATATAATCATGGAGGCAATGAGCATCACTGAAGGCTTAAAAAACAATAACAAGGGAATGGCATCACCACACTGCATTTCAGGATAACAACTTTGGTGGTAAGGGGGTGATGGTTTAGATGATGGAATTACTGGAAGCATGGAGATCAGTTAGAGACCAGAGTGCAGACAAAAATAAATCAATAAATCAATCAGTAAATGAGAGCCCCAACTGAGGCAATGGCTGTGGGGTAAAAGAGAGGAGATTAGTAGGAAACTTTGAATAGACAAGGCTTGGCTAGTGAATTGAACATTTTATTGTAAACCCAATCACCCCAATTATTAAGCCTGTTGACATCGAGAGATATAATGTTTAGGCTGGATTCTACCCTGAAACAAGAATTTGAGTGCCAGTGGTTTATTTTGGAGGTAATCCCAGGAAACTCTCGTCAGGAAGTCAGACAACGAGGAGGGAAGCAATAGAAGCCAACGTAGGGCGTGCTACCACGGGGACAAATGGGGCCCAAACCCAGAGACAGTGTGGAACAAGCCTCAGAGTTATCCTGACGCCCAAGGAGTAAGGAAATGGGTATTTTTAAACTAAGTTTTCTGCTGATTGGCTAAAGGCTGCTCCTGGAAGTGTTAACTCCCCGGCATTTCCAGCCTGCCCCAGGTACCTGGGCTGAGATCCCCCAGCCAGGATGCTCTCAGTAGGAAGCTATCACTTTAGACAGGGAATGGTGAGTTCAAAGAGGATGTGGGCTTGGCACTGATAACGTCTGCAAGGTGTGGTATTGTTTTGGGGGTGACTACCCTTCTAGACACTTTAGGTATGTTTTGTAATTTGATGCTCAGAATAACCTCATTAGGTGAGTATCATTATTCCCACTTTACAGAAGAGGAAACTGAGTGTTAACGTGGTGAATTATCCTGCTCAAAGGAACACAGTGTTTGTGGTGTGACTCCAAATGGATGCTTTTAACATCTCACCATGCATGTGTATTTGGATGGGCCAAATGTGTCCTTCCCTGATTGATAATACTCCATGACAGCTTTATGTTCTCTGCCCCTTTATTGGCCTCCTAATATTTCTGTTCCACTAAGATCCCTTGCCTTGATTCTGAGAGTTTTCCTTTAGCAACAGAAAGTTAATCTACTTTGCACTCAACACACAACATGTTTAAGAGAAAGTGTTTGCCTTATAGTATGTTAAAAGGAATATAATTACTCCCTCCAAGGGAATCTTCTGGCTGTTTACAAACCCCAGATTATAATTAGTTTGCAGCCAATTGTCACAACAACTAAGAGGAAACACACCACAGTCTGTGCTGCTTGGGGAGGAATACTTTTCTCTGAGTCCTATACACCACCCTTTGGATTGTTAAGTATTCCCAAATCTTCTCGTCCCTGGTGGAATGTGACAAGCGCCATGCGGCAAGGCATCTCTCCAAATAAACACAATAAATCTATTTTCAATTTATAAAATTGGTTCCCTGGGCATTAGCTCATTTAGAACTTCAGTTGTGAAATATCTTACAATGTAGGGCAATGTCACACAGCGGCCACTGCTGGTGAAATACAATATTACAGCTCAGCTCTATTAACGTGTGTGACATGGGAACAGGTGTGTGTAGAGGAGTGTAGAGGGTTAAAATAGGAACACTTCAAGGTATTAGCCATCTTAGGGGAGTGTCACACAAAAGAGGTGAGATCTTTGAGCAAGAATATATGGCAGGGGGAGACTTCCCTGGTGGCTCAGTGATTAAGAATCCACCTGCCAATGCAGAGGACACAGTTTTGATCCCTGGTCCAGGAAGATCCCACATGCCACGGAGCAACTAAGCCCGTGCGCCACAACTGCTGATCTTGTGCTCTAGAGCCCATGAGCCACAACTATTGAGCTGTGTGCCACAACTACTGAGGCCCTCGCACCTAGAGCCCGTGCTCCACAACAAGAGAAGGCACCACACTGAGAAGCCCGTGCACTGCAACGAAGAGTAGCCCCTGCTCACTGCAACTAGAGAAAGTGCACACAGAACCAACACAGCCAATAAACAATCTTAGTATGATTTCAGAATGGTTTTCTAAATAACTTGGAAAGGTTCAGTAACTTTCCAGAGAAATACGTTTTCAAGGGCAAATAGTCAATGTCTTCAACTATATCCTTCAATAAGATTTCTTCTATTCTATTTTCCTCAATGCAATTAGAGTCATTTATTATAATACATTATTTAATCTAAAAAATAATCTTGTGCCATAGGTACTATTATCCTTATTTTACACAGGAGAAAATTTAATAGAAATTGAGTAACTTTCCCAAGGTAACCTACTTCGTCTGTGGCAGAGTTGGAATTTGAAGTGAGAGGTATTTGACTCTAAAATGTGGATTCTTAATCACTATGCCTAATGCCTATGGTTTTATAAGATGTTATATATTTCAAAAAATGCCATAGAATAGGTTGAGAGGAAGGAGACAAGTTTAGAAGGTCAATAATGAAGAATGGTCAGTAGTTGCTGACCACTGAAAGATCTTAGTGAAATCCAAGAGCTCATATCCAAGGACGTATGATGTAATTTCTTATAGTTTGTGTTGATGTAATTTAGAAGGTAATGAAGCATGGTTGCGACAGGCACAGCATTGTCTTCAGAGAAGTACTGGATAGATGTGCAACCCAACCTGAAGGTGGTAGAATAAACTTCCTATTTATATATCATAGGACCAGTCATAGATGGTTAACCCTAGATGTGTCAGAGGGGAAAAAAGTGAACTGATATATATACATAAGCTTTGGGGTGCTGACCTTGTACTATTGCTAAGTCCTGGAGCTAGAATGGTGACTAAGACAAGCATTCTCAGTACCACTGGAGCTAGCATTCTAACCAAGGGGAAATATATTGGTTTAGGTTGGGTTCCACAGAAGCAAATCTTCCTTGATTCAAACATTTGAGTACAAATGGCTTATTTGAGTGGTGATTCAGGAAGTCGGCATCTGTGGAGTTGATATAGGGAAGGGAAAGAAGTCCATACATTATCTAGCAGGTGATTGGCTGTCATTAACTCGGGTTAAATCCCGCTGGGGAACTCTAGATGACAGTGCAGAACACACCTCAAAGGTCTCCTAATCAAGAGGCAAGGTCAATGGAGTATCTATCAACTCCTGTCAGTCCTCAAGTCCTGTCGGTCCAGGGTCCTTTCTGGGGTGGGGTGCTCACCATTGACGCTTTCTGGTCTGCCCTGTACATGGACTGTTTTGGAATTGGCATCTCGACCAAGCAGTCCTGAAAGAGTTGCAGGTGTTTCGATTTAAAGCCATTGGGTCACTGTGCACGGCAATGGTGAGTTCCAAGAAGGTATACGTGTAATAAGAACAATCTCTGCTGTAGATATGAAACCAAAAAAATCATGGTATGATAAGCAATATAAAGAAGGAGTAGAAGGTACTGTCTAGAAGGTCAGAGAAGGCTTCATTGTGAAAGTAATGATAAAGTATTAGATTCAGCTATGAATAACAAAAGCCCCCAAATAAAAAGTAGCTTAAAGAAGACAAAATACACTTAAGGATGGTATGTGTCTCCACAGAGTCATCAAGGATCAATGTTCCTTCCAGCTCTACCTCAGCTAAAGGAAGGACTGACCCCCATTCTCATGGTTCAAGAGACAGCCCTCACATCCATGTTCCAGGTAGCAGGAGCGAGACATGCGGGATGGGGGAGAAGGGCCCACATCTTTCTTTTTAAGGAAACTTGAGGAGACCACCAAAATATTATACATCTACTTTCCTCTTATTGGCCAGAGCCTAGTCGCATGGCCATATCCTGCTGCTGAGGAACCTGGGAAATATAGTTTTTTCTTAAGTGACAATGCTGCAGGTGAGAGTCAGGGTTCTGTAATTGATGAGGAAGAGGAAAGATAACACTGGGAGGTATAGCAGTGGTACATAGAGATGCCACAGAAGGGCTTTAAATAAATGAACGACATACCCTACGGAGAATGGAGGTTAATCATCATAACGCCTGAAAGGGCAACATTATCCAAGGATCTCAATCCTGTGACTCAATCCTGCTATCTCAACAACTTCTTTAAGAGAGCTTTTCACCCTCTTGCATTTTTCTCTTCAAAGGAATTTGACTGTCATTTTATAATGAAAGTTAACAAGGAGACTCAATTCTCTTTCCGTAACCAAAAGATGCTAGTCATGAGACACTGAAGACCATTTTAGCTCTTTATGAGCCCAATCACACACGAATACAATTAGAAACATTACACCTGCTCTCATTCTTTTATCCATAAGTAGCTGTTATCCCTGGAGACGTGATCTTATCCATTGTTTAGTATTTTCTGGTAAACATGATCAGCTAAGTGAGGAGAGCAACGTACTGCATAGGGCTGAGTAAAAAATTGCAATCAAGTAGTTTATGTTTTTGAAGACTTGTTCATGCTAAAAGATAATTTCTGAGTGATTTCTTTTACCCCTCTCTCTGAATTTTATCGAGGGTGTTCCATCCAGTGTGAGGCTAGATGGTTTCTGGTATGCATCATCACAACCAGGATGCTGTCTGCTTCTTTCAGATGCTGCAGAGAGCTGTGTTTCTCCCAGAGTACATTGCTATAGATCATTGTGAATAATGGTAATGGGATGCGGACGAAAAATTTAGGTTCAGAAGTAAACAAAGCATTTACTCCTCAGATGGAGTCCAAGAGAAACCCTAAAGGGGGAGAATTCCCTCCCCTACCCCATCCTCACTGTTCCTTTTCTTACAAGCTGAGAGCATCATCCTACAAATCAGGATGAAATAACCCTCCAGCTAACTCAGTCTCATTTCCCTGATGTCTCTGGTTTGGGCTAAGAGCTGATTCCCCTGAGAGTTTTGTTTCCATCATTATTTCATTGGCCCATATTCAGATGGTTGGGGCTTTCTGAGAGTAATGACTGTGTGAAGCTATAAGATCTTGATGTAAACTGAAAATACTCAATATAAGGGCACATTTTGCCTTTCCTGTTCTGAGATTAGAAGGAAATAGGGAACAGCTCTTCAGGAGCAAGCATCATACCCTATACCTTTTAGTATGCCTTTCATCTTCACAAAGTTTAGCGGGGTGCTTTACACAAAGTAAGTGGGGAAGAAATATTATCCATCCAACATCCACCCATCCATCATCCATCCATCCATATCCATCCATCCATCCATCCATCCATCCATCCATCCATCCATCCATATCCATCCATCCATCATCCATCCATCCATCCACCCACCCATCCATCCAGTTCCTGTATTCTTACTAAGCAGTAAGCAAAGTGGAAGGAACACATACCTTGTTTCCAGAAATTGTTCGTATCCCAGTTTTCTGTTTACTAGCTATGTGGCTTCTAGGCTCAAAGAGGTTAAGAGAGTTGCCCAAATTCAATGAGGATCAAAAGACCTATTTTTCAGGATATGAAAAAATACATGAGATACCATGCTAACCCCTTCCAAGCATTATTTCCCACACAAAGCACTTGATGAATGGACAGTCATTTCCTCTCTGCTTCCTTCATGAGTAAGGCCTGGTACATGTCCTGAGAGGGAGACAGACACATAAACAACATGGCATAATATCCTAGGGAGGCAGGACAGTGTAGAAAGAGAACAGGTGCATAGGCTCTGGAGTTGGAAGGGCTGTGTTCCAGTCCTGGCTTGAACTCTTCCTAGCTCTGTAACCATAGGCTAATTCCTTTTCTGTTGCTTTATTTTCTAATCTGTAAGATACGGATATTGACCACACCTATTTTACAAATTAGTGGCGGAAATTTTAAAGAAGTAATCCAATAAATGTCTATGTTTAGAAGAAATACTCTTTATATGTTAGTGCTTTGTAGCTGCCTTTGCCATAGCACTTAATATTTCAATAACTGTGTTTAATTTATAAGGCAGAGAGTTCCAATCCAGAATTTTACAAAGTCTATTCAGTAGCACAGCAGTTTCTTGGGATATTGGTTGATGCTAGGGTAAAAGAGAGTTCTGTGGTTAAATTTTCTTGTGTCTCTGTAGGTCAAGTGCAATTAAGCCTCTTTAATGCAGGACATTTTCTTAAAAATTTTTTATTTATTTTTTTGTGGTAAGCTCTTTATTGCACTATAATTCCTTTACACTGTTATGCCAGTTTTTTCTGTACACCAAAGTGAATCAGCTGTATTTATACATATATCCCCATATCCCCTCCCTCCCCCGACTCCCTCCCACCCTCCCTATCCCAGCCCTCGAAGTCATCACCCGTCATGGAGTTGATCTCCCTATATTAATGCAGGGCATTTCAGAGACTTATGCAAATTTTTTGGTTCTGTAAATGGGGATACAGAATGCAGCTTCACCCAAAATTGCTTGACTTCCAGCCATTTTTCCCTTGAAGACTAGCATTTTGCAGGATGTCTTTTGGGAAAAGATGCTCTAGACAAATCAATGGATAACTATTTCTGAGTGTCTGCTCTGGGATAACCACTGTAGAAGAAAGAGAAAGAGAAAATAGCATGATCTGCCCTCAATAAGCTGAGAGGCATACTTGAGAGAAAAGAAAAGTACAAACAGTTTTGGGAAGACTTAAACACTAAACTGGGACCCAGAAAGATTATGAAGCAAGTAAAGCGAATCTGATGGGCGGCACAGTAGGAAGCGGTGGAGACTGTGGCAAACAGAGGTGCAGATGGCCATTCTAAAGACCATCAACTCAGCATCAGTCTGTCACTGCCACGTGAGGATGTGTGCTCAGTGTTGCCAGGTCTTCCAAATGTTTAAGAGAAGCCAGAAGTCTGGATTTTTATGTGAAATCTCCCCAATTTTTAAAATCCTGACAAATATTACATAGGATGAACAAAACGTACCCGTGAGCTATATTTAGCCCATGTGGCACCAGTTTGCAATTTTTTCTCTAAGCTAGGAGTTCTCAGCTGGGGATGATTTTGGCCCCTGGGGAACATTTGGCGATGTCTTGAGACATTTTTGGTTGTCACAAGCGGTGCTATGGTCATCTAATGGATAGCGGGTAGGGATGCTGCTAAACATTCTACAAGGCACAGAACAGCGCCCACAACAAAGAATTATTCGCCCCACATGTCAGTATTGCTAAAGCCGAGAAAGCCTGTTCTAAGCCATGAATCCTTAGATCCTGCGAACGAGGAAGTCCATGGTTTTGACTTGCCGCCTGTGTGACTTTGGAAATGTCCTTGTTCCAGTTGGTAAAAGAAGATACTTGGATTAATTGATGCTCAAGGGACTTTCCAGCCCAGGGGCTGAGGTCACATCAGTTGTTAATGTGAGCACTGGCCTGGCACATGGGCTATCTGCAGAGACAACATTGATCAGAAATGATAGCTACTGAAATGACAACACACGCTGGGGGAATGTTTCCAACCTGGAAAACTGTTTGTCCTTTTGATGAGTTCAGAAGCCTGTTTCCTGCAGGTCTCACTCCAGACACTTAAATAAATTGGAAGCTGATTTTAGAAGCTACTAAATCATCCAGGGCAACTTTGTTGTAGAGACCGTTCATATTTTATTGAGGGAAAAACCAAAGGACAGGCTTTAATTTAATATACCCTGCCTTTCCAAATAGAGATAGTCTCTTGGGTATTGATTTTGAGTTTTGGCATCACACGAGCCTGCTTATCCAGTTGGTTATCAAGAGCAGTTTTTTAGTTCTTTGTTTTTATCTTAAGGATTTAATTCAATCACGCCCGCAGCGGAATTGAGGCAGGCTGCAGGATGAGGTGCATGGAGGGGTGTCGATGCTTTGACCAGGATCAGCAATGATGGGTGGGGGATGGGACAGAGAGTAAATGAAGGTAATGAAGCCTGGAGTCTCCAGTAATACACCCAGCACGTTGTTGCTAATGTCAACTCTGACCTCATCTCCAGGCACCGAGCCACCCACTATGCAGGCTGCCCTCTTGTGACATCACTCCTCCTTCCTCTGATGTGCTGCAGGGTTTCTCAAAGAGATAAGTTGCTACAGAGAAAGGGCTTTCTGCGATCCTGCAGAGGTAGAGGCAGGGATATTGTTGAGGGACTCCTGTGCCCTGACCTATTCCCCATGATCCCAAGAGATGTGACCTTTGGAAATGCTGAGTTTCAGGGACCAGGAGAGCCAAGTGTTTGCAACGTTTGCTTTCACAGCAATGCGTGCAGATTGTTAGGGCTGGTTCTTCTGGAATGATGGTGTGAACTTGAGGATACATGAGCAGTGACAAAGCAAAACCCCACACTGTGTGGATGGGGTTATCCACAGCTGTGCCCGTGTTAGGGGTTCTGGGGGCTGGGGGAACTGCACCAAATGAGTTACATCTGCCCCTTCTCTGGGTAGCAATCACTCTTCCAATAACTTCATGTCTCCTTAGCCTGTTGAGTTGGGAAATCGATCTAATCACATGGCAGGTATATGAGCGAATGTATACAACCGCTGCTGGTCCCTGACATACTTGAAAGGCAAGTCAAGGCACAATGCTAGCTGCCGTGCAGGTGTCTTGGTTATGGTTTCCCCTAAAGCAGACCCTGAGACTAAGATTTGATCCAAGCAGTTTATTTGGGAGGAGATCCCAGGAGACACTGGTAATGGAGTGGGAGAGTTAGGGATTGAGAACAAACAGGAAACGGATACATTTTCAATCGAGTGGCACCTGAGGCTCATCCCCACCGGGGAATTACAGAAAGCAGTGTAGAGCATGATTTTGAGTGGTTCCAAATGGTCATTGATGAAGCCAGGGTATTTATCCACCAGGAATTCCCCTTCTGTAATTTGTTGAGAGCTGCTTTGAGAAGCATTAACTTTTCAGAACTGCTGGCCTGCCCCACTTTCAGGCCAAGCAGGCTCCCATAGCAAAAGCCCTCAGGCAGATAGTAGCAGGTGTACACTGCTAGCAGCTTTAGGAGTGCAGAGCTACGTGTTAAGGGCAGAGGGCTGGGCAGTGCTGGCAGCTGCTGTAGCATATTGATTTAAATTATTATTAACATCCTACTACGTCTATGAATGCAAGCCAGCTGTAATATGCTTACGCTTATAGCTCTTATAAACAACTATGTAAAAGCCAAGCATGCTTACATATTTTATCTTTAAGCAGTAAAAAGCCATATAAGTCAAAATTACAACAATAAATCTGTGTAATGGGTGGTGTTGTTTGGTCAAATAAAGTCAAGCTTTGCAATGCAAATATGATCCTGACTTCCAAGGAGCAGGTTGTTTCAAATCCAGAATTCCAGTTGCATCTTGTGATAACTAGATTTCCTCCCCCAACTTTTCTAAATTCCAGCTGCTACCAAAAAGTCAGCCCTGCAGCTATGAGGTCCTCTGGTCTTCATAGGACATAAGTACATTATTTTATATTGTCTTTTCATCAGTCAAGGTTATTACTTAAAACTGATTTAACATGTAAAGGAAAGACATTAATTGGAGGGTGTTGGGCCTCTCACAGCATCCCTGGGGAGGCTATAGAAATTCAGAGGTTGGAAAGCAGCTGGGACCCCAGCTGAAATCAGGCCACAGAACCTGTCTGGTGAGGACACTGCTTTTGCCACTTCTGGTAAACCTGGGACCCCTGTGCTTGAGCCACCACCACCACCAGCAGATGTTGGGTACAACTGCTGCTCCATCACCCTGTCTCCACTAAAATCTTGACTTTGCTGCCACTGCTCCAGCCAGCCATCATCAGAATCAATGCTCTGCTACGTTGCTTCAGGGCCCGGGTTGGGTGTGAATCTGAATAGTGGAGCTTGGACCATAAACATGCACCTTCATTGGGAAGGAAGCAGGCAAAGCAGGTCTCTCGTGTCATCAGGTTCTAGAGTGGGATTCGGGGTTTGCCTACCTCAATGGTTTAAGGTGGGGGTATTCCCCAGACATAGGAAGAAAGTTCAGATGCTGCGTAGCCAAAAAAAAATGTGACTAATGTCCACTACAGTTCTTTCTTTTTCTTTTCTTATTAGTATATCAGTTTTTTAGGATTATAGCATGATCTCTTTTTTAAAATTTCATTTTTATTTGTTATCTATTTTATACACATTAGCATATATATGTTAACTCCAATCTCTCCCCATTCATCCCACCCCTCACCCCGCTTTTCCCCCTTGGGGTCCATATGTTTGTTCTCTACATTTGTGTCTCTATTTCTGCCAGTATGTCACATTTAAAGGGGCTAAAGAAAAACTTGGTGAGCTGGTCACAGTCCACTAAAAGTATCCCAAAAGATTATCGAAGTGGTCAAATTTTTTAAAAATGTTGTAAAGTTCTCGAAATAGAGAAATGGAAAGTGCTCAGTTCATGAGGGCAATAGTCTGAACTCTGCACCTGTTACTACATCTCATCCTAGAAGGCAAGGATTATGTCTTATTTCTTTCTTTGTGGATAAGAACAGGCATTGACTAAAGGAAGGGAAGGAGGTGGCGGGGGTCCGGAAATAGTTTATATTAGGTTTTAAGCTCGTAAACATGAGTAGATTGGGGCATTGAGTCAGCAGGAGCCATTTGGCTTTCTCTTTTGAGAAGGGCAACCTCTAGGATGGAGCAGAGAAGAATGTCCCTTGGTGTGGGAAGAGGGTCTAAGAAAAGGTGTTTTGAAGCCTAGGGAAACTCAGCTATGGTTTGAAGAAAGAACCAAGGTATAAAATCAAGAGAGACGAAAATATTTATAAGAATACCGAATGTTCTAGAGAAAAAAGTGCTTAAGGGAAACATTCAAAGGTAACTTGGCTTTCCACAGTATTTCCCTGGAAATAAAACTTAAAGGAAATCTACTAATCAAGTCCCCTTGGGCAGCAGCTTTGGGTGGCTTCAGTTAACACACTAGAGCTTCTATGGGGGGAAATGAAGGTTTTATTATTTTTGATAAAGCATTCTAGGGTCCCAGGTAAATTTACTTTACCAACTTTTTCTAATCATGTAAAAATAAAATAATTCCCCTAAGAAGAGTACTGGAAACAGATGGGCTGCATAATCTATCCAAGATTTTTCCATCTGTGTTTTTGGGCATCTGGGTATTAATTTGGGATTTCATAGAAAGGAATATGCTCGGAAATGAAAGTCATTTTTCAGATAAACACAGCTCAAGTGAGAAGACCATCTCTATTCATGGAAGAGGCCCAAGACAGACAATCTGGACAGGGCAGTGGTTTGCTTAAGATTGTTCCAACTGGTAAGCCAGAAGCGTTTAATTTAAATACAAATTTAAATACTGACTTCCTTTCTTTGGCCAGTAAACAAGAAAAGTGTGTGAGAGGTGTGTGTGTGTGTGTGTGTGTGTGTGTGTGTGTGTGTGTGTGTGTCTTTGAATGCTGCAAGCCGGTGTGAATTCAAGTATTGGGCAAAGGATTCACATGGAGTGTTTTGGGGGGTGTAAAGTGGTACAAACACTCGAGAAGGGAATTGGTGCACATGAAACAAAATCCTTTAGAAGATGTAAACTTTTGACTCAGCAGTTCCCTTTTTAGGAAGATAATTTTAAGAAAATTATTAAAGACGTATGCAAATATTTCCACTCTAAGCATTTTCACTGCAGCATTAGTTATAATACCACAAACCTGGAAATCTCAAGTTGTACAAGAGTCACGATAAGAGATTTGTTTCTCATAGCCATGCAATTGAAAGCCATGGGACTTCTGAAAATACTATCAGTGGAAGGATATTTGAAGCAGGTTGAGGAAGCACGCAGTTGAGTGATACCTACGCACATACACATGTGCTTGATATTAAGAAGATGCGAAAACATCAAGGAACGTCTTAATGATGATTATCTCTGGTTGATGATTTTATGAACATGCTGAAATTTTTTTTATTCTTTATGCATATCTGTACTTTCTAGTCTTTCTACAATTAACATACATTGCTTTTATACTTAAACATTTTTATATGACTTGCTTTAAAAAAAAATACATATTATAGCATATGTCTTCCCTTCCAGCTCCATTGACAGGAGAAGGAATTCTTAATAAGTGAATAGCTATGTGATATGATGTTTTTATACACATCATCTCATTAATCGCCACAATATCCTGTGAGGTAGAAAGTGCTTTTATCTTAACTATACACCCATTTACAAGAAACTGAGGTGTATACCACTAGAAAGTGGAAATGCTGGGTTCAGCACAGGTTGGTTCGTTCCCAAACCCACATATGTTCATCACCCCCACTGTCGCCCAGGTCCCAAAAGATCTTCCAGAGGACTCACCCCTGCTTTTCATTTCCCAGAATTCTGTCATCAAGTTGGCTTTAAGAGGCCAATGTTCCTTTTCAGAGGAAAAAAAGAAGAGGCAAGATTTTAGTCTATCAGATTTTTAACACCCAATAAGTATTTACTCAGGGTGAGATTATTTCTTCTCTTGCCCCTCTTCCTGGGGCAGAGAGTACACCAAGTCTAAGAAAATAGATAGTATTTGACGACAGGACACCAGATGGAGAAAGAGGCAGCCTTCTCTGGGCCAGCACAGAGGAAAGGCTGCACATGGCAGCGTACAGCCCAGCTGCCTTGGAGATGCTTCACCGGACAGGTCCAAGAAGATCCTGCATCCTCATCCCTGGTGAGCCCGCCGAGGAGGAATGCAGTGAGTGAATGAATGAATGGATGGGAAGTGGGTGGGGACAGCTAAAGGATTAGAGATACCATGGGCAGTGGAGGCAAGGAAGAGACAGAATGTCTAAACTGGGGGGAACGGAAGTCTTTTTTAAACTTTTACCTGCAAAATAGGTGATGATAAAGCATAGCCTCAAATGCTTGGATGGGCAGGCCCACCTCTACTCAGTTGCTGGGCCAAATTGAAGAACTACGGGAGCCCTTGGCCCTAGGGCTGGTATGGGTTGGATGGTTTAAGTCAAACCCCAGAGAAAGGACTATTGGGCACATGTCACACTTCGTCTCACATTGACCCTGGGTGTGTAAGTGACCAACCAAAGTTAGGGGGTTTAACCTTGGGTTGTACCACTCGCTCTTCCCTTCTCGTCCTTATTGATATAACTTTATTTTTTTGAATACGTGGAGCATTAACATGCTTCCAAAAGTCAGAACAATGCAAAACGGTGTACTCGAATAGGTGTTTCTCCCTTCCGCATCCCTTCTACCCTGCTTCTCCTACCTACTCCTTGGAGGTGACCAAGTTCATTGTTCTCAGGCTTATCCTTTGTATTTCTTTTTGAGGTAGATTAGCGTGTGTTTATGTACATTTTCTTTTTTCCTATTTTAACACAAAAGGTAGCGTTCTATATATGGCTTTTTGCACTTTTCTCTTTGCCCTTAATCTCTCCTGGAAATCACTCTGTAAGCAGTTCATGAGGGTCTTCCTTATTTCTTTTTACAGCTTCCTAGTAGGCTATGGTGTGTAAATACCAAGGTTTATTCTTCCCTAGTTTTTAGGTTTTTGTGTGTGGGGTGTTTTGGGGGATTATTTTTTTTTTTTTTGGTTCATTAAGACTTTATTTAGAAGACATTTAAATAAAAGCCCTATGAAATGGAGCTGTGTGTAATGAGGTGGATAGACCTAGAGTCTGTCATACAGAGTGAAGTAAGCCAGAAAGAGAAAAACCAATACTGTATGCTAACTCATATATACAGAATCTAAAAAAAAAAAAAAAAAAAATGATAATGATGAATCCGGTGACAGGGCAAGAATAAGGATGAAGATACAGAGAATGGACTGGAGGACACAGGGTTGGGGGGACGGAGGGGGCGAAGGGGAAGCTGGAACGAAGTGAGAGAGTAGCATAGACATATATACTACCAACTGTAAAATAGATAGCTAGTGGGAAGTTGCTGTATAACAAAGGGAGATCAACTTGATGATGGGCGATGCCTCAGAGGGCCAGGACGGGGAGGATTGGGGGGAGTCCCGGGAGGGAGGGGATATGGAGATATGTGTATAAATACAGCTGATTCACTTTGGTGTACCTCATAAGCTGGTACAAGAGTGTAAAGCAATTATATTCCAATAAAGAGCTTAAAAAAAAAGAAAAAAGATAATAAAATAAATAAATAAAAGCCCTGAAATTAGCAGCAGTTTGACATCTTGGAAAAGCATCATTGCCAATACTGATTTGGAAAATTTACAGATGTATTTAACACAGATGTATTTAATAATCCTAAAGATATTTAATAGCTTATTTACTCACAAATCCTTAGAATAATATATATTAAGCTTTATACTTTTTTTGAAGATTACTATTCTTCTCTAGTTTTAAAATCTTGACACCTAAATTCAAATTTTAAAATAGAATAAAACACACCTGTGAGCTGTGGATTTATCATCTCTGGCCTGTACACAGATTTGTAAAGTCACCAAGGGAAGGAGAGGGCACTGGGGTTGGGAGATTGGAGGATGCAGAAGCCACCAGCTCATGGATGGGTGTGGAGAACCTTTCCCAAGACTGAGGGAGGGCTGCGGGTTCCACGAGTGATGGAGGAGGGGAGGGCTGCAGGTTCCACAAGGAAGTGAGGGAGGGCTGTGGGTTCCACAAGGAAGTGAGGGAGGGCTGTGGGTTCCACTCCCTCACAGTGCTCCAGGGAGGTGACAAACATCAGAGGAAAACGGCTGCAGGGAGGAAGCTCATAAGAGGCCAAGCCCCAGGTACCAGGACCCTCAGCCTCGGCAAAGCCCCTGCACTCATGCTGTGCCTGGAAGCAATAGCAAAATCTTCCTTCAGGAGCGTATCGGTGAGAGCAGAAGCTTCCTGAATGACTGATCTGCTCTTCGGAAGAGCTCCAGGGCCTTCACAAGTTGGAGAGAGTCCCCTTATTTTATTCTCTGCCATCTTCGTGGAATGGGGGATCAGCATAGATTTTTTCTCCTCTTTGTATTTACTTATTTCTTTATAGCTGAGATGCAGAAGGCTGTTAGTAGGTTAAATTTCATTCACAGAAACAAATGTGACATTTCTTACACCCCGTATATTGAAGCTAAATTCATTCCCCCTTCATATATACTATCTTATTTAAGTCTTACCAAACTCCTGGCGAGAAGATATTAGTCCTACTTTATAAATTTCAAATTTATAAGATCCAGAGTGACTAAGTTTCTTGCCCAGGCCTGCACAACAGATAATAGGCAAAACTGGAATCTATAGCCTATATCTGAGTCACAAACCCCCAGACCATCTTCTCTAAAGGGTAACACTTCTAAGTAACTGAACCCACGATTAGTTCATGATCACAGAAATCACAATCTTTCAGAGAGTGAAGAATTACACTTTGGTGTGTTTTGTTGCACTCTCTACATCTCAAGAAGCACAGAGCAGTTCAAGTAGTATATGCTTTAGAGTCTGTACAAGTAAATCTGCAAATCTCCAGGAGTGATTCTGAATACGCAGATGAAGCAGTAATAGACACTTATTTGGCATATTTTGTGAATTACGTAATTCAATTTCACCTCTTGGAGAAGAGAAAATTCACCCCCAAAAGGAGAAGCAATGAAAACTCCAAGAAGAGCTATAAGTGAATTAGTTAGATTCACTATGAAAGTGGTTTCATAATAAAAAGAAAACCCTTAACAGTGACCTTGAAAAAGTGAGGTGGTATTGGAAGGACACCGAGGGTAGATGGGGAAGCTGAACAAGGAGGGCTTTTGGAACCCAGACTGCCGTTTGCTGAGTCTCTGGGGCTGTGTGCTGTTTTCTATTCGCTTCTCTCTGAAAATTTGCTCTTTCCCTCCCCTCTTTTCTCCCCTTCTCTGAGCATAAGGTGGAAAAGGATTCTTTTGACCCTCAGTACCTTCCCTCAACTTTTTTCATGAATAAGAAAAAAAAAAAAGTCAACCAGTCAGAATCTTTTGTGGTGAATGACAGTGAATGTGTTTAAAACTCATGAGTTTAGGAACTGAAGAGTCGAAAATAGAGACTTTCTCCTTCTGAGTTCTGGAAGTGCCTTTCAGTGGGTGCAGGGCAGGCTCAGCAGTGGGGAGAGAGTACAGGACGCAATGGGGCAGATGCAGACCTGGAGGCTCCAGGAGGGTAGATTTGCAGATTGCCCTACGTTACACCCTTCTAAACAGCAGATACAGGACTCGAACCCAAGTCCCTTGGACTAAAACCACGACTCTGACTTAAAACAGGAATGACTTTCCTTTTTCTGGCTCCCTCATGGATTGGTTGGGAACTTCAAATAATGCTAATAAGATGCTAATAATGTCTTGGGAAAGAGAGGACTCTCTAGATGTGAAAAGTCCCAGGACCACTGCACCCACTAAGCGCAGACACCACCTACAGATCCCGGATTGGGGTGGGGCAAGCGAGGCTGAGTTTCACAAAGGCAGGGGTGGATCTGGTCTTTATAAAATATTGACATTTCAGATATCATGGATTTTTGCATTCATTGTGATTTCTAGAGATCATGCATTAGAATATGATTTACCTTGATTACTTTTTTGCCATCTCCTGAAATTTTGCTTCTGAGGTGGGTGCCTTCCTTACTTGACCCTAGTGGTGGTTTACCTACAGCAAGGTTTCCCAAGGTGTAGGACACACGCAAGATACTTTTAGGTGGTCTGTTGCCATGCCATTAAATAACACTAGCCACTTCATGAGAAAGGGATTTTTTCCATTTTCCAATTTTTTTCCTGAACCTTTTGACCAAGATAAGTACAAAGTAGTAGGTTGGGTGCCAGCAAGTATTTGATACTTTTCTCACACTTGCTAATCTTATAACAATAAGACCTTAGACTTTGGGCTCAAATAGCTGGAGGTGTGCTAGTATCTTCTATTTGCCCTCCACATCCACTCTCCTTTTTTTTTTTTTTTTTTTTTTTTTACCAAGTTCTGTGCCCTGGGAGGCTGATCTTCATGGAAACCATTGGAAGATGCCAACAGGCTTACTTGACTATTAGTTTCTAACAATGGGAAATACCAGCAGGTGTTGGGAGGCCTGGAGAAGAAGAGACAGTTCCAGTCCTTATTCCCCCCAGCTTCTTCCCTGGGCCGTTTGGTATGCTTCTCTGACAAAGGCTACAATGCTCTCCAGGTAGCCCTTCTTTTACAGATCTCGCTCTTCCTGTGTGTTCCAACAACCACTTCTTCTCCTACCCTTTCCCTCCTAGGAGAGTGTTGCCAGAAAAATATAGGATGTCCAGTTCAATCTGAATTTCAGAGAACAACAAGTAATCTTACTCCAAGTATGTACAAAATATTGCCTGAGACAGAATTATATTAAAAATCATTTGTTGTTTTCTGAAATTCACATTTAACTGGACATCCCATATTTTTATCGGCTAAATCTATCAAGTCCACCATTGGGGATAATTGTGTTGACCCTTGCCAGCCCCTGGTTAGTTTTCCTCAACTCTGCTCACTTTTTGTTAATAGTTTCTCCATTAAACTCTCCTCAGTTTCCCGATTTGAGGGTGTCCTCTGTTTTCTGATGAGCCCTGGACTGAGATAGTAAACACTGCTCTCTGGCTGGAATTTTTTTTTTAAGCTCTTTATTGGAATATAATTGTTTTACACTTTTGTACCAAGTTTTGAGGTACACCAAAGTGAATCAGCTGTATTTATACATATATCCCCATATCCCCTCCCTCCCGCCACTCCCTCCCACCCTCCTTGTCCTGGCCCTCTAAGGCATCACCCATCATCGAGTTATCTCCCGTTGTTATACAGCAACTTCCCACTAGCTATCTATTTTATAGTTGGTAGTATATATATGTCTATGCTACTCTCTCGCTTCATTCCAGCTTCCCCTTCGCCCCTTCCGTCCCCCCAACCCTGTGTCCTCCAGTCCATTCTCCGCATCTACATCCTTATTCTTGCCCTGTAACTGGATTCATCAGTACCATTTTTTTTTTTTTTAGATTCCATATATATGAGTTAGCATACAATATTTGTTTTTCTCTTTCTGGCTTACTTCACTCTGTATGACAGACTCTAGGTCTATCCACCTCATGACATATAATTCAATTTCATTCCTTTTTATGGCTGAGTAATATTCCATTGTATATATGTGCCATATCTTCTGTATCCATTTATCTGTTGATGGGCATTTAGGTTGCTTCCATGTCCTGGCTATTGTAAATAGTGCTGCAATGAACATTATGTGACATGTTTCTTTTTGGATTATGGTTTTCTCTGGGTTTGTGTCCAGTAGTGGGATTACTGGATCATATAGTAGTTCTATTTGTAGTTTTTTAAGGAACCTCCAAGCTGTTTTCCATAGTGACTGTACCAACTTACATTCCCACCAACAGTGCAGGAGAGTTCCCTTTTCTCCACACTCTCTCCAACATTTGTTGTTTCTAGATGTTTTCATGATGGCCATTCTGACTGGTGTGAGGTGATACCTCCTTGTGGCTTTGACTTGCATTTCTCTAATGATTAGTGATGTTGAGCATCTGCATGTCTTCTTTGGAGAAATGGCTTTTTAGGTCTTCTGCCCTTTTGTGGATTGGGTTATTTGTTTTTTTGGTATTAAGCTGCATGAGCTGCTTGTATATTTTGGAGATTAATCCTTTGTCCGTTGCTTTGTTGGCAAGTATTTTCTCCCATTCTGAGGGTTGTCTTCTTGTCTTGTTTATGGTTTCTTTCACTGTGCAAAAGCTTTTAAGTTTCATTAGGTCCCATTTGTTTATTCTTGATTTTATTTCCTTTATTCTAGGAGGTGGGTCAAAAAGGATCTTGCTTTGATGTATGTCATAGAATGTTCTGCCTATGTTTTCCTCTAGGAGTTTTATAGTGTCTGGCCTTACATTTAGGTCTTTAATCCATTTTGAGGTTATTTTTGTGTATGGAGTATCTAATTTCATTCTTTTACATGTTGCTGTCCAATTTTCCCAGCACCACTTATTGAAGAGGCTGTCTTTTTTCCATTGTATATTCTTGCCTCCTTTGTCTAAGATAAAGTGCCCATATGTGCTTGGGTTTACCTCTGAGTTCTCTATTCTGTTCCACTGATCTTCATTTCTATTTTGGTGCCTGTACCATACTGTCTTGATCACTGTGGTCTTGTAGTATAGTCTGAAGTCAGGAAGCCTAATTCCACCAACTCCATCTTTCCTTCTCAAGATTGCTTTGGCTATTCAGGGTCTTTTGTGTTTCCATACAAATCGTAAGATTTTTTGTTCTAGTTCTGTGAAAAATGCCATTGGTAATTTGATAGGAATTTGAGTTGAATCTGTAAATTGTTTTGGGTAGTATAGTCATTTTCACAGCGTAGATTCTTCCAATCCAAGAATATGGTATATCCCTCCATCTGTTTGTATCATCTTTGATTTCTTTCATCAGTGTCTTATAGTTTTCTGCATACAGATCTTTTGCCTCCTTAGGCAGGTTTCTTCCTAGGTATTTTATTCTTTTGGTTGCAATGGTAAATGGGAAAGTTTCCTTAATTTATCTTTCTGCTTTTTCATTGTTACTGTATAGGAATGCAAGAGATTTCTCTGCATTAATTTTGTATCGTGCTACTTTACTAAATTCATTGATTAGTGCTAGCAGGTTTCTGGTAGAATCTTTAGGGTTTTCTATGTATAATATCATGTCATCTGCAAAGAGTGACAATTTTACTTCTTTTCCAATTTGGATTCCTCTTATTTGATTTTCTTCTCTGATTGCTGTGGCTAAAACTTCCAGAACTATGTTGAATAATAATGGTGAGAGTGGACACCCTTGTCTTGTTCCTGTTTCTAGAGGAAATTCTTTCAGTTTTTCACCGTTTAGAATGATATTGGCTTTTGGTTTCTCATATATGGCTTTTATTATGTTGAAGTAATTTCCTCTATTCCCATTTTCTGGTGAGTTTTTATCATAAATGGATGTTGAATTTTGTCAAAAGCTTTTTCCACATCTATTGAGATTATCATATGGTTTTTATCCTTCAGTTTGTTGATATGATGTATCACATTGATTGATTTGCATATATTGAAGAATACTTGCATTCCAGGGATAAACCCCACTTGATCATGGTGTATGATCTTTTTAATGTGCTGTTGGATTCTGTTAGTGAGTATTTTGTTGAGGATTTTTGCATCTGTATTCATCAGTGATATTGGTCTGTAATTCTCTTTTTTTGTGACATCTTTGCCTGGTTTTGGTATCAGGGTGATGGTGGCCTCGTAGAATGAGTTTGGGAGTGTTCTTCCTTCTGCTATATTTTGGAAGAGTTTGAGAAGGATAGGTGTTAGCTCTTCTCAAAATGTTTGATAAAATTTGCCTGTGAATTCATCTGGCCCTGGGCTTTTGTTTGTTGGGAGATTTTTAATCACAGTCTCAATTTCTGTACTTGTGATTGGTCTGTTCATATTTTCTATTTCTTCCTGGTTCAGTCTTGTAAGATTATACTTTTCTAAGAATTTATCCATTTCTTCCAGGTTATCCAATTTATTGGCATATAGTTGCTTGTAGTAGTCTCTCACTGTCTTTTGTATTTCTGTGGTGTCTGTTGTTACTTCTGCTTTTTCATTTCTAATTCTGTTGAATTGCATCTTCTCCCTTTTTTTCCTGATGAGTCTGGCTAATGGTTTATCAATTTTGTTTACCTTCTCAGAGAACCAACTTTTAGTTTCATTGATCTTTGCTATTGTTTCCTTCATTTCTTTTTCATTTATTTCTGCTCTCATCTTTATGATTTCTTTCCTTCTGCTCACTTTGGGGTTTTTTTGTTCTTCTTTCTCTAATTGTTTTAGGTGTAAGGTTAGGTTGTTTATTTGATATTTTTCTTGTTTCTTGAGGTAGGACTGTATTGCTTTTATTTCATTTTCTTCTCTGATTGCTGTGGCTAAAGCTTCCAAAACTATGTTGAATAATAATGGTGAGAGTGGGCACCCTTGTCTTGTATTGCTGTAAACTTCCCTGTTAGAACTGCTTTTGCTGCGTCCCATAGGTTTTGGGTTGTTGTGTTTTCATTGTCATTTGTTTCTAGATATTTTTTGATTTCCTCTTTGATTTCTTTAGTGATTTCTTGGTTGTTTAATATCGTGTTGTTTAGCCTCCATATGGTTGTATTTTTTACAGTTTTTTTCCCTGTAATTGATATCTAGTCTCATGGCATTGTGGTCAGAGAAAATGCTTGATATGATTTCAATTTTTTTGAATTTACCAAGGCTTGATTTGTGACCCAAGATGTTATCTATCCTGGAAAATGTTCCATGTGCACTTGAGAAGAAAGTGTATTCTGTAGTTTTTGGATATCAATTAAATATCAATTAAGTCGAGATGGTCTAATGTGTCCTTTAAAACTTGTGTGTCCTTATTTATTTTCTGTTTGGATGATCTGTCCATTGATGTAAGTGGGGTGTTAAAGTCTTCTACTATTATTGTGTTACTGTCAATTTCCCCTTTTATGGCTGTTAGCATTTGCCTTACATATTGAGGTGCTCCTATGTTGAATGCATAGATATTTACAATTGTTATACGTTCTTCTTGGATTGATCCCTTGATCATTATGTAGTGTCCTCCCTTGTCTCTTGTAATAGTCTTTACTTTAAAGTCTAATTTGTCTGATATGAGTATTGCTACTCCAGCTTTCTTTTGACTTCCATTTGCATGGAATATCTTTTTCCATCCCTTTACTTTGAGTCTATATGTGTCCCTTGGTCTGAAGTGGGTTTCTTGCAGACAGCATATATAAGGGTCTTGTTTTTGTATCCATTCAGCCAGTCTCTGTCTTTTGGTTGGAACATTTAATTCATTTACATTTAAGGTAATTATTGACATGTATGTTCCTATTACCATTTTCTTAATTGTTTTGGGTTTGTTTTTATTGGTCTCTTCCTTCTTTTGTGTTTCCTACTTAGAAAAGTTCCTTAAGCAATTGATGTGAGGGTGGTTTTGTGGTGCTGAATTCTCTTAACTTTTGCTTGTCTGTAAAGCTTTTGATTTCTCCGTCAAATCTGCATGAGATTCTTGCTGGGTAGGGTATTCTTGGCTGTAGGTTTTTCTCTTTCAGGACTTTCAGTATATCCTGCCATTCCCTCTGGCCTACAGAATTTCTGCAGAAAGATCAGCTGTGATCCTTATGGGTTTTCCCTTATATGTTATTTGTTGCTTTTCTCTTGCTGCTTTTAAAATTTTTTCTTTGTGTTTAATTGTCATTAGTTTGATTAATATGTGCCTTGGTGTATTTCTCCTTGGGTTTATTCTGTATGGGACTCTCTGTACTTGATTAATTATTTCCTTTCCCATGTTGGGGAAGTTTTCCACTATAACCTCTTCAAATATTTTCTCAGACCCTTTCTTTTTTTCTTCTTCTTCTGGGATGCCTATGATTCAAATGTTGGTGTGCTTAATGTTGTCACCAAGGTCTCTGAGACTGTCTTCCATTCTTTTTATTCTTTTTTCTTTTTCATGCTCTGTGGCAGTTATTTCCCCCATTCTATCTTCCAACTCACTTATTTGTTCTTCTGCCTCAGTTATTCTGCTGTTTATATGATCTAGAGTGTTTTTAATTTCAATTATTTTGTTGTCCATTACTGTTTGTTTGCTCTTTAGTTCTTCTGAGTCCTTATTAACTGTTTCTTGTATTTTCTGTATCTTGTTGTCAAGATTTTGGATCATCTTTACTATCATTACTCTGAATTCTTTTTCAGGCAATTTTCCTATTTCTTCTTCATTTATTTGGTCTTGTGGGTTTTTTCCTGCTCCTTTGCCTGAATGGTGTTTCTTTGTTTTCTCATTTTGTTTAATTTATAGAATTTGCTGTCTCCTTTCCCTATGCTGCCTAGTAGTAATTCTTCTTGTTTCTGCCCTCTGCCCCCTGTGGTGGGGTTTGTCCAGTGTCTTAGGTAGGCTTCCTGGTGGGGGGGGGGTCTGGTGTCTGCTTTCTGGTGTGTGGCTCTGTGTCTTTTCTCTCTGATGAGCAGGGCCATGTCAGGAGGTGTGTTTTAGGGTATCTGTGAGGTTTATATGGCTTTAGGTAATCTGTGTGCTGATGGGTGGGTTTGTGTTCCTGTCTTGTTTGTCGTTTGGTGTGAGGTGTCCAGCACTGGCAGTTGCAGACAGTCAGATGAAGCCGTCTTAGACTTTGATACAGGGCTCTGTGAGATTTCTCTGCAGTTAATCTTCCCTGTGTCTGAGGACTCCCTAGTAGTCTAGCATCCTGGGTTCAGTGCTCCCTCCCCAGAGCCTCCTACTTGACTTCTGATGGAGTAGTCCAGTCTTCAGAGGTTGCTTGCCCTAGCAATAAAGGGGTTTAAAGGAGACTGTCCAAGCCCCAGACTAATATTGAGTCAAACAAATACTAAATCAAGGAAACACATACATGTATAAGACACACAAATACTGAATCCAGTAGAACATAAGGCACTAGAAAGACCTGACAGAAGAACCCCAGTATGCAATCAGACAATCAAAGAGAAAACCAACAGATATTCAAACCAAAAAACCAAATAAACAAGCAAAAATCACCACACACACACACAAACACAAATCCAGGGAGATTTTGAAAGCTAGGATCAAATATAATAAAGAACGAGAGTACAATCAGATAGCCTGAAGATTCTCAGAACAAAATCAGATAATTATACTTAGAACTAAGATAAAGACAAAACATAATAATAAAAACCAAAGCAGTATTTCATCTGGAGACTAAAGCAAGGAAACAGAGCAGACCGATAATATTGTTTATAAGTATATTAAGATAAAAGAAACTAAAAAAGAATAGAAGACAGGGCAACAGAAGAGTGTAGTGTGACTGGAAATATGAAAAGAAAAAGGAAAAAACAGAAATTATAAAAGATAGAGATGAAAAGAAGGTAGAAGAGATACAGTCAGCACTACAAAAAACTTAGCTAGAAATAGAAACATATAAAAAGGCTAAAAATCAAAATAGAATAAAAATAGAATAAAAAAAGTTATAAAATGTATAGATCCCTTAGGACTAAGATCGTAATTAATTTTTAAAAAAAAGCTAGAACTGACCCCAGAATGGACCAGATCAATAGAATTAATAACATATTTCTGTTTCCTTGGGGTCTCAGCTGTAAATATCCTTCTACCCACCTTGGGCTTTTTGTATTGCTCTGCGACCAGCAGAGCTTCCTTTATTGTTCATCTACAAGTGCTGGTGTGTGGGGAGGGAGAGGGTACAATAGTGGCTCCTTCCCCTGGGAGTGAGTGAGCAGTGGCGCCCTGCCTGGGTCGCAGCAGCTTGGGTGGCTCAGGCAGTGCCTGTTGCAGAGGGACACCAGCGGCTCAGGGGGAAACAGAATGTCTCCAGACATGCTGGCTTTTGGCTCTTGGCTGCAGGCACTCGAGACCAGCACCACCTGGGGGCCTTTGTCATCCCTGAGAGGAAGGCCCAGAGTGTTCCTTCCTTTGTCCATCTCAGGTGCCAAGAGAGAGGCTACCCCCGCAGCTCCTCCCCACTGCTTGTGAGTCAACAGTGTTCAGCCGCTGCCATGGCCACCCAGCTTTCCACGGTAGGCATTCTCTGCTATGGATTTCTTCCCTGCTGTCCTCTCAGTCTGTCTCCCTACTGCCAACAATGTTTCTAACCCTGAACCAGTTCTCTGGTTCCCACATTCCAGCTCCCAGACCCCAGTTCAGCTGTGAACTGACATCTCAGTCCAGACACACTGAGACATGGTGTGGACCTCCATGTGTTTCTCACTCTTTCCTGTCTGCCACAGCTCAGCCGCTTCACCCTCTTTGAACAGTCCCAAATGCCTCCCTTCTGACCCAGGGAAGTTCCCCATTGGAGAAGGGGTTTCCCCGTCAGATAAGGGACGTTTCCCTGAACTCAGCAATCTTTCCTCTGTTTCAGATCCCCTCGCTCCAGGGTGTGGGACCCGTCCCTTTCCTTTCTTCTCCTCTTTCTCCTTTTTTTTTTTTTCCCTCTGTCCTACCCATTTATGTTGGGATCTTTGCAGTCCTTTCTGGTGTCTGAGGTCGTCTGCTGGTGTTCAGCTGGTTCCCTGTGGGAATTATTGCGTCTTTTGATGTATTCCTGATGCATCTATGGAGAGGGATGTATTCCATGTCCTTCTACTTTGCCACCATCTTTCTTCTCTCCTGGAGTTTTTATACCATTGTTTTGTTTCTCACTTTGAGTTTATTTCTCTTGGCAGGAAGTGACATTGGTTTTCCTTCCACAGCAGTGAAATACATTTTTCCTTTAAGATAAGCGTATTTCAGTTTGAAAATAATAGCAGAAGTGGGACACAGCGATGGCAAAAGCCAGGGAGATGGTACACAAGCCGACTGGCTTTTGAGAAATACTCAGGGCTGAAAAGCCTGGCTTCTGGAATCAGACCAACTCTGCTTGGAATTCCAACAACACAGAGTGGTTGTGAAGATGAAATGAGATCAGGAATACAAAGGACTGGGCTGAGTGTGGGGCTTTGTTAACAGTAGTACTGTATTTGCATACAAAGAAGCAGGCATATCACTCTCCGCACAGAGAGATCAAGTCACTCACTCACGGGCACACAGCAGGTGGGAGAAAATCTGGGACCAGAGGGCAGGCTCCTGGCCCCACGCCCTGTGTTTTTCCACAGGACCACAGGCCCGGCTGCATCATGTGCAGAGGAAATGCCGCGTCAGCTCTGGCCCCATTTGTGGCTCTACAGTCTGTCTGGCGAGGGCAGTCTGTCCCTGTGACTCTGGTTTTTTTGGATCGCTGGAGTGAGTGAAGGCCTTTGAGTCTGGCCAAGTTGATGTTTCAGAGGTAGATGTTGAAGACTCATTCTCTCCTTGGGTTCAGTAAACTCAGAGAGGAAAGAGTGGCCTCATTCACTGGAGAATGAATGAATGAATGAACAAATGAATGAATGAATTCAGAGAGATGGGAAGGGGTGTCAACCTGCCAAACTCCAGTTGTAGAGCCCCCCCTCACGTCTCCCGAACGTTCCCCAACCAGCTGCTAGCTGACTCTCTGTGGCATCTTCTCCCCTCCTGGAACCCACATTAGAAGACTAGAACTGGCCTGATCTTGGTTTACCTGCTCCTCACAAATACTAGCCAGGAGCCTACACAAAGCACATGGTAAGGCACAGAGCGAGTCCCTAAGAATGCGCAAGAAAGCATGAGGGTTTCCCTTTTCCCCAGCCCAGGACAAAGAGAGCAGATATAAGCCACTCCTAGTGCACAGGCAGCCCTAGGGACCTCCCATACCCCCTCTCCTTCCATCCTCACAAAGGTCCTGAGATGCTGCAACAGCCTCACATGGCGATGGTGTTACCATACATGTTGTATGAACGCACCCACCCTCACAGCTACACCAGGAAGCAGGTGCTATACTTCCTCCACTTCCACATGTGGATGCTGAGACTTCGTTGGTGTCTTGCCCACATGTGCCACATGCTCTGTGCTGTTACTTGATAAAAGCAGGATTAAAACCTCGCACATGGCCCCAGATCCCAGGTTTTATCCCATCAGCGCCTACATGAAATGGTAGTGAAGGGATTTGCTTGTAAAGCTGATAAGAGGCAGAGTGAGATTTGCATCCATGCTCTCTTCCTTATACAGTTATCTTTCTTAAGGAATTTAGTGTGCTGCAATCTTGGAACCTATGCTTCTGTTGAAGTGAGTGAAAGTACCAGAATAGTACTATGGGAACAAAAGAGAGCGAGAGAAAGAGAGAGAGAGAGGGAAAAAGAGAAAGATCAAATGTTAATGTCATCAGAGGTGAGGCAGCATTGAAGGATGGTCAGGATTTGGATTGAGATGGTTGTGTGGAACCAACATTACAGGGGAAGGACATTACAGTGGACAAGGCTGCAGTGAGAGGACAGCATGGGATACAACTGAAGCATTGTCTCTTCTGGGGCTTCCTGTGTATACCCATCTCGCCTGGCTCTATTGGCAGAGTTTCTGATGTGTGTCCGTCTGGGGCCTGTTCTTCAAGATTCTACCTTCTGACATTGGACTCTGATATTCCTCAATTCATATCCACTTGCCACACGCATCTTCTGCCCCTTTGTCCCCCAGTTTTCAAGACACAGGGCTCACTGGGAGCACTTAAAGCAGGGAGGAGTCACATGAGTAGAGGGACAAACTTTCCCAGGCCGAGAGCACTTTGTATCTAGTATTCTGTTTTTCCCAGGTGAGTGGTGGTGGGAATGGGTGTCCAGGGCCCGGCACTGACATCCCCTGTGGCCCTGGAAGGGACAAGCCCTTCCTTGCAGGGCACGTGTCGGCTAAGTGACCAGACAGCTGCATTTCCTTTATTGGAAAGAAACGAGGTTTTTTTTTTTTTTTTTTTGGCAAAATGCCCTATTGTGTCAGACCCTGTTTTTTGAAGCAAGGAACACCATGACTTTCCCATTTGCTTTCTTTGATGAAAGGACAACGCTAAGGATTTTGCATTTTTCCGTCTTCTTTGACAAGCAGGCCTTTCAAGAATGGGAAATCAGAACTGATGTTTGCACAGTTTACAAAGGGACTTGGCACTTTTGTTCTTTAGTATAACTAATAGGAGGGACGGATGTTCGCTGGCGCTAAGGGAGTCATTGAGCCCTGGGTACAGTTGAGTGGTCTCAAGCTGGAATTGGTTAGAAGGAGTCGGGGATGAGCGTTGAGCAAATGTGAAACTTCCAGTGCTTGAGTCAGTGCATGTTCCATTATATTATGTTGTGTCTGTGGTGCTGTTTCTCCCTTACTTAAATCAGGGATTGCATTACCCTTGCACTTTGCACAATGGTGACCTTGTCATCAGAGCTTAAAAGGTGTCACTTATGTAATGTTTTAAGACACTGCTGTGGTTGTCGCCATCACTTCTCTGCTGCACTGAGGCGCTTGTTCCAGTGGCAGAGGCTCTGTAACTTGGGATGCAGGATGACATGATGGGAAGGGCGTGGCGTTTGCAGCAGACTGGGACTGGTGTTGCCTTGGGCATGTTGCTTAAGCCATCTCACCTTTGATTGTTTTCCTAGGATGATGGGGAAAACCATACTCTCCTTTTACTCTTAAGCTGAAGATCAGCATAGTGCATGATGACCAACGTTTTAAAAACAAGATAAAGTAGAACAGAATGGAACACAAAACATCACAGCGCTGTATACACAGCATGTAGTTTGATGGAATGGTTCCCCGCATATATGTGTAACATGCATTGCAACATAAAATGAATTTCTTACTGTGGGTGATATTCATAAGTTTTAGGAACACTGGTGTAAACATTAGATGTAGTTAAGGTAAAGCAAGCACTACGCACATAGTTAAGTGGTCAAATGATCGTTTGACCCCCTTCTTCTTCAGCCCCTCCATCACCAGAGAAGCCAGGAAAATCCATGGCTGTCCATCAACACTGAACCAATAGTCCACTGATGTCAGACTACCACAGGACAGCTCAGGTGGCTGAGCCCGTGCTCCTTAATCCTGCCAACCATCAGAACTGCCTGGAGATGCCCATTCAAAAGGCAAATGACTACGATTGAGGCAGGTTAATAACAAAAGCAGGGAAGGAAGAGGCAAACAGAAGAGAATGCAAGCCTCAGGGAATAAGTAACTTATGGCCTCTTTCACAAAGATCCTGCCATAAACAGCCCAGACATCTGAGTCAAGGAGATAAGGGAAAACCTAACGTCTGCACTCTGGCCTCTGTACCTTGCCCCTGCCTAGATAAGCATAGCTATAGGCTCCCAAAAAATGTGCGGGAACTGGTTTATAAAAGGGGAAACTTTTCTTTGTTTCGGGGCTCAGTCTTTGGATGTGAATCCACTGGGCCTGTACCAGTACAATAAACATTGCTTCCTGTATTACAATCCTTGGTGTCCTGCCTACCTCTACCGACCCCTCCAACACGATAGGCATGAACCTTCTGAACCTGAGAAGCACCAGGCTTCTCTTAAAGAGAAGCTGTGCCCGGAGCCCCTTTGCCATTTCATACCTGGCGTCCCCTCCCTGGTTAAAGATGATTGAAACAGCATCTGGCATGTTGTTGATCACTGAACAGCTGTGGCCCAGCTCAGACCAGAGTGGCATCTGCTTGCAACAGAACATCCTGTTATCCTGGGTCCCTTTTTCTCCGGCAGTTCAAGCATGATGGTGCATAGGAGGGGTGTTGAGCAGAAATGTATTCAAACACCTACCAGGAGATAAAAAGTTAATTTAATTGTGCTGAGCCTTTGCAAAATAGCCTCTACACTGTCACCAGAATGACCTTTCTTCAATGATGCTCTGATCTTCTCAGTCTCCTGATTTTAACTCTTCAGTAATTGCCTGTTCTCTGAAGGACGGACACTGATTTCCTTGGTGAGACATTGAAAACACTTCCTGATGTGATCCTTACCAACTGTCTTTGCTTCGTCCTCTGATTCTGGCTTTGTACTTACACTCTAGTTCCCCTAATGCTTACAGCTCCTTAAATGGGCTTTGTTGTTTCGTCTCCATGCTTGTTTCCTCTGCTTGGAATGTCTCGATCACCTGCTGAATTTCTATTCATTTCTCAGGACTCATTCACCTCTTTTGTGAAACCTTCAAGGTTAATTACCTCTTCCGTTGAAAACATATGAACCTGAGGGATATGTTCATAAATAGCCAGTTGTGATAAATCATAGTCAATTTATTTAGTTGCCTGTATCCCTGAGGGCATCTCCAGGCAGGCATCTATGAATTGACATCCACTAAATGAATATAATTGTCAACCAGCTTTTATTAAAGACAAACTAAGTGCCAAATTAGAGACCCAAGTATGGTAGCCTGTATCACGGGCCTCCAAAATATCCACGTCCTAACCCCGGCAACCTGTGACCATCACCTTAAATGGCGAAAGGAACTTTACCTATGTAAGTAAGTGACGAGTCTTCAAAGTATAATCCAGAGAATCCTGGATTGTCTGGCTGGGTCTTAAATGTAATCACATGTGTCCTTATAAAGAGGCAGCAGAGGGAGAGACACGAGCCTATATAAAGGCTGAGACAAGATGCTGCTGAAGGTTTTGAAGAAGGAGGAGGAAGCCACAAGCCGAGGAAGGCAGATCTGGGAGCTGGAAAAGGCAACAGGACAGATTGTCTCCCGAAAGCCTCTGGTGGGAGCATGGCCCTGCCAACACTTGGGTTTCAGGCCAGGAAGCTGCTTGTGGACTTCCAGCCTGCAGAAACTCAAGAGCATAAATTGGTGTTGTTTTAAGCCACTGAATGTGCGATAATTTGTTACAGCAGCAATAGGAATCGAATCCATCATATAACATGTATTATGGGACAACATTTACAGGTGGTAACTACAGGGGAAGAGTGCAACGGAGCAGCGCTTCTCGAGCGTTAATACGTACAGGAATCACTGGGAACGGTGACCGTGAAGGGTCTGATTCACTTGGTCTGGGGAAGAGTCTGAAATTCCACCTTTCTCACGAGCTCCCGAGTCAGGAGCGTGTTGCTTGTCCAGGGACCACACTTTGAGAAGCAACAGACCGGAGAGCGGTGGGGTGAATGCAAACTAGACGGATCGGAATGGAGAGTTTTAGGGAGGTAGCTGTGGGCACAGAGCTCTGGAGACAAAACTCTGATGGGCAGGAGTCTGTGCCGTGATGGCCCCGGAAGGTATGCGTGATGTTATCAGTGACGGTGCCCTCTTGGTGGGGAGACCGCTCACTTTCATTGCCTCCGTTACTTGCAGCGGCGTTGCAGACTAGACACCTTAAAGCGTCTTTGACGAATGAGTGAGTGAAGGCTTAAAGGATTAAAGGACTTTGGCCACACCCACATGGGGTCAGAGGTGATGGGTCCAGAAGTCTCTAACTCCCAAATGAGAAGAGTTTTTCCCTACTTTCCTCCATCCCCTTTTCTCAGTAATGGATAATATATATGTGCAATGGAGATCCTCAAATCCCCCAGTGAAATATGTTCTTATTACAGGGATTATAATTGAATTTGCCAAGACCCCGGCTGAGAAGGAACCAGAGCCTTTGCCAGGGCACTCTCTTAGGTAAAGCGACAGGCCGAATGCTAAGTGGGCAGAGTCCTGTGCAAAGCGTGGGGGTATGGGCTGGAGACATACAAGGCATCCTCTTCCATTTGGTGGGTAGAGAAGAAAGTAGAGGACTGAGCACAGGCCAGCCCTTAAAGAGTTCCCAGACGTCACATCAGAGAAGCCGAGGACATTGGGCAAATGCAAGGAGCAGGAGCAGGGCTAGAATGGGAAGGGAAAGAGCAAGTGCAGAACTAGAATGGGACAGAAATGGCAACAGGAGCCAAACAGGGGCCACAGAGGGAGACAATGTCCTTTACCCCTCACCAGGTCTGTGGCATGGGTGTCTCCTCACCTGCATACGGGAAGAGTTGCACACATGCTGTAGGTGTGGTGATGGTCAGAACTAATCTACTTCCATCTCCATCATTCTCAAGCCGTGATAAAAATCACTGATTCCTTCAAACAGCCAAGATGTCGATGGTTGGTCTTGAGGAGCTATTGGTTTTATAATCTCAAATGGAAGCGAATGGCCGAACATACAAGTTTCCCACAGAGTTCCTCCAGGTTCTGAATGGCCAAGTCCTGTATTAGCAAGCCTTTTTTCTTTTTTTTCTGGCATTGTTTTTGTATTGCTCTATGACATAGAACATGTGGGAAGTCCTTGAAGTGTTCCTAAATTACTCCAGATCATCAGAGGTTTGGAGGAGAAAGGAGACAGTACGTTGGGGCAGAGAAGTTTTAATTTTGTGGTGACATCATTGACCGCTGACTGGTGTTTATGTAACGCATGATACGAAAGGGCCTTCCCTCTAATTCCTCCTGCACCCACCCCCTCAATTTACCATTTAGAGGCTCGTGTCCTAGTCCCAAAGGTTACTTTTCTTGCCTGGGCAACAGATTTTATACATTCGAGAGGGCACTAGTGGAGGACAAGAGTACTGTTGGCATTAGGGAGACAGCATTGCGGATTCATTAAGAATATAAATTTTACAAATAGAAGTGGGTGGAGCCCCCGCTTTACTTGAAGAAGTTACTTAATCCTCTCTGGGTCTTTTTCCTCATCTGTAAAGTGAGAACGGAAATAGTATCAACCTACCTCATGGTCTTTATGAGGGTTGTATAGGAAAATCCTAGAAGAGCATTTAGACCAGACTTCAGTAAACTTTTTCTACAAAGGGTCAGAGAGTAAACATTTGGGGGCTCTGTAAGTCGTAGGTGTCTGTGGCAATACTCTATCAATGTATAGCCAAAGTGGCTACGGGCAGTATGTAAATGAATGGGCATGGCTGTGTTCTAATGAAACTCTATTGACAGAAACAGGCCTTGGGACATAGTTTGTAATTCTCTGCTTTAGAACAGTATATATATACACATTTACTTTGTAAAATAGATAAACAACAAGGACCTACTGTATAGCATAGGGAACTGCACTCAATATTTTGTAATAACCTATATGGGAAAAGAATCTGAAAAAAATATATATACACATATGTATATCTGAATCACTTTGCTGTACACCTGAAACAAACACAACACTGTAAATCAACTATATTTCAATAAAAAATAAATAACTAAATAAACAAAATAAAATTTTGATCACAATAAAAAAACCCACAGTACCAGTAAGCCTTCAAAAGTGGTGGTAGCAATTATGATTCTTTGATATCATCATTAGAAGCAACATTATAATGGACCTAATCCTTATTCTTCCAGCTACCACGTTCTCCACTGTCCCATTCCTTTTTATCCTCTTTGGAGTAGCTGTTTTTACAGACGTGCTAGTAGGGAGGGGGGAATTCTTTCCTTTGGGCTTTAGATCTTGACAACAGAATCCTATAATCTGACTGTTTTGGGTATTGCTTTTTCACTATGTTTGCTCCTTAATGATTTCATTTTTATTGATCAAATCTTAAAGTGACTGAGGATAATTTGAGAAATAATAGACAGCGTGGCTCATTTCTCATAATAGCACAGCCAAGATTCAAGTGGAGAGCTGGAGGAGGGAAATTTTATACAGAACAATTCACTGCAAAGTGTGAGTGGATCAAGATAATCTAATTGTTTGCTTTTGGCTGTCCCCGAGGCCTGAGTACTCTCAGCCAAGAGAATTTATCTGATAAGTTTAGTCCAAGAAACAGAACTTTTTTGGTCCTACTAACAGAGAACAGTGTCGTTAATTTCACAGTGTCGCACGCCCTCTGAACATCGTCCAAATGAAAAAGGTCATCAGTGAGCTTATCTCCTGATTAGCTGGAAGTCAAAATTAAGAGTTTTGTCAGTCTGCCTCCAGTAGAGATAGAAAAGAATAGAATTCTTTGGCAGTCAATTTCCACCCTGTCATCTGCTTAGTATTTTTTTCTTCATGTTATGCCTAGGGATCTTCTGAACTTAACACTGCCTAGAATTCTCAGGGCACAAGATTGAATAGTATTGTACTTCCCCCTATTTCCATACTATCCTCTAAAATATCTGAAAATTTGCTGCCCAAACAGGAAAAACAACACTGGGATCTTTGAAAAGAACCTCAAAAGGAGTGATTGGGGCAAGACAAAGATGTTGGTCGTTGATGCATTTGACGTTACGGTTCCTTTGGTTACAAGAGACAGAGCCCTGATTCAGTTTCCCTTAAGCAAAAAATAACTGTATGGACAGATGTAACTGGGACACTCACTGATGACTGATGGCCAAGGGCAAAAGAAAAACATGTCGGGCAGATTACAAGCGTAGCTACTGCAGAGCCCAACAGTGATAGGCACAATTTCTCTTCCCTTTGTCTTTCATGAGAAATTTGCTGGAGATAGAACTGGGGAATCGGTTCTGCCATGGGGATCCTCACTTAAGTAGCCTCAGGTTCTTAGGCAAGCACTGAACATCACCAAATATCCTTACTCCCAGAGTGCAATGGGGGTAACCGGTCCAGTCTTGCACATAGGATTGTAAGGACAACTAAACAAGAAGCAGCATGAAAGCACTGTAAAGACATGCAATTATTCATTCCATTTGTTATTTGAATCCTTCTAGACTCAACTCCTTCCGGGAGGAGTAGATGGAAGAGGAGGCCATGGGAAAAGAGTTTGTCTGATCATTGCAGGCAGAGGAATGAAGGTTTTCAAAATCCATGATCCCACAAAAGGACCAGCTCTTAGTTTTCTATTAAGAATCTGGGGAAGGAGAAGCAAGTGTCTTCTGCATGTGAAGGCTCAGACTTTTTTTAAATTACTGTATATATATTTTTTCTCAAATGATTACCCACATCTGGCCATAATTTAAACCCATATCTTCAATTCAGGAAGCTTGTGATTGTCACGTGGCCTTGAAATTTTGCAAGATTACAAACTTTTTCCCCCATCTTGGTGGACGAGTTAGGGGATGGTTTTGTAATAGAGATACATCAACATTGTTTAAGACAAGTAAGTGACGAGAACCTCAGAGCCCTTCTGTGATGGCATGCCCATGAGCACTGCTGAAGTGGCAGGGGGATTGGCAGGCACTCCTGTCCATCTTGTGTGATGATTTCCCTTTTTAAAACTTCCAAAGAAACCTCTGGTTCTTTGTCCGGTCTCAGTCTGTTATTTTAGACTCTTTCTTTTGCAGGTTGATTTTCTCCTAGGGGCCCTGAGTTTCTCCTGGCGTTTGGTCTGTTCCACCAAGCTCTGACATGCATTGCTGGATCCCTTTGTGGGCACGTTTCAATTTACTTTCCCAGGACAGGGCTCAGACCCCATGTGAATCAGTAGATAAGAACAGATGCCCAAGAGAGGGAACAGTCACAGGCCCTCATAAAGAAAACCTTCTCCAGCTTCTCTGAGTGTTTTGCACATGACCAATTTGTAATGCAGGTACATGAATATAGTATACTACTAGGGTGTAGACAGATGATGTTGTGGGGTGTGTGAGGGATGGAGTAGAAGAGAGAACAAAAGGGAAATGGTCTCAAAGCCATCAACATTCTGTCGTGGTGTTCCCTGGTCAGCTAGGCCAATGCCTGCAAAGATGTACCGAGAATTACTATTATCTGAGCAACCCAGCTGAACTCACTAGCAGAAAATCTTGGTTTCAGAATTTGAATTTTTACTTCCTGTCTTTTTTTTCACTTAGGGTATTTTGTTTTTTGTTTTGTTTTTTTAAGTAAAAAACTCTCTTCTTCTATGCAAACATTTCAGATCCCTATATTTTATAGCCTTTCAAAGTTTTTCTTTTAAAGGATAGTCATAATCCCGACCCCCCTTTCTGAGGAAAGAATTTTAAACACCTTGGTGAACATCATTCTAAATAGAGAGGTATGGATAAAATTATTTGACAAAAATGGAGTCATATATATTTTTTCTGTAATTTATCATAATTTATTTAAACAGTTCACAAGTTATTGGGTGTCTAGATTGTCTTCATTTTTTTTTCCTAATGTAGAGCTGGGCTACTTAGCTAGAGTAAATTAGATATTTTTTATAAAGGAAAAAAACCATTAACAATTATAAAATATAATTAAAGATGGATAAATGGCTACAAAATTGTCCCATAGTGAAACAAATGATCAATTTTAAAAAGTACTAAAAATAAAAACTGAAGTGCTCAGGCAGATTTTTTACCTAATCATTGATATTATTTCATTATTGTGCTGACCTACTTCTTTGTGGCAACATGACCATCAGTTTTCAACAAAATTAATTCACTCATCTATTCAAGGTATATTTATTGAGTTCCTGGCAGGAAATAAAATATAATAAAAGGTCTTCTCACTCCCAGAGCTTATGTTCTGAAGAGAAGGAAAGTGAGGAGAAAATGCATATAAACAAGTAAATAAATATACAAAAATATCAGATACAGAAACAGTGTGCAGAAAATTAAAATATGGGTGTGTAATAGGGAGTGGTATAAGATGGGACTCTCCCAGGAAAAGACAAGTATACTGAGAACTGATGATAAACTCATGCCAGTCACACAAAAAAGAGGGTAAAGACCATTCCAGGAGAGGGGACAGCTAGTGCAAAAGCCCTGTGGTGGGAGTGAGCTTGGCATGTTTTAGGAAAACAAAGAAGGTCATATACATTTTAGTTCACTACGGAAGCCAGAAAAGTGGCCCAGAGTGAGAAGGGTCATAGGTAGGGAGGGTCCAGGTCGTGCCAGTTTTGTCAACCAGGAAAGAAGTTTGCAATTTATTATAGGCACAATTGGAAGGTACTGTAAGGTCTTAAGCCAAGTAGTGACATGATGTTACTCATGTTTTCAAATGATCATTCTAGATGTTGCATGAAGAATGGAGTGCAGGGGGATAAAAATAGGTGCAAGGGGAGACCAATTAAGAGACTGTTGTAGATCCACATGGGAGGTGATAATGGCTCGACCACCTGTCACAGGGGAGGTGGGAGACCTGGATGAACTTGGGATATGAATTGGACGTAGAATGAACATTCCATCTGACTTGCTGATGGAATGCATGTGAGGGATGTAGGAAGAAGAGAGCCAATGAAACTATGGAGAATAGTTATTGTGTCTGCTAAGCATTTTTTTTTTTTTTGAAAAATAGCATGTTTGGGCATCTCTTATAATATGACACATAGCATGAATTTTTTTTCTCATAATAATGAGTACATTCCACTTGTTAAGTACCTACCATGTGCTGGTCAGTCTTTTCCTCACTGTGTGTATAGAGGGAATACAAAGATGTCCATTGAATTAAATTCTTTTCCTTTCACCTCACTTACTAAATTACAGAATGACCCTTGTTTACCATATGGCCTCTGCCCCTCCAAGGATTGCATTGCCAAGGAAACAGATTGCTAAGCAGAGGCACTGTAGCTAAATCCTATTAAATGTGCAATAATTCAAACAAAATGCATAAAGCCAACCAGCACTTGGGTCTGGAATATTGGCTTCCAAATGTCCTGCTCCTAACGCCTGACTATATACCTAATAAGGTGCAATGTTTAGATGCCTAATTCTACCCAGAGTTCTGGACTTGTACATTCCTGCCCCAAATCCCTGCCCTGAATGTCAGAATTTTTAATTAATCTCCCCAAATGGTATTTTCACATAATGAACTCTCTGCATGCTACTAGCTTCAAACAGTGGACAAAAAGCGATTCTTTTCTTTTCCTCAGTCAGATTTTTCCTTTGTAAAACATTCAGCAAAACTGCTTAATTACCTGTATGTGTTTAAATAGAGTTGGAGGGAGTCCAGAATTCGAGATTTCAGAAGCAGACGTTGTTTAGAGACCAACTAGTTCAAATCTGCTTTACTTATAAGGAAACTGAGGTTCAGAAAGATTGATTTATGTGTCCAAGTTCATATGGTGTATTTTTAAATTAATTTTTATTGGAATATAGTTGCTTTACAATGTTTTGTTATTTTCTGCTGTACAGCAAAGTGAATCAGTTATGTGCATACATATATCCACTCTTTTTTAGATTTCCTTCCCATTTAGGTCACCACAGATCATTGAGTAGAGTTCCCTGTGCTAAACAGTAGGTTCTCACTAGTTATCTATTTTATATAGTTGTATATACATATAGTTATATATATATAGTTATATGTATATTTATATAGTTATATATATGTCAATCCCAATCTCCCAATTCATCCCACCCCCACACAGTGTATTCATGGACAGTGCCAGGGCCAATGCCCACTTCCCCTGACTGGTGACCCAGTGGTGTATCTCTTTGTTTCAAGGTTGTTCCTCTCACCACCTCTCTCCTAAAAGTCATCCCTACTACTCATTTGGTATAAACTCTTCACATCCAACTCTCTTTCACCTACATCCTTTGCAACCCAGTCTCTCTCTCTGATCCTTATTGTTCATCCCTATTCTTCCCTTGCCGACACCTCAAATGCAGCTTCTTACTCCAGGTCCTTCTGATCTTGTCACTTCCATCAGCATTTCCCAGGCTCATCTATCTCCTCACAAGATCAATGCATTTACACATCTAATATGTTTTGCACAGATGGATTTTTTTTAATCCAGTGCCCATGGGTTTGGCTATAAGGCTGTCCTCACTTCACTCTGTCATTTCATTAAAAAAGAAAAAATAAAAAAAAAAGAAAGAAAGAAAGATCCAGTGGAGTGAGAAAAATGTGTTGTTAGAATTAATGGACCATGTATAGATAAATTCTTCTTATTTAGGAAAATTCACTGCAAGGCTTATTAGATATGGAATATGAGTCCTAGTGGGCATGAAATCCAAGGAATCAAATAGGTAAATTCAACCCTCTTGCAGAAAAAATGAGTGCCTCACTGGTGGTGCGAGCAAATAAAGAAGACAAAGGCCAGGGTGAAAGCATTGAGGAGTACAGCATCAACCTGGAGCCTGATTTGGCAGAAATGGACAAGACTTTTTAAAAACAAGAAAACACAATCTTCAAATATAAGTTCTGCAATTTACATTTATCTGACTGAAATCCCTACATCTCCAGCTAAAGTCACTCAGAGATTTATGTAAAAGGCAATCTCGGGAAAAGCAAGAAGAAGTGGTCTCTGTCCTGAATTTGGGTTGACACTACAGTAAAACAGGTGGGGCAAAACCTCAAGGTATAGGATGCAGAACTAAGATTCACTGAAGTTGGAAATTGAACCAGAGGTGATTAGAAGAAATGTAAGCCCTTAAGCATTTGAATAAATCTTGGGAGACAATTGAGCTTTGCACTAGAATTACCTTGGGGACTCCAGTCAAGTCTACCTAGATTTGAAAGGGTAGGGACCCCAAATATATCCAGGCAATGGGGATAGAAGGAAGAAGAGGATCTAATTCTTATCCTCTAATTCTTATCTTAGCTCTTAGGAAATTACATCAAGACCTGTAGGTATGGAAATAACTAAAGGACAAGGCAAAAACTGGTTAAAGATAGGAGCTCCTCATTCATGTTGCCTCTTGGTAGGGCACTTAATATACTTTAGACAGTAAATCGGAAATGACACAACTATCTCCGGCCACCTTAGGTTAACCTTTGTCAGGGAGAAAGTTGGGTAGAGACTGAAATTATTCCTTGGCCTACTAAATGACTATTTGATTAGAAATAGCTGCTTTTTTGCTTATTTAGGTTTATTTTTTAATTAAATAAATATCTATGGAGCATCTCCTTCTTGCCAAGCATTGCAGTAAGTGCTCTGCGTGCAATGATGGACCACAACTGAGACATGATTCATCATTATGGAGCTCAGAGTCTAGTGGAGGAGAGAGGCACCAATTAAAGAATCAGACAAAGGGATATAATATTGTAACTGTGATAGGAGTTATAGGAGAGGTATATGGTACCAAGAGAACACAGAACCAGGGGAATGTACCTAGTTAAGGTGCCAGTGGGGGCTTCCCTGAGAAGCTGACATCTGAACAATGAGCAAGAGTTAACAATAGGCAAAGGCAGATGGGAAATCATTCCAGATGGAGGGATCAGTGTGTGCAAGAGTCCTGTGGCATCCATGAACTGAAGCAAGGCCAATGTTGTAGGGGTGAGCAAGGAGGAGGCACATGGTACAACACACAGCTGGAGAGGTAGGCAGGAGCCAGAACACAGGGCTTACAAGCTCCATCCCTCTTTCTCATAAAAACAAGGGGGAACCATCAAGTTGTCTCAAGGAAAATATAATCGTACTTAAAGGTTGAAAAATAACTCTGGCTGTAGAGGGAAATGGTGCAGAGTGATGGTAATTCCCAGGTAGCTATTTTGCACAAGTCTGTGATGGCTTAAACTAAGCTAATGTCAGTAGAGATAGGACGAACTAGATTTGACAGATATTCTGATGGTAAATTCAATAGAGTTTGGCGAAGTGTGGATATAGGAGGATCTTAGTTTAGGTTTACCCAGAAATAAACTCTAAGTCAAAGACTCAACTTATTGGAATATACAGGGCATGTTGGTATGGGGGTGGGGAAAAGAGATGAAGGAGGGAAGGTGGCCACTAAACAGCGAGGTATTAAGGCAGTTGCTGTAGTGAGTGAGCGGACTAGGGCTTAGTTCATTCTGGAAGGCAGGAGAGAATCATGCCTCAGAATTATCCCACTCAAGAGGTGAAGAAGCTGGGCTATTGATACACCAGATTGCACCCATCATTGGTTGAAGGCTGATGGGGGGCACTCATTTTCTGGCACTTCCAACCTGCCTACTATGGATTTAGAAAAAGTCTTCAAGAACAGAGATGGAAAAATTGGCTGTTAGAAGTGGTCCGGAGCTCACAGCAATGGTAGGGCCCAAGGTATATGGGTGGGACATAGACTGTGCCTGCTGTAGCGGGTAAGAGTGAGTGTCAAAGCCAATTTAGATTTCTGGGTTGGGTTACCGAGATAAGAAACATCAGAAAATGTTGCATGCCAGACACTGCCAGACCCTGGGAATGCCCCTGCCTTCATGGAATGTACAGTCTAGCAACTGAGCTATTTCGTGAGAACACCTAAGGTTGCTCTCATAGATGCCGCATGCTTGGTCCTAATCTCAAGGGAATTACTGAGGGAGTAAATCTGATTAACTGAGTTCAGGCTGCTTGTCAATCCAGGGCAGTGAACAGTGGGCTGTTTCTATGTTATTCTTGAGACAGAGGGGAGAACTAGCCCTCAAACTGGGTGGGGGGTGGGGGTGGGGTGGGCGGGGATTCAGAAGCAGCAGGTTTTAGATTTCCAGAGCTGATATAACAAATGACTATGAACTTGGTGAGTTTAAACAAAAGAAATACATTCTGTCATGATTCTGGAGGCCACAAGTCCAAAAGCAAGGTATTGGAAGGGCCACATTTCCCCTGAAGGCTCTAGGGAAGGAGGCTTCCTGGTCTCTTCCAGCTTCTGGCAGCTGCTGGTGGTCCTTGGCTTGTGGTAGCATCACTGCGATCTCTGTCTCTGTCTTCAGATGACAATTCTTCCATGTGTCTCCGTGTCTGTGTGTCTTAAATCTCTTTCCTGCCATTTATAAGGACACTAGTCTTTGAATTTAGGGTCCACCCTAAATCCAGGATGTTCTCATTTCAAAATCCTTAATTACATCTGCAAAGACCCTATTTCCAAATACAGTCACCGTCACAGGTACTGAGGGGTAGGACTTGGATATGTCTTTTGAAGCCACTATTCAGTTCACTACAGACGGCTAAGATGGGTATATGTTGACAAGAGGTTAGGAGTTCTAGCAAAACTATCTTCAATTTGTCACTTGGTCTGATGTTAACCCACATGGATTTATAGTCAGAAAAAAAATGCAGGGAACTTCTCAGCATGCTTTATGGGCTTCATCGGATATAGCAGATTTAGAAGAAAAACTCCAGGAAGGTGGAAGGAGAGAAATGAACCTAGAGTAGGATCTGTTCACAAGTAAATAAAGAAATGCAAATGAACTAAGAAGGCAGGACAAATTAACCAGAAGAAAAACTTCAAGTTTCATCTGGGAAATAAGTGAAAAAGAGAAAAAGTGGAAACAGAGGTTCTTTTGACAACCACAGTGAAGTAATGAACAAAAGCGCGAAGATATGAAGTGGAAAATGAGGGAAGTTATAGCCAAGGAAATATCAAACCAAGGCTACATCTATAAGATAAAAATTTATGGACTTGAGTATGAGATCTTTAAAAAGGATCTGTAAGTTGCTTCGGGAAATGTTTCTTCTTCTTCCAGTTGTTTCTAGCGGAATCTCTGACATGACACTTACTGCCTACATCAAAGACATGTCCACCAATTACTGGCCAACTAACCTTTAACTTCTTGGGCTTACTCCTCAGCGTGCACGTGGCCCAAAACAGTTCCTGAGCATCTGTCATCTTCTAGCATTGTTCAAATTCTTTGGAAAATCTAATGGACTTAGCTCAGCCATTTAAGTAGACCACACAAGTCATAGATTACTGGCCATCAAATTACATGCTACATTTGGGTTGACCGTGGATCCTTGGTCTATTCACCAGAGGCCAGGGGAAGTCAGACAGAGGGGTCTCACGGTCTGTGGATCTGTTCATTCCAGGGTCATGGCTGAATAAGCACAAAGATATCCATATCTTAAACAGGTACACAAAGGGGTGCAATGAAGCAGTGTCCGTGCTAGGAAAAAGTGGTGGTTGCAGGAGTGGGCATAGAGGACTTGACTCTTAAGTCTGAATGGTGTGCAGTCGTGGGAAGGCAGAGGGAAGTGGCTGAGTGGTGCTGGGAGGGCGACCAAGATTTCTGAGTGGAGTCTACACGCAGACCCTAGGAGGGACCCCAAGTATGCCGCATCAAAGACAGCTGGGCCAGGAGCTGATCACGCCAGCAATGTTATCAAAACTTTGTGCTAGTCTCAGGTAAGAAACCAACTGGAAGCAAGAAAAAAGACTTGAATTATATTTAATCATCTTGTCTAAAGGGTGGAGATGTTGCCCCACCTCATTTCTGTAACTGGAAAGTTGGCAGCATGAAAGGAGTTGTTAAATGAGCAGGGATGCCAGCATTCTCATTTATTAATTGGTATGTTCCAATTTAATTAAAATCATGATAGCTAATCATTCATTTCACTGTGTGCAACACCAGCTGAATAAGCTGGAGGACATGACAAAGGCAAAAATAAACCCTGCTCTCTCCCAGTTTATTTAGTGCTTTCCGTTTCCCGTGTGGTGATTAGAGGGAAACGTAAATTTAACCTTCTATTCTTGCCTCTTCTATCCTTTAGACATAAATTTAACCAAGGAACTGAACCTTATGTTGCAGTAAGTGGGTGAACTGGAAAGAATACGAGCTTTGAAATTCGTACATGTGTTTGGATGTTGGCTCTGTGACCATGGGCAAACATTGAATTTCTCTGATCTTCAAATTTTCCTAGCTAAAAGTGGGAATAATAATAGTACTCACTGCAGAGAGCTGATGGAGGGTTAAATGAAATAATCAAAGTGAAGGGCCAGGTATATAATAGGTGCTTAATAAATAATAGTCCCCATCATCACCACCTCCATCCCATTCACTTGGGTAGCATCTCCTTATCCATCAAAGCTAAGCTCAGCTACCACCTCTTCTGCAATGGCTTCCCTGAGTCCCAAATCTTGTCCCTCCTCTCTGTGATTGTGTATTTATTCCCATCATATGACTGTGTTTGAGTTTTCCATTTACTTGGGTGCCCAGCTGGTGCACACATCCCATCAATAAGCAATTGTGGTTTTTTTGATTGAAATGAAAATAGTGTTTTTCTAGTATATAATGTATTTTCAAACGGCTACCACGTTAGGAGGACATAAACACTTGTTAAGTTGTTTGCATATGATAACATAACAAACCAAATTATTAGGTGTTTCCTTTGGCCTAGGTGTACTGTGAAAAAATTCCTGAGATGCCAAGGGTACTCATTGTGAACCAAGAAAATTCAGGAACTTCTGGTATAGGAAAATAATGATATTCAGAACTAGAGAAAAGCAATGCTTATTGTTATACTATAATGTCACAGTTATAATAATGCCATAATTACTAGCTAACAATAATACTGCTACTATTTCCCAGGCATTATTCTGAGCATTTGGGTGTGCTTTAAGTAGAGGGGTCACATGTACTAATTCTTTTAATACCATCAATAGCCCTAAAATAAGAAGTTTCTCTCTCCCATGATACAGAATAGGCAACTGAGGCCTACAGAGAATGAGTAACTTGCTAAAGTCTGCCAGATGAACTGATGCTGGAGCTGGGATTCAAATCTAGGCATCCTGACTCCAGACTCAGACTTAACCACCTGCTTACAAGGCTGCAGGGATGCAAAGGAGTCAGAGTTGAGATGGCAGAATCTGCAGACCTTACAGATTTTAGGGACTAGAGACAGATGTTTGGGGATGTTTGTCCAGCCCACTTTATTCAGAAATTCTCCCATTCCTGCCAACTCAGGGGACTTATGCAGTTGTGGCCCCAACTCTGAGCCCTGCCCTTGAACATGTCCGCAGTTTCCTGGAAACCTGCCAGGTGACCCACAAGAGGCCAAATGGAGTTTCCGCTAAGGAATTAGGGACTGAAGTACTGAGTTTCTGTTGCTTTTCTCTGTCTGTATCAATACATCCTACTGTAGGATGGTTATTGTCATAATAATGACAGGATGCAAAAGTGAAGGTTCACATCATCTTGTTTTTGAGGTAGGAGTTGGTCCCCATCGCTATGTTTCTTGAGGCTGATTTGATCGGTGGTTTTGCAGATTCCATGAGATCAGTACTCTGCCAATAACTTCTTTTATTTGAGCCAGATTTCCTAGATGTTTGTCCCTTGTAACAGGATATTTAACTAGAACCCTGAACACAGATGTCATGAAATATACCATTTAAAATAGGGCGGACAATAACTCCATCACTAAGCCCCTTAAATTGGGTGGCCATGGGTATCATTCAGAGTGTAGACTTCAGCTGGGCCACGTCCTCTTAGAAACCAGGCAGGTCTGTGGCGTTCGCATAAACAAACAGTCCAGAAAGTTGGCTTTCCACACTGCCAGAGAGGTCAACCATCTACCCGGCAATTACACCGCTGTCAGATTGTAAATACACATTTGCAAATGCCTCTATAATTGTTCGGAAACAGTTTAGGCCTGTTTGTGCAGGGCTAGTTACAGAATGTTCATGGGGAAACTCACCCAACACCTGCTTTCATGGTTGGAGCCGAATTTACACCGTTTCAACATTTATGGGTATAAAGCGGCAGATCGAGTATTTTCCTCTGCCAACTCTCAGAAAATCAAAACCCCGCGGCGACAGGCCATCGCACGGCTGGTGGATGGGTTTAGTGTTGGCATCACATTTTCAGCTACAACACAGTCGTATTAAAAATGGTCTGGCTTTCTAAAAACTCCAATACCACTCACTAAGAAGGGAAACGGCATCATACAGTTGAGGTTGTGTGGCTTTGTTCGAGACCCTGCTCCCTGATCTGGTGCAGGAGGGCTGATACCATAATTAAACAAAGAAACCCCTGCTAACGCTGAAGCATGATGTATGGTGATGCCATGCAAGAAGCGGTAGGTTTCAAGGCACGCGATTCAGGATGTTTGTCTCTTTGGCTTTTGCTTTGGGGATTGTGCTTGAAATCAGTGTGTTTCTGCTACCCTATTGAGACAGATAATGTTGTCTCTCCTGCCCGTAGGCCTCTCATATTCTTTCATTTCAGTTATGTTGGAGGACGACCGCCATCCCCCAGCAACACCCAGCGTCATCTTGTGCATGCCCCAGAACCCGTATGTGAAATGTCAGATCATCCTGAATTCTAGCTGCTGGCAACACCCCGAGTTTGGGTGACGAGCCATCCAACCATTCTCCACTGTGACGGTGTATTATCAGGGCTGTAGCTCTTCTGTAACAAAATGACCCCAAATTACAGTGGCAGAAATGACAGAATTTTATTGTTCTCCCATGTACCAGTCCCAAGTGAATAGCCCAGGATGGTGGGTTGCTTTGCTCTGGACAGTCATTCAGAGATCCAAGCTCTTACCATCTTTTGGCTCTGACTTTCCTGCAGGAATTGTCTTCATCTATATAGTCAAAGGCGGGGTGCAGACAGATCATGGAAAAGGGAAAGAGACTCCAGGAAATCTGGCTTAGCTCTTAAATTGGAGATGACTGGCAAGAACGATCTTCACTCACATCCCATTGGCCTAAATTAAATTTCAGAGCTACATTTAACTGTACCAGAGCGTAGCTAATGCTGTTTCTACCTGGGCAGCTATGGGCTCAGCTTCAACTCTATTGCCAAAGAAGGAAAGGAGGATGGATTTCGATGGCTGGTCAGAAGTTTCCGTCACATGTAATAACAGATAGAAAGAGGTCTTACCTCTTACAGATAAAGATAAATGCCACACAATCATACATTCAACAAATATTTATTAAGTGCCTCCTGTGTGTCTAATCCTTTTTCTTACACGTATAAGAAAAGCACTGTTCAGCATACTGTAGGTGCAATTATGCCACAGTATAAACACATTTTTCTACTTTTGAAAGACTTTTGCTTTCTCAGGTAATAGAGGGGAACTGGAAAAAGGCAAGGTTTTTACCCTCATGTTGCAGGAAACATATTCACACCTGTCAAATCCCAACAGCTGGCATTACTGTTGCTCTGTGGATAAGCGCACACAAACACTGCTAAGAGAGTTATCTGGGTGTTGGTCTCATAAATCATAACTTGCTTGTAGCATGTTTATGAAGCTTCAGGAAAGACTCTTCAGAGGATGACCTCAGATCGTTGAGATTAAATTCAACCTCAAAGGAGGGTTTCTTCCCCAAAATAATTAAGGCAACAAACAAGGCACATTTTGCAGTCATTCCCCTGATATGATAAGTCAGACCGTCTTCAGGGTTCATGTACTCAAAGCAGTGAGTAATAACATGATGACCAGAGCGTGTCAGGTGATTCTGGTGGTAGACACGGGGATGCAGGAAATATTCCAGAGGCACCAGGAACACATTCTTAACTTCATCAGGGTTAGGCTGGGCCTGGAAGTTGGAGTCTATAAATCCTACAACAGGGATTATCAATGTATCTCTCTGAAAGCAGAACACAAAAGATACAAACTGAGAGGTGAAGAGATACCGTTTCAAAAAAAGCATGTGTAATGAGGTGGGTAGACCTAGAGACTGTCATACAGAGTGAAGTAAGCAAGAAAGAGAAAAACAAATACGGTATGCTAACTCATACATATGGAATCTGAAGAAATGGTACTCATGGACCCAGTGACAGGGCAAGAGTGGAGATGCAGATGTAGAGAATGGACTTGAGGACACAGGGCTGGGGTGAGGAGGTGGGGGGCGAAGGGGAAGCTGGGATGAAGTGAGAGAGTAGCATAGACATAGATACACTATCAAATGCAAAATAGCTAGTGGGAATTTGCTGTACAGCAAGGGGAGATTAACTCTATGGTGGGTGATGCTTTAGAGGGCCAGGACAGGGAGGGTGGGAGGGAGTCGCGGGAGGGAGGGGATATGGGGATATATGTATAAATACAGCTGATTCACTTTGGTGTACCTCAAAAACTGGTACAAGAGTGTAAAGCAATTATATTCCAATAAAGAGTTAAAAAAAAAAAAAAAGCAGGGCCAAAAGCATGCCACTTCTACATGAGCTAAGCTCACAGGCCAAGGCAGTCAGTTTCATAAAACTTGCTCTATAAATAAACTTTATGTCCCCTTCAATGGGGGTAGTCTCTGCCCTACCTGAGGCAGCATCTCAGATGACTCTGAAAACGATATTTTTGGGGAACATAAATTGGTACAATCTTTTGGAACAGCGATTTGGTAATATTATCAAAATATGGTCCCTTTGACCCTGAAATTGCATCTGTGTGAGTATATCTGTACGATAAATACCTACCAGTGAGAAAAGATAAACGTACAAGATGGAAGCATTATTTGCAATAGCCCCAAACTAGTTATGACTCCTCAATGGATGGATATTTAGGGTAGATCAATTATGACTATATCCATATAGTGGGGTATATGTAGTCCTTAAACAGAATGTGACAGACACCTTTCCTTATCAGACAAGTACGTGACATCTTATCACTAGAAAAGTGACATCATACTCATTGTGCATATTCCCATTTATGAAAAATTATATATATATATACTATTTTACATAACATATATTTATAAGTGGGGAGGAGGGTTTCTATTTACAATCACTACTGTGCTGAAACACATGTAGGGTGCTGTTAAGTGAAAGATTCTGCTGAAAATCTTGAGGAGGCCTGGGGTTTAGTGTAGGAGCTGATAAGGGCTGCATGATCTTGTATTAGAAAGTGAGAAGAATCAGGAATTCCTGGGAGAACTCCCAAGAGAAAGAAAGAAAAAATCCAGGCATATGTGTGAGGCTGGGATACTACAGGAGGATAAACAGGCCTGTGGAAAATTCTGAGGAAGGACAGCTAAAGCATGTTTAAGAACAGTGATGACTGGGACTTCCCTGGTGGTCCAGGGGTTAAGACTCTGCTCTCTCAATGCAGGGGGGATGGGTTCGATCTCTGGTCGGGGAACTAAGATTCCACGTGCGGCAGGGCATGGCCAAAAAAACCCCAAAAGACTCAGACCATTAGCGGAATTAATGATGAAATCAACATTTGGACCAGGAGCGGAGGATGGGATCATAGATTTTAGACGCCCTTAGGATGGGAAATCTGGGGTCATGATTTGCCCGAGGGCAGAGGCTTTGTTTCTGCAGCAGCTGTCCCTGTGCCCAGCCCTACCTGAAGGCTCAGCCTCTTCCATCACAGTTCCCCCCAAAAGCAGCCTCGGAGATGAAGACTCCGATGCAAGTGATTTCTTAAGGAAGTGCTCCCAGGAGAAAGTGGTGAGGGAGGGCGCGGGGAAGAAAGATGCGTGGGGGGAAGCCAAGCAAGGCTGCTGCGGGGAGCCGTGGCGTGTAAAGTACACCTCCGAGTCTGTCCCTCAAGATCAGGGGGCTGAGCTTTCATGCTCCTCAGTCATTGGCTGAGGGCTGCTGGCCGGAAGTTAATCAAGGCAGTGCTGGCTCTCTGTGCATGGGGGAGGCAGTTCCAGTAGTCCAAGGGCGCGGGTCCTGGAAGAGAGCTGCTGGTGTGTGTATTAGAAACATGGCCTAAGAGGACAAACAGGGCATCTGGACAGCGCCTGAAGTGTTGTCAGCGTGCATCTGTGGCTGCTACTTCCATTCAGAGACCACAACCTTGTCTAGAACCCAACACCCTCCCCTGATCCTTCACAAGAACCTGCCCACGAGGAAGCTTTAACAGTGGGAACTGGACAAGAAGAAACGTTCCCAAGGTCACACCCAGCTAACACTTGGCAGAAACCAGGATTCTACCACAGGCCTTCTGCCCACACTCTGGAGCTCAAAGCTTAAGTTCTATCCAAACACGCGTCACCGTATCTCCGAGATGGTACACCAGCAGGTGGCTTAAATACCTCGATGCAGAGGTCCCAGCTGCAGCCCAGAGTTCATGCCCTCCCAAGGGCCGAGGGCCACGCTTGTCAGGCAAGTGTGTGGACAGTGACTTTGCGTGGCCAGTGCTGGCCCTTGAACTGGTATGTCAGAGTCTGAGGAAATTGATGGGGAAAAAAAAATCAAAGCCTCAAAGGGAGATCATGGTTAAGATAATGTTTCAGATGGGGAGTCAGGCATGTTCAACTTGGTTCAACCTGAGAAAAGTAAGAGAGACTGTGGAAATCTGTGGATGAAACAGCATCTCTGGACATCCGGTCTCTAAAAGTACAGGTGTCTGAATTGGCAGGGAAAAAAGGTGGTGCGTGGCAGACATCCTAGGCCTTATGAAAGCCCGAATTTTGCCCATTTGCTGAGTTGAAATCCCATGGAGACTGGCTTCTCCTGTGGACATAGGATGAGGCAGGATTTAGGGTCCCTGGAAGAAGCTACAGGCTATTAGAAACATCCCTGGAAGTCACCTGGAAACACCACTGAAATGTACTGAAATGTTACAGGAATTGGGCCTTTGGGAGGCAAAGAAAAGGATCAAGACCGGCAGGTATGGGTCACGTACAGAGAAAAAGAACTGTCCCCCGAGGCCTTTGCAGAGAGAAGTTCATATGTGTATGACAAAAGGACAAGCTGTCTGGGCGCTGGAAGGCCTGGGACGGTTAACGCCAGTTATGGGAGAAAGCCAATGACATTCCAAAACATCTCTAGGCATTGCCCTGTGTTCCCTGGGGGACAAAATTACCCCCAGTTAAGAACCACTGAATTAGATTAGGCTTCTAAGCATTAAATAAACGGCACTTTTGTATCACATTTAAAAGATCTGCAAGGTCCAAAAAACAAAACGACCCTCATTAGCACTTCTAAACATAGTACACCTTTCTTGAAAGCCTTTGTTCATTGTAATTTCTAGATGATGTGATTAGCATTATATCAAGAGCAGGTTATTTTAAAAACCACCTCCTCCAGGAGCATCTGGCCTGTGGAAATCTCCTGAAGACCTATATATATCTGTGAAGACTGTTGTATTCTATCCCCTTGTGGGCAGAACTCAGTAGCTCCTGGGGACCTTGGAAATAGTTACTCTCACTTTGGGAACTTATAACCATTATGCATTTTGTCAAGAGAGTACTAAAACAAATCCCTAAGATGTGCCAGGGGATTTGCAGACATCCTCTGAAAAGGGCCCCCATTAGAAAACATAGTTGAAGAGGAAGTAATTGACACATGTTGTGTCCTAATTCCATGTTCCTTTTCTCTGTCTCATTTCCTTCTCATTGAGGATGCATTTATCGCCACTAGCTTCTTCCAAACTAAATCTCTCTTGAGTGGTGACCTTTCTATTTTTAAAATGGACCCAATTAAGACATATCTCAGCACCATTGATCTTCACAAAGGGCGATCTGGTGTTCTATTTTTTTAGGCATCAGCAGAATTCTTCCTTTGACATAAAAATTCACCTGGATGGGGCTTCCTAGGTGGCGCAGTGGTTAAGAATCCGCCTGCCAATGCAGAGGTCACGGGTTCGATCCCAGCTCCAGGAAGATCCCACATGCCGTGGAGCAACTAAGCCCGTGTGCCAAAAAAAAAAAAAAAAAAATTCACCTGGAAGCCCAATACTATTTAAAAGATAAAAAAATTTATACCTACCTCTGATATATGATGGGTGCATTTTTACCTCTGCGGTATTCCCAAGTACATAACTCTAGCTTAACCAGGAAAAAAATATCAGATAAATCCCAATTGAGGAGCATTCCAGAACATACCTGACCAGTGCACCTCAAAAGTGTCAAGGTCACTAAAGTAATGGAAGTCTAAGAAAGAGAATAAGGAGACATGACGACCAAGATCAGAGAATAAGGAGACATGACAACCAAGTCCAGCATGGTGTCCTGCATGAGAGCCAGGACAGAAAGGAGGACGTTAGTAGAAAAACTAGTAAAAGACAAAGTGTGGAGTTTAGGTAATGGTGATATACTAACAAACATTGGTTTCTTAGTTGTCATCAATGTACCACGGTGATATCTGATGTCAGTAACAGGGGGGACCTGAGGACGGGTATGTGAGAATTCTCTGTGGTATCTTTGCAACTTTTCTGTAAATCTCTAACTATTCTATAATTAAAAGTTTATATGAACAATGTTATACCAATAAAACAATGCTGTTATCCAATTTCAAATTTACTCCTTTTAAAGTCAATTAATACAACAGTGAAATTGTTGTGGTGAACTCATGAAAAAAGACCTGGCTATATCAGCCCCAGGATTCATTTTGTTGTTTTGTTTGTTTGTTTGTTTGCTTGGTGTACACTATCAAGGAAATCCTGCTTCATACAGAAGTGCAGTTATAAGTGGTAACTGTTTTTAAACAGTTTTCCTAGATCTCAGGATACTGCTCAATTAGAGTGACAATGGTATGTGCAAAAATCAGTATCCTTAGGGCAAAAATGATACCCTGGCAGCCTCCAAAGGGCTGAAATTTGGTACGCAGCATGCTCAAGTGTGTGTTATTGTTTCAAGAGAATTCTCAAAAATAAATGCACACTGGAGAAAAATAAACCTGAACTGAATGTTAATGAAAGAACTCTGAGGCATCCTACAGGGTTCCAAAGCACCCAGTTTGAAAACCACTGATGAAGTTTAGCCCTTTCATTTCTGGATGGGGAAGAAGGGTCCCCGACAGGAAGGGGGGCTTGCCCAAGGCCTCTTAGCTCATAACGGGCAAAGTCCACACGTGAACCAGTCTCATGACTCTGTACAGCATGCTCCAGGGTTATGTTTGCCAAACATGGAATCCTGAAGATTGTGTATCCACTGTGAGCTCATGAGAGTCTAAGAAACCCAGTTCCATCCCAAGCCTTACATCAAACAGCAGTGGCACCAGGCAGCAGACGACCTCTACTTGATGAGGATGCAGCCCTATTTCCTCCTGGGCTTCCCGGAGAGCCGTGGCCACATCATCTGCATCCGTAGGTTCGCACTTGCCTCCAGGAAAGCAGACCTCTCCAGGTGACCTCCGCAGCTGGGTGTGGAAAGAACAGAGCTGCAATGCGTGTCCACTCAGTCAACAAGTATGTACTGAATTTCTGTCTTGTACCAGAGACCGTTCCCATGCTCGTGGTAATAAGTGGGACCAAGACCAAAAAAAAAAAATTTTTTTTTACTTGAATCCTTTAAAAAAAATGAACTTGGAAAACACCCTCACTTCTCATTTTTCTTTCCTTGCCCTCCAAAGATACCATATGCACACACACAGATGTACATGGATGGGGAAAAAAAGTTGAATGAAGGGATAATGGAAAAAAGGCAACGTTATGGATGGATAACCTTTACTGAGTGCTACCATGTCCTGGGCATACTGCTTCACATGGATTTTCTTCACTGAGTCTGAACAGCTCTATAAGCAACTATTTTTTTTAAGTATTTTTTAAAATTGAGGTGAAATTCACATAACATAAAATTAACTTAAAAATAAACTTTTAAAATATATTTTAAAAGTTGAAGTATAGTTGATTTACAATGTTGTGTTAGTTTCTGGTGTACAGCAAAGTGATTCAGATACACACACACACACACACACACACACACACACACACACACACACATACCTGGGGTGGGACCAGTCTAAAACAGTGGCTCTTGGTGGGGGCAATTTTAACCCCTTATTCCTGCCAAGACAGTAGGTGATGTCTGGAGACATTTGTAGTTGTCACAAAAGTGTGTGTGTGTATGTGTGTGTGTGTGTGTGTGTGTGTGACTGGCATCTAGTGGGCAGAGGCTAGGGATGTTATTAAACATCCCATAATGCACAAGGCAACTCCCCCAACAAAGAATGATCCAGCCCAACTCCCAATAGCTGGATAAGAAACCCTGACCTAAAAGTATTTTAAATTACTTGCTAGCTAAATTACTTATTTTACTTTCCAAAACTTCTCCAAAAAGCCCTGTTATCCTGTGGCTTCATGTACCCCTAGAACATCACAATTTTGAAAGTCCATTTGAGAATCTAGAACCTTAAAAATATGTGCCAGTGACAAAATTGCATGGGGTTTTCACTTGTCCTAAGACTTTAATGGCATGAGCCTTTTTGTCACCTACCTTCTCTGACCGGAGGGTGAACAAAAGGTAGAGTTTTCCTTCTTTAGCCAACAACGGTAAAAGGATGGAATATTTGTTAGATGACAAGTGAGAATATTTGGTCCCAACATCATGCTTTCTTAGGTGGGCCTTAGCGTCATTTATCAAACTGTTTCTAAAATGGAAACAAACCAAACAGTTTAGTAACCAGATTGTGGTAAAAAGCTCCTAATCCCAATGATGTCTCTGCTTTGTTGTGTGTCCTGGCATTTACCATTTTTGAGTCTCAGTGTACTTTTTAATAATATGGCAGCAATAATAACACCCAAATCACGTGATGTTGGCAAGCTAAAAGGAGGCAAAAAACTGCTAAGAACACAGTTCAGTACCTGAGCTCACTTTAAAAGCTAAATTAATTTTAAAGGATGGTAAAATATTCTTTCAATGGTCCAGTAGTTCAATGTTGAAATCCATAATACTTTTCAGGAAGACAGGTTAGCAAGTCACTGTAAAGTTAGACCATTGTGAGGTTAAGGACTTTCTCTTACCCTGGCCCCTATGTCATATTATCAAACCCTTTTCTTCAAGTGCCTTATAACAGTGGTTCCCAAACTTGGGCAGCAACAGAATCCCTCAGTGGGCTTGTTACAACGTAGATCGCTGCGTCCACCTTTGTCTTAGTATAAGGCAAGTATTTAGACTTCTAACCATGAACAGTGCCCTGAATCCATATGGGTTTGTTTTGAGAGGTGTATTTTATAGCTGGCTTGTGTACAGGGTTAAATAGTGTCCCTCCCAAATTACTATTTGGAAACAGGACATTGATTGTAAACAGCGCCTTCGCAGATGCAGTTAGCGATGGATTTTGAGATGAAATCATCCACAAGCCTGGGGCCACCAGAAGCTGAAACAGGCAGGCAGGCTCCTTTCCTAGAGCCTTCAGAGGAGGCATGGCCCTGCTGACTCTGTGATTTTTGAGCTTCTCGCCCCAGAAGTGTGGAAGAATACATTTCTATTGTTTTAAGTCATCCAGTTTGGGGTACTTTGTTATGGCAGCCCTAGAAACTAACAGTTTGATTTTAACTTTTGTATGGTTAAGGCAGTTTTGCATAAGAGGCAAAACTGGGTGTTTAAGTGAGCCAGAACTGGTTTCAAAGTGTTAGGAACGACCTCTCTAAGCCCTCCTCTCCTCATCTGTGACATGTTGAGGATATCTGTGAGGATTAAATGACATGGTTCATACACTGTGGCTGGCACTCAAGGCCCAGGGAATGGTAACATGTTATCATAAATGTCTCCATCCTTAGATGTGCAGCTGTTTGCTAGAGATGTTTGCTATCTTTTGCCTCTTTCTACCGGGGAGGATGCTCAATAATGTGGTTAGGTAACAGCAGAGGATGTCAAAAAAGACCAAACGGCCTGAAAGAGTCACAGAACGCTGGCACTGGAGGGGACTCCAGAGCACATTCCCTGCACATAGGCCGGCATCCAGAAAAGGAAACTGACCCTACCGGGAATGTTGAGGAACTACTTAATAGTGTGGCTTTTAAGAGGCTCCCAGAACTGACGAGAGGGACCAGCAGAAGCAAAAGTCTGCAAAAAAACGTCCACAGTAGGGGCGTGGTCCTTGGAGTAATCGCCGTAAAAACACCAACGGTAGCAGCCACCCCATTCTGGGCATGGGCTTGTCTCACCTTCTTCCCATGCTTTTCTCATTAAGGTGAAAACACGATTACGTCCAGGCTCGGAGAGGTTACGTAACTGAGACCCAAGATCCCCCGACTGGAAGTAACCCGGGGACCTTGAACCTAGGGCTGCCTGGCGCGGGGTCGCGGCCTCTGCGGTCAGACTGCGGAGGCTCGGTGCGCGCAAGAGGGAAGCCCTTGGAGGAGGGGCGTGCACCCACGAGGGCCACACCCGGCTCTGTCTTTGGCGGGAGAAAGTGCGAAGGCCCAGGGACCCTGCGAGCTGCCCAGGGAGGTGAGTGCTCGGAAGGTGGGTAGGCAGGCCCGGCTACAAGTAGCCAACAGGCCCCGGCCATCCTCGGCCCGCGATCTGTTCGTCCTTGCTGCCATCAAGGTCGGGCCAGGCCGGGCTCGGGGTGCCAGGGGCCGGGGAGGCTTTACCTGACTGGCTCCTGGGGAGGACAGGGTCGCGACATGGTCCCGGGGAAAGTTTGTTTCCGACCTGCAACTCCTCCCAGCGGGAATCTGCCGGAAGGGCATGCGCAGAACAGCTCTGGGCCTGGGGCGGGGAGAGAGGCGGGGCCGGGGGAAGGAGAGGGGGCGGGACCTGTGGCCGGAGGCGGGGACGGGGCGGGGCCTAGGGTCCGAAGACCGGCAGAGGCGGGAGTCTTAGGCGGAGGATCGGGGCGGGGCGAGACGTGAGGGCGGGGCTCGTGGGGCGTCTTGGGACCAGCCGCGACCGTCCACATCAGCACCACTTGTGTGCTGTGGAAAATAGGTAGATTCTTGGGTCCCACCCCGGAGCTCCTGGGTCAGAAACTGGAGGTGGAGCACGGTGATCTGTAGTGGAAGGGGATTCTGGTTCTCCGAGAGGGAGAAGGGCAGGGGGAGAATTCCAGGAAGCAGGACAACAGAAGTAGCTGGAGAAGACCAGTGAGAGGGAGCCTGGTTTGAGTTGACACTTATGTCAGCCTTCAGAGACTGAAAGCGGGGCTGACTTCTTCATCCTGCGCAGAAGGTGCAGTGCCTGGGGCCCCCAATAATTTCAGGACCCCGCGAAAATGTTTTAATTTTAATTTCTTTAAAAAAAAGAGGATGGATATAATAATAAGCAATATATAATAATGAATTCAGCCTGCGTTATATGCATCTTTATAGCAACGCAGTCCTAAAATAGAATTCATTTTATTATTTTCTGGAGGAAGGGGGTCCATAAAACCAAAATTACCTAGGACCCAGGAAACTCACAACGTGGCCCTGTGTCATGGGACAGTTGGGCCACACTTCCCAGGACCTTTAAAACCACTGAGCTGAGATGTTCATCTGGCCAGTCTGCCAAGGCTTGGAGAGCCCAAACCAAGAGCTTGATGACATCCTAATAAAGGTGATGATAGTACTTCACTCCCACGAGCATACTTAATCCTCTGAGCAACCCCATGAAGCAGGGTTATTTCCACGGAGGTACTACCATCCTCACTTTCCAGATTAGGAAATTAAAAACTATCTTGCTTAAGGTCTCACAGCTAGGGTTCAAGGTTAGATCATTTTGAACTCCGAGTTCATTTATTTTGACACAACTTCTCAGAAGTAGTTGGCCTGTGAATTATGTGGATGAGATTGGGAATGAGAAGGAGATGAATTAATCCCTCATCCAATATCCATTGCAGAGCTGCTGCGTGCTAGGCATGTCTAAGGTGCAGTGCCTTGACTTCCAAGACCTCTTGGTCTGTTGAGGAGGATAACGGACATGCCTGTCAGTTCTAGTAATTCACAGTGTGCCCTCAGCTCTGTATGAGAAGGGAAGGGAGACTATTCAGAAGGTTGAGTTGGGGGGCTGAAACTTACTGTCTGAGCATTTCATCTTCTCTTTTTTCACATATCCTTTGATTGAATCCTCCTTTTGAAGGTGAGCAAACCAAGGCTCAGAGTGGTCAAGTGCCTTGCCCACAGTCGCACAGCAGGTAGCTGGCACTCGGGTAGATTTTTAGAATAGGTGGGATTTCCAGAGGCCAAAGTGGAGGCAATGGCCTTCTGGGCAGAGGGAACAGCAGAGGCCAAGCTTCAATGAAGGGTCTTATTCAGAGGGTCAGGTAGTGTAGCATGGCTGGAACAAAAAGGGCATTTTTGCAGAGTTGAGCCTGGGAACAGAGCAAAAGGCTTTGGAAGCCACAGCAAGATGGCGGTTGACCTTTCTAAAGGAATAGGAATAACAGGTCTGTGCTTTCAGGAAGATCTCTGTGGAATAAGGGTGGGAGATGGATTGGAAGTGAGGAGAGATTGGAGGCAATTGGGGATGAGGGGTGGGGGGATGCTTTTCCAAAAGTCTGGGCTGAAGGAAACAGAAAAAAATGCTTTAAACCTTCCAAAAAAATCCCCATCCGTACTCCCGACATCAGAAAGTCAGAATGTAGCAGGAGTTTGGATTGCCTTCATGTAAAAAGCAGCATCCTGAGATGTTTTGCTGTGTACCAAGGCTATATGCAGGGCATCTGCTTTCAAGATCAGAAATACTGCTGGAAAATTACTTAGCTTTTATGGCTTTTGTAATGCTGGAAGCCACAGCACAGGGAACATCACAAAGTAAAATGCATCATAATAAGAAGATATATATATATATATATATATATCTGCAAAAAAAATACAGGATTCATGGTTAATGGGCAGTGTCTTTTAGAGGAAATGACTTGTCTCTGTAGCTTTTGTACACAGATTTGTTGGTCGTGACATAATTCTGGAAAACGTGTTGAAGAAAAGCAAAGCTATAAAGAGATTCAGGTCAGCCTGCAAAACCAACACCTGCGTGTGCATTTCTCTCAAAAAAGCACATGCCAGGGGCCAGGGTGGGCCTTATCTGCAGTCCACCCACCTGGAAACTTTGAGTTGCTCCCTAAGGCCAGGCCGGGGTGGTGCAGAGATAAAGAAAATACCAACCAGCCTTTGGAGCAAAGGGTGTCTGGGGAAAAGACCTACAACAAACAATTAGCTTTAATGCCATATAAGTGCTGTAATCCAGGAGGGGAGCCAAAGTGCTCCGGGGAGTGAGGAGCAGCGGGGAAGCAATTAATTCTGCCTGGGAGGAGGCAGTGGGGTCTAGGTAGGCTGTGGAGCTAAGGTAAGATAATAGGAAACACTTAGCACTTAGCATTATTTTCCTAAGAAGATAAAGCTCAAGAGATGTGTTTCTTCCACTCCTTCCTCAATTTGCAGCGGGTCTCTAAAGTCTCACAGGGAAGTCTCAGGGGAAGGCTTTCACATTTGTTTTCACATTTTCACATATCCATCAGAGGATAATGGTGGTTACAATTGCTGGGCTGGGCATCGGAGGAGCAGACGCTTCCTGCATCACCTCCATCCACTCTCCACCCCTCCCCCTAGCAAATCAGAGAGAGTTAAGGAGGTATGCCCTTCCCCCATTTTAGCAGAGGAAGATGACAGCGTTCTTTGAGGACTATGTTGAAATAGAAATTCCTTTATGAATGGGTCAGGGGTCCTCAGCATCAAAATCAACTAGGTGCAAGGATGCTGTGTGGATATCTGAATGCCCTGAATCCCACCCTACAGGTACTTATCTCAGGGTGAAAATTCATCCAGGATCATGCATTTCTGAGCAATCTTCTAGGTGATTCTGTTGTAAAGGTGAAGACACTAGCTTAAGTGCTCCCAAGAGAGACATTTGATGTTGAGAGGATAAGGCCACCTCCTTTGAACACTGGGTGATGTAGCAGCCCCAGAGGGAAGGCAGTTGGTGGCCACCAGTGCCAGGAAACACCATTCCTGGTAGCACTGGAACAATCTTCCTTTCTGGGCTTGGGAGTTGGCACCTGGGGCAGGTCCATCTCAGGAGAGACTCCAGAGAAGTTGAATGAATTGCTTTGTATGAAGTGGGTTGGGGTGTACAGATCTCTGCTTAATGTGGTCCTTGCTTTTTGGTAAAAGACCCATTAAAAAGAAAAGAGCTGGGCTTCCTAGGTGGCGCAGTGGTTAAGAATCTGCCTGCCAATGCAGAGGTCACGGGTTCGATCCCAGCTCCAGGAAGATCCCACATGCCGCAGAGCAACTAAGCCTGTGTGCCCAAAAAAAAAAAAAAAAAAAAAAAAAGAGCTTGTGAATTTGATTCAGCATGTTTTCAAGGTTGAGTGCCCATTCTTGGGCTTGGCATCAAGTTGGATAGTGGCAATATAGGGACACCTGACAGTTGGTCCTCGTTTTTGAGGACCTTGATGTCAAATATGGAGGCAAGTAACGTTAGTCTGCACAAGAATCTTCTGGGGGCTAATTAAACATGTAGGTTCTTGGGCTGCGGCCTCACTTACAATGCGACTGCATCTGGATTTGCAACCAGACCCTTGGGTGATTCTGATATAAGTCTACACTTTGAAAGGGGGAGAAATGGAACTAGAATCTGAAGAAATAAAATAAAGGAGTGGAAATCAGCCAGGCCCAGGAAGTCTGGATAGGCACTTCGGCCAAGAAGTCAGTGACCTGAGACAGTCCGTGATTTTCCTGGCAGCAGGTGTGGCCTGGGAGCAAAAGGTTAGATAGGGATTAGTGGAGAAAATGCTTCCAGGATGGCCCTGGATTACAAAAACGTAAATTACTAGGAATTTATTTCTTGGTACTGCCAATGTGATTTTTCAAAGTAATTCAGGATGTTTATTCATTCATGTTTAATTTTCATTGTGTAACAATAAAACAGATACACGCTTGCATATTAAGATGCCTTAAATCTCTGAGCTGCATGAGCCAAAAACTGACAAAAACTGATGGGCGCCCATCTTTCACAGATTTTCTGCCCTTGTTGGGTCTTTTCACCTTTGGAAATGAGATAAAGATTCATTTTGTTTGATTCCTTTACTGTCATGTACTCTTTGTGTAATGGAACAATCAAGTAGGTTTAATTACCAGTAACGACTGTGCTGGGAAATTTGTAATCTAAGTGAAGACTCGGCCTAGGATGCATGGAATGGCGTGACTCTGCAGCATGATGAGGAGCAGTCTGGTCTCAATTAGCTCGTGAATTAGGTGGGACATTGGCTTAAGATTTTCCAGTGCACGTGGGAAGCTCAGCCTCTGTGGAAGAAACAGAGTCTGCCCTGCAGGGAATTCATCCTCTGCGTCCTCACCTTGGCCCTGGGCCTGCCCACCAGGAACTCACCACTCAACGCTGGTTAAACTCTTTTGCTTTTATAGGTTGGTGAGAGGAGATGGAAACTTACATTCCTCCCCATATCCAGACCCCACCACTTACCTAGGTTGGTGCCTTATCCGACCCATTCTTTCTTCCTCAGTAGAAACCATGCTATCTGTGCTCTGCTCGCAGGGACTGCACTCTGGCCTGCAGCCTCTCCTGGTGTATCTGGGATAATGAGCACTGCCAGGTGGGCAGAGAGACAGATGGAGAAACTCTTTGAGGAGGATGCCATCCATTTGCTGCTGGCCTCTGTTTCCATGTTGGTCCTTTGGCTAGGCTGTCTTAAAATGACCACACAATAATCTTGTCAGGGATGGAGGGCGTTGGTCATGGTTTAAGGTCTTCCGTGGAGGCCAGAAAAGAACATGGACTGTCGTGGAGGAATTTCAAGGCTCTGATGGTGGAGGATTGTACTTCTAGCAGCCACTGTCCAGTAGAACTTTCTACAATGATGGAAATCCTCTCTACTGGTACTTTCTAATACAATGGCCACTAACCAAATGTGGGTGTTGAGTACTTGAAATGTAGCCAATGTGACAGAACTAAATTTTAAATTTTATTTACTTTTAGAGAATTTAATTTACACATGGCTTGGGGCTACCATATTACTATAGTCAAAGGGTTGTGGTTTCTAAGTTTCCTTCTGTCCTGCAACCTTCTTGAAAACATCAGTTCAAGTCCTCTACAGAGGGTACCATATCTTCCAGGTTAAAAACTTGCTTTGAGAAAAAAAATCTTAGAGGTTTTCCCCCCAGGGTATTTTGGGGAGACGGAGCTGAAAGCATCATTATTTTTTTTCTTTTAATGGGTTGGCCAAAAAGTTCATTCGGGCCTTTGTAAACTGGTACAAAAATCCCGAATGAAATTTTTTGCCAACCCAATGCCAAAAAAAAAAAAAAGTAATTTCCCCCTCAAAGGACATCCATTCCTATCCCACCACCCGTCACATTAGTGAGGGCTTTGAAACAGGCCTTTAGTTTTACCTAAGACAGTAAGCTGTTAGCAACAAAAATGCTTATTTGTTTATACCTACTACATGGTGTGAGTTGTGTTGAGTTATATATTGGACACAACGATTGGATATCATATTTCTCTTTAAGGAATTAATATTGTGGAAGGGGAAATAAAGTATTTCCCAAAGTATGTTCCAAGCAACCTTAGACCTACAAAGTGCTCTCTAGAAGGACACTGTAGTCAAATACATTTTGGAAAGTGCATTTGGTAACTCTGTTGCAGATATGCAATCTGTTTTAACATATATCAACTTTAATAATGCAACAGCCAGTTATTTTGGCAACAAAAGCAAGTTTACTTGGGAATAGCCAGAGGAACTGCAATTTGGGACACGTGAGTATGGCAGACTATAGGCAAATCCAGAGAACAAAGAAGGGGAATTTGCTTTTTTATAAGGAAAGAGGGGGGAGTTGGGAAGGGCTGTGAAAACCAAAGTGTCCATTGGAGGAAACTGGGAGCCCAATGTATGGAGGTTTCTCATTGGTGGGACTGCTCCAGTCTCTGATTGGCTGGGCTGTTGGGCAAAGAGAAGTTTTCTTCTTTCTGCTGGACAGAAAAGTAGGCAACCCCTTCCTGTGGGAGATGCAAGGGGCTGTCTTATCCTGTCTGGAGTGATTGACTTTGCATGGCAGGGGCCTGAGACAGACCCCTACAACCCTGTCTTGACTCTAATTTTACCTGAAGTTTCTTTAATTCCACTCATGGTAAAGTTTCCAAAATATTCAACTGTAGGGAAGTCTGCTCTACTTTGTTTAGCCCAACTTTCCTCTGATGTACTTGGCCACAGACTTCTTTTTGCCCCCATGATATCCACTAACATTGATGTGAACTGGTGTTTTGTTGTGTTTTTGTTGGTGAATGTAGCTCTTTGGGTGGTGCTACATTAGAGTGATGGGTAAGGTTATAGAGGAAGGATGAATTATTTCCTCCCGAGGATAAAGGACAAGCCTGATGATGCTGCCATTCCTTATTCCCTCAACCTACTTTCTTTTCTTCATGGCATTCGTCTCTAGGTGATATAATACATATTTAGTTTCCCTTAATTCTCTGCCTCCCTGCTGCTAAAATCTATGCTTCAGGAGGGAGGGAACAGAGCCTCTTTTTCCCACTGCTGTGGCCCCAGCACCCAGGTCATCATTGCACATCTTTTTGAATGAATGTAGAAAGGAAGAAAACATTTCAGCTGGGCTTCGAAGGAGAGGAAGGATTTCGATGGGCTAGACATTCATTCCAGAAGGAAGGAGAAACACAGAAGAATAAAATCACTTAGCGAGTCATGGAAAAGCTTGCTTTGTTTGAAAACACAGTGCAATCTCCCAGTGGCAGGAGATGAATTAAGGTAGAGGGGGAAGGCGGGGAGAGAGAATGAGATTGAGAATCACCTTATAAGAGCATCTTCTAAGACTGGCAATATGTTGGAGGTACCTTGCAATCTCCAGGGAGTGCTGGCTTCTCTTTTGGGAAAGAGGCAGTGCTGAGGGAATGAGCCACTCTCCACTCTCTGGAATTCTGACCAGGTTACCTGTTCACAAATAAATCCATTGATATATCTGTGCCAATAACACACATGCATGAGATATGCCTGGTACCTGCTTTTACACGTTTTTATAAGATTGTGCACTTAAAATGAATTTGCTCCAATATATCTACATGGAAGCAAAAAGCCTAAGACATGCACAACCAGTGTCTCTCAAAGGATGCCATCCTTATAAACATGTCTTAGCTGGACGTTGAGGAGATGAGTCATCCTTCTAGGGAAAAGGGCATCGACTGTCAGGCTGTATTTCCTCTCTGCTTTGTCATTCAGAATACAGATGTGCTTTCGAGGCAGGGACAGAAAGCAGAACATGTTTCTTTTAATGTTGTTTGTCTTTCTGGATAATGAAAAGAAACGTTTTGTTCCCCAAATAGATGCTGGGAAGCTAACTAGGCTAATTTGTACAGCCTCATGGGAAATGAGATGTTCAAGGTTTCTACAATGTGAGTTTTCTTCCAACCTTGTGTAGAGATTACAATGTACCTCCTGTTCGCTCTAGGTAAGAATGTACTCTCTATAGCACCTTCCTCAACCTTGTCAGCCTCCGAGTTGCTAGTTTTCTCTCCCGGATCCTTGACCAAAGTCATGTGAGCTTTACGCTCCTTAACCCCAACTGAATGATGAGGTCAATAGCAACATGTCAGCAACAACAGCAACCACTTAGGTTTGAAGCCCTGTGTGAGGCATTGTAGGGAAGTGCATTCATGGCTTTACATGGATGGGCTTAATTAACCCTTGTAACCACCCTCTGAGGTACAGATGCTCTTCTTTTTCTTTCTTTCTTTCTTTCTTTTTTTTTTTTGTGATGAATGCACTGAGGCAGAGACCAAGTAGACAACTGAGCATTGCAGAGCAAGTATAGATGGGCTAGGATTTGAATATAAACCATTCCACTCCAGTGTCCATATCCACTCTATGACATTTTGCTCCTTATTGAACGTGGTTTTCAAGTTTTTTATGTCCATTTTTCTCCGTGTCCTTTTGATTGCTTCTTAGTATATACATACATGCATCATGTACATATATACGAGTAAATATATGCCCTCAGATGTCCTTTATTTGTAATGTATGTTCTGCCTATTTAAAGATGATTTAAGGTGGTTTGCTTGATATAAAAACTAAGGACAGCTTTTTCGGCCGGAACCGCCATCTTCCAGTAATTCGCCAAAATGACCAACACAAAAGGGAAGAGGAGGGGCACCCGCTACATGTTCTCTAGGCCTTTTAGAAAACATGGAGTTGTTCCTTTGGCCACATACATGCGAATCTACAAGAAAGCTGATATTGTAGATATCAAGGGAATGGGCACTGTACAAAAAGGAATGCCCCACAAGTGTTACCATGGCAAAACCGGAAGAGTCTACAATGTTCCCCAGCATGCTGTTGGCATCATTGTAAACAAACAAGTTAAGGGCAAGATTCTTGCCAAGAGAATTAATGTGCATACGGAGCATATTAAGCACTCTAAGAGCCGAGATAGCTTCCTGAAACGGGTGAAGGAAAATGATCAGAAAAAGAAGGAAGCCAAAGAGAAGGGTACTTGGGTTCAGCTGAAGCGCCAGCCTGCTCCACCCAGAGAAGCACACTTCGTGAGAACTAATGGAAAAGAGACTGAGCTGCTGGAGCCCATTCCCTACGAGTTCATGGCATGATGGGTGTAAAGAAAATAAAAGGCCTGGACTCTGCAAATGTTTCTCTTCATTGAGTAGAAGTGTGTGTCGCCTCCCCAAAGAAGTATTTAAATCATATTTTAATTGTGTCCAAATTCAGTGAGTGATGTTTTTTCAAATTTAGCAATTTTTCTTTCTGAAAGATGTGAGGTAGTTTGTTGTGCAGTGTATGCCATTGGTTAATAAACTGCCAGGTGTTATTTATGAAAAAAAAAAACAAAAAAACTAAGGAGAACTGGAAAACATGAATTGTACAAATGGGACAGGGGAGGAAATTGTACCAGAAGCCGAGAACAAGGTCCAAGATGTTGACGGCACTTAAGTTTATCTTTGAACTCCCAGCGAGGTGAGGGAAGGGAGCAAGACGTTTCCTGTCTTGCTCATTCCATGTCTATGTCCTGCTAAATATTTCTGTGTAGTGTCCACAGACAGCAGGTTCTTCTAGCTGCTGGGGAGGACCAGGGCCCCCACCTCTCTCATAGAGCAGAAAGAAAGTGAGAATACATCAGCATCTAAGTCTTAAGGCTGTGCTAACCCTTGACGGGTAGGGGCATTGTGTGTGTGTGTGTGTGTGTGTGTGTGTGTGTGTGTGTGTGTGTGTAACTACTGATGTTTTCACAGACCAGACCTTACAAAGTTCTAACTGGTTGCAGTCCTGGACTCAGTACAGTAGACAATCCCCTACAGAGATTGAAGACCATCCTCAGTTGGATCTGATTTAAGCAACTATGTGGTCCACAGAAAGGCCGTATAGAACAGCGAGAGCTTTGAAGCAATGGGAGGAGATTGGCATTGTTACCCAGGAGGACTGCACATGGGTTGGGTTTGCATGTTCTGGAGTCAGATGGAGGTGGGTTCAAACCCTGCTGCAGATCTTGGCGAGAGGTTTACACTGGCTAAATAAAAAATGGGACCACCGCATGGGACTGTTTTCACCCCTTTGAGATGATATATGCAACCTAGGATGCTCAGCAACTGGCACATAATAAATGCTCCATCCATGGCAGTGTCTCACATGCTGATTCGTGGAGACCTTATTAAATTGATGGTCACTCATTTCAATACCTTATTATGCTTATGGCGATTCAAATGCAACATTTCAGCTGCGTGTGGAGGCATCACTATTCTTCATCAATTTCTAGTTCTCTTTTTTTTCCTAGACATATAGGAGACTACTGTTCCCAGCTTCCCTTGCAGCAAGGAAGAGTCATGACATTCGTTCTGGCCAATGAAACTTGAGTGGAAGTGATGTGCATCACTTCCGGCTGAGAGAGTGAGAAAGCCTCAGCTAAGTCCCTGATTTCTACCCTGCACCAGGACCCTGGAGCCACAGGATCTGGGAGGGAGCTGTGTCCCAAGATGGCTCTTGTAGCCTGGGGTCCTGAGTGACTGGGTGGAGCAGCGCACTCCTCCCCACTACCACCACACACACACACACACACACACACACACACACACACACACACACACGGCTGGCCATGTCATGTGATCATAAAAGAGACAAACCACTGAAAACCTCTGTTTATTTATTGCTTAGCCCATTCTATCTTGACTAATAGATTCCCAGTGTCCAGAGGCAAATTTGATACAATGGAAACAAACATCTCAATTTCTACTGAAATTAAAGTTGGGGCTCATAAAATTTTGATTATACCCTTGCTTGCCCTCTTATTGAGATGTTGTAATCTTCTGTCTAACAAATACTGATATCATGTTAATCAGAGTGAGGTGTTTTTCTTAATACTGCGTGTTAAGCAGTTTTCATTTCTGTTGAGTTTTTATTACATTTAGATCTTGGAAACATTCCCTATAGTCCAGTGTGTATCTGACCACAAATCTATCAAATGAAAAACATATATATACACACACGTATATAAACTGTATATATGTATGGTTTTTGACAGTTATATAACTCAGGCTACAGGGGCTAACGGCGAGTCTAGATAAAGATGAGTCTGGGGTCTGGTCTGGGTTAGCAATGTTCCCACACAGTCCACCATTGCTGAGAAGCTGAGAGAGGCTTTGTCAGGGAGGACTATGCATTGGCCCCACCAATGCATGTAGTAAGTACATCAAGGCTTCTTCCCTCATTTGGAAATGAAACAGTGTCCAGCATTAAAAAAAAAACCCATCCGTGAAGGAGACTAGAGCATACACTGCTGCCTAGGGCAGTGGGGCTCAGATTTCAGCGTGTGTCATCCTCACCTGGAGCTCTTGCTCACACAGGTGGCTGGCCTCCACCCTGGACTGTGTGACTCAGCAGGTCTGGGTGGAGCTGAGAACCCGAGTTTCTAACAAGCGCTTCGGTGCTGCCGCTGCTGCTGCTGCAGGAACCACACATTGAGATCTGCCGCTCCAGAGCCCTGTTTCTCCAGATATGGTCTCCGGATTGATATCACCTGCGTCACCTGGGACCTTGTTAGGTGTGCAGAGGCTCAGGGCCCCACCTACAGACCTACTGAATCAGAACCTGCATTTTACCAAGCCCCCCAGGCGAGCTGTATTCACAGTGAGGTCTGCGAAGCATTGTCCTGGAGGAAACAGAAGCGTTTTCCAGCACCATGTGAGCTTTCAAGGACTCAGATGCTACCAGTAATGGTTCAGGTTCTCTAGTGTCCACCAAGTTAGGTCTTGTTTCTTTCCATTTTGTAATGATATTGAATGGGTTTTCATGCTGCTCTAATTCCCAGGTCTGAGTGCCCATCATAAGTTACCTGTTTGTGTAACTAAGCAGGACAGACCCCTCCCCCCAGGTCCTCTTCTGTAGCTTTTCTCTGAAGTACCTCGATAACAGTATCTGATGCACATTTCTGGAGTTGTTTTATACATGCTAAAACCCCCACCAAATGGGAGAAATTAACCACTTGATGACTATGACTAGCTCACAGACCTACTGGCACCTAAGGATTGATAACGTTAACCCCTATGATGCTGCCCTGTTACCTCACCATCAACCAATCAGAGAATTGTGCACAAGATGATCACATACCCTGGGACGCCCCTCCCTCACTTTGCCTTTAAAAATGCTTTGCTGAAACCCATCAGGGAGTTCCAGTGCTTTGAGCACTAGCTGCCCAGGACTCCTTGTACAGTTCCCTACAATAAACACAGCACTTTCCTCCACCACAACCCGGTGTCAGTAGATTGCTTTTACTGCACATGGGTGAGTGGACCCAAGTTTGGTTTGGTAACATTTGCACAATAGTGCAGTAGAGATTATAGTGCCTCCTCAATGTATTGTACCTTGTGGTGTGGTGCTGCACTGAGTTTCAATCCCTGCTTCCTTCCTTCATTGTTTTGTGACTTTGGACCGGAACATCACCCTAAGCCTCCTTTTCAAAAGAGCCTAATAATAGGATTTACCTCTTAGGAGTGTTTTGTATTGTTAATGTGCATAAAATTCTTAGCACAATTGTGGGCATGTGGTATTTCTTAAAGACTGTCATTATTATATTCTCCTGTGAAGCTTTTCAAGTCTCGGCTTCTATCATGATTTCTTATATAGATGTCTAAACACAACCTGTGGGCTGTACTGATGGCTGAACATTCAAATCAATGTCTCATTCATCTCTGTATCATGATAGCACTTGGCACAAGTCCTTTGGCACCTTAGATGCTTCGTAAATGCTGGTTGAATGAACGAACACGCAGGTGTCTGTGTGTCATCTGTGTGTTCGCTCTACCTTTCAGCAGAAGGAGGAATGTACGCTGTCAGGTCCTGGGGTGGGAGGAGCTCAGAGTGTTGGTGGACCCAAAAGAAGACCTGGGTGCTGCAGACAGGGAGGGGGATGGGCAGAGACTTGAGGAGCTCAGAGAGATGCGCGGGACCAGTTCATGTAGGGCTTTTCCTACCACATTAAGGAATGGGGAAGTCAAGCCTCCATTTCAGGTTAAGCAGTATGGCCGCTCTAACAGGCCTCTGAAGGTTCTCTCCTGAAACTGCCTCTGAGCTGCCGTATTTTTGAAAACTGTGTTTATGAAGCAGCTGCTGCCACAAAGCTTTGTGTTTTGTGATTACTCGTCTCGCTAACAGCTGTCGGTTCCTTCTAGAACTCTGTTTACCTAATTTGGTTAGGCTGGTACGCAGATAAATGGGCTTTGATATGATAAATGGTCCATGAAAGCAAGAGGAGAAGGCACACAACACTCATTTCCATTCTACCCAGGAATAAAGAGAAAGGTGACCAGCTGTGAAAACCCAGCAGATTAGAAGCAGATTTCTGATTGTCAGCCTGCTGGGAGATAATCTTGTCAGCGTGACCTGCGGAAGTGGTAATAATCTGCAATTATGTACAAGCCTTTCTCTTAGGACGCACAAACATTTTCTAAATATTTCCCAAATCTCAGGGAGGCAGAGATGCTGGGATATTATCATTTTGCAATTAAAAAGTCATCTTGAAAAGATCCATTTTAATAATCTTTCTCAGGCTGTGCATTTGGAAAGCTTCTCAAGCCAGTGGTTTTGGGAGGGGAATGAGTACCTGACCGTGGTCCCTGGACACCTAAAAGCTTGGTGCTTGCATGTGTGTTTCTATGCTGGCCTGCTTTTGGAGCAGGCAGCTTTGGTTTCCTTTTCAATGCTGCACTATGAGATGGATTGGATGGGGCAAAAGCATTTTAACCCATGCATCCTTCGGAACCAGCCATACCTCACTGAGTCCTATAGGTCAAGAGAAATCATGGCAGCCCACTCCTTGTTGATGTCACCCCAAGAACTTTCCACAGGCTTGCTCGCAGGGTGTATCGTATTCATGGGCTGCTGAGAAAAGTGTTTTCCTTTTTTGTTGTTTCAAAAACCTTTCTAGAACAGAGACCAGAGGTTTTTCAGTCACTAATGAGAGCCAGGCCTCTGTGCCAGGGGTTATGGTGAGGGCTCCTGCTAGAAGCCCCAAGACATGTAGGTCCTAATCCTGGTTTTGAAAACCATTCACACTGCACGCCTTCAGGAACATCATTTAACTCCCTGAAACATTTCTTTCCTTTATCTAAAATGTGTATCTTCTAAGAGTGTTGAGAATGCCAAGCAAGGTAACATAAGTAAAAGCAGTTTGAAAATCAAAAACGGATACACATATCTGGGGAAGGCTTTTTACCATGTTATTTGGGATGGAGGCATAAGTTCAGGCATTCTCACCTCTTTTCTACACTGACTCAGAAATAAGCGCCGCCCCATTATCCATGCCTGTTCCCCTTCACACTGGAAGGGCAAGTTCATGGTGTACATACTCTCTTTCTCTTCCATCATGATGGCTACTGGCCATCACCCTAGAACCCATGCAGAGCTGAGTCTGTCTTGGTACAACACTCTTGACAGCCAGTAACAGTTACAACAGTTCGATGACAATGGTCACCTAAAATGAAACTGTCCATGGACCTCTAGTACATCCTGATAGCTCTTCTAATGCTCCTGAACCTTACAAAGGGGGAGACCGGCATGACTCCATACTTACCACCCAGCAAAGCATTGTTTTGCTGAAATATTTAGTCCCTGGGAGGAGTCCCTGGTGGGAAAGGTGGGAGAGGGATGCTCAGCAAACATCGTGTCTATTTCTCAGCCCTGCAGTCAGGACCTGTGGGACTAGTCCTGAGCAACGGCCTTTGAATAGAAGTGGCCTGTGTCGCTTCGGGCCAAAGTTGAAAGATCCTCCTGGCAGCTCTTCCCTGGCTGTTACTACCGAGAAGGCCACGCGTCCCACAGGGCACAGCTCCCAGATGGTAAAGTCTTCCACGTCTCAGGCTCCTGAGGGAAATTTTGCTTGGGCTGCTGTAAACAAGATATCACAAACTGGCTTAAACAGCAGAATTGTATGATCTCACAGTTCTGGAAGCTAGAGTTACAAGATCAAGGTGTCATCAGGGTTGGTTCCTTCTAGGACTGTAAGAGAGTGTCTATTCCATGCCTCTCACTCAGCTTCTGGCGGTTTGCTGGCCATCTTTGGCACTCCTTGGCTTGTAGAAACATCGCCCCATCTCTGCTTTCATCTTTGCATGACTCTCTCCCTGTATCTGTTTCCAAACTTCCCCTTTTCATAAGTGTTGTAAGAAGGGGGGCCCCTTCCAGGGCCCAAGAGTGGGCTCGTGTCTAACACTCGGAAATGAATTGTCTGAGGAGACACACGTGCTGACAAAGCAGGAGACTTTATTGGGAAGGGGCGCCTGGGCAGAGAGCAAAGAGGGTAAGGGAACCCAGGAGGACTGCTCTGCCACGTGGCTCTCAGTCTCAGGTTTTATGGTGATGGGATTAGTTTCCAGGTTGTCTCTGGCCAATCATTATGACTCAGGGTCCTTCCTGCTGGTGCATGCGTCAATCAGCCAAGATTCCAGGGAGAAGGATTCTGGGAAGTTGGTAGGACATATGGACTGGTGTCTCCTCTCTCCTTTTGACCTTTCCTGTGTTCTTCTGGTTGGTGGTGGCTTGTTAGTTCCATGTTCCTTACCAGGATCTCCTGTCATAAAATAGCTCATGCAAATTGTTACTGTCTTTGCCTGGCCAGGGTGGGCAGTTTCGGTCAGTGTTTCCCCTAACGTAAGGACGCCAGTCATATTGGATTAAAGGCCCACCCTACTCCAGGAGACCACATCTTAACTAGTTACACGATGACCTTACTACCACACAAGGTCACATTCTGAGGTTAGGACATCAATATATGCCCTGGGGGGACACCATTCACACCTAAGATAGTGCTGGCACACCTTGGATATGTTGTATGAGTTAAAAATGCACTTCTATTTTAAGCAACTGAGGTTTGAAGGCTGTTTGTTCCATCAGCCTTGTCTCACTTGTCCTAACTAACACCACACGTTTAAATTTTATGCACCCAGTAAGTAATCAGCTTGCCCATAGGGGTGTGAAGTTGAGAGCAGCATTTCTTCTGAGAGGTGGGCTCTCCCAGATGTGAGTGCCTTACAGGTTGGTGATGACTCACCTCCCCACAGCCTCACAGAAACGGGGCTACCTGGCTGGCTACCTCAACCAGGGCATGCCTCAGACCATGCCTTTAGACCATGCCTTTAGACTGTGCCTTTAGACCATGCCTCTGCACCATGCCTCGGACCATGCCTCGGACCATGCCTCTGGACCATGCCTCTGCACCATGCCTCTGGACCATGCCTCGGACCATGCCTCGGACCATGCCTCTGGACCATGCCTCGGACCATGCCTCTGGACCATGCCTCTGGACCATGCCTCGGACCATGCCTCTGGACCATGCCTCTGGACCATGCCTTGGACCATGCCTCGGACCATGCCTCTGGACCATGCCTCTGGACCATGCCTCGGACCATGCCTCGGACCATGCCTCTGGACCATGCCTCGGACCATGCCTCGGACCATGCCTCAGACCATGCCTTTAGACCATGCCTTTAGACTGTGCCTTTAGACCATGCCTTTGGACTGTGCCTTGGACCATGCCTTTGGACCATGCCTCAGACCATGCCTTTGGACCGTGCCTTTGGACCGTGCCTCTGGACCATGCCTCTGGACCATGCCTCTGGACCATGCCTCGGACCATGCCTCGGACCATGCCTCTGGACCATGCCTCTGGACCATGCCTCGGACCATGCCTCAGACCATGCCTCAGACCATGCCTTTAGACCGTGCCTTTAGACCGTGCCTTTAGACCGTGCCTTTGGACCATGCCTCGGACCATGCCTCGGACCATGCCTCTGGACCATGCCTCGACCATGCCTTTGGACCGTGCCTTTGGACCGTGCCTTGGACCATGCCTTTGGACCATGCCTCAGACCATGCCTTTGGACCATGCCTTTGGACCGTGCCTTTGGACCATGCCTTTGGACCATGCCTCAGACCATGCCTTTGGACCATGTCTAAGCCAGGTCCTTCCTGTCTCACTTTCAACTTCCCGAAAAGCCTCACAGAACAAAGACAGGAAGAAAAGTACTCTTTTCTTGGGACCGAAGGGTCGATAATCCGTTTACTACGGAGTCAAAGAAGCATCTCCAGAGATCTTCTAGTTTCAAGTTCACGTGACTCAGCTATCGATGAGGAGACTGTCATCTTGACAGGTGAAGGGACCATGTGTCCAAGGCCATGGGGTTAATACGAGGCAGAGCTGGAGAGGGGTATTGGAGCAAGTGAGGGCCAAATATATTTCTCGGCTTTGAGCACTGCTATGTTTGAGTGTTTGTATCCCGCCAACCTTCACACGTTGAAACTTATTGCCCGATGTGTTCGTATCAGGAGGTGGAACCTTAGGGAGGTGACAAGGTCATGAGGGTGGCACCTTCATGGATGGGGTTAAAGGTCTTATAAAAGAGACCCTACCGAGCTCCCTAATTCTTCTGCTTTGCGGGGATATAATGAAAAGTCTGTGACCTGGAAGAGGTTCCCCCACCCTACCATGCTGGCTCCCTGATCTTGGACTTCCAGCCTTCAGAGCTTTGAGAAATAAATTTTTGTTGTTTATAAGCCACCCGGTCTGTCGTATTTTGTTATAGGGGGCTCAGGAGACTAAGACAAGCAGCTTATACTTCACCAGTGGGAATCAGTGTAAGTTTGACTTTCATAAAGATGAACCAGAAAGATAACTCTCTTGCGATAACAAGTTAGGACTTGAAGTGTGGCTGCAATGAATTGAGGTATACTGTAGTGTAAAACATGCACCAAATTTTGAAGACTTAGGAAAAATTAATAATTTTGTTAATTAGGATTTCAGGTTGAAGTGATAGGAGATGAAATCTGTTATTAAAATCAATTTCTTCTGTTTCTTTTTACTTTTTAGACATATGGCTACTAGAAAATATAAAGTTACAATGTGGCACATGTTATATTTTTATTGGTTAATGCTGACTCAGGGTGATAAAATGTAGATTCTAGAACCTTGGTCTAGACAAAGTGAATAGAATCTTTGAGTTTGTGGCTCGGGATCAATTTTAAAAAGATTTCCAAGTAAGTCTGTTGCAGGCTACATTTTGAGACTAGAGTGTGCCACCAATTAGCTAGAGAGAGCTGGCGGCGGCCCTGAAGTTCACCATAGTCTGTACCATTCCCTAGTCTGTTCTCCCGGCATTGAAGCTGAGCATCCCTTGCCATCATTGTAAGACAAACATCGGCACAAGTGAGAGAAAGGTGAGAGGGAAATCTTTTCTTTACCTCATCTCAAACTCTGGGAAAAAATAGGAATCATCTTCATTTCTGCAAATACTCCCTCCCATTTCTCTTGAAACGTAGCATGCATATGCTGTTTGTTTGGCACTGCCTGAGAATCGTGAGGATTTTCTCTGTCCTCCTTCATTGGGCTGAAGGAGGGCTGGTCTGCCTGACCCCTCTGGTCATGGGCGTTAGAGTCCATCTAACCAAGGTCTGATGGTCCCCTCCCCCTCTGGCTCATGTGATTCTAATTGGAGTAGTGGAAGTTATAATTCTTATTTTCCCTTTTTGCTATGTTTCCTCTCTTCTCTTTCACACTGGATTTCTGGGAAGATGAGAGGAAGCCTTAAAGCATGTTTGTGGGTATTTTTTTCCTATCATGTATGAGACTCTGGCTCCAAGTAATGGTCGTTCATCTAGAGGAGAAAGGCCTATTTCACACCATCCTGGAACTAGAAAAATAACTTTTCATCATATTAATAAAGTAGAATCAATGAATCAAGAAGAAATATTATCCTGGATATTTCTTGGTTCTTCTTCAATATAGCGAAGACTTCTATAAATTTAGAAATAACCTATGAATGACAGTGTAATTTCTCTCTCTCTCTGTCTCTTTCACTTTCTTTCTTGGCTGCGTTGGGTCTTCGTTTCTGTGCACAGGCTTTCTCTAGTTGTGGTGAGCGGGGGCTACTCTTCATTGCGGTGTGCAGGCTTCTCATTGCAACAGCTTCTCTTGTTGTGGAGCATGGGCTCTAGGCACGTGGCCTTCAGTAGTTATGACATGTGGGCTCAGTAGTTGTGGCTCTCAGCTCTAGAGCTCAGGCTCAGTAGTTGTGGCACACAGGCTTAGTTGCTCCACAGAATGTGGGATCTTCCCCGGACCAGGGATCGGACCTGTGTCTCCTGCATTGGCAGGCGGATTCTTAACCACTGTGCCACCAGGGAAGTCCTGTAATTTCTATTTGATTTTTAATACTGTAAGTAGATTACGTGTGTGTGTGTGTGTGTGTGTGTGTGTGTGTGTGTGTGTAGATTTTGAGATTAAAATTTTCCGGATAAAGGAATACTATAAATCTGCCTAGAAAACTTGGAAAATAGAAGATAATTAAGAGAGAAAGTAGAAATAACTCAAAATGCCATCACACAGAAATAACTATAGTATTCACATATGTAGGTAATTTTTTTCCTACATATTTTAACTCATACAGTCTTAAAAAGGTGTTTTCCGACATACAAATAGGAGTATGCTATACTACATACAGTTATATATACAGTATAAGCACTTTTATCCCTAAACATTATATAGCATGGGCTCTTCTCCAGATCATTTTTTTCAAATATACAATTTTAATAGTTGAAAAATAAAATTTGCATTTTTGATGGATTGAAGTTTGAGTCTCTTCTTGTTTTATCAGTGGAGGCTAAGCATACGATGTCGTTAAAGTTATTCTCCCTCAAAGGATGATGATGTTGAGGATGACACTGATGCTAGTTACAACCTCTAAAAGAACAGTGCCTTTTCGTCTCCCTTTCTGCCAGAGAATAGACGTCTTTCTATTCCATTTGGTAGGGTGAATAGCTGCTGACTTTTCCTATATTTAATATGAAGTATGAGGCTGCGATTTACACTCACAGATATTTTCTCTGCAGATCAAGTGCCCCTTCATTACCTGATCAGTGGGAGCAACATGAAAAGATTTTTGAGTACAGGGTACAGGGGTTTAAACCCCAGCTCCACATTTGTATACTGTGTGAGTTGGGGCTAGTTTCTTACCCTCTCTGATCCTTACTTGTCTCATCTGTAAAATGTGGATAATCCAGTGATTTCCTCATAGGGCTGTTATGTGGATTAAATGGGATGATAAATATAAAATTTAAGTGACCTCTAAACAAATGGTAAGACTTCCATCAATGGTGGATATTCTCATCATCTTCACATTTTACTTGGATATTTTCTTTCTCTCTTGAGCATGAAAACCTCTCAAAAAACAGAAGTTCTCCTGTAACATGTATCTCGTCTGATCTTCACTGGGCATCGTGTCCCATACTCAGGTGCAGTTGCTTAATAACTGTTTATTGATCATTTCATACATCTTTTGCCTTCTCTTTAAATAGTCTTTAGAGTAAAAATGTTTACTGTCTGTGTCCTGGGCACTGCTGCAAGAAACAGAGCCATTTTGTACGAGGTAATGGTACAGTCACACTTGATTATTTTACTAATTTATTCCCCAAATACACCAACTAATCTATTTTCTCACATTGTCATGTGCACCCATCCTGCACTCAGCCTAAACCAAATGCTGGCAGGTTGGCCTCTGCCATCAGGAAGCCCAAAGTCTAACATCTCTTTTGTGTTGGTGATGGGCTCAACATTTGGCTAAGTCTCCTATTTTTAGCACAGAGCAATTTCAGAAGACTTTACCTTCCTGACTGCTTCTGTTGTGTGTGACTGGTAAACCTCTAGTTTGAGCAGCAGTGTTTTTCTGGTCTTAGCAATTTCAGTAATATCCAAATGAAAAGGAAATTTAATTTGGTAGGAGAATTCTGAATTTAAAGATTTGATTCAAATCATACAGTTCAGGTACATTTAAGTAAATCCTTTAGTCTGAGCAGACTGCCTTATCACTTCTTCCTTCCTCTTATTGAAATCAAGGAAAATGGGTACTTGTGCGTCTCTAAGAAATTGTGCAGCGGTCCAGTTGTTAATTGTGAGGGACAATAGATGGCTTATGCTTCGTTTCCAGAAAATGGAGTAAAGTTTGCTGACATGACCAAAGTAACAGACAAAGGCTCCCGCCAAAAAGAAACAGAATGAAGGGAGGCATGGTAACAGTCAGGGTGTCTTAAAAGAAGTCTAAATCCTCCAATCAAATAGCAACAAAGTACTTATTTTAACCTCACTGGTAGGTGGCTTCTGGGGAAAGCGTGTGAACCCTGTAGTCCTCAGCCAATGAGGAACCAGGGGAGGGATCTGTGAACTAGGGGATAAAATGCTTGCTGCGGCCATCCCAGGGTGTGCCTGTCCAGCAGACACCTGCTCTTGCAAGACCAATAGTAAAGCCTCACTTTGCTGTACTCCAGGCTTCCATGTCCTTTCTTTGGTAATCGGACAAGTGGGCGTATTTCTCACATTAATGATGAGACTGGACAAGTCTGGTGCTGAGGCCTGGCCGTGTCCTTGTTGTCGAAGCCAAGTTCGTGTGCCGGATGCACAGTGAGGCCAAACAAACTGAAACGTTGGAGTCTGGAGTGCAGAAAGGATTATTTATTGCAGGGCCAAGCAAGGCGAATGCGGCAGCTCCTGCTCAAAAGACCGGAATTCCCCAACAGGTTTCAGGGAAGAAGTTTTTCTAGGCAAAATCTGGGGGAGGGCTGCACGTGTGTGACCCTCCTCTGATTGGTTGGTGGTGAGGTAACAGGGTGGCCTTCCGGCTGTCCCAATTATCAGCCTTCTGGTTTCAACCAGTTGGGGTCCAGGTACTTGCGCTCAGCCTGAAGTTACCATCCTCTGCTTGGGTGGGGGCCTTAGTTCCTATAGAAGAACTCAGAGATCTGTATCAGATTTTTATGCACAGCTCCACCCCCTCCCCCAATTCTTGCCCCCAGGAGGAATCAGGACCAGGTCCCATGCTATGCTATTGTTTCTTTCTGCATTTCCTCATTCCCCTAATTAGTAGCTGTTTGAATCTGCCCTTTGGAATTCAGGGAAGGTCTAGGAGGCTGAAACCTTTTTCCTACAAACAAGAGATGGGGGACACAAAAAGGCCTTTGTACTTGGGAGGGCCCCACAGGGTCCAGCTGGATTTCACCCTTCCCATTTCTTTTCCTCCCCCTCCCCCTCTACCCTTTTATTTGAACTCTTCTGTGTACTTCTTTCCTTGTATCAAAAACGAGGCCTTCTGGACGTCCCTGGTGGTCCAGTGGTTAAGACTCCTAGCTCCCACTGCAGGGGGCACAGGTTCGATTCTTGATCGGGGATCCTGCGTGCCATGTGGTGTGGCAAAAAAAAAAAAAAGTCATTCTCCATGGCCCAATTCAAGATTCACCAAGGAATGCTTTTTGACGGAAAAAGAGGTAGCTGCCTCAGGGCTCATGACAACTCCTGTCTGCAGTTGCTACTAATTATCTTAACCATGTAATTAATGTCTCTATTTCCTATTCCCTAATTAGGCTAAATAATGAACTCTTGGTTTCCAGGAGATAGCCAGGATTTCCCTCCTATCTGAAGTAGCAATCCCCTGCTTTTTTTTTTTTTTTTCATAGCCCTTCTCTGAAATGTCTTTTTTCTTTCTTTCTTTTTTTTTGGCTGCGTTGGGTCTGCGTTGCTGCAATCGGGCTTTCTCTATCTGTGGTGAGTGGGGGCTACTCTTTATTGTTGGTGCACGGGCTTCTCATTGTGGTGGCCTCTCATTGTGGAGCATGGGCTCCAGTAGTTGCAGCATGCAGTCTCAGTAGTTGTGGCACTTGGGCCCTAGAGTGCTTGGGCTTCAGTAGTTGCAGCGTGTGGGCTCAGTAGCTGTGGCACACTGGCTTATTTGCTCTGTGGCATGTAGGATCTTCCTGGACCAGGGATCAAACCCATGTCCCCTGCATTAGCAGATGGATTCTTAACCACTGCGCCACCAGGGGAGTCCATATCTGAAATTTCATTATACATTTTTATATTTATTTGTTCATTATATGTCTAACCCACTAGAATATCAGCACCATGGGAAAAGGGCTTATATTCAGTTTTCTGCTGTATCCCCAGTACCTAAATAGCACCTGGTTCGTAGTTGGTACTCAGTAAACACTTGCTGAATGAATGAATATATTTGCAAGAATGGACTAGTGTACAAGATAAAGATGGTAGCCAAAATCTTGTGTCTCTCTTGCTTAAGAAAATGGTGGTGGTGGCAATAAAAACAAACCCAAAGGTGCTATAATTTCCTCATCCTTTATTTCTCACAGGTAGCCCATCGGCAAGTCTGTAAGTTCTATGTTCAAAATACATCTTGAACCTGACCATCTCCATCTCCATCACTACTGCCCAAATCTAAGCCGCTATCATTTCCCCACATGGGGAATGGCCTAGTATCTCTGCATCCTTCCATTTCAACCTGTTCCTCTGCAGAGCAGCAAAAGGGATCTTCTTAAATTTGAATTGCATTTTGGCAGTTTATTTAAAACTCTTCAAACCCAGAACTCTGAGCAGATAGTCCAAACTGGCACCAAGGTCTTCGAGGCCCAGCACGACTGGCCCCTTCTTTGCTGGTCAATGTCACCTCATGCCTCTCTTTTTCTTGGCCTGCTGTGCTCCAACCACATTGTTTTTCCATCAGTGCCTGGAATGTGCCAAGCTCTTTTCCACCCCCAGGACCTCTGCATATGCTGTCCCCACCACCTGGAATTCTCTCCCCCTCAATTCCTTCTCTTTAGGATAAAATGTCACCTCTTCAGAGATACCTCCCATCATCCCCATTCTTTTAGTCTTTCTGCCAATCGCTCCTTATTTTTTCTCCATTGCCTCTTTTATAGCCTGCAATTATTTATTTTCCACTCTTGTGTCTCCAGAATATAAACTGCAGGAGGGGAAAAGTGGTGGCCGTAGCTTCACTGTTGTCTGCCTAGTACTACTAGCACCATGCTGGTAATTAAGTACCAAGTAGGTGCTTGTATTCATTTCCTATCTATCACGGCTGCAACACATTGCACAACTTTGTGACTTAAAGCAATGCAAATGTATCATCTTGTAGTTCAGGAGGTCAGAAGTACAAAAGGGGTCTCATTGGGGTGGAACCAGGTGTTGGGAGGCTCTGGATGCTCAAGGGGAGAACTGTCTCCTTGCTCTTTCCATCTTGTAGAGGCTGCTTTCACGGCCCCCCTTTTCCATCTTCAAAGCCAGCAATGTTGCATCTTTGTATGCATTTCTTATCTAGTCATGTATTCCTCTGACTCTGCTCTTCTGCTACTCTCTTCCACTTTTAAGAACCCTGTGATTACATTGGGCACACCTGGGTTATCCAGGCTAATCTATTTTATTTTATTTTATATTTTATTTTATTTTTGACACAATAAACTGCATATATTTAAAGTGTACAATTTGTTTTTTTTCTTATTAGTAATATATATATGGCAACCCCAATCTCCCAATTCAACCCACTTATTTGTTTGATTTAAATACTTCTTTTTTAAAAAGTTGAAGTATAGTTGATTTACAATGTTGTGCTAGTTGCAGGTGTACAGCAAAGTGATTCCGTTATACCTGTGTGTAATATATTTCTATTCTTTTTCATATTCTTTTCCCTTGTAGGTTACTATACAATATTAAGTATAGTTCTTTGTGCTATACAGTAGGTTCTTGTTGGTGTTCTGTTTTATACATAGTAATGTGTATATGTTAATCCCAATAATCTCACTATTTTAAAGTCAGCAGATTAGCACTTTTAATTCCATCTGTAACCTTAATTCCCCTTGCCAGGTAATTTTAAAAATTCATAGGTTCTGGGGATTAGGAGATGGACACTTTGGGGGACCATTAGTCTACCTTGAATAAATGAATGGCCAACTGGTTTAGACGTTGTTTACTGGCAAATGGCTGCACTAAAATTTCTTTTGTTGCTTTGTGAGCCTACCCAAGCCAGGCCGTCATTCAGGCTCAGTGATTGCTGTGATGGGCGCACTTTCTGATTCCTAGAGAAATACAGCAGGCTCAGACAGGAGTTCTTTTAATTATCATCAGCCTTAGAAGAGGACCCGGAGATCATCAAGGTACTAGGCGAAGAGGTTTCTCAAGATCTAATTAAATATCTAATATTCCTTGGAAGGTATGAGATTGATAATTGGTGCCCCTGGAGTTGGCACGGTTTCTCCGGGAGTGACACATGTAGGCATTAAAAACGTTTGTACCTAAGGTGATTCCAACCACGGTGATTAATTTCTGGGAGATGAATACAGGGAAGCCGAAGGCCATGTTTTAAAATCAAGTAGACTGCTCTTGCCTCGACCTGGATTGAATTCCAGCTTTGGAGTGGGAAGAACTATGGGGATAGATGTTTCATGAGTCCCACACCCACAGCAGCACCCGCACCTCTGAGGTGGAGACGTGGAATGAAGTGGTGTGTTTTCTGGGAAACACTGCTGACGCCCAGCCTCCCATTATTTCACACGCTTTTTCTCAAGGACAACACAGCAAAGACATTCCGTTGTGAGATGGGGTTTTCTTGGAGGAGACCTCGTGTTGAGCTGTCATAGCTTAGGCTATTTTTAGTGATGGTGCTCTAAAAACTTAAGGAGCCTATCTCCCCTCACCAGGCTCAAGCACAGGGTTGCTATGCAACAGGCCCATCGTTCTGGTGGCTCTCACTCTTTTCTCCCAGATATTCAGTGAACTGGACCTAGGCAGAAACCAAACAATGGAGCGGGGTAGTCTCCGGAGAAGGAAGAGCAATGGCTTTGGACTCTCTCAGACCAGAGTCCTGGCTCCACCTGCTCCCAGGTGTGGGGCCTTGGGCAAATCTCTGTATCTCCTTGGGTCTCAGTTTCCCCATATATAAAATGGGGATGCTATTAGTATCTAACTCATAAGGTTATTGTGAGGATCAAATGTGATTCTACATGTAAAGCGCTTAAAACATGATGGTTTTGTTACAGAGTCCAAGCTCATACTGTTTGCCATACGAGAAACCAATAAAAAATAGAGAGATGAGGTGTTGGGACAAGGAACAGCAACTTTACTTGGAAAGCCAGCAGATGGAGAAGATGGCGGACTAGCATTCCAAAGAACTGTCTTCTCTGGGTTAGGGTTCAAGCTTCTCTTAAACTAAAAGGGGGGCGGGGTCTGGCTGGTTGTTGTAAACTTCTTGGTGCCAGAATCCTTTGTTCTTGTGCTGTCTGTGTAGGCCAGGTCACAATGTTCCTGTAAACCTCCAACAAGACAAATATTGTTCTCTGTTGTGCAGCTTTTTATCTCTACCTGAATGAAAAGTGCGGTAATTTTAAAGGTCAAACCTGGGAGGCAGAGCCTTGAGAAGGGCTATCAAGTATATTTCAGGTTTGTTCTTCCCTGTTAGTTTCACAAAGCAGCAGTCCCTTATAAGTTGCACAAAATGAGTTTGATAAAATCATGTGGATAAAATGGAAGAAATCCTATTGATTAACCCTTTGGTGCCTCCTCTACCTCTTATGTTTATTAGAATCTATCACAAGATAATTTTCTACAAAACTAAAAATAAAACAGCAGCAATGCTAGTAGTTACCATTGGTGAGCATATAATGAGTACAAATGCTCATAATTAGACACTGTTTCATTAGTTTTTACAAAGAGCCCTGTGACTTCCTGGCTTTGCTACCTGAGCATTGTAGAGAAGCCTGAGTTACTCTGCAAATACGGTCCTGGTGCCTCTCTATGTGTGCTTTAGGGCCATTGGGACAGAGGGCCACTGGGAAATTCCTTAGTGAGCCGTGGGCCACACCTTTAATTCTCATTTAGAGCTGATAGCCTTGCATGTCTGCCCACCAGAAACAAATAAGCTCTCTCATCTGTAGAGCTCTTCACAATTTGTAGGATGCTCTCACATAGATGATAACACTTGCTGATTGCTTAATTATGTGCCTACAGAGTGTTGTTTACTTTTTGAATGTTGTAATGGTTGATCTTCACAACAATCTTATGGCATTGGTACTATTATTATAGAGAGGGCAAGCTACTTACCTAAGGTTACTCAGCTAAGCAATGCTAGATAGAGACTTTGTAACTGAAGCTCTTTCAACCCAGGGTCCACTTTCTTAACCATGACCCTACACGCCCTTCCATTTGACATTCACAGAAACACTGCCCCGTGGACAGGTGTGATATTCGCTCTGTTTTGATTCAGATAGAGAAATAAAACGATGTAAAGGTAAGTGGCAGAATTACGTTCAGAAGTCAAGTTTTGGACATTTAGAAAAGTAGTCCTTTGGCTCTTCCATGATGCTTCATTAAATATACTGGAGGGGGACCATTTTATACTCTTTTAAAGGAAAAAGGGCACTCTGTGGCCTATAAAGCTAGTTCACAGTGCACCTTTGAGTCTTTTCTGGTTTCTCTAATGAAATTAAAATGCCAGTAATAACAACCCGTGGCCAGCTGGGGGGCGCTCTCACCATCAGCTGGGCTGTGCCTTTAACACAGTTAAATGCCGATCTCTCTGGGACCCTGTTAAATGCAAATTCTGATTCTCTAAGCCTGAGAGAGGGCCCGGGACTTTGCATTTTCTGGCTGGTTCCCAGGTAACACCGATGCTGCTGGTTCTGGGACCACGGCTCTCAGAAGCAAGTCTTAGTCTAGTGCAGGAGTGAGGGGCTGAAGAACCTTTTGTGGGCTGATTGACTAGAACTTAGAGTCTGAGAGGTTTTTGTTTCCTTTCCATTTTTTCTGTCTTGCTACTTTGATACAGACTCATTGATTGACCAAAATTTGGGTTGTGGGGTTTGAAACAAGGTCTGATATCAGAAAAAGGTCTTTGACTACTTTCTTACATCATGTTAAAAAATAAACTCAAACTGGACTTAAATGTGAAACCTGAAATCATAAAACTTCTAGAAGAAAACAGGCAGTATGCTCTTTGACATCGGTCGTGGCAATATTTTTTTGGATCTGTCTCCTCTGGCAAGCGCAACAGTAGCAAAAGTAAACAAATGGGACTACATCAAAAGCCTTTTTCACAGCAAAGGAAACAACAACATGAAAAGGCCACCTACAGAATGGGAGAAGATATTTGCAAACGATGTATCTGATAAGGGGCTGGTAACCAAAATATACAAAGTCAAACAACTCGACATCAAAGAAACAAACAACCCAGTTAAAAAATGGGCAGAGGACCTGAATAAGCATTTTTCCAAAGAAGACAGAGAGATGACCAACAGACACATGAAGAGATGCTCAACATCACTAACCATCAGAGGAATGCAAATCGAAACCACGAGATATATCACCTCACACCTGTCAGAATGGCTATTATCGAAAAGACAACAAATAAGTTTTGGTGAGCATATGGAAAAAGGGGAACCCTTGTGCACTGTTTGATGGGAATGTAAATTGGTGCAGCCACTATAGAAAACAGCATGGAGGGTCCTCAAAAAATTAAAAATAGAACTACCATACAATCCAGCAATTCCACTCTGGGTATTTTTCCAAAGAAAACAAAAACACTCATTTGAAAAGATATCCGCACCCCTATGTTCATTGTAACATTATTTACAACAGCCGAGATATAAAAGCATCCTAAGTGTCCATCGAAAGATGAATGGGTAAAGAAGATGTGATATATAAACATGATGGAATGTTACACAGCTTTAAAAATGAATGAAATCTTGTGATTGGTGACAACATGGATGGACCCAGAGAGTATTATACTGTGTGAAACCAGGCAAACAAAGACAAATGCAGTATGATTTCACTTGTATGTGGAACCTGAAAAGCAAAACAAATAAACTAACAAAACAAAATGAAAACAGACTAATGAGGGCTTCCTAGGTGGCGCAGTGGTTGAGAATCCGCCTGCCAATGCAGGGGATGCGGGTTCGATCCCTGCTCTGGAAGATCCCACGTGCCGCGGAGCAACTAAGCCTGTGCACCACAACTGTTGAGCCTGCGCTTTAGAGCCCATGAGCCACAACTATTGAGCCCATGTGCTGCAACTAATGAAGCCCACGCACCTAGAGCCTGTGCTCCGCAACAAGAGAAGCCACAGCAATGAGGAGCCTGCACACCGCAACTAAAAAGAAAGGCCGCGCACAGCAAAAAAAGACCCAACACAGCCAATAAAATAAATTAATTAATTAAAAAACAAACAAACAAAACAGACTAATGAGTACAGAGGACAAACAAGTGTTTGCCAGAGGGCACAGGCATGGGGGAGGGGGGCGGTGAGTGAAATAGGTGAGGAGAATTAAGACATACAAGCTTCTGGTTATAAAATAAATAAGTCATGGGAAGATAATGTAGAGCATAGGGAATACAGACAATAATGTTGTAATAACTCTGCATGGTGACAGATGGTAATGAGACATCGTTGTGATCATTTTGTAGTATATTAAAATATCAAATCACTGTGTTTTACATCTGAAACTAATATAATATTGTAAGTCAATTATACTTCAATTTAAAAAAAAAAGAAAACTTCTTTGAAATTACAGATGCTCCAAAAAAAGAGAAAAAAAAAAGAGCGAGAAAAGAAAAAATAAATCCAGGGTATATAATCACTATATCATGTGGCCCTGGCCCAGAAGAAGAGCCAGAAGCAGGAGGGCACAGCTAGAGAAGATGTTTTGCTAGGGTTTCTCTGATTAAGGGTAGAACAAGAAGTGTGTGTGCGTGTATGTGTACGTGAGCATGTGCACGTGTAAGAGGGGCAGGGAAGAGAGACAGTTCTAGAATACATGCAAGGGAGTGGGGTTATGAAAATGCCACTGCAAAAGATGGCAAAAGATCCCAATGCTAGTACTGATTTTGCCAGTAACACTTCAAGGTAACTACTTGTTCTACCTGGTTTGGTGTGGCCCCTGGTAAACCACACTTTCCCAGCTCCCATCACATCCTGAGGACCATATTTCTAAAGTGGCCTTACGTCCTGAGTTTGCTGGAGCAACCTTCATTTCAGTATCCTATCTTGATTTCCTTCTCTGCAGCCAAATCTGCACCCCAACTTTTGGTTCTGAAAATATGGTCATTGTAATTCTTCCCCAGCAGGACCACATAAACAGCTGGATGCTAAATTGATACCCCGTGTTTCTCAGTGGTTCTTAAGTTTTGGGAGTGGGGAGTCATGGGACTTTTGGGAATTTGGTGAAAGCCATGGGTCACCATCTTAGAAAAATGCACAGAGGCATAGACATGGAAAATTTTGCATTTTTCTAGGACATTTCAGACACCGTCTCAACCCCTTTCCAGTGCAGGACCTAATTGATCCATGGGCTCCAGATTAAGAATTCCTGCTGTAGCTGATGCACACTGATATACACCTGGAGAGATGAATTGTCTTTCTATATACAACTTATCAATATGCCACCTACTACCTTAGCAATTTTACTTCTGCCACAGCTGCAGAGCATAGGTGATTTTTCACCCATGGAGGAAGAGTATATGTGGATGAGCTTGTGTGTGTTCTGAACATAAGCAGTATTTCATTTTGTCAAGTCACACTTTTCCAGTTAATATAGTAAGATTCTCTTCTCCTCAGAAATCAATTTGCTTGTATGTGAATTACTGTTAAGTAGAGAGAGAGAGGGTCCTAAAAGATGAGTAAATGGTTTCCTAACAGCAGAACATGACATGTTCATAGACTAAGTTTCTAGAACTAGAAAGAGCCCTTGAGATCATTTTATCTGAGAGGTGAAAACTCTGTCTACGTTATTCAATGAGTGAAATCAGCCTGTTGCATCATTTCAACAAGGACACATCCTGTTTGTATATGACACACTTAGAAATAGTCTCTGGTTCCACAAAACATGTTCTGTTTGCCACTTTTATTGAATCAAGTGGCTTTCGTAGTCTACCTGCCCTTTTACCTACTTTTTCTATGACTAATTAGAAAATGAAATAGTTTTTTACTATAAGAGAACAACAGAACAGAGTCATGTGAATATAAATAAAAAAATAACTTCTACCTCAGTCTCAAGGACCAATATGGGGAGTGTGGCATGGTGACAAACTGGATTGCTAGGGCCCCATTTAAAGTGGGTAGAAGCTACACAGCTCTAACAACTGTGTCCGTGAGGAAGGCAGACGTGTATGACCAAAACTTCTACCTTTTGAGTAGAAGCTGGAAATATGGAATTTGCTTGGACGTCTCTTGACTTTAAAAATCTTGGCTATGTTGTTTTTTGGGTTTGTTTGCTTATTTGTATTTGTTTTTTTTTTTTTTTTTAATACCGTGCAGCCCAAAGAAAACATGTCTGCAAGGCAAATCCTGCCAGTTGCCTGCCAGTTTGTGATTTCTGATCTGGTCCAGGTACCTCATTTCACAGGTCGTGATGCTAAGGAGAAAAGAGACATCTGTGTATACTCAGTGAATGGAAGCGTTAAGGGATTAAAACCAGGTGTCCTAACTTTCCATTTACTTCAGTTCCTCTTCCCCCATGCTGCTCCTTGAATTTCATCCTCTCTAGACATATTGACTTCGTTGAGGGTGTGAGTGAAAAATGTTACCTGCCGTATCAGTAAGCAAGGGATGTTGCAGCCATCAAGCCATCACATGACAGCCACCCTGACAGTGAGCCCTGAGGGAACTCAGGATAGAAACAGGATGCCCGCCATCAAACCATCAGTCACTGCAGCCACCTCCAACGGTGCACCCTGAGGACACTCAGGATGGGAAAAGACAGGATACTGGCCCCAGATAGCGGAGCTGCCTAGCAAAGGAATGATTTCAATGAGCCTAGACTTTTGCATCTGCCCATACATAGAAAAGTGCTGAATTCCTTAACTCGAGATATCTGGTTTTCTTTAGTTAATGGTACTCTTTTGAAGTTCTGACTACCTGGTCTTTGTTGCAAAAACTCCCATGGATCCTGGCTTCTCCCTTACTTCTTGGGAGCAGTCTCTCAGAGTGATCTGAGATGCGATGGCCCGGGCTTATGTCCTCAGTTTTGTCCCCCAAATAAAAGATAATTCTCAACTTTTAGGGTGTGCCTTCTTTTCCAGTCGGCAAGGGCAGGCAGCATCCTTAAATTTAAGCTGTATGCATGGAAATCTGAATCCTGAAGACATTCTTCAATCAAGTGCCAAATGTTCAAGGATCTCTTAGCTGATATTTAAGTGCAGAGCAATCGCACTATTTCTGGCAGCAAGAACAGGGACTAAGAATCCTTAACACAGCTTTCTTCTGTGTTCTACCACAGCGTGCCATTCTCTGCAGATAATTTGCCTTAGAACATACTGTATTTGGAAAGTCATTAAGCCATAAATCAATTACTCTCCAGAGCACCCAATACTGGATTTATTCAAATCAAATAGTTTTGGTGGTCTGAAACCAGAGGCTCTTGCAGGCTGTAGAATTGTATTATAGCAGAAAACTTACAGACCTGCTCTTTAGCCTGATAAAATCATTGAAAACAGGTAAGGATTTGTCAGCATTTCGATTTAGGGCTTTAATGTGTTCTGGTAGATCAATAGAGCATGACCTCCTTGGAGGACATTCGGAGCAACAAGGCATTGATTTTTCATATCCTGTGTGATGAATCTGGCCAGGCATTCAGTTCTGGAGGGGATAAACAAACAAACGAAAAAAAAGAAAATTGTAAAGAATATTCCTTTCAAATGTCAGAATGGGCAAGAATTCATGCAAGAATTAAGGTAAGGAAAAAGGACTCCGAGTCACTGTTTTGGGGAGATGGTTAGGATAGGGCTATAGAAACAGGTGGAACAATCTTCCCTATTGAAACAATTTAACTGTGAAGATGTTTGGTTCATGATCAGAAAAGGCCTTGATTGTAAGATCTTTGGGTCCAGGCCAACCTTTTTTACCAGTGTAATCCAGTCACCCAACACAGGACCTGGTGCTTAGTAAGTGCTCAATATATATTCAAGGCCTTTTATTTTTAATCTATTAAGTGCTTACTATGTGTTTTGGAAGAGAGGGCTTCTTCCAAATGCCAGAAAAAAATGAGAGTGGAAAGTAATGTGAACACCACTGATGCAAGCAAGCGCTGAGCAAAAACATAATGTACTCCCAAAAGTGTTAAGATTGATAAAAAATATACATACACATATTACTGGGAATCCGAGGTTTTTTGCTCCGCTATATTGCTAAAACTTCTTTAGTGGACTCCTTAGCTTTCCCAGAGCTATTTTTTAAAAAATATTATTTATTTATTTGCTTATTGGCTGTGTTGGGTCTTTGTTGCTGCATGTGGACTTTCTCTAGTTGTGGCTAGTGGGAGCTGCCTTTCATTGTGGTGCGCGGGCTCCTCATTGCCATGGCTTCTTTTGTTGTGGAGCACAGGCTGTAGGCATGTGGGCTTCAGTAGTTGTGGCACGTGGGCTCAATAGTTGTGGCTCGCGGGCTCTAGAGCACAGGCTCAGTAGTGGTGGTGCACGGGCTTAATTGCTCCACCGCATGTGGGATCTTCTAAGCCCAGGACTCGAACCCGTGTCCCCTGCATTGGTGGGTGGATTCTTAACCACTGCACCACCAGGGAAGCCCTCCCAGAGCTATTTTCATTCATAAATAGCTGTCTAATTGTTGTTCATCATGGAGGATGGAGGCTGGGGTCTCCTATTCTGCCATCTTGGTCCTTGAATATGACATCTGTTTTCTGTTGAGACACCAACAGATAAACAATGGGCAAACAGGAAAATTTGCTCAGAGGAGGATGTTGTTAGAGCTGGGCAAAATATCTATTTAATAACAGATAACTTTTGAACTTAAAAAAAAGAAATCAGTGATGTTTTAAAGCAATATCTTCTGAGTAATCATAATGGATAATGTGGAGTGGTGATTCAGAGCTCAGGAGATGACTGTAATTGACCAAGCTTGAAATTACTGGAGGGAAACTGGGACTAGGAGGGTGGTATTGGTAGAGATGGAGAGACATGGGTGGGCTCCAGAGACCCTTAGGAGGTAGAATCTATAGTATGTGTGTTGGATAGAACTGGGGAGGAGGAAGAAGAAGGAATCGCCAGTGAGGTCTCCCAAGTTTCTAGCTTGTCCATTTGATTGCACAGTGGTGTCCTTGGCTGAGATAAGGAAACCTGGAGAAAGGTATCTGGTGGGACAAGGACCATGTGTTCAATTTTGGGTACCTTGAATTTTTGCTACCGAATGGAGATAAGTGCTTTATTCAAATTCAAGAAAGCTATAAAAGTCAAAGAAGAGGTCAAGGCTAAGAATATCAATTCTGGTGTACTCAGGCTACAGATTGAACTCACAGCTGTGTGCATGGACAAGTTCTCCTACCAAAAGGTTACAAAGTGGTACAGAGCAGAGTTTCCCATCCTCACGACCACTGACATCCTGCGCTGGGTAATTCTTTGTTGTGAGGCCTGTCCTGTGTGTTGCCCTGTGCATGTACGTGTTTGAGAGCATCCCTGACTTCTACACACTAGATGCCAGTAGCACCCCCGCACCTGGCTGTGACAACCACTATGTCCCCAGATGTTCCCATCTGTCCCCTGGGGGAGCAGAATTGCCCCTGGTTGAGAACCACGGGTATAGAGTGAGGGTGGTGAGCTGGGGTTATGGTACTTGACAGCCTGGCTCTGTCCAGGACTAGCCCAGGGTGGGATAAGTCATTGAACTCTCTGTGTCTCAGTGTCCTCTGTGGAATAAAGGCAACAGGAGGAGGTGGTACGTTCGTAACTTTAGTAGGATAAATTCGAAAGCTGGAGAAAATTCTACGAAAGTGTAGAAGAGTGTCTGGCTCATATTAAGTGCTTGTTGTTGTTATATGCCTGGTGTTTTTGAGAAGTGGATAGGATCTAGAAATAAGCCTTGAAAAACTCCAACAGGAGGAAGAGCCCATAGCGAAGACAGAGAAGACAAATGAGTAGCTGGATTGTAGGTGGAAAGAGGAGGTGAGGGGATGTCACAGGAGCAAGGGGAGGAGGGGGTGTCAGTGGGGGAGGACTTGGTGGGCTCCTCGCCTGGCCTGGGAGGTCTGAGCTCCTGAGTGCCCATAACTGACTTTCCCCTACACTTGCGCCTGGGAGAAGTCAACTCTGTATATGTTATTGAGACGAAGTGCTCTAAAATGTCTGTCTTTGTTAAGTTGAAGAGTTTAGGATCTAGGAGTCTAGACCTAGGAGTGATAGTTTTATCACGCTCTTAAAGGACGCTCAGAATGTATTTATGACATTTTGGTAAAGAATTCTTTCTTGCTCTCAGACTGACAATGATTTTAAAACAATGTTACAGTTAGTGGCAACATAAACCCTTGGGGAGGGGTGGATAAAATAGATAAAGAAAATAACCAGGATGTGTTGATAAGAAAATGAAGAGATACTTCTTTTGCATAGGATGACCTTAGAGGGGGCAACATTTAAAAAAAATTTTTTTTATTGAAGTATATTTGACTTTCAATGTTGTGTTAATTTCTGCTGTACAACAAAGTGATTCAGTTATACATATATGTATCCTTTTTCATATTCTTTTCCATTATGGTTTATCCCAGGAGATTGGATATAGTTTCCTGTGCCATACAGTAGGACCTTGTTGTTTATCCATTCTATATATACTAGTTTGCATCTGCTAGTGCCAAATGCCTAATCCTTCTAGAGGAGGCAACATTGAAGTCAAGATCTGACCGCTAAGCCTGGAGAAGTCCTGGGGAAGGGAGCTGCAGGAGCACGGGCCGCCGTGCAGGCAGAGCTTGGCTTGCCTAGAACTCACGGCGCAGTAGAGTCCAGAGAGGGTGGCCGTCAAGGACCATAGGGCCAGGTGAAGACCATGGGAAGCCTTTGAGGTTGTCCAGGTGCAGAGGGAGGGAGCAGAATTGAGGTGGGTGGGCAACGGTGGGTAACTACACCTGTTCAGGTCAGAGACAGAATGCCCTAACCTAGGGTCTGGCTGGGGAGAGAAGACCTCTGGCAGGTTTGGGGGACACTCTCCTTCATCTCCATGTGACTATACCTGCTATTAATTGAAGAAATTCTAGTGACTCATGATGGTACCTTACCACTTTTCTAGAATGAGGCTTTGGGGAATTATGACACCTTCCTAACCCAATTTGGAATGCAAAATAAGTCACTCTTGTGTCCTCCATTCTAGCCATTTAGAAAAAGGGAGACTGGTTAAAATATCCTCCTCAGCTTGTACGGGGGTGAATGAAAAATTATCCACACTCTGGCTGTAGAATTTATTTTAATTAACTTTTAGAGAAGACAAATATGTCATTTTTTGACATGATCTCCTTGCTTTTCAATACACTTTATCCATCTGTCAACAAGCTTTCGTATTCCCTCATTAAAAAAATGTCATTCGTGGCTGAGCTGCGAGCCACGAATGCACTGCTGTCTTCGCTTCTTCATCAGAAGTGAATCCAGTTCCTTCTTAATGGCTAATACTTGTGCGACCTTCCTTGAACCTCTCTATCCATTCATATACACTTCTTTGTGACAAAACACTTTCTCCAATACTGCACACAAAGTCTTCAGTAAATAACGGCACCAGGTACACCCTCAGACCACAGAAAACAAATCACTGCACGCTGCTCTTCTTTTGTGCAAATCACAAGTGGGGCATCCATTTTTGCTTGCACTGCAAATGAACTGATGTAACACGTTCACACCTGCACAGCAGTGACTGGGGAGACAGTAGCCTTGAACGGAAAGCACTGAAAAGATAGTGCTGCCAACAGAAGTTTTAATATAACCAGAGTGTGGGTAATTTTGGACTCACCGCAGATATTCCTAAGTGGATATCACTTCCTGTAGCTTCCATAGTCAGTCAGTACCATGGTGGGGGGTAGCGGGAGGGAGTAAAATGAAAAATTGCTTTTGCTTTGAAGTTCATTGGGAAAACTCATTCAGTAAGCATTTTTTAAAATTTATTTTTATTAATTTTCATTTATTGGCTGTGTTGGGTCTTCGTTGCTGCGAGTGGGCTTTCTCTAGTTGCAGAGAGCAGGGCACTACTCTTGTGATGCACGGGCTTCTCATTGCGGTGGCTTCTCTTGTGACTGAGCACAGGCTCTAGGTGCGTGGGCTTCAGTAGTTGCAGCACTTGGGCGCAACAGTTGTGGCTCACGGGCTCTAGAGTTCAGGCTCAGTAGTTGTGGTGCACAGGCTTAGTTGCTCGGCGGCATGTGGGATCTCCCTGGCCCAGGGCTTGAACCCGTGTCCCCTGCATTGGCAGGTGGATTCTTAACCACTGCACCACCAGGGAAGCCCATTCAGCAAGCATTTATTAAGTGCCTTTGTGAACAAGGATGAATGAGGTAGTTTTTGACCTCTTGGGTCTCAGTCTAGTTATAAAGTGAGATACGTGAACAAATAATGACAGTGATTATATGTTTGGATAAAGTGTGTACTAAAAAATTATAGGGCTTTATAGTGGGGAGTTAATTCTGCCTGGTGAGATTGGGGAGACTTCCTAGGGGAGCTGAGATGTAAGCTGGGTTGATAAGCTTGCGTGGTGGTTCACCAAGTGGAAAGGGGAGCGAAAGGGACTTCAGCCATAAAGAAATAGTGTGTGCAAAGGCCCTGAGACATAAAGAAGCATGCAGGTTCCCAGAAAGTGAAGCGCATGGTGATTGGCAGCCTTAGATGGGACTGGACAGCTTACAGTGAGTCAGGCTCTGATGGACGTCTAAGACATTCCAAATAGTGTGGACCGTCTCCTGTAAGTCAGTGTTTCTAAAACCCAATTTCAGCCATTCAAGTACCATTTTTCATGATGTTTCTGTATATACATACAAGGGGAGCAGAATATACCACCCCAAAGTATGCGTCTTTGGCATAGAATTATTTTAGTCTGATTATTGTTATTATTATATTTTATTTTTTTTCCTTCTAGCTTTATTGAGGTATAATTGGCATACAGCACTGTATATAAGCTTAAGGTGTACAGCAGAATGATTTGACTTATGTACCTCATGAAATGATTACCACAATAATTTTAGTGAATACCCATCATTTCATATAACTACAAAATGAAAGAAACAGAAAAAATATATTTTTCCTTGCGATGAGAACTCTTAGGATTTGCTCTCAACAGCGTTCATATGTAACATAGAGCAGTGTTAATTATATTTATGATGTTGTATGTTGTATCCCTAGTACTTGTTTATCTTATAACTGGGTAGGCTGATCATTTTTAAGAACCAGCAGATATAGGAAAAGCTCTGAAAACTGAAGACCTTTATATTTATAGTAAAATCTCCATTTGTTAGGGTGTCTCCCTCTCTGTACCAGGAAGAGAAGGAAGGACTCTAAATCTCTAGAAACTCTTATCAGTGGAAAAGGCAATGACTTAAACCTTCATAACAGCCTTACCATTGTTTACTGTGGTTAACCTGCCATTAGACTCTCCCCACCCTCAACATCCTCTTTTTTTTAAGCTATTTGTTGGAGTATAATTGCTCTACACTGTTGTGCCAGTTTCTGCTGTACACCAAAGTGAATCAGTTGCATTTATACATATATCCCCATATCCCCTCCCTCCTGTGACTCCTTCCCACCCTCCCTATCCCACCTCTCTAGGTCATCACCCATCATCGAGTTGATCTCCCTGTGTTATGCAGCAGCTTCCCACTAGCCATCTGTTTTACATTTGGTAGCGTATATATGTCAACGCTACTCTCTCACTTCATCCCAACTTCCCCTTCGCACGCCCCGCCCCCCCCATCGTGTCCTCAAGTCCGTTCTCTACATCCACATCTTTATTCTTGCCCTGCCACTGGGTTCATCATTTTTTTAGATTCCATATATATGCATCAGCATACGGTATTTATCCAACATCCCCTTTTGACTTTAGCTGAGGGTGGTGGCTTGGGCCGTTTTGGGGAGTTACTCAGTTTTCCTGGGTCACTCCCATGTATACAGGAGGTATACATGTGATTAGGCTTCTCTTTGCTTTCTTTCTATTAACCTGCCTTTTATTATAAGGTGGTCTCAGCCAAGAACCTAGAAAGGTAAAGGGAAGATTGTTTTTCCTCCCCCACACATTATGCCGATACTACTTACTTAAAGTTGGTTCTTTTTCCTTTTTAAAAATCTTTCCTTTGAGTGTGGTTGGTTTACAGTGCTGTGCCAGCTTCCGGTGCACAGCCAAGCGATTCAGGCACACGCATGCATGTGTTCACTCTTTTTCGGATTCTTTTCTCATGTAGGTTATCACAAAATATTGAGTAGAATTCCCTGTGCTATACGGTAGGTCCTTGTTAGTTCTCACTCCCATATACAGTAGTGTGTGTGTGTTAATCCCAAGCTCCTGATTTATCCCTCCCCCACCACCCACGGTTCCCCCTTGGTAACCACAAGTCTGTCCTCAACATCTGTAAGTCTGTCTCTGTTCTGCAAACACATTCACCTGCGTCATTTTTTAAAATTAGATTCCACGTGAGTGCTTTTTCTTTAAATTTATTCTATTTACTTAAACGTATTAGGAACACAATATTTTAAAGAAACTTTACGTTTCAACTGAAATTATGAGTTTGATGTGCTGGTATGTTTTTTTTGTTTGGTTTTTTTAAATAAATTTATTTATCTATTTATTGGCTGCGTTGGGTCTTCATTGCTGCACATGGGCTTTCTCTACTTGTGGCGAATGGGGGCTACTCTTCATTGTTGTGTATGGGCTCCTCATTGCAGTGGTTTCTCTTGTTGCGGAGCATGGGCTCAATAGCTGTGGCTCACGGGCTCTAGAGCACAGGCTCGGTAGTTGTGGCACACGGGCTTTGTTGCTCTGCGGCATGTGGGATCTTCCTGGAGCAGGGATGGAGCCCGTGTCCCCTGCATTGGCAGGTGGATTCTTAACCACTGCGCCACCTAGGAAGTCCCGCTGGTATGTTTTTACATAATACATATTAAATTTCATACATGATTTTTGACATATAAAAGGCTCCTCTGTACACCGCCCGCATCACCTCACACATACGACGTCTCTCTTTGTTACTAAGGCTGCAGGTAAAGAGGGGATGGAGGATTACAAGTGCATAGGGGATATGATCACATCTGTGTTTTAGAAGCACCACTCAAGTGGCTGTGTGGAGAGAAGAATGAAAAGGGAATTAGATTTTCAAAACACTTCTCATTCATCATCTGCAAAGTTCAGATAATTATACAAACAAATTTCCTCTACTCCGCCTGCAGCATTATAGTGGCCCTGGAGGCTGGGCTGGGGGAAGTCACGGTACTGAAAGCTTCTGACTTTGTGATGGACGCTTCACCAGCACCTCCCCTCCGCACCCATGCACCTGTACTCTGCCTCATCTCGTGAGTATTTTGGATGAATTCAAGATTTAAGAGGCTTTGTGATGGGAAGTGACATCTTTTCATGGGAGGGAAATGTTATTGTGAAAATGCATTGAAAGAGACACTGTAGTTCCTGTTGGGGAGGAAGATTTTCCCTCTACCCTTCTGGGTGCTTCTGGCTGGCCTAGTAATTAAAGTGACATGAGACAGATTAACAGGAGAAAAACCCAACTGAATGACATACGTATGGGGGCTCCATAAGAATGTAAAGCCCCCAAAATAAGTTAGGCAACTGAGGCTAATATGGCATCTGAGAGAAGGAGGTAAGGGTTTGGGACTTCAGACAATTTACAGGAAGATGGGAAAATGTGTTTGGTAAACACATTTGCCATTCTATGCAGAGACAATGGGACACAGGGGCTTTGACCACAGAGGCCTCGCGGAGTTTCCCCTAGTCTACCACAGCTAGCTCGTATTCCTTGTATTTGACTCTGGTGACAGCTCTCTTCCTGGGATACCCTCTCCCCTTCTCCCTGTCTAAATTCTTTTAGGCAGTTAAGGGGGGGTGGGGAGGAGAGGTAAAAGCTCTTCCCAAGCCTTTTATTTCTTGCAAACAACCAGCCTAAAAGAATCCTCACGCCAAAGAGACACATTTTCCAGTGGCAAATTTTGCTCCTTTCCTGAAGGACCCCGGTGACAAATCAACTGGGTCTGCCCCCTGGGGCACGACCTGTCCCCTGCCCTTCTTCAGGAACACAGTGAGCCTGGGCGGCCTATTTTGCCTCAAGACCATGCAGGTCCCTTTTCAGCAGGATAACGGAAGTGCAGAGTGGTCACGCATGATTACTCACCATCAAATATAGGAAAAAAACCTTTCATCGCATCAAGGCCCAGGGTCATACATGCAGATGCCTTCAGGGACCCAGTAGGTGCTTGAAATTCATGATGTAGAGCTGGCAGACTAGTGCACCTGACCCGAAGGGATAAACAGTTACTCAGCAAAATCTGCTAGTTATCAGCTGTGGCCAAATAGAATGGGCCCAGTGCCGTTAGAGCTCTGTACTTTTTAGGAAAACCGAGAGTCTTTTGGTATTATCGCACTAATTTGGGGGGTTCATTGTCTCTTTCCCCCTCCACACACCCCTTTAAAAAAGCAGATTCTGTGGGACATAGATTATAACCTCTGAATTAGTTACCTTCCCATCTGATTTTATAGCATTTCTGACAGAAAGTACCACTACCCCCAGAGCCAGGGGGCTCACTACCTCACACATCAGCCCACTGCACTGTTAGATAGGAAATGTCTATGTTCAACAGAAAGTCCTTATGGGAAAAAACAAAAACAAAATGCCTTACCTTGTGAGTCAAGGTTCTTCCCTGCACCCTTGCACCCAGCAAGGCACACGCCACAGGAGTCATCCTTTGCTCCCAGAATGGCCTCCCAGTGTCTCCTGAACTTACCGTCCATCTTCGCAACATCAAGGTTTTGCTTACCCACCTCCACTGTCTAGAATCCCCAAGGCTCCACTCTCTGATATTCTAAATTTAATAGCCCATTTTTAAAAGCCAGCAAAATCATGTCTGCGAAAGCAATGCGCTTCATAAAAAAAAAAAGAAAAAAGAAAAAAAGAAAGGCAAACTGTGGATTTTGAATATGGGTTGAATATCTCCTCAAGCCAAGCCTGCCTATTTGAACACTTCAAGTCAAAAGCCTGGTCAGTTTAAGGAAGAAATACAAAAATGACTCAATGACATTTGCAGGTAGTTTCCATCCTAAATTATATACATATGTTTTTTCTCAGTAAGCTGGCAAAACTTTAGATTTATTGGAGGGAGAGGAAAGGTGAGAAACCCCATAATTTGGCTTGGGTATTGGAAAACATTTCCATGAATTAGGTATTGATTTTTCTAGAGAGTTTTTCTCTGGTGGTGGTTAGTAAGCTGTGTGCAGTTGTGCACTGAGCTGGCAGGAATGTAGCACACCCTCATGACCATCCCCTCCTGAGTCCAGTACAGACATCACCAATGGAGCACAGCATGTTTACCAGCAGAATGTAAGCTCCACGGGGGCAGGAACCATGTTTCTCCTGTAAAGTCAAACCTCATTTTTCAGGTATAATAGTTCATAGTGCATCCATCTCACCAGTTCTTAGGAAGACAAAGGGATGCTTGGCAGAGGTGAGGTTCAGGCATTGCCAGCTGCCTTGTCCTAATTCCATCTTAATACCATCAAGCTTCCAAGATCACCACTTTCTCAGTTGCAATTTTGTTTGAGAAGACCATCCCTTGAATAATTTAAGGGAAGCATAGGCAAGGGGACCAGGCTGAAGTGATGAAGCCTCATGAGGAGATGGTTAGAGTAATCTAAGGAATAAATGACAAGGCTTTGAATTCAGGGCACCGACAAGAAGGAATCGCAGTTGAGGGTGCTGTTGAGGTGGGGCTGCCATGTTCGGCAGCTTGAGATAGGAAACAGCAAAAAGTCTTTGGAGACTAGAGACTCCAAAGTGGGCTCAAACTTTTCCATTAAATGGTGGATAAACTTTACATGGACTGTTGTTTAATTCCTCTAGGCATCAATTTTCTCTTGCAAGTATTGCTAGGTCGATGATTAGAATATCTATCACAAACCTTTGATTAACCCTGGAGGCTAAGCAGGCAAAATAAAATTCTGTTTTGATCTTAGGGAGCTGTGTACCATTAACTAGAAGTGAAGACATCAGAAAGCAGGGATGAGGGATATTTTTGGCAGCCAGAACTGTGAGGAGTCAGTTGCAGATAAACTCAGTGAGGTACAGGGTACGTCCAGCAGAGAGGGATACTCTATGCTTTGTGTTATTTATTTTACAGACATATTATCAGCTATTTCAAGGATTAATGGAAGTAGCTGACCAATGTTGGTCAGGGAGGAGGAAATGTTCCTCTACCCTTTCAGGTGCTTCTGGTTGGTCTTAGAATTAAATTCACATGAGACAGATAAACAGGAGAAAATCAAGCAAAGGTTAAAAACATGCATACATGGGTGACACCCAGGAGAACTGATTAACTTGCCCAAATGGCTGAAGCCCTCACCTTAAACACTATCTTCAGCTAAAGACAGAAAAGCATGTTGGGGGCGGTGGTTTGGGACCTCAAAGGGGAGGAAGGCAACTCACATGGAGGTGGAAAAGCCAATACAGTATTTGGTAAACTAATGTTTGCGGGGTCTGCAGAGACAATGGGAACCAGAGTGGACTCTGATCCCTAGGCCCTGCCTAGAATTTTCCCCACCACACTTAGCCCGTATCCTTTACAGATATCTGTGGTGGTAGCTCTATTTCAGGAACAGGCTCTTGATCTAAAAATTCTTTTAGGTAGTTGGGGGAAGGTCAAAGCTTCTTCCCAAGTCTTTTGGGCCCTGATTGGCTTCATCTCAAAATAATCTGCATGCCGAAGAGACATTTTGGTGTGGCAAGTTTTCCTCCCCCACCCCAATGTATATTGGTTTTGAGCAAAACAGTTGGATGCTTGAGAAAAATGTAAGGATCTACACTTCTCTGGTTTTTTTGTTTGTTTGTTTTTTGTTTCCATTATTTTTATAACCTCATGATGGATAATTCTGTTTAACAGCCAGTAGCAGCTATTATATCTGTAGCTGGAGTTACTGCTAAGCATACTCTCAGCCAAGTTTTTTTTTCCCCTGTCACTTTGGCTTCACTAGTTCTTTCATGAGCAGAAGCACCGAGGGCCGTGTGACCCTGAGTTTCCTTCGGCTTGTTTCTGAAAGGGAGCAAAGTAGCATGGTGGATGCGATAGGCGTTTTCACATTTTCAAAGAATTTTTTGGGTAATTCCAACTCCCACCACTTTGCTTTTGGCAGGCATTGTAGCTTCCAAGCAAGTGGCAAACCATCTTTTCTTTTTATTTTTTTAAAAATAAATTTATTGATTGATTGACTGTGTTGGATCTTCATTGCTGCGCGGGCTTTCTCTAGTTGCAGCAGGCAGGGGCTACTCTTCATTGTGGTGCCCAGGCTTCTCATTGCGGTGGCTTCTCTTATTGCAGAGCACAGGCTCTAGGGCACTTGGGCTTCAGTAGTTGTGGCCTGTGGGCTCAGTAGTTGTGGCTCTCAGGCTCTAGAGCACAGGCTCAGTAGTTGGGGTGCACGGGCTCAGTTGCTCCACTGCATGTGTGATCTTCCTGGACCAGGGCTCGAACCCATGTCCTCTGCATTGGCAGGCAGATTCTTAACCGCTGTGCCACCAGGGAAATCCCACCATCTTTTATTTTCATAAAGCCAGAATGTATTGTCGCACTACAGTGGTGAGCAATTTGCAGTCTGTAGATTCAGGGCTCATGACAGGTCATCGGTGGGTGGCCACTTCCTCCCGAGGGAAGACTGACCTCTGGAAGCTTCTACTATGGCTGGTGATTTGGGGAGATTGGGAGTGACAAGCCCCTTAAGAAGGAGGAAAAGTGAATTGTCGGAAATGGAGGAAAAGGTATTGGTTGGTGAGCCTCCCAGGATGGAAGCAGACTTAATTTCCCCATTAGAAGCGTTTCCTGTAATTAGCTGAAAATGGATTTAGGCTCTATTAGATTAGAACTAGATGAAAAAATTGACAGAAATCTCAAAGCAAGTGAAAGAAATGCACTTCAAGTACGCTCATTAGAGAGCAAATTATCTTCCCTTAGACAAAGCTCAGCCCTAGACAAGCCAGAGAGGAAGGGAATATCACCAGTGATCACTGGTTTCACCACACGGTGTTTTTCAGTGGCTCATACATACTGAAGGGGGTCTGATCAGCCTCCCCCTGTTGCACCACTTTTGGCATGTGGATTATTTTGAGCTGAAGTCAGTCAAGGCCCAAAAGAAACAGGAAGAGCTTTTTATCTCCCTCTTAACTGCCTAAAACTGAATCTCTTTGCTGTACACCTGAAACTAACACAACATTGTAAATCAACTGTACTCCAATATAACATAAAAATTAAATTAAGAAAATGATCATGTATAGAATGGATAAACAACAAGTTCCTACTGTGTAGCACAAGGAACTATATTCAATATCCTGTGGTAAACCATAATGGAAGATAATATAAGAAAGAATATATATATGCATAACCGAGTCCCTTTGCTGTACAGAAGAAATTAACATAACATTGTAAATCAACTATACTTCAATAAAATTCTTTTTTTAAGAACTTTTATTGAGATATAATTGACATACAATAAACTGCATATATTTCAAGTGCACAATTTGATATTTTTTTCCTTATTAGTAATGTATAGATGGCAATCTCAATCTCCCAATTTATCCCACCCCAACCCAACCCCCACCCACCCACTGCTTTCCCCGCCTTGGTGTCCATATGTTTGTTCTTTACATCTGGGTCTCTATTTCTGCCTTGCAAACCAGTTCATCTGTACCATTTTTCTAGATTCCACATATATGCATTACTACACGATATTTGTTTTTCTCTTTCTGACTCACTTCACTCGGTATGACAGTCTCTAGGTCCATCCATATCTCTACAATTGTCCCAATTTCGTTCCTTTTTACGGCTGAGTAATATTTCACTGTATGTATGTACCGCATCTTCTTTATCCGTTCATCCGTCGATGGACACTTAGGTACCCTCCATGAGCTGGCTGTAATAAAATTCTTAGGGAAAAGAGAATTTTGATAGAGGGCTGGTCCAGGAGGAGAGCTATCACCCAAGGTAACTACAAATGTATGGGCTCAGCGTGGGGCACCGGGAGACCTCAGCGGGGCCTGTTGGTTAAGAATCTTCTCTGTGCGCCACTGTCTCTTTGTGCCATGACAAAGATCTGTAGAGCAATCTTCTTGCGAATTATCTTCCTTCCCTTTGAAGCCCCAGGCCCCTACCTCCTTCTCCTTAGCTCCAGATGGCATATAAGATTCAATGTCAATGTGAGGCTCCCGTACCTACAAAATTCAATTTGTTTTCCTCCTGCGGATCTGTCTTATGTCAATTGAATTAGTAGACCAGCCCAAAGAACCTAGAAGGGTAGAGGACAACTTTTTCCTCCTCTATGGTGCCAAAAACTGTAGACAAGAAGACAGAGCCAGGAGTAGGATCAGAAGCTGCTCCCCATTCCGTGAACCTAGATCTCTCTTCTCCAATCATCTGTGCGATCCCAGCCAAGATGCTGGCCCTCTGTAGCCTTCTGTTTCCCCATCTCAGAACCCAGAGCTCTCCCATTTTTCAGTTCTGTGATCTCTTTGGGGAAATGCCTATATACCAAAAAAAGATGATGGGTAATTACGCTATCATGTAAGATCCAAGTAGTACATGTGTTAGGAGCAAGGGAGAAGCAGTCAGTGGAGGCTGCAGTGACGGTAACTTGAGTGAAAGGATGGTGGAATCAGGAGGCATTGTAGTCAATGGAACAGAATTTGCGGGCAGTCCTGGGTTGAATCCCTACTCTGCCTCAGCGTTCACATCTGTAACATGGGGTGACAGGGCTGCTTTGTAGAGGTAATTGACACCATGTGTATGTATAGAAGTTAGGACACTTACTTAACAGTGTTACCTAATAGATCTGCCCTGCCTTCGGAGCTGCTGAACATAGCTACACAGTCTTTGCTACTCCCTCTGTTGAGAGGCAGAGCCAAATCCCCCTCTCCTTCAGTCTGGGCTGGCCTGAGCATCTTCTCAACAAATAGAATGATGTTCTGGGACTGATGAAGCCAGGTCCTAAAGAGCCTCGCAGCTTCTGCGGTAGATTTTGGAAAACTTGAACTTGAGCTGTGAGCCATCATGCAAGAAGTTTGACTGCCTTGAAATTCTCATGCTAAGGCGACTTTATGTGCGAGCACACAGAGAGACCCTGAGGCTGCATAAAGAAGGATGCTAGGCAGTGCCAATGGTCCAGTCCTCAGCCGTTGGGTCAAACCAGGGGAAGCCCCAGACGTTGTGGTGAGGAGACAAGCTCTCCCTTCTGTACCCCCATAGGACCATGAGAGATCGTAAGAGACAGCTGTGATCTTAAGGTGGTGTCACGCATGCCAAGTGGTTGCACAAATACTCACATTCACGTTGTTGACATGTAGTGAAGGGGAAGTGTGAACCCTTCTTTTCTGGCTGTTCCCAGCATGTCTCTTTCATCCCCAAATTTGCATCCGTAGTTCTGTCTGAATGATGCTTGGCTCTAAACCCTTGTCTCCCTTTTCTAGTTTCAGTGCAAATAACTACATTGAAATCACAAGAAGGAGATAGAATAGAGTGTGTATAAGGAAGTGCCTGGTACACAGTAAATACCTATAAAAAGCAAATCAAATAGAAATCTGATTCCTACGAGAATCTGTCAAATAAATGTTTCTTGCATTAAGTTAAATCATTTTTGTAAAACTAAGGGGTCCACTGGGACACAACTTTTGTTGTAACTTAGAATGCTGGGCATGGATCAGCTTACTTCTTTATCTGGGGAATCTAACCCAGTATTTGTTCCTGCAAATGAGGGAGAATTCCAGGCACGTCTCTATCAAAATCCAGAGTAGGGTAAAGAACAGACACGGGGTGGGGTCCTTGCCACAGAAACGCTTCCTGCATTTCGGTAATCATACATGATGGGAAAGACTTCACACACTTTCTCAAGAGGAGATGGAGTATTTTTCACTAGAAAACAATCGATCATTGGCTTGTTATCTCGTTTTGTCTGACAATTTTCTGAGTTTCTGATAAAAGTCATGGACCTTCTTTCTGGAAATATGCACATATATACACAAACAATATGCTGCTTACACTTAGGGAAAGAGGGGGAAGATCGCAGTCCCCAGAAGTCTATTTTTATGTTGAGAACATCTGACCTAAAGAAGGATCTTATATTTTGATAATACATTCTTCCTAGACAGAATAGCTCTCAAATATATATATATATATATATATTTGTTGTTGTTGTTGATTTGTTCGTTTGTCTGCTTAGGTTACGTGGTTTACAATAATCCATCCTCCTCCCCAAGCTATCAAGGGTTTCAGTTTGGAGTTAAAGTTGTTGATAAGACTTTGATAAGCTTTTTACAGGTAGGTAATCAGAAATAAATAGACTGAATCCTTGCCTTCTTATTTGTTTGCTTTTCTCTTGGAGGCGTCCTGATTTTGTTCCGTTTATTAGAATCACCCTTAACACTTATGAAAGCATCTGCTTATGAGGGGAACTCATCTTTATCCTGAAATCAGCTAAGCGAACTTTCCTCCAACCACACTGATTGCAGAATGCAACGCATAATTAAGTGTTTACCGAAAAAGCTGGCAAACAGGGCCGGTGGGAATATGTCAGAGCAGCTCCTGTCTCCATAGCAACACCCGATGAGCCTTGTAGAAAAAAATGAATGCATTCCCAGGATCACTGATGCAAAATGATAAAGCCGTAACTAACAAGCACACAAAATCAACTACATCATTATGTTCGGGCGTTAAATATTTAATATCTCAGCTTTCCACATTGGCATTCAATAATCCTAATTCATTTTTGGTTGTTTCTAAGTTGCTTAAGTGGAGAACAACTGACATCTGTTGATTACATACACTTCATAACTGTGAGTCTCGACGTTATTTACACAGGATGGTAGAACACATTTTATAAGCAATTAGGAAAATGCAGTGTAATAAATTACATAGGGGTTTTACTAGCCACGATGCCACACTCTCTCCTTGACAAACAAGTATTTATCCTTCTCTGAAACGGAAGAGCATTCCAAACCACTTTGGGCAGCATCTTTCCTCTTTTGACAGTGAGTTCTGGGATTTTAGTGGTCTTGGGGGAAGGCGGATCGGGTTGAGGAGCTACGGGTTTTCTGAGGGTGTGTGTTCATTGTGGGTTCTCCTCCCCAGAGTCTGGGGACCATGCCCTTATCTCAGATGCTTGAGTGTAGGCGGGGACCACTGTCTGCCATCTTTCTCTCCATTGCTTGATCTCCTGGGGTGTCCAGGCACCAGCAGGTCAGGGGTGCTCCCCCACCCCCCACCCCCCGTCCTCCACAAGCTCATTTATTTTGCTGTCTCAGTGACACTGCTATCCATTGCAGGTAATCAGAATATACATGTAAAAAAAAATTAACTTAGTGGCAATCAGTGCAAGTGGGAGGACCAATGTAAAAGAAACTCTGCAGACAAAATGGAGAAGAGAGCCTAGGAAAGTATTTACCTTGATCTTCTCATGTCTATGTTTGGGAGCTTTATGTCATTGGATGTATATTCATAAATATATTGCTGAATAATTGATTTAGCTTGATGGCAGATTTGTGTGGGTGTACGTATATCCATACAGATGTTGTAGAATAGTAACACCTATTACCTTTGAGTGACTATGTTTTGCCATACACTTTATTGGATAATTTTACATTTATTGTATGTAATTATCATAATGACTCAGCCAAGTATTTAAAAATGTTTTTAATTGAAGTATAGTTGATTTATGATGTTGTGTTAGTTTTTGGTAGATAACAAAGTGATTCAGTTATACATATATATGTGTATATATATATATATTCTTTTTTCATATTCTTTTCCATTATAGTTTATTACAAGATATTGAATATAATTCCTTGTGCTACACAGTAGGACCTTGTTGTTTGTCTATTTTATATGTAGTAGTTTGTATCTGTCAATCCCAGACTCCTAATTTATTCCTCCCTGACCCCTTCCTTGCCCCTTTGGTAACCATAAGTTTGTTTTCTTCGTCTGTGAGTCTGTTTCTGTTTTGTAAAAAAGTTCATTTGTATCATATTTCAAATTCCAGATATGTGATATCATATGATGTTTGTCTTTCTCTGTCTGACTTCATTTAGTATGATCATCTCTAGGTCCATTCATGTTGCTGCAAATGGCATTATTTCATTCTTTTTTATGTCAGTCAAGTATTTGATCCCCATTTCCACGTGAGGAAAACTGGGGTTCAGAAAAGCTAAATGATTTATCCAAGACTAACAAGTGGTGGGTGAGGATTCCAATCAAATTTTGCCTTCAAAGATGGCGTTTTCCCATACATGTGCACGTGTTCATATATACACCTGTTGCCATTCACGGTTCTGTAGCCTCATAGGGCTGCAGGATGGACGTCAATGGGCCATGCAGCACCAAGGATGTACCGCACCCGAGCAACCCCAGTGTTTTCGAATTGGATGCTGTGTGGTGAAAGCATTTCTACAGCAATGGTTTGCTGTCTCTGTCTGAGGATTCCAAAAGAGCTTTTTGGTGGTGTTTGTTCTTTCCTCTGAGAGACTGAAGAGGTGGGTGGTGTTCAGTGAAACCACTGGAGACCAGCCATAGATCTTGATGTTGGGTGTTGTGCTAAGACCAACCTCCATTCGAGAAGAATCTCCTTGTCTTGCCCAACACAGGTCTGTGTGCCCAACACACAGTGAGGCCGAACAAAACAAAATGATGGAGTTTGGAGGAAAGAAAGGTTTATTGCAGGGCTGAGCAAGGAGAAAGGGTGGCTTGTGCTCAAAAAACCCTGAACTCCCCAAAGGGTTTCAGCAAAGCATTTTTAATGGCCAGATTGGGGGGGGGGGGAGTCCCAGGGCACGTGATCACCTCGTGCACAATTCTCTCATGGTTGACGATGATTGATCTTTAGGTGCAGGAAGGTCTGAGGGAGCTTTGTGTTCCTGATCATCAATTAGTTGATTTCTTCCATTTGTTGGTGGTTTTTAGCATCTGAAAACCTCAGGAAATATGCATGAGATGCTATTATCTGGGTACTTCAGAGAGGAGCTACAGCAGAGGACATGCGGGAGGGGTCTGCCCAGAGACCTGCTTGGTTACACTTGGATGCAAGTCCTGAAATTAAAGGAATCCACTGAGCTCTGAATAAAGTGGAGATGTGTGCAGGACCACGTGCTGCGTACACACACACACACACACACACACACACACACACACAGAGTATACTCACTGTCTTTCATTATCTTTGTCTTCGAATCTTGTATTTTACAATCTCTCAATTGATGACTATAATTTGGAGGTTTGTTGATGAGACTGTTATGTGATGTAAGCCTAGCTCTCTGGGGGGTATGACCTGCACCGTCACTTTCTAGGACGGCCTACAGCAGGGAATATTGCATTTACAAGCAAGACACATCAACCTCCTTACTCATATTCATGATGATTTTACTAAATGCTCATTAATGTTAAAATGGCGACATCATAAAATAATAACTGAGGGACTTACGTGGATTATTTCCTTTAATTCTCACGGCAATGCTTTTAGATAAAGAAACTGACGCTTAGTGCAATGAACTAACTCCACTGAGGCCACACAGCTGATGAGAGATGAAACAGGCAGCCTTTTTCTAGGGCTCACCGTTTCCTTTAGACCCTTGGGACTAAGTCGATGCTAGATTTAGTTCCTAGTTCTTTTGGAAGAAAATCAGAAACTACCTAGACAGAGATTCAGGTCTTTCATTACCTGCTTTTGCAAAATATTTCTGTTAAGATTAAGACCGTGATGATATACTTAACAGATAGGGTTGTTCTGTGTTCATCGATTCATTCACTGACCCATAGATATTGTTGAGGACGTACAATGAGGCAATGTCTGTGCTGAGTACTGAACAAACGAAGGTGAGCAAGATACAGTTCCTTGAGAGAGGCTGGAAATTATATAGTAACAGAAGGCATGCATGGGGTGTTACGAGAACCACAAAAAAAGGCACTTCCCCCAAATTCGGGGGTGGAAGTGGAGTGCACCATTGTAGCCTGCAGCCAGTAAGAGAAGCCAGAAAGCTGTTGCAAACAATCAGGAAGTGTGCAAGCGTGGGGGTGATCACTTAACTATACAATGACTGGATTCTTTACTAAGAGGCTGAATATTCTTTCAACTTCCCCCACCCGTGGAGCAATAACAAATTCCGAAGCAGCTTAAAACCAGAAAGCTTTCAATGGATGAAAGAGAACTGCAATTCCCAGCATCCTGGCGTTAACGCCACTGCTCAGAAAACTCATACTCCCATTAATGTGTCTTATTAAAAACGACCAGCGTGGGAATGAGAAACCAGTTTGGCACATAAACTTTCAAAAGTTATACATAAAAGGAAAGCGAAACAAATGAAATGAAAAAAAAGTTAAACATATATTTACTATATGATCCAGGCTTTGCATCCCTAAGGATCTCCCAAGTAAAACGAGAACATATGTTGACACGAAGACTGGTCCATGAATGTTCATAGCAGCCGTATTGGTAAGGTCAGTGGGAAGACCCCAAATGCCCATCACATGGGGCATGAGTAAACATCACGTGTTCATATATACAATGGGACAGTATTCGCCAAAAAAAGGAAAAAATTCTGTTAGATGCTGCATCGTGGGTGAACCTCAGAAACAGGCGAAGTGAAAGAAGCTAGATGCGAACATTTCGTCTGATCCCACGAATATGAAACGTCCAGGGAAGGCAAATCTTTGGAGACAGAGATTAGGGATTTCCCGGGGCTGGGAGTGGAAATGAAGAATAACTGCTAATTGGGATGAGGGGTCTCTTTGGGGTGATGGAAATGTTCTAAAACTGAATTGTGGTGATAGTCATGAAATCTTGAAAACTTACTAAAAATTATTGAAGTGTCCTTTTAAAACGAATGTATTTTTCGGTAAGCAATTATACCCTTAAAAAACTTGTTTTAAAATGACCAGTGGGTTACTAAAATTTCTGTTTGAGTTAGTTGGAGTGTCTGAAATGTCATTTTAAACATTAACAACTGTCACAGCCATCTTGGCTGAATGCTCTTTTAAACATAACCTTCAAATCTGCTTCATTCTTTGCCTTAGTAAAGAACACAAGATGTTGAAAATGGCTCAGGGAAAGAATAAGTCATGGAAGCTAAACCTTTTTACCATGTTCATTAAAATGACCAGATCTATGATTTATGGATATTTTCTAGCAGATCTGAACTTCTTGTCAGCAGTTCAGATTCTGTAGGACTTTTTGGGCCCGTGATGGAGTGATTAGCACTGAGAGTTCTTTTCCATAATTGTGTCGTAACCAAGGAAGGCCCTGGAAGTAAATAACATTCTTCAACCAACAGCTACGAACTAGCCAACACAAGACTATGTTATTTGGGGGGGGGGGGGGTATGTATCAAATCACCATTTTACATCTTTTCACATTTCTTTTGAGAAGAGCTCTGGACTGAAAGTCATGGGAAACATTTAAAGAAATCTAGTTTTCTCAAATTCCACTTCTGCTTATTACGTCAACTTTTCTGGAATAAGGACTGAAAAGTCAGCAGAGCAGTTTAACACTAGGAGGGGAATTGATAAGATTAGCACAATTCACTCTCAAGAATTGAGGCAGGCATCCCCTGAAACTGACTTGAAATTTCACCTCCTGGGAGAGCTGCGTCCCTTATTCTGTGCTTCCATTAGGGTCAGGAACAAACAGACACTGGTTTCTGACGGGCTTGGTTTTACTTCTGGTTCTACTACCTCTCACTATTGTCAACTGAGAAAAAAAGCACAACCTAAAAGCTGAGAATTGTGTTTTATTTGGTGACTTTTCTGAGGGCTTAAGCCTGGAAGACAGCCTCTCCGATGGCTCTGAGGGACTGCTCTGAAGTGGTAAAGGAGGAGTCAGGATATACAGGAGTTTTTACAACAAAAGCCAGGTAGTCAGGACGTCAAAAGATGACTGTTAATTAAAGAAAACTAGACATCTCAAGTTAATGGATCTCGTGCTTTTCTACGTGTGGGAAGATGCAGGAGTCTGGGCTCATTAAAATCATCCCTTTGCTGGGCATCTCAGCGATCTGGGACCAGGGTCCTGTTTTTTCCATCCCGAATCCCCTCAGGATGAACCGTTGAGGGTGCCTGCATTGGCTGATGGCTTGATGGCCACAACATCCTTTGTTTACTGATAGGGCAAGTAACACTATCAATGTGACTTTTGGTAAGTAACTGAATCTTTCTAATCCTCAGTTTTTCCATCAGTAAAATGGAAATAATAATTGCATCTGTTCCAGAGGGTTGGGGTAAAGGATTACAAAAGTAATTCATGTATAAAGTTTGGCCGAAATTAGGTGCCTCAAAACATGGGCTATTCCTAATAGCAGTTGAGGTATTCTGTAGACCCTTCCATCAGAGGTAGGACCACTGTTTTATTATTATCAGTTGAAAATATCTAGAATGTGTTCAAATGTGAGCGTTTTCAGCAGGGAAATTGTTATTGTTGTTTTATGTCCCCAGCATGAGGCACAGTGCCAGGAACATTCCACTTGGTTCAAACATATTTCTCCAGTAATTGAGCTGAATGCTGCCTTATTTTTTTTTACTTTTATTTTTTATTTTTTTAATTAAAAGAATTATTGAAGTATAGTTGATTTACATTATATTATTTTCAGGTGTACAGCAAAGTGATTCAGTTATATATATATATATATACACATATATCCACTCTTAGATTCTTTTCCCATGTAGGTCATTACAGAGTATTGAGTCAAGTTCCCTGTGCTATACAGTAGGTCCCTATTAGTTATCTATTTTATATATAGTAGTGTGTATATGTCAATCCCAATCTCCCTGTTTATCCTTTCCTCCCTTTTCCCCCGGTAACCTTAAGATTGTTTTCTATATCTGTGACTCTATTTCTGTTTTGTAAATAAGTTTATTTGTACCACTCTTTTAGATTCCATATATAAGTGATATCATATGATATTTGTCTTTCTTTGTCTAACTTCACTTAGTATGATAATCTCTAGGTCCATCCGTGTCGCTGCAAATGACATTATTTCATTCTTTTTTAATGGCTGAGTAATATTGCACTGTAAATATGTACCACATCTCTTTATTCATTCCTCTGTCGATGGACATTTAGGTTGCTTCTGTGTCTTGGCTATTGTAAATAGTGTTGCAATGAACATTGGGGTGCCTGTATCATTTCAAATTATGGTTTTCTCCTGGTATGTGCCCAGGAGTAGGGTTGCTGGATCATATAGTAGCTCTATTTTTAGTTTTTTAGGGAACTTTCATACCGTTCTCCCTAGTGGCTGCACCAATTTACATTCCCACCAACAGTGTAGGGGGGTTCCCTTTTCTCCTCACCCTCTCCAGCATTTATTGTTTGTAGATTTTTTTGATGATGGCCATTCTGACCAGTGTGAGTGGTGCCTCATTTTATAGGTGAGGGAAGCAAGCTCAGAGATAGTGAATGGTTTTTCCACATTGCATAGCCGGTCAAGGCAGTGGTACAATGGAACTTAGTACCTCTGGTCATTCTGAGGCAGGAGATAGATGGGCCCCAAGCTAGGCATGTACAACTGGCCTCTCGTTTACATTTCATGAGGCAGAGAAGATGAGCTCCAGGTCAGACATTCATCACCAGCCGCCTGTTTACATTTCCCAAGGCAAGAGACACACGGGCTCCAGGACTACATATTTATGACCGGACTCCTGTCTATATTTCATTATCTGCACTTCGATATAAGAAACAGCAATGGAAATAGGGTAAATAACTGGATATTGGACGCTTTTATGGCAGGGACAGGGAGGGGCTAAACCCTGTTAAGAGATCAAGAGGTCATACGCTCCCCATCCTTGCGGCAAGGGAGACGCTACACATGCGCAGAAAGGCTCCTTGGGAGTCAAAAAGGAGGGGGCACCACCCCATAATATGTCACGCTAAGGCCTTCCCATAGGCCTCTGGGCTGAAATCCATCTTGGAAAACAGTTGCGCACGCATGGTGGGGAGGGTCCTAGGACAGGTCAGGTGTGGGAAAAAGAGACCAGGTAATTGGCCAAAAGTAAACAAAGCCGCGGAAGAACTGCCCTACATAAAGGACTTCACCCCTCTTTACTCTGCGCCTCCTCATTGGGGGGGGGAGGGGGGGCCGGGACACACGCCCACACCCTTTCCCTCCCGGTGTGCATCTCTGCTTTGCTTCTGTCTTAACTAAACAAAGTGATTCTCTGTGTGCTCTCCCACTTGCTGTGCTGTGTCTCTAATAATAACATTTGTACCTGCTTTTACAGTTTTTGCCTCCGTGAGAAATGCGTTTTTCACTGGGGGCAGGAGCCAGGGGGAAATAGCTTCTAGCCTCTAGGCCTGGCTGTTCTGGTGGCTAGGATTCCTGGTTTTCATCCAGGCTACCCAGGTTCGATTCGTGGGCAGGGAATTAAGATGTCGTGTCACGCCACCCCTCACTGCTGCCTCTCCGAGATCACTTTGTCTGGTGCAACTGGCGTATTTAGCAACAGAGAGTGAGGACTCTGCTGAGAAAAAGCGAGGGGAGGACATTCATAAAACCTTGACCAGCTGCAGCTCTGGGGGGTGGGAGGTGGGAGGTGGGGGGTGGGGACTCATGTCTTTAGCTGGACCTTGTGGTTGATTGTCTGACTCACCGTCTCCGTGGCACTTTTTTACCCACTCTCCCCAAACCCCACTTTCCACTTGTGCCTACCCAGCAACACCTCAACTCAAGGTCAGGGTTGAAATTGTCTTACCCCCAGGCTTCTGAGTTTGTGTAGAAAATCATGTGACTGGACAGGATACCATCATTGCCAATGTATGGATCCCAGGGCTTAATAAAGTTCCCATGACAGAGCAGGCACTTGGTACCTTTATAGAGTGAGGATGTGAGTGAATGAATGAACCCACCTTGGTCCAAATCGGGACCCATAATTGTCTCTGGTCAGCTCCCACCTCATCCCCAAAGTCCCAGAAGGCACTAAGGAGAACAGCTGTGAGCTCATTCTCTGGAGTTCAAATCCCAGCTCCATCACTTACCATCAGCACGCTCCTGAACAATTTACTTAATCTCTCTGTGGCTTTGAGACCGTACCTGGAAATAGGGTGGGTGGGAGATGAAATGAGATAATTCATGGAAAGTGCTTTGCGCATCGCCTGGTACATCAGTGAATATTAGTTTTTTATCACTACTACTACTGCAACCACCCTAACCACGGAGTCAGACTTGGGAAGACAGTCTTGCCCTCTGCTGGAAGGAGAAGCCTGGGGCCATCAGGTGTGAATAATCTCACATTCCAACTCCTACTCCCAGATTATACACTGAGGACACACAGGCTGCAATTTGCATTTTAGTAAGATTACAACTTCAAGAGAGTTTTTTTTCAGGATAGGCCAGGGTGTAGTATTATAGAAATTTCCAGGAGAAGTAAGATCTGAGGGTCATCTAGGATAATGCCTTCAGCACACAGCTGGGGAAATTGAGACCCCAGTGTAAATATTGACAACTGGCTTTTCTTTTTGTAAGGAAAGTGGCTGATATAAGCTTTGATGGCCCAGGCATCCACTTCAAAGATGGCTCTCTCAAATAAACACCAGGGGCTGGATAAAAAACCCCAGCCCTCCAGCCCATCACCCTCAGGCTTCTTTGTTTTGTAAATCTTGGTTGATTCTAATAACTGACCATTTGGCTTCTTCCCATGCTTTAATTCCCTATTATATTTAAATTCACTAATAAAGAGTGAGCCTGCAAAACCTCCACCCCTGACCCCATACTAGCAGAACTGCATACTGCTGGTTCATTCTCACTCTCTCTCTCTCTCTTCTTCTCCCCCTCCCTCCCCACATGACTTAGCTGTGTGGTCTCAGGTGTGCCATGCAATTTCCAGGAGCTGTAAGTAATAAATCTTTTTCATTTCAAAGTTTTCTGATGGTTATTGCTGAGGGTGTCTTGCAATCGTAATAACAAGCACTGGTCCAGCACCATTAGTGCAAGTTTGTGTGCCCGTCGCACAGTGAGGCTAAACAAACTGAAATGACAGAGTTTGGAGCAGAGAAAGGTTTATTGCAGGGCAAGGAGTTGGATGGCTCTTGCCCTAAAAGCCCGGAGCTCCCTGAAGGGTTTCAGCAGAGCATTTTTAAAAGTCAGGTGAGCGGGCTTCCTAGGTGGTGCAGTGGTTGAGAATCTACCCGCCAATCCTGTGACACGGGTTCCATCCCTGCCCCAGGAAGATCCCACATGCCGTGGAGCAACTAAGCCCATGGGCCACAGCTACTGAGCCTGTGCTCTAGAGCCCGTGAGCCACAGCGATTGAGCCCATGTGCTGCAACTACTGAAGCCCACGCGCCTAGAGCGCGGGCTCTGCAATGAGAAGCCACGGCAATGAGGAGCCCGCGCACCACAACAAAGTGTAGCCCCCACTCACTGCAACTAAAAGAAAGCCCGCGCAAAGCAAAAAAGACCCAACACAGCCAATCAAATAAATAAATAAATTTATAAAAAATATAAAAAATAAAAGCCAGGTGAGGGAAGGGGGTTGCTGGGTATGTGATCAGCTTGTGCACAGTTCTCTGGTTGGCTGATGGTGAGGGAACAGGGTGGTGTGTCCCAGGGGTTAACAGGATCAGTCCTGAGGCTCCAGGGGGACTGGGGCTATGTGCTCCTGGTCATCAAGTAGTTAACATGTTCCATTTGGTGGTGGTGGGTTGGGGGAGAGGGTCACATCTGTAAAACAACAAAGGAAATGTGCATCAAATACTGCTATCCAGGTACTTCAGAGAGGAGCTAAAGCAGAGGACTTGGGGGAAAGCCTGTCTCCGGAAGGCCCCATAGGGTCCTGCTCCGTTACATCAGGACATTGGTGATCCACAGGCTGAAACCAGGTGAGGTGACTCCCAGACTGACACTGAGGCCCAGGCATATCGACTCCCGGTCCAGAATATTTCTCATGCTGTCGTCTCTAAGCACAGAGGCTATAGTTTGCTCTGCGCCTTAATCTGCCTTGATGCTGGTAAGTCTGGACCATCTCTCCCTTATATATTCCTGACGGGAGAGGAAGCAGGGTACCTTGTGCAAGCCTGCCCTCTGCTGGTTAACACATATATTGACGCAAAGGGAAGCCTGGGTGAGGCCCGCCCACGCTGTGAAGCCAGCCATCACACTGAGAGATGCTCTAAGGAGAAGAGGCAACCCTTGGGTACTTTGGGGTGTGCTTAGGGTTGGTTCCTGGAAATCTAATGCCAGGATGGAAAGTGTAGTGCTTTTGTTAAAGGATCGGGGGTAAAAAAAAAGAAAAATAAATAAAGGAGCAGGGGCTGAGCGTGGGAGCATTAGTGTTTCTTTTAAGAGGAAGACTGCAAATGCCATCACCGTTCTCTTATTAGGTCTCAAACTCCCAGAATATGGCTAAGAGGTGTTTTGCAGGAGTCCTGGCCTTTTCTAGCTTGTAAATCTTGGACATTGTTTCACAAAAACCTGGAAGAGGGGATTCAGAGAATAAAGAAGGGATTTTAAAAATTGATAAGCGTAGTCAGTTTTATAAAAAAGGTGGTAAGGTTAGTCTGTGACTGAATGTAGCTATGACTGTTCCCATTAGGATGTCAAAGGAGAGGGTGGCAGCTTCACAATGAACCCTGTGCTCTTCCATCGTAGCGTCATCCATCTTGCTTACTGAGCCCCTTACTCTTTCTTGGAAACCTGCCAGCTCCATGTTTACCCTGTTTCCTGCTGTATCCCCAGAATCTAGTCACAGTGCCATATATACACAAGGTGCTCAATAATTAGTTATTGCTTGACTGATTAAAAACTCTTTGGACTGTTGGTAATTTATAGGTTAAAAAATTCCCTTTTTTTTTTTTTTTTTTTTGCCAAGCCTTGTGGCTTGCAGCATATTAGTTCCCTGACCAGGGATTGAACCGAGGCCCTGGCAGTGAAAGCACAGAGTCCTAACCACTAGACCGCCAGGGAACTCCCTCCTTTACGTTTTAGAATGAGTACCTGCAATGTGGGTCATTTATTTGTAATTTTTTAGTTTTCTAGAATATGTTTGCCAACTCAGCCCAAGGAAACTGTCAAACTGAAAATGTGAATTGACCTTAATATTGTCAGTGCTGAGTCTATCATTTCCTTAAAGGTGAGACTACATGAGCTTAACTGGATTATCAGTGCAAATTGCACTCTTTGTGAACTAGGGTTTGGTGTTGGGTATGGCACTGACTGGCTATGAGGATTTGGGCAGGTTATTGACAACTCTAATAAGCTTTTGTTTTTCTTCCATCTTTCAAATGGAGATATAAATAGTAACTATTTCATAGTTTTCTTGTGAAGAATAAATAAGTTAATTGATTTCATATACTTGGTACCATGGCTGATACATGGAAAATGCTTAGTAAATATTATTATCAGAAGAAGAAAAAAGAGAAGGAGAGGAAGATGGCAGAGGGAGGACAAGAAAGAAATTGTTATAGTTGTTTCTGGTATAATCCATAATTTCAAAATCCTTGCTATTTTGCCTATTTGGCTTGATTGTTATTAGATGTTGCTAATTAAATTAGTGTTAACTTTTATATAGATAAACCAAATTTTAGGATTTAACTTCTCAGATTATCTGGTTGGAGAAGCAACTTTAAAAAATAGTATTTCTTTTTTTATTTCAAAAAGTAATGCATTCTCGCTGCAGAAAAATTAGAAAATGCAGAGAAGTGACAAAGAAAAAAAAGGTGACCACTCGAAGTTAAATACTCTATAACCTTCAAGGCTTTTGCATTTTATAAAACTCTGATCATTAAATCACTCTGTTTTGCAACTTAATCTTTTCACCTTTTATCATGACTCTTCTCCCATAACAGTAAAAATCAAGTTTTAGAAGAATATTTAAAGACTGTATAGTACCCATTTATATGAACCCACCGTAATGAAGTTAGGCAGAATTCCTGGTTGCCTGACATTAGGTGATTCCAGAATATACTGTATGATAATGGATGTTGTGTGGAACCTCCCAGTAACTAAATCTTTGTGCACATTCTTAATACTTTTACTGGGGGTGACTGTTTGGCAGTGGAGTTGCTAGGTTAAATAGTACAATCGGCTTTTGTGAGGATAATTTTCTCGATACCACCCATGGTTTAATTCTCAGAACCAGGTCACACTTAATCCACTGAATCTCAAAAATGGTGAAAGTTAAAGCAAGGTCTGGCACCCAAACTCCAAAATCTGGGCCCCCTTAACTTCCTTGAATCTTTCTTGTGGTCCACTCATCCCAGACCCCTGCTGTCCATGCTCAGCGATTCCTGAACGCCTGGGAAGCAGGAGCAAGCCTGAGCTGTGGACCCAGTATGTGCTGGTAAGTGTTTAACCACTAGCTCTGCAGAGGATGAGAGAAGCCCTGCTTTATAGCATTTGCTAGATTTTGCGGGGAAACAGTCCCACCGTGACCAATTTTAAGCTACTAACATGGTATCATTGAATGTGGAGTTGGGAAGAGAAGTCTACCATGGGCCCTCGAGAGCTGGAAGGAGCCTGCTCCAGCCCACCACTGAGTGTCCATGCATAGACAACACAGCCACCTATTCCTCCTTCCTTCCCCAAGGGAGCTGTGAAGTCCAAGGACACTCTTCATTCCTCTTTACCAATTTTGATTTCAGGAGCCCAAGAAAGCACCTCACTGTCTACTCCCCACCTCCATCTTTTTCATCTTTTTTGTGGAGACTTCATGCTTCAAGGAAGTACACGTTTCCTTTATATGATTACTGGTAAATAACATGCAAACATCTCATTGTGTTAATGACTGACTGAAATCTGCTTATACTACAATGAAAATGACTAAGATTCTTTCCTGTTTAGATTTTGGGAAGCAGAATAGATGGGTGTCAGATGTCAGAAGCATCCTTTTGCATCGGTTACTTCATTTTGCAAATTAAAAAATTAAAATACAGAGAGGTCCCTTAGCATGTTCAATTACATATTTTTAAAGAACTTTTATTGAGATACAGTTAACAGACAATAAACAGCATATGTTTAAAGTGTACAATTTGGTATCCCAATCTCCGAATTCATTCCCCCCCAACCCTCCCTGCTTTCCCCACTTGGTGTCCATATGTTTGTTCTCTACATCTGTGTCTCTATTTCTGCCTTGCATTTCCTCTTTCGTAGTTGTTAGCATTTGCCTTATGTGTTGAGGTGCTCCTATATTGGGTGCATATATATTTATAATTGTTATCTCCTCTTCTTGGATGGATCCCTTGATCTTTATGTAATGTCCTTTCTTGTCTCTTATAACATTTTTTATTTTAAAGTCTATTTTATCTGATGTGAGTATTGCTACTCCAGCTTTCTTTTGATTTCCATTTGCATGGAATATCTTTTTCCATCCCCTCACTTTCCATTTGTATGTGTCCCTAGGTCTGAAGTGGGTCTCTTCGAGACAGCATATACGTGGGTCTTGTTTTTGAATCCATTCAGCCAGTCTGTGTCTTTTGGTTGGTGCCTTTAGTCCATTTACATTCAAGGTAATTCTTGATATGTATGTTCCTATTACCATTTTCTTAATTGTTTTGTTTTTGTTTTTGTAGGTCTTTTTCTTCTCTTATGTTTCCCGCTTAGAGACGTTCCTTTAGCATTTGTTGTAGGGCTGGTTTGGTGGTGCTGAACTCTCTTAGCTGTTGCTTGTCTGTAAAGCTTTTGATTTCTCCATAGTATCTGAATGAGATCCTTGCTGGGTAGAGTATTCTTGGTTGTAGGTTCTTCCCTGTCATCACTTGAAATATATCATGCCACTCCCTTCTGGCTTGCAGAGTTTCTGCTGAGAAATCACCTGTTAACCTTATGGGGGTTCCCTTGTATGTTATTTGTCATTTTTCCCTTGTTGCTTTTAATAACATTTATCTGTCTTTAATTTTTGTCACTTTGACTACTATATGTCTTGGTGTGTTTCTCCTTGGGTTTATCCTGCCTGGGACTCTCTGCACTTCCTGGACTTGGGTAGCTATTTCCTTTCCCATGTTAGGGAAGTTTTCAACTATAATCTCTTCCAGTATTTTCTCAGGTCCTTTCTCTCTCTCTTCTCCTTCTGGGACCCCTATAATGCGAATGTTTGTGCATTTAACATTGTCCCAGAGGCCTCTTAGGCTGTCTTCAGTTCTTTGCATTCTTTTTTCTTTATTCTTTTCTGCATCAGTGATTTTCACCATTCTGTCTTCCAGGTCACTTATTCGTCCTTCTGCCTCAGTTAATCTGCTGTTGGTTCCTTCTAGTGTACTTTTCATTTCAGTTATTGTGTGGCATATCTCTGTTTGTTTGCTCTTTAATTCTTTTGGGTCTTTGGTAAACTTTTCGATCTTTGCATACAGTTTTTTTTCAAAGTCCTGGATCATCTTCACCATCATTATACTGAATTCTTTTTCTGGAAGGGTGCCTATCTCCTCTTCGTTTAGTTGTTTTTCTGGTGTTTTATCCTGTCCCTTCATCTGGTACAAAGTCCTCTGCTTTTTCATTTTCTCTATCTTTCTGTGGCTGAGGTTTTCAGTTCCAAAAGATGAAGTACTGCTGATACTGCTTGATATTGCTGTCTGCCTTCTTGTGGAGGAATCTATCTAGGAGGCTCTTGGGTGCTTCCTGATGGGAGGGACTGATGGTGGGTTGGGCTGGGTGAGCAGAGCTCAGTAATACTTTAATCTGCTTGGCTGCCAGTGGGTGGAGCTCTGTTCCCACCCTGTTGGTTGTTTGGCCTGAGGCTACCTGGCAGTGGAGCTTACAGGCTCTTTGGTGAGGCTAATGGTGGACTCTGGGAGGGCTCACACCAATGAGCACTTCCCAGAACCCCTGCCGCCAGTGCCCCTGTCTCCTCAGTGAGCCACAGCTGCCCCCCACCTCTGCAGGCAACCCTCCAACACCAGCAGGTAGGTCTGGCTCAGTCTCCTATGGGGTCACGGCTCCTTCCCCCTGGGTCCTGCTGAGTACACTTTTTTGTGTGCCCTCCAAGAGTGGAGTCACTGTTTCCCCCAGTCCTGTGGAGGTCCTGCAATCAAATCCTGCTGGCTTTCAGAGCCTGATTCTCTGGGGATTCCTTCTCCTGTTGCTGGACTCCCAGGCTGGGAAGCCTGACATGGGGCTCAGAACCCTCACTTTAGTGGGTGGACTTCTGCAGTATAACTGTTCTCCAGTTTGTGAGTCACCCAACCAGCATTTATGGGATTTGATTTTGCCCCCCTCCTACCATCTCATTGAGGCTTCTCCTTTATCTCGGGATGTGGGGTGTTTTTTTTGGTGAGTTCCAGTGTCTTTCTGTCGATGATTGTTCAGCAGTTAGTTGTAATTCCGGTGCTCTTGCAAGAGTGGGTCCAATTACATTTTGACTATTTTTTTTTAATTTTATTTATTTACTTATTTATTTATTTGGCTGCATTGGATCTTTGTTGCTGTGTGTGAGCTTCAGTAGTTGCAGCACGTGGGCTCAGTAGTTGTGGCACACAGGCTTAGTTGCTCCATGGCATGTGGAATCTTCCTGGGCCAGGGATTAAACCCACGTCCCCTGCACTGGCAGACGGATTCTTAACCACTGTGCCACTAGAAAGGTCCTCAACTATTTCTTACAAATATTTCGTGAGCATCCTTGTATTTGTAAGGGTTCGTATTGGGTGCAGGGATGAACACAAAGGTGGCCAATAGGAAGAGTCATGTAGTGAGCATTTCCGGGTTCCAAGAACTGAGCTAAACAATTTACATATATTACCCTTATAGTTTAGTCTTCATCATGTGCTTGTGTGGAAGGTTGTTTCCATCTTTATCCCGCAAAAAAAGAAACAGATGTTAGGACCAAACCCATCTCATTGATTACCAATTCCAGGTTTTTCTTCTGAGTCACTCTGTACTATTCTGCTGGGGCTGCCATATTTAAGTATCAAAGACTGGGTGGCTTAAACAACAGAGATTTGTTTTCTCACAGTTACAGAGGCTAGACATCCCATATCAAGATGCAGCAGGATCAGTTTCTGGAGAGGACTTTCCTTCTGGTTTGTAGATGGCCATCTTCTCACTGTGTCCTCACATGAGATCTTGGGTCTCTCTCTTCCTCTTTTTTTTTTTTTAAATTAATTAATTTATTTATTTTTGGCTGCATGAGGGCTTTCTCTAGTTGTGGCAAGTGGGGGCTGCTCTTTGCTGTGGTGCGTGGGCTTCTCACTGCGGTGGCTTCTCTTGTTACAGAGCACAGGCTCTAGGCACACAGGCTTCAGTAGTTGTGGCTCACAGGCTCAGTAGTTGTGGCGCATGGGCCCAGTTGCTCTGCAGCATGTGGGATCTTCCTGGACCAGGGATCGAATCCATGTCCCCTGCATTGACAGGCAGATTCTTAACCACTGCACCACCAGGGAAGTCCCTCTCTTTCTCTTTTTATAAGGACACCAATCCTATCAGATTAGGACTTCACCCTCATGACCACATGTAACATTAATTATCTCCTAAGGACCCTATCTCCAAATAGAGTCACACTGGCAGTTAGGGCTTCAACACGTGAATTTTGGGGGGACACAATTCAGTCCATAACATATTCTAACATGCTTCTTTCCCTTCAATAGTTCCAAGTACATATTAACATTAGGGGCATACAATGAAATATTATTCAGCCATAAAAAAGAATGAAATAATGCCATTTGCAGCAAGATGGATAGACCTAGAGATTATCATACTAAGTGAAGTTAGTCAGACACAGAAAGACAAATATCACATGATATTGCTTATATATGGAATCTAAAAAAATGATACAAATGAACTAATTTACAAAACAGAAATAGACTCACAGACATAGAAAACAAACTTATGCAGAATTCCCTGGTGATACAGCGGTTGGAGGGTGCGGGTTCAGTCCCTGGTTGGGCAACTAGCATCCCACAAGCTGCGCCATGCATCCAAAATAAAAAACGGAATAAAGTTATGGTTACCAAAGGGGATAGTGTGGGGCTGGGGAGGGGGAGGTAAGTTAGAAGTTTGGGATTAACAGATACACATTACCATATATAAGATAGATAAACCACAAGGGCCTACTGTATAGCACAGATAACTATATCCAATATCTTGTAATAACCTATAATGGAAAAGAATCTGAAAAAGGATATATATATATATGAATCACTTTGCTGTTCACCTGAAACTAACACAACATGTAAATTAACTATACTTCAGTAAAAAAAAGGCTTAAAAAATTAGGGGCATGAAATGATTATTGGAAGCAAGCTCTCTGTGCCCGCAATCTGTCATCCCATGTGGCATATATAGTTAAGAAGAAAGGTAGGCTTTAATCACATGTTCAGGGTAGCAAAAAACCAAAGGACTGGGACTTCCCTGGTTGTCCAGTGGTAAAGAATCCACCTTCCAATGCGGGGGATTTGGGTTTGATCCCCTAGTCGTGGGGCAACAAAGCACAAGTGCCGCAACTGCTGAGCTACCACGCCTCAACTAGAGAGCCTGTGTGCTGTAAACTACAGAGCCCATGGACTCTGGAGCCTGCATGCCAGAACTAGAGAGAAAACCCACATGCCACAACTAGAGAGGCTCACGTGCCCTGCAACAAAAGATCCCACATGCCACAATTAAAGATCCTGCATGCCACAGCAAAGATCCCGCATGCCACAACTAAGACCTGACGCAGCCAGAAATATAAATAAATAAATAAAATATTAAAAAACAAAACAAAACAAGGACTGATTTAAACCCCAATTTAAACGAATCTCCAATGCACTCTTCTAAGTGAAAGTCAGACTCACAAGGTGACATAACCCGTGATTCCTTTTACATGACATCCTGGAAAAGGTTAAACTATAGGAGCAGAAAACAGATCAGTGGTTTGTTTTAATCTCTTGAGACTGGGAGTTGGGGGTGCGGGAAGTTGATTTCAGAGGGGCATGAGGGAATTTGGGGGAAGACGGCATGGTTCTGTACCTCAACTCTGATGTGTGGTCACACAACTGCGTGCGTGTGTCAAAACTGATGGAACTATGCCATAGAAGTTTTTGTTGTTGTTGTTGTTGTTTTTAAACTATATGTAAACTTTACTTGAGGGATGTCTGGGCTCTCTGTCAACCCTATGATGTCTTGTGAAGTCTGGAGTCCACTGTTGTCTGTCCAGGCTCCATCCATCTTCCTCTTTGGGTGGATGTTAAAGAGACTCTTCACATACAGTTTATTTTTCAGTAAACAAAAGTCTTAGTTTTCCATTTATCTGTGACTTTATTGTATCTTTATTGATTTCTCTGTCTAGGAAACAGGCGTGGTCGAGGGCAATTTCATTTAGGCTTTGTGTATTATACACACAACAGTCTGCGAGACTGAATATGATTATTCTCAATTTCCTGATGAAGAAACAGAGTCTTGCTGTATAGCTCAGTTCTCTGTGATGGCCTATCTGGGAAAAGAATCTTTAAGAAAGGGGAGTGGATATGTGTAAATGTATAGCTGGTTCACTTTGCTGTGCACCTGAAACTGGCACAGCTTTGTAAATCAACTATGCTCCCAAGAATTTTTGAAAGAAAGAAAAAAAAATGTCATGGCAGAAAACCCAAACAAACAGAGTCTCATGTTTTCTTCAAATAATGTGCCTGTGCTCATACAAGTGCTGAAATGGTAGACCAGAATTCTAACCTTGGTACAACAGATGTCCGGTTATAGCTTCCTGATTAATTCGTCTTGTGTTAAATATTCCCAGATTTTCATTTAATGATGCAGCGTCCATTAGAATACTACTTAACAGAACCCCAACTCAGGAGGCTTAAACTGTGAACTTACTGGCTTGTGAATTTCAAAGTCCGTTAGTATGGGGGGCTTTAGGTATGTGTCAAGCCACTGACTCAACCAACATCATTACAGACCAGCTTTCAGCTTGCCACTTTAGTTTCTGTGGAATATAGGCTGTTAACCTGATGTCTTAATTCTAAGGCTGAATATTCTTTGTGAACCCAAGACAATGCCTAGCATCAACTGACACTTCTTTCTCCAAGCCCGCCCCCCTGCCCTACCCCCCACCCCCCTGCCATCTTCCTTCACATCTCATTCAATCACAAGCCCAACCCTGAAATAATTATTGTGGACACAGGGCTGCATACATTTGATTGACTTAAGCCAAGCCTAAACCTAACCTCAAGGGCTGGGAAACACATTTCTGTTCAGAAGGAGAGAGTGGGGTAGGATAATGGGGAAGCTTCCAAAGTATCTGCTACAGTCTTCAAGCTCAACGAAAAAGCTAACTCAGCAGCCAAAAATATGTTTCCTATTATCTAGATATGTGTTGTCAACAACTGTTATTTGTAAAGGCTCAGACGGAATGGGAAGATGCCTTGTCTAACATGAGCATCTGCGGTCAGTTTCTGGAGGGGCACCCCAAGGCTGCTGGGGTGTCATCACCTTCTCAGTTATGATGGAGGGTGAAGGGCTAGAGAGTGGCTTTGGAGTGTGACTGCTGGTGGGTGTTTGAGGAGCCTTCCTTTTAAACTGAAGCAGTGTTAGAAGTCATCAGATCTTTTCTTTCTGAATCCACAAGCATCTGAAGCCTCCCATGGATATAATTCTGGTGAGAGTGGAAAGAAGAGATTTGTGGTCACTTTTGTACAATAATTAGAATAAACATTTATGTAGCATTTTATGCAGCTTATATTTATGGGCTTTAGAAGCAAACAGAATGTGGAGATGCCTGAGTACTGAGTTGAGGATTTAGTTTTCTCAAACCACATTCCATCATCCAAAGATCTCCTCCTCCAGAATGGTATGCATTCTAGCTCCAGAGGGTGGTTTTTTTTGTTTGTTTGTTTGTTTTCCATCGAAGAATAGTTGATCTACAATGTTGTGTTAGTTTCTGGCGCACAACAAAATGATTCAGATATATATATGCGTATATGTATCTGTGTATATATATTCTTTCCCATTATGGTTTATTGTAGAGTACTGGATATAATCCCCTGTGCTGTATGGTAGGACCTTGTTGTTTATCTATTTTATATATAGCAGTTTGTATCTGCTAATCCCAAACTCCTAATTTATCCCTCCCCTCCCCTCTTTCCTCTTTGGTAACCGTAAGTTTGTTTTCTATGGGTATGAACCGGTTTCTGTTTTGTAAATAGGTTCACTCGTGTCATAGTTTAGATTCCACATATAAGGGGTATCATACGATATTTGTCTTTCTCTGTCTGACTGACTTCACTTAGTACGATGATCTCTAGGTCCATCCATGTAGCTGCAAATGGCATTATTTCATTCCTTTTTATGGCTGATATTCCTTTCTATATACATACCACATCTTGTTTATCCATTCCTCTGTCGATGGACATTTAGGTTGCTTCCATGTCTTGGCTGTTGTAAATAGTGCTGCTATAAACATTGGGGTGCATGTCAAATGGTGTTTCTGATCTTCCACTCTGAATCTGTCACGGAGACAGCTAGCTGTCCCCAATATCTATCCTTCATTTTTTTCTACAATAATAGTAGAATAAAAAATAACAGAATAAAGAGCTACATTTCCCAGTCTCCTTTAAGATGACACATGACCACGAAACTAAGTTCTGTTCAATGGGATGTAGCAGAAGTAACGTGTACAACTTCTAGAAAGCATTCTTAAAGGAAGGGTTTCTGATTGTTCTCCTCTTTCATCCTTCCTTCCGGCTGGAATGTAGACACATTGGCTGGAATTGGGGTCACCATCTTGGATCAGAAGGTGAGAATTGTGTGCTGAGGTTGCTGGGGCAACAAGATAGAAAGCGTAGGGTTCTTGGTGAGGTGGGGGTCATCCTTCCAGCTCTGGACTGCCTGTGTTAACTGTCATGTACAAGCCATTCCAATGTTGGCTTTCTGTAGCTTGCCCCTAAATGTAATAGATATAATAGCAAATGGTTAGAACCATGCCTGGCACCCAGCGAGGCTTCTATAATTGAACCTAGGCAGTTTGGCTTCAAGGGTCCGAGCTCTTAATCTCTGTGCTGTCTTGAGCCAATACAAATGCCACCCAGCAGACTCTGCAGGAGGAACCGGGGAGGAGGAGTTCAGGTCTAGCGGACAGCACTGCGGAAGTTACTAGATTGTAGCTTCTTTCCAAAATTGCTTCTGATGAATCTAATGGAAATAATCAGAACCAGATGGATTAAATTGCCATTAAAATAGACATACGGGTTTAAAAGTTGAGAGCAAAGCGTGTGGCCAAACGGATAGTGTGTTTCCTTGAGCTCAGAAGGTTGGCTCGTTGGCCTTGAAATGTCGTGTGGCCCGAGAACATGGAGGTTCATCTATTTCTAATTAATTGGGTTTTGTGGTGCTTTTGGAGGATCTTTGGCCAAATGACAGATGAGGAGGGAGCCACGGCCAGGACCTTCTCTTCCTTAAGCTCCTGAAGGCAGATGTGTCTTCAGCGTTTCCAAATCTAATTTATTGTTGTAACCTGAGCAAGTTACTTTCTTGTCAGTAGAGTATTTTTCTTGTTTCTATTCCAGGATTTCATATTTGAAAATCTCTTATGAGCCTTTCTAAGCTTGGGCAAGCAATCCTGAATCAGATAAAACTGAAAGGATTCATGCACATTCAAGGCAACAGAGGCGTAGAAAAATTTTACCCTCATTCTTCTTGGGCTTTGTGAGTTTGTTTTCTCATTCATTCAATTACTCATAAGTAAGCATTTGCTAAATTCTGACTTTTAATAATGTGACTTTGGACAAGTTACTTCCCATACATTCTCTCCAATTTTTATAACGAATTTCCAACAGATTAAAAGTGTACATAGCAGGTGAATGAAAATGATACAGGACAAATGCACCATCTTCTCTCTCAGCCTTGACAGACATAATCATTCAATCAAATGTTTCTTCAACACCTATTATTTACCATATACTATGTTGGGAAGTGAATATAAAATAGTTAGCTAAATAGATACTTGGTTCCAGTTTCAAGGACTTTTCTTATAGTCTAGAGCAGCTCAGTCCAGTAGATATATAATGCATGTCACATGTATAATTTAGATTTTCTAGCAACCACCCTAAAACGTAAAAAGAAACATGCAAAATTAACCTATTAATTTCATAAACTTATTAATTTTAGAAACTTATCGTCAATGTATCTTTGTTTCATTATCTCTAAACTATTATCACTTCAACCTATACTCACTATAAAATGATTCATAAGATATTGTACATTATTTTTTCATACTGAGTCTTCCAAATCTAGTGTGTATTTTGCGTATACATTACATCTCAAATCAGATGCTGGATTTCTGGAAACCTTGATCTGTATTTAGAGTTCACAAAATTTATAATTTAAAAAGCAGTTCACATACTCAAGCTGTTCCACGCTTTTAAAATTCCATTAAGTAAATCAAGTATCAGCTTTTAAATGTAAGTTAATTAAAATTACGTAAAATTTAAAATCCACTTCTTCAATGCTCAGTTCACATTTCAAGTGTTCAATAGCCACCTGTGACCAGTGGCTGCTGTACTGGACAGTGTAGGTCTAGAGAGGGCAGTGGCCATTAACTAATTACAAAAATCATAGTTCAGTTGGAAATGTGGTAAGTATTTCAAAGGAGTGGTGTGTAGTGGAATGAGAATGGGAATCTTAATCCCATCATGAAGGAATTAACACCTGCCCTGGGAGATCAGGACACTTTCCTGGAGTAGGAAATATTTCAGCTGAGGTCTGGAGGATAATCAGGAGTTATTCCGAGGAAGGAGGCTGGGAAGAAAGATGTGTGCAAAGGCGCTGTGGCAGGAGGCATCATGGAATTAAAAGCCACCGGAAGAAAGCAGATTTCATTTACAATACAACCTAGCTATAAAATGGTACTTCCCTGCTCCTTAGGAACTAGATGTGATCCGTCCAATCCATTCCCTGCCCATCTCATTAAAATGAGATTTCCTCCTCAATAGTTCTTCAGATTCCTGGGGGCTTATGGCCTCACGGGCCATCACAGCTGTAGACACAGAATTATATAACAGAAATGCAGCAGACAGGAGGTGACTGATGTGGGGCCCACTAGCCAAGGGTAATTGGCTGCTTTCAGCTCTGTGACCTTATGCCAGTTGTTGAATCGCTTAGTGACTCAGTTTATCAGGTAAATGAGGAAAATAATTCTCATCTTGTGAAACTGTTGTGAGAAGTAAGTGAGATAAATAGCGCCTGGTACCTGGTAGGTGCCAGAAGGTAGTTCATGACCTTCTCATAGCCAGTTTCAAGAAGAGCCCCTTTGCTTGCTCCCATTATCGTATTTAATCTAATAGGGGAGACAGTCAAACCATCATTTCCTGTTAACGTTTCCATTTTCTTCTTCAGAGAAGGGCCTATGCCTTGTGTCTAGCACTGTGCCTGGCGTGTGGCATGTTCCCTGTGATGCTTACTGAAGAAGATTTAGCAGGAGCTATACCCATGGAGAAAAGAGAATGACAGGTGGGAAAAACTTGTGGGTGGAGGAACCGACAAGAGAAATCAAAAGCGTGGAGTTCATTGTTTTGGACCACACTGCTGCTTTTCTTTGCATCTCACACTCCACCAGTTTTTTCCCCAAACGTGTGACTAGGCTGAAAGCACCTCAAAGGCAGGGACCAGGGACTCTGCATCAGTGCCTCTTACACTTTAGCATAAATCACTCAAGGCTCTTGTTAAAATGCAGATTCTCATGCAGTGGGTCGGCGGTGGGGCCTGAGACTCTGGAATTTCTAAAAAGCTCCCAGGTGCTGCTGCTGCTGCTGCTGGTCCCAGACCACACCTGGAGTAGGAAGGGTCCACATCTTTCTAATAAGTAATCAGTGTGTCCAAAACAAGATTCCCCCAGTACTTAATATTTATTTACTTATGTAGGTATGCATTTTTTAAAATTTTAAAGCAAGACTTTATTTTTTTAGAGCAGTATTAGGTTCACGGCAGAATTAAGCAGAAAGTACAGAGTTCTTGAATAACCCCTGCCCCCCCGCCCCCCCCCCCCCCGCAGTCTTCTCTGTATCAACATCCGCCATCAGAGTGGTGCGTATGTTACAATCAATGAACCTACACTGACACGTCATCATCACCCAAAGTCCATGGTTTACCTAGGGTTCATTCTTGGTGTTGTGTATTCTATGGGTGTGGATAAATATATGATGACATGTATCCATCGTTACAGTATCACACAGGATAGTTTCACAGCAATAAAGATTGTCTATGCTCTGCCTATTCATTTCTCCCTTCTCCCAGCCCCTGGCAACCACTGATCTATGTACCGTCTCCATAGCTTTGCCTTTTCCATAATGTCATATAGTTGGAATCACACAGTGTGTAACCCTTTCTGACTCCTTTCACTTAGTAATGTGCATTGAAGGGTCCTCTGTGTCTTTTCATGGCTTCATAGCGCATTTCTTTTTAGCGCTGAATAATATTCCACTGTCTGGATGTACCACAGTTTATTTATCCATTCCCCCACCGAAACACATCTTGGTTGCTTCCAGGTTTGGCAATTATGAATAAATCTGCAACAAACATCAGTGTGCAGGTTTTCATGTGGATATAAGTTTTCAACTCTTTGAGGTAAATACCAAGGAGCATCATTGCTGTGTCATATGGTAAGAGTACGTTTAGTTTTATAAGAAGCTACCAAACTGTCTTCCAAGGTGGCTGTACTATTTTGCATTCCCACCAGCAATGCATGAGAGTTCCTGCTGCTCTACTTCCTCGTCAGCATGTGGTGTTGTCAGTGTTCTGGATTCTGACATTCTAATAGATGTGTTGTGGTATGTCCTTGTTTTAACTTGCGTTTCCTTAACGACTTATTATCTGGAGCATCTTTTTAAAAATTCTTTTCCATTATGGTTTATTACAGGATATTGAATATAGTTCCCTGTGCTACACAGTAGGACTTTGTTGTTTATCAATTCTATATATATTAGTTTGCATCTGCTAACTCCAAACTCTCCCTCCATCCCTTGCTCATCCCCCACCCCTTGGCAACCACGAGTCTGTTCTCTCTGTCTGTAAGACTGTTTCTGTTTCGTAGATAAGTTCATTTGTGTCATAGTTCAGATTCCACATATAAGTGATACCACGTGGTATTTGTCTTTCTCTTTCTGACAATTCGCTTAGTATGATAATCTCTAGGTCCATCCATGTCGCTGTAAATGGCATTATTTCATTCTTTTTATATGGCTGAGTAATATTCCATTATATATATATGTGTGTGTGTATATATATACATATATATACACATACATAAATACATATATATTATATTATATATGTATCATATATAATGTATATGTATTATATAATACATATATACACATATATATAAAATGTGATATATATATATCACATCTTCTTTATCTATTCACCTGTCAATGGACATTTAGGCTGTTTCCATGTCTTGGCTATTGCGAACAGTGCTGCTATGAACATCAGGGGTGCATGTATCTTTCTGAATTATAGTTTTGTCCAGATATATGCCCAGGAGTGGGATTGCTAAATCATATGGTAAATCTATTTTTAGTTTTTTGAGGAACCGTGGTGAATCTTTTCATATAGTTATTTGCCATCTGTATATCTTCTTTGGTGAGGCATCCATTCACTTCTTTTGCCCATTTTTTAATTTGGTTGTTCATTCTCTTATTGCTGAGTTTTAAGAGTTCTTTGTATATTTTGGATAACAGTCCTTCTTCAGCTGTGTTTTTTGCATATATTTTCTCCGAGCCTGTGGCCTGTGCTCTAATTCTCTCGAGTGTTTTTCACAGAGCAGAGGTTTTTAATTTTAATCAAGTCCAGCTTATCAATTGTTTCTTACATAGATCATGCCTTTGGTGTTGTATGTGACAAGTCATCACCATACCCAAGGTCATCTGGATTTTCTTCTATGTTATCTTCCAGGAATTTTATAATTTTGTGTTTTACATTTAGGTCTACGATCCATTTTGAATTGATTTTTGTGAAAGGTCTGTATCTAGATTCTTTTTTTTTCACCTTACAATGTCTAGTTTTCCAGTACCATTTATTGAAAAGCCTGCTTTTGCTCCATCGGATTGCCTTTGTTCGTTTTGAAGATCATCTGACTACATTTATGTGCATTTATATTTAATGCACTAGATGAGGTCGCTGGATGAGAAAGACCATGTAACCCATCATGGGAATCCATCCGCCTTGTCCATGGAGAAAATCCTGGTGTTGGCCTTTACTCCAAGATTCTGTCCTTCCTACTTTTTGCTGTTAAAAAAGTCATGCTTTTATGAGTTTCAAATGATGTCAGATGATATATATTTTCTGATGATCTTAGTTGACAAAATAGAGTAATATACAAGACAGGGTTGGCAATTTACTTTTTTTGTTTGTTTTTTGTGTGTGCCTGTGTGTTTTGTTTGTTTATTTTGTTTTTAATGCCGTTTTTGACTGTGAAATTAAAAAGCTACCAATTCCATGGTCCTTGTGCTTCCAACTCTGAATGATTTACGTCTTAACGAAAGGTCCACTAGGGGGAGAAGTTTAGTAGCATTGGAACTCCCCTGCTCAGCCAGAAGTGGTTTTTTGGGGTGGTTTGTTTTTTTTCTTTTTTTCTTTTTTTTCATTTTTGTTTTTCCCTTGAAAAGTCGACTCTTCAATAAACAAAAGATCGCTCGCGAAATCAAACACCCCTATGCTAGACTGTTTGGTGTGCGTGTGCTGAGTGTTCCTGCGGCACCTTTGAACCACCTTTGAACCGATGCTGCGCAGAAGCGTGGCGGGGCGTCCGGGAAGGGCTGATGCATCCGTCCAAGGCGCAGCTGAGCGGAGCGGCTTTTGGGAGCAGAAGCCCCAGTGTTTCCAAATATCGGGGCTGGGAGTGTTTATTCATAACGAGTGAACCAAACTCCCGGATTGTTTAGAATCAGGAGTTGTTTAGAAGACCGTGCTGGCCTCCCAAGCGCTTGCGGGGATGCTGCACACACAGCGGGGCCGCACTCAGCGCTGGTACCGTGCAGAGAGCAGGCACGTGTATTCACTGTAGGCTTTTAGCTACACGGTACACTTCCAGCGGTGCTCCGAGTATATACCTCCTAAGAGGACATTTGTCAGAATGCCAGAAGTTCCACCGCTGATGAGGTTTTAGAACCCCTGGCCCAGGACAGCCATTTTTTGTAGATCCGTTTCCCAATTCCCGCCGCGGCTGTGTGCCGCATTTCTTTAGTTGCCTTTAAACGGAGTCAACTTTTTAAATGAAGTAAATTTATTTTAAAAAGGAGATGTATAGCTATTATAAGTGGAAAATAAGTTCCACTTGCCATTGATAGAAAGCATGTGTAAAGATAAATTTAGCAAAGACACCATGATATTCTGTACTTGGATACTGAGGCCTCCTCAAGATTTGAAGCCTGAGACCTGCTCCCTATTAAACAAGGGGATTAGCAAGTGCTGGAAAGAGGAGTTAAGGATGTTTTAGGCCCCAGATGAGATTTTTCTTTTCCTTGACAAAATACTCAAGGGGCATGAAAGGGAACAGCTTTCCCCCATGTGATTCCGAGTTACTTTACGTCCCGTCTGTGTCGCTAGTCATCCTGTAATCCACCCGAAACCACCTACTCTACCACCAGCAGACCTCTCTAATACTTTGGGAAACACAACTTTAAAGGAAAGTATCACCTGCTAGAAAGATCTCCCTCTGTTGCCTAGAAGTGAGAAGCCGCTCAGTTTCTTCAAGAAGAAGGAAGCTACAGGTCTACCCCCAAAGCAGGCTGTGTTATTACAGATAACTTAATAGGTAGACTAGATTTTAAGAGCAGCCCCACTACCTGGCTAACAGGCTGCATTATTTTTCTTTATTTTAATGTTTCATATTAAAAATAATTGAACTAGTTTTCAGGAACTTTGACTCCTTTGTTTTTCCCACATCCCACATTGAATTTGCTACTAAGTTGCAGTTTTTGCAATCTGTTCTCTCGTCTGCGTCTCCAGGGATGCTGCCTTGGTCTAAAGCCTCATCTACTATTGCCTGAACTCGATAATGGTATCCTGCATCTGTCTCTCCACCCTTCCCTTCATCATCGATGTAAAAATGATCCTCCGATAAGAATGCACATTTCTTACTGTGGTCTTCCCCTGCTTAAAGATTCCTAAGTAAAATGCCCAAGGCCACACATTTGTAAGTGGCAGAGCTGGAATTCAAGTTCATTTGTCTAGTTCCAAAGGCCATAGTTTCATGACCATATCAGTGTTCATTGCCAAAGACAGAAGTTAAGCAACTGACCTTCTTCTGCAAAAAGTTAGGCTTTAAAAACCCAAATATAGCCTATATTTCCCAAGACTAAAAATGGCCATTAATTCAACCAATCAATATCTATTTTTTTGTGACCATTTTTATTTATTTATTTATTTATTGGCTGCGTTGGGTCTTTGTTGCTGTGTACGGGCTTTCTCTGGTTGCGGAGAGAAGGGTCTATTCTTCATTGTGGTGGGTGGGCTCATTGCGGTGGGTGGCTTCTCTTGTGGAGCATGGGCTCTAGGCATGCAGGCTTCAGTAGTTGTGGCACATAGGCTCAATAGTTGTGGCACACAGGCTTAGTTGCTCCGCGGCATGTGGGATCATCCTGGAGCAGGGATAGAACCCGTGTCCCCTGCATCGGCAGGTGGATTCTCAACCACTGCACCACCTAGGAAGGCCCAACTAATCACTATCTACTAAGCATTAAATAAATCTGGACTCTGTTGAAGTGATAGAGACATACTTGAGTTGGTTCAAATGCTATGTGATATTATTTATTAGCTGCGCACTGTGCATAATTGAAAAGTGTGGGAGGCAGGGCTAGCTTCTGGCCTGGCGCAACCCAGGAACCAGGTCCCTAGGACTCAGTCACTGGCTCTGTATCTCTCAGCCCTGCTTGCATCGGTGTTGCTCCTTCTTGAGCATCTCTTCCCCTAGTGATGACAGAATGTCTGGTGAAGCTCACTAGCCTCAGCAACCTGCACAGAAAGAGACGACTCACTTCCTTGATTATACTTGCAGGACTGACTCTCATTGGTCCAGCTTGGGTCATATGACAATTGTGAACCAATCATTTGTGCTGGGGAATGGTTTATGCTGATTGGCCCAACCTACATCATGTGCCCACATCTGGAATCAGGGAGCGGAGTTAGACTCTCCGAAACAAATGGACTTAGGCTGGAGGAGGGTAGTTTTCTAATGGGAAGTTGAGATTTGGTTACCAAGAAAGAATGGGGAGAAGAGGGAAAGAATAGATGATCCACCGGCCAAAGCAACAGGTGCTGCTGTACCTCCTCCATGCGTATGACTGGTTATATATTGTGTGGGATGAAGAGGTATTTAAAGCATATTCATGTTCTCAAAGAACCAGTATTCAGGTGGCAGATAACAAGAAACAATAAGAGAACAAGAAGGAGTATTTTCTCTATTTTATAGTTCGCATTGAGCAGTTAAACCAGGTGAAATAAGAATTCCAAAGGGGAGGGATCCTTTGTGGGACTTTGGGATAAAATCATTAGGGAGACATTCTGGAGAAGCAGAGTCTTGAAGGATGGGCAGAAAAGGTAGGCAGTTGCCTTAGGAAAGATATTGGCCCCCTGACCTTCTCTCCTGGTGTCACACCCATGAGTATGTTTCATCACAGGACAAGAGGGACTTTGCAGATGAAATAAGGTTACCAATCAACTGATAATCCATCGTTGGGCAATTCTCAGGCACTGGGTCATCTAGAAACCACTCATTCCATCTCTTTCCTGAAAGTTACCCTTAAAAGGGATGAGATGAAAAGGAAAGCGTGGCTCCTCTGGTACTCAGGATTAGACAAAGGGTGTTTGTGCCACTTCTGGATGTAAGAGGATTTTTGGATCCTGAAATATTGGGATTTCTTAGATGCTGAGAAACAAGCTTGGAAACCATTGAAACTGTGGTTTAGGTGGCCACCAGCTTCAGAATCATCTGGGTGTTTAATAACAACTACAGAATCGTTTTGAATCAGAAGCCAGGTGAGACTTAGAAATCTGCATTTGAAGGTAACCTTCCCAGGTTGACTTTAAGGCACACTTGACTTTGACAGTGACTGGTTTGTGAGGTCAATGGAATAGAATCTTAGGAATGGAGGACTGGACGGAATATTAGAAGTTTAAAAATTTGGGCTGCTGCCTTAATTGCCCTTCTGTTCTTTCCCTCAGACTTTCTCCTCTACTTATTTACTTGCCTTGATATTGATCACATGTTTCAAGGTCTGCAAATGGGTTAGAGGTGGGACTGGTGTGTGGCAGAGTTATTTAAAGTAGATACATGATGGTGGTTGGTGAAAAAAACATTTGAATTCTTGGCTTTCCCCAACTCAAGCTCTGCTTCTGCATTTTAGAATGAGTTCTGAGTTTGTGGTCCATGGATAATTTTAGGGTGTTCACAGAGCTTCTGGAGGCTAGGTTTCAAACTTTATATTAATACATATAGGAATGTTCTGTGGAAGCCTCTATGGTTTTCTTATTATGTCAAGGTGGTTTCTGATCCCGAGAAATGTCAAAAACCACTACCCTGGAGACTCATTTTTTTAGGGACAAGGTCTATTTACAAAGAGTCTTCGGGAAGAACTTGGACAAAGTTTGCTTCTAGTTTCATCTTTTAGTGAATTGCAACTCTAAAAGCCCCAGCTGCCAGCCCCACACCTTTCCTGTGTCTTGGGATTATGGAAATATGAAAGGAATTTGTTTTGCTGAGTAATTTTGAGTAACTTGAGCTGTGTATTTGGGGGAAAAGAGAAAAATCTATCAAGCAGTCCTGTGCCCTATGGCGCAGACAACATTTCTCCAACACAGATGCCCCCCAAATTGGAATCACTGTTACCCTAAAGACAATGGGTGGTCCAGGAAGGGGTATGCCTGAATTTAGAAAGCCAGACTCATCGCTGGGGTGATCTTTAATAGAAGTCTTTGTCGAACAATGGTTTTTATCCCAGAATGTGATCACAGCTGTTTTATTTTAGCTAATGAGGCAATTCAAGCAATTAAATCCATATTCCACTGTGGCTATTTATTTCCATGAAGTAGTTCTCCGTGTATTGTCATGAAAGAATTCTTTGAGACTTGCAAAGTCAAAACAGAATGTAGACTTTTTTTTTTTCTTCTAAAATAGCCACATGTGCTTCTTCAAGTTGTCTTTTCTTTGTTGATATCTCATAAGGATGTCAACTTTTAGTCTCTAGGAGTTGAGTTCCATTGGGAGAAATGAAATTTATTATTGAGTCTATAGACTAAGTATCATGGTAAATCATAGTCCAGGATAAAGAGGAGGACTTGTTTCTTTTAGCAGCAAAATAACTTAAATCAGGGAGCTCATGTTGAAATCTGATATTGTTATACAATTCAATGAAATGATTATTTCCTGGTTGTAACATTATATGTGAATAAAGGGATTTGATGTATTTGATTGTGTGACTCACTTCCCTTTCCTTGGATTATATATTGCATAATTATTTTATTCAATCATTCAACAAATATCCATTGAGCTGCTACTATCTGTCAGGAATGGTGAACAAGATGGACACAGTTCTTGACCTTGTTCCATTTGTATAATTTCTGGAAAGACCAGCAAGGAGCCAGAAAATTTTAAAAATGAGTAGAATTGGAGTTTGTGGTACATGCCAGGAAGGAAATAAATAAGGGGGTGAAATAGGAATGAATTGAGAAAGGAGGTTACTTAAAAAAAATACAGCCATAGAAGCCCCCTCTGTAGACTGACTATTTAAGCCGACGCTTAAAGGAAAGATGATTTTATTTATTTATTTATTTATTTATTTATGGCTGCATCAGGTCTTAGTTGCGGCACACGGGATCTTCATTGCGGGACGCAGGCTCTTCGTTGCGGTGCATGGGCTTCTCTCTAGTTATGGCATGCGGGCTTTCTAGTTGTGGTGCACAGGCTTGGTAGTTGTGGCCTGCAGGCTTAGTTGCCTCACAGCATGTGGGATCTTAGCTCCCCAGACCAGGGGTCAAGCCCACAACCCCTGCATTGGAAGGCAGATTTTTAGCCACTGGACCATCAGGAAAGTCCCAGAAAAGGTGATTTATTTAAAGGAACGTTTTGTATATTCATATGAAAAGGGGAAGAGCATCACAGGCAGAGGAATTGACAAGCACTTGAAATGGGAAAGAGCTGGGTGTGTCTGAGGAACTGCAAGGCGGGGGATGAACATGGCTGGAGCACAGTGAGTGAGATGAGTGTGGAGGGAAAATTATTATTCCTGCTTTTGCTTTACTGAAATGTGATTACACTCTGGGGTCTGAACTTATGTTGGCACAGTCACCGCCATCTTGCTTGCCGCTGCCTGGGAGTGAGTTGTGTCCTTTTCAACAAAACTCAGCATGAGCTGCACTGAGATCATGGTGCTTGGAGTGTTAGAACGAAATGTTTGTGCCTCCGCACCCCTGCCCTCCCCACCATATTCATATACTGAAGCCCAGATCTGCAATGTGATGGCATTTGGAGGCAGGGCCTTTGGAAAGTAATTAGGTCATGAGAGTAGAGTCCCCATGAATGGGATTAATGCCCTTAAAAGAAGCGACAGGAGAGAGATGTGTTCTCTCTCTCTCTCTTTCTCTGTCTCTCTCAGTCATGTGATGATACAGTGAGATGCTGGGTGGTCTCTAAACTAGGAGGAGAGCCCTCACCAAGCCCCTGACCACGCTAGCACCCAGATCTCAGACTTCCAGCCTTCAGAACTGTGGGAAATAAGTGTCTACTGTTTCAGCCACCCAGTCTATGGTGCTCTGTTGTAGCAGCCCGAGCTGCCTAAGACATAGGAGTGAAAAGTACTGGGGTGCTTTAACAAGGGAGCAAATTGAGTGAGTGATTGTTTCTGCTCAGTGGTACTGAGACGAGCAGTCAACCTGCAGCGTTCAAGGAGTCAGAAGCCAACCAAGTTGCCGGGGAAATGTCTCCAGCCCTCTGGGCTAAACGGGAGCCTACACCAGGGAAACCTGACAGCCCTATGTGGTTTATAATTGTTATACTGATTTCCTATTTCGCTTGTTCTTAAACAGAAAGAGAGATGACCTAACTTGGGCCGCCTCGAGTGCGCTAACGGGAAGACATGAAGGGTTGCCGCTCACTCCCAGCTTCTCAAGACTTGGGCTAAGGAATAAAGGGGTGATCCTGATGGTGGCAGCAGGATGGCAGCAGGAATCAGGGAGAAGAAGAGGAGAGAAAGAGAATGAAGTCTGCTTGGTCAGCTTCCCTCCTTTTCTTCAAATGAGTCAGTTATTACTTAATACTCGGGATTTATCAAGATGATCTGAAAATATTGGGATTGGGCTTCATCCTGCCCCTTCAGTCATCTTCACTGAGCACCTCTGCGAAGTCCTGTGAAAGATAACTTTGGAGATGCTAGTGTGATTTATGTACTGACTCTCACCTCCAGGAACTTGAAAATGTTAGGGAGAGTCACCATTTATACAAATAAGTGCCATGATCATTCAGCGTGGGGACAGATTGTTTCTGGAGGGAGGACTCTCGAATGGTTTTATGACAGAGAAGAAATTCAAGTCAGGCTTTAAATTATCGGTGGGATTTGGGTGATGGATATGAGAGCGGGAAGGGGTGTCAGGCACGGAGAACGTCGTTGTGGACGAGGCAAGTGGGACTCCATCGTTGGGGTTCATGAGTGTTGCCTGGGGAGCCTGTTAAACATGAAGGCAGTCAGGATCCGCCCTGAGAGATCCTGATGAACAAGGTCAGGGTGGGGCCTAAGGATCTGAACTTTCAGGACATGTCAGGTGGATCTGATGCAGAGGGTCCAAGGACCACCCTCGGAGGAATGCTGGTCTAGAGGAGAGCAAGTGAACCCCAAAGGCAGCAAATAGGGTAAACGTGGGCACGTTGGTAGGAGCCATGCACACAGAAGGTCTTAAATGCTAAGTGCTTTATTTTGCAACATAGCTCACCCCCCCTTTTTTTTTCAGCAGTCACTATGAACTAGATCCTGAAAAGAACACTGTCAGAAAGTTATTTTAGTCCCATTGAAGATGAAGGTACCTAACCTTAGATGAGGGTAAGTGAGATGTTCAAGTTTCCCCACACAGTATGTGGCAACACTGGGATTCAAACCCAGGCGGTGCAGGTGGTCCAGCAGGTAGTGGGTGATGGGGTCAATGTGATTAGACCTGAGACTGAGAATGATCATCGGTTACACAATGAAAGAGAAGACATTGATGGTGGAGAGTCCACCGAAAGGGCATGGACAAGGGTTAGATACAAAAGACCTGCCCAATGAGAGACAGGGGAGATGTTGCAAGAATCCCTAGAACTTTTCAGGAGGTCGCATCACATAGGTTTGCACGGACTCATCAGACTTCTCACTCGCTCATGATTTCAGCAAGTTGGCAGAGCCCTGTGTGTCCACTTCTGCAAACCCTGCCCCTCTGGGGCTCAGAGTACTTGGGTATAGTCAGCACTGCTTGCGATGTACTGACCCCGAAACCTCTCTGGCACACGGAGGAGCAGTATGTGGTTAAGACCAAGGTGTTGAAGTCAGATTTCTTAGGTTCAGATCCTGAGACACCACTTGTGCCATTCATGCCTGAATGACCCTGGGCTAGTTTATTTCATCGCTTTGCGCCTCAGTTTTCTCATCTGTAAAATGGAGAGATGATATCAGCATCTTCAAGCAACTGATATGGGATTGAAATGAAATAACACATGTGAAAGTCTCAGAACCACTTCTGGCACAGAATAAACACTCACCTTATGCTAGGATTTACTCATGTTTGCTGCTGTTTTCATTATTTCAGTTTTGACTTTTATTTTTGTGTTTTCAGCTTCTAGGCCTTGTGAAACTTGGACATACCTCTCGCTAACTTCACAAGCCACAAGCTTATTTGTTCAGCACTGAGAGAAGTTTCTGTATCAAGAGTCTGCCTTTGAGGGAAAGGACAACAGACAGTGATCAAGGAGAAATTCCTCTTCTGCTTAGTTTTATTGTTCTTGCGACATCTAAGGAGTATGAAGTAGGCTGGTAATTCAATCCTAGAAGAAAATTGAAATATTAAAGAAACAACTTATCGTTGCCATCCCATCAAGCTGGGCTCTTCCAGTGGCAATGAGACGCTCCATCATGGGTAAGTTTTCCCTCTTATAAAGTGAACAAGACCCTGCTGAAGAGAAGGGAGTGTTTCCTCTTCTTAATCCTTCTCCCTGGTGATGGCCCTGTGGCTGTTATGTGGGTAACTTTTATATATGATTCACACTCGTTTAACAGCTATGGGGTTGATATATTTCCCCCCATACTGGGCAGTGCAGCCAGGCCTATTTGTTGACTCTCATTAGCCTTTCTATTTATGTAGACCTGGGACCATCAACTACATAAATCACGGCGATCCCAAGAAGGCTGATGTAAAGAAAACAAGCTGAATTATTTAAAGAGCAGCTTTGCAGGTTGAGGAAAGGGGTTCTGTTTTGCGGTTCTCAGAGAAAGCTGAATGTAAGATGGGAGCAAAAATATTGCAGCTGAGACATATATTTAGAACTTGGGGAAGAAGAATCCAGGTAGAGGGAAGAGGAAGTACAAAATGTATAGGCCTGTAGCCAGGACAGACTTGACACCTTTGAGGAACTGGGAGGAGTCCTGTTTGTGCGTGGTAGGCAAAGGGCAGCGGGCTGTGAGAGAGGAGAGAAACTTCAGGAACCAAGGTTTATAGAGCTTGGACAACCGAGGTTTCATTTGGAATATGGTTGAAGCTATGCAACATTTCTAAGCAAAGCTATGAGATACTGTGATTTATACTGAAAAAAAAAAATCCCTCTGCGGTCTGGTAGAGAATAGATTATAGAGGACAAAAGTAGAGGCAGAGGTCAATTAGGAGGCTATGCTGTCAGGCTTTGGGTTACAGTAGATACTCAATGAATTGTGTAAAAATATTACATAATTCGTTCCCCTTAATGCTTGAGTTGAAGAAAATTATGGATTATTCTGAAGTTAGTTGAAAGTAAGTCATTGCTACCCCTTCTTGAATTTTCTAGAACTGGTTTCAGATTTCTGAAAATAAGCTTGCAGCACCATCAGCCCCTATACCTATGTGTGGGTGTGGAAGCTTCTGCACAGCTTGGTTTGTGCAAACTTAGAGCACAGCAGAACAGCTGCAGAGCACATTGACAAAAGGGAGAAGCCTGGTGTCTTAAAGAAAGGAACCTCTGTCCGTTGAAGGCCATTTATTAAAAAAGTAATTAACCCAGAGGTAGAAAGTCCTGTGGAAGAGGGAGTGGGAACACAGAGAAATGAAAACAAGTCCTGGGGTGTCACAGTTCAGCAGGAGTTGAGGCAGGTGCTGGGGGAAGTAAGGACAGCAGGGCACACACTTCTTCAGGGCAGCTGGAGCCCCCTTGCACAAGACTCAAGTCATGGACGTGACCTGCCCCAAGGAGCCTCCTCAGCATCAGACACCTAAACTAATTTGGAAATGCCTGACATTCTTAGAGTAATTGTAAGCCAATTTGGCCAAGGGCAAGTGACTGCCAGTGAAGTCATTTTGCAGAATTTCCCTTGCTTACCCAAATCCTACAGCTGAAGGAAAGAAGTGAAATTTAAGCAGTGTATTGGACTTGCAGAGAGAAACTCGTAAGGTAGAAAATGAACACGAACTTACAGAACCTTAGCCCTTTTCAGAAATCCATGGAATTAATGAAATCCAGCTTCTCTCCCTAGCTGACCCCAGTTTTCCTCTCTTCATTCCAGGCCTGGGGCTGAGAATCAGGGGTTTTTTTTTAAGATTTTTTTTTTAAATAAATTTTATTTATTTATTTATTTACTTATTTTTGGCTGCACTGGGTCCTCGTTGCTGCACACAGGCTTTCTCTAGTTTTGGTGAGTGGGAGCTCCTCTTCGTTGTGGTGCGCAGGCTTCTCACTGCGGTGGCTTCTCTTGTTGCGGAGCATGGGCTCTAGGTGCACAGGCTTCAGTAGTTGTGGCTCGCGGACTCTAGAGCACAGGCTCAGTAGTTGTGGCGCAGGGGCTTAGTTGCTTTGAGGCATGTGGGATCTTCCCTGCCCAGGGCTCAAACCTGTGTCCCCTGCATTGGCAGGTGGATTCTTAACCACCGCACCACCAGGGAAGTCCTGAGAATCAGGTTTTTAGAAGTGTGTCTGAGCCCTCTTTGGAACCACTTCATTCTTGTTGCCTGTGGGCAAAGAATCTCCAAGCAATGAAGAGGAGTTATAGGGAGGTCTGTTTTAACTCAGAATTGGGGGAAAAATGTTTTAGTAATCATAGCTGCCCAGCAGTGGAACAGACTGCCTGGTGAAATAATAACAAGAGGTCAACATTTATTGAGCGTAGTCTATGCATCAGACACAGAGCTAAATGCTTTACATGCGTTATTTTATTCGGTCCACAGCATAGCTCGTTTTGCAGATGAAGAAACTATAGAAGGATGAAAATTACGTGTCTCAGGTCACACAGTTATTCTGCATCATTATCCCTGGGGTGGGGTCGGGGTTGGTAAACAGAGACTGCATGTTTGAAAGGATGATGGAAGGAATGAATTTGATTAAGTTCCAGAAATAGTTTTTGAAAAGCTCCTCTGTGTCAGACATAGTGTTAGGCATTTGGGGATAAACAGACTCCAGTATGATTTAGATCATGGCTGGAAGATCTTTCCAGACTAATAGGAACAATTTAGGAGATGCTTTCGAATTTATAAAATTGAACATTTACAAAATTCCCAAACATGTAGTGGCAGCATTTGGTTGCATTTTCAGGTGGAGATGGATTTAGGAAAGGCTTCCTGCATGAAAACAGCATTTCAACTGGACATAGAAGGATCATCTGGAAGGACGTTGGAGACAGTTTGGGGACCGAGGAGTATTCCAAAGTATGCCATTTGCATTTTATTCACCGGGGTGTGAGGAATTCATGAGTGTTTTTTCTAGTAGGGGGTGATCTGAAAGTACCAAGAATTATCTGCTAGCTAGAAATGAAGAGATGTGGTTAAGAGAAAGAGTGAAGGTCAGAGGCCAGTTCAATGTCCAGGAGAGTGGAAACAAGATCCTGGACGGGGGTGATATGAGTTGAAGGAGAAGGGCCGGCAGCTGGAGGAAAGCTTTTAGAGGTAGCATCAATGAGTCGGAAGTAGGCAGATTGTCCAGGAAGACAGAGCCAGTGATGTTTCTTAGGTTTTGAAACTGGTTAACGTGGAGGATAATGGTGCCATAAAGGAGGGACAGGAGGCACTGTGAGACCCTGAGGTCTGGGAGAAAGGAAAAGGCATGGAAATTTGATCATGGATCCACCATGATCACGAAAACACTTTTCTTGCTTTCCTGCTTTCCAACCATGTTAGTTGGGGCTGGCTGCACTGCTGGGTCCTAGTCATCTGTGTAGCCAACTAGCAAGTATTAACTACAGCAGGTATTTCCAAGGTGCTACTGATGCCATGAACAAGACCCCTTCAATCCTTGCCCTCACGGAACTTTTTTTCCATTGTATGTATGATCGCCCAAGTAATTATTAGCCAACAACAGTCGTGGTAAAGGCTCTGAAGGAAGAGTGTTAGCTTGAGCAGGGCTTTCAGCTAGGCTTCCATGAGAAATGCAATTCCATCTGATACCTGAATGATGAGTAGGTTAGCCCTGGCACACATGTTTTAACTCAAATGCTCTGTTTCCTTGTGGTTGGGATAAAAAGCCAAAGATGTGGACACTTGCGGCTGCTTGGACCTGTACACTCCAGTGTTCGACGAAGTTCTTGATGCAGGCATAAAAGGTCTCATTGGTGGAGGTGCTGACCATGTCCATCTCACCAACATCTGCCCTTCCTTCTGCTGACTGGATCCTCTGCCTTGTCAGCTGGCCTTAGGTGGCCTGACTTATTCTTAAATTAAATTCTGAAAATTTGCTTCATTTTCTCCGAAGCAATGACTTGGGGGAGACCAGGAATGATGCTGTGGTCAGAGAATGACATTGGAATGTAGGACTGAGGGCTGAGACTCTGGCTGGAGATCACTCAGCCTGCCCACAAATCTAAAAATGCACAGTTTGACTATAATGCTGGAAAATATCGCCTCATGTTCTGGCTTCTGCCAACAGAAAAGAGAAAGCTCAAATCACGGATGGCAGCAACATTATTAATTCAGGAATCTTAGCGCTCCAGCACTGCTCATTTTGCCCTAATGATTTAGAGAAAGAAAAAAAAAAAAAAAAAGCACAGTGAGTTTGTCCCGGACAGCGTGCAGGTTAGTGAGAAAAGGGGAGGAAAGGGGGAGGAAGGAGACCGAAGGATAGACTGAGGACACACTCTGGGGACTCTTCAGAAATGCTGTGGCCCCTCCCAGGGGGACAAGGCTGAAGTGGATTTGAAGGCTTATCTGTCGATGCCACTTGTGTCATCTTTCCTGGGATGCTGCCTTGTTGATGTGATCGTCGGATGCCTTATCCTCGTGGTGCACGTGTGTGCCAAGGTTGATCCGAGGGGCTTGAAATTGGGCTGAGTTCTTCATCCTCATGATCCAAATATCTCAGCTACCTTCAGTTTTCTTACTGTAAAAAAAAGCACATTTTTGCCTGTAGAGATAATCGGTCCCCCAAGGAGGTATTCAGTCTTGTATCAATCCAATAACATACCAGCCACCGGGGAGAAAGGGTGATGTTCATATTGAATTCTTCTTTATTTCCCTTTGTGCATGCATGATCTGGAATTGCTGAGATCTTCAAGAACTTTCACTGCAAGTTCTTTTTACAGGTGACATATGTCTTCATTCATTACCTGAGCACCTGCTGGATGCATGGTGATGGGGTGGGTCTGGTGGGCAGTACGAAGATGAGCAACATGCATCTCTCCCAAGACTACAAGTTTTTGTTTGTGTTTTTTATAAATTGAATGCTTCATTTTTTTAAAAATCTTTATTTATTTTATTGGCAGTGTTGGGTCTTCTTTGCTGTGCGCGGGCTTTCTTTTAGCTGCAGTGAGTGGGGGCTACTCCTCGTTGTGGTGCACGGGCTCCTCATTGCCATGGCTTCTCTTGTTGTGGAGTACAGGCTCTAGGCACGTGGGCTTCAGTAGTTGCAGCACATGGGCTCAATAGTTGTGGCGCACGGGCTCTAAAGCACAGGCTCAATAGTTGTGGCTCACGGGCTTAGTTGCTCCATGACATGTGAGATCTTCCTTGAGCAGGGATCGAACCCATGTCCCCTGCATTGACAGGCGGATTCTTAACCACTGCGCCGCCTAGGAAGCCCAGACTATGAGTTTCTTGAGGGCAGAAAGTAAGGTGAATGTAAATCCTGCATTACGAGGTTAAGATGTGGAGGTTATCATAACAACAGAAGACCTTTGTTGACCACCTATCGTCTGGCAAGCGCTGTGTCATGCTATATACTCTAGGCTCTGGGAACCTCCGTGTTGTCATCAGAGACATTGCTATTAAATCGCTCTGGGAGCAAGAATTCACTTCTGGGGTAGAGAATCGGAGAAGGTTCCTTGGAGGTGGTGCTGCAGACCTGAGTCTGAAACTACGAAAAATGTTTTTTGGAGGCAGAGAGGGTGGGGTGGATGATTTGAAGCTGGGGAAGTGGCCTGAGTGAAAATGGGGAGGCAGTTGGCTGGGATGAACCCTTATACAGAGCAGTGGTCATGCATATCTTACAGGTGTGACCGCCTCTGTTTTAAAAAATCTCTGATTAAAACAGAAATGTAAAAACACATGTAAATCACATGCACAGCTCCAGGAATGTTCATTAAGTGGATTACACATCACATAACCAGCATCTAGGTGATCAAGAGGCAGAACATGATGAGCCCCCGTCACTCAAGTCCCGCTCACCAACCCTACACACCTCAAGGTGACCTTTCCCCTGACATCTAACAGCACAGATTCTCATTTTGCTTGTTTTTGAATATTGTATACGTGGAATTACACAGAGGGTCCTTTTTATGTTTCTGGCGTCCTTGCTCCGTATCACATCGTGAGATTCATCCTGTTGTCGTGTGCAGCTGTGGTCTGTTCATGTTTGCTGCGGCACTGCACCTGCGGTGGAGCTGGTCGACAGTGTATTTATCTGTTGCACTCTTGTTGGCATCTGGGTTGTTTCCACTTTGGATGTATATGTTGCTGCGTTTCTGTTGAGTATATATCTAAGAATGGAGTTTCTGGATTGTAGGATTGAAAATCCCCTTTTCATAACAAAAACTCCCATCTCATATGATTCTAATTATGCTTTTAATATTCCTAGGTTGGGAAATATACAATGATAAATATCTCCTATGAATTCAATAACACTTTTGAATCAACCAGTGTATTATCAGTCACAGAAGTAGATGTCCGTGATGTATGTTGTGTGCAGACAAGGTTCAGCGTACATACAGAGACACAGGTCTCTTGCAATACCTCTGAGTCCCCAGTTGGGAGCCACAGACGTAGGTGAATGGTGGGGCGTGAGGCTAAGGAATAGCCGTCCATTGAGTTCCCTGACATTTCTGCTTCTCTGGGCCAAGACTGTAGTCTGAAATCTAGTGGAATTTTTTTCCTCTCTGTCTTTCTTTTTCCCTGAGAAAGCACATATACGCCCTTAACTATTCTACAGCTAATGCATTATTGGGAAGATGGTGTGACCAAGTGGAATGATGATGGCCTTTGGAGGGGGATCTGGGGTTGGACCCACAACCTGCCACTTATTAGCTGTGTGAATAAGGTAAGGGGTGAATTTTCTGTGAGCCTCAATATACTCATCTGTAAAATGGAAATAAGAATACCGACCTAGTATAAGGATCATGATAATGAAATCAGAGCCTGTATCTTAAATGTTGAACATTGTGTTCTCCCCTAAATGATGATTACAGCATTGTTTTCATGGTCATTTCATCACCTTTTCCTACCTGTGTGTCTTCCCCATGGGGTTATGTTCTTTTCCGGGCATGTAGTACTCTTGTTTGGTCTCCAAATGCCTGCCCACCTCCTAATTATTCCCATAACTAAGGAGAAACATTTTTAAATTGAAGTAGAGTTGATTTATAATGTTTTGTTAGTTTCAGGTGTACAGTCAAGTGATTCAGGTATATAATATATACATATCTGTGTTCTTTTTCAGATTCTTTTCCATTACAGATTATTACAAGGTTTTGAATACAGTCCCCTGTGCTATACAGTAGGTCCTTCTTTATCTATTTTATATACAGTAGTGTATATCTGTTAATCCCACACTCCTAATTTATGCCTCCTCCCCTTTCCCCTTTCGTAACCATAAGTTTGTTTTCTATATCTGTGAGTCTATTTCTGTTTTGTAAATAAGTTCACTTGTATCATTTTCTTTTAGATTCCACATACAAGTGATATGTGAGATTTGTCTTTGTCTGACTTACTTCACTTAGTATGATAATCTCTGGGTCCATCCATCTTGCTGCAAATGGTGTTATTTCACTCTTTTTTATGGCTGAGTAATATTCCATTGTATATATACACCACATCTTCTTTATCCATTTATCTGTTGATGGACATTTAGGTTGCTTCCATTGTCTTGGCTATTGGAAATAGTGCTGCTATGAACACTGGGGTGCATGTATCTTTTTTTTTTTTAACGTCTTTATTGGAGTATAATTGCTTTACAATGTTGTATTAGTTTCTGCTATACAACAAAGTGAATCAGCTATATGTATACATATATCCCCATATCCCCTCCCTCTTGAGCCTCCCTCCCACCCTCCCTATCCCACCTGTCTAGGTCATCACAAAGCACCAAGCTGATCTCCCTGTGCTATGCAGCAGCTTCCCAGTAGCCTTCTATTTTACATTTGGTGGTGTATCTGTGTCAGTGCTATTCTCTTATTTCGTCCCAGCCTCCCCTTCCCCCCACCCCTGACCGCATGTCCTCAAGTCCCTTCTACATGTCTGTGTCTCTATTCCTGCCCTGCCACTGGGTTTATCGGAACCATTTTTTCAGATTCCACATATATACATTAGCATGCTGTATTTGTTTTTCTCTTTCTGACTTCACTCTGTATGTCAGACTTCACTAGATACATGGCCAGGAGTGGGATTGCTGGATCATATGGCAACTAGTTTTTTTCAGGACCCTCCACACTGTTCTCCATGGTGACTGCACCAGATCACATTCCCACCAGCAGTGTAGGCGGGTTCCCTTGTCTAAGGAGAAACATTGTGATTGCTCAGCCCCATGTGCCCCAGGCATCTTTTCTTGTCAGATCTAAACAAATATTTTGTGTCCATGATCCATTTTCATTTGCCCTGCTGGGGGCCAGAGCAAATTTGGTAAGTTCATTTTAGCCTGCCTGCCTATGGTTGATCTCGACTTCATGTGTTCCCCATCTCCCTAGACAGTTGCCCTCTATGTTTTAATCCAGAGAAAATAATGGTGGACTTTTTGGTCCCGTGGCAGGCTTCTGAGGGAGGCACTTTTGGTCAGAGGGGACCTTTTCCATCACTCTCTCAAAACGTTCCTTGTAGGAGACACCCTGTGTAATCCACAGAGGGTGGTTTGCACGTGCAGGGTGATGAGCACTGTATGGAGTAGGTAGAATGTCGATGGAGAGATGCTTAGCAGGAGGTATCACAGGTGGAATTGTGGAGACGAGCTGGTGTTTTCCATCAGCAGGAGCTCCACAGTGTGACATCAAGATGATAGAGAACAACCTTTTCAGATCGACTCTCCGCCCTTCAAAACAAAATCTGGTTTCAGAGCTAAGCCAGTGAAGAGTCAGATGGTCTGGTCATTTGTCGGGATTGAGGTGACACCCCAGGATGGCGGGAAGTTTCTGGCAATGGGTGTGACGAGAGCTAAGGATCAGGAAGGCAATTAGGAAGGAGCGATGGGTCACACCCTCATGGGGCACCAGAGTGGTACTTCTGGGAATGGATTTCTAGGCAACCATGAATTTTGATGAAGAGCAGTCAGATGTGGTTGTGTTTTGAAGCACACAACCCTGGATCCAGCCAGTTCTGAAAATACTCAGAGCTGAGCAGATGGAGTCTAACAACTTATTCATCTATTTGTAATGCCTGGCCTGACTATTGTCCAACTGGCCTTAGACAGCATCAGTCTCCTCCAAGGTGAAAGGCAAGGGCTGCATTTTCTCTACTTTAGTAGGTATTTCTCTCCTCCCAGTTCTATAAGGGCAGGGCTCCTGAAATCCCTGTAGACTCTCTCCCTCTCCTCCTCTCTCTGTCTCTCTGTCTGTCTCCCTCCCTCCTCCCATCCCTGCCTGTGAAACTGTAAGCTTCTCCCATGAGATTTCAACTGTAGATGTCCTCCCTTGGCATACAGAGTGTGCAAAATTTAAATATGCGGAAAAAACTGCATGCACCAAAATCAAGTCTTAGTTTCTTGAAAATCCTTTCATTAAAACAATAATCAGAAAATGCTTATCTGCTTGCTTGATATCGACTAATGTTTAAAAAGCATGTATCAAAGTTCCCTTGTAATTTCTGGGTTTGGAAATTAAAGGGGAAAAGAAGTTGCTGGGGAAAATGTGTTAGAGTTTACTGAGCCCCAAATATCTGGAAAACAGTTTGAAATCCTTGGCCAAACTTAGAGCTCTGGCTGGGTTTTCATACCCCTGCTATTGACAGCTAATTTCTTGAGCAAATTTATTCACTGTTTTTGGGAAAAAAAAAATTGGCCGCCTGAAGCTACCTCAGATGTACAGCCTGTTCACAAATTCCTGAGTTCAACTTTCTTAAGCATTTCTTATTTCCTTCCTAGCTCTCAAAGACTGTTCTAGCAACATGACTGATGATTTGTCAGTGGGCACAAAAATGGAGAAGCCCTGCTTACTTTCCAAAGATAAGGCAAAATGCTTTACCTCTAACACAGCCTTATTTCTCAAAAAAAAAAAAAAAAAAAAAAAAAAAAAATTTAAGTTTTAGTGTTGGAAGGAAGAAAAAGCTTAAACTCTTTTGATTTTGATAGTAGAATTTAGCTGCTTGTCTCGGGAGAAAACGTCTATGTCTGCTGAAAACTTGGAATCTTGAATTTGAATCTGACTTCATTTGTAAAAACCCAGTCATTAGCGCAGAGGATTTTTAGGGTGGTGAAAGTACTCTGTATGATACTCTAATGATGAATACATGTCATGGTACACTTGTCCAAACCCAAAGAAAAGACAACATCAAGAGTGAACCCTCTGTGCTATGCAGCAGGAAACTCTACTCAGTACTCTGTAATGGCCTATATGGGAAAAGAATCTGAAAAGAAAAAAAAAAAAAAAGAGTGGATATATGTGTATGTATAACTGATTCACTTTGCTGTACATCTGAAACTAACACAATATTGTAAACCAACTATATTCCTACAAAAATTTAAGAAAAAGAGTGAACCCTCATGCACACTACAGACTTTGAGTGCTGACGATGTATCAGCGGAGCTTCACTGATTGTCACATGTGTCCCGTTGTGGTGGGGGATGTTGCTGATGGGGGAGGCTATGTGCCTGTGAGGGCAGGGGGAACGGGAAGTCTTCGCACCCTCCCCGTGTGTTTGCCGTGAACCGAAAACTGCTCTAAAATAATTGTCTTAAAAATAAACCACTCATTTATTTAGTGTCTGAACTAGACCTTAAATCTAGATCATTGTGCGTAGCTTGCTCTGGGAATAACTCTCTGGGTTCCTCCAAAAGCAAGCCTAGAGAGGAGGACCATCAGGAGGTTGATCCCAGGGAAGTGCAGGTGGAGAAGTAGGGGTAGGGGCAGGGGAAGGAGAAGAGGCAGGAAGAGAGCTGCCCACGTGCAGATCCTCAAGGTGGACAGTGCCAGGGATGGCAAACATAAGCCCTCTGGCTTGGGAAACTGTCAACAAGCTGGAAATAGCGCAGGGCGAGGAAGCCCAGGCGGGTCAGGGGGAGACAGGGAGGTGCTGGTACACTGTGCTTCCTGACCGTGGGCAAGTTACATCACCCTCTAAGCTCCCATTTTCTCATCTTTCACAAGAAGGAATTTGAGTTTCCACACTGGATCCTCAGGGTCACTGGTATTCCTTACAGAACAGTTCTTTGGTCAAGAAAGTTTAGGAAGTATTAGGTTAAACTATATACATATATATAACTGCAGGGTATCTCAGAGCCGTTAATGTCCAGGAGCGGGAGAGCATGGGTTGTGTTTTGTTATTGTTGCATTGGCTGCATTGGGTCTTCGTTGCTGCGCATGGGCTTTCTCTAGTTGCAGAGAGCGGGGGCTACTCTTTGTTGAGGTGCGTGGGCTTCTTAGTGCAGTGGTTTCTCTTGTGGAGCACAGGCTCTAGGCACATGGGCTTCAGTAGTTGTGGAGTGTGGGCTTTAGTTGTGGTGCGCAGGCTCAATAGTTGTGGCACATGGGCATAGTTGCTCTGCGATATGTGGGATCCTCCCGGACCAGGGATCGAACCTGTGTCCCCTGCATTGTCAGGTGGATTCTTAACCACTGCACCACCAGGGAAGCCCTGTGTGGGTTGTGTTTTTCTAAGGTATTTGACCATGACTGTCCCCCACATTATTATTATTTTTTCCAATGACCTCTGTTAATGTCTCGAAGGATCTAATGGTCTGTAGTGTACATAGTCTACAGTTTGGAACATGCCATACTGGCTGGGTGCTCAAGTCCAGCCCAACTCCAGGGTTAACTGATAAACAATAAGTCTGACTCCAGAACTGTGTGGCTTTGGAGGACACGTAGAAGGCTGGAATCCGAAGGATTCTTGGCTCCCAAATCCCATTTTCATCTTTTTTATCTATTGAATTTCTGAGTCAGTTTTCTTTTGGCAAGAGCTTTCTGGAACTAAATTACAAAACAGGAAAACTAGTATATATAGGAGAAGGTGGTGGAAAGTCATATGGTGGGTGTGGTGGGGTCAATTTCAGGGACACAGGATCAAGGGGGCTGCACTCTCACTTCTGCTGTAAAAGCTCCTTGGTGGCTTTGGGTGGGTGTTTTCAACCTTTATTACACCTTAGAATTACCTGGGGAGCTTTTACAAGAAGACCCAAGCTTGAGACTCCCTCCCGGAGAGACTGGTGTGATTGGTCTGAGAGAGAGCCTGGGCATCTCTATTTTTCAAAAGTTCTTCAGGTGATTCTCATGTACAGTTAAGGTGGAGACGTACTTCCTTGGAAGAAGAGTTTTATTTCTTTGTTTGTCTTTGGTGTTTTGGAATGTTATCAGAGAATAGTATAAGCTAGAAATTGCTTAAATTGTGATTAAAAAATAAAGACTCTCAGGATGTGATATTTCCGAGGGAGGACAGAGGGAAACTAACATTTGTGGTTGCTCTGCTGTGCGAAAGACCCTGTGCATATATTCTTTTATTTAACACACACACACACACACCCACACACACCCATATGAAGAAGGGTATTTTGAAAGTGATTTGCTCACAGGGACTCTGAATTTGATTCCTATCGCTTAAAACAAAATTTAATAGCTTAAAACAACACCCGTTTATTACTTTACAATTCTGGAAGTCAGAGGTCCAAAATGAGACTTAGAGGGCTACAGTCAATGTGTTGGCAGGGCTGTGTCTTCTGGAAGCTCTAGTAGAGTCTTGAAGCTTTTGAGCCCTGAAAGGAGCTGCCTGCCTTACTTGGCTGTGGTCACTTCCTCCATCTTCAAAGCCAGCAATGTCCAGCTGAGTCCTTCTCATGCTGGCATCTCTCTGGTTCTCTTCTGTCTCCCTTTTCCCCATTTAAGGACCTTGTGATTACATCTGGCCCATCTGGAAAATCCAAGAGAGTCTCCCTATGTTCACGTCAGCTGATTAGCAACCTCAATTAGCAACCTGAAATCTTAATTCCTTTTTGCCGTAAAAACTCACATGTTCTCAGGTTCCTGGGATTGGGATGTGGACATCTTTGTGGTGGCCGTTATTCAGCCAATCCAGACACTGAGGCTCGTGCTCTGTGTTTGAAGCGGGGATGATTGTCGGAGCCCAGCCTTCAGGTCACAGCACTGTGGAACCACTTGCTTCACGGTTACTTTCAAAAACATTCCTCAACTGATTTGTCAAAACACATCGTGCTGAAACTGGGGGCAAGTCTTTTAACTTGTCTGATATGACCTCAGTTCATGGTTCTGTCCATCTCACTAGGATGACGTCAGAGTATAATGCATATGGAAACTTACTTCATAAGTCATAAACCACCAACTCCTCTAAGAGATGGGTATTAGCACAGATCACACCAGTGGGGGCACCAGAATACAATTTTTGCTTTATTCACTCAGTTGTCCACTAGGCCATGAGCTTATTGAAGGTATGGACTGGATCTTATTTATGCTTCAATTCTACAGCCTAACCAGTTCCAACACAGGGCAGAATTCAATACTTGTTGCTGAATTAAGGAATAGGTAAAAGAATGGATGGAAGATTGCTAGGATCTGAGAAGAATGTGCTAGTAAATAAGATGAAGTTTCTTAACGTTGGGGAATTAAAGAGCTAGAAGAGGTAAACAGAAACATGCAAATAATGGAGTGGAATATAGTAGGTATTATAAAAGAAGCAGATGATACAGTTTTAGAGTTTCCAAGGACAGAGAATTCAGTACTGAGTTGAGGCAATCAGGCAATGCTTAATTGACACTGTGACATCAGATGACAGGGTTTTTAAAATTTGTGGAACTCAGGCAACTACTCCCCACTTCCCATCCCAGGGTAGACATAACTCATCAATCGTGGACCCTTTCCTGCTAAGCCAGTGATTGGGACCCAACCACCCATTGTTTGAAATTGACAAGCAAGTTGAGTCCAGTTTATCCTGTTGGGTTCTAGGTAGGACTTCTCTACTGGCAGTGCAGCAGATAAATTTTGCCTGAAACTCACGGATAGAAAAATGTTATCTTCATGTCCCCTTGGGCATCTGTAGTAAAGCAGCTCACTATTTGTAGATTTCTCTGGATGAACATCCCAGCAGCACAAAACTTTCTTCACATCTCAGCACAAATTTTGTTCTGATTGAGAGCCAAGTTTGGAAGGCTCTGTCTACACCCACAACCATATAATTTAGGGTGTATTGCTGACCCTGTTAGGAAGAAGCATGCACTTTGAAAGCACACTGACATATGAGTAACCACAGTCTGAAACAATACCCACTTGTGAATCTGTTTGCACATCACTGCTCACTGCTCTGTCCTAAAAGCTTGGTGACAATGTGGTGAGGTCCATTCCCAAGTTTGCTCAGAGGGCAGCCTGTGTGTCTCCATCCTCTGCATGGCAAGAGGGAATTCCCCAGGTGGGAGCTTTTGAGTTCGGTATAGAGGACATGAGGAGAGAACAACCCTGGAGGGTGACAGGGTCTTATTCCCTGTTCTGGGAAGTCTTACTCCTCAGCGCTTGAGAGAGGACTTCTGTCATTAAACATCACTCTCTTGACTCTGAGTCTGTGACAAAAATGTAGGATGGGATTATGCAGATTCACTTGACAATGTCTCTTTCTGCTCTGAAACCATGACATGTCATTTACTTTTCAGTAAAAGCGTGCAGAAACCTATGGTCCAAAATATTCACCTGAAAAAAACAAATCTCTTGTCAGCTGAGGAGTTCCACCTTTTAAAAGTGGAAAGCATTTTTTAAAAGCATTTTCATCTTCATCATAGCTGAGAAGAATTTTCTGTGTGTTGCTGCAGATACATGGTTTTGTTATCAGACTGATGGGCAGTTATTTAGGAAGATTATGCTCCCACAGAAAGTAGAACGGCATCCTAAACTGGATCCATTGGCTCCAAAATTGGAGATTGGTCTGTTGATTTTTCTTTTAATCCCTTTTCTGGTTTATTGGCAGGAATTAGATCAGTGATAGCCAGGCGATTGCCTCCTGTTTTCACTTATCAGCCCCTTAGTGGGAGCTTCGAGCTGGTTCTCCAGGTAAGAAAAGTGTAGTGAGGACACTTAACTGGGCATTCCAGGTACTGATTCTGGCTGCTTTAAGCAGAAAAGGAGTTTTATCAAAAGGGTATTGTTAAGAGGGTTAAAAACCAGGCTCAGATTTACACAGAGACAAAAATCAAAATCATATCCTAGAACTGGTCTGGCAAAAAAACTCAAGCCCTGAATACTTGGACTTACAGCCCTGTAGCTGTGCCCTGGGAGCTCAAGTTTGCTGCACCTCTATTGCTGCCTGAGATGGTCCCACTTCCTGGTACTGCTGGGTCCTGTTTCAAAGTCCATTGTGGGTGCCCCTGATTGGCAGAGCTTGGGTCACGTGTTCATGCCATAGCTGCAAGGGAGTCTGGGAAAACAATTACCTGACATTTGCATCTTCTGTAGTGGAACACAGGAGACTTCGCCAAACTTAGAAGAAAGTTGAGATGCTGGGAAGCCAACAAGGTTGGGAAGTGTCCACCAGAAGCAATTCAAGGCAGAGTCACCAGTATGTGCACAATCATAGCTGCATAAAAGATGACTCAGACACAGCCTGGCCCTCTCAGAGCTTATAGTTCATTAGAGAGGATGGGTCACACCCTGTTGTGACTTGTCTTACAGTTATTTTTGTACAATTCAGTAAATACAGGTATTTGGAGGCTAGAGAAGAGAGGTGTAACAGCTTGAAGATTATTACAAAATTATGAAATAGAACATAGATATAATTATATGAAAACAGCATCTGTATTTAAAAAATATGTATCACAAGAGAATGGTTAGTGGGTGTTAGACTTATTATCTTCTGTGGCACAATTTTCTGAGAAAACTTGGCTTTGTAGAATGGAGTGTTTGTAAGGGGTGACCCTCTGCTGATGGGTATGTGAATCTTGCATTTCTAGGTTTGTTTAGAGAGGTGCCCATTAAAACTTCAGCTGAAGGAGGAATAGGAGGTGAGGTTACAAGTGAATTTTATCTCTGCTACCTAGATGGATCTAGGTAACAGAGATGGATCTAGGTAAACCATGAAGGAGATATGGGTCTCTCTCTTTTGGGATCAGTGTTTAGGTAGGGCGTATAAAATCTAAGATATGTAGGCATGAACTCCTAGATGCTGAGAGCTAAAGGGAGATGAGAAGTTTAGAGTTGCCTTCAGCTACATGCTGACAGTGAGTAGGTCATTCTTGGTAAACAGAATTTCTGCATTCGTGATACTCTTGGTTTTGGTGTTGATTCCCCATTTAGCAAAGTCGGATGTGACTGTTCTGACATTGTTTCAGTTAAGTTATGGGGTATAAAGAAAAGGGCCTTTTGTCCACATTTAGGCTAAAGTATGAGTCATTTCCCCTGCCCCAACACTACCCAAGGCCAATGGGGTGGTCACACCAGGACTCCTATAAGAAATATAAATCTTAGGACAGAGTCAGAACTGCAAGGTCTAGCTATCCCTCTCAACCAAAGTCTCCTTGCCCTGGGGAACTTGATGGTTCCAAATGTTGTACTGATAAAGATGAGAAAGATGGAGTTCTTACATTGCATTTGAGGAGTCAGGGAACGCATAGCCCTAAAGGAGATCACGAAGCACCCAATAAAATGTGACACACACCACGTCAGCCCTCAGCACTTGGTTGTATGGAAAGCTGGGGAAGAGTACTGCTCAGCACTGTTACCCTCTGTTCTGTCTACAGCAAGAGCTTTCGTGGTACTCTTTGGAAGAAAGATTTCCTATTCTTTCTTAAAGATGTCCCAAATCACTCTGGCTTCTAATTGGTAGTGGTGGCATTTGGCAAATTCTCTGGTTTGGCCACTTTTGCAAGGTTTGCTTGACTTCACAGTTGTGGTTTTTCTGCAGGATGACATTATTTGATCTAGTCATTTTCATGCAAATGAAAGGCTGAAAGGACAGGCTGTACAGTGAGATACCCATGTCCTACATTTTGTGTGGAAATCAATTTAAAGGAGGACTAAAACCCCAGCGGGCAAGACTGTTGACTAGACATTCCTTACAAGAAATACAGTTGAGAAAACCTGAAAAAAAAAAGACTGGTGGCTGCGTGCTGACCACAACCCAGACATTGGTCATAGTTTTTGTTTGTTTTTCTTCAGAAAATCCTCACTATAGCCTTACGAGGAAGGATTATTATTGACAGGTTATGGATGGATTAAACCTGGTAAACCCCTTTTGATAGAAATCCGTAGAGAGGTTTAGCATTTTCTCTGCCTGCCATCCTCTCCAGAATCAGCTCACACCACCGTCTTTCTCACTGTCTGTGTTCCAGCCACGTGGACCTTCTTCCAGTTCTTTGATTTTGCCTAGCCCCCTTTCTCCACGGAACCTTGGGACGTGCTCTTCCTTCTGGGATATTCTCTTTGTACTCTTGACCATACCCTTCGCTTAGTTATTGCCAGTTCCTCCTCCTGGTATCCGTGTGTTCCAGCAGGACATCCCTGCCATTCCAATTCTACGGCAGGTTTCCACGTTGCAACCACATTCCTCTCCTTCAGGGCACTCGTCTTGGTTCGTAACTTGACCTCATTGAAATCACCACCCCACAGCATCCCCCCAGGGGCAGCTGCCCCATGAGACCATAAGCTCCATGAGAACAAAGTCCATGCTGGGTTTTGCCCACTGTGCATCCCCAGCCCCTGCCATACTGAGTGACACAACATCGGTCCTCAGTGTGTGTTAAAGGAGCAAAGGAAGTACATTTAGAGCAATGTTCTCGGAGGCTCACTGATAATTCAGTGGCAGAGCTGAAATTCAAACCACATCTCTTGGGTCTCAAAGTCACTAAATAATGGTGTAAGGATGTGAGCTCTGGCCTGAGGACTCGTGTTCCAATCGGAATGGTATCACTCCGCTTTGTGATCTTGGGTGGATGAATTAACCTTCTGTGACAAAGCTTCTTTATGGTTAAAAGGTGATTAATAATAGTGACTGCCTCAAAGAGTTTCTGTGCCCAATGCTGCGTCATCACCAGTGTTATCACATTCTTATCTATTAGGATATATGTACCCAGTGATTATATAGCATAAAAAGGGAAGTATGTACACAGTGCCTTGCATGAGGAAGCTCTGGATGCTGTCTGGGGGCATCAGACCAGGATTAACATCCTAGAAAGGTTAGCAGTGGAGCTTGGTCTCAAACTAGACTCAGAAAGGGGCACTAAAGACCACTCAGAGGACTTCCTAGGTGGCACAGTGAGTAGGAATCTGCCTGCCAATGCAGGGGACACGGGTTTGATCCCTGCCCCAGGAAGATACCGCATGCCGCAGAGCGGCTGGGCCCGTGAGCCACAACTATGGAGCCTGCACTCTAGAGCCCGTGAGCCACAAATACTGAGCCCATGTGCCGCAACTACTGAAGCCCCGCGCCTGGAGCCTGTGCTCTGCAGCAGGAGAGGCCACCACAGTGAGAGGCCCGTGCACCACAATGAAGAGTAGCCCCCACTCACCACAACTAGAGAAAGCCCGTGTGCAACAACGAAGACGCAACACAGCCAATAAAATAAACAAATAAATTTTTAAAAAATCATATATTAAAAAAAAAAAAGACCACACAGAACCTCCACTTCCAGCAACCTGGGAAACTGAATTTGGAGGTTGCCTATTGTGGGTTGAATTATGTCCTTCCCCCCAATCATACATTGAAATCCTAATCCCCAGTATCTGAGAAGGTGACTATATTTGATGAAAGGGCCTTTAAGTAAGTAATTAAGTTAAAATGAGGTCATTAGGGTGGGCCCTAATCCAACAGAACTGGTGTCCTTCTAAGGAGAGGATTTGGACACAGATATGCATATGAAGACACAGGGAGAAGATGGCCATCTGTGAGCCAAGGAGAGAGGCCTTGCAGGAAACCAATCCTGCCTACACCTTGATCGTGGACCTCTAGCCTCCGGGTTGTGAGAAAATAAATTTCTGTTATCTAGGGCCCCCAGTCTGTGGTACTTTGTTATGACAGCCCTAGCAAACTAACACAGGGACCACATGGGCAGTGCAAGGCAGGAATTTGGGATGGAGACCCTCATATAAAACCAAGCAGTGCTGTCTCAGTGTGAAAGGGGCAGTAGGAAAACTGTGCTCCCTAGAGTTGAAACAACTACGAGCTTGATGCTGTTTGTGGATCTGTATAGGGGAAAAAGCTTCCCAGCAGGAAGCAAAGTCACAAGTTTGTGCCATACTTTGCTGTATAATATGAATTTTCATTATCAAGTTGTCATTGGAATTTGACTAACAAAATAATGTCTTAAAAATAATAGTGGTAGAATCGAATTTAAATATATCAATATCATAATAGATGTGAATTTCATAGTTCACATATTAAAAGATAGAAATTCCTAGACTGGGAAAAAAAAATCTGCTGTGTTTTGTGTACAAGAGATATTTTTAATGTATGATAAGATGGAAAAATTGAAAGTTAAAGGATGGAAATATATATATTATACACATATATAAACATATGTATCAGGCATATATATATGACACACATATATATGTATCAGGCAAAGCTAAAATGGTCCTATTAATGTCAGACAGAATAGACTGTAAGGTAAAATATATTATTAGGATTTACTGAATCCTAAGAAAAGGAAATCACTAACCACAGAGGTACTAGAAAGATGACCCTGGATATGCACAAATAACAAGGTAATCACAAAAATATATAAAGCAAAAAATGGACAGAATTACAAGGAGAAATGGACAAATACAGAACTGTAGTAGGAGATTGAAGCATACTTCTCATAGATACCGATTAAACAGATGAACATCAGATCTGAGCAACAGTTATGTAATGGGCACATAGAGCCCTGTTCCAGAAATTACAGAATACTGACTTTTTTTTTTCAAGCAAATATTGAATATCTGCAAAAATTGATCCTATACCAGGTTGTAGAGTAATTCTCAACACATAAACAAAGAATTGATTATACATACCATATTCTTTGTCCACAGGCCAATAAACTTAGAAATTAATCATCATAACCCTCAAAGACCATGTGTTTGGTAGCTTTAATACTTCACTTCAAACAGAGCATTACGCAACTAAAAAAACCTGTTAGTGCAATTTAGGAAATATTTAGAACCAAATAACAATACAAACACTACATATCAGACACTTGAGGGATGGGCAGATATGGCACGTAGAGTGAAAATTTGAGCTCTATGCTAATAGACAAGAGAGATTAGATTCAAAATTAATTCACAAATGCTCAATGAAAGGATTCGGGACCATCCACTTAAATGAACCAGCTGATGCTTTGGGTTCTCTGTCTTTGACCTCCTCACCTCCAGTGATACCTTTCTTCACACTAGTCAACCATTTTTTCTCATTGTTCCATCCCACATCTTGCCATCTCAAGATCCGTATCTTAAATCTTCCAAGTTTGTTTCTACCTCAGGGTCTTTGCACCTACTTTCCCCTCTACCTAGAATGTTCTTCCTTACTTCTTTTAGGAATCTTCCCAAAAGTTTCTTCTTCAGAGATGCCTCCCTTGACTCTTTTATTTAAATAGTACCTCTGACCATCATTCTTTATTCCTTGACTGTAGAACTTATGCATAATAAGAAATCATTAGTGATACCTATCATCTATCTATCTATTTATCTATCATCTATATATCATTTATCCATCCATCTATCTCTGTCATTTCTGTTTCTTTATTACCCCCACTGGGATGTAAGCTCTATGAGTTCATGGTGGTTGTCTTATTCACAGTGGTAACTTCAGCACCTAGAACTAAGGCTGGTGAGTGATAAGGGCTTAGAAATATTTTTGATGAAGCAGATGAATGACTTAATCTGCACCATTCATAAAAATACTAAATATCTGATTTGAAGGGAAAATTATTCACAAACTCTGTCCAATAATTGAATTTCTCCTTTGGAATATTTTATAAAAGTAGATCTTTCAAGTGCCACCCACAATTATGAAATATATTCCCAGGACCTTTTATAAAACCGTAACTGAATGTGTAGTTTTGATGAAATTTGACTGGGAAAGCACAATATTTTTATGTGAGTTGACATTGTCACTTTCAAATCTTCTTCTAAAACACATCCTCGATAAGAAAATAACAGTTGGAGGGAGTACAAAAGTGCCTTTGGTTCATTCATTTGGAAATTAAATATTGTGGCATTATTTAAAATACCAGCAGCCTACTTTACCCGAGAAAATATGTTTTCTATTATATAAAACATTTTATTATTTGAAATGGTGTGCACTTTTAGAAGTTGGATTTGTAGTTTATATTTTTTGGATGGCACCCCTTAAAATTTGTAATCATATTGTTGAAAACTTTTGTAGCCTAAAAGTACTGTATATTGCAAAAGCTAGACAGAAAAAAATAGTCTTTCGTAGCACCAAGCCCTCTTTAAATCAGTTATTTGAATTTTTTTCCTATTGTGAAAGAGATGTATAAACAAAAATATTAAATGTTTGCCTAGAAAATGATGCCTGGTAACATTTAACCATTCCTGTCCCCATTTTGCTTTCAGTGGTAGTTCTGGGTCCAACACACTCACTGTGGTTCAGTGTATCTTATTCCAACACAGATTGGCTTGGGTCCTCGCCAGTGGTCCTGGAGAAATAAAAAATCAGGGATCAGCACAAGTAAGCATGAGGCCTGAAGAATTGTTCCCATGTGTATTTCTCCTTCAGTTCCTCCCCTTTCTCCTCCCTGTTGTGTTCAAACCCACTCTCTGGTCCTCTTTTGAGATCTCATCTCAAAAGATCCCCCAGTATCAAGAGAGCTTATTTTTATCTGCTTATATGTTTAAAGTTTGCCAAAATTGAAGGGACCTTGATGAGGCCAAATTTTTCCTATTGAGAATTCCCAGAAAGATTTTGCAAGGATTGCAAAAAAAGTTTCCCTTCACCCTGTCTCGTAATAGGCTGGATTATGCTGAAGGAACAGACAACCTCTCCATCTTGATGGCCTGAAAGAACAAAGGCTTATTTCTCACCCATTCTACATGCTAGTATTAGTCAGCATTCTCCAGAGAAACAGAACCAATAACATACACAGATACTTATTATGAGGGATTGGCTCATATGATGACAGAGAATGAAAAGTCTGGTGGTCTACTCTTTGCAGGTTGGAGATGGAGGAAAGCTGACGGCGTAATTGAGTCTGAATTTGAAGGCTTGAGAAACTGGGGAGGCTATAGTATAAATCCCAGTCTGAGGGCCGGAGAAGATGAAATGAGATGTCCCCGCTCACAGTGAGGCAGGAGCAAAGGGGGCAAATTCCTCCTTTCTCCGCCTTTTGTTCTATTCTGGCATCCATGGATTGGAAGATGCCCACCCGCGTTGGGGAGGGCCATCTACAGGCTTCATCAGTTCAGATGCTAATCTCATCCAGAAACACCCTTGCAGATACACCTAGAAATAATGTTTAATCTGGGCATCCCGTGGCCTGTCAAGTTGACACATGAAATTAACCGTCACGGTTTTCATGGTGGGTAGACTGAAGGTTTTAAGCCACATCACTGTAAGCCCAAAGCTGATATAGAATGATTCAGGCCACTTGGTTGATGCAGTTAAATCATGAACTGCCTTTTAGAACTTTCTTTGCATGTCTCTTCAGTTCCAATAGCATTGGCCCATCAAGTCACCTGGCCACACTTACCTTAAAGGGACTGGGTAAATGTCCGTTCAGTGTCTTTCTACCATGCTCAGAAGAAGAGAGAGTTGTTTAACTCTAATGATTGCCTGGCACGCCACATCTAGTTGCTTGGGAGGAACAGTCTAGAGCACCCTATTGTGAAGTCTTGAGTACCTGTCCTCACTTATCGAGCAAGACTGCAATTACTCAGCAGGATTTGTAATGCTGGAGTCAGGACCATTGAATCACTTGGGTTGGGTAGTTTCTTTTCCTGAATGGCCAGCAGTACACAACTTGGGTGCTTTTAAGAAGCACCAAATCTCTGTGGAGATTTCAACAAATACTACAGAGGCTCAGGTTTCATCGCTAGAGTCTTTCAACTAAAGTTCAACCTTATTCTATCTCCCTGCTTTTATGTGTCGGTTATGATCCACCAGAACAAAAGGAGAATTTGGCAATAATTTTCTAACCCCAGCAGTGAGAGAAGAATACGAAACCTGCTATAAATATAAATTCTGATACCTAGTGAAGCGGTCTCTGTTTTATGGCAGAAAAAGGAGATCCATGGCTTGGATTAATCATCCTTCTAGGCCAATGTGGCATATAAGATTTCATCTCATGTAATAACTTTGATTGATTGGATGGGGCTGCCTAGAGTACTCTGTGGGATGGATACAGGGCTGCATCAGAGCTCATCATGAAAAGTGTGCACTGATTGATTAACAATGTCTATCATTGGGTCAGTAAGGGTAATAGTGGAACGCATACCAATTATTTGTCTTTGTTATTCCAGATCATCATTTCCCACCCATCTCCCCCTTTATAGGGGATTACATTCTGATCTAACAATTACTAATTTGTGTCCATGTGTTCCTTGCTATTTGGGTAGGTATGATCTGAATGACAGACATCTATTTTTTTTTTTTAGTCACTAGATAGGTGTTTTCTTCAGAGTAAAGAAAAAACAAAACAAAAACAAATAAAGCCAAAAAACTAAAACCAGAAGTTTGACATTATGATTTATATTAATCGTGTAGGAGTTTGATTAAATTGAGTCCGTTCCAGAGATCATGATCAACTGATAATGTAAATTCCTTCATGTGAGAATCTGACCTTGAGTGTAATCTTCCCAGAAGACATTCCCTGTTCGGGAAACTGGTCGGCTTTCTTCTCTGACATCACTATGTTCTTTCTTTCTGAAATAATTCGGAATACTTCAGTAATTGTCAACTGGATGGCATCAGAGGTGGAACCAACGTGAAATAACTCATCATGACCAGAATGGAAGAAAAAACACCGAAGTTCAAGGGAAAAAAATACAAGCCCATGTGAAGGGCAAGTGATACTCTGATAATTTATCAAGATTAGGCTGAATATCTCTAAGGTCAGTAAGGAATGAAAGCCTGGAGTATTCCAAACAGCTGCTTGAGCCTTATTTTACCATCAATGTGTGATTTAGGGGCTGAGAAAATACATGCTTTCTTGGCTCCAGAAGAGACATTTAGTATTAGGCTTCTTTCTCCACCTTTAAAGACAAGATGAGGTTGGGCTTTCTTTGTAATGTGATCGTTGATCTTTGAAAATAAGTATTTGACAGGTGCTGCAGTTACAGACACCCTTATAAGCTAATGAGAGATGGGCTACATGTCAAGAGAAATTAGGAGAACATTTCAATCTGCCCGGTTACATGACTAAAAGAAAAATATTTCATTTTTTCATATTCTTCATGACTAAAAATTTTTTATAATCTCATAAATCTTCAGAGTGTATACCAGTAACTTAGACATAAATATATTTCCAGGATGTAATGATATTTATCTAATGGGACCCAGTCTCTGGCCAGCTGCCTGCCTGTACTGTTTAGGGAGGCTTTCCCAAATCCTTTCATTTAACCCATTATACTCCCAAATGCTGCCTAGCATAATTTAACAAGAAATAAACAATTCCACTGGCAACTTTTGTTCACATTTTATGTAACATAAATATGTAATTTTAAAGGTTTTATAATATGAGCTATAGCGATTTAGAATTCTACAAAGTTAGAGATTAATTTCTTTAACGTGCATTTCAACAGGGGTAATATTTCTCCCAGGAGGGTGGAAATTGGTTCTCAAATTTTATAATGGTTTGTGGCTCTCCAAAGAGCCACAGCACATACACAGATATATAGTATATATCTGTGGTATTAAAATTTCAGGGAGAAGGGGAATGATTAGAGGGATAAAATGTCAAAAAGCAGCTTCTTAAGGAGGCAGTAATAAAAAGGTTGAGAAACACTGTTCTATCTCAATAATTTTGGAATTGATAATCGTTTAAATAGCATTTGTTAAATACTGTATGCTAACTCATATATATGGAATCTAAAAAAAACTGGAGATACTGAAGAACCCAGCGACAGGGCAAGAATAAAGAGGCAGATGTAGAGAATGGACTTGAGGACATGGGGTGGGGGGGTGGGGGCAAAGGGGAAGCTGGGACGAAGTGAGAGAGTAGCATTGACATATATACACTACCAAATGTAAAACAGATAGCTAGTGGGAAGCTGCTGCATAACACAGGGAGATCAACTCGATGGTGGGTGATGACTTAAGAGGAGTGAGATAAGGAGGATGGGAGGGAGTCATAGGAGGGAGGGGTTATGGGGATATATGTATACATACAGCTGATTCACTTTGCTGTACAGCAGGAACTGGCACAACAGTGTAAAGCAGTTATATTCCAATAAAGAGCTTAAAAAAATAGCATTTGTTGTCTGTTTACCATGGATCAGGTACTGTTTTAAGTGTGATACTTATATTATCTCCTTCTCCCTGCCCACCTCCCCGCTCCTCACCCCCACCCCCCACTCCCATGTAGAGTAGGTGCTTTTGTGTGTCCTTTTCCACATGAATGTGGGAGTGCTACACAGAGAAGCATAAAGAGGCCTAGAGCCAGTAGTGAAGGCATTTGACAAACCTCATCCTACTAGTAAGAGGCAGAGCTAGAATTTTAACCTAGATCATCTGTCTTCAGCCTCTAAACCATGCACTTCATTGCCCTGTACACCAGCTGCCTATTCCAAAAGATGAAAGCCCAGAAAGGGCTCGTTGTTTTTCACCACCAGTCGGGCTAATCCTGGACCTAAGACATGGCGCTATCCATCCTCTAGCAACTTGTCCAGCATTTTGTCTAATACCATTTCTCTGCCACTAGGCTTCTTTTGATGCAGTGTCCTTCTTGTCTTGGTAATGGGACAATTGACAAAGGCCAATGAAATCAAGTCAGTTGGGGGTGGTGTTTGATTCTTCTGTAATCCTGCTGATTTCGTTTGCTTGTTTAATGCCGGGAGCCGTCCGGGGATTGCCTAAAGGCTCAGGCAAGGCCGAGCACTTCGGGAATGGCCTGCAAGGCGGGAATTCCGATGAAGGCATCTTCGGTTCGGGAGAGCTGCAAAGCAGGCATCTTGGAAGTACCGGAGTTCTCCGAGATTTAGTTTCACTATGAGTTTCCTCTGTTTACTTCTCTTTCTAGGAATGATGAGCTCTCTGGGTGAGGGGCGCCAACGCTGCCTTCAAGAATGGTGGCTACCCCCCACTTTCTTGGTGTTGTGGAAATTCTATGGGCCGCAAACAAATCACATGTAGACCCTTAGGGGGCCCGGGTAATGGAGGAATGTTTAAACTTATTATCCCCACCCTTGGGCCATGCTGGCAATTCGGCCGTCATGGGCCATGCATTGTGATCAGGAATGCTGCCTCACCCAATCACAATGATCCCAAACCTCTGAAGTGAGGGTCCGTCAAACCAAAGTTGCCTATAAAATATCCCATGCACGCTTCCCTTATAAGAACGGAATAGTACAGGTATCTATGTTATGTCCATGTCCTGTATGTCTGCTGTCACGTAGCATAGAGAATGTAGCTCACTAATTAAGCTTAACCTGCTAACAATGTGTCTGTCACGTCAAGCCTGGGCGCCTGAGAGGCCTGCCCTTAGAGATTGTTATCCTGTGTTCCCCTCCCCCTTGTAACCACTGGAGGGTTAAAACAAGAATGGTGATGTAAAGCATGGGGAAAACATGTTTGATTGTTTATGGACAAGAACGCGAAGAACGGATAAGAACTAATGATTACACAGAAGACTCGTCACCTGACTAAGGCCTGGCCCCCGGCGGAATCAATGGGACATTTGGGGGAGGGATATGGGGCCCCTAATGGAAAAATCCACATAACAAGCCGTAAGATATATAAGACCCGAGCAAACATTAAAGTCACTCTCTCACACTCTCACTCTCTCTCTCTCTCTCTCTCTCTCTCTGCCTCCTGTCTCTGTCTCTTTTTTTTCTCGCCGACTCTACCCCTCCCAAGGGACTCCCTGGATCCTGCCTGGGCTGGACCCCGGCAGTTTAACATGCTATCTACTGTTAAAAGAGAAGGTTGACATCTTCAGCTATGATTGTGGATTTCTCTGTCTCTCCTTTTTATTCTGTTTTTTCCCTTCATGTATTTTGAAGCTGTTTTTAGGTGAATACACCGTTGATTGTTACTTTTCATCAGCTGACGTTTTAATCATTATACCATGTTTCTCTTTATTTCTGGTCATTTCCCTTGTTCTGAAGTCTACTTTGTCTGATATCCATAGAGTCACTCCAGCTTTTTTTGATTAGTATTTTCATGGTACATCTTTTTCCATCCCTTTATTATTACCTACCTACAGCATTATATGTAAAGGTTTTATCTTGCAGAGAACACATCCTTGGATCTTATTTTTAAAGTTTATTTTGACCATGTCTGTTTTTTAAACAGTGTGATTGGTCTACTTACATTTCATGTATGCATGATGATGTGTTTGGATTTAGGTGGACCACTTTTTTTTTGTTTTCCGTTTGTTCCTTCTGTTTTTAATTTCTAGGTTTCCTCTTTTCTGCTTTATTCTGAATTGTTTGGTTTTCTTTTCTTTTTTTTTAGTATTCTATTTTAACTTTTCTGTTCAGATTTTTATGGTATCACTTTAAAGTTTTTTGTGTTTTGTTTTTGTTTCTTTTTTAGTTGTTGCTCTAGGGATTACAATATACAATATAATATAGTATAACATAATATACTTAGATTTTCGCCTTCCACTCAGAATTAATATTTTCAACTTCAAATGGAGTATAGAAACCTAACTACAATATAGGTACTTTTGCCTTTTCCCTCTTTATTTCTATATATTGTATTTATCGTATATTTGTGTGTACATATTTATATATTGTATTATATGTAATTTTTATATATCGTAGCATATGTATATTTGCATCCTATGTATAATTACATCTGTATACATTGAAATCTCCATCAGTCAGTGTTATACTTTTTATCTTAAGCATCATACATATTTTGGCTGACTAAAGAGGAACAGACCACTTTATTTACCGAGATAGTTACCATTTCTTGTGCTCCCTCTGCACTTTTTTTTTTTTTTTAATTTTTCTTTTTTTTTTGGCCATGCCACATGGCATGTAGGATCTCAGTTCCCCAACCAGGAATCGAACCCACGACCCCTGCAATGGAAGCCTGGAGTCTTAATCACTGGAGCACCGGGTAATTCCTCTCCTCCTGCATTCTTGGTGTTCCAGGTTTCCTCCCAGTATCATTTCCCTTCTGTCTAAGGAACTTCCTTTAACATGTCTTTCAGAGAATGTTCTGAATCCTCTTAATTTCCCTTCATCTCAGAATGTTTTTATTCCACCTCCGTTTGTGAAGGACGCTTTTACTGGGTGTAGAATTCTGGGTTGACAGTTCTTTACTGGCAGACATTTTTGAAAGTTCTCATTCCTCTGGTGTCCATGGTTTCTGATGAGAAATCTATAGAAATTTGAAGTGCGGCTCCCTTGGGTGTGTCTTTTGCCTCTGGCTGCTTTAAAGAGTTTCTTCTTTGTCTTTCGTTTTCAAGTCATGTTATGATATTGTTGTGTTTAGTGTTTACTGAGGACAAAGAGGAAAAAATGCAATGGCTAGTTGCCTAATGCTGTTGGAATCATGCTGTCTGGTCAGGGAAAAGGATTCCCTTTCCTCCGTTTTAGGCACCTTCCCAATCCGCTGCTGCTGTTGCAATGTGACAGGATTGCCTGGCAGCTGGGATAGACACTTTAAAAAAAAAGAAAAAGGGACTTCTCTTGCTGTCTCTGACCCTTCAAGCCTCCTTTCCTCATCCTTGGGACAGAATGCCAGTGTTCACACCAGTGTCCACTTCTGAGTTTTGAGCTGCATGTGTATCTCAGCTGGGTGATACCCAAGGAGAAAAAGTGGGACTCTTACCACCAGTTTGGGGATACGTCCAATTCTGCTTTCCTGATCTGCCTGCTACCATGTATTTCTTGGGTAACTGCTCCACACGTTCTGTCCAGGGTTGATATTTGCACTCAGTGGAAAGACAGGCTGCAGTGTGCTTACCCCATCTTGCCCGGAATTGATTCCAATCAGTTTTGTTTGTTTGTTTGTTTGTTTATATTGAGATATAGTTGATTTACAATATTACATTAGTTTCAGGTGTACAACAGAGTGATTCAGTATTTTTATAGATTATACTCCATTTAAATGTATTACAAAATAATGGCTGTATTTCCCTGTGCCGTACTGTATATTCTTGTAGCTTATTTATTTTATACATAGTAGTTTTGTACCTCTTGATCCCCTACCCCTATCTTGCTCCTTCCTCTTTCCCTCTCCCCGCTGGTAACTGCTGGTTTGTTCTCTGTATCTGTGAGTCTGTTTCTGTTTTCTTATATTCATTTATTTTATTCTTTAGATTCCACATATAAGTGAAAACATACGGTATTTGTCTTTCCCTGTCTGACTTATTTCACTAAGCACAATATCCTCCATGTCCATGCATGTTGTTGCAAATGGCAAAATTTAATTCTTTTTTATGGTTGAGTAATATTCCACTGTGTGTGTGTGTATGTGTGTGTGTGTATCACGTCTTTTTTTTTTTTTCAGATCTTCACTGGAGTATAATTGCTTTACACTGTTGTGCCAGTTTCTGCTGTACAACAAAGTGAATCAGCTGTATGTATACATATATTCCCATATCCCCTCCCTCTTGAGCCTCCCTCCCACCCCTCTAGGTCATCACCAGTCATTGAGTTGATCTCACTGTGTTATGCAGCATCTTCCCACTAGCTATCTATTTTACTTTTGGTGGTGTATATATGTCAGTGCTACTCTCTGACTTTGTCCCAGCTTCCCCTTCCCACCCCCCACCGGTGTCCTCAAGTCCATTCTCTACATCTGCATCTTTATTCTTGCCCTGCCACTGGGGTCATCAGTACCATTTTTTAAGATTCCATATATATGTGTTAGCATACGGGTATTTGTTCTTCTCTTTCTGGCTTACTTAACTCTCTCACAGACTCTAGGTCCATCCACCTCACTACAAATAACTCAATTTCATTCCTTTTTATGGCTGAGTAATATTCCATTGTATAGATGTGCCACACCTTCTTAATCCATTCATCTGTTGATAGGCATTTAGGTTGCTTCCACGTCCTGGCTATTGTAACTAGTGCTGCAGTGAACATTGTGGTGCATGTGTCTTTTTGAATTATGGTTTTCTCAAGGTATATACCCAGTAGTGGGATTGCTGGGTCATATGGTAGTTCTATTTTTAGTTTTTTAAGGAACCTCCATACTGTTTTCCATAGTGGCTGTACCAATTTACATTCCCACCAAGAGTGCAGGAGGGTTCCTTTTTCTCCACATCCTCTCCAGCATTTATTGTTTCTAAATTTTTTGATGATGGCCATTCTGACTGGTGTGAGGTGACACTTCATTGTATCACATCTTCTTTATCTATTCATCTGTTGATGGACACTTGGTCATTTCCATATATTGGCTGTTGTAAATACTGCTGTATGAACATTGGCGTGCATGTATCTTTTTGAATTAGTGGCTTTGTTTTCTTTGGATATGTACCCAGCAATGAATTACTGGGTCATATGATAGTTCTATTTTTATTATTTTGAGAAACCTTCATACTGTTTTCCATAGCGACTGCACCAATTTACATTCCCACCAACAGTGTATGAGGGTACCTTTTTCTCCACATTCTCACCAACATTTGTTATTTGTAGACTTTTTAACCATAGCCATTCTGTTAGGTATATTTTCAATGTTCTTTGTTGACTTCTGACCACTTGGCATATGTAGAGATTTGCATTCTTAACCACTTAATTTCCCTAAATTTTAAATATATTTCAAAATTTGACGAGTCTTAAGTTGTAGATTCATCTACCTCCTTGGGTATCCAGCAACCCAGGAGTTCTGGAAAGAATTCTAGGGGAAAAAAGAAGTAAGATTTACTGTTAGTCCTTGCTGCAAAGTCCCTTATGCACATTGTCACATTTTGTCTTCATTGTAGTCCTTTTTTGTGTGCATTATTTCCTCATTTTAGAGAAGAGGAAAAGCAAAGTCACACAACTCAGTCAAAAGGCACATCCAAACTCAGGTTTGTTTAATTCCAAAGCCTGAGTTCTTTTCATCGTACCATGCTGAGGACAGACAAATTTTGTATTTTTTAAAATGTGGGTATTGTTGGAAATAGCCTATTTTTTTTTTAACCCATTACTATTTGAAAAGGCAATTAACATGTTGGTCTTATACTACCTGAAGAAAGCTCATTCTCTTGCTTGGAGTAATTCAAGGACCAACTGTCCTCTGATTATCTCTTAAGACCTTTCTTAGGTGTTGTGATTTCATTAATAACCACCTGGTCCCCTTGTAGAACATTAGCCTGAGAAGTTCAGACTTTTATCAAGAAAGAAGCCAGCTACATTCCACGTAGAATGTTTAGCTTGGACAGGATATGAGACTCATAAATACTAATTTGTGAGAAATCACTGGAGTCTCTATGGATAAGTGGATTGACCTTCGGCAAGTACGTAACTGAGGAGCTGACTGGGCTGCCCTGCCAAGTCAGGAAATCCCAGAGGTAATGGATTTCACACGGTGGGAGCCATGCATCCACTGTCCTCACTGCCTAACGAGGTTGTCCTGGTGGCAGCAACATGTGTTCTTTGGCAAATGGCCATTTCCGCAGCCCCAGACCAACAATTCAGCGGTTGAAAGCTGTGTCTTGGGAGGAGTGACTCTAACTCCTTGGCAGCCTCCCCGGGGCTAGTGATGAGGAGAAGCCCTATGAAGATTGAAGAAAAGATAGTGAGTGAGGTTAGCGGGTCAGGCTGTGATTGTTAGCTTTCAAACAATAAGACAGACAAGACTGAACTCAAAGAGACGTACCCTGGGTCTACAAACTGCCTGAATTACTTTTATCTCTGCATTTTCTAGGGAGAGGGATGATTCTTTAAATTCATCAAGGACCCAACGAAATTAAGAATGCTTGATCTATCTGCTATGTCAACAATGCAGATCTGTGGTCAGCGCCTGTGCCGTGCACAGAGGAAGTCGTTAGTAATAACAGGTAAAGTGTGAGAGCGCCAGCTGAGAGCCCCCACCAAGGCGGGGAGCCATGCCACCCACGTGAGGTCCTTTTAAAATATTAGATGATTTTTGTGGCTGTGTTCCTATCATGCTGCAGTTCAGTTGATTCAAATCTGACAATGATTACCTAAAGACCGAAGAACCATGGCCTTTAGGGAAGCTGGATGAAGGATGGCTGGAAACTGTACTATTTTTGCAACTCTCTGTAATTGTAGAGTTGCATATATCAAAGGAGGATATATACATATATATCCTCCTTTGGAATAAGATAAAGTCTAGAAGAAAAGTTCTATGGATTGAATGGATGAGGTTAACCTTGGAAATGTTGATAGGCTAAGCATACGGCAGTGTTTAAGAGCATGGATTCTGGGATTAAGAATTCCTGGGTGTGGTTCTCAGACCTAGTATTCACCTGCTGTGTGAACTTCATCATTTTGCATACCCCCATTATACAGAGGAGAGCACTGAGTCTCAGAGAGTTTAATAATGGATACCTGCCTCATGTGGGGGTTGTAGGAGTTAAATAAGTAAAAAACTGCCTGGCACATAGAAAGCATCCAGTGAGTGTTTGCTGTTAATGTGATTATGTTAACGATTATTGAAGTAAGAAATAGATGGGTCCCTGGGCCAGAGAGCTGGTATTTGTCAAATGGAGCAAAACAGAATTTTTGTCCTTAGTCATGTTACTGAGCCCAAGCGTGTTCTGCTTACTGCACAACAGGCCAATGAATCAGAAACGATGTGTTGAGGCAAGGAATACGACTTTATTCAGAAAGCCAGCAAACTGAGAAGACGGCAGACTAATGTCTCCTAAAAAACCATCTTATTGGGGTCTGGATGCCAGTTTGTTTTATAGAACCGGAGAGGGAGGGGCTGTGGGGAAGTAAAGTGAAAGGGCCATCAGTCTTACAAAAGATCTCCGGGAATGAGCAGTTGGTGAGGGGATATGTTAATTTCAGCCATTCACACAGGTGGGCAGGGCAGAGTGTCTGCCTGTGAGCTGAACAGAGGCACTTTAGTTCAACATTCAGGCAGAGGGGCAGGGTTCCCTGAGGCAGGCCATCATGTATGATTGCAATAACAAAAGCAACAAAAAGCAAAGGTTAAAGTCAGAGAAATAGATCTAATATGGAGTCCGATGTAGCTCTATGTGGTAACAGTCAGACAAGAACTAAGCCTCTATCCCTTCTCCATTGATATGGAAGGAATGAACTAGCAGTGGGGGAAATTGTTATAATACAAATAGAAGTGAGTTTCTCCACTGATATGGAGGGAATAAACTAGCAGTGGGGGAAATTGTTGCAATGCAAGTAGAAGTGATTGTTCTTTTTCCTCTTGAGAGCAAGGAGAACAAAGAGAACTTCAAACAGGCTAGAGGAGAAAGATAACCTGGCCTAAAAGAGTTAAACAATCTTGGTTATTCTTTAGCTGTTACTGCTAACAAACACTTGTAGGTAGATTTGTCCTTCACAAAGCTGATTAGTCTCTGACTCCATACGAATTACACCTTGCACCTGGCATCCCCCGCCCCCCGCCCCCGCCCCACTACACTCCTTTGTAACCCTCTTCATTTCAGAAAGAAGGTCATGGGCGGATAACTTCAGGGACACCAGAACCAGGTGCTGCACTGCCTGATGCCATGAATTTGGCCATGAATTTGCAAAAAAACCCAAAAAACAAAAATGCAAGATCCGCACCACCCAGACTGCGAGCCTCACATATAAAATCTTCCCCGACTCCTGAGGAGCAGGGGGAGGGGACACAGTTCTTGAGGCACTAGCCTGCTGTGTTTTCCCTTCTGCCTGGCAGAAAAATAAAGCCATCTCTCTCTTCCTCCAAAATCTCTGTCTCCGCATTTGTATTTGGCCTCGGTGCACAGAGTAGCCGTTACTACGGCTACATTATTATCAAAATGGAGACAGGAGATCTTGCAAAACATGAGCAGGCTGGTGAGATCAAGCCCTGAGAGCTGATGACCTTCCTTTGTGTCAGGATGTTTCAGGGACTGAAGCTACAGAAAGAGGTGGTCGTCAGTGGGGTAAAATGGGGGGAATGTTGATTAATGTAGGATACAAGTAAACAGGCTGGGCTGACAGGAACCATATTGGGAAGTTTCTGCATCTTCAGAGACACAATGGAGAAGGTAGGCCAATCAATCATGGGACTCCTAGAAACCCTATATTATTAATAATTAATATAATTAATTATTAATTATCAATATAATAAACACTGAACATCTCATAAATCTGATTTGTTGGGAATCATCTTTTTGGAAATCAGGTAGGGCTTGATTTTTGTTTTTCCTCAGATGGGTTTTTAATTCATAGGCATTTTGAGTAAGACTATTTCTTTCCATTTTTATTTGGGGGCTTTGAGATCTTTCTGTAATAGGGATCCGATTGCCATCTTAACGAACTGTGAAGGTTCTGAGAAAACTTGCCTCTCACCCCCACTCCATTCCCACCGTGTACACAGTGACCTCTGAATGCTTTAGACCAACTTTCGAAATGTAATTCCATTAACCCAAATGTGACAGTAAGAAACGAGTCCAAATATTATGAAAATGATGCAGTCGTGATCTGCAATCACCCTCCTCCATTCTAACCCTAGACAGAACGTGTTCTTTCCCCCTTGAACTTAACCATGATTTCAACATGATATGTTATCATTTTAATGTCTGTGGTCTTACTCAAGAATTGAGTGATGAAAAACCAAGACACATGAGAAATGGTCCATGGTAAAAGCCTATATTAAGAACATGTTCAGAAAGAGATTAAACTAATTGCATCCAGGGGAATGTCAGTTATGAGAGACCAGACTTGTGTTCCTCCTTAGGGTTACCGTCTCTCAGTGCGTTTCTTTATTTGATAGGAAATTCTATTAGAAAAGCATTCGCCTGAATAATGAATGTAGTGACATCGGAAAGGGAAAACATCATGAAGCCCGAAAACTCTGCTTAAGTGAGGCTGATGATGGTGACTGTGGGATGTGAACACAGACACGGGCTTTGATTTATTGTTTTCACTGATGGGGGCATTTCAGTTTTATACGGTCCATAGACTTGCTTACTGAGGTACTTAATGTTAGAATGGTTTTTGGTGGTGGTGGTGGTGGTGGTGGGGTGTGTGTGTGTGTGTGTGTGTGTGTGTGTGTGTATGTAACAATGTGGCATAAATCTGAGATCTCCTAGAAACAGGGGAAGAAATAGCTAGAAGAAGTATTTTTGATAATATAAAGGAAATATTTCTGTGGGAATTATTGCATCTTTTGATGTATTCCTGATGCATCTGTGGAGAGAGATGCCCTCCACGTCCTTCTATTTCACTGCCATCTTTCCTTCCCCCAAGGAAATATTTCTTTTGAACCCCAGTTCTAGAAATCTGGGGTTATGACAGAACAAAATCAGTGCCCTCTGAAAGTAATCTCTCTCATTAGTTTTTTTTTTTTTTTTTAAGTTTAATATATTTATTGGCTGCATTGGGTCTTAGTTGCTGAGCACGGGCTTTCTCTAGTTGCAGAGAGTAGGGGCTACTCTTTGTGGTGCGTGGGCTTCTCATTGCAGTGGCTTCTCTTGTGGGCTCTAGGCATATGGGCTTCAGTAGTTATGGCGAGGACTCAGTGGTTGTGGTATGTGGGCTAAGTTGATCCGTGGCATATGGGAATCTTCCCAGACCAGGGATTGAACCCATGTCCCCTGCGTTGGCAGGCGGATTCTTAACCACTGTGCCACCAGGGAAGCCCCTCTCTCATTAGTTTTTTAAAAAAATAAGCACCTCTGCTTTTCTTTATTATAAAAACAGTGCTCACTTAGGATATCTGGAAAACAAAGAAAAGATAGAAAAAAATAAAAAGCCCCCACCAAATACAACATTGAGATAAACAATGTTGACACATTTTTTGCGGTAATTTCAAGTCAAATAAGTTTATTTGTACAGAACTGCTGCTGTCATGACTGTACAATTATGTATCCTGCTTCGTATCAATGGTAAAAATGTCCCCAGGTTATTGAAACTTTGCTGAAATATTATCTTAAAGCTGAAAGAATGTGTGGCTCCCACGCATCAGAAAGGCCAGGTTCCCTACACAGCCAGGGCTGGACGGAAGTGTGCTCCACGGCTGGGCATCACCGCCTGCTAGACGCAGAGCATCCTTGCTCGGCATCACAGTCCTGATACAGGGTTGAGTGGTATTTAAGAAGGCGGTCTCATGGCTGCCAGTCCGGAGCTGATTGCTCATCTTATTTCTGCCATGGTTGCGTGCCATGGTTCCTCCTCTCTGCCTTTCTTTCCCATTTGATGATTGCCAGGATGCTTTCAGCTCTAGGATGCTCTGTCTCTAAACTTAGCACCTCAGTACCATGGAACATAGGTTCTCCTCCTCCTCCCCTTCCCCTCCCTCCCTTTCCCTCGCCTCCTCCTCCCCTCCCCCGCTTCCCCCCATCTTCTCCTCCTTCCCCTTCTTCTCCCATTTTTATTCTTTCAGTGCCTTTCTGTTGTGTTGTTGCTCTATTCCAGACATTGACATCTTTCCTCAGGCGGTGTTTACAGTCAGCCTGTGAGACAGGTGTTCCTATTATCCTCATGTGATAGGCAAGGCACGTGGAGCTCAGAGGGGCAGAGGAGTGGAGGAAGCTGAGCTTCCACACGGCCCTCCAGTGACTCCTGGAGACAGGTTCTTCCAAGGAACTGAGCCGTCATCACCTGGAGCTGGACCCTCACTCGGTCAGTCCACCAGGCTAGTCTGTTGATCACTCCCTTACTCACTTGTTGGCTCACTGGTCACGGTAGAAAGAAGGATGACTTCCCTCCCAAGGCGTCCCGGTCTTAAGCCTCAGAAGTCATAAATACGTTACGTGGCAGGGGGGCGTTGAGGGTGCAGCTGGAACCATTTCCTAATCCGCGATCCTTAATAGAGATGATTGTCTGTGAGGGTGAGGTGGGCCCAACATAGTCACAAGCATCTTTAAAAGTGGAACCAGAAGCATCAGTGTCAGAGGTGCGGGCGGTGAGAGAGAGTCAACAGCTACTGCTGGCCCAGCAGGTACAACGGGTCAAGAGCCAAGGGACGCAGGGGGCCTCCAGAAGCTGGAAAAGGCAAGGAGACCGATTCTCCTCTGGAGCCTCCAGGAAGAAGGGGAGTCCTGCTGAACCTCCTGGTTTTAGCACGGTGAGCCTGTCCTCAGATTTCTGACCTCCAGAACGGTAAGATAAGAAACGTGTATTGTTTTATGCCATTCGATTTATGGTGATTTCTTACGGTAGCCATAGGGAAGCAGTCCGTACGGTGGGCGCTGGGAGAATTACAGAGGCCTGGGGTGTCCCGGTATTGGTGCCCGGGGCTCTGTGTGGTTGGGGTTGGAGCAGCACGGAATTCTAGCAGGTGTGGGTATTTGGAGCAGGTAGGCGGCAGCTTCAAGGTTTTGTGGAGTTGCTTGATTTAGAACAGGACTTGGCCAGTGGTTGAGGCTTGCTTGGGACCAGCCCACAGAAGGTGATGGGGCAGGGTCTCCAGGTATGAGCCGGGCAGGGTTGAAGGGCTGTGGATACTGTGGTCTAGAGCAGCAGGATCAAGAGCAGGGCTGTCCAGTGGGAGCACAAATTGTCTATGCGACTCGGTTTTCAGCCTTCGGAGAATATATTTTATACGTTTTCTCTGTCTTCCAACACTCAGACTTTAGAAAAAGGAAGAAAGTGTTGTTCATGAAACAGTTGATTCTTCTTGTGGTTATGCATCTCATTTTTAAATTGAGCGTTTATTTAACCGTATCTTTTTCAAGGACATGCTAGAGTGTGTCATAGATAAAACCCAAAATATAACACATGCGTGGGAATTGTGAAACTGGTCTGTAGTCCTGATGTTCTGTTTTGTTGGTTGTTTGTTAGAGGAACTTTTTCAAATGGGAATTGTATCAGGCTGTTGGCTCAGAAAATCTAAGAAGACAACGGAAGTACTCATTGTTTGTTTCAACATGATGGAAACAGAAAATAATTCTCAACAAGAAAACATCACCCAGAGGCAAGAAGCCAACAGAACAATAGTGGTTAATATACTAACATAATAAATCTAAGCCCAAATGCTTTCTCTTATGTTTAAACAAAAGGGCAATAATAATTCTATTTTGTAGGAATATCCCTAGGAATTATATATGAAAATATTTTGTTTTCTAGGCAGCATTTGAATTTTTCTATTCTCTCATCTATTGTTTGAAACAATTCAATATCTGGTAACATCTGCTGCGTCGAGTTGTATTTCATATTCAGAACAGAACATGTGGCCATGGATAAGAACACATTGCCGCTGTTGTGGTGGATTTTTATTTATTTATAACTATTTGTTCTCTCCAGAGGAACAAAATCCAATAAAATAAAAATAAGAAATTGGGGCAAGGAAAGGAAAGGAAATTGAGGAAGGAACCCATATGATACCTCTGTGGGCTCATATATTTACCATGGCTGACCTTCCAATTTGTCTCTGAGTTTCCTAGCAGCAAGTGCAAAACAGGCAAACGAACCCAAACCAAAAAGGAAAAGGAATTTAAAATATACACAGTTCCCAGAAGCAGAAAGTTCGAATAAAAGCAATTTTATAAGGGATTTCCACCATCACTCCATATTTTTTCTCTTATTTTGAATCATAAAAGATACTTTCTCACTGCAACCAAATCCAACAGCAAAGAACCCATCAGTAAGTTCTAAGGTAGCAGTTTTCGAACTCTAGCATGCATTGGAAATTCCTAGAGGGTCTATGAAAATGGACTCCTGGGTCCCATCCCCAGAGTTTCTGGGTCACTGTGGCCTGGAAATTTGCATTGCTGACAAGTGTCCAGGTGGTACTGATGCTGCTGGCCTGGGGACCGCATTTTGAGAGCCACTGCTCTGAAGGAGATTTATAAAGTGGTATCTCAGATGAGACACTGAGTAACCTACAGGAAAATATCTTTAAAAGAAGTTCCACAGTGCATGCAAGGGCCATTTTGACATGGATGGTCCTTGGAAAAATCTTCAACCGAGGTGACAGCTACAGCTCTGTGAAGGGGAATTTTACAGCATGTTCAGTTGACATGGTCTGAAAATGCCCAACATTTCTGATGTGCTACTTCATTTCCTGGGTAGAGTTTAAAGTTCCTAAGGGAATAAATACATATTTCTAAAGGTAGCTTACTTTCTTTAAATCTCTATTCTTTTTAAGCTGGGGTTTTGATTAACTCAACTTTTTGAGCCCTCATAGTTCTCTTAATTCAGAAGAAACGCATGCATGCTTTCCAGTTCAGGATTGTTGTCTGCACACATGTGAACACAAAGAGTTTGCTTCCTCTACCTCCAGAAATCCCACTGGAAAGAGGATACAAGGAATGAAACCCCCATCTGCCTAAGAATGGGAGAGGGAGCCTTCATTGTGTCAGAGACGGTCATGAATATGTAGAGCTGAGGGTGAAGATGGAGTCAGAGTTACCCCATTTAAAAATATTTTTATTTTGAAATGACAATTGATTCATGGCGGGGGGGGGGGGGGGGGTGGTGGTGAAAGAAATGTACAGGGAGATTCCATACAGGTTCAGTGAAGGGAGTTACCCTTTACCCAGGGTTCTCAATGGTAGTGTCTTGGATATCTAGCATAACAGAAAAGGCAGGAAATCCACACTGGTGCAAGCCACAGAGATGATTCAGATTTCATCAGTTTTACATGCTCTGAGTGTGCGTGTGTATGTTTAAAGTTTTATCACGTGTGTATTCATGTAACCACCAACACAGTTAAGACACAGAAGTATTCCATAATCGCAAAGATCTCCCTTGTGCTACCCTTTGTAATCACACCCCCTCCATCCCTCACTCCCAGCCACTGCTAATCTGTGCTCCCCCTCTATGAGTTTTGTCTTGGAATCATCCACTATATAACCTTGTGAGACTGGCTTTTTCACTCAGCATAGTTCCCTTGAGATCCAATCAAATCATTGCAGGCATCAGTAGCTTATTTCTTTCTAACTGATGTGTAGTATTCCGTGGTATGGATGAACACTATTTAATCATTTACCTGTTGAAGGACATTTGGAGGAAGGGGCCCAGAGCACACCTAGGGCCAGGTGGTAATGGTTGGGTTAAATTTGTGAATTATTCTTTTCTGGAGCCTCAGAGCCATTCCTGGCTTGGGTTCAGTAGGTTACAAGGGATGAGGGTTGGAGAAGAGGCAGGAATGAGGGCGACTATTGGAAGACCTCTCTGGAGCGTTGGTATGGGTGTTAGTGCCCCAGAGTAAACACACTATGACCTGACGTTTGGTGAAGTGATTGGTTGCTCTGTCTGCCACTCTGAACTGGTCCATCCTATAGTGAAACCTGCTTAGTCATAAACTTTACCCCAAGTTCCCTCTGATTCAGGGAAGAGGTCCGCTGGGGGCAAAAACTACAAAACAAAACAAAACTGTGATATATATTAGTTGATGAAGCCCTGCATTGATGAATATATACAGAAGGTCAAAACCACCAGACATCTGCAGGAAATCTCAACAATAATGAAGATCCAGGATGAACAAACAGAATATTTGACTCTGGAATACAGAAATAATTCAAGAAACAGAGGAGAACCGTAACAAGCCCTAATTGTGTTAGTGATTGTGGCCATATGAAGAAGAGAAGAAATAAGGGAAATTAGAGTTCTTCTAAATCAGTTGTCTCAACCTGGGGTGATTAGCAATGTCTGGAGATATTTTGATTGTGCTGTTGGCATTTAGCAGGTAGAGGCCAGGGTTGCTGCTAAGATAGCAGCACAAGACAGTTCCCCAAGACAAAGAATTATCTATCCTAAAATGTCAGTAGTACCTAGGTTGAGAAACCTTGCTCTAAATTAAAACTATTATTGCAGTAATAGTCTTAAGAAAGAAATGTGCTTTAACACCTGGAAGAAACATTTTAAAAAATCTCTCAGAATGTAAACATGGGAGAACAGTTGATGTAGTTGATTGGTGTACAAGGGTCCAGTACCTAATAACTAGGAGTTCCCTAAAGAGAGAATCGAGACAATGGAAATGAGGAAATCATCAAAGATGTAACAGAAGATAGTTAGCCAGTGCTGAGCAAAGACACCAAGCACAGAGCAGGATGAGAGAAAGACCCTAAACTAGATACGACACAGTTAAGTTTTAGAGCATTAAGGAGAATGTGACAATTAAAATATTAGGAGAAGCTGGGTGAGGTATATGGAAACAACAATTTGTGCAATTTTTCCTTAAGTCTAAAACTAGTTCTAAATAAATTCTAAAATGTCTCTAATTTGGTTTCCAATTTTCTCTGTATTATAATTAACTCTGTAGAGAACATCCTTGTGGATAGATCTTGATAGCAGACAGTTTGGTTACGGGTCTTACCTTACTGAAGACTTGGTGCCCAAACCCAGTTCCCTCGTTCCTAGATCCCTCCCATGTTGTCATGGAAAGGAAACAGTGATTATCTAGGCAGAGATGTTTATCTTACAGAGGAAGAAACTGAGTCCCACCAGATACAAGTCAATAATCCGAGGTCATGGAATCAGGAAGTCTGATTCTCAGATGGCTTTTCGGACAGTACCCAACCCACAGCAAACCCATCGTGGGATGGAGCTTTGTCTGAATCATGTCTCTGTCACCTTCAGTGGGTAGTGCCCAAATGACTAGTCTTTCATGATTTTTTTTCCTGTGCTCTCTCAACAGCCCTCTGTTTATTCTTCTAAATGCCCCTGTAGTTTTCCTGAGCATTATAGTTACTAATGTACATTGCAAAGCTGTGGAGGTTAACTTCTCATCTTGCAGATCACAGCCTCACAAAGGAAATAGTACATCTTATACTTTAATTAATTCATTCAATGGGTATTTAATGAGTACCTACTATATACCAGGTACTATTTAAGGGGACAGACAGTGAACAAGGTAGATAACACCCTTGCTTTCATGGAGGTGAGGTTTTGTAGAGTCAGACAATTAACTGATAGACATAATATCAGACAGTTAGAAATGCACAGAGAGAATTAAATCCAGGTGAAGAGTAATAACTTGCTATTTTAGACAGGGCAGGCAGGAGAGGCACTGTATCCAGATATGCGATTTTCAGAAAGAAAATCTATGGTCATCTTATCACCTTGGACTTCCTTAGCCACAAAGTTTCAGAAATATATAATCATTTTTCATTACTTTATCCCTTTTAGTACTCCCTTTGGGAAAGGTAATTGGACTCAGAATTCCAAGACTTTTTTCCAGGGCTGGAAGCCTGTGACATGAGACATACTGCAGGAGCAGTAGAGGTTCTTATCAGAAATGTGATGAACCCCAGAGAGCACTCCGATTTTCAGATAGAAAATTACAAGTCTCATGAAAGCGTCCATAATGGTTCCTTTGGCACCCATAGTGGGCTGGTGTGTGCGCACGTTTGTGTGCATTTAGATGTTGAGTGTGTGTTTAAGGTCATGCCTGGATGTTGGCTCAGTGATTCCCGTCACTTCTGGCTCATTTTTACCCCATAACTGTGGCTGATGAGGTCATGAAAAGAGAAGGGGTGGAAAGGAAGGAGCCCAGATCACTTATGCAGGTATCTGATGCCCTCTTGGGCTCTTGTTGTTTTGCTTTATTATTTAAAGTAATGAGATGCAGGTATTCAGGTTTGCCTGGTCCTCTCCTCCCCTTATGCAGTGGGGTCTTCCTCCCCATGGACACTTGTCACTTACAAGATGCTCTAACACTTCAACCAGCATCCCAGTTAAGCGTCTAGATAACACCGACCCCAACTGCCTTCTGCAATGGGATGAAACACCCCAAGGAAGATCAGCAGAACTGTCCAGCTAGCCAAGCCAACCCACAGAACCACAAGAAAGAACAACATGGCTGTTTGAAGCTGCTAAGTGTTAGAGTGACTTGTCATGCAGTAACCAGAATAGGCGATACACTTCATTTTCCCACTACACGAGCTGCTGAGATGGAATTGTGGGGTTTTGCAGCATTGTTCTGAAAACAACAACAAAAATTGTGCCAGTGCTTTGTGCTGGTTGCCAGCTGGCACCAGAAGCAGACTGATGCGGGCAGGATTCAAAGACTACCCTTGGCTATGAGCAAAGCACGTGAATGGCTGTTGAAATTAAAGCCAGTTCCAGGATGGTGTATCTAGAAAGCTGAGAATCCCTGTCTGGTTTGAGGGGCACCTGGAAAGAGCTGCCTGACAGTGCAGAATTTCTGCTTCTGGTGGGATAAGGGTGGGAGCGCAGGATACAATCCTAGACACCATAATTAGAGGATATTTTCCCGGAAATCACTACACCCAAACAGATGGTAAAAATAGCATTCTTTGCTGAGCCCAGCTGCTACCAGGGCTTTTGGCTCATGGCCTGGGGCTCCCCCCACCCCATTTTCATGCTTTTCCTCTTTTCAACATTAGATTCCTTCAGTGCAAGAACTATGCATTCCTTTTGTTTCCTTTAAACCCAAGTAGAACGATTCCTTCTTTGATGGCATCCTGAGTTTTCAAGGGCATTATGGGTCTGTTTAACTGGGGGATGCTAAAAATGTGTTCCTTCAGGCAGAGAAAATAATCATCAAATGATGTATCACCATAACTTTTCAAAAGCTGTCACACGTAGAATAAAAAATTTGAAGTTGGTGGCATCGCTTACCTTGACGGAGGAGGAAAGCAGGTGTAGAGAGGTTTTGACTTTGCCAGAGGTCACATAAGTATTAAATGGGAAGCTGGGATTTGAACCCTCTAATTGTGGATTCCTAAGATGGGCACCACACACAGGGTACTGCTCTTGGGTCCTTATTTATGGTGTCTTATGTTATGATTAAGTGTAGTAAGTGGGGTGCTCAGAGGAGGAGGTAGACCAGACCTTCCAAGGGGAAAGCACCAGGTAGCCACTTTGGAGTCACAGTAAACTTGGCTGTTGGGGAAGGCAGTCAGAGGTAGAGGGAACAGCAAAAGGGAGTCAGGGGAGCTTGTGGCGGGTTCGAGAATGCACAAGGCATGAGTTTCTAGTATTTCCTTAAGTATTATCTTTTGTTCTCATAATCTTGCAAGCCAATAGAGAAAATCGGGGTCCATCTCCCTCTAACTCTTTCTCCTTGCTACTAACCTCCCCGTGTGTGTGTGTGTGTGTTCACATTCACATATATGCACTATACTCATATTTATATGTATACAACATAGATGCTGGTGCCACGTCCACATGTCCTTCATGGGCCAGCGTGTCCATCCCCAACTGCTGTGAATGTTGGCTCCTGGGGGCTTGTGGCTGGTCTCCATCTCCAAAGAATTATCATCACCCGAGAGTAGCCTCTTCCTCCAGGAGAAACTAATTATTATCTCCATCCTGAGGGCGTCCTGGTGCCTGATAATGGGGTAAAAAAACGGCCAACCCACTTGTCTTATGGTGAGGACTATTCTGAGTTACCAATTTATGTGTTATGCTCCTGGGCTGTTTAATCTTTTCTTGTGAGCCAGGCTAAACCTAACCCTACTGTATCCTTGCTCAGCACTTGGCCCTTTCTCTCTTGCTTCACCTCCCTCACAGGTCACCCTCCCTGCATTAATCACATGCCTCTGAATTCCTGTCTCAGGCTCTGCCTCTAGAGAACCTGATCTCTATACACACAAACACACATACACACACACACAGAATATACAATAGCTCCATATTCTGCAGGTAATAAATATGAAGCCACTGAAGCTTAAAAAAAAAAAAAAAAGACTTGACCAAGTTCACATGATGAGTTAATGTCAAAACTATGACTAGGAGCCTTTTCTTCTGAATGCAAATCTTGTTTCAAACTAGACTGGCTATAATATATAAAGGTCTCGGTTCGTTAATTCATGGTTTTTTTGGAGTTGGTTATACATGGAAGAACCTGTAGTTTACTTTTTTCAATCCTGCAAGGTGTATTGAAAGTAGAGAAATCTCAGCCTGGTTGACTTGAACAGGAAAGGTAAATATATGTAACTGAACTGGAAGATGGGTAGAGTTTTACATAAGCTTTCCTCTGCAGAGTAAGTGAGAAATGTGCCGGCAAAGAGATGCTCTCTGTCTCCAAGGTCAGACATCTCTCAACCCGCAACGCATGGAAATTGTGGAATGAGGCTGTCGGAAATTTTACACATTCATAAATATTGATAGGCTGACAAAGAATTTTAATTTTGAGATGTCTGACTCTGATTATTTCTGAAACATAAACATCTTTTCATTCTCCCCTAAGGCCAAAGATCAAGCTTCGGCTGTCGTCTTTTAGATAAGGCATCTGACTGTTCGATGTAATCCAGGTTTGTACGCGTTTCTGCCCAAGGATGCTAACCATTCAGCTGTCAGAGGAATGAGAGAGCCGGCTCTTGCCTGGGACCTCCTTATTTATCTTGCTGTGTTATCCTCAGCCAGACCCTGGGGGAGCACATAGATGCTCTGCCCAGGAATCTCCCACTTTGGCTGGGGATAGGTAGGGTTCTCCAAAGTAACCCTTTCCTTTCCTTTTCTTTTTTCAGATGAATTCTGATCTTCTTTTTATTTTTAAAAATTTTAGTTGTATTGTAGTAAGAACACAACACATGAGATTTATGTTCTTGGGAGATTGTGTGTGTGTGTGTCTTCCTCCATTTCTTTCTTTTTTTCATTTTTGAAGTTTTTATTGGAGTATAGCTGATTTACAATGTTGTGTTAGGTTCAGCTCTACAGCAAAGTGAATCAGTTATACGTGTACATATATCCACTCTTTTTTAGATCCTTTTCCCATATAGGTCATTGCAGAGTATTGAGTAGAGTTCCCTGTGCTGTACGGTAGGTTCTTATGAATTATCTATTTTATATATAATAAGGTGTGTATGTCAATCCCAATCTCCCAATTTATCCTGCCTCCCCTTTCCCCCCCTGGTAACCATAAGACTGTTTTCTATACCTGTCGCTCTATTTCTGTTTTATAGATAAGTTCACTTGTACTGTTTCTTTAGATTCCATATATAAGCTATATAAGTGTAAAATATAGTACTGTTAACTATGGGCACAATGTTGTGCAGTAGATCTCTAGAACTTATTTATCTTGCACTATCTTTAAACAGCTTTCTGCTCTTTGCATCTATGAGTGACTATGTTAGATACCTCATATGAGTGGGCTCCTGCTATTGTCAAAACAAAAAGGACAACAACAGATAAGTGTTGGTGAGGATGTGGAGAAACTGGAAGCCTTTACCCTGTTCTTGGGAATGCAAAATGGTGCGGCTTCTGTGGAAAACAGGATGGAGGTTCCTGAAAACGTTAAAAATAGAGTCCTTTGCTTTTCAAGTGCAATGCTTCAGCAGCTTCTCACTGTGCTTGGAATGAAAGCCAAACTAGTAACTACAGCCTGGAAGATCTCACACAGTCTTTCTCTCCATTACCTCTTTTATCTCACTCTCTCCTTGTTCACTGCTCCAGCCACTGTGATTTTTCAGTTCCTCTGACACCCAATCTGTGTCCTGTTTGGGGTTTTTGTTAATGCTGTTCCATCTTCTTGAGATGCTCTTCCCACAGATCTCCTCTTACTCTTAACTGAAGGCTCATCTCCTCACAGAGGCCTTTCCTGACCATCATTGTTAGTCTGTGTCAGAGTTTCTGCTTTATATTTTTCTTCAGGAGTTACATCGTAAAATGCAAATATTTATCTGCTTTAATTGTCCTCATAAAAGTAAGGACCACGTTTGTTTTGTTTCCATCCTCTGTTTCCCCTTCCCTGCTGCTTTTTGGGTTATTTAAACATTTAAAAATATTATCTACCATTTTTTCACTTTTAAATCTTTTATCTGTTTTATCTTTAGAGTGTTCAAGTAGTTGTTTTAGAGTTTATTATATTTATATCTATATATATGTGTATGTACATGTATGAGTATGTATGTATATTAGCTTTCCACTATTGACTGAAAAATCAACATTTAAGCATTTCCAGTGGAGTGTAAATACCTTACCATCATATGCATCTCTGTACTTTATACCATATGCATCTTTTACATTGCATCATATTCATCTCTTTATGCCCCCCATTTATAATTGTCTCATAGTAAATCTACATATATTGAAAAACCCCATTAGACAATGTTTTAATTTTTCTTTCAGCCTTCAAATGTATTTTAAGGACCTCAAAAGAAGAGCAGTCTATTATATTATTTCCTCTGCTCTTTCTTCATTACTGATACTCCACATTTTTATCTGGCATAATTTCTCTTCTTCCTGAACTTCTTTTAGCCATTTGGTTAGAGCAGGTCTACTCTAGCTGATTTTTTTGGTAGTTTTTCTTCACCTGAGAATGTCCTTATTTCACCTTTTATTTCTGAAAGATATTTTTGCTGGATAAAGAATTTGCATGGACAGTTCTTTTATTTCAAAGCTCTAAAAATACTGTGCCATTTACTTATGGCCCCATGGTTTCTAATGAGAAATCTACAGTAGTTTCAATTGTTGTACCTCTATAGATAGTGAGTTTATTCTTTGTGTTTAATCCTTAACTGCTTGCTTATGCTGTGTCTTGGTGTGGATTTATTTTGGTTTATTCTTTTTTGGAGTTTACTCAGCTTCTTGGATCTGTATGTTTGTGTCTTTCATCAAATTTGGGCTGTTTTCCAACTATTATTCTTTTTTTAAAATTTTTTTAAAAATATTAATTAATTAATTAATTTATTTATTTTGGCTGCGCCAGGTCTTAGTTGCAGCATGCGGGATCTTAGTTGCAACATGCATGCTGAATCTACTTCCCCCACCAGGGATCAAACCCAGGCCCCCTGAATTGGGAGTGCTGAGTCTTACCCACTGGACCACCAGGGAAGTCCATCAACCATTATTCCTTAAATAGTTTTCAGTACTATACTGTCTCCTTTCTGGTCATGTGAATGTTAAAATGTTAAAATTCTGGTCATTAGCACATAGATCCTTCTTTCCCCAATCTTTTGCTTTATGTTCAGATTGAATAATTTCTATTTATCTATCTACATGTTTGGTGACTCTTTTTTTCTGTCATCTTTATTCTGCTATTGAGTTCATGCAGTAAATTTCCTTTCAGTTGCTTTTCAGTTCTAAAACTATTTGGTTTTTCTTTGTATCTTCTGTTTCTTTGCTGAGACTTCTTATATTTTCTTTTGTTTCAAAGTGTTTGTAGTTGCTTGCTTAAGCATTTTTACCCTAGTTTTAAAGTCTTTGTCAGGTAATTCCAACAATTGTATTATCTCAGCATTGGTGCCTGTCGATCATCTTTTCCCATGTGTGTTCAAATTTTCCTGATATTTTTGTATGCTGAGTAATTTTGGATTGTATCCTGAACCTTTTACTGTTACATTAAAAGACTCTGGGTCTTTCTAAAATCCTTGGAGAATGTTGATGTTTTTCTTTCAGCAGTCAGTCAACCTATTTATGGTCAGGTCCCAAGTTCTATCCCACATTCTGTGGGCTATGATTCTAATATTCTTTGGCTTTCAAAGCATATTCAATGCTATTCAGATCTGTCCAGTATGTGCTCCACCTAGTGGCCAGTCTGGGTCCTGGGAGGTAGTTTGGCATTGATCAACGTGTTTGGTGTGCTGAAGGTGGGTGAACCCAAGTGTTCATAAATACATATATGGTTTTTTTCTCTTAAGTTCCTCTATTCTTATGATCGCTTCAGTATTTTCTAGTTTCTTGGGGCTCTTCCTTTTGGTCCTCTGACTAGAAAACTAAGGATTAGGTACTACAGTTGGCTGTGTCAGGGGCCAAGTGCAAGAGAGAGGGAGAAAAATAAAGGTTCTCCCCACCCTCTCAGGATTGCAACTGCACCAAATTGACAGAAGCAGTTTTCTCCATCAGAGTTTTGGCTCCCAAAACTAATGACTGGCCACTAGTCACGTCTACCACCCTTACAAAATTAATTGGGGGTGTGAGAAAATAGAGAAAAGACAGGGAAAATGAAATGAGAAATGTCCATACTCTCTTTTGGAGTTAGAAGTTCCCTCTTCAGGGCTTTAGGCCAGAAAGAAGTGGCTTCTCCGGAAGCTTCCTCTGCTCTGTCCTGGTGTCCACTGCCAGGTCTAGAGTGTTGCGTTCAAGCCAAAGTGTACTGGAGGGAAAAGAAATGGAAACCCCATCACCGAGTCAGTGTTACTTTAAATTCTGATGTTATTCCCCAATGTATATGCCACAGTTTAATTTTCAGAGTCCTCAGATAACTGCTTCATGCAGTAGGTCCATGTTTTATAGCTATATTCAGTGGGAGAGGCAGGGTGGAGTGTGTTTCTTCCATGTTTCCTGGAATCAGAAACCCTTAGTTATTAATTGAGTCAGGATAGGTAGCCTTCTGGTTGTATTGTTTATTAACCATCCAGACAGCTGCCCTATTTTGTTCTTAGGAAGCAGGAGGAAATGGAGAAAACAGATACTAAAAAGCCCTGTGAACTTGGAAACTGTGAGATCTGAGTTCTAATCCTAGTGCCAGTGTGGGGTAGGCATGTAATCCTAGACAAGGTAATATCTCTGGATCATCACATAAAATGTGAATACTGTAATATCATCCGCCCAACTTGCACCCCATCACCCGCATCCAGGGTCACTGTGATGATCAAATAAGATAAGGATGTGATAATACTTTGCACAAAGTTGTATAAAGAGAGAGTGAATTCATCTTCTGTGATGAATGTGGTGCGAGAAGTGTTCTTGGGCTGGGCGGCTGGCGGCACCCCTGCAGGGATGGAGGATCGCGCAGCGTGTCTGTGCCATTGGGCTGTTCCTACCCCCACCCCCATCTACTTGCGCACTCTCTGTACTATCATTCCCTGGTTGCCATTCTTCTTTCTTAAACTTCTGTTCCTGTTCAGATTTCTGGGTGGTATAAGAAGCATTGCAGGTGATTAAAAGCTAACAGACTAGAAATGAGAGATGGGGAAGGATATAATATAAGGATACAATAATTCTATCTAAGTGGCACATGTATGAATGGATTAGGACAATGTTGACTCCTTTTCACATATTTGTTAGCCTTAGGTGATGTACCAAACTCTGAGATTAGGATTATTAAGAGAAGAGCGAGCTTTCCCAATTTCAGTGCATATTTTTGGGAGGTATCTAAAAAAGTATCTTTTGAATTGTCAGTGTTAAATGGAAAGCAACTACAAGAAGAAAAAGTAAGGGGATAGCTATGTATTGTATGGTATATGCATACCATAGACCATGGTCTTATTAGATCTTAATTAAAATCACTCAATTATATTAGTTTTTAACAACATGGATGTACCAGTAAACTTTTTGCTAGGTTATACAAATTTTCCATCATCAAAGAAAGCTGTATTTCATGATGCTGATGTAGAAAATTATTTAAAAGAAACCTGGAGGAAAACAATTCTTTTTTCACAAAAAGTAGGGAAAACAACAAATTTGCACCATGCCCACGCTCAGCTTTTTGAAGCTTGGACTGTATAGCGACACTAGCTGTTTTTGTTATTGCTCTGCTATTTCTGTAATAGTTATTATTGATGAAAGTGTTATTTGCTTCAGAAATTACTTCCTATTGTTGACAAACACTCTCTTTTCTAGAACATACAAATTATGGAAATAACCATAATCAAATAACATTAATAATAAAATAACAACCCCTGCTCTTTATTTTTTATTTTATTTTATTTTTTCCCTGCTCTTCATTGAATGCTTACGATATACTAAACACTGTGCTAAATTCCTCTTCATTGAATGCTTACGATATACTAAACACTGTGGCTGGTCTCAAGTGCATGCACAGTGTCACAAAAATAACAGTTTCAACTTCTGCACAGGATAGAAGATGGCACTTCTTCCCCCAACACACCCCATCACACCCAGACCTCCTCTAGAGGGGCACGACCCAGCAGGACTGGAGGCACAAGGCACAAGGCAGTGTTTCCTTTCCATGGCCAGCTGAAGTCTCCAATGAAAATTAAAGATTAATGATGCAAGGATCTAAAAGTCAATAAGAAGAAAAGGCCAGGACCCTCCACCAGTGTAAACAGTGTAAAGCTTTGTACTGAGCAAATGGCTGCAGACAGGGAAAGCTAACACCAACGCAATAAAAACCCAGGGCCGACCTTTCATTGTGTCTGGTGCTGAGCCTTCAGCATTTGATAAATGACTACCTTGTACTGATAGGTCACCGGGGAACGCGTGGGTCTTTCATGTGGTTGGGACAGCTGTGGGCAATGTGTGCCTATGGATTCCCCTTCTGGGAGAAACATCTACGCGTGGAGGCAGAACACTGTACTTGGGAGTCTGGAAGAGAGGACTATCAAGAAGCAGTTTACATCCTGGGTGACATCTCTGTGGGATTTTCACCTCGACAGGATTGGCTCATTGGCTTTTGCTGTCTCCTTGAAATGACATCATTTTGCCTGACTTTATGTTTACAGGAGGGTCATCAGATTTCACTGTACATTATTCCCGTCGTCCTCATCAGTCATGTGAGATAGGCACTGTTTCGCTACTTTACCTCTTTATGGAGAGGCTCAGAGAAGCTCAGTAACTTGTCCAAGGTGGCAGAGCTGATAAGTGGCTGGGCTGGGACTTGAACCCGGGTCTGTCTGATTCCAAAGCTTATGTTGTCATGCAGTGGAAAGTAAACCATAGCTTTTGATGAAAGTAAAATGTAATGCTTTCTTAGATTAAGAGCTATTGCCTTTTTTTTTTTTTTTTTTAAATTAGGGGATGCTGTAGGGGAAGGGTAGGGTGTGTCTCTTGATTCCGACATCCAAAAAGGGCCACATATTAACCTCTATTTCCCTTCTGCTTTTGGCTTAATGTCCTCACTTGGATCAGAAATCCATGGAATGAGTTTCCCTTCATTGTTTTTAAGAAGGAAAATGCCTGCTGAACTTTGACAACACCCTTAACAATCGCCAGAGACCCTCGATGTATTAGTCTTCTCTCAAGGGTCCTATGTAAGTTTCCTTTGAAAACTGTCTCCTCATCAATATTAATAACCTTTGATGTTGTGCACACTTGGTGTTGGTCAAGATGCCTCACATATATGAGCTCATTTCATTCTTAAACTTTTATCGGAAGCTTTCTACATGTTAAGTACTGTGTGAAGTGTTGGGAATGTCAAAGACTTAGAACACGACCCCTTCCTCAGAGCTCAGTCCCTCCCCTCCCCACATTTTCTGGAGTGGACCAGATATGGCTGCTACTTTGTACAAGGTTATTTGCCTCAGCGGAACCTTCTGTCCTCACTGTCCACAACTCCCTGTCCTCTTTCCTCCTCTAGCAACGTTCTCGTGTTTATATTCCCTTAAACAACGTTTGCTCGCTTTCATCTCCAACCTTTTACTCGTGCTCTCTGTCTTCCTGATCTAATTTCTGCCATTTTTCTCCACGTCCAAATTAGACCCCTCCTTTTAAATCCAAGATAAAGTCTCCTCTCCTTCATGACACTTAGCTACGATTTGGGCAACCTCTCCCCCTTCCTCTAAATTTTGATGGCCCTTGTCGTCAACATCTTGTGTTTGGTACTTGGCGTGCTATTGGAGGTGAACACATTTTTTTCCTTCTCTGTGTAGGTGGTTTTACGGCATATCTCTACATGTGGAAAGGAAAAGACCTTCGATAGGTATTCCAAATAAATATATTAAAATACTGTTCAATATGCATGATATTGGCTGGAAAGAACCCTTGGAATAATGTAGAGACCTGTGCCAGATTGAACACCAAAATATGCATTGTTTAGCCAGCAAGATGTCAGTACACATATTTTTTAAATGTGTTGCGAATATCAAAATTTGGGGAGATTTGACATAGCAATCCAGATGTCAGGCTTCCCTCGAAAAATGAGACGTTCTGACCACACTTGGCTTCCTTTCTGCAAGGTGACTATCGGCTGAGGTTGAGAAGCAGCTGCCCCTGGAACACGCGCCTCATGCAACCCACCTCCCCACAGCGCCCGCCTCGCCCATCACCTCCTCAGTACGGAGGCCGACAAGGGTCCGTTTGGGGATCATCGTCGGTCGCCATGCTGATTTCTCACTACAGCGTTGAGAAGAAAGTGAAGTGTTTCTTGTTAACTCTGGCTGTCTAGGGACCAAAAATAATCATCCTGAAAGGGCTATGTGTTGGGAGAAAAATGGGAAAGGAGCATCGTGATGGCCGTTGCTGCGGTTACTGTCATTCTTACCGTTTTACTACTGTTGCTGTGATTTTGGCAGAAGTGAAAAACGCAACTCAACTGTGGGTTTAATAGTCAAAGTGTGTCTGTGTAGAAACAAGGATTAAAAACAAACACACCTTGCTGTTACTAATAAACCTGACCCACCGTACCCTTTGCCAGGTGGTCCTTGCAGGCATTTGTGGGGCAGGAGGAAGGGTCTGAAGGTTGGCGGGGCCGAGTCCTGGCTCTGGTTGGAATACACGTGTGTGACCTTGAGGAGGTTGTGTCTCATCTCACTTCATCTCCACAAAACTAGAATCATATCTGCGGGGTGGTGCCTTATGGACTCGCACTGAGATGCGTGAAGACGGGATTTTTGTCTGTTCAGTGTAACCCTAGTGCTAGAACAGTGGAATTATTGTACAGGTGGAGTCAGCACTTACTGAACGGATGAGTGGCATTTATGAAGCCTAGCACCAGACTAGGGTCATAGAGGGCCATTAGCAGATTTCACTGTGCTTCTAAGGAATTAATCATTCTTGCTGGGAAGGGCAGAGACTGGTCTTTTTCTTCCCAGCACCTAGGCTTGCCAGCCAGCAGGTGAGGTGATTAATACTCATTTGTGGAATGAAGAGATAATATCTGATTACCCATCATTCAACAATCTTTCTTTTTTTTTAAATTTATTTTATTGAAGTATGGCTGATTCACAGTGTGTTCATTTCTGCTGTAGAGCAAAGTGATTCAGTTATACATAAATATATACATATATTCTTTTTCATATTCTTTTCCATATGGTTTTTCACAGGATATTGAATACAGTTCCCTGTGCTACACAGTAGGACCTTGTTGTTTATCCATCCTATGTATAGTAGTTTGTATCTGCTAATCTCAAACTCCCAATCCATCCCTCTCCCACCTCCTTCCGCCTTGGCAACCACCAGTCAGGTTTTTATGTCTGAGTTTCTGTTTCATAGATAAGTCCATTTGTGTCATATTTTAGATTCTACATATAAGTGATACCATGTGGTATTTGTCTTTCTCTTTCTTCATTTAATATGATAATCTCTAGCTGCATCCATGTTGCTGCAGATGGCGTTATTTCATTCTTTCTTTTACAGCTGAGTAATATTCCATTGTATGTGTACCACACCTTCTTTATCCATTCATCTGTTGGACACTTAGGTTGCTTCCATGTCTTGGCTATTGTCAGTAGTGCTGCTATGAACACTGGGGTGCATGTATCTTTTTGGATTATGATTTTCTCCAGATATATGCCCAGTAGCGGGATTGCTGGATCATATGGTAGATCTATTTTTAGTTTTTTAAGGAACCTCCATACTGTCCTCCATAGTGGCTCTATCAGTTTACATTCCCACCAACAGTGTAGGAGGGTTCCCTTTGCTCCACACCGTCTCCAGCATTTGTTGTTTCAACAATCTTTCTTAAAGACTGCAGCATCCATTATATTTTGGCTTAGCTTTTTCTTTTCTCCCTGGGATGAAAAGGTTGTTCCCTTGCTCAATGTAGTATAGATCTAATTTTTTTCTTTCTTTTTTATAATTCTGGGACATGGCTAATGGAGGGTGGTATCTCTTAAGAATGTTTATTTCACTTTTTCAAGGTATTTTTTCCATTTTCCAAGCTGCCCGTCACTTCCCCCTACTGCATTGGAACCACTAACCAGTTGGCAGATGTGGTCTAGATAATGGTGAGAGTGACCCAATCATCTTTAATAATGAAAGCTCAGAGTAGGCAGGTTGACTCACACAGGGTTGTGGGGTTTTGTGTTATATCGAAGCACCAGTCTTGTTTGACTGGAGAGCCAGACTTAAGTAGCATGGTCAGGCAAGCCGTTATTTTGCAATCTTGGCTATTCTTTGGGTGTCTTTTCTTACTCTTGACATTAATGAGTGGCCTTTAAAATAAAGATTTCATTACCAGGTTTGTGAAGGGGAAAAAAATGAGTTCAAATCTGCCTCAGCGTCTCCTGCGTAAGACTCAGCATGTATTCACTCAAGCAACTCTTAAGTGCTTTGTAGTTGACTTTCCAACCTCTCAAGTTCATTTTGTGCCTTGACTTTGGTCTTCAGAGTCTGAGGCTCGATGGAGAGGGGTAGAATGAAGCCTATTGGGTGCCAAGCTTTGTGCTGCAAACTACCATGAATGCTGACTTGTTTATTCACAGAAGTTGCTGGCCTCACAATGTCCATTGATAACTTCTCCAAAACAATGTTGGGTTCTTCTCTGCACTATGGTTGCATTCCAGACTCTTAGGGACTGTGATGATGGGCTCTTTGGAACACTTAATCTCTTAAAGATGAGTCGTTGTTTCTCCTGTTCTTATATATCAGTCTCAAAGTAGGTGGTAACTGCGGTGATGCAATTTGTATTGCTTTCTGGGGGCAAGGGGAAATTGGTGATGTTGACACATAGTAGGCAGTCATCAATATTTGCTAAATAAGATGTCAATTTCCATTCTTTGTTTTGATTGACATATATTTTTAAAATGGTATGTTTTTAAAAAATTCTAAGTAATGTATATTTCTTGTGGATCATGGGGCATGCATAAAAATAGAACCCTGTATTCAATCAACAAGGATTAATTGAATACATTCTATGTTCCAGGCTGTGTGCTGGGCACCAGGGATACACCAGTGAACAACAGACGAACACAGTCTCTTGTGGTGTTTCCATTCTTATGGGGAGAAATGCAAAGACTGTCCTCAGTTACGATTTTATCTGTCCTTTTTTCTTCTTCTCTTTGACTAAGTGTCATGAAAGGGGAACAAATTCCATTTGGTTTGATTTTGTTTCAATTAATGACCCATGTTGGGTTGTCAAACAAGGTGGATGTGTGAACGCCAGCTCGTGTCTTCAGCCTTTTCTAGGTGAGAGGTAGCCCCGTTTCTGACCAGGCGCCTTTGCTCTTCTCGACATGCCCTCATTCCTCAAGTCCACTGTCCCAGAATAAAGCCTGGCCTGGGCCCAGTGCACCTGGGACAGGCAACCTGGGGCCTGGGCGGTCGGCTGAGCCCGGCTGCACAGACCCACTCGCCCCCGCCGTCCTGATCTCCAGATTGTGGGCCTGCTGTGGCTGTTTTCAGCTGAAATAGCATGAAAAATGAGTTCTTGCAGTGTTTGCAATATAAATAGTGGAGATGCCACAGGAATTCAAGCACCCCAGGGATGTGCTCGCTTACAGGGCTTTCTACGTCCTGAGAAGACCCTGGGGTTCGGCCTCTCCATCAGAGCTGGGGAGCGGCTGGCAGCAGCCAAAGGCTGGGAGTGGCCCCAGGTGGAGGGTTCCATCTGGTGATGCCAGCCTAGGACGTGCTGGGGACACCCAAGCCAAGAGAGTGAGCTTTGGAGAGTACGGGGCAGAACTTTTCCCAGAAAGGGCCACATAGTAACTACTTGAGGCTTTGCAGACCAGATGGTTTCTGTCCTACTACTCAGCTCTGCCATTGTAGCCATAGACAATGTGCAAGTGGGTGGGCATGTCTGTGTTTCAATAAAGCTTTATTTATAAAGACAGGTGACATGCCAGATCTCGCCCAGGTGCTGTAGTTTGTAGTCACCAACTCTGAACCAAAGGAATTCCCACTTGGGCTTCACTGCTTACCTGCTGGGATTGTAGGTGGGTGTTCCATCATTCCCATCTGTTAAATGGGTTAATAAAAGCACCTACTTTGTATACTTGTGAGTCTTAGGGGGACAATGTGAGAAGGGCCCTAAATACTGTCTCCCCTGTGATGGGTACCTGGACCATCCTCACTGCATCCTTCTTCCCAGATGGCTCTGGCCTCTGGACAGATGACTCCTAGTGGGAGAAGGCCTGTTTCCAAAAATTTGACTCATTCATCCCCCTTCTCCAGAATGCAAGTTGTCTCACAGCCACATGTCTGAATCTTATTAACATGAAAAACCAATTGGTCATGGAATTTTTCCTGATTTCTCTTCTTCAGGTCAGATTTCGCTTCTGTACCTTCCCTCTCCCAGAACTTTAGCTGCACTTTTGAATGATACTTGTTGCTTTTTAATTTTGATTCATTCATTCATCTGCTTGGGACCTTGTCTATCCATTCTCCCCCCCAGCTCACTGCTGCTTTCAATCCATATCTTAATTAATACTTTTATTAACAAATTAACACTTCTTGCTAATTTATTAATACAATAATAACAGGACCCCTGACCTCAAAGCACCTTGACCATAGGTCAGGGGTCCTGTTTTTCTATCCTGGTGTCTCGGAGCCTCGCATTTGGCTTGGTATAAAATATAAGCCTGATAGACCGTTTGCTAATGAAGGAGAGGGGTCCACATAAGGGTTCTTACTCCCTTTCCAGTCCTCACTCTTCTCAGCATGGAGCCTTGTATACAGTAGGCGTCAAATCAACACATGTTGACTGAGTTTTGCCCACAGCCTGTAACAGTGTTTCTCTGCTTGAGGAACTTGGTTGCCAAATGGCATTTTCACCTCTCACCTTTTTCTTTCTGGTTGAGAAGGAGGTTCTAATCCCCAGAATGGCAAGAATCTGCAAGGAGATGGGTTATGGGGAGTGAGGTGCCTGTAGGGCATGGATGGTGGGGAGGGGATTCAGAGCTCTCTGGGTGGCCTGAGAAACCAGACAGGATGATTACCCTCCAGCCCCTGTACTCTAAATTATTTACATTTCCCAGGCAAGACACCAGACTCTTACAATCAGACTTGACTGCCCCGTTTCCCCTGAAGCTGACCTGAGAGCTTTTCTGGAATTCAGAAAGGGGCACCATGCTGGGAGTCATTGAGCTTTGGGTTTGAATCCCAGCTCTGTGATTTTGAAAGTTTCCTTTACCCAGAGGGATCTCAGTTCCCTTCTGTAATAGTGAAAGTACCCAGCTTGCATAGGTCTGTTGCAAATAAACAGGCAATCAAAAAACTCAAAAAAAAAAAAAACAAATGAGTTAACACACATAAAGTACATTGGCCTGCATACAGTAGATCAATCAATGCCTGCCATTTTTCTTCTCTCTGCCTTGTTTACAAAGATTTCAGTTCTTCCTTATTCTTTGGGTACTGCAGTGGGAGACCTTGGCTTTATTGGAGAAGAAATAAAAGCTTGATGAACCTCTAAGCCAGGGTTGCTTTTTTTAAAAATTTTTTATTGGAGTATAGTTGATTTACATTGTTGTGTTTCTGCTGTACAGCAAAGTGAATCAGTTATACATATATCCACTCCTTTTTAGATTCTTTTTCCATATAGGTCATTGCAGAGTATTGGGTAGGGTTCCCTGTGCTATACAGTAGGTCCTTATTAGTTATCTATTTTATATCTAGTAGTATGTGTATATGTCAATCCCAATCTCCCAATTTATCCCTCTGCCCTGGTAACCGTAAGTTTGTTTTCTACATCTGTGACTCTATTTCTGTTTTGTAGATAAGTTCATTTGTACCATTTTTTAGATTCCACATATAAGCCAGGGTTTTTCGATGTCAGCACTGTTGACATTTGGGTCTGGATGATTTTTTGTTGAGGAGACAGTCCTGTATATTGTAGGATGTATAGCAGCATCCCTGGTGTGTCCCAGTAGATGTCAGTAGCATCTACTGCCCACTTGTGATAACCAAAACTGTCTGCGGATGTTGCCAGAGGTCCCCTGGGGCCCAGCCGTCCCTCTTGGGAACTCTGGATTAATCAGAGCGTCCCTAGCCTGGTGTGGGAGGCAGAGGTACCTGTGATGGGGGTGGCCCCTGGAAGTGACCTCTTTGCTCCTCCTCTAGGGACACGTGCTCTACAGGGCTAAGTGCTGTAGGGGACAGAGGCTGTCCTGCAGGCAGTTGGCCTGGGGGATGCAGAGAGAAACAGGATTCCTCAGGCTCGAGGTCTGTCACGGCCAATAGGGGCTCTGTTTTAGGTCCCCATAAGGGCAGTTGCTGTGTGTGTAACCAGGAGTCCAGGGGCAGCAACGGGACAGGGCCTGCCCCCGTGGTGGCCTCCCTCCGTGTGAGACACCTCACTGGTCTACTGCTTCTTCTATTCTGGTCTCCTCCAATCCATTCTCCACCCGGTGGCCAGAGGGATTGTTTCAGAAGCCATTCAACAGCTTTCCTAGTCAGAAGCTTCCAGTGGCTGCCCCACTGTACGTGGAGTCAAGTTCAAACTCCTGGCCAGGGCCCAGGGAGCCTTGTGTGACCCCTGACCCCTCTCCACTCCTGCCTCACATAACCCTGCCCTGGCTATCCACAGCCAGCTCCCCGGGCTGCTTCCCCGCCCATGAACCCACCAAGCTGCTCCCTGCCTCAGGGCCTTTGCACGTGCCACTCCCATTGGCTTTTCACACACCTGAGCCCTTGCTACCTTCAGTTCTCAGCTTCAGTGTCTGCTCTGTGTGAGCATTTTAACTCAGCTCCCTGCTTCCCAATAGTTCTGCCACAGCACCTTGATTTTTTTTTTTTTTTCATTTATAGCACTTATATCCTGGAATTGTTTGATTTACTTAAGTGTCTGTTTTTCCAAGAAGACAGACAAGTTCCAGGGCTTCATGAAGCTTCACGTCTTGTTGATTTCTGAATCCTTCACACTTATCCCAGTGCCTAACAAAATAAGTAATGCATGCTTGCAGGGTGAATGGATGGATTTGACTTTTTTCCCAGTCTTTCACAATGTTATTGAAATAATCTCCCTAAAACCTGGAGACTCTTTGAGAGATTTAACAGTGTTTAATGGTCAAAATTATAGACTCACCAAACATGTTTTAACAAAATATATTAAAATATACATTGCCTTGGCCCATGGAGTTTTAGTCAGTTTACTCAGTATTGCCGTCTGGAATGAGAAGAATCCAATATGTACTTTTTACATATGATTGTGTGTACTTACACACATGGGATTGTGTTTTTTTTTTCTCTTGATCTCTGAACCAGGAGCTATACTGAACTTTCACCTTGGTTGTAAAAGTAAAAGCTAATAGTAGTATGAATACTACTACTACCTGTGGTAATAATAATAATATCTCAGTATGAATGAGAGGAATTATGGGAATTTCTACATTAGATCTGGGTCCTACTCCAGACCTACTAGGTCACTTTTCTTTTTTTAAGATTTTTTTTGACGTGGACCATTTTTTTTAAGTCCTCATTGACTTCGTTACAATATTTCTTCTGTTTTATGTTGTGGCTGCGAGGCATGTGGGATCTTAGCTCCCCGACCAGGGATCGAACCTGCACCCCCTGCGTTGGAAGGTGAAGTCTTAACTACTGGACCGCCAGGGGAGTCCCTGGAAAGTTCACTTTTCATGAGCCTCCCAAGAAATTTTGATGCCCAGCAAAGAATTAGGATCCGTACTGTAGAGGGGAGGCCATAGGCTTTGGCTTTTAAGTTTCAGGCCCCATCCAACCCCGGCCCTTACCGGGTGTGTGATCTTTGAAGAGTTACTCTCAGACACCTCCCTAAACAGGCTCAACAGTGTTTGCCTCTCTGGATACTTACAAGGATGAAACACCATTTTCTGAGTGTCCACTAAGTGTCAAGCACTACAGTAAACACTTTTCTTTTTTTTTTTTTTTACTTATGTATTTAGGCCATCCCACATGGCATGCGGGATCCTAGTTCCCTGACCAGGGATCGAACCCTCACCCCTGCAGTGGAGGCCTGGAGTGCTAACCACTGGACCACCGGGGAAGTCCCTAAACACTTTTCATAGGTGATTTCAATGTACATTTTTATCTTCCAAAGGAAGGGAATCATTTCACTTTTCATAACAGGGTTCTGCTGTGAGGAATCTTATGCCTATTTTATAGATTAAGAAACCGAGGCTTTATCTGCTCATTTGTTCAAGGGTGACACAGACCCGTGGCTGCCAGTTTTAGGGCTCACATCAGGGTTTTTTGGCTGTGCACGGAGGATTTTCACCACTGATCATCTTCCCCCGTGGACTGCTGTGCGTAATTCCCACTCCCAGCCCGGATTGCGTAGTCACATCCAGGATTCTGTTCAAGGATAACACAGAGAAGAACCTAATCAGATTGCAACAAGAGGATCTCAACTGTGAAACCGGTGCCAACTTTCCAACACGGCAGGCAGGAAATGAGTCTGCTGGAATCTTTCACCATCTCTAGAACAAGGAAAGACACTAAGTGTGACCAGTAAGCGAAAGGCTGCTGGTGTGTGTTCTGTTCTGGGGATGGGGATACAGTTCTGTTATAATAACTCTTGGTATCCCTTGCCCCCTACCCCATTTACTTTTCCGTAAGACCAATGCGAGGGCTTTTGCTACCATCATAAGTATCCTTTCACCTTCCGCTTTCAGTGCAGGAAATAACTGCTGGGGAGGCTGAAGACAAAGGTCAGCCCATGTCACATGAACTCCACTCAAGTCCCTCTTCTCTTCCTTGGGCCAATTAGCTGAAAGGGTTTGCAGGTTTCCCCAAGTGGAGCCGATCACAATTGCTAATTGGGATCCTTCAGGAAGCAGAGGCAGAAATGAATTGATGGAAGTGGGCAGCGCTTTCCTTACATTATGGGCCTGGCTTGAAGTCTCTGTTCAGGAAACTTGTGGGCATTATCTAATAAGTGCTCCTTTGACCTCAGACTTCCATGGGTTCATTGGAAAAACACCTGATTGGTGAAATGGGGTGATTATCTGAGTACTGCAGGGCCACGTGACATGCCATCATAAAGGAAACCCAAACATTTGCACAAATGCGTGGTGCGGTTTACTTCTGACCATCAGGGCTGCCGAAGAGTCTCCCATCCATCACGGTGGTGCTAACTTGGGAAGCGTAATTAGAAGTGACTCATAGTGGGTACAGAGTAAAGATCATCAACTCACTTTACAGATAAGGAAATCAAGCCTTAGAACAGCTGACGATTTTGTCTGGGATTTGTACGCAGAGTCATTTGGCCTGGAAAGCCATGCTCTTTGCATTTCATCACAGATTCATTGAATGGGAGCCTAGGAGTTTCACCCCTATTGAGAATTTCCTTTCTGCTCCGTTGTATCAGTATATCCACTGTTCTGAGAATCAGTTGTGTGTGGCAAATGTGTTTCCATGAAAGGTGATTTTACATCTTAGATCTCAGAATGCTTGGAGCAGCAGAGACCAGATACTCCTATTGAGTTGCTCTCAGTAACCCTGTGTGGCCTTTGTCTTTTCCTTGCCACTGGGCTTAGCTTAGGGTTGCGTTTGTAGGTGGTTAACATGCTTTGAAGTTTGAGGATTTCAGGTGCTAATTTGTACTCATAATTCTTAGGGCCGGTAAATGGGACAAAATGGATTCTCTAAGCGAAGGATTAGAAGCATGAAAATGCATGGATCTTTCTAGAACTCTAAGAAGTTTCTATTTTCCTTCTAAATTCGTCTGCTTCTTTGGAAACTCACTGTTCCTGGAGCAGGCTCCCAGGAGCTATACATTATAGCAAATAGAATGGTCAGCCTTTAAATGGCTCTAGGAACATACTGGTTCCAGAGGCATGCTGTTTTGATCTCTGTCCACCAGGTGGCGACCTCTCCAAGGAAACTGAGACCAAAATCCAGTTCTTAAGCAACTACTATTATTTAAATGTTTATTCGGCAACTCCAGTAGGCTTGGCTCTGTACTGAATACTTAAAAGACAGCCTCTGCCTTCGAGGAGCTTACCAGGTCCTGTTGGCAAAAGTCCTTTGATTTGGACCATTTCTCAGCCTCTTGATTCAATCGGTCTCCATATTCCTTAGGTCTGATTCCTTGAAAGAAACAAGTAGGAGGTGGAACAGACAGAAAATAAACTTTACTGAGTCCCACTGTAGGTCAGGTACCAAGCTAGGCGCTTTACGTATAGAACCCTCATCATGAACCCGTGAGGCGGGTGGTTGTCCCATTTCATAGAAAGGGAAACTGACGCACATTTTAGCATTTGGAAGTCCAATGCCACTGAACTAGTCAGCAGTAGGGGTAGCCTCCAAACCCGTGTTTATCTGTTGCTCCAGTCTTTCCACCCCTCACCATGTCTCACCGCAGGAAACTTATGGAATACATTACTCCCAAGAAGCAGGCTTGAAATAGAAACAGCCACAAAAGCCTTTAGATATTTTCATGGATGTCACATTCCTAGAAGGTGGTTTTGAAGGAAGACTGATTTTTTGAGTCTTGCCTCAACCACTTAACGGTGATGCCAAGGGAGTCAGACTGTTTTCCCACAAACTTTCCTTTGAGAGAAGGAATCGTAAGCTATTCATTTATGCTTCAGCCATAGATTGGCTGCAAGTTTAGCATTTAGGCATTTAATTCTTCCTGGTTAATTTTGTTTATCTATATACTAGATTATCATAGTAATAATGTATAATTATATTGTATGATATACATCGTATAATATATATAATGTAGTGTATGCGTGTACCTATATCCATGTGTGTATGCTTATATAATGTAGTACACAGAGAGATGGACTATATGATATAAATATGGATCTAGATCTCATTCCCACTGGACTGTCAGCTGAGGGAAAAGTCCTAAATGTGTTTAATATACTACAGTCTACTTTGGGCCTTTATATGTCAATGGTAACTCTTTTAATTGTTTTTCATGCAAATGTATCTCCCCTTTTAATTTTATTGTGGCAAGAACACAACATGAGAGAGATTCTCTTAACACATTTTAGGTATACATACATTATTGTTTACTATAGGTGAAACTTCTACAAGAAAACACAGGAGAAAAGATTCATGACTTTTGTCTTGGCAATGATTTCATGGTTCTGACACCAAATGCACAGGCAATAAAAATAAAAACAGGTGGGATGACATCAAATTAAAAAAGGAAGGAACAGAGTGAAAAGGCAACCTACAGAATGGGAGAAAGTGTATATCTGATCAGGGGTTCATCCACAAAATATGTCTACCCTTTCTGGTCTTCATATCTCAGAATGCTGCTGCTGGTTTATCAGAGTTGATGGAGCTGAAATCCACCCCAGAGTGGACCCTGAGAGGAGGACTCAGGTACAAAGGCAAGGCTCTCAGGAGAGATCATAGGCGGGGGGAGGTGATGGGGGAGCAGGACAGGGCAGAGGGAGATGCCAAGGAAGTAGGCGAGTTCAGGCCAAGTCCCACTGCGGAGAGCTTCAGCCCGATCTCATCAGGGGGACTTGAGAGGTAAGCTATGCCTTAGAATCTGGGGCAAGGGAGATGGGGATTCCCTTTGACTGTACCTGTCAGTCATTGGTTAAGAGCCGCCCCTAGAAGGAGGGTAGGGGGTGGACATGAATTGCAAGGGGCTATGGCTCTCCAGGCCTGCAAACAAAGCCAGCTCCATCAGCCACGGTCAACGCCCCGGAAGAGCCCCTAGCCTGGCTGTTGCAAATACACAGAAGCCAGGGTATGCACAGAGCCCGCAGACATCAGCAGGCTCTAGGTGGGGTGTTAGCATTGTCTGCTGTACTTAGTAGGCTCTTGGCATTTACCTTTTTATGTCAATGGTTTCAAATTGTCCTGAAGGTCTGTGATTGGTAGTATTTTGCAGCTAGATTCTAGCTGCCAGAGTGAGTAGCTTAGCAAGGTACTAGCTTACACCTAAAATGAATGGATTCCAACCCGTTTCTTTTCTGACCTGCCGTCAATCTGTTAAAGATTCAAAATCTTGGGGGATGCTATTCAGTTTGCTAAGTTAGCACGCTTGCCCCCTCTCTGGGTGTCTCCGAGAGGAGTTGTGGTGTCTGCAGTGATCTGATTTGCCATGAGACCACACCTGCCATGATATCATGTGAGATGCCCAGAAGGGAAGGGGGCTGGTCGAAGAGCAGCCAGTAATGACAGACACCCACTGGAGGTCATAGGTGTGAAGCACATGAGAATCTCTGGCGCCCACTTGACGCCAAGGCGGGTCCCCATTGTGGGGTGATGCACAAGTCCGGCAGTTGGGTGTGAGATGCTGTAGATAGATGTTAACTTTCCAAGTCATTAGTGGCCTCTAGGATTTGCAGCTTCAGGTCTCCACCTCTCAGTAATCCCTTAGGGTGCTTGCAGTCTGGGGTCATGACAGCATGTGTCTGGGGGACCAAACCAGAATCACGATGTTGCAAACCACATACCTTCAGAAAACCACAGGTGACACCTTGGGGGTGGGGGAGGGGAAGGGCTGTAAATGACTTTTGAGGAATTTTCAAAGTGAATCTTCTAAGGCATGTGCTGCCGATCATGTTGGGATTCCAAAAGCATCCAGGAAGAGCAGACCTTGGCATTTTTACATACCAAGCAAAGCGGTTCTTCCAATTTTCCCATCAGCTCTACATTCTCAAGGTCACCCATGCGGGAAACACTCACAGATCCTAGGATACCACAAAGGCACTGAAGTCCTTGGGATAATCATTTCAGGGAGGATAATTACAGCTCCCTGTTCTCATTTCCACATTTTCATCAGCTGAAGGCTACATTCAGCTTAAATTGCTTTAAGCTGGTGTAGCCTCCGACTGCATGATGACAGCGTGGTCCAGGTGTGGACAGTCTGGGAGGTACTGTGTGTTCGAGGATTCTGGGCTATATTTCTGTGCCTGTTTTCCTTGACCAGCCATGCAGCAGTTTCCAGTCAGTGGTCTTACAACATGCCGGTTGCTCCCAGTATATAAGCTGATGCTGTAGTCATGGTGGAGGAGGCAGCATAAACCTCATAGAGTGACAGGAGGGTCCAGTATGGTCTGTAAACTTGGGGTCTCTGATATTGTGTTTTCCTGATTTGGGAAGGAGATGGCAGTCAAGATTCTAATACAATTTGGGATTTTGAAGAGTCTTTAAGGGAGGAAGTACTAACAGAGGTTAAGGAAATGAACCAGGGGTTGGACACCCTCAGGGACCAGTCACAGTGGAAAGCCATTAGCCCCTAGACCTGCAGGACAGTTGAGAGATGGGGCCATCACTCAGGAGAAGTGATGCCAGAGCTGAAATGTGTGGAGTGATGGGAGTTAAGCGGATGCAGAGGAGATGGGGGAGCATCAAGGGAGAGTGTTATTGCAAAGGCTGTGAGCTTGGAAAGAGCATGAGGTGTTTGGTGAACAGAGAGGAGGCCACTATGGTTGCAGGGAGATGCTTAAAGGGAGCATGGGGGGGTGTTGATGCTGTAGAGTTAGGAAGGGGCAGCCCTACTGGCCATGGAAAGGAGTTTTATTTTTCTCCTATGACTATGGGAAGCCATTGAAGAGTCTTAAAAAAGAAAGTAACTCCCCTTCCCTCATCTTGGGTGGTGTCGTCTTGCTCTGCTGGCAGAAGCCCCAGCTCTGACCCTTCCTTTGGAGTCTACTTTGAGGGCTAGTGCCTTCTCAGTGGATACAGCTCACTGGCTGTTCCAGCAAAGTTGATCCCTCTCTTGACTCTCGCCTGCTCCAATGCAGGGAGCTTTCCTTGCAGCCATCACCTCTTTGAGCACCTCCATTGCCCCCGATCATCAGAGCCTGACTCCTACCGCCACATCCCAAGATGGTACCTCTGGTCCACCTGGAAGACCCTTTCCTCTCCTCTAGGATTGCCTGCACCCCAGAATGCAGAGTGTGTCCTGGGCTGCCTTCTTAGTTCCTGAAGTCTCATCCCAGGCTGGGTATCCTTCCAGCAGGAATATGGAACCATTGCCCAGTGGAATATCTATGATGACTATTCTTCTTATCAATGTCATAGTTCACACAGGGACTGTATTCACACTTGCATAAGCTATTTGACTGATTTCTCACAATAACCCTATCCGAGTCTGCTATGAGCCTCCTTTCCCAGGTGAGCTGTGAAACAGGCTGGGAAAGTTTGAGTCAATCGCTCCAGGGCAAGGGGTTGCTACATGGCGGAGCAAAATTCAAACCAAGGTCCAGATCCTCAACTCTGGACCACTCTGCTCTGTCACCTCATCTAGAGATGGATGCCAAGGCCCAAGCTTTCTTGCATCATATGCAAATATTTAGCATCCCCTAGGGCCATTACTAGCTCCATGCTGGTCAAATCCTTTAGCCTCCATGTACCAGACCTTGAGATTCTGAGCACCATGGGGAGAGAACATTAATAATCACCTCTAACCATCTGGGGCCACAACCATCATTCCTTTTCAAAGAAAAAGAAGCTCAAGCCCTAGAAACAAATGGAACCCTCTGGCTTGGAGTCATTGACTCACTTTCAGGGTGATAATCTGTCAGGGTCAAGAGCAAGAAGAAAAGGGAAAATCAGAGGAATTAGCAAATTGGCACTTTCAGTCCAGCTGGAGGTGAGCCATCATTTGTGAATTAAGTTGACATCACTTAGATCACTTTACAGGCAAGCAGCTCAGTATTAGACATCGCCAGGGTTTATTTGCACAGATGCAGTGGAGAAAAACATATTTCCATGGGGTCATGTTAGCCCAGCTGATGGGCTGATAAGCAAAGCTGCACCATCTGCCGAAGACCAAGCCTCTGAGTCTCTTTGGAATCACCGTCAACCACGTTTATTATAATATGAGAGGAAATGGATCATTTTGGTTTCTCCCTCTTTCAAGCTCTAATTTATATTTTAAACCAAACATGGGGCCCCTTTTCTACTTGGAGCCTGCTTGTACGTCCCTGTACCTTGCAGTCTGTATTTACTTCCAGGAACACTTGCTGATTTGAGTTGTTTATGTGTCCTGAGATGCTGGGCTTACATCGTGGTTTGTGATCTCCCATCTGATGAAGCAGGCTTGTGAGGTTCCTTCTGCAGTTGAGCAAAGAGGAAATATTAGCAAATGTGTAACAGAGATGCTGAGACGCAATTAGCCCAGATGTTAATTTCATCAGCAATAGAGGTCAGAGCCATCATTCCCACAGTCTTTGAAAACAAGGAAGGGAACATATGCAGTCACTAAGGAATCCGCGCAATCCTTCTTGTACTGAAGCTTCGGCATCTGTATCTGTATGGGGTGGGCAAGGCAGAGAGGGGTAGGTCCTGGCTGGTATCATGGGATGCCTCCCCCCTGAGCTGGCCAAGGAGGAATTACACTGCAGTGGGACCTGGGTTCTCATCCCGACTCTTCTTCTTCCCAGCTGTGTGATTTCAGCCAGTCTCCTACGCTCTGAGTCTCAGTTGGTATATGTAAGATGGGGAGAACAATGCCTTGGGTTGACATTATAGGACCACTACAAGTGTGCCAGATCCTGACTGCCTTTGAACCTGGGCAGGATGAAAAAACACGGACCTTGCACTCAAGGACCACATTACCAAGGAGAGGGACCACTGGGTATCACCAACCAGAGAGCAAGAATGTCAAGAAGAGGTGATTTTGATGTATCTTAGCATGCACGGGAGGGAGGGGGAGAGGGGGTTTGAAAGGCTGAGTGATAAAGGAGAAGAAAGTGATAAAAAAAAAAAGTGCTTTATAAAAATTCTCAATCTAAATAGAGTTGAAACTTGGACTCTTCCTGGTTTTAAAGATGTATTGGTCAGGATAGGCTACTTTATGGTGCAATAACAAAAACCACACAACCCAGTGGCTTGACATAATAAAATTTTTGATTTTTTTTTTCTGCCCCCTCCACATCCAGGTGGTTGCTGAGGGTGGGGCTGGTCTCTGTCCATTGGAACCACTCAGAGACCCAGCTTGATGAAGGGTCTGTATCATCATAGGATTCTTTGATCTACATGGCAGGAGATGAAGCTGTGCTTTTAAATGGTCTGCAGGACCATTCTTGCTTCCACTCCCATGTCATTGGCCCAAGAAAGTCACATGACTGTGTCTAACTTCAAAGGAGTCAGAGGAGGGCCACCCAACATGCGCCTGGGAAATGGAGAGAGAAAGAAATTTAGGAAGACCTCTCACGTCTTCTTCAGATAGCTTCCATAGAAATACTGCTAGCCTGCTTGAGAGTCAGAAAGTGAATATTTGTTGTTTTCTTTCTGCAATCATATAGTATCATTAGCTATGAATATCACTTAAGATTCAGTAATACCATCCCTAGGTGTGTGTGTATATGTATATCTCCTAGAGAAGTGGTCTCACAGATCTGAGAGGATGAACATCGAGGCACTATTTGTTTTAGTAAGGAATTAGTCTTTCATTTCCCTGGAGATGGAAACTTGGGTTAAATAAAAAGGTGGATATACACTGTGGATTAGCATGGTAGGCAGAATAATGCTCCCTCCATCCTCCATGCCACTTGCCCAAAAAGCCCCTGTCCCAATCCCCGGACGCTGTGAATAAGTTACTTTACACGGCAGAGGGGGATATGGGTTGCAGGTGGAAGTAAGCTTGCTAATCAGCTGATCTTAAAATAGATCATTTTGGATTATCCAGGTGGGCCCATCACAAAGGCCCTTAAGAGTGGGAGGAGGAGACAGAAGAACCAGTGTCAGAGGGATGTGATTTGAGGACTTGACCTGCCATTACTGGCTTTGAAGTTGGAGGAAGGGGCCATGAACTAAGGAACACAGTGGCCTCTAGAAGCTGGAAAAGGCAAGGAAACGGCTTCTCCCCTAGAGCCATAGAACCTAGAGGACAGATTCACTCCTAGAAAGGGATGCAGCTCTGCCCTTAGCCTGGTGAGACCCATTCTAGACTTCTGACCTCCAGAACTGTAACATAATACATTTATGTTGTTTGTGGCAATTTGTTGCAGTAGCCATAGGAAATGAATACAAATACTCTGTAGCATTCTAAATGAACTCATTAGACATCTAAGCTACAGCCACCTGTACAGATCTTATAAAAATTCTAATTGAGAAAAGAAACAGGATGTGATTTTGAACACCAAACCTTCAATGTGAATTAAATACATGCACACACACAGATGCAAAACACAAAATTTACAAGGTCATGAGCCTATTAAGGGTACATATTAAATACAGTAAGTTTTATGGGGGAGAGAATAGCAGTGGAAATCAGGCATAAAAGGAAGAAAAATTTAAAAGGACAGAGGCTCTGCATGGACCAAGCTGGGGAGTGGACTGAACTGGGGCGTGTCATTTAACATAGACCTTTAAGTTTCCTATCTCGGGGGCAGAATTGAGTTACAGGACTTATGAGACACTATTAATCCCAATGATTTGCATTTCTTGCAGGGACAATTTGAATTAGAAAAAAAAAGAAGCCTGGATTTTGGAATATTAAAGAGAGACAGTAGCTTTCCTTATAAATGCGTGCCCTTCTGCTAGGCTTGGATCCATGGATTTGAGAACAACATCTGTTTCTTCCACCATTATAGCCCTAGTGCCTGGTGCAGTGCCTGGCACACAGTAGGTCTTCTGGAAATAATGCAGAGTGATTAAATGAGGGACAGGATGGTGGAGGGAGAGAATGAGGGAGCTGGTGAACGGTCAGCTCAAGGCAGAGCTAAGAAGCGGAGTGGTAGTTGTCAGATCTCTCTCTCTTTTTTTTTTTAATGAATTTTTATTGAAGTATAGTTGCTTTGGGGATTAAAAAAAGAAGCCAAGCATACAATCTATTTTTTGTCTTTAAGTGGTCATTTAAGATGTAAACAGGAGACATCTTCCACACAGGAAACGACGCTGGTAAAAGCCTCAGATGGAGAACAAAGCAGTCAGTGATGAAGCTGGGAGGATGAGGACCTTTCTAGAGGTGAAGGGCAGTACTTTACTGTAGTGGCTGTTTAAACTGCTCCCCTGGAGTGTTTGAATGAATGTTGAACTCGGGGAAGCCCTCTTGACTTTGCTCATCTGACTTTGAAGGCCACAATGCACAAATGGGGGAAAGGACCAAGGGCACTTGAGTGATGAAAGGGGAGGAAGGAGTGGGGACTTCACTGCTGCCTGTGTGGAAAGCCAGTAGCCCTTCCCTGACACTGTGTGGCTGGGCGGGCCTGGTGGGGGTGGAGGGGTGGGGATGCACTGAGTTAGGGAAGAGGGAGCAGGCTGGTCTGCCTTTCTGGCCTCTTCACCAACTGGCCTCTGTCCGGCAGCCCTGATGAGCCCTGCCGCCTGGTTAGTTTTCCTCTCGGAAAGAATTGGGGGAAGTTGCCCGGCTGGTAGATAAGGAGGTAGATCTGTTACCTTGGCCGCAGCTGCTCTTGGCAGGTCCTCCCCAGGATTTCCCTGGGCCATCTGAGAGGCAGGGCAGAGATAAGAGGTCAGGCCTGGGCTGGGTGGGAAACTCTGGAATCTCTGAGGCAACCATGGTAAAGGAAGGAAGAAGAAAAAGCCCTCTGGTGATCAGCCTAGACGTGTACTTTTGGTTAATAATCGGCGCTGAGATACTCTTTCCCTCTGGGGGGAAATGTCTGATATGAAGACCTGGTACCTCAACTTGCATTGATGGGGCACCTGGGAAGGGCAAGGCTTTGTGCAGACTCATCGAAGACTTTGAAATAGGCAAACACAAAACACAAAACCGCCCTCTTTCTTTCTCCCACTTATTAAAATCTCTTTCCCTTTAAGTCCTCAAGTTCTCGATTTCTACCTCTTTCTCCTGAGAAATCATTTTCACTACTATAAACCAGTAGTTCTTTACTACTGGAATGAGTTGGCCCCTCCAGGGGCATTTGGCCACGTCTGGATTCATTTTTGGTTGTTACAACTGGGAGGTGCTGTTAGCGTCTAGCAGGTCAAGGCCAGGGATGCTGCTAAACTTCCTACAGTGCCCAGGACAGCCCCGCCACAAAGAATGATCCCACCCCAAACATCAATAGCTCGCTGAGGTTGGGAAGCTCTGCTCTAAATCTCACTAATTTCCCATCACCTTTCCCAATTCTCTCCATTTCTCTCTCCATCCCTCCTGGCCTCTCTTCCAGAACTCAGGTCACATTTTATTCCTACCTGATCACAGCAACTTCGTGTGGTGGCTCTAAGCATTGAGTTTAAAGAGATGGCGAGCCATCCAAGTGGACGCATAGAAAATAAGAGAAGTAATAATCATGACCACGGTCTTGGTACTAGGTCTCTTTTATCGGGAACATTCATTAGTATATGACATATTGTTCTAGGGAACCCTCAAAACAAATCTCTGACAGAGGTACTGTAATTGTACCCTTTTTACAGATGAGGAAAATCGAGCTCAGAGAAAATAAATTCTGGCTCCAGGTCACGCAGTGTTGGGGCTGGGTTTTACATCCAGGTTTAGTCAAACTTCCCAGCCTGACTTCTTGTGCACTCCTTGGTACTTTGTCCTCTCTCTGTCACCTTCTTTTGGTTCTATCAAGAAACTGACATTTCCTATCTCCTTTTTTCTCCTCTGGAGAGACTTCTCTCCTGTTTCTATCCCAGTCTTAACCACCCTTCAGAGTTGAAGCCATTTCTTCCCTAGGAGACTTTCCTGTCTCTCGGGACTTCACTGGGCCCTCTTTCCTCTGTTCCTCTCCCAAAGGTGTATATTCAAGGTTTGAGGAAGAGCCAGGGGGGACCTTTAAAGCCAAAGGCCAGAAGGTTCTGCTGGAGCACATGTCAGACTCTGGAGCTTTTAGGAATAATTGTCTGAGGGCCTCTGCCAGGAATGGACTGGATCAGACGGTAACCAGAGGCCCTGGGAAAGCAAGTGTTTTAAGAGCTGCAAAGGTGATCCGGAGGTGCAGGCCGCTGATTTAATAATCTGTTAGCAGAAGGGGAAACTGAGGTCCAGAGAGGGGTGTGAGCTGGGGCCAGCCCCCAGGTTTCCTGACTGCCGCTCCTGGTCTTAATACCCAATGTGAGGCCATGTTACTCTCATATCTCTTTCCTAGCTAGGCATCGAAGAGAAGCTAAGTAAACATTTCCTGGCTGAGTGATACCAAAAAAGAGCCTTCAACAAAAACATTTTTCTCGTGTTTGTTTCTTTGGGCCCCAGCCCCACCCTAAATCCTGCAAGTTTTAGCATTCTTTCAGGTAATGTTCTTTAGTTCATACCTGATCATTTTAAACGTCATTCTTCCCATTTTCTCCTGCATTTAAAAGCGATGCATTTCTCTTGCCACTCCTGAAAAATGTTGATTTTCAGTCCTTTTGAAATCTTTCAGATTCCTGAGAATGAAAGAAACCTAAGTAACATTTATCAGTTGCCTTCTACGTGTCAGGAATTGTGCTTTGATACTTTCCATGCAGAATTTCTGACTCGTGTGGCGACACTGCCGCACAGGTTTTTTGTGCTGATGGAGATGAGATTCAGAGAGGCTAAAATAACTTGCCTGAAGTCACATAGCTGGTAAATTCGAGGGATGGGCTTTAGCTCTGATGACAAAGCCTTGTGATTATCCCACACTGGTTCTCAGTGTAACATGAAACCCAGGTGATTTAAACCATGCTGGTGACCATCAAGTCTCCCCTTTATTCTGTGCTTTGATTCCAGCTATGGTTTTAATGTTGGTTGTACATGCTCTGAATAATGTTTGTTTTCTGATAGAAGATACATGTGCCAGCCAGAGTTCAGGCAGAAAAATAGAACCCAGCCTCAGTTTTTCAAACAGAGGTGATATAATACAGGGAATTGGTTACACGGGTAATGGAAGAGCTAAGAAATTAAACAGGAGGTGAGATAACCCAGGGATTAGCAACAGCTCTGCCACCCCTATGGCTGCAGGGGTAACAGGAACAGGTGTTGTCATCAGAGTCAGAGCCCAGGGTGTGTCCGTCAGGAGCTGGAGCTTCCGTGGAGATTCTACTAGAGGCAGAGGTGGGAGTGAGGGGTGTGGAAGCGGGGGAGACGTATTCAGGCTTCTCTCTTTGCTGCTTGTGCTTTTTTAGAAAGCGCAGTTGCTGTGCAGTATTATATGTTACAGGTGTGCAATATAGTGATTCGCAAATTTTTTATATTTCTGATTCTTGTATTGAGGTATAGTTGATTTGCAATGTTGTATTAGTTTCATGTGTACGCCAAAGTGATTCAGATGTATAGATATATAGATGTGTATCTCTCTCTCTCTCTACATATACATATATATCTCCTTTTTCAGATTCTTTTCCTTTGTAAGTTATTACAAAATATTGAGTATAGGTCCCTGTGCTATACCGTATGTCTTTGTTGTTTTCTATTTTATCTATAGTAGTGTGTATATGTTAATCCCAAACTCCTAATTTATCCCTCCCCCCTTTTTCCCCTTTGGTGACCATAAGCTTGTTTTCTGTGTCTGTGGTCTATTTCTGTTTTGTGTATACGTTCATTTGTATCTTTTTTTTTTTTTTAGATTCCACATATAAGCAATATCGTATGATACTTGTCTCTGTCTGACTTATTCACTTAATATGATCATCTCTAGGTCCATCCATGTTGCTGCGAATGGCATTATTTTGTTCTTTTTATGGCTGAGTAGTATCCCATTGTATATATGTACCACATCTTTATCCGTTCATCTGTCGGTGGACATTTAGGTTTCTTTTATGTCTTGGCTATTGTAAATAGTGCTGCAGTGAACATTGGGGTGCGTGTAGTGATTCACAATTTTTAAAGGTTATATTCCATTTATAGTCATTGTAAAATACTGGCTATATTCCCTGTGTTGTACAATAGATCCTTGTAGCTTAGCTTATACCTAATAGTTTCTGCCAGTGCCTCTGATTGGTCAAACCCATCCAGGAGTCAGAAGGCAATGGAACATGGGAAATGTAGTTTCCTCAAGTAGAGGCAAGCAGGGGACAAAAGGGAAAGAACATAAGGAAAAGAGGCAAATAAGTTTAGCCGAGGGATGACAGGCTACTCTTTCCTGTCATCCCTCAGCTGAATAGAGGCAAACATTACAGTCACTTCAGCCTGAGTCTTGATTTTGCCCTTTCTGTAGCGTCACTTGAGCTCCCTGAGCTTTGATGGCTTTCCTTTTTAACTTTTAAATTTTTTTAATTTTTTGGCCACACCACGCAGCATGCGGGATCTTAGTTCCCTGACCAGCGATGGAACCCATGCCCCCTGCAGTGGAAGACGAAGTCTTAACCGCTGGACCACTAGGGAAGTCCCTTTGACACCTTTCTTTTACTTGTAAATATCATAGCATTTTTGTCAAGATGAGAAAGTTGTGAAGAGCTCAGACCCTAAAGCAAATGAGTCCTCAACAAATAGAAACTATTTTCATTGCATTTTTTAAAAAAGTGGATACAAAATCACTGTTATTTGCACACGCACTCACAAAATGATTTTGTAGGGAAACCCAGATCATAGATAAGAAACTATTACAAATTTAGAAGAATTTGGTATGGTAGCTGATTACAAAATTGTAGGATTATCATACATAGAAAATTCAGTGCACTTTTAAAAAAATCTGGAAAATTGGATTTGTTGGCAGTGTTTTTTGGGGGACTGGGAGTTGCGGTATGTCACAACCACTCAGCAGGTCATGATGAGGTCCATTCTTTTCACCTACAGGCAAGTGCAAAAGACCTTTCACGTTAGAGATTCGAGTCTTATTTAAGGAAATTTGCTGTCTCTTTCCTTGTGTTTCCTGCTACCTCCCTCCCAACATACACACACTCATGTGTACACGCTTTGTAACGTAAACGCTGGTGGATGCTGACTCCTGTAACATTTTCTGGACCTGAGTTCTTTCACTGACACCTTACTTTGCCCACTTTTCCTTTGGGGACTTCGGGGAAGTCTGTATCCAAGCTCGCAGAGGAGGGAGCTTCCTGAGGCTATAAGTCAAACTCGCTTTCTGTCTGCCCCAGAGAGACACAGACAGTCTGACCTCCGGGTGAGGTCACCCCAAGTGTGAGTTTCTTGAGGACGCGTGTTCTTGTCCAAGAACAATACTCTCTCTTGTGACCCCAGTTGATGGTAAAGATGGAAATAATCCATTAGCACTGGGGACAGCTGTGATAGCCAGGGCACTGCACATTCCACTGGTTCTCCCAGAAAGACTCAGCACGGCTGTTTATGCAGGCTCCCTGATTGCAAACTGTCTTTTCCTTTTTTTTATTGAAGTATAGTTGATGTACAATGTTGTGCTAATTTCTGCTGTACAGCAATGTGACTCAGTTATACACATATTTGCATTCTTTTTTAATGTTCTTTTTCCATTATGGTTTATCCCAGGAAATTGGATATAGTTCCCTGTGCTGGACAGTAGGACCTTGTAGTTTATCCATTCTAAATGTAACAGTTTGCATCTGCCAACCCCAAACTCCCAGTCCATCCCTCTCTCCTCCCCTTCCTGCTTGGCAACCGCAAGTCTGTTCTCGAAATCATCTTTTGAACAGAGATACTCTTCCTTTCTCAGGAAGAGATGAGATGTTGCTTCTGAAAAGGGACACGTAGAGAAAATAAAGGGAAAGGTAGCCCGTTACCATTTGAGTTCCCTGAGGCCCCTGAAGGGAGAAGGCATGCCAGATTCTAGGCAGAGAGCTCTGGGGCTGGGGACTCAGGCTGCCAGTAAGTAGCAGAGTGTGTGTTTGCACACACATGTGAAGCAACCGTTTGCTTATGTGTTAATGTAATAAATATTGAGAGAGCATATATGGTGTGCCAGCCTATTTCAAGGGCTAGGAATAGAACAGGGAACAAAAAAGACAAAAACCCCAACCTCCGTGGAGCTCAGTGGGGGAGACAAACAATACACAAGATAAATCATTCAGCTGTTGCACGCATTTGATGTTTCTGAGTGCTAAGGGGGAACACCAGAGCAGGGAAGGCGGTTGGGGAGTATTGTCACAACTTTAGACATGGTGGTCTCACCGCGGAGGGAGGGCGAGGGGAACTCTGAGGGGGGCACGCTCTCAACTTGTCGGCTCTCGGGGATGCTTGAACTTTGAACTGTTGACCTGCGTGAAGCCTATGCACAGACTCATGTTGTCCGTTCTCTCCACTCTTTTATTTTCTTCCTGGGACATAAACATATATCCATGCCTCCAGAACCCACAGGAATCTTAACCCATCTCCAGTGGCAAGTGGGCCAAAGAACCTGCTAGATAAGAATGAGCATTGAAGAGGGGTAGTTGCCTGGGAGGTGAAATCCTGCAGGGCCAGCCTGCTGGGAAGTAAAAAGGGGAGCCCTGTAGGAGACCGAAGTTGAGGTTTCCCATTGGCAGCAGGGCTGTGGAGCTCTGCCCAGAGCCCTTTTATTAAATGGGGGGACGCGTCTCCCAGCTGCGGGCGAGTTGTCTCTTCATAGCTCTCATCTGTCCCCTTTCAGTGGATGGAGAATTTCCTCCCACTGCTCAGAGCTGCCTTACTCAGGAAGTTATGCCCCAAGGGGAACAGCCGACAGCCATTGGCTGGTGAGGCATGGGGACCACAGCCTGATCCCCTTGTTTCAAGGAAGACAACCTAGAGGTGCCATCTACACTCTGGAGCCTCCCTGGACCAGGCAGAGGCTGAAACATACCCGAGACCACCTCCTTGTTCAGCCCTTTCTCCTTCCTTTCCTGTCTTACCCCCTCCTTACCGGTTTCTCCTGAAGTGAACTTTTTCAATAAGTGATGTGCACTCGAACCCCAGCCTCAGGGTCTGCTTATAGGGAACCCAGCCTCCATCACCATCTGTATTAACTAAATATTCTGGGTAACAAGTTACCCTCGAACTTAGCAGATTAAAACAACAGTAGACCTGTATTATCTCTCAGTTTTTGTGAGTCAGGAATTTGGGAGCAGCTTAGAATCTCTTGAGGTTGCCTTCAAGACATCGGCTGCAGCTGTCGTCATCCAAAGGGGTGACTGGGGCTGGAGGTCTGTTCCAAAGGTTGTACACTCATCCCTGGCAGGTCAGTGCTGGCTATTGACCAGAGGTTTCAATTCCTTTCCATGTGTGGACCTCTCCACTGGGCTGCTGTGTTTCCATGGAGGGGTCGTTGCTTCCTCCAGAAGGAGTGATCTAAGAGAAGGCAAGGGAGAAGCTGCTGTGTTTCTTATAACCTTACCTTGGAAGGCATATACTGTCTCATTTCCACCCTATTGATGATCGGAGGGAACTACACAAAGGCATGAACACCAGCCAGGAAGCAAGGCTCTTGGGAGCCGTCTCGGCGTCTGGCTACCACCCCACCCAAGGTGGACTCTGCACTGGGATGATGAATCCACGTGATCTTGAACTGTTTGCCCCTCCTTCTGGCTTCCTATGTATTTTCCAAGAGCAAGCTTTTCCCTCTAAACTGAACATCTCAAATCCTAGTCTGGGTGACTCTGAAACTGTTGGTCTCAACCAGCAAGCTTAACTGATTTCTCCATTTTTACTTAAAAAAAAAAAAAAAGAACAAGACCTTGTGTTTTGATGGCTCTGAAAATACATCATCCCGCTAAACGTCATCTCATCATGGTGTGTGTGCTGGTTGAGAATGGTGGTGTGACCCATATTAAACGTGAAACCTTATTCTCCCCTCCGGCTGCTATGATCAGAAACATTCAGTATGGGTGACATTAAGTGACTGGGGGATAAGTCATGCGGGACTGAGAAGTGGGAAATTGGGGCCAAGATCTGTATTTCTGTTTCAGATACATGTCCAGTGAACAGAGGAATGCTCTTCAGTTATTGTGAAATAAATATAACTCATTTTCCTATTGCTTTATCATTTTCTTCTCTTTCAGGAATCTAGGGAAAAGGTTGTAAGAAAATCATATTAGAAATCTAGGGTGGAGGTGGGGTCTCTAACATTGCTGTTTGGCGTGAATTATGGGTTTTCAGTGTGCATGGTGTGTGGGTTAGGTTTTTTTTTTTAATTTTTAAAATTTATTTTTATTCAATTATAGTTGAATTATAATGTTGGGTTACTTACCGCTGTAGAGCAAAGTGACTCAGTGATACGCATATACGTTTTTTCATCTTCTTTTCCATTATGGTTTAGCACAGGATATTGAAGAGAGTTCCCTGTGCTATATAGTAGGACCTTGTTGTTCAAGATAGTATTTTAATGCAGTATTTTTTTAAGCTCTTTATTGGAATATAATTGCTTTACACTGTTGTGCCAGTTTTTGCTGTACAACAAAGTGAGTCAGCTGTATTTATACATATATCCCCATATCCCCTCTCTCCCGCGACTCCTTCCCACCTTCCCTATCCCAGCCCTCTAAGTCATCACCCATCATCGAGTTGACCTCCCTATGTTATGCAGCAGCTTCCCGCTAGCTATCTATTTTGCATTAGGTCGTGTATGTATGCCAGTGCTACTCTCTCACCTCATCCCAGCTTCCCCTTCGGTGGGTTCGGTTTATACTCATGGGCATCAATCTTTAATTTCCTCCCCCCGCTTCCCTCATTAAGGTCAATCTCTTACAGCTCCCCCACTCCGATCTGGTAGGAAGAGACATCGAGGAGAAGTAGCACCAGGGTTTTGGTGTTAGGCACGTGTATGTTTGAATCTCTTCTCCTACCTACTTGCTGTGTGATTTTGAACAAATAAGCTAACCTCTCTCTGCCTCTGTTTTCTCGTCTGTGAAGGATGAACGCCTACTCCCCAGAGTGGTTTTGAGGGTGAAATGAGATTGTTACCCTGCTCATCACGGTGCCTGGTCTCAGACATCACTTGTTCGGTAGAAGCTGCTGTGTTTATGGTCCATCCTCCAGACTAGCATCCTCAGTCACTTCCTTTGGACCTACGATAATTGCTGAGCATCCAGGTAGAGCAGGGCTCCCCCGGGCCCTGGGGCATTTTTACTTTGCTGTCATCTTGGACCCTCTGTGTCTCAGGGCCAGTGACGTGCTGGCACTGGCTCCTGCTGACTCGTGAGAGCCCACTGTACCTGACCCCTCCCATCTGCTGGTAGCTTGAAATCAGCCGTGCAGAGAGTATTTACAGCACGGCAAGAGGACACAGTGGGAGTGTGTACACCGTGGCCCTGCAAGCCACAGCTCCTCCGTCAAGAGCCAGTGATTAAAGACTCCGCAGCACGTCTCTGCCCAGGGCTCTTTGTTCAGAGAAAAACAATATGAATTACTGATCAGCCTTGCTCTTCCTACCCCTCCTCCCCCCAACGCTGTCTGAATGCCTCTTTAACCATCTCTTCCCTTTCATTCTCTCTCCTGGACTACTGCGAGATAGCTTCCTGTGTTTTCCCAGGTTGCCGCCGACTTTCTCTCCTTTTCTTTTCTTCACCATGGATTCAGAGGAGTACCCCAAAAGTGCTGATTTCATCACACCCAGAGATCCTTGCGTGTAATCCTTCCATTGCACCTGTGCTGTGATGATGACGGGCCCTTGATTTCTCAGAAGCAAGATTTTAAGTCTCCTGCTCTACTCTCTCCATTTGAAGGACCCAGTGTGCATATTAGGACTTGTGGGAAGTGAAAAGCTGAAAGCCTTCCCACTAAAATCTGGAACAAGACAAGGATGCCCACGCTCACCTCTTCTATTCGACATAGTATTGGGAGTCCTAGCTACAGCAATCAGAGATGAAAAAGAAATAAGAAGTATCCAAATTGGAATGGAAGAGGTAAAATTGTCATTATATGATGATATGATACTATATATAGAAAACCCTAAAGACTCCACACAAAAACTGCTAGAACTGATAAACAAATTCAGCAAGGTTGCAGGATACAAGTCCCATATTATGTGGGACTCTGGAAAGAGTGTGGGCTCTAACACAAAGAAGACCTGAGTGTCCTCTAGAGCCTCACCAAGCTCTTCCCTATTGCATGAAAATGTCACGCTCGATAGACTGGATGCTGTTTCCCACCATTTAAGATCAGAGTCTAGCCTGACCTCACCCGAAGAGTCCTCCTTCACTTTCTCAGGCCTCCTTTACATCTCCCTACCTGGAAAAGGACTAGAACCTCTAATGGTGGTCAAATCATTGGGACACGTTCATAGTGGGTCAGCCCTGCATGGCCATTGGGGCGTTGCAGCCCCTGTCTTCCTGAAGATTCTGGAGTTATGATTGGGATACAATGAAATAAAGAGTCCATCATGATATTGCACACAAAATGCTGTGTTGGGGAAGAACAGGGCTGGGGAGGGGAGGGGCATTTCATCCACACTTCTGGGTTTCAGGGTAGGAGTCCCCAAGGAAGTGACATGTAAATTGAGAGAGCAGAAGGGTATGGAGGTTATCCAGATGGAAATGGGAAGAAGCGAGGTAGTTCCAGAGAGAGAAAAGAACATGTAGGGAGCCCAGTGCTTAGAGATACTGTGGTGATACGGAGGAGCTGAAGAGAGTTCATTGTGGCTAGAATGTGGAGGCTGTGGGCTGAGAGGATGCGCTGAGGCTGGGTCATCAGAGCCTTGGCTGCATCTTACGATGCTGAGGTGGTATCCTGAGGACCACAGGTGTTAAGCAGAAGAATGACTTGATTTAATTTCCATACTTAGGGATTCCTGTTTTCCTCCGTGTGTTTCTGTGTTACCCATAGTTATCTTCCTAAGTAAAGCATCGTGTCTCCAAGTCTCCATCTCTTCCTCTCTGAAATATGGTGATAAGGTCACAATTTTGCTGAGAAGACTGTAGGAGACAACGTGTAGGCAAGCATGTCGTAAACCCTCAAAGCAGTCTCCACATGAGAGGGGTCATTATTAATCTTGGAGGGAGGGTGAGGCCTCATAGATCCTGATGCACTGGGAAAAGCTGAGTTCACATCCTAGCTTTCCCACTACTTGGGAAAGTTGTTTAACTTTTAGATGTGGCTATCATTATTTCCATTTCACAGAGGTGGGTAACACGTAATGCATAAGGTTCCAAAGAAGAAATGTTTGTAGCATGTAATTCTAGGACACCGAGTAGTGTTTAATGAATGTTAGCCTCTACACACATCACCCCACCCCCACCCCACACACATATATGCTCCAACATACTTACCTTATATGAGGACAAAACACATAGCTGCATCTTAAAAAACAAAACAGAATACCTCACATAGGACTGCGCAAACAATAGCAAATTATATCGTAGCATTGAAATAGATGGTGGACTCATGATTCTCTCCTGCTGGTGTTGGCATTAGACCAACTAAGTCAGAGCTGCTGTCCTCAATTTCCCTCTCCTCCAACACACACACGCACACTCTCACTCACTCTATCAGACTTCTCGATCCATTGGTCTTTGGAGTGATGGTTTAGGTTCCTTAATATAGGTAAGTTTCAGATTCCTTAATAACTAAACATGTAAGTTTCAGATTCTTACTATACATAACTGTTCCTAAAGCAAACAGAGGCTCATCCTGGCCTTCCCCCCCTGGTCCTGTGATGACAACACTGGATCTGTGGGGTCGTTTCTGGAAGCAATGAGGTACCCTCTGAGGTTTGAGATTCACGTGGGGTTTAAAGGAAAAGTTGGGAAGTTTGCAAAATGTTATCTAAGCTTTCCAGGGACCCAGGGAATTGCTGGTCATTAGAGCTCCCCCCTTTATTGCTAGGGATTTTCCACTGAAATACACATAGAATTTGGCACACATATTCTAAAATATATGGCTTTCATTTTCTGGGATGGGATAAGCCTACAGCACAAGAGGTTAATTAAAAACAACAGGCTGGAGTGTTTCCTCTTCCCACATCTAGATCTAGCAATAGCTCAGCATAATGGACGTAATTCAGAAGAGTGTGATCCCCCTCTCCTTATAGGTAAGATACTATAAAGAAGATGGAAGAACATTTTTTATGTAACTGACAATGAAAAGGGTTGCTGGAAGTAATGATCAGCTGGAAGAATCCGTTTATAGGCTTTCAGTTTTGTTTCACGTGTGGTGTTTTCTTAACTGTGGTTTGCCATGGGATTGGCCTTTATGTTGGAAACCCAGCATTGTTTAAAAGTCGGCTCATCTGAAGGGTACCTTGTAGGTTTTGGTCAGTGACTTAGTCCTGCCTCTGCAAAGCCTTTGGTGTGTTAGACTGAGGTTGGCCGGGTCCTATCTGCGATTCCTAGGGAAGCAGTGTTGCTGCCACGGTGGCCTGTGAGTTTGGTGAAAGTGGCGTGCTGGTACTTACTCAGATTGCAGACCGGGATCTCCTGGTGTCTCTCCTCTGCTGTGATCCCCAGCCTCCTGAAGGCAGGTGGCTATGGAAGGAGGTGGGGCTGCCTTACCTCCTGCCCCTCCTCTTCCCTTCCTTCGACACTGACCGAGTATGCACTGTGTCTGAGCAGGAAAGCCGTGCTCACCCTGTCTTTGGAGAAATCATACTTCTATCCAAGTGCTTTCATCACATCCAGGTGCAATTACTGCAATTTTATTGTGCTCTTGGTGTTCAGAACTGTAGAACAAGAGGAGGATTCCTTTTGCTGCAGAGACATTAAAGCCCCTAATGGGAGAAGTAGGATGTAAGAAGGGCCTTGGAAAATAGAGGACAGTGGAGTACAGAAGTATCAATCAAAGAAGGAATGTAACTGGTTGGAGGACATGGACAAAAGTTCAACTTTGGGAGTAAACAGAAGAGAACTGTTAGGCTTTATTGATCAATTGGCAAATCATTTTTTTCTTCAATGAAATTCTCCAAGGCTGGCGAGAAGAAGCTAAAACGGCCACATTCACACCTTACAGGGAGTCTGGCATGTCAGCTATTCCATTTTTGTAATCTACTTGAAGGGCTAGAAAAAAAAAAAGATGCTCATATTTATTAATTAAAGAATTAGGCAAAAAAAAAAAATCTAAATTACCCACAACCAGGGTATGATTAGTAACTGTTAATGGCTGAAAATTATGTAACTCTCTTGGACTTCCTAGGTGGCGCAGTGGTTAAGAATCCGCCTGCCAATGCAGGGGACACGGATTTGAACCCTGGTCCGGGAAGATCACACATGCCACAGAGCAACTAAGCCTGTGTGCCACAACTATTGAGCCTGTGCTCTAGAGACCGTGAGCCACAACTATTGAGCCTGTGTGCTACAACTACTGAAGACCGTACACTTAGAGCCTGTGCTCTGCAACAAGAGAAGCCACTGCAATGAGAAGCCCATGCACCACAATGAAGAGTAGCCCCCACTCACCGCGACTAGAGAAAGCCCGTGTGCAGTAACGAAGACCCAATGCAACCAATAAATAAATAAATTTATTAAAAATTATGTAGCTCTCTTAAATGACACCTGTGAAGAGTTCATAATATAAATTTCTTAGGAAATGGTAAAAGGAAAATTTAGATACAAATGCTTAAATATACATGTAATCAAAATTATTTAAAAGGAATATAATAAAGCATAGAGAAAACACAGCCACCTGCCTCCACGGGTTATCTTCAATATCTAATAATGAAAAGAAAAAGAATGGCTAGGATTTTAATTGGCTTGGGATTCAGGCAGGAGATGGTTGCATGAAAGGCACCTTTGTAGGACACATAAGGAAGTATCTTCTCAGGCCAGCAATAGATACAGACCTTATTTAGAGTTATTTTTGATGATTCAGATTTCTTCTACCAAAGCCCGTTCAAGAAGCTTCAGCTTTGCCTGGCATCCCAGCAGGCCATCATAAATAAATAGTATTTTTTTAGTTTGCATTGTTAGACCAGCCCTGCATGCTCTTCCTCAGCCATGGGCAGGCATGGGAAACGGAAAACCACACGGTGGAGAAAAGCACAGTTCTCAGGATAAGTCTGCCTCCTCTGAACTGCAGATCAAAAACCCAAGAGTATATCTGGAAAAAAAAAATCCACTTGATTTAAAACAAAAGCAAACAAAAGCCACCACAATGTTTTCTTCCCCCCTTTAACTCTTATTTCCTAATTGGGCTGGAAAAGTAGGAGGCCTGGTTCTAAGATCGGCCCTCATCCGAGCTCTCTGTAGGGCCCTGGACCGGGGTCTCCATCTGGACCTCGGTCTTCCCATTTGTAAAATGGGTTGGCATCAACTCTGAGCAGCTGGAGACAGAGCTTGAGCCAGCTGAACTAACGAGCAAAATTTCTTAAGGATAAACAAGAGACCACAAGCATCCGTGGATGTTGGTGTTTATTCTCATGGAACGTAACAGTCTCCAAGTGAAATTGGCACAGCAGTAGGATAAAATATAATCAGGTTTTGGTGTGAGATGGACACACACGTCTACTCCCCATCTAAGAAACACAGGGTATTTGATGAATCTACAAGGGCCCTTCCAGTCTTAGCATCCTTGCATCTCTGGGATTTGAGCTCCCACCTCTGCCCCTCTGAGCCCCACACTTCTGAGATGGGCATTCAAATCCAGGATTTTTTTCAGCATCCATCACAGCGTGTAGGAAAGCAGTTTAAGCTTCAGTCTTTTTATTTTTTTAAATTAATTAAATTATTTATTGGCTGCATTGGGTCTGTTGCTGCACACAGGCTTTCTCTAGTTGTGGGGAACAGGGTCTACTCTTCATTGTGATGCCCGGGCCCCTCATTGCAGTGACTTCTCTTGTTGCGGAGCACAGGCTCTAGGCGTGCAGGCTTCAGTAGTTGTGCCACATGGGCTCAATAGTTGTGACTCACAGGCTCTAGAGTGCAGACTCAGTAGTCTTGGCACACAGGCTTAGTTGCTCCGTGGCATGTGGGATCTTCCCGGACCAGGGCTTGAGCCCATGTCCCCTGCATTGGCAGGCAGATTCTTAACCACTGAGCCACCAGGGAAGCCCTAAGCTTCAGTCTTCCCTCTCCAGGCTGGGACCATGACAAGATGTCCTTTATATTTTAGATGAAGCATGTGGTGTTTCCTCAACTACCAAGGATGGGGGACAGGGAGAGTGGGGGAGGAGAGACCGAGGGTCTATTAACATGTGTAGAGTCCCAATCTTTTTCCATCATCCCCAAACGTAGGCCCAGTTAAGATTTTTACTTTTGAGAAAGATGATAACACTAATAGCATAATAATGACATGTGGTAATTATCATATTCTGTATTAGGGACACAAACACTACTAGTGATATTAGTAATTAGTAATTAGTAACTGGATCAGTTAAGGTGTTTTTAGAAGCAACTTCTCTGGGTAATGAGCAAAAAGGGAGCTGACTAGAAGTGTGTGGACTAGCTCACTGGATCGAAGGAAGCATGGGACAATCAGACCTTGGCAACCACAGAAACAGGGCTTTTTATGGGATGAGATAGCAGGAAGTAATACACAGCTTCTTCTGAGTTACGCTATTTACATGAAATCATCTCTATCCATTTAATTCAATTTAAATTGTGAAGAGAAAGAGAGTAGACAGTACTGGCTGGGTTTTCACACTCGTTTCCCAGGAGAGGAAACAAAAGTCTCTACTCTTTTTCGACAATTTGTGTGACCACAGAATGTCTTTACTAACACTTTCTGTACATCGTTCCTAATCCTCAGCACAAACATTCAAAGAAGTATCCATACATCTACTCTCCAGATAAAGCCCCTGAGGTTCAGAGAGGTTAAGTAACTTGCGCAGGGTCACACGGCAGAGTTGCTGAGATTCACCCCTGGGTCTTTCTGATCCCAGTCGACCATCCCAGGCTGCTCTCGGTGGTTCTCACTCATCAGAAAATGATCCCCCCATGGTCCAAACTCTACTTGCTTAATTCACAATTTATCTTCTAAGTAATCTGGTAATATTTTTCTTATATTGCACAAAGTTCGATATCCTGAATCAAAAGGAAGAAATGCAGTGTGACAGCACATCTCTGTGTGTGCCTACCCATCTCCTGCCTCTGCTGCTGCCCGGCATTTTTTCCACTGCTTTTCTAGAAACAGCCTAGCATTATATCGATATTACATATTCATTTATTTAGTGCCTGATTCCCTGCTTGAATCTATGCCCTTCAAGAACAGGGGGTTTGTATCTTTAGTTCCTAACAGAGGCACTTGATAAACATCTCTTGACCCCGGACCAGGGTCTCCATCCGGGCCTCAGTTTGCCCATCTGTAAAATGGCACCCGTGTCGGGAATGTGAGTCACCTAACATGGAGCTACAGGCTCACTTAGTACTCACGTCTCATTTCTTGCCCTCTTTCCTCAACCTCATTCTGACAGCAGAGTGCAATTGTCCTGACAATAGACCTCACTGACCAGCCCTTAAATTCTGCATTTCCTTCACTCTTCAGGCTTGAAACTCAACACCATTGTCCCAGCAAGGACCTTGGTTCTTTTGGTTCATCTGGATGGCTCTTCTGGCATCCCAGCCTGGTGACATTGCCCAAAGCATGAAGGCGAGCAGCCCCTCCTTGTTCAGCGGGGCTCCAGGACCCACACCTGTGTGCGACTCCGTAGCAAAGCATACCCATTCACCTCTGATCCCCCAAGTGGAAGTCAGAAATGGTATTTCCATCATTTCTCATGTCCATCAAATCCCTGCCATCTTTATTCTGCCAAATCTCCTACCAACCTGTAGTTCCCAGGGCAACTAACTATAGTTCAGGTTCTATTACCTACTGTGAATCATATCCTGCCATCCTCTTTCCTTGTCTCTTATATCCAGTTTCATCCTCTCAGAATCTCAAGGAGGGAGTTTGTAAGCTACCCAGGCACAAGCGAGAACCAGAAGGATCTGGGAGCAGGGAGGCCCATGTGAATTGCTCTGTAGGCAGGACGTCCCAGGAGCAGGGCAGCATCTTGCAGGACATTTGGGGGCCCTCCTCCCGCTGGAGTGGGCTGTTCTCCACCCCCATCTCTGGCTGCATCCCCGCCCTGCACCCCAGGGTCCGGCCACCCTGGATCACAACAGCTCCTCTTTTCCTTTGCTCTGATTTCTTTATTTCAAAGGGAAAATATGAATAAGGAACTCCTCACACTGCTATTCCCCACCCTCTGAGATCTTAGCCATATTTCAGGACCCAGATCACCACCACTTTTTCCATAGTGCCTGTTCTCATCTCTGTGGTCAAGATCAGTGTCTCTCTCTCTCTCCCTCCCTCTCTGGACTCCTATTACATTTTCTGCTTTCCTTAGAAGACAAATAGCATCTGCTTTGTATCATGACTGAGGTCTGTCTGCCCCACTAGACCAGCAGTTCTCAAGTGAGAGCCTTCAATCCTTTGCCAAAGGATCACTCGTGGACAGGGGAGGGTTCCTGTTAAAACGCGTATTCCTCAGCCACCTTACAGGTGTGGTTACCTGTTCTTTGCGCTGCCTAGCATTTACTCCCGATCTTTCCAGAAACGGCATCCTAATTTCCCTGTGGGGCATTTCTCCGCCCCAATTTGCATTCAGTCTCGGCCCAGTAATCATGAAAGTTGGTTTGCCCTATCTCGTCAAAGGGCAAGAAAGTGACATGTACCATTCTCTCTCTGGCATTCTGAATATCAGACAACAAAAGGACAGAAAAATTTCCCTGAAGATTCATCCGCTTCAACCTAAAACACCCACTGCTTTTCTGGCTAAATTACATTTTAAAAGGAAAGTACGGAAAGCACTTATAAATATCTCATGTCAGGACAACCTACATTATCCCATCTAATAGAAGGACAGCTGAACATCCTGGCCTCAGAAGGGACAGCCAGGCTCAGGTTTTGTTGCTTCCAACCTAAGAGAAAAAAGATAGACCTATTGAATCAGAATTTTGAGGATGAGAACCAAGAGGCATACATTTGTGTCAGAACTTCCCCAGTTTTTTAAAAAACATGCTTTTTATTTTGGTATAGTTTTAGATGTTCAGAAAAGTCATAAAGCTAGTAAGAGGTTTCCCTTATACTCCATGCCACTCTCCCCCACACTGCTAACATTTTTCTTCATTAGTTCCTGCAGGTTAAAACACCCACTGCAATGCATTTGTCACAACCAAGAAACTGACATTGATCTTTATTGTTCACTAAATTCCGGACTTGGATTTCACCAATTTTTCCATACATGTCCTTGTTCTGTTCCAGGATCCAGGGCACCATATTGCATTAAGTCCTCACATCTCTCTGGCCTCCTTTGGCATCTGACTATTTCTCAACCCTTCCTTGTTGTTCATGACCTTGGCAGTGGTGAGTTGCACTGGCTGCATACCTTGCTGAATGTCCCCTCCTAGTGATCTGGACACTGAAGCAGGCTCTAAGCATCTTGAGGACAGGGCTCACACCTGTACTGTTGCTATTACGTACTGCACGTTCTGTGTGTGCCTAGCACAGGGTGAGAGCTCAGTGAATAGGTGTTGATGGAGTGAACGTGGCTGCCTGTCTGACCACCCTGCCCTGTGCTTCCCTGAGTCAGGAACTAGACCTCGCACATCCCTGCATCCCCGTGCCCCTGCCTGACCTCCGCACGGTTTCTGACGGGACTTGGATAATCTCCCACCCTCTGTCTGATGGAGCTGAACGCCTTGACTCAGGTGGGGTTTTCAGACAGACATCATCACGTCATTACAAAGGGAAACTCTAATTACAATCATCTGACCATGTCTTAGTATCTCTCTTCCAGTTCATTCATGAAGGTGTCGCTCGCAGCCCAATCAGATAAAAAGAAAGAGAGAGAAAGGGGCGGCTGGCGCGCTCTCATCAGAGCTGAGAAGACGGGTTCTTGCTTTAGGCATGTTTATAAATTTAAAAATATTTCAGATGCTTTGGCGATGCTGCTTATTCTGGTTCAGTGGGCAGGGGGAATGCGTGGTGGGGGACGGTGCTTCATCTTGTCGAGCTGCTGCTGGATTACGGGTGTTCTTTGCTCTGCCAAAGGGGAAGCGCCATGTGCTTGGTGTTGCACAGAGCTGAACAGACTCAGTTCACACACTTCCTGAAAACAACTGAAAGCATTTATCGAGTAGAGCTTAGTGGATCTTCGTTCTGTATTAAGTGCATCCCATACGTAAATGTCTAATGCCGACACCATTCTAAAAAGCAGATAATTAATTTTCGTTCTCCTTTATTAACAAATAGTAAATGATGACAGAATAAAAGCTTAAGAGGCCAAGGGAATGCCCAAGATCAGAAAGCTCGAAGTGGCAAAACTCGGGTGGAAAACTCACGTCCTTACAGTGCTCAAGGCAACACTTTTGTCCCTTCCCTTGAGACACTAGAGGCTGCCTGTCTCCTCTTCGGGTATACATGCACACGCGTGCTCCTCTGCATCCCATTTATTATTGTTACTATAAAATAAACAAAGTCATCATCTTTGCTCTTATTTTTGCAATTAAACACACTTCATATCCAGTGTTATAGAGAGCAGCATTCCTCAAAATTTGGTCCATGCAATAGTTGCCTCAAAACCCCACAGGTATCTCAATAAAAGTTCTTAAAAAAAAAAAAAACCCACAGGGAGCGTGTCAGAAATGCCCATTCTGGACCCCAATCCAGACTCCCTGAATCAGAGCTCTGGGGGTAGGGCTGGAGCATCAAAAGCCAGCCCTGTAATTGATGCAAAACTTACTAATGCCTGAGAACCTCCACCGCAGGGAAGGATGCAGCCCGGGGAACCAAGGGCTTGTGTGGTTTCAGTTCTGGGACTTTCTAGCGGCTTGACTTTGAGCAAGTCAGAGCCTCGGCTGTTAAATGGATAATTTCTCACTTCACAGGGTTACTGCTAGGATCATAAGAGAAAACGTGGACCTGAGGCTGCTTTCCCTGAGACAGAAGGCATCTCACAGCTCTAAACATACGAGAGAGGAGTCCACGCAAGGATACTGTGATACTGTGATGCTTCTCATCTGATGGCAGGAAGGCTCCGAGGTGGCTTCATACAACCACATGTGGTCCAGTGGGATTGAAATAAACCCGAGAGGGAGTTGTGCTAAAAGGGAAGGGTTGATAGGAAAACAGAAAAGCCAGATGGAATATAATACTTCACAGCACAGCCTCTAGACCAGGGGTTCTTGACCTCAGCGCTGTTGATATTTAGGGCTGGATGATTCTTTGTTGTTGGAGGCCGTCTTGAGCCTGGTAGGATGTTTAGCAGCCTCCCTGGCCTTAACCCACTAGATGAAAGCAGGATCCGCCCCCGAAATATCTCCAGATGTTGCCAAATGTGCCCTGGGGAGGTGGGGCAGGATTGGCCCTGGTTGAGAACCAGTGCCCTAGAAGGGGGTAGAACTGGGTCAAGTCGTGTCCCTACCGCTCACCGTCTGTGTGAACTTAGGGCGATGTGTTTAGTCTCCCGAAGCCTTGGTTCTCTTAGCTATAAAATGAAGGGAGGATAATACTCTGAAGTCCCTACCCCACTGGGTTGTTGTAAGGATTACATGAGAAAACGCATATCAAGAGTGTAGCCAAATTCTTGGCTCTATGTTGTGTCTGTGCATGTGTGTGTGTCTTTTAATGTCTTGGAATTTTGCCAGACCTTAAAATTTGGAAATACACACTCCTCCTTTTCCTCTTTTTTGCAGAAAGGGGTTTTCAAAAATCTGAGAATTCGTAACTTCAGGTCTGAAACCGAGGACGTTATTCCTGGGGTGGGGGCACTGAAGTGTCTGAGCTGAACCACAGAGATTATTTTCCCCTAGACTCAGATAACTGTCAACACCTGATGTTCTACAGAAGCCTGCCACTTGGACCCAACTCACATCGAAACTTTTCTTCCTTCTGCAAGTGAAAAATCCTTCATCTGTCCTCAATGGGATCATGCAGGTGGGACCCAGAGGCAGAGGGGAGACCCAAGAGGTGTTTGGTTTAACTCTCCCTGGTCTGGCTGTTTGAACGCTGATCTTTCAAAAGAAGGAGAGGGTTTTTAACATTTGAGACAAATAAACCAGTTTGACGAAAGCAAAACATCCCCCCTTTTAAGAGGAAGTGCTCCTTAAGTACCTATACTGTTTCCAGCCCAGACCGGACATTGGTCTGGTCTGAAGGGGCACTGGAACCCAACGTGTGAGCCAGTAATCAGCCACCCTTCCCTCGTGGGCCCAGCTCTGTAGAGCTGAGTGATTAGGACCCGATAACAATCTCAGTCGAGCCTGAACTTGGCCTGAACCCAGAGCTTTCCGCCTTTCCTGCCATTCCTGCTGATGACGTCGGTGTGTCCTCCTACCTCCCCACTCCATTCATTTGAGTAATTTCTCTTCTATGGTTTCTCCCTCCATCACCATAATCTACACTGGATAACTTCCTGGCACCAGCCCAGTTTTCATGAATAATAATCAAGAACCCACACCCTTCCTTCCAGGATCCCTGCTCTAGCTCTGGGCAAGGCGCATCCCGCCTGCAGTTGAAATGAGCACCGCGAGGAGCCAGGTTGCTGAGTTTCGGCTTCCCGCCACCTTTAGGGGCTTCCCATCATGGCAGGATCATCTGCGCGTCTGCCAGCCTCTGAGTAAACACTTCCAGAGGCGTGGGGCTCATCACCTTACGAAACGGTGTGTTTCCTTATGTGACAGTGTCGGCTGCTGCTCTCCACTGTGGCAGCCTGGCCATGTCCTTCCTAACACTTATCAGCATCTGCAGCTGTTTGTTTATTGTTCCTGCATTGTGTCCCTGGGGCCCCTCCTCCACACGGACAGTTAGCTTCTTGATCCCGTGTACATTTGGATGCTCTGTGCTCCTTGAACACTAGCTGACTTAAGAGATGAATAAGTTAATGAAATAGTTCACCCCTTGAGACAGACAAATCTCCTGGTGGGCAGAGTTTCTGTCTATATTCATATTTTACCTCCAGCATTTAGCCCAGGGGTGAAGACTGAGCAAACGTGATGATGTGGGGGAAGAACATAGATCTGGGAGTTAGATAAACCTAATGTTACAAGCCCATCTTATACCACTTGCAAGGGTCTTAGACAATTAACATTGCTGCGCTGTGATTCCTTCCATCTGTGAAATTTGTTTTACTCTAAGATATTACCTAACTCAAATATGAAGATTAAAAGACTTTGATAAAGTACTTAGCAGTGCCTGGCACGTTCTGGGTGTTGGGCCAATGATTTGAATCACGTTGAGAAGGCCAGGTGATTATTAGCAGCGTGGCCAGGAGAGACCCAGGGCCCAAGGGGAAGGGGTGTGGCCCATCCGTCTGTCTCCCCCAAGCCAGACTCTGTCTTTCCAGAGATGAGCACATTGAAATGACGCGTTCATTTATTCTTGAAAGGCATTTTAGGCTACCAGGCATCTCCAGAAGTGAGCCCACAGACGTGGTAGCATCACAACGGTGGGACCCCTGTACTTTGGCCAACCACCCCACCTAATTCATAGTATAATTGATTTCAAATGTGCATTTATTTTCCTTTCCCTCCAACTGTGGCTGCCTGGATTTGTAAAGTATTTACTCCCCCAAATGTGCCTGGATCCTGGATGCTGTACAAATACAACAGACACACACACACACACACACACACACACACATTTCAGGCATTTGTCTGTCACTGCTCTAAATCAAGAACAATCACAGTCAGTTTAAACCTCCCAATTTAATAAACACCAGATCCCCCAAATGTCAGAGAGTCTAGTCTTTTGCAAAGCCTTTAACTTGTGGCTCATATTTGAAACTAAGGAAAAAAGCGGTTAATGACATGAAATGAAGAGGGAGGGGGTGCGGTGGGAGCATTTGGGTTACTCACGAGGCCAAGAATGTGAGGACAAGTGGTCTGGACCACGTACAGGCCTTCTGGTCTCTGTGGATACTGCCAGGGGTCTTCAGGTCCTATTAGGACAGTGTGGACTTCTGTGTTATGATGAGCGGTTAGCTGTTGAGCAACCAGGATTTTCTTTACTAAGATGTTCCTAGAGTGGAAGGCCTTCCAACTCAGAACAGGATGTCAGCTTTCCAGGACCCAAGGAAACCTCATATATGTCTTCATTTTGCAAAACTCCATGGCAATTCTGACCATGGCTTGTACCGTACCAAAACCATGCTGCGTTTTACTGTTGTTGGTGTTGTTCGTGGGAAGACCGTTTAATGTAGTGGGTTTAGGGGAAAGGGCATGGGGCCAGGAGTAGATCCCAATCCTAGATCTTCCATAAAATTGTGTGAGTCCTAAAATAAGTCACTCCCTGCCTCTGGACTTTTGTTTCCTCATCCGTAATCTGAGGAAGAGCTCAGATCGATTGCTTTAAAATTGTGGTCTGTGCAGTATTTTGCTCTTTCTAGATATTAGGGCTCTCCATCTTCCACATGTACTCTGACCAGGACAGTCTCCCTGTGGTAGGGTGAATAATAGCCCCCCAGAGATGTCCACGTTCAATCCCTGGGCCCTAGGAGTATGTTTCCTTACATGGCAGAAGGGACTTGGCAAACATGATTGATCTTGAGATGGTGAATGACCCTGGGTCATTTGCGTGCATTTCACGAATCACACAGCTCCTTCTTTTTTTTTTTTTCTTAAAGATGAGTCCTCCCAGTTGATTTTCTTCAAAATTATTTTGTAATTATTATTAACAAATATGCAAAAGTTGTAACTGAAAATACATTACAAATAATTTCAATGAAAAATACAGTTGACTTTTTAAATTTATCTTTTATCTTTTATCTTACTAAACTCAGTTATTAGTTGTGGTTCTTGTAAATTCCTTGAATTTTCTATATAGACAATTGTTATCAAATAGGGGCAGGTTTATTTCTTTTTTAAAAATTTTTAAAAATTGGAGTATAGTTGATTTACAGTGTTGTGTTAGTTTCTGGTGCACAGCAAAGTGATTTAGATATATGTATACATATATATTATTTTTCAGATTCTTTTCCATGATAGTTTATTACAAGATATTGAATATAGTTCCCTGTGCTATACAGTAGGACCTTGTTATCTGTTTTATATATAATAGTTTGTATCTGCTAATCCCAAACTCCTAATTTATCCCTCCCCTCTTTCCCTTTTGGTAGCCGTAAGTTTGTTTTCTATGTTTGTCAGTCTGTTTCTGCTTTGTAAATAAGTTCATTTGTATCATTTTTTAGATTCCACATATAAGTGATATCATATATTAGTCTTTCTCTGTCTGACTTACTTCACTTAGTATGATAATCTCTAGGTTCATCCATGTTGCTACAAATGGCATTATTTCATTCTTTTTTATGGCTAATATTCCATTGTATAGATGTACCACATCTTCTTTATCCATTCATCTGTCAATGGACTTTTAGACAAAGCTCCTCTAAGAGGGAGGCTGGAGAGCCACAGTGAGAGAAGGAGATGTGATGCAAGATGAAGAGTGAGAAGGAGATTTGAAGATGCAAGGCTGCTGCCTTTGAAGATGGAGGAAGGTGCCACGAGACAAGGAATGCAGGTGGCCTCCAGACACTGGAAAAAGGCAAAGAAACAGATTCTCTCCTAGAGCCTTCCAAGAGGAAGACACGCTACCGACACCTTCATCTTAGGACTTCTGACCTCCAGTTAATACATTTGTGTTGTTTCCAGCCACTGTGTTTGTGGTGGTTTGTTACAGCAGGGACTGGAAATGAATACACCCACCTTTACTTGATGTACACGTTGCAATTTCATCTAAGATTTCACTGGAGAAAGGATTTCAGTGGTTAAAAATGTTTGAAAGCCACCAGGACAATTGATCCCGGAGATTCTTTTCCTTTGAAACAACTATGACTGGCTCCTTAGTATCACAGGACAATGCTGGGCGCAAAGAATGTAGATGCTTGAAGTCCACGTGGGGACAAACGCCCTGTTCTTCAGCGGTCAGCTGCATTCTGTCACATCCCTCTCCAGCACAAAGCCAGCTGTGCCTCAAGGACAACTCTTCTTCTCCCTTACACTTCAGGGTGTGGGGAGAACATTTTGTTCTTCCAGGATGCCCTCCCGGAAAGGATAACGTAGGGAGCCCTTTTCTGATCCTCTCTTAGCCATTTCCTGAAAGGCTCCAGGAAGCAGCTCCTCTTTCAGGATAATCTGATAATCTCTAGCCGGTTCCCTGGGAGGTTACAAACTCCAGGAGGGCAGGGCCACTTCTGTTTTATTCACCACGGCATTCCCTATGCTGGACCTGTTACAGATGCTCAGTGACTGGGGAATAAATAATTACACAGATGAATAAAAGACCACTGGCCCTGGTGGGAATGCAAAACAGTGCAGCCCACTTTGGAAGACAATTTGGCAGTTTCTCACAAAATCAAATTTAGCCTTAGCATAAGACCCAGCAATTGTGTTTCTCAGTTTTTACCCAAAGGAGTTGAAAACTTGGAAGCAACCAAGAAGTCCTTCGGAAGGTGACTGAATGAATAAATAGTGATACATCCAGACAGTGGAATACTAAATATTTAGTGCTAAAAAGAAATGAGCTATCAAACCATGAAGAGACATGGAGGAACCTTAAATGCATGATATTAAGTGAAAGCAGCTAATCTGAAAAGGCTACATCCTGTAGGATTCCAACTATATGACATTCTGGGAAAGGCAAAATTATGGAGACAGTAAGAAGATCAGTGGTTTCCAAGGGCTACAGGGGAGGGAGGGATGAACAGGCAAAGTGTAGAGGATTTTTATGACAGTGAAACTACTCTGTAAGGTACTATAAAGGTGGATACACATCATTATACATATGTCCAAACCTAAAGAAGGTACAACACCAAGGGTGAACTGTAGAATGTAAACGATGGATGGCTGATGATGATGCAGTGTAGGTTTATTGAGTGCTACTCTGGACCACTCTGGTGTGGGATGCTGATACGAGGGAGGCCGTGCATGTGGAGACAGGGAGTATGTGGGAATTCTCTGTACTTTCTGCTCAATTTTGTTGTGAGCCTAAAACCACTCTAAAAAATAAAGTCTATTTTTTTTTTTAAAAAGCGGAAAAACAAACAAAAAAAAACACCTCTAACGACCATGGGTCTACCTGCAATTTCCTAACCAGACCATGATTTTTGTGCCATTGTGCCTTGTAAAAACTGTTACCCTAGGAGGGAATTCCCCTCTCTCATCCTCACACCTCTTCTGAACGAGTCCCTTTTATTATCCAAAATTCTTCTGAAGACTTTCCTGACTCTCCTTCCCCCTGCCACCAGCCAGCCTGAGTTCTGTGCCCTCATTTGGTCCCCAGTGCCCAATCAGTACTTCCTGAGCTAATCTCTGAACTGTCCCTGTCAATACTTATTCATGTGACATGTTGACTTGTGAGTTCTTGAAGAGCTGAAAATATCCCATATTTCCACATTCTGTAGGTCCAATATGGTTCTTCATACATAGCAGGGCTCAGTAGATGTTTGTTGATTGAATAATCGAGGCTAAAGACTTGGACATTAATATATTTACCCTCTAGGTAGCAGTTTAAATTCAGTTGACTGTCTTCATATTTAGAGATCTGTAAATAGATGCTTTAAAAAAAACTTGATGGGGGGGAAACATGGCAGGGGAGGGATAAATTAAGAGCTTGGGATTCACATACACGTACTACTATATACAAAATAGATAACCTAGAAGGACCTACTGTATAGCACAGGAAACTCTACTCAATATTCTCTAATAACCTATGTGGTAAAGAATCTGAAAAGAATGAACATATGTATGTGTATAACTGAATCCCTTTGCTGTACACCTGAAACTAACACAACATTGTAAATCAACTATACTCCAATTTTTTTTTAAAAACTTGGAAAATGCAGTGATAACTGAGAGTCAGTAAAATCATCATGTTAAATGAATTCCGCCTTCCTTGTTTCAGAATATTAGAGAAAGCTAAGGTTATAATATCTTTGGTTTTCAGCAAGGTGTATGATAATCACTGAGAAAAATCAGAGAAATATGGCTGGATTATAACATATTGAGCAAGAGAGTTGGTATCCAAAATGAGGCTGGGGGGCCACAAATAACTGTAGGCGTTTGATCAACAGAGAGATAATAAAACACTCAATCGGACTTTTGGGAAGAGAACTTAGATGGGATATTGGACCAATTAAGTTTTTAAATCTTCTCTCCATTCCTGAGACTACAATTCTACAAAAATATATATTCAATCCAGGTACTAGAATTGCCAGATAGGGAAAAAAAAAAAAAAAAACCTACTTGACGCTTATCACAACAGCAGCTCTTTAGTCTTTTAGGACTTTATTAGCTTAATTCTGGCCAGTTTTTTTTTTTTTATATAGCTTTCATGAATCTAATTCAAAACACATTGTGAAGCCAAACATTTGCTGAGCTTGAGAATGTAACTAATAAAAAGGCAAATACACCAAGTTTGCCAAACACTGCAAAAGAGAAGTATATGACACCAGCTCTAATGTGAGAAATTGTAGAGCCTTATTTTTGTTCTCTTTTTGGATAGGAAACATAAGGGTTGTCTCATACTCTTGGAGAAAGGCCCTTGTGATATTTAGTGATGACTCTAAATATTATTGAATGAGAAGACCCTTCACATCGTGGCAAGGAGTTGGGTATAATCTAGGCACTGCCCTTCTCTCCTGGGAGCTCCATGCAAGGTTTGCCTCTCAAATTTAGTGTCCTTTGGCAGCCAGAGAAACCTCAAATCCTGTTGAAAAACCAAAACCTCACGTCACAGTCCCCAAGGTGATGCTGGGGTCATGCAGGTGGCCTCAGAAGAGCAGTCGCGAAGGCCAGTGTAGGTCTTGGGGTAAAGAACCTCCTCTTCCTTTTCCTTGCCTGGGGCTCACTTCCTCCCCATCCACTGCCCCAGTCGGTGCACAGACGGGCAGTCAAAGCAGCGCCCCCTTCTCAGGAGACCTTGGTGGATGCCCAGCGGACAGAGGACCCCCCGCCCATCCCTTTGCAGGCGATGAATGCTTTCGCCAAGTGAGCAATGGTTCCACTAGTTTATCCTTCTGAGACCCATTAAACATACTCAAAGTATATTTTATTTTATCTGAAAACTTCAGTTGTGCAGATTTCTGTGCCCTTTCCACAGCTGGGGCACGATACGTATATGTTGGGTCACATTTCCTTGTTGAATTTCACAGCACCTCCTGGAGGGTGACTTTTCACTACTCCCAATAGAAAGATAAAGCTCCTTCATATGGCTTCTGAGTCGTGGTCCCTTCAATACCTATACTTCCTACCTTATAGGGTTTGTATTAGAATCATATGCCATACTGCACAGCATTTGGCATATTGTAGGAACTCAAATACTTGCTGAAATAAATGGCTACACTTAAAACATTTGGCAACATCTCATATTTGTGATGTACCTTACATTCTATATTTTCTCTTTATCCAGAAAACATCCCATCCTGGATCTTCCTTTTTGTTTTCCCACTACAATTTCACTGCTTGATATTTTTCTCCCAAGGCCTCTGTGTCTGCTAAGAATGGCTTTACACCAATGATAACAATATCTTACATTTGTATATTTTATTTAAGTTTATGAAATGCTTAGCAGCACTATTCATACATTCCCATCAAGAGTAGTGGATTAAAAAAAAAAAAAAAAGAATATAGTCACAGTGCCCCTCTGTATCTGTGGATTCTGCATCTATGGATTTAACCAACTGCAGAATGAAAATATTTTTGAAAAATTCCAGCAAGTTCCAAAAAAGCAAAACTTGAATTTCCTGCGTGCCAGCAACTATTTACATAGCATTTACATTGCATTCGGTATTACAAGTAGTCCAGAGATGATTTAAAGTATATTGGAGGATGCGGATAGGCTATACGCAAATACTATGCCCTTTTATGTAAGGGACTTGAGCCTCTGGGGATTTGGGTACCAGCGATGGGGTCCTGGCACCAATCCCCCCTCGGATGCTGAGGGATGACTGTAATGGAATATCGTACAACAATGAGAACAAATGGCTAAAGCGACTCAGGACCACGTGGTTGAATGTAATACACATGATGCTGAGTGAAAGAGAGGGGCACGCAAAGTACACACTGCATGATCCCCTTCATGTAAAGTATAAAACAGGCACAGTTCATTTTTGGCATTGGAATTGGGGTAGTGGTTACCCTTGATGGGAGAGGTGTTGCATGGGGGGCGAGGGTGCCTCTGAATCAGGCTCCGTTTCTTGGTCTGGGTTCTAGTTACACAGGTGTCCTCAGTGTGGGAAAATCAACAGGTACACTCCTGAAAGGCACAGTCCTCTATGTGTATGTTTTATGTCAATAAAACTTCATGAATTGCTTTTCCATACATGATCGAATTTCTCAATGGACCTCGACTCTGTGAAACTGACAAGTTTTTTAAATTGCATTTTAGAGGACAAAAGGACACTTGGAGCGTAAATGCTTTCAAGAAACTCGCATCTTGTCACACGTGTTGTGGCTGAGATTGAAACCCAGCTGTTCTTAGTCTAGAGCTCTTTCCCTTAGACCATATTATCCTCAGCAGGTAACAAAATAGTGTTTCAATGTGCGTGTCTCCCAGAGGCTCATAAGGAGTAGTGTGTGCGGTGGTGGAAACCCCAGGTCCTTGCTGAGGGTCTTATCTTGGATGGGGGTGGGGCTCTCTGATACACCCAGAGCCCACCATGTTGGTGGCCTCCTGCTTGGCTGGCCCCTGCTTCTAGTTAAAATAGAGTCGAGGGATATTCGATCATGGAGCGCTCTCCCACGTCAGCTGCCGATGGCTATGTAGGGAGGTCCTAATGAGTCCCAAAGATGGAGGCAATGACCTTGAGGACAGACTACGACACCATGGAGCAGATGTTAAGCAGCTGGAACTCCCCCAGCACATCCGGTCAGGTCCCAGATGAAGTGACGCTCTCTGTTCTTCTGCTTAGCAACCCCCTGTGCTAATCCTTGAAATGGGGAAGCAGAGTCCTGGCTTACACCTCATCACAGAGGGTGTAAGGGAGGAGAAGAGATTTTGCAGGGGTCTTTAAAGACACAAGGGACTTGGTGGTTGACGGGAGGAAAAAAAGGTTTCAGGTGTCAGTACACTACAAGAGTGGTCCAAGTTCATGGGAAAACTGACTACGGGGTTCCATGGGTGAGGAGGACTCATAAAGGGACAAGGAGACGTGAAACGTTTCCTTCTGAAGATAGGAAATGTGCAAACCTCATGAGATTTTATCTTAAGGTATAGAGCTTATCAGCTATCAGCTCCAGGGCTAGAACCCACGGTTCTTAGCTTCTAACCAGTGCCCTCTGTTTCAATTATCTGCTGTGCGACCTTAAGCAAGTCCGTGCACCTCTCTGAGCAGGAATATGGTGCTTAATACTAAAGTTTGTGGTTCTGTCCCTGCTGGAGTTCAACAACGCATCCTAGCAACCACAGCCTGTTTGTGGATGAAGAGCAGAAAAACAAGTTTGAGGGATCATAAAAATATGCTCCATTGAGGGAAAAAGGAACATTCCACGCTTCCCTTTGCAAAAACAACGGACGCATACCTCAAAATATTTGACAGCTCACATCAAAAGAGAATCCTTATTAAAGATAAAGGCATAGCATCCTTTGGACTCCCTCTTTTTAGGAATTGAGATGATTTTTATTTGCTTCTGTATTTGATTTTCTTACTATTTTCTCAAGTTGCATCGTGTCATGGGGCTCGACTTGGACCTATTTTTGTGTTGGCTTTCTGAAAGAGCAGTATTTTTTTTTATTGAAAATTGAGGTTTCCTGAAACCTGGTTTTATTTTCCCAATACAAGCACAAATGTCTCTATTTTGATTTTTTTTAATCTATCTTGTGATTCTTCTTGGAGGTTACTAAACAGTTCCCTATGTCATTAAGAAAAATGTGCCAACGCCCCTCACAGAAGTTCACTAATCAGAGTTCATATTCCTTTCACACAAATATTCCAAACCTGACAGATTTTAACTTATTTAGAGCAACCCAGCACTCGCTCTTGGACATTCATCTTACATCTTGAGTAGGATGCCTTAGCCGTCGTCCTTAAGTTTCAACATATCTCGAAGCTTATGTTTTTACCTCTGGATGGCTTCAATCAGCGTGATAGACGTGAAACACTGGCTGTTGAAAGTGGGTTCTACTCTGGTGGACTACTGCTTATTTTGGCTTTGTCTCTCTCTTGCAATCTCATATTTTATCGAGCGCATAATCTCCTATCAGCTTCAGACACCAGAGTCACCAGCTAAGGCAAAGTCGGGAGGCTAGTCTTTGACAGTGGGAAATTTGATTGTGCTTTAAAAAAACCCCAACCAACGCACACCATATGCTGCCCTCCAAAGGAAGACTTATGTCATGGTTTCAACTTTATGGCCTTCGATTTCAACATGACATGAATGATATGGAAGGGAAGTCCATTTGGATGATAAGAGGAGGATAATTTGTACTGGGAAATTATTCGCCACTGTGATAAATAATCCCTGGCACATAATAACAGAAAATCTCAACCCTTGAACTGAATTATATATAGATGCCTGCCTCATAAACAAGGTAGAAAATACATTTTTTAAACTGCTATGTTTGCAAAATCCTTTCACGTCCAAGCCATCCTCATTAATAATCATAAAGAAGCACATTTCCAAGCTCAGAATCACATTAATCTCTCCCCACGTGACCCGATCATGCACTTTAGGGAGAAGTGCCTTCGTGTGCACTATGTGTTTTTTCATGTTTTCCTGGTGGATCGCTGAGAAGTGCAGAGTGGGGTGGCGGTGGGGAGCAGGAGAAAGCAGTAAGATAAAAAAAGAATTTCGAGAAAATTGGACTTCTCCTGATTAATCACTGAAGCAATAATGGAATGAAGAGATGAGTGGGTTTTTTTTTTTTTTTTTTTTCTCTTTCCCTACACTCAGGGAAGGTGAGAAGGGAAAAATGTTTCTGTTCTTACTGATGAACCGTACCATCAGATCTGGAAAAGTTGATGGGGAGACTTAACAGGATTTTTCTTTTGAAAGCCTGTGCTTATAATTGTTACAGAGTTGGATTTTCCAAGGGAGGAAGGTTATCCAAGGGTTGGGAGACAGGAGAATGGCTATATACAAGACAGAAAGTGAGGATTCCTCAGGAAGGAGGTAGGGATGGTGGTGGGGCAAGGAAGTAGTGGGGTGAAGCAGAGGAAGGGTAAGTTAAACAAGCAAGGTTGGCTTGTTCTGGCTGGCTTCTGGAGGAGGATATACCTTGGATGGTACATGAGAGAGACTGGGATTGACATATACACACTGCTGTGTATAAAATAGATGACTAATAAGAACCTGCTGTATAGCATGAGGAACTCTACCCAATACTCTGTACTGGCCTATATGGGAAAAGAATCTTAAAAAAGAGTGAATAGATGTATACGTATGACTGATTCACTTTGCTGTATACATGAAACTAACACAACATTGTAAATCGACTCTACTCCAATAAAAATTTTAAAAACATACATACTGGATGTGCTTACTCAACAGGTAAGTGACAGAGGTAATAAAGCTTGATTGTGCACTAAACGACTTCAGACACTTGACCTCATTGGATCCACATGATGACCTGTGAGGAGTGAAGACAATGTTATCTAACCCTCCCATGTATCCCTTTCCACCTCTTGGTGTTATTACATTTTGGCTTAAGATAGCATTTTATTATCTCTCAAGAGACTTCAGGTTGCCTGGGTTCAGCTGGGCGATTCTTCTGATTCACATGATGTCTTATGGGACTGAAGTTGTGGGGGCCTTTGTTATGGCTGGAAAATCCAATTGGCTCATTCACATACCTGGCGTCTTAGTGGAGATAATTGGAAAGGCTGCTTTAGCGCGTCTGTATTCCCTTCTCCTACTCTATGAATGGGGATTAACTTTCTAGGACTCAGTCTCTGCCTCTGAGAAATATGGAGGTTGAACTCAATCAATGGTTCTCAAACTTTGATTTTTATTAAGGGGATCCATTCTTCAAACAAAATCTTATACAGCACCTTAAAATAATGAACAGAAGCAGAGCTGACGTGGGGGAAGGGTAGCAGGCTGTGTGTGGTTCTAAGAAGATGGATTGGGGGCCTGGTTTTGATCCATCGTGGTGGTTTGCACTGTTACTGTTGCCCCTTTGTCTAGGTCATCCATGCCGTCACTGGGTACCAGACATCTGTAGGCAGCCCAACATGGCAGCACCTGACAGAAAAAAGACATCCTTCTCAGCAGATTTCTCCATTGACTGTATATTTGACCACAGGGAACCCTCACTTCTCTCAAAGTTAGCATCCAACCTTCATAGGTTGCCCTATATTCTCTTCAACACATGCAACTTTATAACTATCTCCATTACCTGGAAGGACAAAGCTCAGGAATATTCGGCGACCTGCTGGGTCTACCCGGGTAGTACGGCTAAGCTTTGCAAGTATATTTGAACAGTTAGTTGCTAATGCTTTGAAATCACACCAGTCTGGGTTTGAATACTGGTTTTTCCACTTCACAGGTGGGCAATTTATGTAACCCCACTGAGCCTCAGTTTCCTAGTGTGTAAAATGGGGACCATAGCTGTACATGCCACATAGGGTTTTCATGAGAATAAAAGCAGAGTTACTAGACAGTGCTGTGAAGCCCTTGGAAAAGCGTCCGGTGTGTTCAGCACTTGACGAATGATGTACTTTCAGTATCAGGAGAAAGAGAAGAAAGAAACCTAGGCGGGAGGCTGAGAATACATGTGGCTTTGAAGAAGGAAGTGCCGTGATGAAAAATAGAGGATTGAGGCTCAGATGCAGGGTCTGGGTGTTCAATCTTGTCTGTGGCCCACAGTGATGAACTTGCATTTCTTTGCATTTTGCTCAGGGTTTCTTTGTCTCAACTTTGTTGAGACTTGGGGCTGGATAAATTCTTTCTTAAGCGGGGGATACGGGAGGGGGAGCTGTCCTGTGCATTATAGGAAATTTGGCAGTATCGTTGGCTTCTACCTGTTAGATGCCAGTAGCACTTTGCGCCAATCTGTGACAGTCAAAAATGTCTCTCTAGACATTGCTCAGCATCCTCTGGAGAACAAAACTGACCCTGGTTGAGAACCATCAGTCTAGCCATTGCCCGGGATCTTCCACTGCAGCAAATGCGTGAGGCTCCCCTGTGGGAATCTTGGTGCAGACTTTCCCGTAGCAGCTCACAGCTGGAAAGTCCTTGAACTGACTTCACCAGGGATATATAATAACTCAGCCCAAGACTGTCTTTTTTTCCCCTCCTTAATTCCCATGATTGTACAGTGTTTCTTTTCAGTTTTCAGCTCTGGGAATTTGTCTTTTCTCACTCGCCAAAGCCACAGCTCAAAGCAACCATCAGAAAATGATTAACACTGTCTGTCTGTGCTATTGAACAGTCACAAGGTAGATATGTCCTGGGTATGGTTTGAACTTACTCTATGACCCCAGTGAAAGACAACATGGTTTATATTTTTAATGGTAAGAATTTCATGGGGGAATATTTTTCTTCATTTTGTTTTCTTTTCCAGCTGTTAGGAAAACTAACTTTCTTTGTCTCCCTGCCCTGTCGTTCTTCTCTTTATGTCATTTTAAATAATCACTGGGAATTTCAGTGAGGGGTTAGGGGGTCTTAAAGAGGTCACCTGGTTTAGACGTGTCTGTATGGACATGTTGAGCTTGGTCTAGCTCCTGGGGGAGTGGGGTGTGTCCCTTAGGGTCTAGGTTCTGGGGTATTATTCTTGGTGGGAAGAAGAAAGTTTGGGTATACATTTGGGGAGGAGCTGGAGGGCAGGGTGTTAATTAAGCATCAAGCTAAGCATCTGACTCCACTGTCGTACTCGACCCTCACGAAAGTATTATGTGAAATAGGAATGACAGTAATTATACTACCGAGAAAGTGAATGGGGCTCAGGTAAGTGACCTGTATCACTGACCCTGTATCATATAGTTTGTAATCCACCCAGGGATCAAGCCCAGGTTCTCTTATGCTATAGCCTGTATCCATTCCAGCCATCAACATGACCTCCACACTGACGGGTGCTGGTGTGTTGGGGTTATACCTATCCTGCCCACATTCTTACTTTCCTTGAATATTAATGCCATTAGAGCCTTAAATCCATAAGTAGATCCCCTTGCAAAGTCTGGCCGTGAGGACCAGGCAGTGAGTTTGGCTGAACTGCGGAAAGTTTGCAGGTGACCTTGCCTCATCTTGACCTGCATGCATTATACTCCAGCTCCAGGATTTACTAGTCACGGGCAACTGTGGCAAGTACAGAGGCAGATAGAAAATCAAGGGATTGGGATTCAGATTCAGATCTGTGTGACCCCGGATAAGTTATCTCTTGGTTTTCTCATCTTTGAAATGGGAATGAGGGTCGCAGTTCATGGGCAAGGAGAGTCCCTGGGAGAGAGGAAGTGCTCTGTAAATGGGCCCCTGTCTCCTTCTGCCAGCCCTTGTTATCAGGCATCAGTATAGGTTTCTCCACCCGCCTCTCTGCACCTGAGGCCTGGACCTCAGCTCTGAAGGCCAGCAATGATGCATCACTCCCTCACTGCCTTAGTACCAGCTGAGGTCCTGCCAGTTTCTAGGGATGCTTCCGAGAAGCAGGGCTCTTTTCCCATCACTCACTGGTCCTCCCCAAACTTGGTCACCATCTAAGTTTGGGAGACTCTCTTTCCCCGAGCTCTCTCCTTCCCACTGCTTCCTGTCTGAAACAGCCTCATCCACCCTGTTGGGTGGGTTCCAAAAGTCACCATGTTGTTTTGTCTTTCTTGGGACTTGGGGTGGGCAAAAGGGATGCTGAGCACTTATTTTTTCTTCTATTTACTTATATTTGAATGAACAAATCCTTTTCTGGTTTGTTTTATGATGATAACTGCAGACAATTGGCTCCGAATGCAAACATGAGGAGGTGTGGTCTGACCAAGAAATGTTTCCAACTTATTTTTTATTTAATTTAGAAGACATTTCCACAGGGCAAATTCTTTTTCCAGGCACTGTTCTAAGCACCTGACACATTTTAAGTCATACACTCCTTATAAGAACATAGGTTCTTTTATTACCGCCATTTTGTAGATGAGGAAACAGGTGCGAGAGGGTGAAATAACGTGTCGTAGGCCACACAGCTGTAAGCAGTTGCCCTGGCTTGAAAGTCTGCAGTCTTAAACACTGTATTCAATCCTTGTGAAGACAGTCCTATGACAAGTCTTAAGCGTGGTAGGAAATCCACTAATTTATTACCAGATGTGAAATATGACTTAACTGCTTATTAGAAGGATAAAATTGCTTGAAATGGAGAACTGACTGTTATTCTATTTCTAAAAAAGTGTGCTTCTTCACGTGTGTGAGGCCACTCCGAGAGCTTCTACCGGTGGGGGCGGGGGTGGGGGGTGGCAATTCGAATTTGCAAACCGCCAGGGAAGTTCCCTTTAGCACCACATCCCTGGGGGAAGAAAGGAAGGCAGTTCATACTGATGGCCTCCCTGAGTGCTTCTCTTCTTGATGACTTTGCTTTCGGCAGGCTTGACGTGCAAGCAGAGGACCCCGAGTCTCCTCCCTCTGTGCTGCCCCTGAGCGTACATATTCAGAAATAATCCTCCCGTACCTTCTTTACTCCCCTACCTCTTCCTCCTCCGCAGACCTGGCAAAACAGATCCAGGGGTTCTGCCTGTTGATTTCATTGGGTGGTCGCTTAACAAAAATCTCAAAATAAAACTCCTGCATACATTTCATAAGAATTGTTAAGTATAATCCAACCAATCAGAAATTTTCACTGTTAACATATGAGCATCCTGTCTCCCCCACCCCCCAGGAAATCTATCTATCTATCTATCTATCTATCTATCTATCTATCTATCTGTCTAGTCTTCCTCTGCCACGCCCCCATATGTATATCATGTATTTATATAATTTGATTGGTATCCTATTGCATTAACTAGTTTGAAACTGACTTTTTAAATCCAACTTTTTATCAATAACACTTTTTAAAAACATCTTTTGGTTATGTTTTTATTTATTTTGTTGGAAATCCCTTGAAATACAAAAATTTTTTAAATTTTACTTACTAAAATGCTAAAAGTATCAATAACACTTTCTCCTTTCATTAAATAATTTCTTAAAGCACCCTCTTAGATGGCTACCTGAGTGGAGGAGCCACAGCTTTTACACTGTTACTTTACTTGTTCCATGTCTAGCTTATTTCCAGTGTTTATGCCAAAATAATAAACATTTTTCTATATATGTCTCTGTCTGAGTTTTTTCCCTTTTTTATGTCTGTGTGAATATTTTTGTTACAAAGTACAGAGAGAGATGTGAGTTTAATTTTATCAGGAGAGATTTGGGAAAATCACTGAGGAAAGCAGGGACTTTTTTTGAAGGATTTTATGCACATTATAAAATTATTTTCTAGATAATTTGTACCAATTCGCACTCTCATGAGAAGGAAGAATATCTGTTCCAGCTCTGTTTTGCCAAAAATGTTTGACTTTTAAGTTTAGTTTATTTGATAAGAAGAAAAATCTCATTTCAATTTGCATTTTCAAAAAATTCTTGGTGAAGCTGGACACATTCATGTCATTAGTCACTTTTTATTTATGTTTCTAGATGTTGTTGAAAGTTTTATTTCTTATTGGCAACTTGTATGTCTTGTGTGAAATGTCCACTTTTTTAATCAAATTTTCCATTGGGATTTTGGGGCTTTTCTTATAAATTTTTATGAGCATATTTCCTAGTTTACTTACCTTTTAATTTTATTTATTAATTTTTAACACATGTTTTTGTACAGAAACTTCTGTCAGTGGTCTTCTGTAGCGACTTTAAAAATGTTTAAGCCTAGGCACATCTTGGTGAAATTTAGAAACAGATCATTTCTTTCTAATCTTTTTGAGAATACTATAAACTGGATATTGGAACTTCTGTGTTGGTACTCCCATATTTCTCAGAAAATAAATGTATCTCATAATGCCTGTCTCTGTCTTTGCAGTGTGTTTTCTTAGAGATTTCCTCAATCTTTCTGCAGGCTTTTCTGGGGTATTCTTTTTTGTACATGTTTTATGGATATTATAAGTGTTAAAATTTCTTTAAAACCTTAATTAAAATTTGCTTTTTAATTATCTTCTGTGCCCTGTGTTATCTTTATTTCTCCCAGGGTCATTTTTTTTCTTCTCTTTATCTTGTCTTCTCTAATTTCCATATTGGACACGTTTGTCAACTATCTAGTGATGGGTATTTAATACTGAACTAGGCTCTGTGTATCCAGGTGAGACTTGTGCCTAGGTGGCCTTCACACTTGGGTGATCAGAGACATCAATGACGTGCTCTTACATTGGTTTTTGCTCTCTCTCCCTTTCCCTGGTCCCTCACTGCTGCTCCCTGGATTTCAATCAATCTCAAGTTCTTGTCTCAGGCCTTACTTTCAGGGGAACCCAAGATTCCTCAATAGTTACCCTTCCATCCTCTTCTTTCTTTGTTTTTCTGTCTTTTCTGAAGATCCCTCTTCCATTCTCTTCCATATTATGGAAGTACGTTTAGAGACAACATTCACTATCATTTTGGTGTAAACTCAGTAAGGGGAGTTTTGAATATGGTATTAAATCATTGATATTTTTATCTGCATTTTAAAAATTGCTTTGGAGTTTGGAATATGTGTTGCTATACACCTTTTGAGGGTAGGATTTTTACCCGTTTCTGCCTGATTTATATTCAGTCTGTCTCATCCAGAAAACGTTTGTTGAATAAATGAACATACTTTCAATGTCCTTTGGCCAAAGACCACCAGAAATATATCTAAAATTGCACAAAATAGGATTTATTAACTTGCTATAATGAGCTAGAATGTACGCCATTAGAAATTGTGGATTTTCTCAGTGAGAAGGTGTTAGAAGTCTTATGTTATTTGATGGTGGGAAAGTCCTAGGAACTAGAACTCTCTTCACACCTACCACAACGCCCTAGAAGGATGCTGTCAGGCTGTAAAGATAACTCTGTGATCACATATCGTAATTTCTATCTCAAAGACGAGTGGAATACAGCAAAGCTCAAGCTATGATTGTAAAGAAGTAGCAGTCACTTGTATTTGCCAGGAAGGGGTGATATTTGATCTTGTTCATGAATGAGTGAATGAATGTTATTTTTAATATTATTTTTTGTTTGAAGAGTGTGGTGGTTTTGGTCTTTGCTCAGCTCTGGTTATGGAGTGATCGCGTATCTGTCTTGCCCCGTCACGAGCATTTCCCCAGGGGTGGTGTTCTGTGAAATCGTTTGTACTCAACAGGAATATACCACAACTCGCTACCAGTGCCAGGAGGCTCTTACCGACACCGAGGCATGGCTGATAGTACCAGCCCCGTCCCCAGCTGTCACAAGCTGCCTTTCTCTTTCTCAGCCTTAATGAAAGTTCCTTGCAAATTGTGATGTGATGTAATTTCCATGCAAGTTTGCTGGAACGGTGGTATATTACTGATATCAGCAGGCTTTAGAGTCTGTTGCACTTGAGTTTTGAACTCCAGCTTTGCCACGTGTTAAATGTGTCTTCGGAACTCTATTATGTCATCAGGCTTTTCCATCACATGTAAATGGTGATAATGATACTCATAGAAATCTTGTATAAGGTAGTAATTGATAGAATATGTAACGTATCTGGAAGACTATTTGACCCCTAATAGGTGCGTACGCAGTGTATGTTCTCTTCCCATCCTTTCTTTTCCCAGTTTTAATAAGAATATTCTCCTGAAAAGCCACTGTCCATAAAGGACCTACCTGCACCTGAGTAGCTATGAGTACATGGCTCCCCCCAAACTCAAGTAAATGCATCCTCCTGTCCACCTCTCTCCCCGCCCCACCATTTTCATCTTCCTCTTAGTCTTGCTTGTCTGCTTGGTTTTCACTTTGACACATGGTTGGAAAGCTGACCATGTTTTTTCCCCCAGCTCAGATTTGTATTACATGTGAAATGCTTTGGATCTTTATTTTTCCTTTTTCTTTGGAAGGCTGGTTATAATTAATCCTGCTGTACTTGCAACAATGGAAACATTGATAGACATTTTAGAAGCTGCAGAAACCTAAACACAATCTAAAGTATTCTCAAAATAATGTACTTGTGACAATAATGCATTATATTTAACTTTGAACATCAACTGCTTGGGCATAATTTTAGCTAATTAAAAAAATACAGAAGGGTTTAGAGAAACATGCGTGATTCCACAGTTTTGTGATGGAATATATGAACAGAGGGTGCACATAACCCCAAATTTGCTCTGATGCTTTTGGGCTGCACCAGAAGCAGCTTCTGAGTAAAGCTTTGATTTGTAAGCATTTTACGTGGGAGAGGATAGTTGAGAGAGGAAAGGGAAGACAGCTAATAAAGTCCATGTTATCAAGTTAGTAATTCTCATGACCACTGGATCTTAATCTCTTTGGAAACCAGTGTAGAACAAATGCTTCCATGCAGCTCTTCTGGGATGCAGGCAACTGGAGCATTTATTCACTAACTTTCTGCAATCATTGGTTAGTAAATGTTCCTGAGGGTAGCAGAAGCCAGTGTTAAAGTGGTAGCAGTCAGGACATAGAGTTGGAAACCAATTGCTACAATGTTGAACACAAATTTCAATGTGAGTCAGAAGTGACCTAACCCAAATGCCTTATTTTAAATGACCATTAGCTTTTGAAGGCACGTTTTCAGAGAGAAGCCATGATCAGTGGGAAAGGCAAGGATCTGAACCCAGATGGGCTTGTTTCCAGCTTTCTCACAATGGCTGTGTTGCTTGACTTCTTTGAGCTCTGGTCGCCTTCTACCTTCTGAGGTCATAGCCAATGTCAAGTGCAGGTACTATACCTAGTGTGGGGTGAGATACTTTCTAGGCACTCAAGAAATTGTAATTTATTTTTTATTTTCTTCTCAGTGAAGAAAGTTTATTTGCCATCAGGCACATGAAAAAATGCCCCACATTGCTAATTATTAGAGAAATGCAAATCAAAACTACAATGAAGTACCACCTTATACCAGTCAGAATGGCCATCATCACCTAAAAGTCTACAAATACTAAATGCTGAAGAGGGTGTGGAGGAAAGGGAACCCTCCTACACTATTGGTAGGAAAGTACATGTACGTTGGTACAACCTGTATGGAAAACAGTCCGGAGGTTCCTTAAAAAACTAAAAATAGTGTTACCATATGACCCAGAAATCTCACTCCTGGGCATATATCTAGAAAAGACAAAATCTCTAATTCAAAAAGATACATGCACCCCAATGTTCATAACAGCACTATTCACAATATCCAAGACATGGATGCCACCTAAATATTCATCGACAGAGGAATAGGTAAAGAAGATGTACTACATATATACAATGCACTATTAGCTACAAAAAAGAATGAAATAATGCCATTTGCAGCAACAAGAATGGACCTACAGATTATCATACTAACTGAAGTAAGTCAGGCAGAGTACAACAAATATCATATGATGTCACTTATATGTGGAATCTAAAAAAATAATATACATCAACTTATTTACCAAACAGAAACAGACTCACAGACATAGAAAACAGACGTATGGTTACCAAATGGGAAAGAAGAGGAGCGTGACATTAGGAGTATGAGATTAATAGATAACACACCACTATATATGAAATAGATAACAAGGATTTACTGTGTACCGCATGGAACTATATTCAGTATCTCTTACTAACCTATAATGGAAAAGAATCTCAGTGTGTACACCTGAAACTAACACAATATTGTAAATCAACTACAGTTTAATAAATAAAAGAAAAATGAAAAAAAAGTTTATTTGGCCCCACTTGCTCTCAGAATTGGTTGAGGGAAAACAAAAGGAGAAAATGGAGTTTGAAACCGCAGTTTTCACTGTTGTGCGTTGGTTGTGATTGCACAGTAGTTTGCTGCCTCCCCGGATGGTACAGAGAAGGCATCTAGTTCACCAGAGTTGATGAGTCTTGGACTGTTGTCTTTTCTGCCACTGCTTCCAGCTGCCATGGGTACAATCCAATGACTGTGGGAGCCTTCCTTAGTTCATGAGTGATTTCTGATGATTGAGATAAGATATATATTTTTTTCTTCCACTGAAATCTGTTCTGATTAGGTGGTCTCAGCAATAGCATTAAACACATCTAACCCAGAGAGACTTTTACCTTCAGTTGCTCGTTGCTCGTTTGTTGCCAGACAGTCATCTCCCTTTTTCTTTCCGTGTAGCCTGGTTGAGAGATCATCAAGGTCTAATAAGCCACAGATAACTTCTGTTACTACTCCTGCTACTGCTGTGACTATGATTATCACGACAATGACTGTTACCAGTATTATTGCTGCTGTTACAAAACTGCCACTATGATACTATTGCTATTGTAGTGCTATTAACTACTATTACTGCTACGGCTGTCACTATTACCACTGGTGGTAGTACTACTGCTACTAATGCTACTGCTAGTACTAGTACCGCTGCTGATGCTGCTGGTAGCTGTTGTCGGTTAGCGCTGCTATCACAGCATCTGGCAGAGACAGTGTCGCTAATACATGCAGATCGTTTCTGGGCTTAAAACGTTTATCCTCACAACATCAGGAAGCAGGCACTGCTCTCACTCCATTGTACAGATGAGGATTTTAAAACTGAGCGAAATTAACAAACGTGTCCAGAAAGTTTGTCAAGATCAAGAGTCAGTAAGTGTCGAAATCAGATTTTGATTTCAGATCTGGTTGACACCCATACTTTGCTCTTAATTGCTACCCTTCACTCCTCTTTTCGAACACCCCCTCTCGTGTTTTCCGTTCTTTGTGGAAGATCGGGCTGCACAAGTGCAAGTCAGGAGGGCTCACTTTGCTAACGTGAATGTTGGTGAGATGCCATTCAGCTTAATGCCCATTTAATGAAGGAACAGGGCAATGGGTAAACCACATGTCTTGAAAGTATGGTGAATGCATATTACTCCACGTTCTCTTGAACAAATCTCTTACCCTCTGTGAAGCCCAGGTTTCCAGATCTAGCGTGCTGAAAGAACAATAACACCTAACTTCCAGAATAGTTCAGAGGATCAAAAGGATGGTCTCGTTGTGAAAGCTTTTTAGAAATGATAAGCCTATTCAATCATAAGCTATTATTACTCTAATAAAAATTGAAGATGTGTGATGATCAGACAAAAAAGTTAAGTAAAGCTCATCAGTAAAGGACAGTAAGCAGTAATTTTAAACAAATTATTTGATTGTTCTACTTTGTTTATTGTTCTAATGTCAATTGTCACATGAAAAGTATGGAGGGAAATTTGGCATTTCTGATGGTCATGTGCAATGTGGCGATGACTAAATGGGCAAAAAAAAAGTGCTGCATCTTCACTTTCGACTCCTGGCTTCTCTCATCACTCATCTCACCCACTTCAATGCCTAAGGGATGAGATCGTCTCATCCAGCTCTTTCCTGCTGGCTTCTTCCCGCCCTGGGAAGGGCTTCTGACTCTTCCCTTTCCCACTCCTTCTGTGTTAAAGAATTTTTGAGCTCAAGAAAGAAAAGGGAAGGAGAAGGGTCAGAGATCCTGGTGTTTCTGGCACTTTTCACAAATTAAGCGTTATTTGTTGAATGAATGAATGAATAGCCTTGGGTTTTTATTTAAGCAGGAACTTAATTACCTCTCCCTTCCGCAATTAAACAAAGTTATACTGCAGACTAAGTACATATATGGTATCTAAAGAACATAAAATATAGTCATTTATTTCCAGTTCACATCTTGTCTTCTAATCTATATAGAAGCTATGATGAGAATGTCTCCTATATTGTCTTAATCAACATGTCTTAATTAATCTTTAATTGACATGGGGCATATGGTCAGTAGAGAAACTCTTCCAGAATGTTCCCCATGGTCAGTAGAGGAACTCTTCTTCTGGGATGTTCCAATTTCTCTCTCCCTTTTCCCTCCATGGCCACTTGGATCATTGAGCTTCTTTCTCTTCTCATAGTGCCACTCCTTGTTGGGTTGTCCATCATTCTGTTCCACTTTGGATACGACTGAGTTGAGGTGGGAAGTGAGGCCTATGGTCTTCTTCATCTTACGCAGGATCCAATCAACATGCCAACATGGACCTGCATGGAACAATCCTATTTTTATTTTTGGGGCTAGAGGAATCATTTATATGCTTCTGTCTCAGTTATTTGCATTCCCTTCTCTTCCACTTCTCCTTGAACTGAGATTTTTTCTAGTGACAGATGCATATTGAAGCTTGAAGAAGTTTAGTAGCTAATGCATAGTAAGTATTGGAAAATTATTTGCTGAATAGAGAAATAACAGTGTAGATAAAACTTTAGTAGTAAAGGTTTAGGACATTCAGCAATTCCCATAAAGAGGAGGCTTTCCACCCTGTGTTTCCATCCCCTGGAAGGGTCTTTCTTTATCAGCCTATTATTTCAGTTATATTTGAGTGATTTCTTATTTTGTTGAATTCAAATCATGATTGAACAAAATGAAGAAGTGATTTAAACTTTCTTAGAATGATTTACCATATAATTATTTTCAGGACAGATGTAATTTCTGTTAAGACTTGGATAGTGTATGGTCATGGAGCATATTGAAAGAGTCAGGTTCAGTTTCCTGGTTCTCATCCAAAGACCCATCACTAGGTGGAGTTTGGTCACCATTAAAATGTTGTTTATAGGGTCCAGAGGTTGAACTTCCCAGAGTGAATTGACAAGATGGATCAATGTGGCTTTTATACCCAGCCCTGAGATCCCTGTCACATGCTTTTCCTTTGTTGTAGGAAGATGGGCCCATATTTTTCACCATTAAGTTTTTTTTTTAAGTACCTTTATTGAGATACAGTTAACAGACAATAAACAGCATATATTTAGAGTGTACAATTTGGTATCCCAATCTCCCAATTCATTCCCCCCACAACCCTCCCCGCTTTGCCAACTTGGTGTCCATGTGTTTGTTCTCTACATCAGTGTCTCTATTTCTGCCTTGCATTTCCTCTTTCATAGTTGTTAGCATTTGCCTTATGTATTGAGGTGCTCCTATATTGGGTGCATATATATTTATAATTGTTATCTCCTCTTCTTGGATGGATCCCTTGATCTTTATGTAATGTCCTTTCTTGTCTCTTGTAACATTTTTTATTTTAAAGTCTATTTTATCTGATGTGAGTATCACTACTCCAGCTTTCTTTTGATTTCCATTTTCATGGAATATCTTTTTCCATCCCCTCACTTTCCGTCTGTATGTGTCCCTAGCTCTGAAGTGGGTCTCTTGTAGACAGCGTATATATGGGTCTTGTTTTTGTATCCATTCAGCCAGTCTGTGTCTTTTGGTTGGTGCCTTTAGTCCATTTACATTCAAGGTAATTCTTGATATGTATGTTCCTATTACCATTTTCTTAATTGTTTTGTTTTTGTTTTTGTAGGTCCTTTTCTTCTCTTATGTTTCCCGCTTAGAGACGTTCCTTTAGCATTTGTTGTAGGGCTGGTTTGGTGGTGCTGAACTCTCTTAGCTGTTGCTTGTCTGTAAAGCTTTTGATTTCTCCCTCCAATCTGAATGAGATCCTTGCTGGGTAGAGTATTCTTGGCTGTAGGTTCTTCCCTTTCATCACTTGAAATATATCATGCCACTCCCTTCTGGCTTGCAGAGTTTCTGCTGAGAAATCAGCTGTTAACCTTTTGGGGGTTCCCTTGTATGTTATTTGTCGTTTTTCCCTTGTTGCTTTTAATAACTTTTCTCTGTCTTTAATTTTTGTCAATTTGACTACTATATGTCTTGGCATGTTTCTCCTTGGATTTATCCTGCCTGGGACTCTCTGTGCTTCCTGGACTTGGGTAGCTATTTCCTTTCCCATGTTAGGGAAGTTTTCAACTATAATCTCTTTCAGTATTTTCTCAGGTCCTTTCTCTCTCTCTTCTCCTTCTGGGACCCCTATAATGCGAATGTTGATGTGTTTAACATTGTCCCAGAGGTGTCTTAGGCTGTCTTCAGTTCTTTTCATTCTTTTTTCCTTATTCTTTTCTGCATCAGTGATTTTCACCATTCTGTCTTCCAGGTCACTTATTCATCCTTCTGCCTCAGTTAATCTGCTATTGGTTCCTTCCAGTGTATTTTTCATTTCCATTATTGTGTTGCATATCTCTGTTTGTTTGTTCTTTAATTCTTCTAGGTCTTTGGTAAACTTTTTGATCTTTGCATCCAGTCTTTTTTCAAAGTCCTGGATCATCTTCACCATCATTATTCTGAATTCTTTTTCTGGAAGGGTGCCCATCTCCTCTTCATTTAGTTGTCTTTTGGGGGTTTTATCCTGTCCCTTCATCTGGTACAAAGTCCTCTGCCTTTTCATTTTCTCTTATCTTTCTGTGGCTGTGGTTTTCAGTTCTATAAGACAAAATACTGCTGATACTGCTTGATTCTGCTGTCTGCCCTCTTGTGGAGGAAGCTATCTAGGAGGCTTGTGGGTGCTTCCTGATGGGAGGGACTGATGGTGGGTTGGGCTGGGTGGGCAGAGCTCAGTAAAACTTTAATCTGCTTATGTGCTAATGGGTGGGGCTGTGTTCACATCTTGTTGGTTGTTTGGCCTGAGGCTACTTAGCACTGGAGCTTACAGGCTCTTTGGTGGGGCTAATGGTGGACCCTGGGAAGGCTCACGCCAATGAGCGCTTCCCAGAACCCCTGCCACTAGTGCCCCTGTCTCCTCAGTGAACCACAGCTGCCCCCCACCTCTGCAGGCAACCCTCCAACACCAGCAGGTAGGTCTGTTTCAGTCTCCTATGGGTTCACAGCTTCTTCCCCCTGGGTCCTGGTGAGCACACTGTTTTGTGTGCCCTCCAAGAGTGGAGTCTCTGTTTCCCCCAGTCCTGTGGAGGTCCTGCAATCAAATCCTGCTGGCTTTCAAAGTCTGATTCTCTGGGGATTCCTCCTCCTGTTGCTGGACTCCCAGGTTGGGAAGCCTAACGTGGGGCTCAGAACCCTCACTTTAGTGGGTGGACTTCTGCAGTATAACTGTTCTCCAGTTTGTGAGTCACCCACCCAGCATTTATGGGATTTGATTTTAACGCAATTGCGCCCCTCCTACCGTCTCATTGCAGTTTCTCCTTTGTCTCTGGATGTGGGGTGTCTTTTTTGGTGAGTTCCAGTGTCTTTCTGTCGATGATTGTTCAGCAGTTAGTTGTAATTCTGGTGCTCTTGCAACAGGCAGTGAGCGCACGTCCTCCTACTCCGCCATCTTCCACTATTAAGTTTTGTTTCATATGTGTTCAAGCAGATATTCAACCACAGAATTAAATTTAAAAACTTAAAAAAATTTTTTTTCTTGAAGTATAGTTGATTTACAATGCTGTGCTAATTTCTGCTGTGTAGCTAAGTGACTCAGTTATACACATATATACATTCTTTTCTAATATTCTTTTCTATTATGATTTATCCCAGGAGATTGGGTATAGTTCTCTGTGCTGTACAGTAGGACCTTGCTGTTTATCCATTGTAAACGTAATAGTTTGCATCTACTAACCCCAAACTCCAGTCCATCCCTCTCCCCCCCCACCCCTGTCCCTTGACAACCACAAGTCTGTTTTCTATGTCTGTGAGTCTGTTTCTGTTTTATAGATAGGTTCATTTGTGTCATGTTTTAGATTCCACATATAAGTGATATATGGTATTTGTCTTTTTTTGACTTATTTCACTTTTATGATAATCTCTAGTTGCATCTATGTTGTTGCAAATGGCATTATTTTGTTCTTTTTTATGGCTAAATAATAGTCCATTGTATATATGTACCACATCTTTATCCATTCCTCTGTCAATGGACATTTAGGTTGTTTCCATGCTGTGGCTATTGTAAATAGTGCTGCTATGACATAGGGATGCATGTATCTTTTGAATTCTAGTTTTGTCCCAGTGTACGTCCAGCAGTGGGATTGCTGGATTATATGGTAGTTCTATTTTTAGTTTTCTGAGGAACTTCTATACTGTTTTTCATAGTGACTGCACCAACTTACATTCCCACCAACAGTACAGGAGGGTTCTCTTTTCTCCACACCCTCTCCAGCATTTATTACTTGTAGCCTTTTCAATGATGGCCATTCTGACTGGTGTGAGGTGGTACCTTATTGTAGTTTTGATTTGCATGAAATTTAAAAATTAATTTTTAGGCTTTGATTTTATTTTAACCTTGAAATGCAACCTGCCTCTGTGTAATTAGGAAAAATCAGATAATATTAAGGGAAGCCTTTTTTAATTTCCCTTATTCAGACAAACAACTTATAGTTTAGTTAAAAAAATATATCATCTTCTCAACTAAGATGTAATTATGTCCTGAGATGATCTGGTTAAGAAAAAAAAAGTTAAGTCTTTTTATAGAGAAAGCTAAGAAGATACATGAGCACCTTTAGAATAATAATGAATGAACAAAAGATTTAACAAAATGTTTCTCAAAAGCATCAAAATTGCTACCTTTTTCTCAAATTTTGAGATCTGGAAGAGTCCAGTTTTGAAAAGAAGTATATAAACTGGACAACGGAGAGGAAGTGTATAAGACCTGTAAAAATATCTGTTGAAGTTTTGTTTTGTTTTTTTCCAATCAGAATTACTTTCATAGATGAAGTTTCACAGGCAAAACTTTGTACGAGGTCCAGACAGTATCCAGCATGAGTTTTAGGACTAACAGGCAAAACTGGTTGTGCACTTTTCCAGTTTTTCCCAGTCTATTTATGTATGTTTTGTCATATATTCCAATGGTCTCCTCTGTGGCATCTCCTTTGTTTTCCTAGCTTCCACTTCTGCTTCCAGCAAACAAAATGACAAAGTGTCTCTGGTGTGCGCAGCTACTTTGTGGTGCTTCTCTTACAGTTTCATTTACAATATATACTTACCCAGCTCCCTTCCTCCTGAATTAGAGCCTATCCCTCTGTTGGGCTGTAAATCACAGATAGACTTGTTAAAGGAACACAAAATGTAGCACATGACGCTTCTCTCCCCCAGCTACCAATTTATCTTGCCCTTTATTAGGAGGTACCGTGGTGGGAAATCCTCTAAGATGCTGCTGAGATTTGGGGGAGTAGTTGCAGGAGGCAGAAGGGCCTGGCTGCCAAGAAGGGGACCAGAGAAATAAGTGCAATTTTATGACTTGGCTCTGCTGAGAATTTCAAGTGGGAGGCCTTTCTGAAACTCCTGCATATTTCAGCAGGTAAGAATTTGGCTTCTAGTAATGACTAGGATCAAGAGATACTTGAGGTTTAGCAACCTTTGTGCCAAGGCATGGCTTTCTTTCTTGCTTTTTCTTTTCTTTTTTTTTTAAATTTTATTGGGGTATAGTTGATTTACAATGCTGTGTTAGTTTCTGCTGTACAGCAAAGTGAATCAGTTACACGTATACTTATATCCGCTCTTTTTTAGATTCTTTTCCCATATAGGCCATTATAGAGTATTGAGTAGAGTTCCCTGTGCTCTACAGTAGATCCTTATTAGCTATCTATTCTCTGTATAGTAGTATATATATGTCAATCCCAGTCTCCTATTTTATCCCTCCCCACCTTACCTCCTGGTAATCATGTTTGTTTCCTATATCTGTAACTATTTCTGTTTTGTAGATAAGTTCACCTGTACCCTTTTTTTTAGCTTCCACGTATAAGTGATATCATGATATTGTCTTTGTCTGACTTACTGAACTCAGTATGGCAATCTCTAGGTCCATCCATATTGCTGCAAATGGCATTATTTCATTCTCTTTTTTATGGCTGAGTAATATGCCATTGTATATATATAACACATCTTCTTTATGGCTTTCTTAAATGGTGGGTCTCCAGATTCTGGTTAAATATGACCAATGGTGAGAGCTCACTCTTTCCCCAAACATCCTGAATGAGTATCATGCTGGCTAGTCCTCGCTAACCATAATGATAGGAATAATAGCAAACAACTAACCTTTACTGTGTGCATTTTTAACGTCAGACCTATCCTAATCTTTTTGTTTATATTGTTTTTTATACACTGAGAAAGGTACTAATGTTATTTCCAGCTTACGGACAAGGAAACTGAAGCTCACAGTTGTCAGGTTATTTACCCAAGGTCACACAAGGTCAGACTTCTGAACCTAGTCTCTAAACTGGTTACACATGTGACCCAAATTCCTACTCATTCTTCCTAGCGAAGACAAACTTATCCTTTTCATCCTTTCACATCCCTTCTGTGTCTCTGTTCTGGGGCTACATGCTCAGATACCTTTACGTACAGCATCTAGTTTAACTAATATGGCTATCCTATGAAATAGAGGCTACTACTTTCATACTGCGGAGAAATAACTTACAATACTTTCTGTGGTCCCAGTTCTGCTCAGAGATGACCAACGGCCCTTTGACTCAAGCTGGAGTTAATCTAAGGGAAGGACTATCCTTGGCACAGGAGAAAAGATCTATTCCCATCTCTTCATTTGTTAAGTATTTGATTTATTGTCTAGACAACTTGTGATAAAACCTTGGCTAATCATCTCAGAGTTGATTAATTTTTTTCATGCACTTTGGGTATTATTCATTTGGCACTTAATATACAAAGATATGCTTTTGCCAAGAACATATGTGGAAGATATAGGCAACACCTGATTCCTTTCTCGGCCATGGTTTGTCAGATCCTGATGTGTGAAATCATTGTATTTCAGGGAGTACATACTAGGTTTCTAGAGGTGTCTTCGATTAGAGGAAAAGAAAATGAAACACTAAAATCTGTTTACCTCTGTCTCCTCTTCATCACTCCTAGAAGTTCATCTTGGACTTTGCTGCTGAATTATATTCTGCCAGTTGCTCTCTCTAGCAATGAACTATCTGTACAAGTTTCAGGTCAGCATGCTGAGGTAGTAAGTCATTTTTCCTGCTGCTTTTCTTGGATTCCCCCAGTAGGCCAAGCAAGAGGAATTTCCCCTGAATGCATAATTTACAATCCTCTCACAGATGATGGATTTACACTTTCATGATGAAAATGAAGCTCTCATCCCAGCTACCAATCGTTTGGTAGTTTCAGTCTTGGAAAAAGACATGTATTTAAAAATATGTTAAGCTTATATTTAACCCAGCTTCAAGTCTCAGGAATTATGAATTGTTTATGCTTACAGTTATAATATTGGATTAACAAACTGTTAATATTTTAAATATTTTGATAACTCCTTTACTGTGGTAAAGAGAAATTGTTCATACAGGAAGAGTCTATTGGAGATTCCTTTTTCATAGGACACAGTGATTGAAAAAGAAATTCCTGAGAAATGTACTTTGATCTTAAAGTTTAAAACTCTAGTATAGACATCACTTTAAATGATTTCTTCCCCTTTGATGTTTCCTGTCATTAATTGACTTATGTTTATTTTTCTGTGTTCATCATGAGATCAGGAGAACAGCTCATATGTTCACTAGTATATCATGGATATACACATACTAGATACTTTATCATTCAGCATTCAAACAATATTCAGAGTAAAGTGCATTCTGAAAAAAAAAGTGAGCTGCAAAGTGAATTTCTGTACATTGATGTTCATTTCTTATTTTATCTCTGCATAAAGCAGGGACTCTCTCCAGGCAAAATACTAGGAGGCCCTTCTCCCCTATTCACCACCCAATCCTTGTAGGCAGAGCAGCTCATAAGGTTGGAAATAGCTCACCCTACATAGTGCTAAATTATCATGTGCCAGTGGGAAAAATAAGCTTTTTTCCTTCCTGTTTTTGTCATCCCAAGGACAATTCTTCTAAGCCAGAGATTCTCAGCCTCAGCACTGTTGACATTTATGACCAAATAAGTCTTTGTTGTGGGGGGCTGTTCTGTGTATTGTAGGATATTTACTAGCATCCCTGACCTCTACCCACTAAATGCCAGTAGTAACATCCTCTCCAGGTGTGACAACAAAATGTCCCCAGACATTGCCAAGTGTTCCTTGGGGCACAAAATCACCCTTGGTCGAGAACCACTGGTCTAAGCTTTTGTTTCCTTCACCATTTTGAGTTAGTAGGGGCAGCATTAAGAATGAATTGTTGGTAAGCTGAACTTCCGTGGTTAGAGTCTGTGTGTCAGTTGTTTCTCTTGGGCAGTGGTTGATCAGAGAAGCAGTGTGGTACAGTGGAAACAATACTGTCCTTGGAGTGGGTACCCCCATCTTTTAATTGCAAAGTCTCTAGCAGTTTTCCTGATCTGAGACTACGTTTCTTTTTCTGTAACCTGGAGCTTATAATCACTGCACTGATATGCCTGACTCATAATCCACTGTAAATATGAAATAAAATAATGCATCTGATAGGCCTTTGCAAAACCCAAGGGATTGCTTCAATGGGTCCCTTGTCCAGCAATATGCTAGGTTGTTAATGCAAAAGAGGTAGTGGCAACACGTTCTTTAGGTCCGACACTGTCTCTTCTATTCTGGCAAAGCCGTGTAGAAATTATTCACATGCCCAAATTACACTACAGCTTTGCTGTAGCTTCAAAACAAATGTGTACCTTCGAGTGCATATAACTTGATAGATACATACCTTGGATGACTATTTAGAAAATTGGGGGGAAATGGTAAAGCCTGAAGTTGACCATTTCTAGCAACGCTTCAGAAAGCCCACACAGTGCTTTTATATGTCCGGAAGTGGAGAAATCAGGTTTGTTCTACATCAGAATGAGCTTCCAATGTAAGTTGGTGCAGCCATTGTGGAAAACAGTATGGAGGTTTCTCAGAAAACTAAAAATAGAGTTACCATGTGATCCAGCAATCCCACTCCTGGGCATATATCCAGATAAAACTCTAATTCAAGAAGATACATGCACCCCTATGTTCATAGCAGCACTATTCGCAATAGCCAAGACAAGGAACCAACATAAATGTCCATCAACAGAGGAATGGATAAAGAAGATGTGGTACATATATACAATGGAATACTACTCAGCCATAAAAAGAATGAAATAATGCCATTTGCAGCAACAAGGGTGGACCTAGAGATTATTATACTAAATGAAGTAAGTCAGAGAAAGACAAATATATGATATCATTTATATGTGGAATCTAAAAAAATGATACAAATGAACTTATTTATAAAACAGAAATAGACTCGGAGACATAGAAAACAAACTTACGGTTACCAAAGGGGAAAGAGGAGGGGAAGGGGTAAATTAGGAGTATGTGATTAATAGATACACACCACTACATATAAAAGAAATAAACAACAAGGATTTACTGTATAGCACAGAGAATGATATTCAGTATCTTATAGTAACCCATAAAGGAAAAGAATATGAAAAATAATATGTATATACATATATACCTGAATCACTTTGCTGCATACCTGAAACTAACACAACATTGTATACTTCAATTAAAAAAAAAAGACTTTTTACTCCAAAGTTAATCTCTACTGCTGTTTTCCTAAAATAACTGAAGGGGAAATGGCCTGGATTTTGCCATCTCCAGCTTATTTAAAACAGATGGAGAACTTTTTTTTAAATTTAATTAATTAATTGGCTGCATTGGGTCTTTGTTGCTGTGCGTGGGCTTTCCCTAGTTGAAGTGAGCAGGGGCTACTCTTCATTGTGGTGTGCAGGCTTCTCAGTGAAGTGGCTTCTGTTGTTGCAGAGCACAGGCTCTAGGCACACAAGCTTCAGTAGTTGCAGCACGTGGGCTCAGTAGTTGGGGCTCGCAGGCTCTAGAGCACAGGCTCAGTAGTTATGGCACACGGGCTTAGTTGCTCCATGGCTTGGATCTTCCCAGCCAGGGCTCAAACCCCTGTCCCCTGCTTTGGCAGGCGGATTCTTAACCACTGCGCCAGCAGGGAAGTCCCTAGAACTTCTTGAGAAAGAATGGTTAACATTGTGAATCCACAGTTTAAAAAAAATTCTGGTTCAAATCTTGTCTCTCTGTTAGTACTAGGAGAATATGAACATGAACAAGTCCCATAAACTCTGTAGTCATCAGTTTTCTCATTCATCAAATGGAGAGAATGCATATTTGGGGGGCAGTTGGGAAGATGAAAGGACAAAACATCATTAAAACACAGATGACTAATATAATAATAGCTGCTCCTCAGGCACTGGACTGTTGCTGTGAGAACTTGATTCTGAACTTGACACAATGGTAAAAGCAAATCTGAGTGAACATTTTTTTAATCTCAGGCTTTCTTCATGTGAGTGAGAGAGCAGAGGACAGTCCACTCTAGCTGTTCATCACTATTAACTGCAATTATATGAAAAAATAATCACGACCCACCCCCACCCCCGCCTTGACCATCTATGTCCCACGTAGCACCAAAGATGAGAAGGGGCCTCTCGGATGGGAGGGCTCTGGAAGACCTGGTGGAGACACTGGCTTAGAGCAGCGAGGGGAGGCGTGGCCCCTGAGTCAAACACTTTCCATGCATCAGGTGCTTCGGGAAGCATTTCCGTGTGTTACTTGTTTTTAAAACAAAGTGAGGCATTGGGTGGTCAGTTGCATTCATCTCTTTATCTTCTCAGTGGTTGTTGCATTTTCTTGTTAGAGCTCTTTGATGCAGAAAACATATGAAGTGCAGGAAAAATTCAATGTGTCTGTGCCTCACCTATGTGGTAGACCAGATGTGAAGACACACTTTCTGAGTGTGTGTGTGTGTGTGCGCGCGCGCACGCGTGCATGCACGCGCACACCTAGCTGATATAACAAACAGACCCTGGAGTCAGATGGCCTGGGTTCAAACCTTGACTTTACTTTTTACCAACTCTGTGTCTTGTTTTAGTCTTCTCCATGCCCTGTTTCCTCATCTTTACAAAGATATAATAATAGAACCTACATTATAGCATTTTGGGCGAAGATTCAATGAAATAGAATATGCAACATATATGGCCCAGAGCCCAGGATAAATGGTTATTGTTGTTTTTACGTCACGTGGCTTTGTTGTTCATGTTCCCGAAATGCCCTCCTGCCTCATATAAACCTGCCAGATTCCTGCTCATTCTTCCAAACCGAACTTGACTCTCGCCTCCTAAGAGGGCTCATTCCCATCCTCCTCTTCTCCTCTGGCTCCCAGAGCACCCTGGGCTCATTCCTCTTTACAGCACCCTGTGGTGGATTGTGAATTTGAGGGCATTAAGCACAACTGGCACGGAGTAGGGGGGCAGCCAGTAGAAGCTTGGAAGAGTGAGTATGGAGGAAGATCGCAGTGAATTTTGTCCCGCTGATTTCATCAAATGGCAGGAAATGGGTTGAAGCTAATGGGTGGGCAGTTACTCCAACTCACTTTGAAAGAGTTTAAGAAGTTGGCATGGAAAAGGCGTGTAATTTTTTTACGTTCATGTACCTTTAAGAGAGCTAGTCCGCGAAACCCAAAGCAACAAGGCTGCTAATTAACTCTGATTAGAGAATTTATTCTCAGGACTTTGTAGAGGGATAGATAATTGTAATGTTTGTAGTGAACAAATTACTTATTATCTCTTTGAGGCATTCCCACTTGGCTAAGCGCTCTTTGATCATGGAGACATATACACACAGGCGATCATGTATTCGTTTTACATATGAAAGCCTTGGGTTCCTTTAATCCTTATGGGACAGAAAGATTTATCAGTGGAAAACAGATCTGAACCCTCCTGACCTCACCTCGACACAGAAATCCTGAATTCGGGTATAACGACAGGCTGGAAAGAGCAAATGCTTTTAACTAACGTCAACACACTCTGGCACTCTTTGTAATTAATCAGGGCAGAAAATTTGCAGACAAGAGAGTAACATAGGCCTCTGCAAGTCATATTCCTGTCTAATCAGCAATAGCACACACTTTTTCTTCACTCCACTTGGCGTTTCAAAAGGACCATCATTTGAAAATGACAACTGCTATTGTTGGGAATCACTGGAAACTTGGTCAGCCTTTGAAGACCTAGTGTTTATTGTTGCAGGCAAGGAATGGTAATGCACTTTGGTTTCAATTAGTTATCCCAAATAATTCCCCCCTAGAAACCACTAAATCCAGGCCTTTTACTGGGACAAAGCCTGTCTCCATTAAATCTATGTATTATTTTATAACAAGAGAGTGTAAAAGCATGAAAAAATGATGGCTAAGAATATAAATAAAAAACACAAATGCAGGAGTGGGAGTGTAAAAATGAATGATTTTATTCATACGGTGCTTAAAGGGGGTGACTCCACATTCCCAGCACGTGTGACTATGGTCCCCACTGTAGTGAGAAGCGGTCAGGCTCTTTGCAGGATGGAGTCTGGCTGCTTTCATAGTTTTATCATGAGTTGGTAAACCCATTCAAGATGACATCTTAAAAGGAGAGGTGGTTAGCATTTTTAAGTGAATTGGAACACTTGAGAATGATTCTCATATTTTTAATAGAGAAGTTATTTTTAAATAGCTTCCATTCCTCAGATGGGGAAAGATGATGAAGCATGGTAGAGAGAGCCCTAGATGTTGTCTTTGAGGACATTACTCATATTTATATTTTATAAGAGCCTCAGCTCTTAAACAAATGAGGGCAGAAATGCCCACTCTGTAGGTTTCTTTGGGGACCAAATGATATTGTGCCCATAGTCAAGAATACAGTAGGCACTTTATCAGTGATGGGGTGATCACGTTTTTTATAACCATGAGCAGCTCACCTGTACTCTAGGTAAGAGGTAGTGCCTGTAAGAATAGAAAAGAATACATGGGCTGGAGATGTGAAGGAAGTGGATAGTGTGACATCAGATCTAAAGCTTTTCTGTAGAAGGAGGTGATGGTTAAAATATTTAACAACTGGTACGGGCAGATGGATGAAGGTCACATCTCTGAGGGGTGAGAATGGGGGGCCATCCTTGCCAGGCTTTAACCCTTTTGTTCCTGGATCACATGGAGATGTTGTTTGGGGCAGCTAGAGGCCCTAGAGCGTGGGGAAAAGCATTAGAGGAAATGGCTCTTTATCAAACCACTTGATTTCCATCAGATACAGAAGTATTTCAATACGTAAATAACCAGTGCAGACTTTATCAGTGCCTGCTGGCTCTCAGCCTTGTCTGTAGAGAAGCTAATCATGAAGATACTACTCTCCAGGTGCTGGAAGGATCCCGTGATCTGTGCTGTGTTACACTGAACTATAAGCATAACTCCATGCTGGGCTGGTGGGTGGGGGTGGCCTGTGAAGGTTAGGGACCAGGTTCCCAACGTCTGCTTGTAATGAGGCCAGCCTGGGACGCAGCTCTGACTCTTTTCTGTGTTCTGCTTTACTGTCAAGGAAAGGCAGACCTCTGCTGAGCTCTGATTCCCTCATCTGCGTGGGGCCCTTCCCAATCCAGAAGCTCATTTGATATGGTCTTGTGGCAGCGCCGGCTTCGGGAATCACCGTTCATCAGGCACAGGCATTACAGGCATCAGTTGAAGGACATTGAACAGGACCCAAATACACAAGCAGCAGTTATACTTATTAATCTTGTTTCCTCTTCCAGTCACTTTCCTCGTACACTTCAGCATCCTTCTCTCAGCTCCGCGGGTTGGTGTCTATGTGTGTGTGGTCTAAGTGTGTGTACGTAAAGGAAGGCATGCACTGTAGGGAAAGAATCCTTTTCTATCCCCAAAATGCTCAGCGTTTTTTTCTCTCTAGCTCTTTCTTTTCAGCACTTTATCCTTTAATGTGCTCACCTCTGATGAGCGAGAAAAGGGGGAAGAGGATACTAGGTGATAATCACAATGTTTTCTTTGGCTAGTGGGTTGACAAAGGAAAGCTGGGAGTGTAAAATGGTGCGAGCACCTTTGAGAACTGTTTGGCAGTTTCTTGAAAAGGTAAATATTCACATACCCTACGACCCAACAATGCTACTCCTAGATATTCACCCAAGAGAAACGCAAGCATTGATTCACACAGAGACTTGTACATGAATGTTCATAGAAGCTTTACTAGTAACAGCCCCCCACATGGAACCACAAATGAACGGATAAACGAAATGTGGAATATCTATATAGTGGAAGAGTATTCAGAAAGAAAAAAGAATGAAATCCTGAGACATGCTGCGACATGAGTGAAACTCAAAAACAGTATGTTAAATGAAGGAAGTCTGATGAGAACGGTCACCTACTGTATAATTTCATCTATGTGACGTGTCCACAAAAGGTGAATGTATGTAGAGAGAAGTCCGGTTAGTGATGGCAGAGCCTGGGGTTAAGAGAGTTAACTCTAAGTGGAGAAGGAGGGAAGATGCTGGGGTGATGCAGATGCTGTCTGTCATGATGCTCGTGAGGCTTACCTAGACAAATAACCTAATCCGACTCTGAATTTTATGGCATGTAAGTTATAGCCCATCAAGTTGGTCTAAAATATTTGAATAAATAGCGAGTAATGAAACAAAAATGAACTCTATGTTGTTAAGTGAAGCCAGGTATATGTTACTCAGAAAGTGCCTGGAAAATAGCAGGCTCTCAAGTTCTCTTTCCTTCCCTCCCTGTTCCTGCCTGCCCCCACCCCCACCCCCTGTCCTCTTCTCTGTTCTTCCTCCCTCTTCCCCTTTCCTCCTCCATTCAATCCATATTATTTTCTGCTTGACAATTCACCAGGGCTAATCTTTGCTAAGGTGTGAATGGCCAATAGGATGTCAGTGTGTGGGTGCTCTCAAGGGTCTCTTAATGAGGAACTCTTGAGATGGTCTATCCATGGCCTTTGTGAGGGATCGGTCCCTGGGGATAGAATTTTTTTTCTACGTAGTAGACTTTGAAAGAGGGCTGTTATTAATTAGCCCAATGTATTCTTGGCTGGGGAAATGTAACCATTTATTTAGTAGAAAAACAAACATAAATCTCCAGATAGGCACTCTGCATTAATCAGACAAGTGGAATTTCAGGCTTTATTTCTCATGTTGGCTCTTTGTTGCTACAGGAGGGAGGGTAGCATTTGTGGAAAGAGCATCACCTTTTAAGTCAAGCAGACCTCCATTTGAGTCATAACACTGCTTGTTAGCTAAGTGACAGGGAGCTCTTAACTTTAAATTCTTACTACAACTTGATGTTTGGAAACCAGGCATGAAAGAGCGATATGAGCTAGGCTAAAAGAAGTTCACCGTGAAATGAAGAGAAGTTTCGGTCTCCTGGGTGAAACTAGAAGCTCGTGATTGGGGCACTAGCTAGTCAGGCGATATTCGGCTGTTCTAAAGGAACAGTATCTGAATCTGTTTGTATTTTTATTTCCTGTTCTTCAGTAATTATGGTAGCCCAGACACAGCCAAAAGTGAATTACAGCTAGGTTAGGTAACTATCTGGTTAGTTGCTTTGGGCTGGAATTAAAGATCCAGAATGTATGTTAAAAATTCTCAACCCTGACAGTTATAAAGCACTGCTTCGTTCTTCCAAGTGTGTCTTTACATATATTATTCTGATGATCACAAAGGCCCAGGGAGGAAGGGGTCTTATGATCCCACTCATCTGTGTTTTAAAGGCAAAGGAACGGGAGCCTCGGTACGTTACATGGTTATTCAAGATCCGTAGCTGGTTCATGGAAGAGGCTGGCGCACTTTTCTCATCTTCACCACGTGCTTTGTCACTGAGTGATGCTCTGTGTCCTCCTACAATGCCCTTTCCAGTGTCATCCCTTGTGGTCTTTGCAATCATCACCTGTGGCCCTTTGGGCAGTGTTGGGCGTTACAGGTCTGAGTCGTGTGTTACACATTAGGTCATCTTTCCTTTCAGATGCAGAAGCATCTTTGTGGCGGTCACACACCAGGTCTTCACGGTGGCAGCCTGGTTTAGTGAAACGTACATGGGGCTTTGAGAGAGAGAGACCTGGGTTGACCTCTCCATCCTGATGTTCTCTATTTTGATAACTTTATGCAAGTTTCTTATCGCCACTGAGTCTCCATTCCTCATCATTCAAACAAATTCCACTGAGGAATGAAATAACATATGCACAATTCCTGGCCTGGGATCATCACCAGCTAAAGATGACTCACCTTTTCTTCCTCCCTTCCTACGCATTCCTGGCTGGGCTTCATCCTGCAAGAAAAGTCATCTCAAGAGAAGGAGGAATGGAGTCAACAGGGAACCAAAAGAAACCTGCTTCTGCCTTCTCCTCGGGTGGTTTGAGAGAGCTTTGTAGTTTCTTATGGTGAATTTTCTGCCAGTGTTGATAATGTTTGAGCAGTTTTTTAAACACAAGAACAGCTTTCAATTCTCGAAGGAAAGGCTGAGGTGGAAAATGAGACAACTAGTTTATTTTCAGTTCTCCATCGAAACAGAACCCCTGTTCCTTCTTGCTTTGTCTGCAGAAAGATTTTGCTCTTCTGTTCACATAAAGATCATGAACCATTGATTTCTCTCCAGGGAAGACTTATCAGAATTTCTGGAGTGTCTGGCTTGTAAGCGTTCATTCTCTAGTGAGCTGGAAGGAGCTTTAGAGATTACACAGCACAATCCTTTTATTTTACAGTTGAAGAAGCTGTACTTCGAGAAGGTGAAATGTCTTGTCCAAGTTCATCCAGGGAGAAACTCGTGTAACCTTTTTGTTTTCTTGAAACTTCTCCTGTAGCCTCATTACAAAATGTTAGTGAAGATGTGCTCATTACATTAGTGAAGAATAAAAATCCCGGAGGTGACTCTGACATCATTCAATAAGCCTTTTTAGCAACTTTATCAGAATGGGAACTTATCCGTAAGAAACAAAACGATTTAGAAGAAGAAATTTAGAGGCAGGACTTTTACTTCAAAGATTGATTGCTCTGCATGGTTAATTTACTCAGCAAACCTTCTCTTTCTAGAGGAAGGTCCATGGATAGACTTCCAGGGAACGATAAAGCCCTGAAATTAACTGCAGAACTTTCTGTGTGTTTCCTGATAAGAGGATCAGGTAGATTCCAGAGCCTCCAGATTCAGCCAAACATAACCTCCCTTCAAAGTCTGTTTTACAGGGTAACAAAGGAATAATTTCTTGAATATCTTTGATTTTTAATGAGGGTAACTTCTAGACGTTTTCTATTAGACAGGCTTAAAACCATTTCATTGTGTGTGGTCATCAGTGGAAACTGGGAAACGTGCAATGGAAACTCCAGTAGCCCGTGTCCTCTCCTGATGTTTGGTTGGGCAACAGAGAGGAATCTAGTGGAACCTTCTGACCTTCCCCCTCCCCCGCTCACTTTCATCGCAGCACCCTGGTCCCTAACGGTCAGCAACATATCACTTCTAAGCCTGGCTGCATGACGTTACTTCCCCTCGTACTCAGCCTTCTCTTTTCTTCCCTCTTTAGGAAGTTTTTCAAGGGAAATTTTATATCACAAATGATTTATTTACATGGCGATTTAAAAATCTTACACTTGAATAATATGTGACTTCAGTGTGTGTGTGTGTGTGTGTGTATGTTTATCTTGTGGACCTCTCCGATGTTCAGGCTTGTTCCTGTCTCCTTCCCTAGGGCAACCCTTATTCAACTTGCCCTGCTCTTTGCAACATGAGAACCAATGCAACCTGTTATACTTTGGGAATAATGAATCCACAGATATTTTGGATACCTCATAAATTTGGTGACTGGAGCTGTCAAAAATAAAGATGGACCAGACATTTTTTTAGGCAACCACAGGGATTACAAGTTCACTTTCTGGCCCCCACCATTCACCAAACACCCACTATGTTCAAGATGCTGGAGATACGAGAAAAATCTCCACAAGCCTTGCCTTCAACCCAGCGACCAGGTTCTATGTATACACATTGCAATACAGCCAATTTGGATAGCTTAAGTTTCTCAAGTCTGAAATGTAGTTAACATTTCTTATTTGAAAGTTTTAAAGTGTGAGGAACAGGGCAGCCTGTCCACTGGCCGTGATGAAACACCCTTGTACGCTCGAGGTACTGCTGAGGAGCCTTCATCCTCGGGAAGCCTTGGCCTCTGAGTGTCTGCCAAAATCTGCAGAGATCGGGTCTCATAAATCTGTGCTGAGTCATCCACCCAGTGTCACCCCAGCTCCCAAACTGGCATGCCCATTTTCCATCCCCACCATCAGCCTGCCAGGAGCCCTGTCTCTGTTTGCTGAGCTAGGCGTCTGTTTTCACGCAGGCTTCTGGGAAGACGCTGGTGGTGTGTGGCTTGTCACAGATCCTGTACAAAGTCCAGCAGTCTTGTTCATTTTTCTTCATTAGGTCTTTTGGCCAAAGGATCTAGTACCCATGGATCAGCTTTACCAGGAGAGCATTTCTGTTTGCCAAAGTGTGGAAGGTCAACTTCACAACTGCAGCCTTCACAAAGAAATGGGGTTCTTTATAGCCTGTTAAGCCACTGGAGAGAGATTTTAGGGGGTTGATGTGAGAAGTAGGATGTAGGAGAGAGTTGAAACATGCAAGAAGCTCCCTGACCCAGAAGAAGAACTCTGAACACCCCACCCAGGCATATCCCTTGGTTGTCTGGCCCCTGCCTACCTCCCATCTCACCACTAACCTCTCCTCTCTTTGCTCTCCATTCTGAACTAGGGTTGTCCCTCTGTATCCCTAGGGGATTCATTCCGGGACCACCCCCCCTCCCCATGAATACCGAAATCCACAGATGCTCAAGTCTCCTGTATAAAATGGTGTCGTATTTTCATACAACCTACACACATCCTCCTGTATACTATAAATCCTCTCTAGATGACTTATAATACCTAATAAATGTAAATGCTATGTAAATAGTGGTAAATCCAATGTAGGTAGTTGCTGGCACATGGCAAATTCAAGTTTTGCTTTTTTGGACTGTTCTGGAATTTTTTTTCAAGTATTTTTGATCCACGGTTGGTTGACTCCCCAGATGTGGACCCGCATATCGGAGGGCCAACTGTATGCCCGTCACGTTTGTTCTCAGTGCTAAGACTCTGCACGTGTGTTAGCTTTATCTGGACTGTTTCCCTCTTCCAATCTGGCTAACTCGTGAGCCTCTTTGTATGTTTTCTGTTAACAGGCCTTCTAGAAACTTCCAGATGAGATAAACACGCCTCCTCCGTGCTCTCATAAACTTTTGTTCTTCCATTTATGTAAAATGTACTCATCCCACTTAAGGCAATTGCTTATTTTTCTTTGTAAACTCAAAGAGACTCTGTTCTCAGTACAGAATTCGGGAAGCACCTCTTGGATCTATACGGAAGTAAGATAAGATACTAGAAAATATCTTGGGATATAGAGTCCAAATCTGAACCCTATTTTCTGGCTGTGTGATCTTGGGTAAGTTACTCAATGTTTCTAAAACTGTTTCCTTTTTTTTTTTTTTTCATGGTGATGGCAATAGGACTGTTGAAACTTTAGATTAGGATTGCCATATATACATTACTAATAAGGAAACTTTAGATTAGGATTGCCATATATACATTACTAATAAGAAAAAAAATCAAATTGTATACTTTAAATATATATAAAAAAAGGAAACTTTAGAAAGTGATGGATAGGTTTATGGTATAGACTGTGGTGATGATTTCACGGGTATATACTTATCTCCACACGCATCAAGTTGTACACATTAAATATGTACAGCTCTTTGTATGTCAATCATACCTCAATAAAGTGGTTTTAAAAAGGTTAAAAGGAGGTAATGGGCCTAATATAATTGATAGATAGTGTTCATAAATATTCAAGGTCACTCTGTACGGAATGGGCAGCCGCAGTTTGAGCATCCCTCACCTTCTACAGGGACTAAGGAAACAAGATCCTCACATGTGGGCATTATGAAATCTCATCAAGAGTCTTAGAAAATAAGTTCTTATTTTTACAAGTATTTACTGAGCATCTTCTGAGGACCCACAGACAATGTGCTTTGCATGCATTATCTTGGGATGATTACCTTGCAAGATAGGGATGAATGTCTCCCTTCCATGCTTGAGAAAGCATTTCAAGGAGCGCGTGTAACTTTCCCAAAGCCACGAAAGTCGCAGGCTGAGAATTTGGACCCGTGTTCGTCTGGTTTACTGTTTCACAATCGGGTGATGTTCACCAGGCCCCTTCCGAGGGATCTGTGGCCGTATCTGCAGGCACTTTTCATTATCACAGCCTGGGGGAGGAGGCGCTTCCAGTGTGTGGGCGGAAGCCAGGGATGCTGCTGAACATCCTGCGATGTATGTGACAGCCCCCCTCCCACGAGGAAGTATCCAGCCCCGCGTGTCAGCAGGGCTGAGGTCGAGAAACCCTGGCCTGGTTTCGCCCCAGTAAGGTTTTCCTTCTTTCCCCCTACAGATAAAATGATATTTTGTTAGAATGGTTTTGATCCTATGAGGTCACATGAGAGGGCCGTGCCATTTCAGAAAGTTCTCTGTGCCAATAAACTCAAATAACTCTCTGCCCTGTGTAAAGGGATGGAATAAAAATGGCCATGTAGACATTGACGCACTGAACAGCCCAGTTAGAACTTTGGCCTGTTTATGGTTGAAACACTCCATGCCCAGGAATCTTGGATACAGGAGGGGTGTGGAGTGTTGGAAGCAGAAGGAATGCAGACAGAGGTTAGTTCCACCCCCTGCTCTACTTAGCGGCTGCTTATCCTTGGGAAATTTCACTGATCTCCCAGAATTCATTTTCTACATCTGAAAAGTGTGGATATTAATGCCTGACTCAAAGAGTTGATGTGAGGATGATGTGACTTAATGTAGTAAAGTATTCAGCAAGGAATACGGCAGGTACGTCGTAGGTGTTCCGTGTAACCCCCAAATGAATATCCTCTTTGAAGCTGATTCTTTGCCCATCCTCTGTGTGTAAGTGGCAGAAACTCACTTCATACCCAGTGTTGACTTTGAAGACTGTGCTTTTTCAACTCTCCTTGCCACCTTTCCAGCACTCACCTTTGCCTGATAGGATTGGTACCTCTGAAGTTGATGTGACAAATTTCCTACCCCCAAACCCCCAACAGAATGCTGACAAATGATGCTTCACTTGGGTAATATTCTCTCACATTCTTTTTCCCACTTACCCCCATACCCTCTTTTCTCCAGCTGCTGAGTAGAAACTGCTCTGGTCACAGTGGGTGGGCAGAGTGGGGCACCTTTAGTGAGAAAGGATGCCGAGGACATTTGGTCTCTCTGGCCATCTTCACACTACACCTGGTAGATCTCTTCATTTGTATTGAATTCACATATTAGGTATTCAACTGAGCAAAATGCCACTTAACCTACACCTCCGACATGCCAAAAACTTTGCTAAGCACTGTATAGGCCTTATCCTATTTTATCATGGTGCCCAACAAGATATTCAATAAATGTTTGTTAAATGAAAATTTTATACAATAGTCTTATGAAGTCAGAGCCACACATCTATATTATACAGCATCTCAGGGAGGCTGAGTAACATGCCGAGGGTCACACAGGAGCCATGGGGAGGGACCAGCACTAGGACCCCAGTTGTCTGACCTCAAAGCCCACATTCTTAAATAGGACAAAGTAGTGGTGCTAAATGTGTGAGAGATGGCATGCTCCAACTAGGGCCTATTGGTGGTAGGAGTCGCTCCCAGTACTGGCTGTAAGTATATCCCACTTTCTTGGACTCATGAAAACATCTCCTTCATACATTCCCTTATTTAATAGGTGTTTATTGAATTTCTAATACATCCCAGGTACTGTAAGAAAAACAGACTAAAACCCCTACCCACATGGAGTTCACACATCAGTAAGGTAGGAGGTGATTGTCCTTGAAGAGAGAAACAAATTATAACAAAGAAATGCTGACCAAAGTAACAAATGGGCTACCTAGGTAGAGAGAGAATGAAGGAGTATGCAGGAAAGCTTCACAGAGTAGGTGGTATTTAAACAGAGACTCTAAAGAAAACAGGGCCGGACACACACAGAGGAGAACGCCCTGTGAAGACACAGACACACAAAGAGAAGAGAACCATGTATGATGGATCAGAGATTGGAGATATTTGGCTGCAAGCCAAGGAGTGCCAAGGACTGCCAGCTACCACCCGAAGCTAAAAGAGAGAGCATGGTTCTGTCAGTGCCTTAATTTTGCACTCCTGGCCTCCAGAACTGTGAGAGAAGGCATTTCTATGGCTTCGAGCCACTGAGCTGGTTGTAGTTTGCTAGGTGTTAGGACAACCCTCAGAAATAAATACAGTAACTCATTATTTGCGATGATTTTCACTACTGATGACAGTCTGTTAGAGCTGAGACCTCCTACTGGTGAACTGACCATCTCTGTGATGGAAGGGGGCTTCTCCTAGATCCCTGAGCTGGTGACAGGCACAAGAGGGGTCCCATCTTCTTTTCCATACTGTTTATAGACCTTCCACTCTTCTAGCAGGACTCCAGAGTGCTTCTTCCCCAAAGCTGACTTTGCCAGACACCTTGAAGACTGGCAATCACCCCGTCCTAGTAGCCACGTAAGCAGTGGGCAGGCTGGTCTTTGCTGCCTGGCCTCAGTCCTGACTATCCCATGAGCTGAGGAGGGTGTTATATCTCTTGGCCCAGCCAAAGGTACTCTTACTGCCTAAGATTACTGAACTCATATCTTTCCCTCCAAAAGGGTCAAAAAAGGGGGAAAATTGGGGTTATGCAGACTGCATCCTCTCTGTGGGGAGGTTTGGATTACCCTAACATGGACTTCAGACAATTAAGGAAAAAAAATGAAGTTTCACTTGCCCCAGAACACTTCTCTGCTTAAACAAATGTTCCTCATCAACGAAATAAGTTGAGTTTTTTTTTCCACCCTGAATGGCAATTGCCTCTTCTTACTAGCGCAAAGTTCCTTCTCTAAAGAATCGTTTTAAAGAATTGAAAGAGAATATGTTTCAAGAACAGTGATGAATTCACTGTTGGCAAGAACAGAGAGTCTTCTAGGATGCTGACTGCAGGCACGGATTCCGACGTGGGCACCAGCTGTCTGCTCTGGGTGAGTTAGTAACCTTTCTGAGAGCAATAGTTGCTAATCCATGGAGTTCTTTTCAAGATTCAATGAGGGCTTCCTAGGTGGCACAGTGGTTAAGAATCCACCTGCCAATGTAGGGGACACGGGTTCGATCCCTGCTCCAGGAAGATCCCACATGCCTCAGAGCAACTAAGCCCGTGCGCCACAACTATTGAGCCCATGTGCTGCAACTACTGAAGCTCACATGCCTAGAGCCCATGCTCTGCAACAAGAGAAGCCACGGCGGTGAGGAGCCCGAGCACCACAACGAAGAGTAACCCCCGCTCATCACAACTAGAGAAAGCCTGTGTGCAGCAATGAAGACCCAATGTAGCCAATAAATAAATAAACAAATAAATTTATAAAAAAAGTAAAACAAACAAAAAAACATATGTATGAATAAGAAAGAAGTGACTATAAAGATAACTGAGCAGTTGGAATAAAAAATCAAAAATAAATTGGACATATAGAGTTAAAATATGGGAATTAATAAAAACAATAGGTGTCTACTTAGCCTATTAAAAAAAAAAAGATTCAATGAAATAGTGTGGATGAGGCGCTCAGAAGTGTCTGCTGTTCTTAAGTACTTGTCAAATACCCCCGCTGTACTGTAGATATATGGTAGCTGAGGGAGTGATGGTGTTGGCTCAGGAACTGGGACCTGGTGGGAATGGCTTATTAGTGTTCAAGATATTTCCCAGGTTGCACTGCCCAAGGATGCACGAGGTACCAGAATGCCCTGTGGTGTGCCACATGGGAGCGTATGGACTCTTTTGGTGCCATGAGACAAGTAGGAGGATATCCATCTGGATTTCTCTGACATTCCCTGCTTCTCTGTGAAACCTCCAGTGTTGTGGGGTCTGAGATGTTACCCTACTTGCCAGCTAACAAGTTACTCTGTCAAGTTTTCATGGATGTTGGCAGAAAATGTGATACTCCTGGGTCAGTGCCAAAGGACTTGCTCACTCCTGGCATAGTAACCAGCATGAGCTTCGTTTCTGTATCAGCTTCCCCTGCTCCAGCACTCACAGGGCAATGCAAAGAGGGCCAGGTGACATATACCCAAGTTGTAGGGTATGTCACAGAAGAGGAAGCTGGTCTTTTCTGCTGAATAGGAAGCAGGCTGCCCATTGCTCCCAAGGGAGATATTATCTCTATCTTCCAAATCTGGTTGCTGGACAGCCTTTAGAAGATGGTACATAACAAAGGCTGTCAGTGCCCCTGCTCACGAGATGTGCAGGAATGTGTAAGACTCATGCAAAATTGTCTCCCAGTGGTACTGCCTATTCCTACGCTGTTACAATTATAAAGCACTAGTAGTAGTTTAGAAACTGTCCCCATGCCACTCTAGTCTCCTCCCTTTTTCTTAGCCCCCTTCTGCTTTTAATTCAGAGACAAGAGTACATTGGAAAGAACACAGTCCTTGGAACTGAGTGCAGCTGGGGTCGCTGTTATTTACACTTTGATCTTCTTCATGGAACCTTAGGCAAGTGATTTCTTATCTCCAAGCCTCAATCTCTTCATCTGTGAAATGGGGATAAGAATGCCTACCTCACAGGGTGTAGATGTCTGGCATCTAATAGGTGCTTAAAGAATACTGCCGCTATCCATCACCTACACTGGCATGGAATTGCATTATTGCCTTGGGTCAGTCAAGAGAGGAGTAGACATTTTCTTGTGAGTGCCCCTGTCTCTGCAAAGAGGGCTCCAGGGTAGAGGCTGGCCTGCATATTTTGAGCAAAGTTTCACAAACAGAAGCTGGCTTTCCCCACGCTTCCTCAAGGAAGAAAGCTCTCATGTCGTCTTTGTGGGAGGCTCATAGCTGGCCAACCTCTCCTCATCCTAAAGTAAAGCAATTTCTTTGATTTTTATGTGGAGTCATATCCTCTGACCTGTGTATTCCTTTCTGTTTTCTACTTTGCCTTTATTAATCTAATGCAAAACACCCTCCATACTCCCACCCTACTCTTCCCTGGCTTACTTTCTCATCATCTCCCCTCCCCAGGGCCTGCCCCTCAGATTTTTCCCCTTCGCTGCCACCTTCACTGTGTCGGCAAGTTATAACTCACTGTCAGCACCTCCCCCACCTTCCTTCCCAGAGATGCTTTGTCTTTCTTCACTCCAAATGGGCCTTGGCCAGCTTTTGGAGGGCTGGACATGGTGGGAGGGAAGGAATCAGACATACTCCTCCATGCCTGGCTCTCAGAATGTAGGTAGCTGAATTCCTCCACTGGCCTCATTTCTGTTTTGCCAATTCCTATTGCTTTTGATTTCTCGGGCAGGGCAAACAGGTTAAACCCTTGGCACCTTGAGGGGTCCAGAGTCAAGAAGAGTTAGAGGGCTGCTGATGACCGGGGCTCTGATTCTACCCACATCTTTATGAGGAGTGGTCCTGCCCCATGAGCATAGCATCTGTTTCCTCAGATTCTGTATTACCATTCTGGCTGGTGAGTGCACAAGGAGAGAATGACACAGCTTCTCATACTGAAATCTCCTCTCTGATGTTTAGCTGGTCTGTAGTGGCAGATCCCTTTTCATGATGACTTCTGAGTACTTGTAGTGATGAAGAAGGAACGTGTCCGTTCATTCAAACAAAAGTAATCACCAGTTTAATCTATCTATCTATCTGTTTATACACCTATCTACCTATTTGTCTACCTATCCACCTATTTGTCTACCTATCCATCCATCCATCCGTCCGTCCGTCCGTCCGTCCATCCATCCATCCATCCATTGTATCTATCTACCTATCTATCTATCCACCTACCTACCTAGCTATCAATTTATATATCTATCTACCTATTAATCTACCTGCCCATCCTGCTCTCCTTCCCTCCCTCCATCATATCTATCTATCTAATCTATTTATCTATCATCTATCCATCTATCTATTACTGGACATTCTGTTGCAGATGACCTAAATATTACTGATTGAAATTGTAGCATTGAGGATGAATGTCTGTATATTCTATTCTTCTTCTTTTTTCTGATGAGGAATTCTGTATGGTTCAGAGTTTTATAGACATGCATTACTTTCCAGCTTCTAGAACATCCCGGCATTCATGGCATTTGCTATTTTGCCACTCATGGAATATCTGTTCTGTAGGTTTCAGACAAACACTGACAAATATTCATTGGCCATTCAGGGTTCTGATATTAGAATATTAGGAGTCTCATTCAGAACCTTCTATTAACTGGAAGCTTTTCTTTTCCACTTCAAGCAGAAAGTTCAATTTTTGTTTAAGGAAAAAATACAAAGCAGCTCTGAGGTCAGGGTATTTCTCCATTCTTTTGTCAATGAAAGCAGGGGGTGTGGTGATGGAGCCCACATCACCACGCGTTCTTGCGAGAAGAGGCAAAACCAAGACTTGCTAGCGGGTGCGTGGCAACAGTTGGGAGGAGCCACTGCAAAAGAGGGAACAGGAAAAGCAATGAATGTGACAGCAGTCCTGAGGGGCCATGCCTTTAACAGTGCAAGGGAGTAGGGGCTGTGTCACGGGGCAGGACAGGGCAGAAGGCTCATTTTCTCAGCAGAGTCAGATTTCAGGTATTGAACAAAAGCCCCCTGAAATCCCCTTTTCAGTGGCTCTAGAGTAGCCTGAGAGCCTAAGGTGAGCTCAAGTGGCCTCAGTTACACAAAGAGGAGTGTGAGGGTTAGAGATGTCTATCAGGATCTACCCTCAGATGCTTCAAAATTGAGAAAGAATTATTTACATGTGTTCATTGCTCTTTTTTGAATAACATAAAGACAGATTTTAAGCCATGAGTGTAGAAACAGAATGGGTTGCTGGTGACTTATTGAAACACTCGGTTTCTTCAAAACTTCCATATGAGATGTCGAGGGATATTTGTTTACATTAGGCATGTTATCTAATCCTGTGCAATGGCCAGGCACAGCAGTACTTGCCAAAGGAATGAATAACAGGACCAGACTATAGGGTAAGGTCCCAATTATTGGTCTGCTCTCATCTTCAGTCTAACAGAGCTTAGTTGTCTGGGTCATTTTCTAATGGGGGACAAGGTGATCCCTTTAGTCATCCAGGGTCCTTGTTTTGATGTCCCTCCCATTGTCTGTCCTTCCTCCCACTCCCTTTTTTTTTAAATTAGTTAATTAATTAATTTAATTGGCTGTGTTGGGTCTTTTTTGATGCGCACGGGCTTTCTTTTAGTTGCCATGAGTGGGGGCTACTCTTCATTGTGGTGCACGGGCTCCTCATTGCCGTGGCTTCTCTTGTTGTGGAGCACGGGCTCTAGGTGCATGGGCTTCAGTAGTTGCAGCACATGGGTTCAATAGTTGTGGCTCACGGGCTCTAAAGCACAGGCTCAATAGTTGTGGCGCATGGGCTTAGTTGCTCCACAGTATGTAGGATCTTCCTGGAACAGGACTCGAACCCATGTCCCCTGCATTGGCAGGCAGATTCTTAACCACTGTGCAACCTAAGAAGCCCCCTCCCACCCCTTTTTATTGAAATCTGCCCTCCAAAAAAAAAGACACAGTTATTAGGCTGTATCTTAGTTTGACTGTCGGTCACTGATTCTGCAGTCTCAGGTGCACTGACTCATTTCTAATTGGGAACAAAAGACTTTATCCCCAAGGATTGAATGTCAGGAGACAGAATGGGATAGAAAAACTGAGGATGGCCTCTGACCAACAGTCAGCTAGGAACTGAGGCCTCTTCCTGGCTCCCCCAAAATTTATGTCTTCTCTGTCTGCCCTCAGACACTTCTTTGAGTCTAAATTTTTTCATTTACAAACTATGTTAGTTATATTAAGGTCAGATGGTTTTAGAGAATAAAATAGCAAAAAACAAACATATCTGAATAGAAAATGCCTGGTATAGTTCTTGGTGCATGGTAAATGCTCAAAATGGTAGTTATTGTTACCGCTATTTTTATGATCACAATTAATATTAGGGACTAGGTTAAAAGGCTAGAAATGATCATGTAGTGAGCCTTTCCAAAGTATATTAAATTTTATTTTGAAGCTTTGTAAAAGGCAAGTCTTCACTACACTAAAATACATTGGAGATTTCATTTAAAACATGATTCATCGTAATGTAAGTTTGTGCTTTAAAGATTACAGTGAAACTTGGCAATAAAGCAATTCCTTTAAGAACACTGAAAACGGAGTGAAACATCAGCCTGGGTGTTCGAACATAGGGAAGCAATCCTAACCAGACACAGAAATGCACAGTCTGGGAAGCTGCCTTCTGAATGCGAGGGTGCTATTTTCCTCCTTGACTTTCATGTAGGAATTTAATTTCTTTTGAAGACAGATATATCCAATTCAGACTTGGGTTCAAAGACCATAACATGCAAAACACTCTAAAGAGTCAGGGGTGTTCAAGTTTCTAATTTCTGGGTGGACATGTTGGAACTTCTCACCAACTAGAGGATGGCCGGGTACTGCAAACATTCCTGCTGAGATTCAGGCAGCCAGAAGTTCAGTTGGTGTTTACACGAGTCAAAAGGAAAAGTCAAGGTGAGTGGGAAATAGCTTGAGTGCTAGGCAAGGGCTTCTCTGCTCTTTTATGTGCTCTTCCCAAGTGTTTACTGACCATTGCTGGGTGGTGACCTTGTCCTGTACTCACAGAGGAGACAACAGGGAAGACTCATAGTCTGCCCCCAAGGCACTCACAGTTTAATAAAAGACTCATGTTCACAATGATAATACGTGCTGCACAAGTTAAGTACAAAGGGTTACAGAAGCATGCTGTGTGTAGCTGCTTAAGGTTCTAGGGATTCAGAGATGGCTCCTAAAAGGGGGAGTTGTTATGGCCTGAAAGTTTTTGTCCTGCCCCCCCCCCCAAAATGCATATGTTGAAGCCCTATCCCCACCCACAATGGGATGATATTTGGGGATGGGGACTTTGGGAGGTACTTGGATTTAGGTGAGGTCATGAGGGTGGGGCCCTCATGATGCTATTAGTGCCCTTCTAAGAAGAGGAAGAGACACCAGAATTTCCTCTCTCTGCCCATATATAATACAGCAAGAAGATGGCCATGTGCAAGCCAAGCAAATGACCCTCCCTGAGAACCAAATCTGCTGGCACCTTGAACTTGGCCTTCCCAGCTTCCAGAACCTTGAGGAATAAATGTGTTGGTTAGGCCCCCAAGCCTATGGTATGTTGCTATAGCAGCCCCAGCAGACCAAGACAGGATAGCATTTGATTTAACTCTTTTAAGGTTGCATACAAGTTCAACAAGTGAGAAGGAATATTTTTAGCAGAGAGAACAACACGTGGAAGGGAGTCTGGACAAGCACAGCACTGGCACATCTGACTCTTGTGACGGACTGTATAGTGAGAAAAAAGAGGAATGAAGAAGTACCAGTTGTGAACGGTTTTTGTGCCAAGCCGAGGAGTTGGGCTTCAACTTATGGGCAGATTAGTGGGTTTCATCCAACCATGTCACTTCCCTTGTTTGCTACTTCTGCACCCTGCCCTTAGTAATTGCAACAGATTTTGCTAAGGACTAGTTATTTATTTGTCTTTTCCACGAAATAAAGGTCACAGATTCTGGTTTTTTTTTTTTCTTATTGTGGGGCAGGGTTCCAGACAATGCCTAGACATACAGTAGGAGCTCAGTGAATAAGTATCCAGTAGGAGAGGTGACGTCTCAGCAGGGGCCTTGGTAGAGCTGAGACGAGAGCTTTGTAGGCAGTGAGAAGAGCAGGCATCGTGGCCATAAAGCTTGTAGACCTGAGCTTGGACTTCGTGTTTGAAGAAGACAGAGAAGACTTATAAAAGGGGAGTGGTTTATGGGGAGGCTGGAGAGTGGTTTAGAGATACAGGACTTGAATGCCTTGTTGGGAAATGCATTGACCTCGAATTCTTCCTCTGCTTCAAGTGAGTCCCTAAAAGCAGACAGTGATAGTGGCAGGTGGCCTCATAGAGGGCCCCCAGTGCTCCCCACTTCCCGGTACTCACATCCTTCGGTGATAATCTTCCATTGAGTGTGGGCAGGACCTTTGACTTTCTTCCAACCAACAGAATGTGGCAAAGGTGGTGATATGTCACTTCCAACGTCAAGTTATAAAAAGATTGTTATTTCTGTCTCACATCTCTTTCTCTGACCTGTTTCCATGCTTTCATAAAGCAGGCTGTCATGTTGTAAGTTGCCCCAGTAGTGAGGCCACATGGCAAGGTCTTAAGGATGACCTCTTGCCAACAGCCAGATAGGAACCAAGTCCATCAATTCACAGTCCTCCAGAACTAAATTCCGTCAACAACCACATGAGCTTGGAAGCCAGTCCTTCTCTTCAGGTGAGATCCCATCCCTGGCTGATGCCTTGATTGCAGCCTTATAAGACAGTCTGAAGCAGAGGGTCCAGCTAAGTTGTGCCTGGATTCTTGATCTATACAAACTGTGAGATAATAAACACATGTTGTTTTAAGTCACTAAGTTTGTGGTCATCTGTTATGTAGCAATAGATGACTAACACAGTGATGTTCCAAGGTCCACTGGGGCAGAAAGGAGTGCATGGGGTAGGAGAGAAGCTTCAGGGTGGCCTAGCCATTTGCCAACTGTTTCCAGGAGCATTGGGCCTGGCAAGTTTCTGGGTGTGGCCCTGTTGTGATGTTAGCATAGACCCACTGCAGAGAGCTCTGGCTTTGTGCTACTTGGGAAAGAAGCCTCTCCTAGGATGAGTCAACCAATCCAAATCTTTGCTCCAACTCTCACGATCTCTAATAGGAACATTTTGTGGGATCTTCTAGCATCACATTGAAATAGAAGTACCTATTTAGATTTCAGCCAATGTTACAAAGAACAACTGCTATCAATCCAGCCTAGATGGTTGAAGCAAGGACTTGGCAGGCCAGACAGAAGAAGTTTAAGAAAAATATCATAGGGCTCATTCAGAAAATCTGTTTTCCATTGACTGTTTTCTTGGGTCTGAAAAAGTCTGAAGATAAACGCTGCAAATAGCAGAAATCCTTTCCTCTTTCTGTTCTGTTCTGTCTCTGAAGTTCAGCTGAAGGGATCACTCAGGACTCAACTTGCTATATCGTATGCATTGAACTTGAAAGAAAACCAAAAATCTAGTGAATGTCAGGTATTTCTTCTCAGTTCGCCTTTAACACACTTCGGAATTTGCCTAAAATATTGGGATTGTCTCTCCAAATCATGTTTAGCTGATATCGTAACATTTTAATCAGGGCTTATTTAGCGTTGTAGAGTTTGAATTTTGCTCCAAGTGAAGTATTTGGCTCTGAAGCTGTGTTCTGGGAGTACTGCAGATGCTGGGGAGCTTTCCTCCAAATAGCATATACATAATTGCTTTTATCGCTTCTGTATATTAGGGTTCTAGGTAAGATTACATTGGCAAACACAAAAAGACTTCCAGTGAGGAAATAATAATAATAAATTTTAAAGTGCTCCCCAAACCACTGACTTTGAGCATCTGCAAAAGATGCTGGCCTTCTACGCTATGATGGAGTGTACTTAATGTTTAAAATGTATTTAAACTAATTTATTGATACCTTATGCCAGGCACCTTATACCAGGCACCTGGGTGAATTTATTTCAGGCATCAATGTGTCATTTATTTAATGCATTCATCTTTTAGCCCCTAACAGAGAAGGAAATGGCCTCTCACTAAAAGGAACAAAGACATCTTGATCCCTGCTCCTGAAGGATCCAGTGAAGGGGCAGGTGACACTGATAGCATTATGACATACGATCGGGCTCACAGCAGGTGCCAATTTGCCAGGGGCTACCCCTGTTAACTGGAATAAATAAAAGCACCCCCTTTCACTCTTAAAAATATCTGTTTGGAAGATAAATTATATGATCCACCCAAGCTAAGGCTAACAGACCAAAAGTCATATGTATGTAAAAAGAAGCGCCTTTTGGTACTTCTTTTGGTAAAATCAATCACATTTTCTGCTTCCACTTAATGTAAACAGCAGTTGATCATCAACATTTATATATTTAATTTACATATTGATAGCTTAGGTTAAATTTTAGGGGTTTTACTCTGCCATCAATTATTGGCAATTTTCGAATTCTCTTGACCAATCTGTAAAATTAGTCTTAGTTTACCCAGGTCAAGGGAAAATGCTGTTTAGTTGACTCACTTCTTCCAGCTCTGACAGTTTCCCAGTTGCCATGGTTAACATTCACCCTTTGGAAAGCGTGAATATCTACTTTCCTATATGGAGATGATGACTAGCGTGGATTTCTGGGGAGGGAATCTACCACCCACACTGTACTTTCTTTTACTTTCTACTTCTCCAAGGAGTAATTGTGAATCAGAGAATAGCTATATGGAAATCAGAGCTGAAATAGCCTATAAATCACACTTGTCATCGTTTCCCCAAACTGTGGTTGATTTATGATACACCCTAATGTTTCATTGCTATGGCCACACCGTTCTCGTGATATGAAATCACATACATACACCATCGGGGACCACTTAAAGACTATACAAAGGGAGAAATAAAAACAAAACAGAGTCAAAGTTGGAGAGCACTGAGACGCATATGGGATGCAAACACATCAGTGGAAAATATGGGGGAGGCTGGAAATACATGTTCACACCATAGAGAGCAAGGGGGACCATCATTTGGTCAACACTGGATTATCTAAGCTAACAGAGAATGGAGGGGTTCATACAAATGCTGACATAGTCAAATGCTTATCTCTAGGCACAAAGATGCCCTTGTGACTTCATCCCCGGGCACTCTGAGTTGGCTATTTCTAAGCAAAGGAACGGTCAAGATTAGCTCCCCATCAAAACTGGGTGAAGGTTTCCCTTTGGCAGCAAAACATGTTGGGGGAAAGCTAAGAGCATGGCCAGAGAAAGGAAGAAGACTAGAGGAAGTAGGGCTGACTAAGAGTCCTCTCTCATCCTTTTCTAAGCTAGGCATTGGCGATCCGGGGATGGACTTCGGGAACTGCCCCGTACGCATGTCCACCCAGATTAAAATTGCAGAGCTGGGATTCAGCTTCCAGTATCCATCAGCATTACCCCGAGAACACATTTCCTCTGATGAGTCAATCTTGAGGCTTGCTCTCTGTGGAATGTCCTTCGTTTAAAAAAAATAATCTCCAAGTCCCTTGTATTCCAGAAACCTGTCTGGGCTAATTTTCTAAAATACGGCAACAAAGAGAAACAGTCAGTGATGAAGTCATGAAGGAAGCTAATGGGAAACCTAACTGTCCTCCTTTTGGGCTGCCATGAGTTTTCTCTGCCTCCAGGGCACGGCCAGAATCAGCTAAAACCCATCAAATCAGCTCGGGGAATGGGCAGAGACAGAGAGAGAGGGATCTGGACTGTGCTTGCCTTTGCCAGGGCAGCCCTGTCTCTTCCAGCAGCCTGTCTTTTCCAATTGTAAATGATTTCACTGGTGATGGTTATTGTGAGATGATTCCACACTTGTGGGTCGTCTCCCTTCACATGTGCTGCCACTTAATTTGTTTCATTTCACCTGGTTACTTGTCATCACTTTGGGAACTGAGCACAGTGTCTTGGTCAGATGGACTTGAATTCAAGTCCTAGCTCTGTCTCATGTAAGCATGTGATCAAGTTAGCTAATCTTCCTGAGTTTCAATTCTCTCACCATAAAATGGAGATAGTAATAGCTAGTTTGTGACATACTTATGAGAATTTAACAGATAGAAATAATCTGGCATACTGCCTGACATATAGTAGGCATGTAGTATGACTCTCTGTATGTGTGTGTGTGTGTGTGTTAATCAGGTTTCTCCAGAGAAACAGTACCAATAGGATGTGTATATCTTCCTCCCTGCTTTCCTTCCTTCCCTCTCTCCCTGCTTTACTACCTTCCTTCCTTCCTTTTCTTTCATCATCTATCTAATCTGTCATTTAATTATCTAATCTATCATATATCGATCTAAACTATCTTCTATCAATCAAGCTAATCTATCCTCTATCAATCTTATCTATCTCTCTATCAATTGATTTATTTTAAGGAGAATGCAACTGTGGAGGCTTCATAAATCAAAACCAGCAGGGTAAGCTGGCAGGCTGAAAACCCAGGAAGAGTCGCACTTCTGGTCCAAAGGCAGCCCTGCTGTCAGAATTCCTTCCTACTTGGGGGAAGTGAGCCTTTGTTCTGTGAAGGCCTCCAACTGATTGGATGACGCCCACCCATATCATGGAAAGTCATCTGCTTTACTCAAAGTCCATCAGTTTAAATTGTTAATCTCACCCAATAAACACCTACACAGAAACATCCAAATATCTGGGCACCATAACCCAGCTGAAGTGACACATAAAGTTAAGCATCATCGCGTGTACATGTTTAAAATTGGAACCTGGGTGGCCCCTTACATACATCAAATAATTACATGCATCAGATAATTGTAAGCAGCCTAGACTTTCTAATACCTTTTGAGTAGTCATTGACTTTGTGTGGAAAAAAATTTCTGTAACTTTGGCCAGTCATTCCAGACCCCACATCTTGGATCTTTCAAAATTTATTCCACTGTGGTCGTCTATGCCAAATCTTGAGTTAAGCAAAACTCCTCTCTCTGGCTGACCTGAAGCAAATCTTTTGGAGAGGAAAACACACACACACGCGCGCACACACACACACACACACACACACACACACACTCAGAAAAATGAAGCATGTCTAGGCAGAGATAGATGCTGAAGAGAAAGTAAATGCAGCTACTCTTTCCTCAAAGAGACGTGAGCATTCTGGAACTGTAAACTCCTCATTTTGGCTTTATTGGCATCGTGCCATGGCTTTGATGGACGAACCATGTAGCTTTGTCAGCTCCTTGAGGTCTACAGGACTTCTCGGAGTGGGTAGTGAACAGTTCGTTCTGTTACCACCCTAACCACACGGAGCATGTTTTCCAATCATGGTGGTCTTTGGACCTCCTTGAAATGAGCCTTTTACATAGATAAGCATGGGCTCAGTCAAAAGGACTCTTGCACCTTCAGATGGTCGTAACATTGTAACCTATGGCACAAGCCAGTGTGGGTCATGGGTCTTATTTTCTATAACTTGCCTCTTGGCTTTTGAGAAATTAATCTTGGCTTCCTCACTTGCCTGTCTCAGATCATGGTGTTTCTTGGTGTCGCTAAATTATGTAAGGCTTTGACCACACCCTTGATCTGTCTGCATAAAGGGATATGTTTAAGGAAATGCTGTGCTACCCTGGCCCTCCCCCTGCTTATGGTTTTTCACTCTCTTCTTGATGCCAGCAACCATCTTGGAAGATCAAACTGATACGGAATGAGATAGGGCAAGTTAGACAGACAGGTCCTTAGATATTTTAGGTTGTTTTAAGACAGTTATTCCAGGTTGACCACATTTCCATGGATTCCTCTGTGTAGGAGGTTTCCTAAAGAGGCCCACATCCCAAATATTTTTCTGGGGTAGCCAGTGTTTCTACTTTTTTCAGCTTTTTCCATCTCTGTTTTTAGCATACATGCGAAGGGAAGGTTTTCTCTCTCATCTCCACACGGCCTCTCATATGTCTGGGCCATTTTCCTAAATTGCCTCTGTCTTTCCTACAAGACTACCTAACAAACTCTTACTCATCCCACAGTTTAGTTCAAACACAGCTCCTGCCAGGATGCCTTCCCTGGAAATTCAACCACTGTCCTCTCTGTGTTTCCATAGAATCTATATGTCTCTATTACAGTTCTTTTCAAATGAGTGTAATTATGAGATTCGTGTTTCTTTCCTTGCTGCACTGTAAACTCCCCAAAACAGGCAGTGGAGGGTCTTCATCTCTGAATCTCCATCATGTAGCACAGACAACGGCAAGAAGACCCTTAATAAAATTTGTTGAATGGACAGTTAGATGTGTGAAAGGAGCTGTGAAGATCTCAGAGGTGTCCCAAAGTTTTAGTGCCGGCTTTACCACCAACTTGCTGTGTGACATAGAGCAATTTGCTTGCTTTCCCTGGTTTTTCTCATATGTCAAAATGAAGGTGCTGTTTAGTTGATAAGCGAGTCCTTTCCCGTTCAAATAATCTGCACTGCCAGCATGCTGCTATGTTGCTATGGAGCAGGTAGTTTCCAAGCAAAGATTCATCACTTTTGTATGGTCTCAGCATCCTTCAACAAGCCCAGGTCATCCTGTTATACCAACTGGAACTCAAGCAAAAAAGGCTAGCTCTTTCAATGATGTTTATTGCCTGATTCACTTGGGGTGAGAAAAAGAAGCATTAAACTCTGAGAAATCCTTCTCTCTAAAATTCACATATCCTGTGAAGGCAGCTTAGCAGTATGGTCAGGACATATATATACTTTGGTGACACCAATAGACACCATAATCTGAGAGATACAAGTAGGGAAACCAAAATCAGTGGATCCGAAGCTGAGAGGCAGGCACAGAAAGCAAGTCTTGAGACTCATATACATCCAACACTGGAAAAGAAGTAAGGTCAGTGGCTTCACCCTGGATCAGAGACGTCTTTTCCCAGTGGACATTCTACACTTACTTGATTCCCTTCTGTGATGTTCAGCTCACTACGTGAGGAGGCAGTCCATGCAGCTGTTGGAGCACTGAGAAGGAGTGATAGTCAAATTCTACCGGAGCTGGAGCCTACATGGTTTGAGAACAGAAACAGTTGTGATCTTCGATATTTGCATGTCTACCAATTAGGAGTGTGGGTTCTGCATCCAGTTGCCATGAGCACTACTACTGAGTAAGCTACATGGTAACCATATAGTAAAGTACTGAGCTTCTCTCAACCTCAGTTTTCTCACCTGCAAAATGGGGAGGATTATGGTACCCAACTTGGAGTATAGTTATGAGGTTTAAATGAGATGATAAATACACAGTGCATAGCACAGTGGTTATCATAAACTAATCAGATTTACTGGACACTTACTACATCTTATAGCACATCAACTGTCCTCCAGAGGCTCTCCATTTTCCTCTCTTCAGCAGATTAGGACAAACACCAAAACATGTAGCCTCCAAATATATGAATACCATTAAAAGGAGATTGAATTTGGAATCAGAGTAATTCTGCCTCAGCTCTGCCTCTTGCACTAGCTGATTTGCCTTGCCTGTCCTTAGTCACTCTGGGTATCAGTTTACCTATAAAGGAGAAGTTGTTACTAAGTCAACATTACCGACTTTGTAACAATCTTAAACAGCTTGATCCTTTGAACTTTCCAAATAGAATAAACCGTTTGAACAACATTAAATCTAAGCAATGAAATACTTTAAAACTCTTTCTAAGTGTTTGTATGCATTGCCCCCTGGGAAAATCTGATCTATACCTTCCCATTTTCCACCCTCCCCACAATATTCATGTACCCCAAATTTAAATCACTGTCCTAGAAGCTCTCTAAGTTTTCTTTTCCAGCCTAGAAAATTCATACATTATGCTCATGAAAAACAACCAGTGGAAGCCATTATTCAAAAATTATTGTAGGTGCTTCCCTGGTGGTGCAGTGGTTGAGAATCTGCCTGCCAATGCAGGGGATACAGGTTCGATCCCTGGGCCAGGAAGATCCCACATGCTGCAGAGCAACTAAGCTTGTGCACCACAACTACTGAGCCTATGCTCTAAAGCCCACGTGCCACAACTACTGAAGCTTGTGCACCTAGAGCCCATGCTCTGCAACAAGAGAAGCCACTGCAATGAAAAGCCTATGCACTGCAAAGAAGAGTAGCCTCTACTCACCACTAGAGAAAGCCCACACGCAGCAACAAAGACCCAACACAGCCAAAAAATAATAAATACATAAATAAATATTCAAAAAAATTAGTGTAGACATTTGCTCATCCACTAAAAAAATTACAGGAAAATTACATTCAGGGGAATGATGGTATTTCATATGCTCTTTGGGTGGTATATTTAAAAATAAGTGAAAGTCAACTTGCGGTGGAATAAAAGCATGGTGGACCACGATTCACATTCATTATCTTACAAGCATGCACTGACCTACAGTGGATTTGTATTATCCATCCCACAAAGAATTGAAAAATCATTAAGCCCACAAAAATTCTGTTTGTCCATAGCGTCTGCCCTCGCTTTTCCTTCTTCTCCAACCATTCATCAATGGCTGCATCTTTTCCTTCTTATCAGGTTCTACTTCACACCACGGCCCATCTCAGACTGGATAAAGAAAGGAGGCTTGCAAATATCTGAACAATAGGCTTCATGAGCTGGATGACTTCTTACCTCCAGTCCCCCAAAGGCTGCATCTTTGCCCCACATTTCCTTGGCTTCCACCCCCTTCTCTCCCCCCGCCAAAGGCAGCAAAAGGAAACAATAGCTGTCAGCCCCCGCCAAGCTGTGTCTTTCTGAGATGCAGCTGAATAATCAATTACTGGGTGAGTGTATCTGAATTTCCCTGGCTGCCTTCCACATGCCTTCCAAACTTCAAAGTCTCTGGAAGTGGGTCCGCAGGGCCTTCCTCCCAGACGTTCTCACCATCCTGTCACTCATCCCAAACCTCTGAGGCAGCTCCTGCCCTCACCAGCCACACTTCGCTTCATCCATCCTTTCTGCTAGGTGTCTGGAAAGAAAAACCAGTGTTCCCTTGAAAAAGGGACCAGTTGGAAAGGAGAGACAGTGCAGACAGCAACATTTGGCAACTTTGTGGCTCAGGGCAAGGACCAGAAGCTGTGAAATAGATACTTTAAATAAGTTTTCTTTTCATTTTGGTACATTAAGTGGCTATATTACATAAAGCAAATAGCTCCAAACTGTGAAGACCTGTGAGAAAACGGAACCCAGGATGCCCTCCTGTTTCCATGTGCCCAGAACCCACACTGTTAGAAAGGGGAGGGCATCTGTGTTTCGGGTTGTTTGCAGAGTTTACTGTAAGAAAAGTCAGAATATCAAGCAATTGAACAGAGGCATCTTGCCAACTGTGAGAGCAAGCTGGGAAACAGTTTAAGGAACAAAAAATTCTTGTCTGTGAAGATGTCCAGTTTTTCTGAGTGTTGGTGTGGATATTTATATCACTTTGGGGAAAATGATGGCACAGACGGAATGCCTGATAGGAAGGTGGTTGGCGGGCATATCAGACAGCAGGTTGTAATGGATCAGTTGAAAAACAAATATTGTTTATGTAACAGGTCACACACCCAGGCCAAAAGAGCCCTATTAAGACAACATTTTCTAAGACATATGACTTTCCGGTTTTCGCGCTTTTGGCTTGGCCAAAGCTGAGGATTGGACAGACCTGTGTTGAGCAAGTTGGGTTAACAATTCTCAAAATCAGTCAGTCTAGAAGAGGAGCCAGACTCTAGTGTTCTCATCTGTAAAATGGGAGCTGTACTTGTTCCCTGAAGGCAAAATGAGATAATTACCAGCTGCCTGATAGTGGGATTTTATTTGTTTATTCTGGGCTCCTAGAAAAAGTGATAAAGTCCACCAAGTAACAATATATATTTCAGAAAATCTTTGGAGGGAATCTTTAACTTGAGAAGGTATGATAACAGCAAAAAAATTGTAACTAAGCCCAGTACATGGTTACTGAATTCCCACCATATGTGAGGTGCTGGAGACTGAGATTTCTTGCTGTTTCATGCATTGAAAACATAGGAAGTAGATTACTTGTTGCCTGGGTTGAAACAGTGGAGGGAAAAATGGGGAGTGATTGCTAATGGGTATGGGATTCCTTTCAGGGGTGGCAAAAACACCTCTAAAATTAGATCATGGTAAAGATTGCATAAGTTTCCAAATATAGTTAAATACACCGAGTTGTACAGTTTCAGTGGGTGAGTCATATGGTATGAGAAGTATATCTCAATAAGGCTGTTAAAAGTAATGTAGAAAAACAGTATAAAACTGAAAGAAAAAAGGAAAACAAAAGAAATAAGAACAACAACTAAAAACTAAACAAAAACAAGTCTTGGGCAGAAATATTCCAAATTGACCTGGTTCCTATCCTCATGGAGCTTTAGGTCTTCAGGGGCAGCCACACATTTGCTAACTGGCCAAATAAATACAGTGGCGGATAAAGGATAAATGGGTATAAATCAACTATGCTTCAATAAAATAGTCTTAAAAAAGAATAAATGGGAATAGGGCCATGATTCTACTCTGTCTGCTGGAAATGACCACACAATAAGCATGTTCTTCTTTTTCCTTTGAGTGGTGGTCCTCCCTGAGGTCAGAGACTATACTTAATAGGCCTCCTCACAGCCAGGTTTGACCCTGGACTCAGTTCTGGCCAACAGGGTATGAACAGAGGCCTTATGGACACTTTCCAAGTCACATCCCTCAGAGCAAGCTCTGCTTCCTTTCCTACTGTCCCCATAGATGGGAAACCAGCTTCAACCTTGTGAACTTTGTAGATGGTAGAACATCAAGACAGAGGATGACCTACTTACCACTCTAGATGACTTCACTGTCTTCTTGCATTGTTTCCAATGAGAAATCTGCTTACATTCTTAATCTTGGTTTTTCAATCTATAACATGGCTCTTTTTCTCTGACTGCTTTTAAGATTTTCTGTTTATCACTGATTTAAGCAGACTTTATTTATGACTTTGATGATTTTATGCAGGTTTTGATCATGATGTGCATTTGTCTAGTTCTCAAATCTCTTGTGCTAGGGAAACATTGAGTTTCTTGGATCTACAGGAATATAGCTTTCATTAAGTTTGGAAAAAAACACAACTGGCCATGATTGCTTCAAATATCTCCTTCTCCCATCTATCCTCTTTTTTATAAAGTACAATCACACACCTATTAGGCTACTTGAAATTGTCCTTCAGTTCACTGATAATCTTTTCTTTTTCTAATTCTTTTTCTCCTCTCTCTGAGTTTTATTTTGAAGAATTTCTATTCCTAGAGTTCCATGATCTCTAATTTTTTCTTCTATAATGTCTAATCTGGAATCAATCTCATCCAGTGTATTTTTCATCTTATACACCATAGATAATTTCATCTCTAGAAGTGAGAGAGAGAGAGAGAGAGACGGAGAGAATGTCTTTTTAAGTCAAAGTCATCTTCAGTTAAAACCTAACTTTTGAACATCCATAATACAGTTACAGTTGTTTTAGTGTCCTTGTCTGCCAGTGTCAACATCTGTGTCGGTTCTCGATCAGTTTCGGTATATTGATTATTCTCAATTTGGGTCATATTTTCTGGTTTCATGGCATGCCTGGGAATGTTTGGTTGCTAGTTATCGTGAATTTCACTTTCTTGGGTGATGGATATTTTTGTCTTCCTGTAAATGCTTTTGAGATTTTTCTGGGATGTGATGAAGTTACTTGGGAGCAGCTTGATTATTCTGGATCTTCGCATTTATGGCCTCCTAGGCAGGTCTGGAGCAGCACTCAGGCTGGAGCTAATTATTCCCTGCTGTTGAAGCAAGACCTTCCTGAGTACTCTCCCTGATGCCCCATGAAATATGAGTTCTCACTGGGGGAAAAAGGCATTATTCCCGGCCCTGTGTAAGTACCAGGCAATGTTCCCTTTTATCCTTTTGGTTAGTTCTTTGCCTTATTTTGGGTAGTTTCCTTACAGGCATGTAATGATTACTACTCTACTGAATATGCAAGAAGGACTGTCTGCTGATTTTGGGGGTTCTCTCTAAGTGCAGCTCTTTCCTCTCCAAAGCTCTGCCCTGGATATGCTAGTCATGGTGGTCCGCACACTCTAGCTGCCTGGGTCTCCTGGACACTCAGCTCAGCCATCCAACTCAAAGATTTAAAGGTTTCATCTGGGTTCCCCCTTGTCAGAAATAAACTGGGACAATTCTGGCAGTAGCTTCATTTCTATCCCTTTTCTCAGAGATCACTCTCTTTTAAGTTGCTTGGTGTACAACGCCTTGAAAATAATTTTTCCATGTGTTTTGTCTCTTTTTGTTTGTTGGTTTGTTTCAAGTGGGTGGGTAAATCTTGTCAATCCATCTTGTGTGGAAGCAGAAGATAGGCTTCCCAGTATCTTATTTAATCTTATTAATGAGCCTTTGAAATAGCTAACCCCACCCCTGTTTACCAGAAGAAGATAAGGTTCAGAGAGGTAACATAAGTTACACAGCTTGTAAGTGGTAGGGCCCAGATTTCATCCCAAGTTTGTCTCTTGGAAATAGTTGTTGATATGATATCATGTGCTCTGCCTTCCCTTCATTGAAAATGCTCTAGGGTGGGAGAGTGGGGGTGGGAAGAGAGGGGTTAGTCTTGAAAACAGGCCACAAAATCCTCTTTGGAACCCTGTAGGCCAGTTCCCTGCTCCTTTAGGATGTGAAAATTAGGTCAGGGTGGAAATTGGAACACATGGTCCAGACACAGGGACCACACCAGTAACAATCGTTTCTCCCTTTCTCATGGCAAACAGTCTTCTAGCTCAGTGGGTCTCCAAGTCGAAAACAAACAAACAAATTAACTGATGATTGGGGAGGATACATGAAGTCCTGAGTTATGAAGAATGATAAAGTTGAGAAAATAAAGAAAAGATTGAGAATTAATACACTTAATTCCTTCCCTGAGATTCTGGTGTGTGCCCCCATTGAGAACCATCAACATCTAGAAATAAATTCTTCAATGTGGGGAATTTCAGACTTCAATGTGGAGTGAAAGCATACAATTAATATTTGCTTTCAACACCCTCTTTCCTTCCATAGACGTGCTCTCCTCCACTCACTGTGTGTCAGCTGAGACATGATTGGGCATCTAAAGCAGACCCAGCCAACCATTAGAAGCACTTTTCTCCAACTGTGGCAATTGGCTTTTAGTTCCATGCCTCAAGCTGAGTCCTTCTGAAACAGGAGAGAAGGGGCCAGGGCACAATCTTTGAAAGAATGACATAGCCTGAGGACATAACATAAACTGATTAGAACCAAATGGGTCCAAGATGGCAGAGAAGTCAACTTCCAAGCTCCATGACAGTTCCAAGACTGACCATGAGGACCACAAAGTGGGCGGGGGCCCAATTCTGGAATACTCCACCCGCTCATTAGCCTATGAAATTCCCCACCCTTACACAAACTGACAACCCCCATACCCTGGTGCCTTTCTCACCTTCTGAGATGGCTCACACTCTGTCTGAGGAGTGTGTTTCTCTCTAAATTGTGTTTCTCTCTAAATCAATCTCTAAATAAACTTCTTACCTATCACTTTGTCTCTCACTGAATTCCTTCTGTGATGAGACATTAAGAACCTGAGCTTCATTAAGTCCTGAAACCAGGTGTGTGATCTCAGTTGGAAGGTCTTGGGTTTTGGCAGGGTTTGAGTCCTGATCTCTTGGGTTCAAGTCCCAGCCAAGTGGGTTCAAGTCCCAGTCAGGGTTTTGGCTGGGTTTAAGTCCTGGCACATGGGTTCAAGTCCCAATCTGAGGTACACAGTTTCAATTCCAAGTTCTTCCCTAGGACTTTGTTCATCTAGGGCTGAAAGAAAAGGGGTTTTGTCTTTGGGGATACTGAGTTAGAAGGCATGAATCAAAATTATCTGGGAGACATCTCCTAAACCATGCACAGAAAGCTTGTGTGCAGTAGGAGAGGACCCAAGGAGACACAAGAGAAACACAGCCAAGAATTAGAGTACAGTGGGGATGGGGGCAAGATGTCAGAAAAAAGCTCATCAGTTTACTCATTCCTGATCTCCAGGTCCCATAGTGCCTGCAGCCAGTACTTGGACTTCTCAGTTGCATGAGCTGATAAATCCTATCTTTTTAAATTGGTTTGAGTTGGGTTTCTGTTACTTACAACCAAGAGAGTCCTGGGGAATAGAAAGGAAGTAGTTTACCCAATGTAAAGATTCTGAATTAGCAGGGGGGTTGGAATGAGAATTTTGCTCATTCTATTTCAAATACACCAAGCAAGAGAGAGAATTCAGGGCCCTGTTTCTTTACATCAGGCTGAGCAAATGCTGCCCCATGCACAAAAACTACTGACAATTTTTATTATTGGCATGTGTGTGTCAGAACCATTAAAGCTTAGTGCCAGGCCCATTCTAAGGGTGTTATATGACCGTTCCACAGTCTGTGAGGAAGATCTTGTTATGGTCTTCCTTTTGAAGATGAGGAAATGGAGGCTTGAGGAGGTTAAGTGCCTCAAGTCTAGAACGGGTTAGTGTCAGAGCCAGGAGTCTCGAAGGCAGCCTGACTTCCCAGTCATGCTCTCTTTTCTTTTTTTTTTTTTAAGCTCTTTATTGGAGTATAATCGCTTTACACTGTTGTGCCAGTTTCTGCTGTACAATAAAGTGAATCAGCTGTATTTATACATATATCTCCATATCCCCTCCCTCCCACAACTCCTTCCCACCTTCCTTATCCCACCCCTCTAAGTCATCACCCAATCATAGAGTTGATCTCCCTGTGTTATGCAGCAGCTTCCCACTAGCTAGCTATTTTACATTTGGTCGCGTATGTATGTCAGTGCTATTCTCTCACTCTGTCCCAGCTTCCCCTTTGCCTCCCCCCCAACCCCCCCCACCCCCCACCCCATGTCCTCAAGTCCATTCTCTACATCTGCATCTTTATTCTTGCCCTGTCACTGGATTCATCTGGACCATTTTTTTTAGATTCCACGCTCTTGACTGCTGTGCTGTCTTGCCCTGAGCCTGTGTATCAGCAGTCTTCTGCTTGAGTACCAGGTGACATCAGGAAATGATCTCTGACCAGTCTCTGATAGCATGAATTTTCATTCTGTATCAGGCACTTTCATCCAGATTTCTCCATGGAGAATGACAGAGCAAGAGGAAGCCACACATCAGAGCAGAGCAGGAGAGAGACACAGGATTGCTCCCCCTCTTGTAAAGCCATCTTCTCACAGTTCTTTATCCAAACGATTCCTCATTTGATGTTGACTATGTTTAAGAGAGTGCCAGTCAAGATTGCCAAGAGTAAATTTGGGTACATGAGGGAATATCCTTAACATACTTTTCCAAAAAGATGCATTATCCTGTCTCAGATGCCATTCTAGCAGAATTTAAATGCCATTCCTGCTGATCTAGTGAATCTGAAACAAATCAGTGTGCTTTTCTTTCAATGACACCAAAGCACTTATCTTATAGAATTCTCAGTTGCCCTGATCACCATATGAGAAAAGAAAAGCCCAAAGGGAAAACATTGAGGCCAATGCAATCTTTGCAATGTTCTGTATCTGAGTATATACACAGTATCATGTCAATCATATACCTGTCACTCTAAGTGGATCAATGCCCGTTTGGATGAGTGAGACTGGGAAGTAATTTTCCTTATGGCCATTTTTCATTTGAAATTTTTCTTCTTGTTGTCGTTAAAAAGCAAGTCAGCTTTTAAGGATCAGTGGGGCCAAATCTAAAAAAATGACACAGACATCTCTGGCATTTGCTACAATGGCTTTTGGCTTTTATCAGCAGTAGGGTTTAGAGAAGTCCTGCTGGGGCGACCGAGGAGAACTCAGTAGGGGCTGCATGTTTAGACGGGGTGGGGCTGGGAAGCAGTCACAGAAGGCCCACCCTGGGTCTGGGCTGTGAGAACAGTAAACACAGCATAGACTCCCATGTCCTAGGGAGGAAGAGACCTTCGTCAAGCTCTTTGGAAGAACTGAACTGCAGGGTCTCCTGTGGCTTTGGGTGTCATCTCACCCCTGAGCTCAGCATCACATGTCTTTCTCACACACCAGATGGTCTCTGCCTTGGAGCTGGCAAGCTGAGGCTCCTCTTCTCCCAGTTGGCTACAGGCTAGAGTTCGCAGGAAGAAAGTGGATTTGAGCAGAGTGGCATGTTGCCCCAAACCTGCTTGGACAGCTTTACTTGGCAGATGGTGAACAGAGAGCCACGAATCCTTGTGTTGGCTCTGCTGCTTCCTATCCATGTGAATTGGGGCAAATCTGATGACCTCTCTGAGCCCCGGGAGTCTCATCTAAAAAGTGAGCAGGTGCCACCTGAAGAAACCTTTGGGGTTCTCTAATCAAAACAAACCATGATTCTCAAAATGAAAGGACCATCCAAGAGACCATTGTTCTATTGCCTGTAGAGTTTTCCGGAGATTCCAAATTCCCCATGTTTGTTCTCTACCCTCAGGTTGGTAGTAAAGGGACAAAAAGTAGATGAGAGCGCAACATCAGAGTCCCTCAGGACATATTCAGAGGACCCTGTGTACTAATATTCCCTTAATATTTGTCTTTAAACCAATTTACTTTTTTTCACAATAGAAGTACTTAAAAAGTAATCCTTATAACATTTGCCTTAGTAAGAATTTTTAAACATTGTATTATTTTCTTTTTTTTTTCCAATTACCTTCTAATGAGACATGGTTGCCTGCCAAAGGTTCTAGCCCCAGGCTTGTTCTTTCTTTAATGCTTGCTAATCACTCTTTTTTACAGAGCTGTATTAAAAATCTACCAGTTCTGAGCCAAAACATTTCCCCTTGATGCAACCAGCAAGTGAGAAAGTGTGTCCCTTTTCAATTCTGTTTGGTCCTTGAGATTTCACTATTATCTTGTTCATGCCCTTCTGAAAATCATCTCCAGAACTACCAATGGTGCCTGGCTAGCATTTTCTGCCCTCAGGAATGGGGAATGCAGCCTCTCCCATGCCTAACCAGAAATCCACTTAAACAGTTTAATATTTGGTAGAGTGAAATCAGTCCTGGCCATTAGAGGGATTTCCTGGCATAGGGCAGGATGCTGTATTTTATCACTGTTTGCTTTGGTGCAGGTTTTATACAGGTCTTCCATAAAAATTAATTATTCTCAAGCAGTACGAGTCCTGTCCAATACTTCCTGGAGAGCGACAGAATAGAAGTCTCAGTAACTAGGACCAAGATTTGGACAAGCCATCTGTCTAAACTGTTTTGGAAAGTCATCCAGCTTCTTGTGAACTGGTGAAGTTTATATTCTTACATACCTACTGAAGTCAGGCTCTTCCTAATCATACAAAACATCCATGAGAAAGTCCACATAGGTCAAAATACTTCACACAGCAGTAAAACTTAAAGGCAAAGAGATTTGATAGAAAAATCCCTGTTTTTCTTTCTAAATGGTACATTTTAATATCAGAGTGTGTTGATGGGTACGTGAGAAGGAGGATACTGTTAACTGTGCTGATATGACAGGAAATGCTGCTGATGGGTAATGAACTTCAAGTGAACAGGGATGCAGGGTCCTGGGTCTTCAGGACCATGGCTGCGTCCAGACCAGGGTCTGTTCAGCAGATCAGAGAGCTCAGGTTCCATGATGAGGCATGAGGGGCCTGGTTGTGGGGGTGTGTAGTCCTCTGTGTGCCACACAGGTTTTCCATTTTCTTTATCGGGGAGGACATGGTGGTGGTGGTAAAGGTGGCTGAATGAACCATCTGAATTCAGAAGCTGTGCAGCTCATCATCTCATTTAACCCTTACCATCATCAAATGATACAGATCTAGTGATTCCACTTTCACAGTGAAGATCGAAGCTCAGAGAGGTCAGGTTATGAGGGGGGAGCCCAGTCTTTAGCGTCAGGCTTGCTCCATTGTGTTTCCTGAAATCTTCAGCCGCTACTGGCCTCCAGGATGAGTCTATCTTCCCCATCCCTTTGAAAGCCCTTCACCCTCTGCTTTGGTTCTGTGGAAGTTCCAGCTGGAGCATTTTCAGTACAGAAATGTTATGTTTCAAAGACATTTATATCCTCCTTACACACACACACACACACACACACACACACACACACACACAATGTGTTTGGAGGAAGAGAGTTTACTAGGGTTCCTTGAGGCAACTTTGAATAAATTATACAGGGCATTATTCTACCCATAGTAACTCAGAGAAATACATGCCATTTTGAAGAAGATTTAGAGCTTTAAAAAAAAACAAAAACAAAACAAACAAAAACAAAAAACTTCCCACGGCTATATCTTTGCTGGGGAATACCTACTGAAGACAGAAAAAGAAAGTTTACCCTAATTTGACAATTTAATTAGGGACTTTGATGTTACATATGAAGTTCAAATACTGTAACTTATGATGCCCTAGAAGAGTTAGGGGATTCTGGCTACATTTACTATTTCTGCCCTTTAATAAGGTTTTATTCTGCACCTACTGTGTGCCACACACTGTGTCAGGTGTGAATGGGCATTAGGGGAAAAAATACAAGCTGTGATGGGAGTCTTTCACAGGGAGCTTAACCTCGTCTGCCACTAGAGAAAGACATGATTTTCAAGCTTGCTTCCAAGGAAGAGTATATGCAGGGTCAGAAGTTCCCAACTTAACAAAAATCATGTCAGTATACTACCAAACTCGTAATTGAAATAAAATTCAAGTAGGAAAAAAAGCTTCTTAAATATAGTGTCAGTGATGTCAACCATTTGATACTAGAAGTCTAATCTGGGAGAAGATTAAGGTTGCAGGCCATAAATCATTTATTTGCTTAATTGTTTCTTTTTCATGGTAAAACATTGTAACAAAAGTTGCCCTTTTAACTCTTAAGTGTACAGTAGCATTAATTACATTCTCAATGTTGTGCTACCATGACCACTCTTTCTAAAACTTTTCCATCACCCCAAACAGAAACTCTGTTATAATTAAGCAATAACTCCTCATTTTTTCTTCCCCTATTCCCTAGAAACTTCTGAATCTATTTTCTTTCTCTATGAATTTGTCTGTGCTGGATGTTTCAAGTGCAATCATACAATACCTGTTCTCACCCACCCCACCCCCCATTTTGCAGATTCTCTGCGCACTTTCTTAAGAATGTCCTTTGGTACACAAAAGTTCCTAATTTTGACGAAGCGCTATTTGTCTATTTGGTGGTGGTGTTGCACGTCCTTTTAGAGTCTGTGTCAGTTTGCCAGGGCAGCCATAACAAAGCACCCCTGGCTTTTTGTTTTGCCTTAGGAGAAACACCTTTGGTTTCCTCTGAGATCTCTCTCTTTGGCTTGCAGATGGCTGTCCTCTTGCTGCCTCTTTACCTGGTTTTTTCTCTGCACACGCACATCCCTGGTGTCTTTGTGTGTCCAAATGTCCTCTTCTTGTAAAGCCACCAGTCATATTGAATGAGGGCCCCCCTATACAACCTCCTGTAGCCTCCGTTACCTCTTTACAAATTCTGTCTCTAAATAAGGTCATATTCTGAGCTACCGGAGGTGAGGACATCCACATATGAATCTGGAGGGGACACAATCCATCCCGTGATAGAGTCGTATCTAAAAATCCACTGCCAGGTTCCAGTCGGTGAATTTTGCTTTCAACGAATATTTATTGACTGCTTAGCTTATGGCAGACAATATGCCAGACACTAGATTCCTAAGACAGAAAGGCTCCTGCCCTCAGGAACCTCCCTTTCTTGTTAAAGGAGACAGAAAACAAACAAACAAATAAAGATAACATTTGACAGTAAGGACTCCTGTGATGAACTCAGTGGCAGGGCAAGGATAAAGATGCAGATGTAGAGAGTGGACTTGAGGACATGGGGCGGGGGCGGGGGGTGCCGGCGGGGAGGGGAAGCTGGGACGAAGTGAGAGAGTAGCATTGACATACATACACTACCAAATGTAAAATTGATAGCTAGTGGGAAGCTGCTGCAGAGCACAGGGAGATCAACTCATTGATTGGTGATGACCTGGAGGGGTGGAGGGAGGGTGGGAGGGAGGCTCAAGAGGGAGGGGATATGGGGATATTTGTATAAATACAGCGGATTCACTCCATTGTACAGCAGTAACTGGCACAACAGTGTAAAGCAACTATAGCCCAATAAAGAGCTGAGAAAATAAATGTAAAAAATTTTAAATTAAATGCCGGAACGTAACAGGATAGAGAGGTACTGAGGGAGAGAGAGGCTACATAAATGAATGATCAGGGAAGCCTTCTCTGAGGAGTTGATATTTCACCTGGCACCTGAATCATCAGAAAGGGGCTGTTGTTGAAAGACTTAGGAGAAATTCCAATCTTATGGCCTCGAAAACCACCTTCTTGAATCCAGACCACTTGCTCACAGTAGAAGAGGCAAGATTTGCACCCGCATCTCCCAACTTCCTTTTTTTTATATAAATTCATTTATTTATTATTTTATTGGCTTTGTTGGGTCTTTTTTGCTGTACGTGGGCTTTCTTTAGTTGTGGTGAGTGGGGGCTACTCTTCGTTGCGGTGCACGAGCTCCTCATTGCCGTGGCTTTTCTTGTGCGGAGCACGGGCTCTAGGCGCGTGGGCTTCAGTAGTTGCAGCACATGGGTTCAATAGTTGTGGCTTGCAGGCTCTAAAGCGCAGGCTCAATAGTTGTGGCGCACGGGCTTAATTGTTCCACGGCATGTGGGATCTTCCTGGGGCAGGGATCGAACCCGTGTCCCCTGCATTGACAGGCGGATTCTCAACCACTGCGCCACCTAGGAAGCCCCCAACTTCCTTTTGAAACAAATTGTACTGTGAATTCTGAGATTAATCAGTCAAGTTCGAACAACTCAGTAGTTTATCACTAGTAGGAGAAAAGGTAAAGTGTAAAAAGGGATGTGATTTCTATTTATTTATGTATTAAATGTAAGGCATCTTTGGCAGCCATGAGGGGGGTTATCAAATGACATATTAACTTGACCAGTATTTTGACAAGCCGCCCTGGAATGTAGGTTCCCGGAATTACTTAAAATCAATAAACAACATTCCTTGCTGGGGAAGGTGGCAGGCACCCTGATCAGCTATCCTGGAAAGGAAAGCAATGCATACATTCCAGGCTCCAGACGCAGGGCTGGCCACAGTGGGATTTCTGGGTGGCCACAAAGAAGCAAGAAGATGCAAACACATGGTCTTTGGTGAACTCACCTGATGAATATCTAAATGACAAATTGACTCTAACAGTCCCCAGTGCCCAATGGCAAAACACAGTGGGGGCTCAGGGTACAAGTCACACTGCACGCTCGCAGGAGGGCGAGGAACCCCGCCCAGTTCTCAGAGTCCTTCTGGACCCCAGAGCAAACTCTCCTCCTTGGGAAAGCATCACCCAGAGCAAATCTGCCCCAACACACTGCCTTCTCCCAGAGCACAACTCCCAGATCATTGCATTTCCCAGCACAATCTCAGCACACTACTGTATATAAAACACATAAACAATGAGAACCTACTGTGTAGCACAGGGAACCCTACTCAATACACTGTAATAACCTATATGGGAAAAGAATCGGGAAAAGAATAGATACATGTATATGTATAAGTGAATCCCTAAGCTAACACAACATTGTAAATCAACTACACTGCAGTGTAAAATCAAAAAGTAAAATAAAATAAAAACAAAAGTGAAAACAAAACAGAGGAGAAGGCCCTTCTGTAGGGAGAGAGTTTATTTCTGATTCCCTAGGGATCAGCCTTATCTGCGCTCTTTTCTAACTTGAGCAGCAGAGACAATATCTCTTTGGGGTTTGCTAAGTCTTAATCACCATCAACTCCACACCCCCCTTCTCGCCCCAGGCCGAGTGTTTTAATCCCAAATTCATGTCTCCAGCCTTTGCACATAGCATTTCGTACACTCAGGGCATTTTCCGTATTCTGCCTCCTTTTTCTGTGGGTTTTCTTTTTTTTCCTTTGTTACTCCTCCTCAATTACGTGTGTCTCTGAATATAAGGGCCATGTCTTACTCATCTTTGCCTCTACCACTGCACCTACCGGGCTTGGAACAAATGTGTTCTCCATAATTTTTTTTTTTTTATGGCAGACAAATTCTGTGAATTTTGAAAGCTGTTTCCCAGTTTGCTTTTACAAAATTGAGAGCTGTCATTGTGGATTTCTGCATAGCTGTCATAAGCCAACTCTCTGATAAATGTACTAGGTGGATACTATAGAAAAAAAATGATGTAAGGTTGCCACATCAGAAAATCTAATTGCCCTATTTCAAAAAGAGAGGAACAAAACTAAGTACAACAATTTTTACAACAACTGAGCAAATTGATATAACAAATGTCTGCTGTCTAACCCTCTGCAAGCCACAAACGTGAGGCTTGATGGGATAAATACGAAGAGAAGGGTCTCAATTAGAACAGAGCATTTGAAAAATGAACAGTGTATGTAATGCAGGTGTAGTTTTAACCAACACATCTGTGTGTGAGCGGTAGCACCATAAATTATTTTAAACATAAATAGTAATATACATTAAAAGAAATAAAAACACTCATTCACTTAGACCTAATTCTCTGTCTCAGGGGAATGCATATCAAGGAAATAATTCAAACAGATAAAAGGCAATTCTTTGCTAGTATAAACAAGATTTTTTTCATATATATACAAAAATTAAATTTAAAAATTATGTAGTTGTTAAACTTTCAGTGTTTTAAGGTCTTCATTATTGTCCAGGCAGCTGATGTATCAAACTTTGCTTAAATGTTACCACTAGAATATGTAACAGCATAAACCAGGATATATTTTGGCACTAGTTTAAAAATGCAAATGTAAAAGTAGATCAGTGACTACAAATAGCTAAAATATGCTAGTTTGAAATGAAGCTTCATGGACCCGTCTTCTCACAACAAAGAAGAGATCAAATACATTTTTGAAGAATGGAAACTTTCCTAGATAGGAAAGAAGATAGTGAGATAGTGATCACATGCAGAAAAGCAGGTATCTTCCTTCAGGGCTTGTGGAAACTATGCTGAGATCTGAAAATTCATTAGTGTAATTTTCTGTAACTTTTGAATTTTCTTAGAGACCAGGAACGATGCCATTAGATTAGAAACACCCAAGTGTTCTAAAAGGGAGACTATCTATTGAAGTCACTTCTAGAAACCAAAGAAGCGACTTAATCTTTTTAAGGAGAAATAATCATCTCTAAAGAGCCTAATGCCTTTCATTAAGTTGATGAGCATTTACAAATGTGTGTTGATATTAAGGCAGTTTGTTTTTGTGCCAAAATAACTCTACACACATATCGGTGGTTTTCCTACGGGGCTGGTGGATCAGGGGACAAGTGCATCCTGGTGTCAGAGAAGAATTTGATAAAGTTGCCCTGAGGGTTGTGTGTGCAGGATTATGACATGGGAACTAGGTGGTGGGACCCCTGAACACAATCATAGAAGACTGGGGAGGTTGATTAATGACTTCTTGTCAACTTGCTGGGAGGTCTGCGGCAGAGTGACGTGGGGATCACTCCCTGGCTCTGTCCTGTTTGTCATTTTTTTATCAGTGACTTGGGTTGAAAGTATGCTTATCACATTTTCAGCTGTCACAAAGTGGGGAGGGATTGCTAATAGCACAGATGACAGAACCAAGACACAATGAAATCAACAGGCGGGAACAGTGTCTGAAAATGGAATGCAAATTGGGAGGAAAGGACATCTTGCTTTGGAGGCAAAAATCAATGTTTATCATGAGAGACATGAGACTTGGTGAGAAAGCAGGGAAAAGAGGTCTACTTTTTTTTTTTCCATTCATTTCCCAAAGCAAATAAAGATCTTTGAAATCATGACGACATCGAAATTTTAAAAATCAGGGTGTTTATGTCTCGAGGTCTGATGGTTCTACCTTCCTTTGCATCAGAGTACCCCTGGAGTACATTTCAAGGGGTTCACTAAAAAAAACTAGAGAGAAATCAGAGGAAGGTTGATAAAAAAAGGTGAAGGCCAAGGGTACTAGATTATTATTCTGGTACTAGTGTGTTATTCCAGCACTGTGCTATGCTGGGAACTTTATATGTTATTCCCCCAAAGCCCTATGACATGGGCTGTGTTCATCAATTTATAGATAAGGAGACTGAGGCTCAATTTAAGGAAAGTGTTTAGAGATTAAAGAGCAGCAAAGGGCCAAACTGAGGTTTGAGTCTAGAACTATAAAATTACCTGAACTTAAGCTACGTTCTCCTCCGGAGAAGCCATCCAAATTCATTGAGGACACAAGCATTGTCTACTTATATTTTAAGCCTTAGCATATGGAAGAGGAAACAAACTGAATTATGTGGGTTTCCAGTTACAAGAACTAAGGCATTTGGTACAATTTCAGAGAGCAACTAATTTCTGCTTAATTTAAGGGAGAAGTGTTACCGAGAATTATCCCACCATGCAAAGATCTGTCCACATAAATCTTTAATTTCCTTTTACTGGAGCTATTTAAGCAAAGAATAGAAGGTCATCCATCTATTAGGGATATGTGGAAAAGATTCCTTCCTCTCTTTCTGAGCTCAAAGACCTGCACCATCCTTTCCAACACGAAGAATTCTGAGTCAATAAGCCAAGCCCACAAGAAATTCAACTATATTCAGAAAGGACCAATTTGCCAACTTCTCTGCTTTAGCACTTTTGAGCTCCTGCTGTTTAATCCCATGTAACATTCCAGATTGCTGGAATTTCGTTTCCAGCTCTACAACTCACTAGCTGTATGACGGTAGACCAGCTTACCTAACCTTTTCAGTGTCATTTTCCCCACGTGCAAATGGGGATGATAATACTGCCTTCTTCAAAGGGTTGTGTAAACCTCAAATGAGACATTCATTTTTAAAAAATGCTAAGCACTGTCCCCAGATTATAGCAAAATCTCAGTCGATGTTAATAGTGGATAGTCACAGCATTGTGACTGTAGGTCATGACAGAGCCACCTACATTTTCTTTTTCTTTTCTGTTGTTTTAATTCTTCCAGCAAGGATATCAAGCTGCTAATGAAGCAGCTGGAGGCTCAGATGGGCCAGAGTATCCAAGGTGCTGCCTTTCCTATTACTCCACTGCACAGTTTATCTTAGAATCAAGCCAGCCCCCTGCAGAGTGTCAGCAGTTCTGGGGAAAGACTCAGACGTTGAATTCCACTGGGTTTCAGGATGTGAGTCAAGGACCAAGAACCCCTTCCATGGGCACTTTTTATCGTCTTGCTATTTTTGTTCTTGAATGTCGTTTTGATCATTGACATTTATATGTGAAGCATGTGCATTTTAACACATTCAACTAGTTGGGAAGTGGGTAAAATACAAAACAGGAGTCCTCCACCCTACCGTGTACTGACCCCTGCATCCCCAACGCCCACCTTCACACACACACACATCCCCAAAAGGAGAGCTTGGTTGAGAACTTGATGTGTTATCCTTCCAGGTTGTTTTTTTTTTTTTCCTATTCAAGCACAGAGTTCCCACTTTCCTATTCCATTTGTGTGCTCAACAATCGTGCAGTTTGCCACTTTACATATGATGTCTATAAAGATCAGAATGGGCTATTCTCCCACAGACAGTAAGTAGCCGTTAGGGTTGGAACTCTGCTCCAAAGCTGCTGATTCTTATCCTAACAAAGGCTGCCTTAAACCAGCCTTCTGGCTTATGGCATAAAGAATCATCAAAAAGATTATGCAAGCAAAATTGAATTCATTAGTATTTGCTTTGAAGCTTTTACATTGAAGAGACAGCTAATTTATAGAACTCTGTAAAGAAATATATAACCAAAACCTTTATCATCCAAGAATGTGTCATAATTATTTTCTTTAAAATATAAGACAGCACTTTACCACTGTGTTCTTCCTGTCTATAACCTATAAATTCAGTCTTACCATAAGAAAAAGACATCATTTTATTTCACTAGAGGGAATCTTACAAAACATCAGGCCAGAACTCCTCCAAACTATCAACGTCATCAACACAAAGAAGTCCCAGAAACCACCACAACCAGGAGAAGCCTAAAGAGACATTACAACTGCATATAATGTGATAAGCTAGGTGGAATCCTGGATCAGGAAAAAGACACTAGTTAAATTAAGGAAATCTAAATAAACTGTGGACTTCAGTTTATAATAGCATAACTGTGTTAGTTTATTAATTGTAACAAATGTATCATACTAATATATGTTAATAATAGCAGAAACTGGATATAGGGCATATTGGGAACTCTGTACTATCTTTTCCAATTGTCTGTAAGTCAAAACTGTTCTAAAAATAAAGACTAGTCAAAATAAGTCAATTTGTAATTTACTATATTAACAGACAAAAGGAAAACATACAAAAAAATATATATAAGACAAAGAGTAACACTTAAACTTTTTAAGAGGCGATTTAGACATCTTGATATCTTATGTTTGGAATAAAATATGATTTGATAGATCCTCAATTTCTAGCTAGTTTAGTCTTTTCCTACCACCAACTCATGGGACGGGTTCAAAACACTGCAATTCAGGGGAAGAAAATGTTTGTCTTTCTTCATAATGCTTCCTTTTTTGGGAGTTGTTTATTTAATAATCAGAATCAGACTTTTTTTTTTTTTTGCAGGCTTGGCAAGTGGCTACCAGTGTTGGATCCATTCTGATTTGATTAATTGGACCACAAAGAAGACACTGGAGCAAAACTGACTAGAATTTCCTTTTTTTTGAAACTAAACATTTGGGCTTTGCTACATTTTTTTTCTCCTGTATACATGAGACCACAGTGTTACATGTCCCTAAATCCACTGGAATTGGAAACATTTTGGGTTTTATTTTGTGATACCTTCTCTTCCTGATGGATGACTTTGTGAATTTTAAATTCAGAGCTCGTGGTATGTGAAATGTTCAGACTTCAGATGACATGTCGGTGACAGGTCCTTGGTCTAACTGGCGGCCCTTGCATATGTCACAGGATGCCGTGTGGTCAGGTTGTGCACACCAGAGTTTCCCAGGCAACCGAGTCGTGCCCTATGGGGATTCCTTGGGAAGTTGAAAAAAGATGTCGGAGATGAGAGGTCTGGAGCCACCAGGTCTCGAAGCCATTGTTTGCTTTCTTTTGTCTTCTTCCCCACATTCCCCATCATTCTACCAGAGTGCATTGCGGGGGGGATGCATTCCATCACAGGCACTCCAGAAGGTTCTCGGGGACACAGACTTTTTTCTTTTCTTTTATAGATTTGTACTTTAAACTAGTAAGATACTCACACTAGATAAAATCACTTTAAAGTGAATCATTGTAAAGTAAGTCAAGGTACATAAAATCATTATAAAGTGAATCAACTTACATAAAAATAAGTAAATAGTTCAGGTGATACACAGATTTGGGGGGAAAAAGGAAAGAAAAATTATGGGGTTGGCAGAGAACAATTGGACTTGGGTCCAAAATTTCTATCATTTTAGTTTTTCTATTTATATCATTTTTCTTAGTCCTTAACAACAGCATTGATACCTAACACTTTATTTTCCTTCTAATTCACAACATTTTCATGTCTATCGAAATCTGAGTAAATGTACGATTATCCTTGGCTTTTTTTTTTTTTTTCCCCAACAAGGAAGGAGAGTTATTATTTGTTGATCGGAGAGAGAGAGAGACCTGCAAAACTGCCTTCTGGTTCATGTCAAGAGAGCTTTGTCTGGAGCCTGGTAAGCCTTTTTCTCAATCCCAGCCTCATCATTCACCAGTCAAGCGGCCTTGGGTAGTACTTTGACCTCTCTGTGCCTCAGTTTCTTTCTCTGTACAGATTTTTTAGAGTGATGAGCTTGTGCACAGCAATTGACATAATCCCTTCTGATATATGTATTACAGACTCAAACTTCCTTAGAGAATAGCCTTGTAACAAAGATAGTATAATCTGTCTTTAAAAAAAAAAAAATCTTGCTAGGTTGAAATCAAGCCTCAGGTTTTCGCTTGTTTATTCGTTTTCCAATTTCTTCAAAGAGGATAGAGGGTCAAAAGAAATGCCCAAGGTTACAGGATGGAATGCAAAACTCAAACACTGTTTTCCCCCACCCCTGACTCTCTTACTACAAAGTGGATCTCAGCAAAATAATCCTTTGAGAAAGGGGATTGATTGATTCCTGTAATAATTCCAAAGATAACAATAAGAGTCTTTTCTGTGCCATGCTCAGGGCAACGATCATTAAGGTCTGTTGCTTGTTTGCTATGTACAAAATGTTACATCACATCATTCTCACGATACACAGGTGAAATTTGGACTGCTTTCCCCCCATTGTACAGATGGAGAAACTAAGGCTTGAAAGGAATGAGCATCTTGTTCAGATGGCAGGACCCAAGTTTTATCCCAGTGCAATCTGCCCTGCTCTCATTTTTTCCTCCGTTTCCCTCCTCCTCTTCTTTCTTCTTCGTGTTATTATATAAACCTTTATGGAGCCCTTGCTACACGTGAGGCACGCATATTGGTGTCCCTCCAGGATGGATCCTGAGACCTATTGTCTTCTCATTCTAGACTCTGGCTTCAACCCTGAGACACACACGTGTGAATCACTTCATGTTTTGATATCTCCAGCCTGGATCTTTTCCCTGAGATCCTACTCCAGGCACATACCTGTCAGTCTCAAGGACAACCACACTCTACATTTGAAAAGCTTCCTTCTGTGTGTTATACCTCTCACCTCACCTTGTCTCAAACTCTGTGCTCTTCAGAGATGTCACCATTTTGAGTGGTATCCCCATCCCTATAGCTGTGAAGCCAGAAACAGCACTCAGTCTAAACACCTTTGGCTCCCTCCCCCCTGGGATGGGCTCTTCCCAATGCCTCTCAATTCCTTTCATGTCTCTACATCTCCACCTTCACCACCCTGGCCTCCTGACCTCATCTCTGGCCTCCACAACAACACTGCCATCCTAATTGCACCCCTGACCCTTGTTCCTTCCCAGTCCATCCTCCACACCTCAACCAGAGCAGGATTTCTCCCGGTGCTGATCTCCTCATGTTGCCGCACCCCTGTCTTCAAGCTTTTCAGTGGATTCCATAGACCTTGTAATGAAGACCAACATTTTAACATCCTTCCGAGCCTCTTTTATGCAACCTGTCTCATCATTCTCTGCCCTTTGATCTCTGCATTTCGGCTACCCGGATTTTCTGTCAGTCCCTTAAATGAGCCATCTTCATCCAAATGCCTTGATGCTGTTTCCTTTGCCTGAAAAGTCACCTGCATTCCAAAGTTTACCCACCTAATGTCTGTGTTTCCGTTATATCTCAATAAACAGAGCTGCCTCACTGAAGCTTTTCTTAATCTCCCATACTGGATCAGGTCTGTCAATTTCTTTCAAAGCACCTTAAATAATTGATGCTTATATACTTATTTCTGTGTTTGATTAATATCAGTTCTCTTGGCTAGAAGATGAGCTTGTGAGAACAAGGACCACGTCTCTTCAATTACCATAATACCTTCCTGGGCCAAACTCAGAGCCTAGAACATAGTAGTATCTCAATAAATACACGAACCAATATGCTGTGAGGAAACGATTATGACATAATTACACTGTCTTATATTCTAGCTATGGGTGAGAACAATCTCAATTTCTAGAGCAGGGATTCTCAAACTTTAGTGGTGGGCAGAATCACCTGGACATCTTGATAAAACAGAATGCTGGATCCCACCCCAAGTTTCTGGTTCACTGGGTGTGGGTGTGTCCAAAATTTGCATTTATAATGTTCCCTGGTGATGGTGCTGGTGGTCTGGGGACCACACTTTGAGAACCATGGTACTACCCCACGTACATTGTTGGAAGCCAGTTTTTACGTCAGTGTATTCCAAACATTTTTGAGAAATCACCCCTTCTTCATTTAATGCACTAGGCACAGCCTTGCGTGCTCTGGGAGATGGATGGATTTGCTCTTTCCTTAGTCATTGCTAGACCTGGGAGGAGCTTCCATCCTTCACCAGCTGTGCCTGGAGTTGCTCAGGGATTCAATATCCAGCAGGGATTTGCTTCTTAGCAGGACTCTTCTGATGCTCAACAGGGACAATTGCCTGCAACTGACAATAAAATGGAGGGGGAGGTTGGGGAGGCTTAGGTTTCAAACATCTCTCACTGAGGAATTAGTTTTAAAGAGACACACAACAGTAAAGCGTGCTCTGAGTCCAGACACATCATTCACAGCAAGCTCACCCTCTGCGACGGGCTCCGCGCCAGGCTGCAGCCAGACACCTCCCTTGGATCTGAGTCAAGTGCCCTGCAGCCACATACAGAGCACTCAGGTAGGACCCTGAAAGCCCCTCACCTCCATCTGCCCTGCCCCACGACTATTTCAGGTTCCACCAGAGGACTCCCAGCGGGCTGGCCAGGGTCCAAAGGCTCCGACGCGCCCCTCCCATCAACCATGCTGTGCTGGGGAGGGTGAGCGGACCTGGGGGAGAGGAGTGACAATCGGACCGCCTCCTTTGCTTGGAGCTCATCTCAGAGAGGTATTGTTTACTCATGATTACGGTGTTCATAGCTTACTATCCCGGGCCTAGTGGCTTCAGAAAGAAACAGGAGGGCCAGACAATCGAAGCAGAGATACAGGTTTTAATAGGAAACAAAACAGCATAATAGGCTGCTCTGGGGCGAGGTGGGGTGGAGTGAGAGATCACCTGTACATGGAGAGAGGCAGGTATCACGTCCTGCAAGCAGCTGAGCTCACTGGTTCTAAGCCAGCACCACAAATAGATGCTCAAGTTCAGTTCCAAGGACAGGCAGGTGACACGCTGCTTGCCCAAAGGGCGTGTGTTTGAGGACATGCATGTCTAGTCGAATCGAAGACAGATTTGTGGGTGTTTTATTAGACATTTAAAAGTTCCTGGTGTGGTGCTCATGAGCACACATCTCACAAACATTCAGCCCCAGGGAAGGGAATCCACCAAAGGCCCAGCAGCTGTGCACTGAATTCCCTTGCTGCCTTCATGCCAGGCCACTTCTTTCTGCTTTTAGCAGCAGTGATACTAAAGCTGGCCCATTCCTAGGAAACACAAGACACCTCTGATGGCTGGTTTTGGCTTGAGGCCTCTTCCATGGCCTTCTGGAAACTTCCTTAAATTGCACAGAAGTCTAAAGTGCTTCCATTCAATCACCCTTCCCTCTGTCCTTCCCTTGAGGTCAGACCCACATCATGGGCTAATGGGTTTCCCACACTTCCTGGCTCCTCCCTGTTTATTCTTACAAATATTATCCCTAATATCTTTGCACACTTACTCCTTCTCAGAGGATCCTGGTGAAACGAGAGCGCGCACAGCACTCTTCACCTGTGTAAGGAAAGAGAAACATTTACTGAAAAGGAGTGGATTGAGATTCTAAGAAATGGAGATATTTCTTTTATCAGTTGGTCCAGTTTCTCCTCATCAGTATTGTTTACCAGGATTCCCTCTCTGTTTTCTGCCATCCACTAAGTCTCTCCACCCCCCCCACCCCACGCTTACACACATTCTCCTTCTCCTATAAAGGGTCTTCAACAAAGGTTCATCGTCCCTGGGGAATAATTTGGCATTCAAAATTTTCTACCATCGTGGCCACTTTTTAGACATCCTGTCTTCTCTCTTACCTCAGGTGACAGTCTAGCATCTCCCAAACCACCCACCATAGCAAAAGTCATTCTCAAGACTAGCCTGAAAGACTATTATATTCATGGAGTCATTAAATACAAAAAAAATGAGAAAACATAAGTGATCTTTATAACAGCCCTATGAGGTATATACTATGATTCCCGATTGCTTTTTATCTGGTAGGCAATTGTGTGTGATTGTTAGGAATCAGGAAACCTGAGCCGGATCCTGTGTTGCCATAGGAAAGTTACTTAACCTCTCTGAGCTTCCACTCTATCATTTGCAATGATGACATTACAGAGTTATTGTGAAGATTATAGGAGATATTATTAGATATGTGAAGAGTTAACATAGGATCCTACTCCCTTTAATGCTCATTGGGTTTTGACTATTATTATCACAAAAATAGTTATGGTAAGAAAAAAAGGCACAAGTTTTCCAACGCTTAGTACAAGGTATGATACATAGACAGTGCTTAATAAATATTCGCTAAATGAATAACCTTTAAGACCAAGGTTTCTCATCTTTGGCACTACTGACATTTTGGACTGGATAACTTTGTCGTGGGGGTTCCGTCCTATGCAGTGTAGGATGTTTAGCAACATCTTGGCCTCTGCACAGTAAATGCTGGTAGCAACCCCTAGCCCAGTTATGACAACCCCCAAACATTTCCAGACATTGCCAAATGTCCCCTGGGTATAGGGAATGTCCCCAGTTGAAAACCACCATTTAAGATAGAATTGACATAGCCCCTAGATCTCAGAGGCTCAAAGTTCAAATAGGGAAGCCATCCTGCTTCTTTTTAGCTTTTGGTTTAATTTTCTATACTGTAACTGAGCAGGACCCTATGAGGCCGTCCCGGGAGAGACCTCACCCCCATATCCTCTGCTGCAGCTCCTCTCTGAAGTACCTAGAGAATAGTATCTGATGCACATTTCCTGAGTTGTTTCACAGATGCTAAAACCACCACTAAAGGAAGATTTAAGATCTACTGGTGCCTGAGGATTGATAACATTAACCCCTGTGATACCACACTATTAGCTCACCATCAACCAGTCAGAGAATTGTGATCACATACCCTGGGATGCCTCTCCCTCACTTGGCCTTTAAAAATACTTTTGCTGAAACCCATCAGAGTTCAGGGTTCTAGATTATGAGCCACCCATCCTCCTTGCCTGGCACCCTGCAGTAAATGCTGCACTTTCCTCCACAACCCAGTGTCAGTAGATTGGCCTTACTGCGTCTAGGCAAGTGGACCCAAGTTTGGTTTGGTAATAATACTGTGTTTAAAGATCAGAGAGAAGGGTCATCAACCCATGCGGAGGGGTTGGGGATAGTTTGAAAGACTTCCCACTGAGAAATCTGAGCTCAGGCCCATGCCAGTTATGGTCTGTGGGATAAACCTTTATAAATGGACCCATTTGGTCAGTCTGAACTAATGATGAGAAGATCTGGCTTGGTTTCAGTCCTAGCTGCATGGTTGAGAGAACGTATTCCAGTTTTTATATTTTAAAAGTTGACAGCAAGGATAATTTTTTATCTTAAGCCCAAACTGTTGATTAATATTTCTTCCTTCTGATGGAACCTATACTCTTCAGCTCCATGAGGAAATCAGTGTCTTTCCCACTTCTCTTGGTTTGTGGAGACTAGGTAAGCAGAAAGCTCTGAAACATCAGTGCTTTTGTTATTCTATTCTACTGAAGTGAGAAGCAAGGCATGAATGACTTTCTATTTTGCAAGAGCCCATTAATGAGTTATTTGATATGCTAAGAGAGGCGTGGACTGGGGCAGACGCTAAACTGTTCTGCACAAAAGGTAGGAGAAAAGGAGAGGCAGAGAGACAGGTCTTTGGGTTTAGGGAGATCTCACACAACCTGGTGGGTGGCCAGGTGACTTGTAAAAAAAAGAATATCTGATATCACTTTAAATCATCTTAGACCTCCATGACATAAACCCCTTTGATGGTGGTGGTGGTTGTATAACACTGAACGCACTGGATGCCACTGAATTGCACACTTTCAAGTGGTTAAGACAGTAAATTGTATGTTGTGTGGACTTGTGATGCTTAATTTTATGTGCCAGCTTGACTGGGGTAAGGATGCCCAGATAGCCCATAAAACATTATTTCTGGGTGTGTCTTTGAGGGTGTTTCTGGAAGAGATTAGCATTTGCCTGGGGTCAGAGATCAGCCTCCACCAATGCCTGTAGGCATCATCCAGTCCACTGAGGACCTAAATAGAACAAAAATTCCCAAAAGCAGAGGGAGGGTACATGCCTTCTCTGGGCTTGAGCTGAGACATACGCATTCCCTTGAGCTTGGACATCAGTGCTTCTGGTTCTCAGGCCTTTGGACCAGGACTTAGACACTGGCCCCCTCTGGTTTTCAGGCCTTCAGGCCTGGACTAGAATTGTGGCACCAGTTTTCCTGGGCTTCCAGCTTGCAGATGACAGATCGTGGGGTTACTGAATTGGTTGACTGGACCCATGCCAGGGTCCTATTCCAGGCCAAGACCCCTTGTCTTGGCCAGGGAGGTTCTTTTTCCACTCGAATTTGTACAGCCAAAAGAAACTGACGCTGAGACTGGGACAGCACAAGCTTTACTCAGCAGTCAACTAAGGGAAAAGCAGGAACTTAGTTTGCAAATCAACTTCTCAACCCAATTCTGGGGGGAGACACCAAACATGGTAGCGTGTTGAGGTCAAACGGGGGAGGGCAGGAATTGGAAAGAGGAGGAGGAATATTCGTGAGCTGAGAACCCAGGTGTGGTTTGGACCCAGAACAGAGGCAACTCTCCTTTTCAGTCCTCGTATGGGCTCTTGTGTTTGTTGTCATGGAAATTGTCAGTGTCATCCTGTGGTGGGTTATTTAGCATATGCTAATGTATTACAGAGAGCCTGTAATGAGGCTCAAGGTGGACTGGAAGTCAAATCTTCTGCCATCTTGGGCCTAGCTGGTTCTAACCAGTTCTTATGTTATTTTCTCTTTGCAGCTTCCTCCTGAAACTTAGGTAAGAGCAATTACTTGCCATTTGCTTTCCATTTGTGGGAGGGGCTGGGGTGTGATTCTGCAGCAACAGACTTGGTAACAGTGGGGCTTCTTGGCCTCCATAATTGGGTGAGCCCATCAACACCCCCCCCAATCCCATAATAACTCTCCTATGTATCTACATGCATCCCATTGCTTCTGTTGCCCTGGAGAACCCTGACCAAGACAGTATTTTTCCACAAGCAAAAATAAAAAGCATTTGGGTCCCCAAACTTTGGTGACAACTGCTACACACACAAGTGCCTTTCTTGAGTGGTTTTGGGCAAACAAGAGGTGCTGTGTTCCTTCTCTGGGTTGATGCAGAACAGAGGAGAGAACAGTGGATGAGGTGAGAGCTGGGATGTAGCAAGTTCAGGGAGAGCCAGGAGAAACGTGAGAGGCAGAGTCTAGAAGTTACTCTGGGTCTGGCAAAGCCACTAGATTTCCAATGGTATTGGGTTGGCCAAAAAGTTCATTCGGCTTCCCTGTAACATCTTATGGAAAAACCCGAATGAACTTTTTGGCCAACCCAATACAAGGGATTCAGGAATCACACTACTTGTGGTCACATTTTAAGGGACAGGGTAGATTTAGTCATCATCTGGCTTTGTTACCAAGTCCAAGCTCGCTCTGCTTGCCTCACAACAGGCCAATGAACTAGAGATGATGTGTTGAGGCAGGGAAGACAACTTTATTTGGAAAGCCGGCAGACCAAGAAGATGGCAGACTAGTGTCTCCAAAAAAACCATCTTATTGGGGTCTGGATGCCAGTTTCTTGTACAGAATCAGAGAGAGGTGAGGGGAAGTAAAGTAAAAGGATCATCAGTCTTGCAAAACATCTGGAATGACCAGCCTTGGGGAGGGGATGTGTTAATTTCTTCTCTCTTGCAGCCATTCATAGGTGGGCAGGGTCAGATTGTCTCCCTTCGAGCTAAACAAAGGCACTTTAACATTCAGGCAGAGGGGCAGGGTTCCCTGAGGCAGGCCATCATGTATGATTATAATAACTAAAGCAACAAAAAGCAAAGGTTAAAGTCAAAGAAACAGATCTAACCTGGAATCTGATTTAGCTCTTCTGTGTTACAGCTTAACATAAAGATGGAGTGAAAAAAGATTCACAAAGTCAGTAATCTATGTTCTAGCTCAGAGTTTATCAATTGCTATTTATTTTATTTTATTTTTTTATAAATTTATTTGTTTGTTTGTTTAATTGGCTGTGTTGGGTCTTTTTTGCTGTGTGCGGGCTTTCTTTTCATTGCCATGAGTGGGGGCTACTCTTCGTTGTGGTGCACGGGCTCCTCATTGCCATGGCTTCTCTTATTGCGGAGCACGGGCTCTAGGCACATGGGCTTCAGTAGTTGCAGCACATGGGCTCAATAGTTGTGGCTCACGGGCTCTAAAGCGCAGGCTCAATAGTTGTGGCGCATGGGCTGAGTTGCTCCGTGGCATGTGGGATCTTCCTGGAGCAGGGATCAAACCCATGTCCCCTGCATTGGCAGGCGGATTCTCAACCACTGCACCACCTAGGAAGCCCTCAATTGCTATTTATGTTACCAATCTCACAGAGCTGTTGTAAGGGTCAAAGTTAAATAGCTGTAAAAATCTAATACCTATGAATTTTAATGTTGGGGGCTGCCTTTTCACACACTGTTTCCTCTCTTTGCACCTGTTAAGTGGTTCATTTGTCTTTACATTATATTGCATCCATTTGATAGTTATTTTCTTTGGTTTTTGTTTTCTACTTTTTTGTCCTTGATTTCCTCCTCCCTCTAGCAGACCCCTGATTTTTGCTTCTCTCAGCACCTTTCCCCGATCATTTGAGCATAGAAATGCCACCTTGCGTCAGGCCCGTGACTTGCCCAGGTGAGTATTCTGGCACCCAGGGATAATCCAGGTGAATTATGAAGGTGTAACTCTGAAAGTTTAGGATGAATTCCAAATGCGGTCCATTCCCAGCTGAGGTCTTGTCTGGCCAAGCCTTCAGGGATGGCTCCACAGACATCCACTGCGGAACCCTGGGAGGATAGTCTCTTCCTCCGTTGAGACTCCCTGAAAGCCTGAAGCTCCTACTGGCATGATGGGGAGGTGAGGGGTGTTGTACCCACTGGCCCAAGGCTTTGTGCTACCCCATAAATGATGCTGAGATGAATCCAGCATCTGGAAAACAGCAGACCCATTTTCAGATTCTACCACTGCCACTCACCCAAATTATGTCAGTGAGGAATTACTTCTTTGTGCATTAGACATTCTTACTTTCATTTTCCAGATCAGGCAACTACACTGCAGAGTACTTAAAGGCTTCTGCTCTTTAAATGTTCACGGTGCTTGGCCCACCACCAAGTAAGCAATTAATTAGTGGGAGTAACTTTTATTACTGTCATTGTCACTACTGTTTCTTTTTCAACCAAACTCAAGTCTCTGTCTACCACAGTGGAACTTTCTGGGACATACATATGCTTTGTGCTTCAATTTTCCTAGTTCTACACTATTAACTGAACCCACAATATCCTTCATACGTAAAATTAAATTTTTAATTGTAGCTCTTGGGAAACAATATGGCCACGTGAATCTAACGTTCTGTGGGTGCCGTCACTAGGTCTATGAGAACACTCATGAAATTCAAAGTAGAATGAAGGGTATTCATGAAACGTGTATTTATCGGGCACTTATCTTTGGCACGGTACATGACAAACAACACTCCGACTCCAGGCTCATGCTTGTTTGAGTATGCCGCATTGTGTCTGCATGTGGATGAGGAGGAAGAATGAAGGGAGAACCTGACACACACGGGTCGTCATCCTGGCTCTGTCTCGCTCGCTCAGTAACCTTGGCTGGTGACCTTACCCATCAGTGAACCCCAGTTTCCTTCTCTGTTAGAAGGGATTAAAATAACCCCTTTGGAGTGCTGTTGGAGGATTAAATGAGGAACCTAACTGGACATTCCCTGGCAAAATGTAATTCACAGCATATGAGTCCACGCCTCCCTTCCCCATTCTGGGGGTGACGGGGACCACGTCCTGCCACTGCTGCTGTGATAGTTCAGCTGTCCCACAGCAAGAGAGCTTCCGAAGGTTTGCTACGTGCGCTGTGTTACATTCCTCTGATGGATTACGTCCTAGCCATTAACAGCAGTGGTCCAAGAATTTTAATACCTGCAACATAGTCCATATACAATACTAGTGAAACAAAGCCGTTCACTAAAGTATATTGAATGCAGTCTCAACTATATAAAACAGTGCCTCCACATCACAGACATGTGATGTCTGCAGTCATCTTTGAGGGGTGATGACCCCTTTGAAGGGTGATGAATGACTCATTCTCTCACCGTAGTTTATTTTTCGAGGCTTTCAAGAAGAGCTTTTATTGGTTTTGTCATCATTAAAGAACAGAACTTATTACTATTTTAAAATTAAGTCAGATCTGCAGATCTTCCATGCTGAGTCTACTTGTCAGCTCTACGGTGCCTGTGGCAATTTATCTGCCTTTTTTTTTTTTTTTTTGGAGGGGGTTGTTTTTGTTTTGTTTCTGTCTGCATTCTCTTCCTATGCTTTTAAACTAGAGAACTGCTTCCTAATGAGAGCAGTGTGTCTGTGAGAGAGCTTTCATTTACTGTACCATTAACTCATTGGGCAAAGCAATATTTAGGCAATTTTGAAGAAGTATTTTTTGTGTGTGTGTTTTTTGGGGGTTTTGTTTTTGTTTTGTTTTTTTTTAGACGTAAGGGAGCATGGAGGGGCAGTTTCAATTGTAATGATTTTCCTCTGTGTCATTTAGCAGTTTTCCAGGGCTTTTCATTATGGCAGTGCTGGGCCATTTGAGGTACCTGCTTTCTAATCAGCCCTGGCTGCCTTCCAGTCAGTCTCGGCGGAAACTCACTAGGCACAGGGTTTAATTGGGGCCACCCACCATGGAAGCGCTTCCCCGCTTTGTCCGGAGAGATGGAAGCTCTTAATGTAATGCACATAAAAACGTCCAGTACTGCAGCGCAGGCACCAGGGCTCTGATGTCCCGAGGCTGTTATTATGTCCCAGTTCAATGTCAGCTTTTCAGAGAGACTCCATCCAATCGCGGGGGATGTTTGAACTCTCAGAAAGAGAGCAATAGAAAATATTGGGTTGCCGTCTGGACACAGCCCCTGATGTTTGGAACCTCTCTAAATAGATCCCAGACGGCTGTAAAAATTCAAAATATCCCCCCCTCATCCCTTTTACGATGATCCTTCTGGCACCATGGATTCCTTCCATTAATTCCTTGCAAAAGCCAGTTGAGTTCCAATCATTGGTTTTAAATGATCTGCCTCTTGAAATGATGCCTGGCAGCCTTGTGGAAACGGCAGCCTCAGGCGTGGTGGGGCCAAGTCACTGCGTGGCTTCTGGAAACAGGCTGCCTGTGGAACAGGGTGCAGGCCCCCTGCAGTGCTCTGGGCAGGCGGGTGGTTGTGTGGTTGGGTAGATGGGGCGTCTAGAAGCCCAGATCATGGTGGTGTTTGGGGCTCTGCAGGTGAAGCAGGGGAGTCGCAACCTCCTTGTGTGCTTCAGATTGGAAATGCTTAATCTGGATGTGAATGTGGCATCTGCAAACCTCCTGTTGGCTGAGCTTCCCGAGATAATGCAGCCAGCAGCCTAGGAATAAAGAGAGGGCCTGCTTTGCCCGCCCCCAACCATAGCGGGGAGAGGGATGGAGAGAGACAAGGAGAGAGAGAATGAATAATAATGAGGCTGCCACTTAGCAAATGCTTCCTTAGCTCCTCACCTGATGATCACGGTGATCCCTTTTACTCCTCCCTCCATCCCTGGGATGCAGGGACTATTATCATCATATCTTGTAGATGGAGAAACTGAGGCTTATAGAGGGCAAGAGATTATCCAAGTTCCTCCAGTGGTGTCACCATCGTATCTGTGTGACTCTGCAGCAGCACTTCTGAAATGTTCCTGTGCGTACAGCCACCTGGGGACCTTGATCTCATGCAGGTTCTTGGTTACTGCAGGATGTGATTCAGGTCCAAGGCTGGAACTGAGATGCCGCAGGTGATGGGGATGCTGACAGGCTGGGGATTGTGCACTGAGGACGGAGGAAACGAACAGTTGGGTCTTGACTAGTTGCATTTTAGATTCACCTGGAGCTAGGGGGCTTTAAAAATACTGCTGGTGAGCCGTCAGACCCAGTAACTTAGAATCTCTGGGGCTGGGATTTGGCCAGCGTGCACTTAGGTTGAGAACATCTGCAGAGGTGGGGAGTCCTATGGCTGAAGTGATCGGGGTGAGCCTCAAGGTGTTTAGACTTACGAGAACAACAACAGAAATGTAAGGTTCGGTTAGGAAGGGAGGGAGAGAAAAGAAAGACCACTGTGTATTGGAGGGTGAGGGAAGGAATAAAAAATGCGAGGAAGCTGGGGAATAAGGGAGGGAGTGAAACCCAATGCAAACAGCTGGAGCTAGTTCACAGGCAGGTGTGGAGCCTGTTGGGTGGTGGATTTTGCTCCTCACAAGAGGTGGGGGTAATGAGGTTCCCTGGTCGGGGCTGGCCGAGGAGGTGGTGTAAAGTGCCTGTCTCAGCAGCCTGGGTTGTTTTCCTTCCGGGCGATGAGGTTTCCATTCAACACAGTATTACCGTGAGTGAACCCCGTTGCCGGTATTGGAAAGAAAGATGACAATGGCATCGTCACTGCTCTAAGCAGCGGAGAAGGCAGTGGTGGTTGGGGTGGGGTCATGGTCTCCATCATGCTGGTCTCACTGACCCATCAGAGGCCGAGGGAATGGTAGGCTGTGGGAACACAGGGTAGTGGGGTTAACCCAGCCCAACCCAGCCACAGGGATCAGGGATGACAGGTGCCGGGGGCCTGAATTAAAGCAATCTGGATGAGGATGAGGGACTGATCCTGAGGCATCCTGAGGTTTGATGACCAATATCTCCCCCTCCCCATCCGAAAAATACAACAAACTACTGAATATAACAGCAGCAACAATAACAACAAAACAGACTCACAGATACAGAGAACAAACTAGTGATTACCAGTGGGAGGGGGGAGGGGCACCATAGGGTAGGGAGCGGGAGGTACAAACTACTGGGTGTAAGACAAGCTGCAAGGATGTATTGTACAACATGGGAATATAGCCAGTATTTTATAATAACTGTGAATGAAGTATAACCGTCAACACTGTATAAAAAAATAACAAAAAAATAAAAAAGAAGTTGATCAGTGGGAAAGAAAATCTCCCCCTTCCCGCTTTGCCTCCCACACATTCAGGGAAGATGCCCAAACTTCCCATCTTGGGGTTCTGGGCAGGTGACGGCAGATGGAGGATAGCTGATGGTTCATGCTTGGTGCCTTGTTAAGTTTAGATGCTTCTGATGCATCCAGTCAAAAATGCCCCGTAAGCGGCTAGAAATACGTGTCTAGAGCTTGGAACAGAGATTTGAGCTGGAAAAAGAGATCTGGGAGACACCAGCACATCAGATGGGATGTGAATGTCTAGGAATGGCAGAGGTTATCTCGCAAGGAAAGACAAGGGGCGGGAATGGAAGTGTCCGGACGCCAACATTCAAGGGACATAAAAAGCGCAGGAAAAGTATTTGATAAGTAAAAATTTAACAAGAATGGGAAAAACAGAACAAGGTAATAACCTGGAAGCTGAGCAGGTGAGAGGTTTTTGAGGAGGAGGCCATGATGGTGAGTTTCAAATGCTACAACAATTTAAAGAAGATACACTGCCAGGGGCTCAGTTTCTCTCTCTCTCTTTTTTAATGGTTCTCTCTGAGCAAAAGGAGCAGGGTCTACACATTTCTATTTCTCCGTATTTTTAAAAATTTATTTTTTAATTGAAGTATCGTTGATTTTATTTCTCTGTATTTTTAAATAGCTCTTGTCATATCATGATATTTTTTATTGTCAAATATCTTTAATCTTCTTTAATCTGGAATTATTCCTTAACTTTTTTGTATCTTTCAGGATGCTGACATTTTTGAGGGGTCTAGACCAGTTGTTTTGCATAATATCCTTCCATTTGGATTTGCCCAATTGTTTTCTTTTTCCATTATTGTTGTTTGGTTTTTTAAAAAATTTTATTGGAGTATAGTTGCTTTACAATCTTATGTTAGTTTCTACTGTACAGCAAAGTGAATCAGCTATATGTATACACATATCCCCTCTTTTTTGGATTTCATTCCCATTTAGGTCACCACAGAGCACCAAGTAGAGTTCCCTGTGCTATGCAGTAGGTTCTCATTAGTTATCTATTTTATACATAGTTTCAATACTGTATATATTTCAATCCCCATCTCCCAATTCATCCCACCCCTCCTTTCCCCTTTGGTATCTATGTGTCATCTCATGATTATGAAATTACCCTTTGGAGTCTGGTCTCTCTGGGGACAGTTTCAGGAGACTGAGGGCAGAAGTGAAGGGTAAATGACCAAGGACAGGATGCATTTACCTTCACCTGCACAGTCCAGCCCTTTGAAAGAGCCCCGCCCCTTACCCCAAGAGAGTGGGAACACATGGGAAGGATGCTGAGTAAATGGGGGGAAATGATGAAATTGGTCCTTTAGAAATTGTAATGCAGTATACCTCAGTGGGTGGGATGAATCTCTGCTCCCAGTCACTTCCCCAAGCCCAGATAAGGAAAGGCTTAAGAAGAGACTGCAACCCAAGCTGGGCACTGTGGATGGCTGTGTCCTGTCTGGGCTTGAGTTGAAATGAAATCCAGTAGGTCCTAGGCTTCTAAATCCTGTCCCCAAAGGAGTCATTAGCCCAGAGGGGTGCTCTTGTCCTAATTTACATAGCCCCCAACTTTTGGCTACTTTCCTTCAAATGCTGGTGCAGAAGGGCACACCATTTTTTTAAATTTCATTTTTATTTTATATTGGGGTACAATTGATTTACAATGTTGTGTTAGTTTTAGGTGTAGAGCAAAGTGACTCAGTTATACACAGAAAGACAAATATATGAAATCGCTTATATGTGGAATCTAAAAAGATGATACAAATGAACTTATTTACAAAACAGAGACAGACTCACAGCCTTCGAAAATAAACTTACGGGCACACCATGTTTGAATGCGCACCCAGGCACTGTGTCCAGGAGCTGCAGCCCTGACTTCAAATGCGAGTTTTGGGGGTCCAGCCTAGAGTTTGGATGACAGAATATTTAGATGACACCCATCTCTAAGCGACAATTCATATCCTCGAGAAGTGGAATGGCTACCAGAATAAGGTTAAAAGAAGTTAAAAAGTAGAAGAGCGGGGCTTCCTAGGTGGCGCAGTGGTTAAGAATCCGCCTGCCAATGCAGAGGACATGGGTTTGATCCCTGCTCCAGGAAGATCCCACATGCCGTGGAGCAACTAAGCCCATGCGCCAAAAAAAAAAAAAAAGTAGAAGAGCTGTCATCTATCAAGCACTATTGGTTTGCGGTTCTGCATCAGACATTTTAGATGTTTTATTCAACCCTCATGACAAAAAGATGTGAAGTAAGGATGATTCACCCTGTGTGAGAGATGAGTACGTGAAAACTTTGCATTCAAGGTCACATAGCAAAACTACAGGGACTTTCTGATTGAGAGCCTTAAAAAAAAATACAGGGACTACTTTCGTTGAAACTGATAGAAACTCAATACAGAGCAACTTAAAGGGGAAAGGAGTTGGAAAGAAGTTTCCTGGCTTAAATGGCAGTGATTTCAAGGATTACAGGAGCAGGTACAAGAATTATGGTCTCAAACTGGAGCGTGTATATTTTCCTCTTTCCTTCCTACTCAATGGATTTCATTTTTGCAACTCAGGAGGATGGCTGCTGCAAAATCCAGGCTTTCATCGCATATGGTGACAACCTCAGCTGAGACATGGGTTTATCCTCCCAAATTATGTAGATCAGCACCAGTAAATGATTCTAACAGGTCACACTTAAGTCCAGACCCCACCACTTTGGCCAAGCATTTTTTACCCAAAAGAAAGTGTTCTTATGTTTGGGCAGGTCTAAATCATGGATTAAACCAGAATAAGGAAGATGGAAATGTTTAGAAGGCAAATCACTCTCTCCAAAATTAAAACATCTAATCAAACAGCAAATACTTCCCACTCATCACTCTATCAAGGATCCAATCCCAAACCAGTCCTTTATTCTTTCTATTATATTTTGCTTCCTTCCTCCATGAATAGGAAGTTAGTCAAAGGCATCCCAGAAGCTTTCGATCCTATTGGCTAGGAAGCAGTGCTGGCATTCACGTGGAGGTGTAAGTACAGTGGGGCCACAATTACGGGTTTGTAATATATTTAGTTACATCAGAAACAGCCAGGTGTTGGTTCAAAGACAGATGTCTGGGCCTCATCCCAGACCCGCTTAATTGGAATATTCCTAGGGATGCCCAGGAATGTCAGTTCTAACAACTGCCCAGGTGATTTTGATTAGCAATAGCCATTCCCAATCTTGGCTGTCCCAGGCTTCGGGCAGACGTGCTGGTGTTAAAGAGGTGGGTTTGGGAGTCATCGGGGCAGATGTCTAAGCCGGCACATGATGAGATCTGGTGGTGGAGAAGGAGAGACTACTCCATGTAGACAGGAGTCATTTCTCTTTCTCAGCAGCCTGAGGTTTTCCAGAGCTTTTGCAAAGTATAGGCACCACTCTTCGCTGCGTGGAGAATGCAGAACTTGGCCTTAAGTTCATGTGTGAGAATAGGGAGTCTAGTTGAAATGCTGCCTCTCCAGTCTGGGGCAGACAAGCTACTTTTAATTGTAGGGTGGGGAAAAGACTGAAAATAGAGCCGGGAAGCAGCACGTGTAGACAGAGCAAGGGAAGCTGACATGAATAGAGAACGCCTCATCGTAGAGAGTCAGATAAGCACAGGTTGCAAAGAGAAGAAATTGATGCCAATGTCCCAGAAAAGTGTCAGAAAAGACTAAATATAATTTGAGCTGAGAGAACAGTGGGTAATTCCTAAATTGTGTTTGCAGATAATCTGTCACTAAGGAAAACCAGTCTATGCCTGTCATTTGTTTGAATTTCACTCTTTGTGTGGTGAAGGAAGCACTTTATCTTTCTGGATGGTTATCTCTAAAGAACTCTTTAGAGATACTACTAAGAGATAGTAGTATCTCTAAAGAAGATACTACTGGGGGTCATATTCCTCCTCCTCCATCTCCCCCTCCCCACCGTTTTTGAGGAAGGTGTTAACTGTACCTTGTTTTCTGAGACACTGGCCAGAAGGTAGCCCTTGCCTCTCAGGGCTCAAGGATGGAAATCCATTTCTGTCTTTTTGTTTTTTATTTTGGCTACTGTGTTGAAATAAGTCCTGATTTCTGTTTCTAGTTTACCCTGTTCTAGGTTTGGATGCATGGCTTTGGACATTTCTCTTTGGACATGAAAATGCTTTCTACAGGAAACCGTCAGGAATCTCTTAAATAAAACCTGACAGACCACTCAGTGAAGCTTTAAAACACCAGAGGGGGGACAACACCCCTCTGTGAAAGTCGGCTGCGGTGGTAAAGGGGCTAAATGTTTCTTTTTTTCTGTGGAAGAGACCTTGGCATCCTCATGGAGCTGAGATCAAGGAAGAAGTGAATCAACAACAGAGATCACCATTTATTTGTTGTTCTGATCTGAAGGAGGTACATGACTTAAAGCATATTATCTTGAAAATGAGGTTAAACTTATGTCAGTGTGAAAAGATGAGAAATCAATGCCTAGAACCGTACAAGTGATTTTAAAGGATGGAAAAGAGGGTGATGTTTTGGGGTAGCTCAGAGTGAAACTGTGTGATTTCTCCATTTCCCAACCATTCCCTCCCTCCTTCCTTCCCTCCTTCCTAATATTTACCTAAAGTCTGCTGCTTGCCAGGCTCTGGGCTAAATTTGACAGAATACACCACGACAGGGATCATTTTCTCTTTTCCCCATTGGTTCATGCAATGTTTGTGCCCCTCCCCCCAAACTCGTATATTGAAACCTAATCCCCAGTGTGATGGCATTTGGAAGTGAGGCCTTTGGAAGGTTGACTGGGTCACGAGGGCCAAGGCCTCATGAAAGGGATTTGTGCCCTTATAGAAGAGACCCCAGGGAGATCCCTCGCCCCTGCCACCATGTGAGGACACAGCAAAAAGAAGGCCATCCATGAGCCAGGAAGCAGCATCTCACCAGACACCAATGGAATCTGCTGGCACCTTGATCTTCGACTTCCCAACCTGCAGAACTGTTAGAAATACATGTTTGTTGTTTCTAAGCCACCTAGGCTGTAGTATTCTGTCATAGCAGCTCAAATGGACTGAGACACATCACTATGAACTTTAGATATTCTTCATAGTGTCTTAAATTTATAGGCTTAAAATCAGCTCAGGTGTAGATTTCCAAGTAGTTTAGAAGCTGGTGCTCCTTTGCAATTCACAACTGAACAGACCATGTGCTCCTGACTCTCTGTCACCATCTAGAGGCAATTTATACATATTGCAGGGCTAGTTCTTAGAATATAGAAAATCATCCCAGAAGAAATGGCTTTGCAGTGTGTGCGTATCAACCCTACAGAAGAAACTGGACCTGGTCATCTGTGAGTGCATAAATCTTTTGTCACAACTGTGGGGGTGCTACTGGCATCTAGAGAGCTGAGGCCACAGGTGCTGCTCAACATCCTGTAATGCACAGGACAGCCTCCACCACAGAGAATTATCCAGCCCCCAAGGTCAATAGTGCTGAGGGCGAGAAGCACAGGTAAAGAAGTGTTCTCTGAAAGTCAAGCCCTGACCATGGTAAGGAAACTCTGCTCCTGGCTGCAAGAGAGCAAGACCAAAGGGCTGTGGATGACTTCGGGAGATGCAGATGAAGGACATGGTCTTACTGGGCCGAGTGTGGACAAACCATGTACCCCCCCAGCTTCTTTTAGAAGCATAAAGTGATGAAATCACCTATGTCAGAATCACCCGCAGCTGCTTGCTACAAATGCATATTTGGGACCAACACCAAATCTACTGAATTAGAATGTCCATGGCTGGTGGCCCAGGCATCTGCATTTTAAGCCAGCATCACGGGTGATTTTGATGCACGTTCAAGGTTGACATAGGATAGCTAATTAACAGAAATACAGGGTTTCACCTGTTCTTATTTTTAAAGCCCACTTATAAAGGGCTCAGAAGCACATTCACTTAATCCTTGGGATATCCTTTTGCTATATTGTGTTTACGCCTATTTTACAGATTAGGAAATGGAGGCCACAAGAGCTTAAACAGATTATGTCATGAAACCCACATGATTTGTTTGACCAGGATTTTCTCACTGTGAGGCCTTTCCAAAATGTTCCCCTCACCCCCACCCCAAGGCAGAAGCTGTGCCACCTTCTCTGCTTTTCTAGCCCCAGGTTTAGATCTTCACTGATGCATCCAGTGAAACAGACTCTGAACACAGACACACACACACACGTACACCTTAAATCTAAGTTTCCTACATGCCTCACCCCCAGCCGACAAGGTCCTGTTGACCTGGCCATCTGCTATTTCTTCTTCTCCCTCTGGCCTGTAAGCCTTCCATCATGGCAGGTACATTTCCTACTTTAAGACGTTCACTTACACTGTGCTGCATCTCCCTTGGCACGCCAGACCTCACTCCTCTCTTTCTTTATAAAACTGACCCACTCTCTTTGGTCTTATTTGAAATGTCATCTCCTAACAGACACCTTACTGTTACACACTCTTAGCCCCCTGCCCAAACTAAATTAGATTCTGCTATTAGTCTAATTTATAGGAAAGGAATGGGCTCCTATTGTATTTGCAGTCATTTTGGTTCTCCTATTGTTGACGTATCCCTGGAGGGTCTTTTCCATCAGCCTGTGAGGAGAATATATTTTGTCCATCCCTGCAAACAGTGGGGATCCAAAGATCAAGTTCACGTGGTGAGTACAAACAGGAGCAGGCACACAGCACAGGGGGTTGTACGTTCGTGGTGACGGCAGCGGGGTATGCTATAGCTTATTTCCGCACGTTGTGGGGTCTGGGGCCGGGATTCAATTCTGAGGAGCTGGAAATGCGGTCCCTTGAAGAGGCGAGGCCACCGCCGGCCAGCCTGGGTTTTCACACGCCGCCGCAGGCAGTGACAAGGCTCTTGCTTCCAGCCCTTCAGGCCGCCTGAGCTTTGCGAGTTACCGGGATTACTCTTTGCGGAGCGAGGCTATCTTGAGCTAAGCCGAGCCCAGTTTTCTCAAACTTATCAAGGAGTTAATAAATCCCACCTTTGCAAGGAGAGGGCCCGAGGTGAGCGGGGTACAGCAGGGGACGGCACCTGGCCCTTTGGAGGTACTGAGAACGCTGCATACCTGGGCTGTCTCGCCAGGAGACTTGTGAAAGAGAAGTTTGCACGGGCGGAGAGAGAAGTCGCGCCACTCACCTGAGCTGCCCACCCTGCGCGGCTCATCCCTCCGTGCGCTTCAGTGACGTTTTCCCAGCCTGGCCCAGGGCGCTGCGCTGCGCTCCCTCCCTCGGCGGTCGGTCCCTCCCTCCCCCTCCCTCTCCCCCAGCCTCCCCTCCCCCTGCGCCCCCTCCCTCGGAGCGGGAGCGGGGAATCCCACGCCCTTGCACCAGCCCGGGGGCTCGGACGGGCCCGGGAGCCGCTGGTCGCCAATCACCGTGCGGTGGAGAGGCGGGCGCTCGGCTCCGGCGCGCTGGGGGAGCCAGCTGGCGCTGCTGGCCGCGGGCGCCTCAGACGCTCACCCCGACACAGACAGACGCACGGACGCGAGGGCAGGCGCGGACAGAGACCCCCGGCCGTCTGCGCTCGGAGGCGCGCGCCAGCCCCGGCCCGAGGCGCCCCCGTGCCGCTCCCGGGAGCCGCAGGCGGCGCTGCGCTCGCCGGCGCCGGCGGGAGGCAGGGCGCGCGGGCGGCAGGAGCCGGGGAGGCCCGGCGCGCCTGGCCGGCGATGTGAGCGGCGGCGGCGGCGGCTCCCACCTGGCGCCGCACCTGGAGCGCCGCGCTCCCGGGCGGCGGGGAGAATGCGCGCCGGCCGCAGCCGCCGCGCCCGCACCTGACCATGGAGTGCGCCCTCCTGCTCGCTTGCGCCTTCCCCGCCGCCCGCTCGGGCCCGCCGTGGGGGCCGGCGGGACGGGGGCGCGTGGCCAAGGCAGGTGCCCGGCGAGGGGCGCTCCGACGGTGGGTGGCCGGGGACCCCAGCCCTGCCGCGCTCCTCACGCGCGGGGTCACCTTTTCTCTTGCAGGCGCTCCAGCTGTGCTGCCTTTGCTGTGCGTCGGTCGCCGCAGCCTTAGCCAGTGACAGCCGAGGCGGCGGCGGCAGCGGATTAAACCACGGTTCGTATTCGCACTCCCTCCCCCCCCCCCCGCCACCCGCCGCATCCCCCAGGAGGGCCTTCCCAGTCACTTTGTCCCTTCCTTCCCCCCAAAGAGAGAAAAGGTAGAAGAGCTCACCCCTCCCCCCACGTGGCAGGTGTGCGCGCGTCCTGGAAACGGTTCCTGTTTGGAGAGGGGGTGTGTGGCAAGGACTCTGAACTTATCAGAAGAATCAGTGCCTCAAGCTGCAAGTCACATAAATGAGAAAACAATACTTTCCCTCGTTCACAGACGGCTGGTTTAAAAAAAAAAAAAAACTTGCTGCAGTGGGAAATTAGAAAGTGAGTGGACATTGACCAGGTAGCTGATATCAAAAGGCACCTTCCTCATTTCCTTCCTCTTCTGGGAAAGAACATGCCCCCTTCTTCCCCCATCTTTGCTCCCCACCTCTCCTCTCCCTATCTCTCCTCTCTCCCATCTTTCCTCTCCCTCATCTTCCCTTCCCCCACTTCCCCACTCCTGTCCCTTTTCTCCCTTTCCTGTCTTCTTTCTGCCTTTTCTCTCCCCTCCTATCATTGATTTCCAAAGATCGCTTTTAGAGCAAAGCAGGTAGTCTCTCTGGGTGGGGGCCTTTATCCCTTTTGAGGTTCCCTAGCTGCAAACATCCAGAACACTCTTTACTTCTGTCATTTATTAACTTCTCCCTGGCACCTGGAAGGAAAGCCCTTGTTTCCATTGTTCCCATCAGCTACTGGAGAACAGCTGATTCCCGATCCAAGGTTTCTATAGCAAGACCTTGATGTCTAGCTGGGGTTCTACGTTTTTTTGTTTTTTTGTTTTTCCCAGTCTTGCAGGGTTATCTCCTCCTCTCAGGGGACCAGGGATCATATTGGGGAGAGGGGGAGATGGCAGAGTCATGGAGAAAGGCTGTACCGCCAGGGAGAGGGTGAGTGAGGGGATAGGGGAGGGCCAGGAATTTGCCCTTGAGAAATTCACCTTTTGTCCAACCAGAAAAGCTGGCTGCAGTTTCTAAACAACCCCTCATTGTTTCATCAGGGCCAAATGGCTGGAGGTCCTCTCCATTCCAGCTACCACCTGTAAGGACCTCATCTTTAGGCAGCCCCTGAGCCAATTAATCAGATCACTCACTACAGGGGCTGTGACTGCCCCTCTTCCCATCAAGGACTGAATATTACCATCAGCCTGCTTGCTCATTCTCCCCTTGGAAACAAACTAGAAGCAGGTGCCTGGGTGGGGGGCGTTGCAGGCTGATTCTGCAGAAGGCAGGCTGGATAAGGCTCCTGCATGTTCTTCCAGCTAAGAGCAGGCAGAGTTTCAGATGGCTTTGGACAAGGAGGTAAGAATCAACTTATTATAGAGACTGTCTGGAGCATGTGTCAGGGATGGTTTTCACAATTAGGTTTTAGTATGGGGGAGGGAGGAGGTGGTTTGTTGCTAAGAAAAAGCTGCATTTAATCAAAAGCCACATACCAGGAAAGCAACATAGTAGCAATTTTTAAGAGAAGAGAAATCATGTGTATCCTGCTCAATTTTTTAAGCTTAAGAGAAAACATTTTTTTCAATTACTTTTTAGTTTAGTATGAATGTTAATCAGGTAGTATTTCTAGTTAAAGGAGTGAAGGAGAAAATGGGGAGGACAGCAAGAACATTTTGAGAATGAGTGTTTCAAGCAATATGAGTCACAGATGGTTCATACACAGAACAACACAGTTGCAAATTGTCATACTGGGAAATTTTTTTTACAGATGCAGGACTGATTAGAATATCATTTATTGATCCGGGCTAACTACAGGGTTTCTGTTCGCTCCCTAGCTTTTTTCTTTCTTTTTTTGATTGTTGACTATTTTGGGAAAAGAGAAATTCCTCTTGCTTTTCCTCCTCCAGTAACCAAGGACCCAAGTGACTCAAACATGCCTCTTAGTTATTCGGAATCTTTCTAAACAGGGTCCAAATTAGTTTCCCATTCTGTGCCTAGAAAGTGGAAATGCAGAGCGTTTTTTAATGCGCAGAGGGCATATTCCAAGTCATTCTGTGGGATGATACTTTTCAGTTTCAATGTCGTGTGATAGAAAACAGTGTGCTGGCCTCGTTTTTTTTCAAGCAGCAAATTGTTGTTTAACTTCTCTTCTCCGGGACAAGCGGCAATTAGCGCTGCTCTAGGGAGCAATGGTGAAAGTATTTTTAAACATGTCTTTCCAGGTGTCCCCTGATCCGACACGCCCCCACCAACATGTCTGAGCAATCTTCAACATCAGACTGCAGAGGAAAGTTCTGACAATTTCGAGGCATTTTTATGTATCCGTTCTATTTTATGCTTACAATTAAATGAAATTGTCCCAGGGACAGGTCATTGTAAAATGCTGAGTGATACAAGTGCTGGAGTTTTATTATCATGTATAATTAATATTGGAAACATAAAATTGCAGTTACTTGTTAATTATCTGAGACGTCATCTCAAGTTACCCAGCGCTGTGAGTTACATTTAAAATTTAAACTCTGCCCTCCCCACCCCCACCCCAATGCTCCCCGATGTAGTTTAAACACAGGGGTATCATTTGGGATAACAGGGTTCCTTTCTTGGCTTTGTGGTTTTATAGTTATTAATAGTGTCTCCCCCAAATCCATTTTTATGTATGGATGGCTCTATGACTGATGAAAAGTCTGTCTCTCTCTGCAGACCGTGAGAGTTGTGGCATTTTCCAGAAACATGCTTGACATTCAGCAAGATGGTGCTTGACTTTTAGTTTCTGTAGGAATTGCTGTGGCAGAGCTAACTGTCAAGATCACAAATTTCTCCTTGTCATGAGCTGCTCTGAATTATATGAAATCTAAGGGCATGGCAATAGAAACAAGTATTTCTCAGCTGTGCATTGCTCCTTGCCAGCCTGTTGGAAAGGGACCCTCGGGCGTTGTGGGCTCTGGGTGCTGACAGCCAAACCTTTCCCATTGCAGATTACGTCTTTGTCACGCCGGTAGAAGTGGACTCGGGCGGGTCATATATTTCACAGGACATTTTGCACAACGGCAGGAAAAAGCGGTCGGCGCCGAGTGCCAGCAGTTCCCTGCATTACCGATTTTCAGCATTTGGACAGGAACTACACTTAGAACTTAAGCCCTCGGCGATCTTGAGCAGTCACTTTATTGTCCAGGTACTTGGAAAAGATGGTGCTTCAGAGACTCGGGAACCCGCCGTGCCGAGATGTTTCTATCAGGGATTTATCAGAAACGACAGCTCGTCCTCCGTCGCTGTGTCTACGTGTGCCGGCTTGGTAAGCACCCCCTACTCCCTCTTTCCTGTGTTTTGTGTAACTGGAATGAACAGATGTCTGCAATCCTAAGCGCTCTTGCAGCCAACGCCACACATTCAGACTGTCAGCTTTGATACGTATAATATTCTCAATTGAATTAATCTAATCTGCTCCCAGTAAAAGAAAATCTAATAGAACTTTAATTACCATTTAGAACATTCTTTTGATGTTTAATGGTCTGGGCCTCTACATTCTCCATGTTTGAGACAATCCCCAAGGAAATTAACTTGATAGATGCCATTCTCTTTGGAAAGTCTTGAGAAACCAGGCTTTATATAACTCTAACAAGCTGTGCGCCTCTACAGTGCTTTGAAACAGGGAAAACTGTATTTAATGCAAAAGTGCATTCACAGCCCTGGGAAGCCCAACCTTCCCTGTGGAAGGGAGGCCTCTTGTTTTCTTTTAACTAATCTGTTCATGTTGTCCTGCTCACAGAAGACGTCCTTTTAGAGTGTGATGTGGTGCGTTCCAGAGGCTGGGGGGATTAAGTGTGGCATCCGGGAAGGCAGGACACTTAAAAAGGTTCGGGACAAGCGTTATTTCCTCTTGTGTAATCCTCAGCTCTTGCACTCGAGACCAAGAATATTGGTATAAATGATACTTGTCTCAGGATTCAGTCATCTGTGAGGCAATAAATGGTGATCTGGGTTGATTTCATCTTGTGTTGCAATTGAGAAGGGTCTGTAACTGACAGAAGAGTTTGTGTGTGTTGGGACACACCGTGGTCGTGCTCTGGTGTGACTAGAAGAAGGAAAATTTGAGAAAGCCCAGTTGAGGATGTAGTTTGTAATGTATGTGATACATCATGACCTAGCAAGGGAGAGGGGCTTAGGCGCTGGTGAGTGAAGACTCCCATGTTCTTGGCTAGCTGAAACTGATATTATTTAACTTTTTTTTCATATTGTGACTTGACATGTAGCTAAAATCTTTTATCACAAGCAGAGTTATATTTTTTTGGTATGGTCTTTAAAGTATAGAGTGAAGAAAAGATTTAACGATTCCCAACTAAGCTAGATCTGTGTAAATGAATGTGGCTTACTAATGACCTATGTATTCTAACGTGGTTACACATGCATAGGTGCCCACCCCCCACATGAAGATATCTTGTTTTTGTTGTTTGGTTGGTTTCGTTGTGATGAGTCTCCTGCTCTTTTGGGAGCATCCTCCTGTCTGTCCTCTCCTCTATTTCAGTATCCTGATGTCTTCAGAAGGAGGTTAGGTTCTCCATCATAGTGGCTTAAACTATCCCATTCCAGATAAACCCAGTGGTTAAGAGTAGTCTGTCCAAGTTCATTTTCATACCAGTCCTTACTAGCAGAGCCTTGGGAAAGTTATGAGCCTCTCTGTGTCTTAGTGTCTTTATCTCTACAACGAGAATAAGAAGAGGGTTTACATCCCAGGGCTGTGGTGATGAAGTGACTTCCTATGTGGAAAGTGCTACAGCAGTTCTTGGAAGGAACTTAGTCTCCCCATATTTAATGCACTCAGGAGTCCACTCTGTAAGTGATAGGAAAACTGACCAACTATTCCATATGCATGGATGTTGGGCTGTTTCTCCTAAGAAGGAGATTCACTTTTGAACAGGGAACAGATGACCACTTAACACATAGACTGAGGCAAGTGAAATAGTTGCATCTTTGGGATGGAGGGAAAGAAGTCATTGGCAACCACATCTGCCTGTGTATAAGGCAGTTAAAAATTTTTTTTCTTTGCATACCAATCTGATTTTTGTTTGTTTTTATTTTTAGTTTTTAATTTGATTTTTATTTTATATTGGACTGTAGTTGATTTACAATGTTATGTCAGTTTCAGGTGTATAGCAAAGTGATTCAGTTATACATATACATATATCCATTCTTTTTCAGATGCTTTTCCCATATAGGTTATTACAGAATATTGAGTAGAGTTCCCTGTGCTATACATTAGGTCCTTGTTGATTTTCAATTTTATATATAGTATATGTTAATATACTATATTTAGTTTATAAATAGTATATGTTAATATACTATATTTAGTTTATATATAGTATATGTTAATCCCAAACTCCTGACTTATCCCTCCCCCCCACCTTTCCACTTGGGTAACCTTAAGTTTGTTTTCGAAGTCTGTGAGTCTGTTTCTGTTTTGTAAATAAGTTCATTTGTATCTTTTTTTTAGATTCCACATGTAAATGATATCATATGGTATTTGTCTTTCTCTAACTTACTTCACTTAGTATGGTAATCTCTAGGTGCATCATGTTGCTGCAAATGGCATTATTTGAAACTCACATTCTGTTCCTACTTTTCAACAAACCAGCCGCATATACTTAACTTTGCTTCTCTAGGCCTCAGTTTCCTCTCCTGAACCATGTGAAATGATTTATAAGACCACTGCCATCTCTAGGCATCTGACTCTAATTATCCAATTGGTTGGCCTCATCAGGGCCCATAGGGAAGGGGAAGGGAGAGCATAAAGCTTATCCCCCTTGCATTTACCCACCTCCCCAAGTCCCTGCCAAACAACTGCAAAATACAAACACATACAGCCAACCTTAATCAAACAATAAGAAAAATAAAACAGGGAAGAGGACCCAACCACAGATGAAAAGCTGAGACACGGCTCTGTATTAATTTTTGTAACTTCTATTGAAGTTATGTGTACAGAAAGATGCAAAAATCATAGAGTACAGCCAAATGAATCTTCACAAAGTTCACACCCCTGTAACCAAGAACCAGATCAAACAGGACATTAGCAAAGCCTCAGAAGAACCCCCACCCCCACCCTGCATCCCCATCCAGACACTTTCCACCAGAAATAACCACTATCCTAATGTGTAACATAGCTTAATTTTGCCTATCTAAAAATTTTTTACATAAGAAAGAGAGGGTCATATAATATTCCTCTGTGTGAATATTCTACATTGCTTCCATCTAATTGGTAGTGGACATTGAAATTGTTTCCAGTTTGGGGCTGTTGTGAGGAGTACTGCCAAGCATTCTTGTCTATGCCTTTTCATGAGCTTATGGACACATTCTGTTGGAAACATACCAAAGACTGAAGTTGCTGGGTCATAGGGTAATATATATGTCCTCCTTTCCTAGATTCTGCCAAACAGCTTTTCAGAGTGGTTGTACTAATATATACTGCCATCAGCAGTGTATGAGAGTTCCAGTTGCTCCACATTCTCATCAACACTTGCTATTGTCTGTCTTTTCCATTTTAGCCACTCCCATTGATGGCTGTGAAGTGATGTCACATTGTGGGTTTTTAGTTTGTGTTGTTCTGATGGTTAATGAAGTTGAGTATCTTTTCTTATGTCTACTGGCCACTTGTATACCCTGTTTTGTGATCTATATCTTATATGGACACGAAGTAGTATACAGGTTTTCCCCATTATCTGAAAGAAGAGCGTTCCTATGAAATCTTTTGTAAGCCAAAATGACAGAAGCAAAGAAGCAATTACCTTAGGACACATCTTGGCAATGAATGCACAGAATAAATGGACATAAAGCACAAGTGCTCACAGACAATTCAAAGCTACAGTGGCTTGATGCAAAGATTCTGAGTGCAGTTCCTGGGGAATGAGCTCGGTGGCGCCACTCTCCCTGCATAGGGTGAGCTCTGCCTCTGTATGGGCTATAGCTGCACAACCAACAAACGCACACTGACCCTTATGATTGTTTTTATCTTTCTCAATTTCTTGTTTTATTTACTCATCCCTGCTCTGACCATTATTTTTGCTTTGGGTTTGTTTTGTTTGTTTTGTGTGTGTGTTTGTTTTCATAAAAATGAAAATCCTCTTTGGATTTCTTTTGGTTAGGTAATTGGGTCTTTTGTAAAAGCAAAGTGACATAAAGCAAACTTGCGAAAGTGGAGGATTCCTGTAAATGTTTTCAGCCCAAATTGTGGTGCTTTTTCCTTTCTTTGTGAATAGAAACAAGAATTCTGAGCCAAAACACCTTTGCCAACTTAGCATCTTTGATGCTATGGCTTTGCACCTCTAACAATGTGTTGACCTGCATATGGAACACTATGGAATAGCAGTAGTGAACACTGGGAGATCACTTGAGGCTCCACATTGAGGAATCACTTCACCGGGCCCATTGAGAGATGGGGATGGACGGAAATAATCATGCCAGGAGGAAGAATTTATCCTTCCAGCTAGCCAGAACCCATCAACACTGCTCACCTCCTTTGGTCAAACCAGGGGTTCTTATCTTCTCTAAAGTGAATTAGCAAGTGCTGTAATAGATTCAGAACAGTGAGTGATTCAGAGGTTCAGGAGAGGGACAGGTCTCTAACATGCTTGGAGGAGAACCTCATCAAAGGTCACAAGCCACTCTTCTTCCACAAATACAGAAACTGACAGGAAGTGAAGGAGACTGAGAGATGAATCTTCTTCTACCTGAAGTGTCTACATCAGTGTTTCACCAAGAGGGGGATGGACAACTGGCATCTGAATGACTTTCAAGGTTCTAGCAATTTTCTAGTGTGCATCAATGCATATTAAAAAAAATAGTAAGTCAACTTTAGATAACAGAGTACTGGCAGGAAAGCTAACCATTACCTTGACTGCTAGGGAAACCCCAGGAGCAAGTGAGAAAGGGTAAAAGGGTTATAATAATGAAATATATATATGTGTGTGTATTTACATGTGTACATACATACTCCAGCTAGGATTTCTCTGGCAGGGAATTTAATTCAGAATTAAACTATGCTCAGGACTTCCTAGATAGCACAGTGGTTAGAAGAATCCACCTGCTAATGCAGGGGACTCAGGTTCGATCCCTGCTCCAGGAAGATCTCACATGCCACAGAGCAACTAAACCTGTATACCACAACTATTGAGCCTGCGCTCTAAAGCCCGTGAGCCACAACTATAGAGCCCATGTGCTGCAGCTACTGAAGCCTATATGCCTAGAGCCTGTGCTCCGCAACAAGAGAAGCCCCCACAATGAGGAGACTGTGCACCACAATGAAGAGTAGCCCCCACTCGTTGCAACTAGAGAAAGCCTGTGTGCAACAACAAAGACCCAATGCAGCCAATTAATTAATTATTTTAAAAAAAGAATTAAACTATGCTCAAAATATTCTCTCAAAATGTGACACCCCCTCCCCCATGATGGGTCTCATTTTATTCAGGAGTTAAGTAAGCAGTTATTTACTTGGAATAACCCATCAAACAGAAGTTGCAAGCTTCCACGAGTGAATCCTGCCTGCCTTTATATTTGGGGGCCGGGGGGAGTTGTTTTTTAAATTTTGGATGCCTTTCAACAGGAGCAAGCTCTCTCCCACTCACCACTGCCCCCTACACCTGGCTACTTTATGCCCTCTGAAGGTTATCTGAGTTTACAGAACTTTGTCCCAGAATCTCAGGGTTGCAGGTGAACCAGATCTAATCACTCTCTCCTATCTGCATTCTTTCTACCATACCCAGCTTCTCCTTGACCACCACGTTGATGAGATGGTCATTACATCCAAAAAGCCCATGCCATTGTCAGGAGACCCTTCATATTGATGTTGAATTACATACAACCTGCCTTCTTATGACTTTCACCTGTATTTCTTTTTTTTTTTTTTTTTAATAAACTTATTTTTTTTATTTTGGCTGCATTGGGTCTTTGTTGCTGCATGTGGGGGCCACTCTTCGTTGTGGTGCCTGCGCTTCTCATTGTGGTGGCTTCTCTTGTTGTGGAGCACAGGCTCTAGGCACACAGGCTTCAGTAGTTGTGGCATGTGGGCTCAGTAGCTGTGACTCATGGGCTCTAGAGTGCAGGCTCAGTAATTGTGGCTCACAGGCTTAGTTGCTCCATGGCATGTGGGATCTTCCAGGACCAGGGATCAAACCTGTGTCCCCTGCATTGGCAGGTGAATTCTTAACCACTGTGCAACCAGGGAAGTCCCTCACCTGTATTTCTTTTTTTTTTTTAATTAATTAATTTTATTTTATTGGCTGTGTTGGGTCTTTTTTGTTGTGCGCGGGCTTTCTTTTAGTTGCGGTGAGTGGAAGCTACTCTTCATTGTGGTGCGCAGGCTCCTCATTGCCGTGGCTTCTCTTGTTGCAGAGCACGGGCTTTAGGCGCATGGGCTTCAGTAGTTGCAACACATGGGCTCAATAGTTGTGGCTCACGGGCTTAGTTGCTCCACGGCATGTGGGATCTTCCTGGAGCAGGGATCGAACCCATGTGCCCTGCATTGGCAGGCAGATTCTTAACCATTGCACCACCTAGGAAGCCCCCTCACCTGTGTTTCTTAATTTTGCTTTCTGGAATGGTAGAACACACCTGTGTCTGTCTTCCTACATACTAGGAGATCTCAAAGACCCTTCTGCCCCCAAAATGTTCCACCTCAGTGCTCCTTTTTCAGGAAGACAGCAATTTTCAGAGTGTGATCAGCTGCATTAGCTTCGCTTGAGGTGTTGAAAATTTCAATGTGTTTATGTACAATAGAAGGTCTGGGAGGCTGGGCCCAGGAATGTGTATTTTTAATTCTCCAATTGATTCTAATACATGGTAACATTAGAGAACATATAGGCAAGTTGTTTTCATAATTGCTGTTGGTTTGACGGACGGAGCCTGTTTCTGAAACTTAAGTGGAAATGTCACATTTGGAGAACCAACTGAAAAGATACATTGAATGACTCTGTCATTCAACTACTACTAAGTTTCTGTTACGTCAGGCACTGTGCAGAGCACAGGGTGGAGATAGCTTCAAGCAAGGTGGATGCTGTATTCTGCTTCACAGGATTTCATTCTAAGGAAGAAGTGGAGTGGTGATTTTAGACCCAGAAATTGTTATTTTATTTTGAACCAAGCTGTGATTAAGCAGAGCCCTGGAACAAAGGGTTCATGGAGTATGGTTTTAGATTAGCATGTTAACAACTTGGAAATGTTGTACATTAAAGATGTTTGCTTAACTCTGTTTAAAAGGTTTCCCTAACTTATTTGACTGCGGAAACTTTTTTTCAGGGAACCTCTCTTCATAGTCTGGTAGTGACAAGAAAATCACCAAGGCAATGATTCCCAAAAGAGATACTATAATATCACGTATTGATTTCTAGCTGATCAAAGGTGTCCAGGCATAAAAGGGTTTTATGACCCTATAAGTGGGATCATGGCCATATATTCCCATAAAATTCAGGAAACTTTAATTAAGCAAATGTCTTTGCTCTAATACATTTCTCACCTTTTAATGTGCTGATGTGCACTGGGAAGCTCCAAGAGGTGGAATTTTGATACTAATTTGACTACTCCCCCATCTCCCCTTTTAAGCCACGCTTCCATCAACAACTTGCCCAGGGTTCCATGGTTCGCCATGAAAGAACAATTCCTAGGTCTGAGATTATTTACACGTTATTGGTACCCGATGAATCCAATTACCACGTACGTCTTGCAGTTGGGAAAATGCACCTCTTGCTTAAATTCTGGACACTCAGCTCCATTCACAATGTGAAGATCAAGAAAAGAGGTGAGCAGAAGTGCCACCCGTATTGCATTTCCACCCAGAAATGTGATAGGTGGGTTCTTTATGTCTGATTAACCACCTCAGCGGGGATCCCAGCCAGTGGGCATGGTAGAGAGCTGTGCTGTTCCCTTGGCATCCTCTGTCCAGTCTCCGATTAGGTTTCAGCATCACATCAGTGGCTCAGAGTGGAATATGTACCACAAGATCCCTCCAGCCATGATTCCTGATGCATGGTCCAATTTTGTCACTTGGCCTTCCTTCCTTTCTTTTTGCTTTGTCCCCCAAAATGAAACCATAAGTGGCATTTCTACTCCATGGCTGGCTGCTCTAAGGTCCCCATTGTCTCTTTCTTAGTGGTGGCCTTTTTGGACTATAACTGCAGGGACCCATTCTCTGGAGAGCCAGGGTCCCTGCAAGGAGCTTTGGAAGCATTTGGGTTTCAATAGGCGGTAGGGGGACACTTTGATCTCCTTTTTTTCAGAAGTATTTTATGACTCAGAAAGTTCAGTCATTGAGTTGTCTGTTGCTGGTTGCCGGCTGCCCGGTAGTCTTTAGAAAGCTGATTTCCATTCATGAAAGGGCTGAAGTTAAGTGACCTTAGTCCAGACAGGCAGAAAGAAAGCAGGCTCTTCTGCTTTGTGGGGCCTCGTTAACCAGCAGAGGTTTGCTGCGTGACAGACCCCCTTGGAACTTTTCAGTCACTTGAGAGGATCATGTGAAATTAAGGATTAGACTGGGCTCTATTTACAAGTTTTTGGACACAGGCTGACCCAAATCAGAGATTTTTTTTTTTTTTAGGTTATGACTTGTTTCATCAGGGTAAAAAGATTTTTTTGCCTCTTTCCGGTATGCCGTCCTCAGACATGATTTGTGAAGATGATTATTTGCTCAGAACAACACTTTTAGCAAAACGCCAGCCTGTCTCAAAAAAAAAAATCACCAAGGTTTTTGTCAGAGAGCAGGACCCCCAGGCTGATTGGAAGGATGCTCTCATGGGAGGGCGAAAGGCTGATCCTTCCTTCCTATGCTCTCTGCCTGTTAGAGGATGGTCGCTGAAGCATCAGTCTCCCCAAGCACCAGAATTGTGAGTCTTGGGCTCTGAGCCTCAGTTTTCTCATCTGTAAAGTGGGCAATGGTAACTCTCCCTCTCTCTCTCTCTCTCAGGCTTGAGACAATCTATGATGAACTCTATCGTTGATTCTTCTTTTTTTATTGCTTTTTTTAAATTGAATTATAGTTGGTGTACAATATAGTGATTCAGAATTTTTAAAGATTGTACTCCATTAATAGTTATTATAAAACACTGGCTATGTTTCCAGGGTTGTACAGTATATCCTTGTAGCTTATTTTATACATGACAGTTTGTACCTCTTACTCCCCACCTCTATATTCCCCCTCCCCCTTCCCTCCCCCACTAGTAACCACTAGTTTGTTCTCTGTATCTGTGAGTCTGCTTCTTTTGGTTACATTCACGAGTTCGTTGTATCTTTTAGATTCCCTGTGTAAGTGATATCATACAGTATTTGTCTTTCTCTGGCTGACTTCACTTAGCATAGTGCCCTCCAAGTCCATTCACCTTGCTGCAAATGGCAAAATTTCATTCTTTTTGCGTCTCATCCCATTGTGTGTATACACACACACCTTTATCCACTCATCTGTTGCTGGACACTTAGGTAGGTTCCATATCTTGGCAATTGTAAATAATGCTGCTACGAGCATTGGGGTACATGGACCTTTTTGTATTCGTGTTTTTGTTTTTTTTCGGATATAGACCCAGGAGTAGAATTGCCAGGTCATATGGTGGTTCCTTGATTATTCTCGACTGTGGTCTAGGAGAGGGTCTAGAAAGGAAACAGTAATTGAAGCTTCTGCCCTGGAGCTTTTCAAGCTCGTCAGACAGGAAATGAGCCCTTGCATGTTGGCAGTCGTCCTGGTAAGATTCCCGGGGATTTTGTGGGGGAAGGGAGCCACTACTTGAGCAACTATGAAGACATAAAATGAGAGGAAGATAAAGAATCAAAGAGGAAGGAGCAAAGAAATCAATAAAGATTGGGATCAAGGCACTGATGATAAAGCAGGGCAGTGTAATGGCTTTGAGCTCAGACTCTGAAACCCCAGCTCTGGTCTTTACTAACTGTGTGACCCAGGTCAAATTATTTACCCTCTCTGGGCTTAATTTCTTCGCTGGCAAGATGGGGATAATGGTAGTCCCTCAGGGAGTTATGGATGCTTCACTGAAACAAAAATTCTCTGTGTACGATGCTAAAAACAGTGCCTGGTACATAGTAATAACATTGGTGGTGGTGATAATCTATCAAGTAGTAATTGGTATCATTGTAGCAGAATTGGCTAATGCCAGTCCTCCTTACCAGGAAAGTTTTAGCCTTGATAATAGTAACAGTTTATATTGATTGAGCACATATCAGATTATTGAAGCTGGAGCCATGGAGTGGAAGATTCAGCTAAGACACAGACCAAGGCCTTAATGATATTTAGCTGCCAGTTGCCGATATCGGTATTCAGGGTCTAGAGTAGCAATTTTTTCATGTGCTTCAAGAAGACCTGGGCATTTCAGGGGGAAAAAAAAACTACATATATTTAGGCTCCACCTCTGAAAGTTCAGTAAGTCCTGGGTAGAGCCTGGGTTTATTCTACTTGAATAAAGGAAAGAAGAGCTTCACAGTTGGTTCCAGGGGGCACTGAATCGTCCTGAAGAAGTCCACAAAGAACCTCCTCGGGAAAAATAGAAGACTAGTGGAACATGCTCCTGGAGAATTGTTTTTGCTTTTGGAATGCATCACACCTTATAAGTGTGGTCATCGATGCTCTGACTAGCGTTAGGTTGTGTGTGTGCTAAGGAGGGCAGGTAGGGGTGGCTAGTGTGAGTCCAAATGTACAGATAGTTCTTATTTCTATCTTGTAGGACTTTTCAGTGGCAAATGTTAGAAAAACTCCGTCTTGAACTCAGTTAAGCATAAGAAAATATATGTTTTGATCTCTGGGATCATCTTTCTTCTCTCTCCCTCTCCCTGTCTCTCCCTCTCTCCCCTCCTGCCCCTCCCCTCCTCCTTCCTTCTCCCCTTCCCCAACCTTGTTCTAGGATGACTAGCTTTCAGCAGGGCTGGACCCAAGCTACCCAGTGACGTCATCGCTGCCCTCCTTCTCTCAGCCCTTCAGCTCTTTTTGCTCTTCCTTGTTGCCCTTCCGCATGCAGGACCACCTGAATGCCAGACACGATTCAAATGTTTCCCTGGGTGCCTGACATCGCGTGTGACTTACGTAGCAGTGACTCCACAGTTGTAACCTATATCATACGTGAGAACACGTGGGAGGGGCTCTGGGCTTTCTTTGCTCTCTCATCTGTCAGTAAGCCTCAGAGGGCCACACTCAAACCATCTGTGTGTCCGAACAAGACTAAATCATATTTTGGTTTCCGTATTGACATGTGAATTCATGCACAGAAGGAGGTCTGGGATCACACGCCGCAGGCTGAGGGCTCCGTAGCTACGTATCAGTAGGAAGCTCTCTTTTTTAAAAAAAATTATTTATTTATTTATTTTTGGCCGAGTTTGGTCTTCATTGCTGTACGCGGGCTTTCTCTAGTTGTGGCAAGTGGGGGTTGTGGTGTGTGGGCTTCCCATTGTGGTGGCTTCTCTTTTTGCAGAGCACAGGCTCTAGGCATGTGGGCTTCAGTAGTTGTGGCACATGGGCTCAGTAGTTGTGACTCACAGGCTCTAGAGCACAGGCTCAGTAGTGGTGGCGCACAGGCTTAGTTGCTCCATGGCATGTGGGATCTTCCTGGACCAGGGCTCGAACCCATGTCCCCTGCATTGGCAGGCGGATTCTTACCCACTGCACCACCCGGGAAGTCCCTTGAAGCTCTTTTTGAAACGAGAGTTGATTCTTTTTGGTATGTGTGTGTGCCCGCCCTTGAAATGTACATAAACTGTGTTAGCCAATACTTTCTCGGAAGCTTTTTTTTTTTGGTGAAGTGCTTAAAAATAATGTGTGTCTTGGAGTTCCGTCCTTTTCATGATGTAAGCGTCTGTCTTATTCTTTTAACTGCTGTATATTTAATCATTCCCTTCTGATTAATGTGTTTGTCCCCAGTTTTTTTTTTTTTTTTTTTTTTGCTGTTGCTTAAAGAGTAGGTATCCATATGGGTCTTCTCAGTCGCATGCACTTCTGTATCTATGAGAGAGACAGACAGAAAGACCCACTTTGAAAGGCTGAGATGCCAAACACGCGTGGGATATTAGCTGTGGCCAGAGAGTGACTCGCTGATACTAACATCATCCACCCAGTGTCACTCTCACCTTGGTTGTATAACACGCAAAGTTACTGAGAACTCACTTCATCTTTGTTTTCCGTGAGCCTAAGACAGTCACTGAGAAAACGGGTTCTCTCCAACGAAGCATGTGTGCTGGTAAAATTGCATGGTTTCCCACCATCAACAATAAACAATTTAAGAGAAAATGGTACTGATGAATTCCTGAAGTCCAAGTATAAACAGGCCTAATGTTAACACTGCACACGAAGACTCTCATGACCCAAAATATTTGCCTGGGTTTCCTACACATCTCAGTCCACAAACCCAGGAGTTCCTCCCCAGTTAGATCAAGTTATTCCCATGGAAGCGTGTTCCCACGGCTTTTCTGTCCAATTACAGAGCCCCATACACTCAAATACCATAATACAAGTCTGGTGAGAGTGTTCTGTCTGGACCGCACGCTCACCTCTCCTGAAGGGATGCCTTTGATGTATGGAAGGATTTCATGTTCAGCTGAATTCTTTTGATTGCTTATTCATGCCACTGAGCTTTGGGATATCTTATCTGCCCTTATTACCACCACGAGTCAAGGGGGCATGCTTTCTAATATAAATTATAAAGTGCACATCACTAATTTACTAGAAGTCAGCTATGCGCACACCCTTCTTTAGAACCGGCACTTGAAAGGGATTGAGATAAGCTAGTCAAAGGAGATTATCTCTCTGATGATTTACTGAGTTCTCCCACAGCAGAATGCTGTTTGTCTGTGGGTTCATTCTGTGACTTTACAATCCCTCAGCTCCCTTTCATATGTTACTTGGTCACTTCCAGGAGGCAAATGAAGAGGTACCCCAAGTGACTGTCGGAATTTCGAGTTTCGGCAGCACAGAGATGTGGCCCAAAGAAGAAATTAGTGAAATGTGTTCTCACCCTTTAAATATGCTAATGTATTTTCCTAAGGCTTAGTCTTATCTCAAGGGTTTTATAGTCATTGTTTTCCAGTAAAAGGTGTTGAAGTAAGATGAATTCCAGTCCTTTTAAAAGATTCCTTTTGTGTGTAAAGCATATGCTAATTTCTATGTAATATTGTATATCTAACACCCTCACTTGTGATTAAGTAATATCAAGATCAGTGAGTCTTAGCATATAGAGCTTTAAAAAATGCAGATGCCTAGGGCTTCCTAGATGGCGCAGTGGTTAAGAATCCGCCTGCCAATGCAGAGGTCATGAGTTCGATCCCAGCTCCAGGAAGATCCCACATGCTGCGGAGCAACTAAGCCCGTGTGCCAAAAAAAAAAAATGCCTAGACCCTACCCTGGCTGAAGGCGGAATACTGAGGATGGGGCCCAGGTATCTGTGTTTTCAAAAGACTCCCCAGTTGATTCTAACGTGCAGTCACGTGTGAGGACCCTGGCTCCAGATAAACGTTCTCAGGGGCTTTAGAGATGCTATCACCTCAGAAATCCTTGTGCAGTCGTTTAAGAAAGCAGGATGGTATGTGGAAATACACAGGGTTTTAGAAGTTCATCTCTATCACTGAAGAGTCACATGATCTTGGTGAAAGTGTTCTTTTTAAAGACGTTTTATTTTGAAATAGTTTTAGGCTCACAAGCAGTTAGTTGCAAAGATAATATAGAGAGTTCCCATGTATCCTTCACCCAGCTTTGGGACATTATCAAATTATCTGAGAATCTAGTTACCGTGTCTGTAAAGCAGAGATGAAAAAGCAACAACAACAAACCTTCGAAGTGAAACCGTACACCTCAGGTTGGGACTTGAATCCGTGGGCTGGGATAGAGCTGTCCTGGTGCGTGTGGGTGTGTCATTAGCATATGCTAATGTAATACAATAAGTGCATAATGAGGCTCAGGGTCTACCAGAAGCCAAATCTTCCACCATCTTAAACTTAGTTGGTTCTCATCAGTTTATGTTATATCCTCAAGGGCTATGTCATTTATTTTTTAGAGGTCATGCCCTGCCCCCTTCACTCCTATTTAAATGAGATAATAATAACATAAAAACTGTGGGAGATACAATTCAAAATTGGCCCCCAAGCTTCCCAGCTGCCTGTGTACATACACCTTCTCCCAGTGATTCGATCAATTGCTAATTTAGATGCTGCTGGGAAGGGATTTTGTAGATGTAATGAAGGCTTCAACTCACTGGACCTTAAGATAGGGAGATTGTCCAGGTAGATTTGACCTATCCTACGATCACACAGAACCGGAGAGTCAGAGAGCTTCATAGCTAGAGGGATTTGACATGGGAAAAATTCTCTGTTGCTGGCTTTGGAGGTGGAGGGGGCCACATGGCGAGAAATGCAGGTGGCCTCTAGGTGACAGCCAGCAAGGAAACGGGGCCTTGCTCCTATAACTAGAAGGGACTGAACTGTGCCCACCACCTGAGTGAACTTGAAAGTGGATTCTTCCCCAGAGAAAGGAGCACAGCCTGGCTCAGGCAGAGACCCTGAGCAGAGGACCCAGGCACACTGTGCCCAGACTTTTGACTTGCAGAACTGTGAGCTAATCGGGGTTATTTTTAAGCTGCTAAATGTGGTAATTTGCTCTGTAGCAATAAAAAACAAATGCAGAAAAGGTCTAGAGTGCTTACTCTGCAGCTGGCGTGAACACACAGTGAGTCCCTTTCCTCTGCAGAATCACAGTCGTTGGAGATCAGCCGTCAGCGCGTCACGCTGCCTCATGGGGCAGATGGGGCAGGTGGGGCAGTGTGTTCGAGGAGAAGCAGCAAGCTTGCTTCAGTTTCACTGTTTACAATTGCGCAGGAAATTGCGATGTTTAGCCCAGGGTTTCTCAGGGCACCACTGACAGTGTGGATGGACTTGAGTCGGAGGGGAAGGGGAGGTTGCTGTGCGTGGTAGGTTTCTTAGCAGCATCCCAGGCCTTTACCCACTAGATGCCAGTAGCAGCCCCCTGGTTGTGCCCAAAAATGTTTCCAGACATGGCCAAGTGTTCCCTGGGGACGTCATTGTCCCCAGCTGAGAACAACTGATACAACACTCACAAACTGGCCTTTTTTTTAAGAACTTTTATTGAGATACAGTTAACATACAATAAACCGTGTATATTTAGAGTGTACAATTTGGTATCCCAGTCTCCCAATTCATTCCCCTCCAACCCTCCCCGCTTTCCCCACTTGGTGTCCATATGACAAACTGGCCTTTTTAATAGAATGCATTTATGTAAGTTTATTTTTTTCGGTGTATACTTGTTGATTTCAATGCCATTAAGAATAATGATTTTATGTCCTTCACCTACTTTTGAGGAATTTTGCTGGGGAGATAGAGATGAATGGCATATGGGGGCTGGAGGGTAGATTGGGTAGTGGCAGGAAAACTGTCTGGAAGTATATTAAAAGATGTGTATTTGCTTTTGAATTTCACAGTATGCCAACCCAGCTTGCTGAAAATAACTAGATCTCTGAAGGCACAGAGATATATTTATAAGAAAATTGATTCTTGCATTCTTATGCAGGAGAGAGCCTAACCATGTGAATGTAGGTTAGAAATGTGGATTCTATTTCTGGATTTGCAGCTGAGCTTAGAGAAAAGTTAAATATCCCATGTGTCCTCTTGATCTATAGGATTGGAGTCAATGGGCAGTTCTGGGAATGAAGGGGGAATGTTCCCTGTGTTTTGTGATTGTGTGTTTAACCCTAGGAGCCTTACAAAGGTATATTAGATTTTTCTATCTACTGCATGGAGTTGGGCAGTTTATTATACATTAACTTTTTAAAAATTTTTTTTACTTTATTTATTGTCTGCGTTGGGTCTTCGTTGCTGCATGAGGGCTTTCTGTGGTTGTGGAGAGCTGGGGCCACTCTTCATTGCAGTGCACAGCCTTCTTATTGCGGTGGCTTCTCTTGTTGTGGAGCACACTCTTTAGATGTGTGTGGGCTTCAGTAGTTGTGGTGTGTGGGCTCAGTAGTTGTGGCTTGTGGGCTGTAGAGCCCAGGCTCAGTAGTTGTGGCGCACGAGCTTAGTTGCTCCACAGCATGTGGGATCTTCCCAGACCAGGGATCACACTCATGTTCCCTGCATTGGCAGGCAGATTCTTAACCACTGTGCCACCAGGGAAGCCCTACATTAACTTCTTAGTTCTTGGAGAGGCGAGGTACTAGGAGAGGTTGGAGCTCTATTTTAATTGAACTGCTAGGTGAGGAATCTAATTCCCTCATATGCATAGACTCACCAGCTGACCTGATCATTGAATCTATTTCTGTCATCCCTTCTTGGAATAGACCCTTCATCCAAGTGAGTAGTATGCTGGTCCTTTATAATTTGCAACATCCTTAAAATTACTCAACCTCTTTGTAAATATACCAGGTAAGCAAAGTCAAGGTCACTTTGGGGCTTGTATTCTTAGTTCTCAGTAAGGAATTGCTGACACTTCTTTCTTTTCCCTCTATTCCTTCCTCTTTTCCCTACCCATCCTTCTAACCCAAAACATTTATTATCAGCTTACTATGTGCCTAAGTCCTATTGTAGACTCTGAAAATACAAAAATGATGATATGGTTCTTAAATTTTAGGATATTCCAGTGTGAGAGTGGGGAGTTTTGATGACAGAAATATAAACACGTAAGGACAGTGTGACAAACTTAATATAATTGCTAAGGTGTGTTTAAAGAACCATGAGGGCACAAACAAAGTGATGAGACTCTTTTTTTAATGTGATGGGCAGGCAATTTAAATGATCCCGTTAGCCAGTGAGGATATATAAATACCAGGTGATCTTATACACACATCTGTGTAAATTTCATTGCTCACAGGTCAACTCCATACCCAGTTCCAGCCACTTCTTATCACCTTCACTGTCACCACTGTGATCTAAGCCACTCTCCTCTGGATTCCTGCAGCAGCTTCCAATCTGATGATTCTGCTTTATTGTGTGTCCTCATGAGCTGTTTTGCTCAAGTAGCCAGATGATTTCACGTTCCTCTTCTCCACCAGCTAACGGCCTTCCATCACCCATAGTGTATAATCCAAATTTCTTACCGCGGTCTACAAAGCCCCGTGTGATCTGGCTCCTTTGGCCCGGTGTCCCGTCTCTTCTCCCATCGTATACTCCATCCCAGCTCTTCTGACCTCCTTTCCACATCCCCAGAGGCCCTCCACTCCTATGACTGCACTTTGAATTCTCTTCCCCTGGATACTCACCTCGTGGCTTCTTTCACTTCCGGGCGCTTCAGCTCTCTGTGCAAATGTCATCATTGCAGAAAGTTCCTCCCTGACACCCCAGCACTCTCTGTCACCTGATGTCGCTTTATTTTTATTCCTACTCTTTCTCACTCGCTACCCGACTGACTTGTTTATTACCTTGCACGTGCTGCCTTCCCCTCTTAAATATCTGCTCCGTGGAGCCTGGAGCTTCATCTCCGCTGTTCCACAGCTGTCTCTCCAGTGGCTTGAATCGTCCCTGGCAAATAGTAGACACTTGATAAACATTTGTTATATGAATGTATGTAATTAATATGCTGGTAATTTAGAAATAGATACGTCGTTTCTATGTTTGGCATACATCATGAATTGGACATCATGTGTGCATTCATTGATAAAACTCTTCAATTGTTTATCTTTTATATGCAGGTTAGATAGCAAAGATGCAGAGATAGCAGTGGCCACCTATAATTTTCTGTCGGCCCAGCATCGGTTTCCCCAGTGTTTTGGTAAAAACATTGAAGTTTTTCCATGGGGACCTACCTTCACCAACTGCGCCTTAGAATTGGATGGAGGTGACTTGTTTTCCATAGTGACCAATCAGAACATCAGATGTCCTTGACTACGCTGATTAGCGCAGGGATTAATATGTAACAGGATCAGAGCTAATAACATCAATTCTGGGACACGTAGGGGAAGCAGAGAGGATGGAATGTAAGTCCAGAGTTGCAACCATCTTGTCACCTGACAGTAAAGTCATCAGAGCCTTGATGTCCAATTACGCCTGAAATTAAAGTATGTTGGCCTTTTCATTTGCTTGAATCAAAAACTCCCATCCCCTTTTTGGGGTTAATCTAGTTTAACCTTTTTTTCACTTTGAAATGAAAGTCCTAACAGTGATAGGGATGAACAAGTTCTGGACACTTTCTGTGAAGAGCTCATGATCTCCCAGAGAAAACAAGCTTAAGGAAACCAGGCATTCAGCATGGAGTACCGACAGGTAAATGCAACAGGCAACTTGCCTACACATTTCGTGATCAGCGTTTATTGGGTGCGATGCCCGTTGCACAGAGTCTGACTTCCTCTAGAATTCTCAATATTTGTTCCTAACAGTGCATCTTGGATGCATTATCCAGCTTGTTGATTCACTGCTTTATCTGTCAGTTGTCTTGTTACCACACACCTCTCCGTGTCTGCCAACCATGACTGCACATGGCTTTCAAGCAGCCCGTACAAGTGAGCACATTTTATGGCAGTCAGTGAGCAGTTGGAGGGAGACGGAGCCTCCGCGGTTGGCTTAGAGGATGACTTCACACTCTGAAACTACTTTTAATTGATTTCTTGGGACGATGGCATGTGGGATGATGACCAAGAACGCTTACTGATGGATTACGTGGTTCAGCATTCATATGCCGTTCATTTGTGTCTTTGAAGATGTTTACTTCAATGAATCTAATTTTAGTCTGCAGTGGGTTTTTTTATTTTGAAATGATGACAACAGAAGTGTGTTTTTTCCCCCACGAAATCTTCTATTTATGATGCGTGGAATTCCATCTTCTCTTTGCTCGGCACAGTGCTGTTCGGCAGAATGTAACCCACGCCAACGTATGTCTTTCAAATTTTCTAGTAGTCATGTTAAAAGGAAGGTAAAAGAGGTGGGTGAGATTTGTGTTGATACTCTATTTGCTTTAATCCAGTATATCAAAAATGTTATTTCAAAATATAATCAATACCAGCATTATTAATGAGATACTTTTATTTTACACACACATCTTCAAAATCCAGTGTGCATTTTACAATTACGGCACATTTAGTTCAGACCAGCTGCATTTCAAGTGCCTGGTAACAGCTGCTGTATTGGACCAGATAGGTCTATTCACCTCCTCTCTTGAAGTTTCCTAACATGTACAGTGAAAGCAAACAGGCAGGAAAGATTCCCTTTTTATGGATTCTTTGGCTAAAATTTGAAACAGTTCTTCTAGAACATCTTCCAGGAGCCCCAGGTACTCGGTGGGCATCTTTCATTACCATAAATCTTTGCTGCCACACTGTTCTCTCCAACTCATCACCTAAAACAGGTGGGCAGTGGATGTTTATGCTTTGATGGCACTTTGCAGGAAAATAGGGATTTCAGTTGAAATAAGTGGGCCAATGTGAAGTGACATGAGGGTCTTCTAAAAGTTCTAGATAAACAGGGAGTATCTGAAAGGCCAGAATATTCTTGTGCTGGTGACACTTTGAGGTTTGAGGACAATAAGGAAGCTTTTGGAAAGATTGTGCTGAACCCATCCTGTTGCCATAGTGACTGGGAGGAAGAAGATGCTCTCAGCTTCCTGAACTCACTCCTGGGTTTGGTTCTAGCTAATTCCCAAAGAGGCACCTCCAATGTTCTTAGTTGCTCTTCCAACTTGCTAATGCTCAGTTTTCTTGTTCACCTTCTCCACAGGGGTTAACACAAGGGGAAAGGTCATTGGTCACCTGCTGAGATGGTCTGCAAATCCAGAGACTTGGTTCTAGGCCCAAGACCCTTATTAGCTATCTGTGACCTTGTGCAAATCATTTCCCTTTCTCTGGGCCTGGGTTTCCTCATCTCAATATGGAGGGATGGGATTAGAGAAGCATTTCTCAAACTGTCATCTTCAGTTTACTTGCGTAGGTGTCGTTTGGCGTACTTGTTAGAAATTTGGGTTCCTAGGCCCCACTTCAGGTCTACTGAATTAGAACCTCAAGACCAGGATCCTTGGCACCTGCACTTTCAGTAATTCTCACGCACACCACATTCTGAGAATCAGTGAAATGAAGAAAAGATAGCCTGGGGGTGGACTGTACAACATGGCTGACTGTAGTTAATATATCTCGTATATGTGAGTGTTGCTAAGAGAGTACTCTTACAAGATCTCATCACAAGGGAAAAAATGTAACTAGGCACAGTGGTGATCATTTCGCAATATATACATAAATCATTTTTGTTGTGTACCTGAAACATATATATACATTATGTTGTATACCTGACGTAGACCATATATAATGTTCTATGTCAATTACACTTCGGTTTAGAAAAAGGTTGCCTGGCTCACACATTTGGGGAAAAATTCTAATTCCTTAGAGAAAATATCTTTTTTGTACTTTGGGTTGTGATCGATTAGTGGGTCATGAATCTGTTTAGTTATGATGAGGAACGCTAGTAAGAAAGGAGATATTACAGAGTAGTGTAAAAATAAGGTGGACGAGACAATACCAGATTATGTGGTATCTAGGAAGGGTAGTTTATGAAATTTTGCAGTGTGGGTGTATCCGTGCTTTCACTGAGTCAGGGCATAAAATGTGTGGGGTGTGGATGCCAATTTTTTAGGCATGGCTTTTGGTCAAAATGGTGTGAGAGACACTGTTATAGAGCATCCATGTTCACTGGCTGTGGTGTGGTCTGTGTCATTGTCCCACAAGAAAGTGGTATTGTGTGAGCCACTTAGGTCCAACCCGGACAGAGCCTGAGAACTGTGCTGTGGTAACATGAACAGGAGCTGTGGAGTCACTGAATACATGTCCTTCCTAGCACTGATAGGTCTTAAAGATTAGGTACATCTCTACACATTTGTGCCATTTTTTTTTTCCTTTACCCCCAGAGTACAAGCAAGATTTCCATTAAGTCGTTGAACAGAAATGGAGCATTCTTCCTGTCCTGTTAGCAAATGCTTGCCTTTCATAGCCCTGCTTTTAGCTGAGCTCAGATTCAAGACAAGGCTTGTTTGCCCAAGTAAGACCCGTCGGAGTGCTTCACCGTAAATGCCATAAACGTGTTGATTTAAGGGTTTCAGTGTACACTGTAGGTCATCAAGCCCCAAACAGAGCACACGGTTTTTGATCTGAGGATTCAGTTCCCCATTGTAAATCTGTCAGCTTTGGCTGTTGAGTCAGCTACTGAGGGCAGAGTGTCTGTGGGGCTATTTATCCTGTCATATCAGCTTAGGGGAGCAGCTTTTTGTTACTCTCTGTGGAATAAGCCAGTCCCTGGTAAATGCTCCTTTTGACTGTAATGTAGTTCTTATCTCTGCTTTCTGCTGCTCTCTGTGTCAGTAGGATGGCTTCAGGCGATGTAGCTGTAGTCTTCTGTTTTTGACTAAAATGTTGCCATTCAACTTATAAGGTGATTCTGAAATCCTGCATGCCCCTTCTCTCCTTTAGAGAATGTTTCCATTTCTGCTTTACAAAAAAAAAAAAAATTACAATAGCATAAATTAGAAAGACGCACGAATGATGAATGTGTAGTTTAATGAAATTTTGCCAAGTGGCCACTCATGTAACTGCCAACTAGATAGAATACAGAGGATCATCAGCATCCCTGAAGCCCTCCTTACGTGTCCCCTTGGTGCCTAATTGCCTCACCACTCAAAAACAGTCGTCATCATGACTTCTATCACAGAAGATTCCTTTTGCCTGTTTTTGAACTTTGTTTAAACACAGCCTATGGAATGTTCTTATTCGGCTAGCTTCCTTTGCTCAGCAGCAGGTTGTGATAGCCACTCATCTTGTTATACACAGCTGTAGTTATTCACTTTCATTGCTCCAAGTACACCATTTCATTAATTGACACACTTTGTCTATTCTATTGTTGATAGACATTTGGGTTGTTTCTGGCTTTGGGCTATACAAATGAGGCTGCTGTCAGTATTCTTTTGCAGGTCTTACAGTTCAAAGATGTAGTCATTTCTGCTGGGTATCTAGAAATGGAATCTCTGGGTCATAAAGCATGTGCAAATTCAGCTTCCCTAGAAAATGTCTGTTTTTGAAGTGGTTCTACCAATTGACATCCCTCTAAGCTGTATATGAGTTTCACTTGTTCCTCATCTTCGCCAACACTTGGTGTGTGTTCATTTGTTTGTTTTTCCTGTCTTTTTTCATTTTAACAAATCTCTGGTGTATGGAGTGTACCATACTGTGATTTTGCATTTCTCTGATGACTGAAGAGTTTAATGGACCTTTGGGTACTCTCTTTTGTCAAATGTCTCAGTTGGGATTTTTTTGGCCACTTTTCAGTTGCTTTATCTGGAGATGGGATTTCTCTTGGATAAATGTATTTTCTCCCATCCTCTGGCTCATCTTTTTACCCCATTAATGGTTTCTTTTGATAAACAACATTCTTAATTTTAATGCCTCCCAATTGATCAGTCTCTGGCATGCTGTATTAAAACCGTTTCCTACGTCCAAAATCATAAAGATGTTTTCCAATGTAAAATTCTAGAAGCTTTATTTACTTATTTACTTTCACACTTAGTCTATATTCTATTTAGAATTTATTTTTGTGAATGGTATGAGGGGTGGGACAAGATACCTTTTTCCTCCAATTGGATATCTAGCTGATGTAGCACCATTCATTTCGAAGATGTTTCTTTCAAGCGTACTACACTGCAGTCGTTTCTTTGTCGTGAATCACAGGATAGAATATGTGTCATTCGGTTCCTGATTTCTCTACTTTATTCTATTCTTTAAAGTCTTTTCCTAATACCACACTTTATTAGTTACTGTAACTTTCTTTCTTTTGTTTTATTTTGTTTTTTGTTTTTTTGGGGGGTGTAGCTTTCTAACCTGTCTTTACATCTAGTAGTATAAGTCCTACCTCTTTGTACTTCAAGATTGGCTTGGTTATGTTGGATTGTTTGCATTTTTATATGCATTTTAGGATCAGTTGGCTGCTGGAATATTCCCATCAGAATGCTGCTGGGATATTTACTTCGATTACATTGAGTTTGTAGGTTAATCTTTACAGTATTATTTTTCAATGCATAGATATGGTATATCTCATTTGTTTAACTCCTTCAGTAATGGTTTGTAATTTTCATTATAGAGGTATTGTGTTGTTAGATTATTTTTCTTGACCAATGATTTCAGTGCAGCTTAAAATGAAATATTTCTACTTATTTCGTTTTCTAAACTTTTGCTAATGATAGGTAAAAGTAATATTGATCTCTGCACATACAGTTTTATCTAGAAATCCTTCAAGTCTCAATTTTAGAAATTTACCTATAATTTTTTATTTCTCTATATAAAATCGTCTGAATGACAGTTTCTCCCAATCTTTTTGAATTTATCATTATTATTATTATTATTTTATTATCATTTTTGCCTCTTGCAAATTCAAGGACCTTGTGTATGATGAAGAATAGAAGTGATAATATTAAACATCTTGTTTCAGTCCTGATCTTAGGGGGCAATATTTTTACTCTTTCAGCATCTAGTATGATGTTAGTTGTAGGTTTCTTTGTCAATATACTTCATCAGATTGATAATGTTCCTTTTATGTGTAGTTTGCTAATTTTATTTCAAAAAATTTTAGCATCTGTTGAGATCATATGATTTTTCTACTTTTTTCCACTAAATATTGATATATTGATTTTTTTTTTCAAATATTAAGCCAACCTTGCCTTCCTAGAATAAACTTTACTTGGCCATGAAGAACTTTCATTTTCAATCATTGCTAAATATAATCTGAAAATATTTGTTTAGGTTTTCCCATGGATGTGAGGGTTAGAGTTATGAGAAAAATTAGTCTGTAATTTTATTTTCTTATTACATCCTTGTCAGGTTTGGGTAATGAAGTTAGGCTGGTTTCATAAAATGAATTGAAAAAAATTTTTTCCTACTGTTTTCCTTGGGTTTAATTTGCTATTCCTTTCTCTTTTTTTTAATGTGGAATCTTAGATCATTGCTTTTCAACCTTTTTCCTTTTCTAATACATGCTTTTAAAACTAAACATTTCCACATAAGCATTACTTAAGCTATATATCACAAATTTTAACTTGTTAAATCTTTATTTTCATTTATTAAAAATACTTTATAACTTCCCTTGGATATCTTTTTTAATTCAAGGATTATTTAGAAGTGAATTGATTAATTTGCAGACACTTGGAGGCATTTCAGTTCTTTTTGTGTTTGATTTCTAATTTAGTTTCACAGTGATTTTAGAACACCCATCCACTTTTCCACTCTTTGAAATTTATTGAGTCTTGCTTTATGGTCTGGGATGTGTTCATTTTTAGGTTCAAGATAAATGTTCCATATGCACTTGGAAGGAATGTGAATCCACTCATGTGTACAGTGTTTTACATTAAGTATAAGTATATACAGTTATAAGTATATTGACTGTGGTAGTCAGATCATTTTTGTCATTATTGACTTTTCTGGCTGCTTGACCTATCAGCTTTTGAGAGATGTATGTTCACGTCTCGCATTGTGATTGTGAAGTTACCTATTTTTTTGTTCATTTCATGAAATTAGCTTTATCTATTTTGAATTTCTGGTATGGGCTAATACAGATTTAAAATTTTTTATCTCTTCCTGGTCAGTTAAACACTTTTAAAATATGAAATGTCTCTATCTATAGTAATGCTTCTTGCCTTAAAGTCTACTTTGATTAGTACAGCAGTTTTAGTTTGTTTGATGTTTTTGTGGTATAACTTTATTTCACCCTTTCACTTTCTACTTATTTTGTCCTTAGTTTTAAGGTGAGATATTAATTGATTCATTTTTAATTGAAGTATAATTGATTTACAATATTATGTTAGTATCAGATATGCAACATAGTGATTTGATATTTTTATACATTACAAAATGATCACTGTGATAAATGCAGTTACCATCTGCTACCATACTGTTATAATATTACTGACCATAATCTCTATGCTGTACATTTCATCCTGCATGAGATTTATTTTATAACTGGAAGTTTGTTCTCTTAATCTGAGTCATTTATAAGCATCACATAGTGAAATTTTTAAAATCCATCCTGACATTCTTTGTATTTTAAATGGAGTATTTTGTTCATCTATTCTTAAGATAATTACCTCTCTATTTGGTATTAAATTTACTAGCTATTTGTTTTCATATTGTCCCACATTCTCAGCTTTGTTTTTTCTCCTTTCTTGCCTTATTTTGGATTAATCATTATTTTTATCTCTACTATTTTTCCTCTTTCAGCTTATTAGATGTGAATTATTTTTTAATTCTTATAATGATTATCCTACAGATTTGAACAGGTCTCTTTGACTTGTGAGCACCTAACATAAATGAATACTGTTACTACTTCTGTTATATTATGCTAAACTTAGAACACTTGAAATCCATTGCCCTCTACTAGGTTATTATTGTCAAGTATTTTAATTTTATATATACTTTAAACGCAATAAGATATTAACACTATTGCTTATAACATTAATATTTATTTAGATTTACCCACATTTACTCATTTCACTTTGTTATTCATTCCCTTATTTCCATTCTTCCATCTGGGAGTGAATATGTGTGTGTGCATTTGTGTTGTAAGTGTGTGTATTCATTCATCTATGTTGAGCTGAAGAAATCTCCTTAATATTTATTTTAGTATACACCTGATGGTGACAAATAATTCTCTCAGTGTTCATTTGTCTGGAAATGCCTTTGATTTTTCTTTGTCTCCAGTGAGTTTAGAATTCTAGGTTGGCCTTTATTTTCCTTCAGCTCTTTAAAGATGTCAACTCATTCTCTCTCATTTTATCCATTGTTTCTGTCAAGTCAACTACTTTCATTCTTACTGTTGCTTTTTTTTTTTAAGATATCTTAATTTTTTTTTTATTCTAGCTGTTTAAAATATTTTTTTACACTTTTGGTTTGCAGCAGTTTTACTATGATGTGCCTAGATATATTTTTCTTTTTTATTTCAACTTCTTGGGGCTTATACTACTTCTTGGATATATGGCTTGACATCATTTTAAGTTTGGGAAAGTCCTTGATTGTTATCTTTTCACATTTCATCTGTCTTATGTCATCTCACTTCCTCTTTTGAGACTCCACTTGCATATGTGTTACACATATATTTTCATGAAATGTACCAATAACAGGTATATTAAATATTTTCTACTTAGCTGTTTTCCAAAATGTTAATCCTCCCTTCAGCTGTATCTGGATCTTTTTAAAATCCATCTGAGTTCTTAATTTGAATTATAACTTTATAAAATTGGATTTTTAAAATAAGTTTTGGTTTTCTAGTGAAATTTTCTCACTTGCTACTTTTTTTTTTTTTTTTTGAACATGTTAACCACAGTTACTTTAAAGTCTGTGGCTAATAACACCAATATTTGCATCATTTGTGGATCTTTTTCTAGTTTCTGGGGTTTTCCCCCTTGGCCCTGCTTCTTGTTATGCCTTATGATTTTAATTAAACGGTAAATATTATATATGAAAAAAAAGTAGAGTTGCTAAATGAGCCTTTAGCTTCTTGAAACAGTTAGGTGAGGGTATATCAGTTAAACCCAATCAACAGTTTTGAGGCTGAACTGCCATCTTTTTAAAATCAACTGTACTTCCAGTATTCCTCTGTACCTGGGATGACACCTCCAGGTGTCTCAACTGAAGACTGGGAGATGTTTACCAGTTTTCTTCTTCCATGATGATTAATGAGCTCAATCTTCTTTTTATCTCCCTGTGAAATTACCAAGGTCTTAGTTTAGCTCCCTCAAACTTTGACTTGTCACTTTCTGTTTGGCTTCTCTGAATCAGCACCATTTATGAGATAACAAATTCCTCAAAGAGATAAACAGTTCTTTGTACTTCTCTGTTCACTTCTTTGTACTTCTCTTCTCTAGGGAATGTTGGCCCTTCAAGTCCTAGATATTTTGATAGCCCCAGACACAAGGTTCAGTCCTCCTAGTTTCTTAAAATAGCAGAAAATTTCTTACCATTTGCTTTAAATTAGTCTTTTCAGCCTCTTCATTGAATGTCTTAAGGGGAAAATAACATAGAATGCTCAGCTCACTTAACAGCTTCTTCCTTCCCTCTGAAATCTTTACCCTTTGGGTCTTGGATGTCTTTATAGTTATTTAATATCTTCAAATAGATTTTGGGGAGAGGTAGACATCTTATAAAGCTTGTCTAGTTGTTAATGGAAAGGATGGTGTATTACAAGATAATCTCAATTTATGTCTTTATTGTTTTACTATTGAATTATTGAGGACACTGTAGAAAAGAGAGAAAAGTAAAATTTGGGAATGATGAGAATAGCCAACGTAAACTTCTGTTGTATACGTATTTTGTGGCTGGCTTTATGAGGAACTGAGAGACAAAGAAGCCACATAGGTATTGAAAAGAGGAGTGATTATTTTGCATGTAATGCTACTTTTTTAATGAAGAGTTATACTTAAGAAGGTAGTGGAACATTTCATTTCCTTATCAGAATTCCTTCTATGTAGAGCTAGAATTTAAAAAGCGTTTTCCTTGGTCTAGGGTCTAAGATTTTAAGCACCATACTGTACTATATTTCAATTTATAATAATGGCTTTTCCTTATTTTTTAATATGTTCTAAGTGCTTTACTTATGCATTTAAGCCTTATAATAACCATATTATGGAGATTTCTTTATTATTACCATTTTACAGAAGAAGAAATGAAATATTAGGTGTTAGGAACTGAATGTTTATGTCTCCCTCCATCTGCAAATTTATATGTTGAAGCCCTAATTCCCTAAGTGATTGAGTTTGGAGATAGGAAGTAATAAAGGTTAAATGAAATCATAAGAGTGGGGCCCTAATCTGATAGAAATGGTGCCCTTATATAAAGAGAAAGAGACACCAGAGCTCTTTCTCTACCATGTGAGGACAAAGCAAAAAGATGATTGTCTGCAAGCCAAGAAGAGAGCTCTCACCAGAACTGAATTGGCTGACGCCTTGATCTCAGACTTCCAGCCTCCAAAACTGTGAAAAGATAAATTTCTGTTGTAGAAGCAACCCAGTCTGTTATTTTGTTATGGCAGCCTTAGCAGACTAATGTAAGAGATTAACCATTTAAAGCCTCTCATCTATTGAGGCAGAGGAATAAATTTGTAGGAGTCAAACTGGTTTCTTGTTAATAACACAGTGGAAGAGTTCGTTTCCTAAGCACTATACTTCAACATTAAGTGGAGCTGAAACCTGGTTATAGTCTATCTGCTCGTTGAGAGCATTAAAATGAATCTGCTCTGTTGATGATTGAAATCAGGGCTGCATTGGACGATGGACTGGACATTGCAAAATGTTCTCCCACGTGGGTTGGAGAGGTGTTCAAGATATTGAAAAGAATTCCATTGTTGCAGTTTGATTTTCATTCAGGATTGAAAATTTTTAGATGCATTTTTCCAAGAACTGCTTGTCTGGACATGAATTTCGGTCCACTTAGCTGTCAACACACCACTGGGATGCCCAGATTTTCTCTCCCAGTCCCAGCACAGGGGTGGCCAAATGCTGCTTCAAGACAAAGTCTTAAATTAAGTCTCTCTTTTGCATTCCCCTTGTCTGGATTTCAATGTCACTTTTAGTCAGAGCTGATCTGCCCAACATCAGTTGGAATTTTTTCCTCACCAGTGGCTCAGGCAATTAACAGCAGTGCTAAAAAAATGTTTTTTTCTGGAGACTCTGGCCTTGTCTTTCAGTAAGATTTTGTTCAAACATCCTTTTCATCAAGAAATCTCTGATGCTCCTGCACAGAGTTAAGGACTCAAGCTTTGTGCTTTTGGGGCTTAGCTTGGTCAGCGTGCTGCCTGCTAATTATCTGTTTATTTAGCCATCTCCCTGATAGGTCACTCCTTGAGGAAATAGGCCAGATCACCATCATTGCAGTCTTAGAACCTGGCATAGAATCAGTCACGTTCAATGCAAAGGATCACAGAGTGAACTGGGTAAGAAATACACGGGAAAGTAGATGGACAGAACGACCTGAATGGAGCTTTGAGGGTTCATAGCTTTTCATTATACAAACAGAACAAACAGAAAGTTCCAGCATTATTAACTGCTCCATCTCCATGTATTTGAGAGTCAAATCATGATGACTATTGTTTCCCAAGTTGATTTTTAAACAATAGTTAGCCTTGGAGTTTACTGTGAATTTTCTATGGTTTTGCTCCTTCTCTTCTTATATTTATGTTGCTGTTACTGGTTCACTTATTAACTTAGAAGCCCTGGGTCCATATGATAATGTAGTTGGAGAGAACTGAGGTTCACTCGCAAAATCCATTTTCCCCAAACCTAATTTTTGGCGGCCCTGAGACATTATCCTCCAAATCTCTGTTGTTGTCTCTCTGAGCAGCACCTCTTTCTCTCTGGTCACAGGCATCCCCTGTCTCGCGGGGCTGTGTGATGGTTGTAGCAGGAATGCAGAACTCAGTTCAAGCTCTTGATTCATCCCTTCATAGCCCTTTGCTCCTCTACTTCCTTCTCCTCGTCCTGCAAGAAGACAGTCTTCCTAGAGGTGCCAGACCTCAAGGACTGAGAGGTAGAACTGAGTCTGTTTGGCTCATATTATCTGGCGTACACAAGTACCCCACATAAATATTTTGAATGAAACAATGACTCTGTGTCCTGTAACAGATAATAAACTGGCTGAGACGTGAAGATCATTTAGACGTTGTCCAGAGGACCTGCTCAGATGGCAAAAGACTGTATTCCAGACAAAGGAGTCCCAATATCCAGAAGCAAAAGGAGCAGTGACGTCTAACCGTATTGGTCCCCAAGACCTCCTAACCCTATTTCCCAGCCTCCTAGGTCATATGCAGTGTGGTGTGGTGGGTTGAAAGCACAGGTTCTGAACCTAGACAATCTTAAGCTCAAATCTTGTCTCTGCTACTTAGAATTGTAACATTGGAAAAATTGCTTAAATCTTCGTTTCTTCATATCTGCCTCCAAATATGGATAAAATTTTCCTTCTGTCTAGATATCATTTTGTGGATTAAATGAGGTGAGTCAAAGAAAGCATACTCAATAAATGCTTCCTGTATTATTCCCAGTAATACCACATCTTAGCCCAGGGATAAAGTCTCTCCAGACTTGTATTTACTGTTCCACCTCTTAATGGTATCAACACCTCTTAATGACAAATTCCTCTACTTTCCTCTCTTTATCTATGTGATTTTGGCCAAGTTTTGTAGCCTCTTTGTGCATCTTGTGTCTTAACTATAAAGTTGATGATTATTATTATCTATCTCATACTCATATTGAACATGAAATTGAATGCACGTAGAGAGGGTTAAACAGTGCTTGGCACATAAGAAGCAGTTAAGATATTAGCTTCCTTTGTTATAATGTATAGTAAGTATGATAAAAATAATTATTAATAACATCACCATGTGACTGTTGTCCAGTGATTGCTTCACAAGCATTTGATAGAGATTGTGTTTTTATGGCATCGTGGGGCATTTCCCATGAAGAAGCCAGATGCAGAGGTAGAGAATTCAGGGCATTCAACCATGGCTGAAGCTCTTGGTCTCGAGCCAGGCATTTCTTAAAACAGCAGAGAGTGAGGATAATTTTGTAAGAGTAAGAACTGGAAAGTTAAAGCTTTGTTTTTCGGGGGGCCGATCATGCTGATGCAGCCTTCCTTTCTTTGTTTCATAAAAATGTATTTTCTATCTAGTCTTTAGATTAATGATCCACGTTGACCAAATGCAGGTTCATGTATCAAGGGGATGAGAAGGCACGTAAACATTCTCCCACTTAAGGTTGATTTTTTAAAAGTTGTTTACATTCTGCTCAAATTGGGGATTTAAAATTTATTCTCAGAGTTTTAAGCCCCATTAGGAACCCCAGCCAGCACTCACAAGTGGGCTCCGGTTCCTGCTTCCCATGCTCAAGCGCTCCAGGCTGCACTCAGGGAGTTGTGGGAGCCTGGAAGAGCCCACATTGTGTTAGGCTATCTCTTTAGAAAGGTGCTCCCAGGACTGTCCGGGTAATGAACGCTGCTGGCCCCCGTGGCTGCCTCCAAGGAGAGGGCAAGAGGGATCACAGGTGGAGGAGCAGGCATCTCCCAGTGGAAGAGCCCTCTCTTTGTGTGGGAAGCGACTGTTGGGTCATGTTTTGTGCTGTAACAGGAAACTTAGGAAATTGAATATTTCGTTAAATAACTAAAGCTCTTTTGTACCTGTGTTTTCGCAACTGCTCTAGAAGGATATAGAGCTTGTGAATTTCAGTGTCCGATGAGAAGGATATAACACAGTGATTAAGGGTCTGGAGCCAGACCAGGTGCAAACTCCAGTTCCACCATTTGGTGGCAAATGACTTAAATGCTCTGTGCCTCAGATTCCACATCTCTAATGCAGAGTCAGAGTTCCCTGGTGGTCCACTGGTTAAGACTCCAAGCTCCCAATGCAGGGGGCATGGGTTGGATCCCTGGTCAGGGAAGCAGGATCCTGTGTGCCGCATGGGGAGGCCAGATTTAAAAAAAAAAAAAAAAAAAAAAAAAACCATTTAAAGCAGAGTCTATAGTATTACCTACTTCAAAGGACTGATGAATTCATTTAGGTAAAGCTCTGATAATAGCACCTGTAATATAGTAAGCATATTAGCTTTGATTATCTTCCATTATTCTGCCTTGACTCTCTTAATTTGGTCTCTTTTAAAGCAGAACCTGAGACAAGGAGTTGGGTGGAAGTAATTTATGTGGGAGGTGATCCCAGAAACCAGAGTGAGAGAGCAGGGAGAAGGCAATAAGGAAGGAAAAACAATAGTGTTTGCGTGCTTTCTAGAGGATTCTTCTGGGGGTACAGTGAGCTCATTTGGCCAAGATCTCTTGAGAAGCACAGGAATGCCTCCTAGAATTCTCCCTGGGTAGTGACATTCATTGAGTCCCATCCTCCATTAGTTAAGGGTTGCCCTGAGGGTCTTAACTCACTCCCTCCTCAGTGCTGGACTGGAGGCTGAGTGGACTTTGGCATTGAAGAAAGCCACAGGGTAGACATGCAAAGATACACAGTGCTGGCTTGCGCGGGATGTGGCCAGCTGGATGTCAGTCTGAGCTCGCTCTGAACTGTCCATTGCCGTCGGGGCTCAAATCAGAGGAGGCTTGAGGGGATGTGATGTGAGGCACCAGAGGGGTCTTCTATGAGGTCCCAAATCAGAGGGTGGGTTTTTCCATTGTGCAGGGTCAGAAATTCCATTTTCAATGTTATTAGCTTATTTGATCTGGCTGTGGGCATTGATTAGCCCTAACCAAAGCCACTGTATACTTCTTAGTACAAGAAAATCATTTTGTTTATTGTAAAGAGAGATATACCTGGCCAGGTGTTTATATAAGCCACTCTCTTCTTAGAGGTAGATCCATATAAATTTTTAGATTGTAGATAGCCCAGTTATCGGTAATTACATATGTGACAATTACTTAGGATGATTACAGTTGTTGCTGTAATTGTTGTTAGTAGTAGTAATACCCGTAGTTGTAGTAATTAAGTCACGGTTGAATGCTGAGTAGTAACTATTGACACGTGTTATGTATTGAGTGCTTGGTGTCGCCCAGGCACTATGCTTTGTATCTGGCAGCATTAACTTACTTGCAGCCCAAGACAACTCTGTGAAATGTAGAGTGTCATCTTTCCCTCTTGATGACTGAAGCCGCTGAAGGTCAGAGAGATGAAGTAACTTTCCAGGGTCCTAACACCTTACTCAGAGTTAAAAGAAACGACAGATACCACTTAGTTTTATCTTTCTTTTAGAGAAAAAAAAAATGAAAACTTTAGAACTCCTTTAACTCCCCTGAAGCTTCCAAGAGTGAAAAGCTTGACTTACCTGATTTGAGTGAAAAAAAGAAGTGTCTGGTTTGAGGTTTTTCTGGATTCGGGTGCTGAAGGATATCTTCAGGACTTGGTCTGTCTCCCTCTCTCTGGTCAGCTTCCCTCTGTGTTGGCTTCTTAATCGGGCTTCCCTAAGTGGTGGCAAGTTTGGCCAGAACAGTCCTGGTCTCACTTCCTACCCGTTTAACGATCGCAGACTAGAGACGCCCTCTTTCCCACGAGATCCAGCTCTCTGCACGGGGCTGACTCTTCTCAGCTAGGATCAAGATGGGCTCATGTCAGGACCCAAGTAAAGTGGCAGCCCCCCCCAGCTAGTGGTGGGGCCACCTGGCACCTGAACCACACAGAATGGCAGGGGAATGGAAGGCATTTGTCCTGGAAGAGGTGTGGCTTCTGGCCCAGAAGAAGGGACATCAAGCAGGTCAGAATACTAACAGCCACTACTCAGGCTCATGTCATCTCTCTCTTTACGTCCGTACAGAAATAAGTGATCATTTCATATACCCCGCATCTCCCTGTGGCTATCATTTTATGCCTGTTTTTCTTCATCAAACCCAAACTTCTAGATACATATTTTCAATCATCTGTCTCTTCAATCTTAAATTTCCACTTAACCCATTTCTGTCTGTTTTCTACCTCAAGCAGTCCGCAACTATGGGCTATTTTGCCGCTTAGGAGACATTCGACGGTGTCTAGAGACATTTGGGGTATCTCGTGGGCTGAGGCCAGGGTGTGGCTTGGCACCCTACAATGCACAGGACAGTCCCTGACAACAAGTCCCTGACAACAAGTCTTCCCAGATCCAAAGTATCAATAATGCAGAGGCTGAGAACCCAAGATCTAGATCAGTGCCTTAAAACCATTGTGACCACTACTCTATATAAAATCGATAACCAACAATGACCTACTGTATAGCATAGGGAACTACAGTATATTCAATATCCTGTAATAAACCATAATGGAAAAGAATATGAAAAGGAATGTATCTATTGTGAGAGAGAGAGATATATAAATGTAATACATATGTATATGTGAATCACTTTGCTGTACACAGCATTATAAATCATCTATACTTCAACTAAAAAAAAAAACCACCCAGACAGGGCTTCCCTGGTGGCACAGTGGTTGAGAATCTGCCTGCCAATGCAGGAGACATGGGTTTGATCCGTGGGCGGGGAAGATCCCACATGCCACGGAGCAGCTAAGCCCGTGCACCACAACTGTTGAGCCTGTGCTCTAGAGCCCTCGAGGCACAACTACTGAGCCCACGCACTGCAACTACTGAAGCCCGTGTGCCTAGAGCCCATGCTCCACCACAAGAGAAGCCACTGCAATGAGAAGCCCACGCACCGCAACGAAGAGTAGCCCCTGCTCTCCACAACTAGAGAAAGCCTGTGCGCAGCAATGCAACAAAGACCCAGTGCAGCCAAAAATAAAAAAAAATTAAAAATTAAATATAATCTTTAAAAAACAAAACCAAAAACACCCAGACAAAACTATCATTTGAAAAGATACATGCACCCCAATGTTCATAGCAGCACTGTTTACAATAGCCAAGATATAGAAGCAACCTAAATGTTCATCAACAGATGAATGGATAAAGAAGATGTGGTATATATATATACAATGGAATATTACTCACCCATCAAAAAGAATGAAATAATGCCATTTGCAGCAACATGGATGGACCTAGAGATTATCATACTAAGTGAAGTAAGTCAGGAAGAGAAAGACAAATACCATATGCTATTTATACGTGATATCTAAAATAGGATACAAATCAACATATCTACCAAACAAAAACAGACTCACAGATATAGAGAAAAGACTTGTGGTTGCCCAGGGGGAGGAGAGGTGGGGGAGGAATGGAGTGGGAGTTTGGGATTAGCGAGGCAAACGATTACGTGTAGAATGGGTAAACAACAAGGTCCTACTGTACAGCACAGGGAAGTACATTCAGTACCCTGTGACGAACCATAATGGAAAAGAATGTGAAAAAGAATATGTGTGGATAACTGAGTCACTTTGCTATACAGAAGAAATTAACCCAACATTGTAAATCAACTATACTTCAAGAAAATTTTATTTAAAAAACTCATGACCAAAGCTATCCCATCCTCCTTTTTGCTAAAGCTGACACATTCCTCTCAGCCCTTAGATTATCCAGCCTTTCCAAAGGTTTGGTAATTTTGACCATGGCCTCTGGAAACCCTCTATTACCTTGAAGTATTATGTGATTATCGACTCAACGTGTGCCAATCTACGTTGCTTTTTAAGATACTCACGTTATTCCAAATATAATCCTATTATTTCCACCAGTAAAGAAGAAAAAATAGTTTTTGAATCTCTTTGAGACATGGGAAGCATGTTTTAGACATAGTTTTAAGGCACTGATTAGATCCTGGTTCCTCAGCTTCTGCATCATTGGTACTTTGGGCCAGGTTAGACCTTGCTGTGGAGGATGGAGAGCCGTCCTCTGCATTGTAGGGTGTTTTGCTGCATCCTTGGCTGCATCCCACTAGATACTAGGAACACTTCCTCTCCCTGGGTTTCCTGGTATTCGTTTGATGACTTCTTCCTAGTTTCTTTTCCTTATCATTATTTATATCAGGTGTCCCAAATTCAAATCCTGGGCCCAGGCAGGATAAGCAAATAAATAAAGCAATCTCAATGCACCAATGCACAGAGGAGGCCACAGGGAAGCCTGTGGCAAAGAGGGACGGGGGCCTCAGCTAAAGAGAGAGCTGCTTGTCACCTCCAGCTTCTCAGGAATGTGGCCCAGGGTTTCTAGCTTCCTTGAGCTTCCCAGACAAGCCACGTATCTGGATAGCGTGAGAAATCTTCCCGTGGTTAATGTAGGTGATTTATTCTGTGTTATCAGTGGGTAACCACCTCTGCCTTCAATATCAGAATTTCCTGGAGACTTCTTAAAAAACAAGCTCTGCTGGGAATTCCCTGGTGGTCCAGTGGTGAGGACTCCGGGCTTCCACTGCAGTGGACATGGGTTCTATCCCTGGTCAGGAGACTAAGATCCCATATGCCATGCAGTGTGGCCAAAATAATAATCATAAGAAGAAGCAGCAGCTCTGTTTTCTTCTCATGCTCTGATAGTGGCAAACTTACCCAGTTTCTTAGAGTTAAATTTTTATATACATTTATTTTCGATATGGACCATTTTTTAAAGTCTTCATTTGTTACAGTATTGCTTCTGTGATATGTTTTGGTGTTTTTTGGGATAAGGCATGTGGGATCTTAGCTCCCCGACCACAGATCAAACCCACACCCCCTGCATTGGAAGGCGAAGTCTTAACCGTTGGACCACCAGGGGAGTCCCTCTTGGAGTCAGTTAACATCAATAAACTAATGACTCCAAATTCTGCAAGGTCTGTATGTCTAGTCAAGATGATTCCATTCAGCGTGTCAAACAAAAGGGCACTCTTCGGAAAGGAGTTAATTGTGCATTTCTGTGAACGCAATATCTGCTGGGTGATAGTGCCAATGAAAATGATGGCAGAAAAGGTCATGTGATGTATTAATAATTTAGCCACAGCATTTGATAAGTCTGACATCCTCTTATATTTGTACTTAGGAAAATTGGAAAAATGAGGATTCTGCCCTTCTTTGTATATATATGTGAAGTTTTATATATGTGTGTATACACACACACACACTTTACTTACATAGGAATAGATAAATGCACAGAATTCCTCCTTTCCACATGGTTGAGTTTTCTTCTTTCCTATGTTCAAAACAGATTTGAAAATGACCTTTTCATCTTTACTGGTGGAAATAATAGTATTAGATTTGGCATAAAGTGAGTACCCTAAAAAGCAATGTAGATTGGGACAGGCTTAGCAGGCAAAGCTGGGGTATCATTTTAATATGAGACTCTCTGAACACAATAATGTTTTCGGAATTCACCTGGTCTGTGACTTTGGTTTACAAGATAAACCAACCCCTGTTTCTGACACACTTTCTCGGAATCCCGACTTCCCCTGCGCACTGGAATTTAAAACTTGCTCTTTGCAGGTTTTTCCTTGAGCTGTTGTCTTACCTTCAACATTTGTTTTTCCATTAAGATTTTTACCTTCGAATCATTCCTGCGGTTTTGGTCGAAAATGATTTTTCAACCTTGTGGTTCTGATAACAACTTCCTTCAAAAATTACACTAATCATGTGAAACGGGTCCATAACCCATATGGCGTCTGGAAATAGTTATTTTTAAATGACTTTATGCTGAAGTGTAGTCATATTTTTGTAGAAAGGCAGTGATCTGTTTTCAATTTACAGCAGTGTGAAGCCATATTGATACATTTTGGGGTTTTTTTCTTTTCTGCTGATATTTCAAATTTCCCTTTATGGCAAACACAGTAAGTCGATTAACCTCTTGGCTTCCCTTGCTATCAAGTGGGGATGTCTAGAGATTAAAAATTCTTTGATTCTATGTAAAACTTGGATGGAGCACAGTGGAGAGTTCTAGATTGTTATGGTTTAGAGCTCAAGCCTGGGAGTCCAATGGCTAGTGAAAAGCCTGGCTTCCCTTACCAGCTGGGTGCGCCTGGGCAAGCCGCTAAACGTTTTCTGAGGCTTGGTTTTCTCATCTACAAAATATTAATGGTATTTTTCCCACCCGAAAGTGCTGTTAAAAGAACTAAATGAGATTAAGCATCTCGGCACTCTGCCCAGCCTGTAGGGATAAGTGCTTCATACACATTAGAAAGAACTGTTACGAGCCCTGGTACTTGTAGTGACGGTGGTAGGAATAATAATTCTGTCCATCGCATTTCTCTAGAGTGGCTCAAAACGTGCCTAAAGGCTTTCCCAGTGCTGATTTCTCCAGCGTCCTGTTTGTCCATTCCATCCTTTCGTTAATTTTGTTATTAACTCCTACTAACTGTCGGGGCCTTTGAGAGGTGCCAGAGATGGAACGATTGCGTTTTTAAAAGATAGATTCCTGCCCTGTGGACTTTATAGCTGATAACCTTGTCGGAGTGGTTATGTCCCTTCAAGAATCATACAGACATGCTTTGGTATGTGCTTCAAAAGAAAGGCGCCTCATGCAATGAAGGAATGTTTGGCTCAAAGGAATGAAGAGGAGGCAGTGATTACGCTAAGAGGTGGTGGAACGACACCTTAACTAGGCGAAGGGGAGACCTAAGAGCCATGCTAGCTGGAGGGAAGGGTTTGTGCCGTGTTCTGTAGAGGGAGGAAGCATAGCTGGCTTAAGGAGCGGATGAGGCCGCCATGGTGAAGCCACACAGGATGGGCAGGTGGAGGGGCGGGGTCTTTGGTAAGGATGCAGAGGAAGGCAGGGGCCAGACTCCAAGGGCCATGTTGGGCTTCCAGAGAACCTGGCCTCCTCCCTGCCAAACACTCTTTCTACCCACCTTCTTACCCCATGTCAAATCACATTAACTAATTGATGATTGAGTTGGAAGGATGTAGGTATGGTTTCTAGTTTCCCCAGAGCTAAATTTCACCAGCTTTCCTGAGGTCTCCTCCAGTACTGTGGCTTATTCTATACTTCCTCAGACCTACCTGGACCAGAAATAAGATTGTGGTGATGCTCTGCGGATGAGGGAACATGACCCATGTTCTCATAGCCACAGGTAGCCGTAGCTTCATCTGTCTGACTTTCTGCACATTGAGAGCCCAGACCCACCCAAGTGGGAGGACCATGATTTTGTAACTTATGTGCATGTTATCTTACAGCTTGGCCACCCAGCCAACTGTGAGAAGGACTGAGTTGGCTCACTTGTGGAGATTATAAGAGCACAGATGCTAAAGGATTGTCCCAGACTTGATGAATCCCAGATCACCATGTGTGGCCTGTGCAGGGATATTTAACCCAAGCTCTCTAGATGATTCCAAGGCATATTGCCTTAGAGCATCAGCTTTCCAAAGGCGGTGACTGCGCTTTTGTGTGTTTGGACCCTTGAGCCAGAGATCTCTATTATATTATTAATTCCCGAAAGAGAAAATCAGTTTTCAATGCAAAGAGAAGATAAGAAATATATATGCATTATTTCGTGTGTGTGTGTGTAGATAGATATGTATGTATGTGTACATATTCTTCATCCTCTATTGGTGATAAAATAAAATAAAAAATAAATAAAAATTTATTTTATGAAATGATGTTGATTAAAGGTGGTAGTTTGGGAAGTAAAAACAGAAATCCCATGTAAATATTAATCAACTACAGTTTCTATTTCCAGGTCCAAGAATTCCAAAAGTCTAAGAACTCTTTGCTTTTCATGTTATGTATTTTCTTGAAAATTTCCTTATAAATCATATTTTAAGTGGAAACATTTTTTTAGCAGTAGAATTTTCATTTTTTTATTGAGGTATAATTGACGTATAGCATGTTGGTTTCAGGTGTACAACATAATGATTTGTTATTAGCGGATATTGTAAAATGTTCACCATATAAATCTAGTTGAATCCATCCCCATACATAGTTTAAAAATGTTTTTCTTATGATGAGGACTTTTAAGATTTACTCTCTTAGCAACTTTCAAATATGCAATATAGTATTATTAACTATATTTGCCATGCTGTACATTACATCCCCATGCCTTATTTATTTGATAACTAAAATTTGTACATTTTGACCCCTTCATACATTTCACCCACCCCCCACCCCTGGCAACCACCAATCAGTTCTCCATGTTTATGAGCTTGGTTGTTGTTTTTTTCCAGATTCCACATATAAGTGAGATTATATGATATTTGTCTTTCTCTGTCTTATTTCACTTAGCATAATGTTCTCAAGGTCCATCCATGTTGTTGCAAATGACAGAATTTCATTCTTTTTTATGGCTGAGTAGTATTCCACTGTGTGTGTGTGTGCGTGCGTGTGTGCATTTCTTACATCTTCTTTATTCATCTATCAGTGGACTCAGATTGCTTATAGGCTGCTTGTGTATCTTGGCTATTGTAAAGAATGCTGTGATCAACATGGGGTGCCTATATCTTTTCAAATTAGTGTTTTTATTTTCTTTGGATAAATATTCAGAAGCAGAATTTCTGGATCCTATGGCAGTTCTATTTTTAATTTTTTGAGGAACTTTCATTACTGTTTTTCATAGTGGCTACACCAATTTATATTCCCACCAACAGCACATAAATGTTCCAGTTTCTCCACATCCTCGCCAAAATTTGTTATTTCTTGTCTTGATAATAGGGGAATGTTATTTTATTCTTATTCATAAGGTAAATCAAATGCAGTTTATCTTAATCTCCAGCAGATCACTTTTTCCTCCTCCTTTCTATTTAAGGTATTTTAAAATACTGATCAGTTCTTTTGACACAACTTTCTAATGCCTATGTTATATTTGCTTTCTTCTAAAACTTTCTTCTTGAAATAGCACTAATGGCTAACATTTTTGTATGTATCAGGTATTGAACAAATATCTAACTCTTGCATCAGCCCCCAAATAAAGCTATTATTTTCATTTTTTAGATAAGACCACTTAAGCTGACAGAGGTTATACAACCTGAAAAAGGTCACTTAACTAGTGACCAGGACTTAAAACTAGGTTTAAATAACTCCTTGCCTTTTTTATGACCACGGGCTGTCTCAACATATAAAACAATGAATAGTCTGTAAACAAACACTTAAATGCATGGGGCCCTATATATGGAGTGAAAAGTCTCTAAGTGAGATCAGTTTCTTTCCCACCCACACTCTACCCAAATGACTGCTAAGGTTGTATTTTTAATGTACAGTGATATCAAGTTTAATGGATTCTGGGGGATAAATCTTTAAAACGAAGCTGATAGTCTTAAAAAAACAAAGTCATTGTCAATCTTGTGAAACCCTGTTAACTTGAATTAGATATCTTGGCAACAGTTATCCCATTGGACTGTGTGCAGGGTTCATAGCCAGGACCAACTGCAGTGGTGCAAACCTGGCCTAAGTGAACCAGACTAGATGTATAACTTCTCTACGTGTGGCTTACGTTTGCCAGAGACGTTTGAAGAAAGAGTGGATCTGGAGTGAGCGTCAAATTAGAGGCCCCTGGACAGTAACAGGCCGGGCTCACGGAGGCTTTAGTTAGGCTGGTTTACCTGGCAGCTTAGGGTTTAGACAACTGTCCACTGAGCTGTGCGTGATCTCCGTATGAGCTGACTGGCCCCTGCTGGCTCAGACCTACTGGGTTCCCCATTTTGAATGGACTGCGTGTCCCCAAGCAGCCGTTCATTTTGAGACCCCTGTGTTCAGTCCGGAGCGCGTTGGAGGCTGTGCTAAACCCCGTGACTGGCTTGCAAGTGTGCACATTGGGTTCCAGGCACAGCTTGGCTGCTCTCCCAACCTCACAGGCCACTCCGTCCTCTGGGCATCCATTATCACCTCCATGGTGACCAGATGCTCACTGGGAGCCCTTTCACTTTTAAAATTAAATACTGTCCTTAAAAATGCGGCTGACTTTTGGTGAAGTTGTGATCAGCACATTACCCATTTTCTGGTACCCGTTGATTTCTGACTGTGGGTCCTTTTCATTCTTTAATGACTGCCTTTCCCTGCTCTTTTAGGTACCATCAGCTCTCTGTGCTGTCTGAAAGTTCCCTCTGCCAACCCACTCATCAATCAGCACAGAAAAAGATTTGATTGTTGCCATTTATACGTTCTGATTTAATGCCTGATTAAACATAATCATAAATGAAATACACTGTTACTTTTACATCAAAAGGATGTGATTTGGATACTTAATGATACTTGGCACAGGGATGTGTTGTCTGGCATGTAAATTCCATCAAGACAGAAGCACTTGTTCATTGAATACATATCTTTCATGCCAGGAGCTGGGCTGGGCACTGGGAATACACCGGTGCATCTATAGAAGTGCCTGCCCTCCTGAAGCCTAAACTCTAGTGGGAGGAAGTGGACCCTAAGCAAACACATTTCTGATCTGGCGGGAGGTAAAGTGTTAGGAAACTAAAGGCAGAGGATGGGTGTGGAGAAGGGTTGGGTGGTCAGGGAAGATCTTGCTGAAGAAATGAGGGTGCAAGCCAAGTTGCGGGGGAGTGTTTTTGGCAGAATAAACAGGATTTACAAAGACCCTACACAGGAACATTACACTTGGTGTATTTCAGGATCAGCCATCAGGCCAGTATAGCAGGTGCCCAATTAGTGAAGGACAAGCACTAGGAAATGAAGTCAAAGAAGAGTGGGTGAGTTCAGATCATGAAGATCATGACATTAACACGACACCCCCATATAGGCTGTGATGAGCACTTTGACTTTTGCTCTGAGCTGGACAGGAGCCGCCCAAGAGTTTTGAACAGAGGAGTGAAGTGATATCCCTTGACCCTGATTGTCTCCTTTCCCATAACATTACCGGTTGTGCCCCACGTGTAGTATGTGGTCAGCGATTTGATTCAATGATTCTCATTGGTTTTGTTCAATTTCCTGTACCATGACTGGGTATCCTCCATGTGAGAGGGATTGCTTTTCTGGTGCTGAAGTTTCTATGAACATAGGTAGTCAATGGAACTATTTTCTTAGTCAATAGCAGTGTGAATTACATTTTTCAAAGCCAAGACACCTTTGTCCAATTCAACAAGCCACCTTCTCCACTGATGTGGATGGATCTCTTGGTGGGGCTCTTTGGAGACTCAGAGAGTTGAGATGTCAGTTGATCTGAAATGAAGTCCTGGGTCCCCTTGGCTACCCTCTGCATGAAGAAAACAATACCTTTTCTTTCTGTTCAACTTGAAACCAGATACAGTTGTCATACTTTTGGTTACTGTTTACAGATGTTATAATTTGCATTATTTCTAATCCCAGCAGATTATAGGTTGTTCATAAGGCTCTTTGCAGGCATTAAAAGGGAAATTGATAGAATCTTCTTGCTGACTTCTCTTATCCCTTCCCCTGGCTGTTGGTACTTTATCAGAAACACCCAAAGAATGGCTTGTTATTTGATGTTACTAAGTCCCAGCTTGTTTACAGCAAGCCTTTTCTAGTTTTCTTGAAGATGGAGAAAACATAAAGGGTTGGTTTCCAGTCCTGCCACTTTTCTCTTCCAAATGCACGTATGCAGTGGTATTTAATTTATGCATGTAGGTAGATAGCGATTCCTTTCTTTAAAGGTAGCTTGATATCTTTTAGATTAAAAAGGAAAACAAAATATAAATGTGTGGGATTGTGGACAATTTATTGGATAATGTCGGTGTAAGGACGGTGGCATGGTACAACTTTCTGTGCTATCCAAGATGGCAGCCTCTACTGCATGTGGTTAGTGAGCACTGAAAATGTGGCTGGTGTGGCTGAGAAGCTGCTCTGCTGTTTCATGTTAATGGATGAAATAGCCACACATGGCTCGTGGCTCCCATATTGAACAGGATAGATTTGATGGGCTGTAGGGATCGTCTACAGGAGGTCAGCAGGGCTTGAGTGACTCTTTAAGAACTGAGATCAAAGACGCGTTTTACCTTTGATGTACCCAGTTACCTGCAAAAGAGATCCGAGTACCTTCCTTAACTACCCATTCCAATTATTAAACCATCGTAAGTCTACATTCTTTCTTTTCTTTTTTTTTAAACTTGCCTGCTTTATTCCATCTTTACCATCATGACTTAATTTCTGTTGCCATTTTCTCTAGCAAAACCCCAGGCAGTAGCCTCCGCTGGATTTCTTGGTCTTGATTCTTATCTTTGTTTCGTTCCATCCTCCACATTGCAGCCACATTAACTCTCCTCAGGATTAAATCCCCGATTAATCTCCAGTTTTCTCAGGATAAAGCTCACATGGTCCTTAGCTTTAATGAGCCGGATGGCTTTTTTGCTTCACGTGTTGTAAAATTCTGGCTATTTCTGTGTCCAAATGAATGTAAGTTTTCCTATTGATGTTATTTTTATTTGGAATTACATGTGGGTACACCTTTTTTGTATTCAAGGACTTTTTAAATTTAATTTTTTATTGAAGTATAGTTGACTTGTAATGTTGTGCCAATTCTGCTGTACAGCAAGATGACTCCGTTATACACGCATAGACATTCTTTTTTTATATTCTTTTCCATTATGGTTTATTACAGGATATTGAATATAGTTCCCTGTGCTGTACAGTAGGACCCTGTTGTTTATCCATTCTGTGTGTAATAGTTTCCATCTACCAACCCCATATTCCCAGTCTATCCCTCTGTATTCGGGGACTTTAAAAAGTCTGCCACTTTCCATTATCAAAAGCATCGCATGCCAGTGCACGTGACCATTCTATGCTTGACATATCAAATACCTGCAGGCAACTGAGCCCCCCCTCTCTCTCTTTCACCTTTGCTCCCTCACCTGGATATCCTCCCCGCCCCCACCACCACCTTGTTCACCTGGCCTCGCTCAAGATTAAAGAGTAAGCTTAGATAGCCCTGCTTCTAAGAAGCCTTTCTAAGAATTTGTTGGGTGCCCCTCCAGTGGCCTCCCAAGCTCCCTGGGAGGATGGGGGTGGGGCAGAAGGAGATTTTCTTGGGATGTCTGTTTAGCTGTTGGTCTCCCTGGTCAGAATCTGAGCACCTGAGGCAGAGGCTGGAACTGTTTCATTCCTTATCCCCAGCGCCTAGGTCAGCATCTGGCCCATTGTAAATACTCAAGATTTATTGAATGAATTCATCTGACAGTCACATGCTGTCACGTGGGGAGCTTTCCAGACCCCACCCCCCCACCCTTCCCCCCGCCCCATAAAAGTAACAAACAAAATAAAACCGAACTCCTCATATAGGCTGTAATCCTATATACATTTTGTGGAATTAGCTAATACAAAGTTTGGGTACTCTTGTTTTTATTTCTTACTGAATCACGTCCCTGGTTCTCCAGGTAATGACTACCTAGTTGACCACCGACAGCTTCATTAGGGGCTGCTACAAAAGCATCGTTTGGACATTATTTCATTCAATCAGCAAATACTCATATGTGTCAGACACTATTTTTTTTATTGACGTAAATATTATGTTCCAGGTACACAATATAGTGGTTCACGAATTTTAAAGGTTGTACTCCATTTATAGTTATTAGAAAATATTGGCTATATTCCCCAATTGTTGCACAGTTCCCCATGTTGTAGCTTATTTCACACCTAATAGTGTGTCGCTCTTACCCCCCTACCCTCATACGGCCCCTCCCCCCTCCCGTCTCCCCACTGGTAACCGCTAGTTTTTCTTTCCATCTGTGAGTCTGCTTCTTTTTTGTTATGTTCACTAACTAGGTTGTTGTATTTTTTAGATTCCCCACAGGAGTGATATCATACAGGATTTGTCTTTCTCGGTCTGACTTATTTCACTTGTCATAATGCCCTCCGAGTCCGTCCTTGTTGCTGCAAATGGCCCGATTTCATTCTTTCTTATGACGGAGTAGCCGTCCATTGTGTATACGTACCACCTCTTCCTGATCCCTTCATCTGTTGATGGACATTTAGGTTGCTTTCATACGTCAGACACTACTCTTGATGTTAGGATGCTTAGGGATGAAAAATGGGACAAGAACATGCAAGGCTCCCCCCCTCTGCTACCCCACATGCTAGAGGGAAGGAGCAGCAGCTACTCCACAGGGAAACACAGCGCTTTTAGGCAGTAAAGTAGCAGCTGAAATAGGCCAGCCAGGCACTCACTGTGTGTCAGACACTATTCTGAGTGGTTTCCCTGTAGTAATGTCTTTGATGCTCAGAGCGAGTCTGTCTCCTTCATTTGTCCTCAGGAAACTGAGGCACAAGGGCTCAAGCAACTCGGCCTAGGTCACACGTCTTCCAAGTAGTGGAGCCAGAACTGAAACCCAGATGTTTGGTTCCCGTCTGTGGAACGACCACAGGGCTGCCTGCAGTTAGGTCGTAAGGAGGGGTGTTTTTGATTAGATGGTAAGGGAAGAACTTTCTCAGAAGGTGAATCCAGCATTTCAGAGAGCTTGGGGTTACAGTGTTCCTACTGGAGAAAGCCCAAAATAGGTTTGGCAACTTGAGAGAACAGCAGAAAGACCCGATTGCTTCAATACTTCATTAGAGGAGAGGATGGGAGATCGGCGGGGGTGGGGGCAGGGGTAGGTCTGGTGGTGAGAGAGAAAGTCATAAAGAAGATAAGAGCACGTACCATCTTTCTCACCGTAGCTCTGTCCGCAGCACCCAAATGAGGACAGCAGCCATTAGGTAAATAAACAAACTGCTGGAGAGCAAAGTTAACAGTTCTATTCACGGTCTTGGTTGTTCATGGATCAGTGTAAGATGTTAGCTATAATCTCAGTCCACATTACCTTAGCTACGGTTGGAGAATCAAGTAACATTTTTTTTTTGGCAGAAGTTAAATAACTCAACATCCGCTGTGGATTTTCTCAATGAGATCGTGGTAAGTCACTGATGTGCAGTCTGTAATCTCTGATTAAAGGAGAGATTGTGGCAGCAGGAGCAGTTCACTTTAAAATGCTTTACATCAAAATAAAAGAAGGGGCTGTGGAGTAAATTGCAATGTGTGAAGCATGAGAAGCTGAGTTATGATAGAGCTGTCTTCGTGTGTGCACTCTTGAATAGTGCACTTGGAGATGGCTTCCCAGAACCTAGTTATCGGGGTGTGTTTTTTTTAATTTTATTGAAGTATAGTTGATTTATAATGTGTTCATTTCTGCTGTGCAGCAAAGTGATTCGGTCATAAATATATACATATATTCTTTTTCATATTCTTTTCCATGTGGTTTATCACAGGATATTGAATATAGTTCCCTGTGCTATACAGTAGGACCATTTTTATCCATCCTATATGTAATAGTTTGCATCTGCTAATCAAGTTATCCATTTTTATCAGTAATCTGGAAGCCTGTAAGTACTTGGTTTATTGAAATACAACTTATCTTAGTTCAAGGGAGGCCTGAGCCATCTGACATTCTGAATAACTTTGTAAACGATCCATGACAGACTAATATGTAACTGCTGACATCAGACGGAAGTGACCCAACATTTGGCAAGAAAACCACTTCCTGTCTTCCTGCCACTCTGTGCTTGTAACAGGAAGGGAACATGCATGACAGTGGGGTAAGCCAAGGAAATCTGTGCGAGCGTGAGGAAAAACTTGGAAATCATGACGCACACTCAGTTAATGTAATGAGTTATATGTAAATGAGTTAACAGCATATACATTTGCCTTACGTCGTGGCTTATTTATGTCCTTCTGAAGCAGAATCTGGATGGAGGGTATTCGTTTAATTGAAGGCAGACAGTCCTTTGCTATCTCTTCCCCCAGGCTCCCTCCTCCATCCCCAGCATCTGTTTAGAGTGGTAATTTGGATGCTACGGAAGGCAAGTTTGGTTCACAGAGCAGAAATGTTTACCCAATTGCAGGCTCCTGTAGTTTGTTGCTGCAGGATGGCACTGAGTATTTGCAAACTCACAGACCTCATGGGGTAGACAAACTTGGCTTTCTGTTCCAACCTTCTAAGAAAGCTGTGTTTATCTACCTGCCTCATGCAAACAGAGGACAGTCATTGATCTCTTCATGGATGTCTGTCACCAGGCATTATGCTTTTCAGGCATTTTCTAATGTCATCCCAAGCAAGGCTAAAAAATAGAATTCTGTGTTATTCTCATTTTACAGATGAGGAAGCTCAGACTAAGGTAGGTCATGAAAATGGTCCAAGCTTGCAAAGATTTTATGTGTGGAATCAGAACTTGAATCTAGGTTCAAACTCAGAATCCCCACTTTTTCTTTTTGCTCAATATAGACTCTTTATAACCAGGTATTTTCCTCAATAATTAGGTTTATGTGCAACAAGTATGGGAAGTTAGCATTGTGCTAGGTGATCTGGAAGGTATGAAAGAAGGGAAAAAGAAATGCCTTGGAAAATAAGACATGACTCCTATATAAGCCGTGCATCAAATGTAGGTTGAATTAGGGCAGAGGTCACAAAGGCAAATGTCCACAAGATCCAGACTAGTAATATCATGAGGGACATGGGACAGTGGGGAGGGGTGGGGACTGTGGTAAACTGGAGAGTATCCTGTATTCTTGGGGGGCATCCACTCCTTAGCTGGTGCCCTATAATTGTATATACAAAATAGAATTTCTGACTTCATTTGAATAATTGGATGAAATGACAACATTGGCTTCAAATTCCTACATGGGAGAAAATGCTAACACAGAGTTGAACAACAAGACCTACTGAGGAGGGGTTATGTCAACAAGATGGTAGAGTAGAAGTTTCCAGCGCTTGTCTCTTCATAGACACATCAGCTTGAACAGCCATCCATGCATGGAAATATCTTCACAACAGTGAATCTAAATGAATTAAAGACTTAAAAATAAGACCAGAAACTGTAAAACTACGAGACGAGAATACAGGGAAAATGCTTCTTGACGTTGGCCTGGGCAATGAATTTTTGTAGATGATCCCAAAAGCACAGGCAACAAAAGCAAAAACAGACAAATGAAGTTGCATCAAAATAAAAAGCTTCTGTACAGCAAAGGAAACAATGGAAAAAGTAAAGAGACAATTACAGAATGACGGGACTTCCCAGATGACACAGTGGGTAAAAATCCGCCTGCCAATGCAAGGGACATGGGTTCCATCCCTGGTCCAGAAGGATCCCACATGCCACAGAGCAACTAAGCCCGTGTGCCACAACTACTGAGCTTGTGCTAGAGCCCACAAGCCACAACTGCTGAGCCCATGTGCCACAACTACTGAAGCCCATGAGCCTAGAGCCCGTGCTCTGTAACAAGAGAAGCCCCTGCAATGAGAAGCCTGCGCACCGCAGTGATGAGTAGCCCCCGCTCGCCACAACTAGAGAAAGCCTGCATGCAGCAACAAAGACCCAACACAGCCAATAAATAAGTAAATAAATAAGTTTACTTTTAAAAAGTGGGCAAAGGACCTGAATAGACGTTTCTCAAAAGAAGGCATACAAATGGCCAACAGGAATATGAAAAAATGCTCAACATCACCAGTCAAGGAAATGAAACTCAAAACACCAAAGAGGTATCACCTCACACCTGCTAGGATGGATATTATCAAAAAGACAAGAGATAACAAGTGTTGGCAGAGGACATGGAGAAAAAGAACACTGTTGATGGGTGTGTACAGTCTCTAAGGAAAACAAGGTGGAAATTTTTCAAAAAACAAAATAGAGCTACCATATGATCCAGCAATTCCAATCTTGGGTATATATCTGAAGGAAATGAAATGATCTCAAAGAGATATCTATACTCCCATGTTTATTGCAGCAGTATTCACAGTAGGCAAGATATGGAATCAATCAAAGTGTCCATCACCTGATGAGTAGATAAAGAAAATACACACACATGCACACGTGCAATGGAATATTACTCAGCCATAAAAAGGAAGGAAATCCTGTCATTTGTGACCACATGGATGAACCTGAAGGACATTATGCTAAATGAAATAAGCCAGGCACAGGACAAATACCATATGATGTCATTTATATGTGGAATCTAAAAAAGTCACATTCACAGAGTCGGAGAATAGAATGGTGGTTGCCAGGGACAGGAGAATGGGGACATGCAGAGATCTTGGTCAGAGGGTAGTCAGGCAAGATGAGTAAGTTCTGGGCATCTAACGTACAGCATGGTGACTATAGTTCATAATACTGGATTGTAAACTTAACATTTGTTAAGAGGATAAATCTGAAGTGTTCTCAGCACATACACAAAATGTATGGGAACTCTGTAACACGATGGGTATGTTAGCTTGATTTTGGTAATCATCTCATAGCGTATATGTATACCAAAACATCGTGTTGTACAGCTTAAAGATATGCAATTTTTATTTGTCAATTATACCCCAGTAAAGCTGAGGGGAAAGAATCCTACTGAGGACCAGGTTGGGCCTGCAGGCATCTGTCCTAGAATATGGGTTTTCAAACCCTAGACATTCAGATTCTAGAAGGGCTGAGTTGGGTGCAGGTGTCTGCATCTTTAAGCTGGGTGTTCAGCCGGGTTGAAGATCAGATCTCAAGGCTCCAAAAGGGTTCTGCTATTAAGCAACAGCATCAACAAATAACGTTCATTGCTATGTGCGTACCAGGCTCTTAAGCGAGTTTGCTATCCTGTGCCGAAATTATATTTGGCATCACAGTAAGTTTACCTGCATGTCATACCAACTGATAAAAAGAATAGAATTTCAGATGTGGAAGGGACCTTAAACCGTCAAGTCCGATGTCTTTATTAAGTAGACGAGAAGGAAAACAATCTGGTATTCATCAGTTGTGACATGTCGGGTACTTCCTTTGTTCTCCCTGGATCCCATTTCCTTTCTCTGTAAAATCCAGGGGATGAAGTACACAATTGCTAACATCCCATAATCCTATGATTATTTTCCTTGGTTTTACCTTAAGGCAGGAGGTGAGGAGGGAAAGCTGAAGATAAATAACCGAGGAAAATTGGAACCAGGCGTTTCCAATATGGTGTCTGTCTCTGGCTCTTACACCCCACCCCAGGGAGAACTCGGGAAGTCCAGTCAATCATCCAGCCCCTCCTTGTGGCTGCCCAATGGGATGCCGCCACGTGGCGGACGTCATCACGTTGCTAACAGCTGTGTACTGGCGTGGCTTCCAGCTCCAGCTGTCTATTTAACAAACGAAGGCTGTCCGTTCCAAGGGGGGCAGGGAAAGGTGGGGTGGAGAGCTTAACGTAAACCATCACCACTACAGAAACGAGTGGAGACATGTGTCTTCCTGATGCTGTGCATTAGCAGACAGTCGCCGTGGGAGTGGAGGAGCATCACTTACTCCCAAAATGCTTGCTCCACTATCTCGCAGATACCGCGGACACCTTATCCAGCTCCAGCTGAATCGTAAGACCCGTGTCAAGTGTTCGTTGTAGGAAAATCATTATTTTCAGCAAACATGTATTAAGCACCATCTACGTAAATACCTTACTCTCCAAACTCGGAAACCAAAGAAATTTGGATAGTGAGAATTTACATAAAGTGATACCAGTAATGTATGAATTATTTTCAGATAGTGAGGAGTTAGAATTTTGATAGCCAGGGATACTGACCTTATATGACATATTCATCTTAATTGATACTAGTTTAGATTTCAATACTTGAATACCTCTAGCTAATAATATTTAGGCTCTTAAAAAAAGAAATCTGAAGCCAAAGATGGTGCGTAGTAAGAATTGACAAACTAAATGTCAGCTAATATATGCTCATTATGTAATTTTCTTTTCTTGTCTGAATTTTTGGCATATTTCACAATAATGCCAGGCAGAATACAAAATGTCAAATCCGTTTATCTTTCACTGTTAACAGGAGGCACAGAGTCCCAACAACTTGGGTCCAACCAGGTTTCTATTCCATAGATCAGTTCTTAGGGCTTTTTCCTTCAAAACCTTCAGCCGTTCCTCACTGTACAAGAGTTAGAATATTATCCTTAGAGGCGGGGTGCCCGGACTTTGTACTGCAACAGAATTTTGTGTATTCACTAGAGGATGGTGAAGAGGACTCCTAGAGGGGCAGGGAAAATCAGAATATGAATCAGGAAAAAGATACAGTATATCTGATTAATCGGGTCTCTGTTTGTCTTGTGTTGTAAAAACCATCCTTAAGTGCACGCATCAATGTCTTCCTTGTTTTTTTGTTTGTTTTTTTTTTGTTTTTTTGTTTTGTCTCCTTTAGTACCAAGCATGTTACCAAGTTTCTAGCGCATTAATTAATTCAAAAAACACTTACAGAGCACCTACCATGTGCTAAATGCTGGCCATATGACAATGAGCGAGAGAGACACAAGCCCTAGGCTTTAGGGAGCTAATAGGAGTAACAGACAATAAACACAGAAGCAAACAGCTACACGATGAACTGTCAAGTGGGGATAAGGGTTGTATAAGAAAATAAAGCTGATTGAGATGGAGAGTGACAAGGTCTGCTTTGTTTTTATCGGATGGTTCGAAGAGGTCACCTTTGGGCAAAAATCTAAATGAAGTGAAGTATTTGGGAAAAGAACGTTCTAGACACACAAAACAGCAATCACCAAAGTCCTGGGATGGGTTGGCTGTCCTGTTGATGAAACAGCAATGGAGCCGGTGTACCTAGAGTTCAGTAACGGAGGGTAGAAGATGGATGGAAGGGCTACCGGGGGCTGCGTTTAGATTGGACTCGACTGCAAAGTGGTTTGAAATCCACATTTCGTGTTCTGGCACTCACCTTGTCATGACACAGCATGAATGTTACCTGCTCAAAGTGATGCTTTAGAAAAGTAATTTCGGAGCAGAAGAGGGTAGGGATTGCCAACAGAGAGATGAGATAGGAGGCCACTGCTTTATTCTCCACCTGGGGTGATGCAGGACTAAGCTGGAGTGAGGACTCGGCTTGGAACTGAGGTCAGTCGTACACCGATGTTGTCAGCGTTGTGAACTGCGCCGTGCTGCATTCAGTAGGACGCTGTTTGAAGAAGAGGGGAATTTGAGGCTGGGAGCACAAAGTTGGATTCTGAAACGGACATTAAAAACACAACTTGGACATTAGTTCTGAACATCTCCTCCCAGACATTTAGCACACCCTCCTACCCTGTCTTCCAGAGGATGCTGACAGGACCTGTGAAGAAGGAGGACTGTTATTAGCAGATACAGCACCAAAGCCTCCAATGATCTGGGGGATAGGCTGGCGGCGTGGTCCCACGTGAAGTTTGTGGCAAGTCTGGTTTCTATTAAATCCAGACATGCTAGCTATCGCTACTTGGTCCCTCACGATTAACCAACAGCTGTTACGGCAGTCCCGTGTTTTCCAAATGACATCCTTCCTTAAGCTTCCTTCGAAATGATCTGATTCTCGAGAGAGAGCTGGAGCAGAGGATCACGTGACACCAGGCTGTCAGATGGCTCCTCCCTTAGTCTTCCCTAGATGAGAAAGTCTCCATGAGCACACTGCTTGTAAAGGTCATACAGCTTTGACATCTGTCTGTCTTATTGATTGTCAGGGTATAGTCAGCTGTCTGAGGGGCTGGGAAGATGTGCTTTCTCTTCCTTATTACTCTGTGTAGATCTCCCCAAAGATGTGTAGGGTGCCTCTGACATCTAGGATGTGTCATAGCTGTTGCAAAGCAGAGGAGCCCAGAGCTGTTCTGAAAGTACTTGCAATGCACTAGAAGCGAGCAAACCAGAGCATTGCAGGGTATAACTGGAACTAGATCAGGCATGTCCAGTGAGGCCACATTTGGAGATTGAGCCAGTTTTCTCCAGATCTATGGAGACGCCTTCTCAGCGACACCATTCAACATCCTCCCTTTGGAGTGAACATGGAGGGGAGAAGCCAGAAGGATGAGTCTCTGCTTTTAGTGCCACTTGCTTCCAGCCTTCATTTCTGGAAGCTCTGAGTTTGTGGATATTTCTCTATGTCCTTTAGATCCCTCTGAAGTAGAAGTAAAAGGTAATTGACAGGAAGCTAGAACCTATGGTAAGGCAGCCCAGAAGTGTTTTGTTCTTAACAGTCGGTTGTTTGGGCTGCTACCCTACTCCCTGCAGAAAGTTATATCCTCTCTGCAACCTTTCTGTTCCTTTTTTATTTAGCTTTATTGAGGTATAATTGACCAATAGAAATGTAAGCATCCACTGAAAAAAAAAAAAACTGTACAACCTAAAAGTTGAGAATTATGTTTTGACAGATAAAACTGAGGACTTAAACCCAGGACACAGCATCTCAGATCTCTCTGAGACACTACTCCAAGGAGGTAAGGAAGGAGCCAGGATCTATAGAAGTTTTTGCAACAAAGACCAGGTAGTCAGAACATCAGAAGAGTACTGTTAATTGAAGAAAACCAGACATCTCCAGTTAATGAACTTAGCGCTTTTCTATGTCTGGGAAGATGCAAGAGTCTGGGCTCATTGAAATCTTTCCTTTGATAAACGCCTCAGCTATCTGGGGCCAGCATCCTGTGGTTGTCCATCCTACGTCTCCTCAGGGGTATCACTGGGGGTGGCTACAGCGGCTGATGGCTTGATGGGGGGCAAATCCTGCCTCCATCCTGAGTCTCCTCGGGGCTCACCGTTGGGGCGGCTGTCACGTGGTGGCTTGATGGCTGCAGCATCCTTTGTTTACTGATACGGCAGGTGGCATTTTTCATTCACATAAGATATTTAAAGCATACTTGATACAAAGTATACGTCATGACTTGTATATACACTCAAACGATTCCCTCCATTGAGTTAATACATCCATCACGTCACGTATTTACCTGTGTGTGCGGGTGTGGGTGTGTGCACGCATGAACATTTAAGTTCTACACTCCTAGCAAATTTCAATGTCAGTGTTTCTGGAACTTTTCCTGACTCCTAATAGGATGTGTGTCTAAGACTGAGGGAAGGCTGTGTGCTCAGACAGCCCTGGAATACCAAGAGGTAAATAAAAGTACCCATCGAATAGAACTGGTATGAGAGTCAGATGAGATTTTGCAGGTAGAATGCTTTGCACTGTGTCTGGTACATAGGAAACAGTGAACTCTTCCTCCAGATGGGGCTGTAGAAGAAGGTGGAGAGAGGGAAAAGGAGAGAGACTCCCCAACCTCTATTGATCATGATGAAACCACTTGGATCAGTTTATAAGTGTTGACACATAGATTGTGACTGCTTATACACACAGTGCATTTTTGAGCATGTGTGCATTTAACTTTTTTGAAATCAATACTAAAATATATACAGTAGGTCAGGGTAAATATGTCAACCATTTTGCTATTAATACATTGTTTAAAAAAAATAGTTTCTTGGAGGTATTTACCCTTCTGAGAGTGAGCAGGGGAATGAGTTGGACAGAAGTGGCATGTATGTTTCAGGCCAGTGTTGAGTTGTGAACCACTGTATTCTGGTCGGATGAGATTTGGACTGTCAAAGTCATTGTTTATTGCAGCAGACTGTTAATTCGCCAAATAAAAAAGTTTCATCAGCATGTTATGAATATCTCTTTAGAGCTGCTTGAATGATATAATCTTTACCAGTAAAGATGGTTATGGTTGAAGTGCTTTGAAGAAAGGGGCTGAGGCGATTCATCTTTGAGTCAGTAGCATACACCATTGCATACAGTCAAAGCCGTCCTCGTTAATATTGTTTGGGAGCCAGATTTGGTGACTGTAAGTGAAAGGAAAGGATAATTTATTTTGAGCCTACTGGAGTATTTGAAGAAGTAGCCAATCTCCAGCTGGGAAAGAGAAAAGAGCCAGGCATTTCTAAGAGCTCCTGCAGCAAGAGTTTTGGACCTTTTTTCACATCCATCATTATCAGTGTGATTCACAGGGACTGACAGTGTGTGGAGGCACCACCTGCCTAGGAGGTCAGGGGGTCACACGGATAGATCATCTTTGCCCGGTGATGCAGCTGCGGGTACCACAGGCACAGTGCTCAGTGAGCATCTCTTGAACAGCCTTGGAGTGATATGCTCAGGTGCTCACTGGGACGAGGTGGGTCTTTACCTGTCTCACCTGAACAGCTTGTGACTTGAGAGCTCTAGTCCACAGTTATGGTACATTCTACAGATTCTCCAGAAAGTCTACTTTGCGTTTTGGAATTTGTTTTCATTTTTTTTGGTTTGGTTCTGTTTGGTGGTGTTTTGTTTTGTTTTGTTTTTTCTTTTTTGCTCCCAGCAGTAACCATCCATCTGGTCTTTAAGGCTGATCAAAAGCATCCTTTTCTCCATGACAGTGTCTCTTTTTGAGGAGGGCAGATGTATAAGAGGTTGGGTTTTCAGAAGAGGCTAAGGATAGAGGTAAACAATTTAACAATCCCTAATGAACACTGTGGAGGCGAAGTTGATGGGTCCAAAAAGGATCACATAGAGGAGCAGTCGGTGATTTCATTTCCCATCTCTCTTTCTGCATCAAAGCCAACCAACAAATTAAAACTTAAACCTGGAATTTCAGCACTTCTCCAAGGTAAAAAATTCATGATTTCACCTCTGTCTTTAAATACCTTTGGTTACATTTGCAGGAATTTCATTAACATGCCTCTTTGCAGGTCTTGAAGCCTTGTTTAGTCCTTTCATTGTTTTTCTCAATAACAGAACACTGATGCCACTTCCCAGAATTTCAGGTCCAACTGAAGAGGAAAACTTTAATACACGCTGTTATAAAAAGGCCCGGCTTCTCTGCTCTCTTCCCTCACGTAATCAAATATAATAATTATAACAACAGTAAACACATTTTGAGTGTTTTCTATGCCAGGCACTGTTCTTAGCACTTTAAAAGTATTAACTCACTTAATTCTCTAAAAACCCGCTAAGGGAAGTGCTGTTATTATTCTCATTTTACAAATCAGGGACTTGGAAAATGAGAGGTTTGTTCTTGAGAGGTATGTAAACTTCCTCCGAAGAGAAGAGAAAAGCTGAAAGGGGCACTTAACCATGTAAGACTGAAAATACCTTGTTTCTCTTATTAGCTTCATACCCACCCCCTCTTACCAGGCTGTGAGCCATTTGAGGATATTGATGGTATATGATTAAATTTTGATGGACTGGGCTTTACAGTTTTGGCTTTCTTTTTATGAAGATTACCGTGTGTATGAATCTGAAAAACACAAATTCCCTTCTAAATCGTATTTGCATTGTGAGTCTGTTGACCTTCATATTAATATCAATGAATGGGTGAGCAATGCTAGATTTTTGTTGATGTACATATTTTTGGTTTTTTACTCCCAAAGTATGAGAGATTTTTTCCCATTTGACAGTAATAGAGAATTCTGAACATACGTTTTTGTCCAAAGCGTGTGTCCACGTGTGGGGGCCTGTTGTCTGTTAAACCAACTCTGCATGTGTAGATACAGATGGCAATAAAATTTTATTTCAGTTTCTTAGAATTACGTGCTTTATAGAGAACGGAGGATGCTAGCAGAGTCCATATGCTCTTGGCATAATATCATCAGACTTTGTCTCTTCTCTGGTCATGGGACCAGAAATGGTTCCACATGTTTTCACCTGGAACCTGGTTTTTTTTTTTTCCCCACCTACTCTGAAGTCCCTAATTTTCTTTTTAAAAGTCATTATGGCTCTATTTTTTACGTTACCATTCACTGTGTGATTCACAGCTAAGCACAGTACCTGATAAATATTCACTTATTTAATCAATGAGAAACCCCCACCTTAGGGATACTTTTATTCCCACTTCACAGATGAGAAAAATAAGGGGAATAAAAGCAAACAGAAGTTCAGGATGCTTAAGCCCGGCTACCAAGCAGCAGAGCTTGTATTTTACCTCTAGACTCTTTCATTTTTATATTGAGTGCGTCCCTTCAAGTGTTGTCCTTGTACCATTCTGTTTTACCTTAGTAATATTTGTTACTTCTTCACAGAACCCTAAAATATTCTATTGCCGATGGTTTTCCTCAATTAAAGCCTTTCTCAGACTTTTCCTTACTTCCTCGTCTTTCATTTCTCTGATGCTTTCTTTTTCTCCTTCCCCAACCCCTGGACGGTGAAATTTTGTTTCACACTGATGACATTTCTTCAGCTTTTTGCTTATTCTGAACTGAGATTTCTCCTTTGGAGTGTCCTCATATATGTTGGACAACAAATCAATTATTATTTTAGTGCTATCATGTAGACAAAATACTTTTTTTGTGTGTGTTTTTTTTTTTTTTTAAAGAATGTGATGTCTTCACCTCCCCTGCCCCACAAGGATTTTTTTGGTCTGCCAGTTTTATTGAGATATAATTGACATACAGCACTGTATACGTTTAAAGTGTAAACCATGATGATTTGACTTACATACATCATGAAATGATTACAATGGTTTAGTGAACGTCCGTCATCTCATATAGACATAAACTTAAAGAAATTGAAAAAATTTTTGTCTCTGTGATGAGATCTCTGAGGATTTACTCACTGAACGACTTTCATATGTAACATACAGCAGTGTTAATTCTATCTGTCATGTTGTACATTCCATCCCTGGTACCTATTTATCTTATAACTGGAAGTTTGTACCTTCTGACTGCCTTCATTCAGTTCCGCCTCCCCCCACCCCTCACCTCTGATAACCACTCCTTTGATCTCCTCTTCGATGAATTTGTTTTTGAAGTAAAATTGACCAGCAACACTATGTTAGTTCCTGGTGCACAACAGTGATTCAATATTTCCATACATTTCTAAATGATCACACTAAGACTAGTGACCGTCTGTCACCATCCAAAGATATTACAGAATTAGTGACTGGATTCCCCACACTGTACATTTCACACCCATGGCTCATTTTTGTAGTCACTAGAAGTCTGTGCTTCTTAATCGCCCTCACATATTTCTCTCACCTTCCACCCCCTCCCCTTGGCAACCACCTGTCTGTTCTCTGTATGCATGACTCTGTTTCTGTTTTATTATGTTTGTTCATTTGTTTTTTAGATTCCTCATGTAAGGGAGATAATATGGTGTTTGTCTTCCTCTATCTGGTTTATTTCACTTAGCATAATACCCTGTAGGTCCAGCCATGTTTTTGTAAAAGAAAGTGATGTCTTCATTGAAGGTACAATATTTTTATGTTGCTGTAGTTGGCGATAGGTTAAAAATTAAAATGTGAAAAATAATTTGGTTATTGATAACTGCAAATATATGTCTCTGTCGCTACTTCTCCAGTCAGCCTCATGGGGGATACTCTGTTGTTCTGTCAGTCAGTCTTTACTAGAAATAGAATAACGATACTGTCTGTAGAGTTCTTTTTTAATATTTCAAGATATTTCTCTAAGATATATTTATAGTATCTCATTTGAAGTTTTGCTTTGCTTTTAACAAACCTCATTAACCTATTAAGTCTTGTTTTTTTAATTATTTAAGGGGTATAAGTGTTGGGATACAAGTCACTTAAGACACACACCCCGCCTTCAGGGCGCATGTCTTGTCCTAATTTTCATTGATCTTTAAGGCTGTTCACTCTGAACGTTTTAAAAAACAGTTGTGCCTTCTTACCACCACTTAATTCATCAACTGTTTCTGGAATCTGCAGTCTCCCTTTTTCTGTTAAATCTAAAGCCTTTGATAGAGTTCAAATATGACCTATAGAGAGGAAGTTTTAAATGAAAATTGAGGGAAATTTCTTGAAGCCTGATTTACAACTGACATGAGTCCTTTGAGAAGAATGTAGGCCATTGAAATCTAGAAGAGGAAACAACTGCTACCAAATAAAACATGTTCTCTTACCGTATCTGCTTTTTCAAAGTATAAAATGGCAAAATCTGATCTGAATAGAGTGTTGGTTCTTGGTCAGTATCCACTGAATTTTTAGACTTAGCCGCTGAACTACGGGACTACGTTTCTAGGTCTTTCCAACTGGAAGAGACTGAACCATATTGATTGAAAAGATTGAAGACATGAGAACAATATTCAGTCCAGAAGGGGAGGGAGGGCAGCTCTCGGAGTATTACATCCACATCTGCATGGACCTGGGGCCTTTCCTGTCCTTCTAGCCTAGGGGATGCCTAAGGGTGTCCTCATGCTCTGCTGAGAGAGCCCTTGGGTCTCCACCAGCCTTCTCTGCCTGGCCAGCTTCTCCCGTCCTCAGTTCTGAGCTGTCCACCTCATAGTTCTTTCTAGGTTCCCCCTGCATGAACCAGGAAGGGGCTTCTGGTCTAAAAATTTTCAAAAACAAACTTATGGTTACCGAAGGGGAAAGGGGGATTGAGGAGGGATAAATTAGGAGTTTGGGATTAGCAGATGCAAACTGTCTACGTAAAATAGATAAACAAGGTCCTACTGTGTAGCCCAGGGAACTATATTTAATATCCTGTAATAAACCATAATGGAAAAGAACATAAAAAATATATATATGTATGAATATACATGCATATATATCAACATAGGTATATATGCATATATATGTGAATATATAGAAATATGTATATATGTGTGTATATATATAAAAAACGTAATCACTTTGCTGTACACCAAACCATTGTAAAGCAACCATAGTTCAATTTAAAAAAAAAAAACTTCTGAAATCAGTCTCCCCTCACTCTATTATTTTCTCTGAGAGAACCCTGCTTTTTTCCTCCCTACTTGACACAAGGGAATATTTCCTACCCATTTGTGACCGTCACTTGTTTCGTCCCTGCTTCTCCCATGTAATTGGACGCCCGTGGGACCACAGGTTCATCTTGTCTTCCAAGCCACATTTTGTCAACATGTCGCTTGTGTTCAGTCACTCAAAATGCTCCACACCTTCTACAGTGGAATAGATGGCTCCTTTTAGAGGTCCTGGGCTTATATTTTTAAACTGTAAAATGTATTTTTGGTTAGAGTGCACTGTTTTCCATCACACTAAACCCCCTCAAAGATTATTTTTCCTCCCTTCATATCCAGCCCTGTAAAATCCTGGTTTTGTTATAAAGAATTATTCTGGAGTTTTGTCGCTAAACTGTGATGTGGAAGGCTGTTTGGGCCCCATGTGTTGTCCCAACATAAGATGCCGGTTTTTTTTCATTGCTTTATTAATTCAGAAGTTGTCATTCTGCATGTGAGTTGCCTACCGCCCTCCAGAAAGAAGGAGAAAAGAGAAAGCTTCCAAACCCGTTAGTCCAGTTAAGGCAGTTGAGTGGCTTAAGCCTTTGATATGAGTTTAACCAAGTTAGGAAGTTAGCAAGGCTGGAGGGCTTTCATGGATAATGCACTATTTTCTTCCCCTTTAACTCTTCACTCGGTCTGCTGGGGATTGCAAATAGGGTTTTTTGTCTTCACACAGCTTGGAGAGGTGAGGGCGCTGGAAGGCCTGGGCTGAGATGTGAGGGCCCTGCTCAGGGAAGGGCGGCCTGAATTCTACCTGGGCTCCCAGCTGAGAGTCCCTCATAGGGTGAGGTCTGACTAAGGTGTTACAGGGAGGGCCCCTGGCTTCACACTGTTACCCCTAAAGCTGGGTTTGCCTCTTGGTGGATATCGAGCCGATAGGCACAACCAAGCCAGAGATCTGGAGAAGAAAGTGTGTATTCTTACTTGCAGCAAGTGGGGAGCACACCGGGGATCTTTCTCAAAGCACTGTCTCCCCAAGCAGCCCAGCCGGAGAAGTTGGAAGCTCAGGGTACGTGCATACTCATGAAGGGGCTTGAGCAGAGCAGAACTGGGGTCAAGGTCGACAGTCTGAAGCTTTAGTTGATTGAAGTCAGAAGGATCATCACCATTTCATCCTGCACCCGGGCGGGGGCCCTAGTTCCTGCAGAACTCAAAGATACATTTTTATGACTCTCTCTCCAGGAGGAACTAGGCTTCTGCTTTGTCGCTGCACTGTTGCTTGACTGCCTTTTCTCTGTTCCTGCATTCCTTTGTTCCCTTAAGATCATCGACTACTGAGACCTGTTCAAGGAGCAGCATGGTGGCCGGGCTTAGATCACAAAATGGCTTAGGCCAAAATGGCTTCTCTTAAGTCAAGAACAGCATGTCTGGTTCTCTTTCTCCGGAGACTCCCTGTAACCAGTCTGCTTACAAAATCTGTAATATAGAAGGGTCAACTATATGAATTGGAACATGTCACTTCCCAGCTCTGGTTTCTGTGGCTAGAAAGGGAGGGGGTGCCAGCACACCCTCAGCAGCCCCTCCACTCTGAGATTCTTCAGTTCAGTTATTCCACGAATATCTGTAGGCTAATAGCCAATTATTTATTGGTTGATGATGTGTGGCTTATACCAGGGATGCCAGGGTACAACGTGGACGTTCAAACTGTACATCAGAGGTGGTGGGAGGGTTGCGTTTTCTTTGTTTCCTTCGTTGAAGATGGACACACAGCATATATTTGGGAATACTGACAGTGGGGAGAGTAGTTTTCAACAGGGTCCTGAGTCCTGTCTCTCTGGGAAGATGGTGTTTAATCTAAGACAAAGCAAAGTGCATCAGAAGGCCAAGCAAGTGAGTCTGTGGGGGAAGAAGATGGCAGGGGAAAGGAAAAGTGTGTGCGAAGTGGGTTCAGAGTGTGTAGGCAGGGAAAAAGAATCTTCCCTTTATCCTTCTAGGCTCTTGGCTGTAGACCACCCCCCACTGTAACAAAGGAGAGGTTAACAGGAGAAGACAAATAGACATTTAATAACACATGTACCTCCTGTGTACATGGGAGATGCCCAGGCAAGCTGAATAACTCCCCCAAAAGGCCCAAGCCATCGCCCCACTTAAATACCGTCTCTAGCTAAAGAGAAAAGAAAAAATGAGGGGGGGAGCAGTTATGGGAGCCCCCCAGGCAAAGCCCAGTAAAAAGGGTATGGTTGTTACGTAGATTTAAGGCAGAACCTTCTGAGTTGAGAAGAATTCCTAGAGTTTTAGTCAACCCCTCCTTCCTGGTAGAAGAGGGAGGCCCCCTGACACATGGAGATTTCCCTCATAGAGGTAAATGCTCTTACAAAAGGGGTAACTTCTGCTAGGTTTTCAAAGCTGCTCTTGTGTCTACTGTTTCTTAAAAATAACCAGCTCAGGATAATCTTTATGCCCAAGAATCATATTTGGGGGTGGCAAATGCCGCTCCCCTTCAAGTGAAAGAATTTACACAATTCAAGAAGTCAGAGACGTGTCCTGTTCAGAATGGTGTAAAGGAGAGAAGGCAGATACAAGCTGCCAGGCTCCAAAGGGAGCAGATGATGGAGAGATCTGAGGGCCAGGAAGAGGGGTTCGGATTTGCGATGAATACCAGGGTACGTGAGTGAGTTGATTTATGTTGGCTGAGGACCCTGGCTGATGTCAGGAGACCACACTGGAGAAGACAGGGGGGGATCTGGAAGATTCAATAGAAAGTATCCCAGTGAAGAATGAAAGTGTCTACCAGCCTGGCACTGGGCTGGGCGTGGGGTGGGCTGCTCTGAGATACAGCCTAAGGGATGGTGGGTGGGCAGAATTTCTGGGATCGTGAGATTTTACTTCTTTAAATTTCTGTTGCCAGTTGATTCTCCCATCGTCTCCATGAGAGCAGGAATGTGAACCATTTCATGACTTTGTGCCACTTTTCTTCGTGCCAGTTCCTAGAATAGGGCTGTGAATTAGATGCTCAGTGTGTGTTTGCTGAACGAAGGAAAGCATCGTGCCGGTGCTACAGACCATAAGACAGTCTTTGGGTTGTTTGGTTTGGTTTGGTTTGGTTTCGGATTTTTGTTTTGTTTTTTGTTTTTTTTTTTGGCCATGCTGCGGGTCACGTGGGATCTTAGTTCCCTGATCCGGGATCAAACCCATGCCCCCTGCAGCAGAAGCACGGAGTCCTAACCACTGGGCCGCCAGGAAAGTCCTCATAAGACAATCTTTAAGACGGCAGCAGACTTCTGAAGTAGAAGGACAATCAGGGCCACATCACACATTCTGGGACTCCTTTTAGGAGTGAGGCACTGAATGGTAACAGAGGGTTAAAATGAGGCCTGGGGACAACCCCTCTGATGCCACCCATCCACCCGACACACGCCTCTGTGTTCCCCTGATAACCTGCCCTCACCCTGGCCCCCCCTTACTTACTTGAACATTTACGTGTCTGCCTCCCCAGTAAGCCGCACGCTGTGTGTGTGTATTTCCCGCACAGGTGTGTGCTCACACCTACCTGAGTGCCTGACACCTCGCTGGCGGTCAGTGCATGTGTGGGTCGATTCACTCACTCATCATCGTCAATCATCTAAACTGCTGGGATGGAGAGTGTTTAAAGGGTTTCTGCAGTGCATCTTTTATCTCCCTGTGTAAGGTGGTCAGGGCAGGAAGAATTCTTCCCATTTCGCACATGAGGAAGGTGGGAGCTGGAGTGCTGGGTCGCTAACTCTGTACTTTGGCATAATCACTGGGGCGGTTAAAAAGAATTCTGATGCATGAGTCACAAGCGATTCGGTTTTTGATGGTATGGGATTCTGTCTGGGAGTGAGTGACTCTGTGTGTGTGTGTGTGTGTGTGTGCGTGTGTGTGTGTGATTTTAAGATCTGCAGGCATCCCTATGTTCAGCAAAGTTTAAGAATTGCTGGCCTGTGTCAGCACTTCTCAAACGCTAATGGGCAGATACATCACCCACGATCTACGTAAAATGCAGATTCTGAGTCAGGTCTGGGGAGACACCTAACAGTCTGTATTTCTAACCAGCCCCCGGTGAGGCTGAACCTACTAGTCCACAGACCACAGTTTCCATAGCAGTGAAATATCAGGGAACTATCAGGGAAATTGTGGGCCAAATGCAGAGCAGACAGAGTACCAGGAATGCGGGGGGAAACTGGCAGGGTGTATTGTGGCTAAAATGTCAGGTACAAAGATAGACATATTAAGCCATGAACTTGCAAGTGACATTGTGACTGGATGGGCTTGCCAAGTCCCCAGTTTCTTCCCAATTTAGCAGCTATGTCTCTTCGTGATGGTGCAGCCCATCGGATTCCCCAGACCCCTACTTGGAGATAAGTGATAATCACTCACTCTGTAATCCTTGCTGCTGCTTTTATTGAGTGTTCATGAAATCAAGGTGGAATGTCTTTGTTTTTACTGTCTGCACTAGACGTTCTTTGAGGGCGGGGCTGTTTTCCAGTTCATCACTCTGTCCAGTGTTTACCACGGTGTCTGCCATGTCCTAGATGTGGAGACTCCCAGGATGTCACATGGCGCAGCCCTTCAGTCCCAAACATCAAGACTGGCAGCCTAAAATAATACTTAACAGCACTGCCTCAGTAGGTCGAGAATTCTGGGTGCCCATACTAGCTTTCCTACTTATCGTCTTAGCCTCAGTTTTCTCATCAGTAAAATGGGGGTAATAATAGTTCTCACTGCTCATGGCGCAGATGAAATGACATGATACATGCCAAGCATTTATCACAGTGCCTGCTCACGGGCAGGCAATTGCTGAAAAATCAACACATTAAAAAAAGGGATGCGTGGAATCCTTCATGTTTTCTTTGTTTTTTAAAAATTCTTTATTTATTCATTTATTTATTTTTTGGCTGTGTTGGGTCTTCGTTGCTGCGTGCAGCCTTTCTCTAGTTGTGGCAAGTGGGGGCTACTCTTTGTCACGGTGCTCGGGCTTCTCAGTGCAGTGGCTTCACTTGTTGTGGAGCACGGGCTCTAGGCATGCAGGCTTCAGTAGTTGCAGCACGCAGCATCAGTAGTTGTGGCTCATGGGCTTAGTTGTTCCGTGGCATGTGGGATCTTCCCGGACCCGGGATCGAACCCGTGTTCCCTGCATTGGCAGGTGGATTCTTAACCACTGCACCACCAGGGAAGTCCCCTTAATGTTTTCTTTGTGTTTGGCTTTTTAGTCAGGTCTCATAAGGACACGAAAAAATGAATTCCTCATTTCGCCATTACCTCAGCTCCTGGCCCAGGAACACAACTACAGCTCCCCTGCAGGCCACCATCCTCACGTGCTGTACAAAAGGACAGCTGAGGAGAAGGTCCAGCGTTACCATGGCTACCTGAGCTCCAGCCGGAACTCTGCTGGTCACCCCCCAAGTCACACTCCCCACACATCTTGGAGTCCAGAAAGAGAACATCACCATGGAAGGTTGCAAAAGCAGCATTTTTGTGGACGACGCAAGAAATGTATGTAAGGAAACTTTTTCTTGTTCTGTTCCTTTGTGGGTCCTCGACAGATTTTCCCAAGTGCCATTGGGTGTGCTGACTTTGCAGATTAAAATTGGGCTACACTAAGCCCCCACTGACATCAGTCTTGGAGATGAACCAGAAATCATCCCTGTCAGACAAAAACTGGGTGATCATTTTTTCTAATTTAAACGGGAAAGATTTTTTTTTCCATTTTAACATCTTTTAGTTTTTAGTCGAAGGTCCCAATATTATTTTAGTTTCTGTACCCATGAGAAAAGGACCCAGTCTTCCAAATGATGAAAGAAGTCAGAGGTGAATTCCCAGGTGTGGTTGGGTGTTCCTTTTGAGGACTTGAAGGAAAGACTCCCCACTTAACAAGAATATTGGCACCTGACTGGAGGTGGTGATGAAACACAGGGACCCTTGGACTTGGTTTGTGACCTGGGCACAACTGTCTGCATTTTCCAGACCAGCAGTGTCCAATAGAAATATAACATCAGCCCCAAATTTAATTTTAAGTTTTCTAATAGCCACAGTAAAGAATGTTTAAATAGGTAAATTAATATTAATAATATACTTTATTTAACCCAGTATATACAAAATATCATCTCAATATGTCATCAATATAACCAATGAAATGAAACAAATTAAAATGAAGTATCTTATATTCTTTTTTCATATTAAGTTTTGGAAATCTATTTTACATTTAGACAACAATTTCAAACCAGATGATAAATTCTCACCAGAAATACTTAACCTGTATCTCAATTTCATAAAATTTAAAGTTCAAGGTCAAAAGTAGACTTACATAGTCAGACTGTTCCAAATATACTTAAGGTTTTCAATAGCTGAATCAAATACTGCCTTTAAAGTGAATAATAAAATTAGTAAAAATTAAATAAAATTTAAAATTTGGTTCCTTGAGACTTCCCTGTTGGCACAATGGTTAAGACTCCTCCTTCCCAATGCAGGGAGCCCGGGTTCGATCCCTGGTCAGGGAATTAGATCTCATGTGCGTGCTGCAACTAAGCGTTCACATGCCACAACTAAAGAGCTGCCAACTGCAACTAAGGAGCCTGCCTGCTGCAACTAAGACCCGGAGCAACCAAAGAAATTAATTAAATATATTTTTTTTTAAAAATTGCCTCCTTCAGTGGCACCAGCCACATTTCAAAGGCTCGGGAGCCACAAGCAGCACGTGACTACCTAGTTGGACAGAGCATCAGGTGATACCCACATAGTAGAGGAAGTGGTATCCCTGAGATGTTGATCAGAAGCAAAATGCAAGACAGTTTCTACCATTTTAATGGGTTTTGGGGATTTGGGTGTTATTGAAATGTCCTTTTTAAGGACCATCTCTTTGGCATGAATTTGTAATAGTAGTGGTTTTAATGATAATGATATTTATAGTAGCAATGATATGTATTTGATATGAGCTATGAAAGCTAATCTTTACAGCAACCTTATGATTGGATATTATACACTTTTCATTGATGAGCAAACAAACTCAGTCATTTATCAACATGGCTACTTGAGGTTTTAAATCTAACTCTCAGTGATTTGATCTTTTAATTTCTCTCTGTGGATAGCTGCTTCACTATAACGACTATACCAGTTGTTAAAGTATTAAAATATATCTATATTAGTAGCACATAAAAAATGCCCTTTTTCTTCCCAGCAACCCTTGGATTTGTCACGGTCCATTAGCTACAGGGGTCATGCTTGACCCAACGGGTGCCTCTGGGTGTCTGCTCAAAGACTAGCCAATATCCATGCCTGCACCTTATCTTATTACAAAGCACTTAATATGATTTTACGTAGCACTCCTGACTATGCTATTTAGCCAATAACTAAGTCAATATCAGGTCAAAGGGTCCTTATTAACCACTTATTTTCTGCTAATTAAAGTTTGCATTGATGAAACAAGGGTATAAGACATGGCCAGTGTTCTACAGGATACAGATTTCTAAATTCTATTTAGAAAATAATATACAAAGTGTGATAATAAATTCAGAAGCAAAGGCTAATGTCTGTTTCTGCAGTTTCTTAGCAATAAAATAAAATGAGCATTTTCTGTTTTTAAAGACCCTTCCCACAATGCTGGTTTTTGTTGACCCGCTCTTCCAACTAGAGTTGTAGCTTGTTTTCTTTGACTCTTTAGAAGAGCATTTTTGAGTTACTGAATCCATCCATCCATCCATCCATCCATCCATCCATCCAACCTTGTGTTGAAAGAATCTCTCTTGACCACAAATGAGATCCAAAGCCCCAGGACAGGTACCAGTGGCATCATTTATCAGGAGATGAGTGACGTGTTGGTTGCATGGTCTCGCTCCTCCCCTTGTTTCGATTTCTGTCTGTCTCGCCCGGATGGTCTCTGCTGACAGCCCTTCCACATGCTCTCTGCTCCTTGCAGATGCCCCTAAGCCTCCCACAGAGGACACCTATCTCAGGTTTGATGAATACGGGAGCGCAGGGCGACCCAGGAGATCAGCTGGAAAGTCCCATAAAGGCCTAAACGTGGAAACCCTTGTGGTAGCAGACAAGAAAATGGTGGAAAAGCACGGCAAGGCCAATGTCACCACCTACATTCTCACGGTCATGAACATGGTAAGGGAGACTGTCAGGGCCCCAACCCTCTGCCTCTCCAATACCACTAAAAATCATGCAGTTCCCTTGTGTGGGTTGAATAGCAGGTGTAGCCACGTGATTTTATTGAAAAAAAAATTAAGTTTGGAGGAAATTGGCTTCATACCTACATATATTTGGTAAAAGCCAAGCATACATGCTTATAAATATGTCTGATTGAGCTCCCCTGGCAGTTTTGGAAATTTTCAAATTTTACTTATTTTATTGTTTGATTTCAATTCTTCCAACAGGTTTCCAGCCTCTTTAAAGATGGGACCATTGGAAGTGATATAAACATTGTCGTGGTCAGCCTCATTCTTCTGGAACAAGAACCTGTAAGTGGCAAACTTCATTTATTTCTTCATTCATTCTGCCATTTGGGATACACTTTTTGAACACCTACTGTGTGCCAAGCCGTGTACTAGTCATTGGAAATTCAAATTTGGGGGAGTTCCCCGGCAGTCCCGTAGTTAGGATTCAGCACTTTCACTGCCAGAATGCAGGTTCAATCCCTGGTCGGGGAAATAAAATTCTGAGAGCCATGTTACGCAGCCCAAAAGAAAAAAAAAAAATTCAAATTTGAAAATATGCTGACCCTACCCTCAAAGAAAGTACAATCTAATAGGGTTGTGTATTTAAATACTAAAACATCACCAAATTAATTATTTATATATACACATACAAAATATGTATGCATATACAATGATGTAAAATATGATTAAATATACATATGTAGTATGAATACAAAAGTAAACTATAGATATTACATTATATAATTATTACGTAGGTTTCACAAAGAAAGTGCATTTGGTTATAGATTTAAAGGTTAGTTGGATTTTACAAGTTGGATATGCTCAGTAATTGGAAAAGGGTGTTTTGAAAATACACTGAAAATAAGTCATCTGAAAATTCTGGTGGTAAACCTACTGTCTCCCAGCACCACCTTAGGTACTGCGGAAAATAAACAAGGAATATTTAACTGCCCTTGACTTGGTTACAGTCAGATGCAAGACAAAACATGTAATAAAGTGTTAAATTGCATGGCACTTACTGCTTTGTAGTGTTTTGATGTTGCAACTCTATTTTCTGAGGTGGGGATTACCAACCTGACTATTTTTAAGGCCCCTGAGGCTTTTCCTCTTCGTCTGTAACCCCAGTAATGAATGGACAAGGTAGAGAGTCAGAGACCAGACAAAAATGAAGCTAATTTCCCAGGTCTGTAGCACTACAGAGGTTAACAACATATCAAATTATTCTTAGAATTTTAGAAGGGCAGAAAAAGTGTGTTGTTTGGGAAACACTTCTGTCTAATTTCCTACTTACACTTTGTCTAAGGACTCACAGTCAGCAGCATTCCAATTCACTGATAATTAAAGAGTTTGTCTAAAAACCCACAGCTCAACCCACGTCAACAGTTCTGAGAAAGCATTTTGATAAAAAATTATTTTGAGTAGGTCCTTTCTTACCCTTTAGAATATTTTAACTATTTGTTTCTTCATCCATTCAGTGAGCTTTCATTTTACTGATTGATGGGTTGCAACCTATGATGTGCCAAGCCTGTGGCTGGAAATTTTGACATAGGGGAAAATAAGCTATGGTCAGTTCCATCCTCACACTCTGTTGAAAAAGCCATGGAACTTTATCCCCATTAATTAATAATTACATTCTAAAAGTAATAACAGCTCTGTAAAGATGGTACCAGTGTGAGATGAACAAAGGTGTTTCTAACTGATGCCACTTTATTTGTTGCAGAAATCCAGTTGGTCATAAAGCACACTACTGACACTCTGTAGTTACTTTCAACAGTGTGAGCATTTACCTGAAATGTTTTTAGTTTTTTTTTTTTTTAACACCAATTATGTCCAACCTTAGCTCAAATGTTTTCCTCTGCTGACCCTTCCCCCAGAAACATGACGTCTCTGTGTTTGCCAGTATTAATGGAATGATGCAACGTTGTCATCTCTGTGACAGATTCACACTTTGATTTGTGTGGATTTCCTGTAGGGAGGATTATTGATCAACCATCACGCAGACCAGTCTCTGAATAGTTTCTGCCAGTGGCAGTCTGCCCTCATTGGAAAGAATGGCAAGAGGCATGACCACGCCATCTTACTCACGGGATTCGATATCTGTTCCTGGAAGAATGAACCGTGTGATACTCTAGGTACAGTATTGTACAGATGCTTCATGCACACCCATGCTAGATAAAAACAGTCTGGAAACTTTCAGTTGGGTGGGTGGCCCTGAGGATTCTTCATAAGGAGACTTAATCTGTAAACTGTGGAGTGTCCTCATTGTACCCTCTGCTGAATGTTGTTCTATTTAATGGAATTCATTGTGGAATGGGGACCCCTTTACTTTATTCCTGTTGTGTTTTTCTCTGTTAAATCTTTTGATGGTGCCTTAGGCATGAGATAAATTGTCATTTAACTATACCAGTTGTAGGTTATTCCAGAACTCTCTTGACTGCAGAACTGGATAGCTGAAAAGAACTTGACTGGTCTCCATGGCGTTCCACTGTACCCCTAGATAGCACGCTTCTTTTAAAAATGTACTTGAACTTTGAAGGACTCAGCTCTTCTGTATTGGTACAGGATAGTGAATAAGAACTCTCTTTCACCCCTGTGTTATATTTTCTAGTATATTCTATTGCACACAGTAGGAATTCAATTTTTTTAATGACTTGATGATCACTTAGATCGGGGGGGACATTTTCTGCAAAGAGTAAGACAGTAAACATGTTAGGCTTTGCGTGTCATACAGGCTCTGTTGAAACTACTAACTTCAGCTGTATTAGTGCACAAGACAATATGTAAACAAGTGAGCATGGCTGTGTTCTAATAAAACTTCCTTTACTGAAACAAACAGCGGGAGCCATGTTTTTCAGACACAACAGATAGCCCAGATTGGTGGTAAAATTTGGGGGAACTGAGAAAAGTTTACATGATTTACTCCCATTTTTTCCTCAAAATACCTTTTTCCTTGAAGTGCTTTATAATCCTCCATAATATGTTAAAGATAAAAGTAGATTGGACTTTTAAATATTTTTGTTTTTTGTAGTTTTCAAATTCTCTGTAATGCCTGTGTTATGGCCTATAAAATAAGTTTATTTTAATAGTTCACCATTAATCACAGTCTTGAAAACACAGTGCATGACTGAGAATCAACCATTCGGGGGATTGTTCCATAGGCTGGGTTTTTATAATGGGGGTAGTATTCATTCATTCATATTCTGAGTTGGAAATTTGCAAAGTGACATTTGATAGCCCAGAGCATTGTTGCTGTTTTCAAGAGGGAATCTGAGAAGAGGTAGTTTTATCAATCAGAGACCAAATTATAAGGAAAGGCTTGGAGGAAACAAATTTAACACTAGGAACCCTAACAACTAGTCTGTAAGTCACATACTTAAAGCAGCGTGTCCTAAAGCAAAGAACATGGGCGTTGACTTCGAATATGTCTGCACTTAAGTCCAGAGTCTAGTATTTATGACCATGAGATCTTGAGCAAATTAATTCACCTTTCTGAGCCTCAGTTTCCTAGTATATAATTATACACACATGTGGATGTATCCGAGGCATATAGGACAGTGCGTGGTATTTAACTGCCATTTATTTGGTGTTGATGATGATGGTGCCCTCCACGACGTGTGCCTGTACGTTAGGTTTACCAGATGACCTCACTTACATCACGGCAGCCAGATGGATGCAATCAATTCACAAGCATATATTTCATACTGTTGGGTACATAGCTTTGTTCTACAGGTTATGAGGACCCACATTTGGGCAGAAAGGCATTCAACACTATAATGCAGTTCAAGATAAACTCGAGAATGTGCTGGGAAGATTTTATAACTGCTCTTGGAAGGAGGTAGTTTTGGGAAACAGGAAAGTTCATCCCATTATAATGAATAGGAGAAAAATAAAGTTAATCTGCTCACACTCTTTAGGCCTTTCCATGTTACCTGCTTTAGAAAAAGATAAGGGTGCATCTCTTAGAAAATACACCTTGTTTTCTCTTAGGAAATATACCTTGAGCTTTGATGCTAATACTACCATTAAGTGACTATTTTACATTGTTTAGCTATCATTTTAGCAATTGCTCTGGATCAAATAATGAGCCTAAGCCTAGTTTATCAGGCATATAAATGTCCTGTGACTTGCTATCCATCCTATATATAAAATGGGAATTACAGTACTCTTACAGCCTTCACATGGTTGTTAGGAGGGTCAGTTGATGACAGTATCTTTAAAAAGCAAGAGAGTATTAAGTCCTACTCTTATCTATTTAGAGAGGGCAGAGAGGCATATACCTTTAGTGTTCTTCTGCAAAAAAAAAACAAAAAAAATTAATTCTTTAAAACTGTGCAGAACATTTTGAGGACATCAGAAATGATCAGGTATCTGTATGTGTTCCCTTTGGATTTGGATTCGAAATTGCTCTTTCAACAGGGTTTGCCCCCATCAGTGGGATGTGCAGTAAGTACCGAAGTTGTACCATCAATGAAGACACGGGACTTGGCCTGGCCTTCACCATCGCTCATGAGTCAGGGCACAAGTAAGTGACCCCTTGATACCCCACTTTAAATGAAAACCAGTTGAGCGATTCATTGGCATTCCTCTAATGATTATTATTGATCTGGGTAGAATAAATAGGACAAATCTTGTATAAAGCTTAGAATAGTACTTGACTATAAGAAGGGCTCAAACAAAGGCCCTTGTTGAGGCTCTTGTTAAACAACATTTGATAGCTACTCAGTGTTATACTGTGTGCGCAAATGGACTGCAGGTTACCTGATGGATCCTCTGGTCCTTTAGGCATGTGTTTATTTTCTTCCAAGTTCTGCTGCAGTAAAGATACTTTTAGTTCATTATACTACAGAAATAATCATGGGGGCATGTCAATTCCCAGGCATGTTAATTGCTTAGAAACTTTGGATGTGTATACTGGGTATTCTTTCCCTTGGTGTCATTGCATGTCCTTAACATTCTTTTAATTTCATTCAGTTTCATTCTTTTGTGAGAATAGGGTTAGAAATGAGGAATGAGAAACCTAAGAGTAATGAGATGAATGTATTTTGTGAAGCATATAACCTGGTATGGATATAATTCTACAGAGAATTTTCAAACATTATTTGAGCAATAGCATCTATATTGGAATAAGCATATTCCTTTACAAAATGACTGTTGGCAAAGGGTGCATGAGTTTAGGAGTGTATGTGTGTGTGTCTTGTATTCAGCATTTATATTGAATGCTTGTTTTCAGAGCATCCAGTTAATTTCTAACTCAAAAGCAGACGTCATCTATTTCACAGCTGTAATTTATATTTTGATATTTTGATGTTAGCGTGCCTTGTGAGCTATTTATTATCTTCAGGAAATTTGAATCTTGACCATTACTGTAATCCAACAGTTGTCCAGCATTTTATATCTGTGTGCAACTGCTCTCCTAGGAAAATATGAATGAACCAATTTTATTTGAACAGTGGTACAAAAATGCCCATTAGGCACAAAGTCCCTTTGATAAGTGCAGGAAATAAAATATCTGTGAATGTGAAACATATGTCTACATTTGTTTCACCAGCATGAGGTCCACATTAACCAGTCTCTCACTTTTAAAAAAGTATTGGCCATTAAAAAATTTAATCATCAGGACTTCCCTGGTGGTGCAGTGGTTAAGAATCCGCCTGCCAATGCAGGCCACACGAGTTCGATCCCTGGGCCAGGAAGATCCCACATGCCTTGGAGCAACTAAGCCCGTGTGCCACAACTACTGAAGGCTGCGTACCTAGAGCCCATGCTCCACAAAAAGAGAAGCCACCGCAATGGCTTCGCACCACAACAAAGAGTAGCCCCTGCTCGCTGCAACTAGAGAAAACCCGCACACAGCAATGAAGACCAAATACAGCCAATAAATAAACAAATAAATATTTTTAAAAATTGAAAAAAAATTTTTAATCATCCTTGGTCATGAGTTCAAGTTACCAAAGTCAAAATCCAGCACATTAGGAAGGAAAACAAAAACATTCTCCAGGTGGGGTGAGGAGAGTCAGAGGTAGGGGGAAAAACAGATATAATGAAAAGTACATACTCAAATTCTAAATAACATGGCCTTACAAAGTTAGATTTTGAAACAGACAATTCATGAGATTTTGATAAGACTTTTGGCATATGCTAAAGAAAATGCATATTATCTTCTGATATGCTGTTAAATCAAAGTAGAAAATTGAAAATTTTTTAAGTTCAAAATTCAATTCAAATTTGGTTTTCTCATGTCCATAAAACTGCGGTGAAGTGCTGATTTGATGGCCTTTTTCTCTTAGAGTAATGGCTTCAATCTCTCCCCACTTTATCCCCATTTCTGTGATTCTTGCTCTTTCCTGTGGTGCTTTATACATAAATTCCCTTCTGCTTTTGACTTTCACAAAAGTATTTAGAAAGAGTGTCTCCCCAAAAAAAACCCTTAGTTTTCTGGTTAGGTACAAAAAAGAACTGAACTGGGCAAAGCTGAGGATGGGAAAATGCTTTCCCTGAGTGTCTGTTGAGGTTAATTAATACCTGTGTGTGAATCCATCGCCTCTAAATCCCTGGGGCACTCCCTGATGGGCTCACAGTATACTGTCATCCTGCCATTACTTGTCTGATAAATTGGGAGGAAGGATGGAAAAATAGCTACTTTGTAGACATGGGTCACAATAGAATCATACCTGTGGTTATAACACAGTCACTTATTTGGAATAGGCTACCTTCAAAGGATGGCTATATTGATACATTATTATATTAGTGTAACGTGCTTATTTCCACAGAAATCCTATCTGCCTCATACAAATATGTTCTTAAGAGGCACATTTTACTCCTTTAAACGATTAGGCTAAGAACAATCTAAATTAATGATAAACTGATATCCCTCCATCCTCTACCTCCAGAGAAAAATCACAAAAGGCTTTTTTGGGTACTGAATGTCTCAGAGATGACCAAAGAAGCTTATTTCCCTCCCCCCTACCAGTTTAATATGGCCTGAAGTAAGTTCTTTCCCTGTGGTATGTGTATTCCACGTGGGTATAAACTTTAATGTCACATTTATGCTACCAGTTAGGAGATTTGGAAGTCATTGAGGTGTAATGTATATGATTTCTAGGTAGTAAACCCCCCTAAAATTATTTTTACTCTGTTATTGCTAGAACCTTCTTGGGTGAAATGGGACAAATTAAGGCCTTCTCAAAGAGTGCAATCAAAAGAAGTCCATCATGCGCCTTCAGGTGGATTCAACCTTTAATTTTCAAAGATGTTTGTGACTGTAGGTAGGGGCATTTAATTATATAAAGACTGTGATTTCAGCTAATAATCTGATCATCATTAGAAGTTTATATGTCACACTGTCCTTACGCACAAAGAGTCAATAAACAAATATAATCAGCTTCTGTCTGTACTTACCTCCTACTCATTCCGAACTTCCTTACCACAGTTCCACGCGAGAAAAAATATTTTTGCTATTTGGAATAAAAGAATTTGACTCTCTCATCATTTTAGTTTAGCTTAGAAATCTTGACTGAATTGTTCTTGCCCTTAAAATTTGTAGCAGATATACCATTCTTTGATTTTGTTGCCTAAACATAATATACCAAAGCCCTTAGCATTCTTTCAAATTTAATCCGTGAAATTTATAACACTGTAGAGTAACTCGTTTTTGTCTCTTTTCTTACAATTTCAGTAACTCTGTCCCTCAGTTGGATTCCCTGATTCTCAATACGTCTTTTTCTTCCTCCTCTTATGGTTTGGAAAATGGGTTCCCAGAAGGCTTTCTGTTTTCTTCTTTCTGTTTAGCTTCGGCATGGTTCACGATGGGGAAGGCAACCCCTGCAGGAAGGCGGAAGGCAACATCATGTCTCCCACTCTGACCGGAAACAATGGGGTGTTTTCATGGTCCTCGTGCAGCCGACAGTATCTCAAGAAATTCCTTAGGTAAGACAGACCAGAGCCAGGGATGTTCTCAAGTTTGGAGCAGTGACCGTGAGCAGTGTTCAACAGACATGAAAACAGATACTTGGCCGATTGATGATGATGGCGGTGATGATATTGTCATGATTGTTGTTGAAAAAAAATGCACTGAAGGTCTAATACTCTGCTAAATGCTCTCCACGTATTGCCCCATTCATTCCTCACATTAGTCCTGTTGTTATCCTCATTCTAGAGTTGAAGAAATGAAGTCTTAGGGAGGTTAATTGTGTTGCTTAAGGTTCTATAACTAATAAGTTGTCTACCTAAGACCCCCACTTAGGTCTGTTATGACTCCAAGATCTGTGCCTGGAACTCTCTCTCCTCTAGGACATCCAGAGGTTGTGGGATATATTGTCTTTTTACTGTGCCTAATTATTTTAATCTGATCAATCAACTCAGTCATAAGAGTATTCAAAGTGCCAAAATGGTGTGCTTGTTTTACAATGAATGGAGTATTGTGTTGATTGGCTATTTTGTTTGAAATGGCCACGAGCTAGCTCAGTGTCCAAGAGACATCCAAAGTGTGTGATGATAGCTATGTAAAATCCCTTCAATAACTCAAAACTCCTACATTTCATGAGTACAGTGGGAGTTAGGAAGGCAGCACTATTTGATTCCTGTTAAATGATGAACACAAACTTGAAACTCTGAAGTTGCCTTCAATTTTATTAAATATAATATATAGTTGACCATTGGACCATTATATAACACTAGAGTTGTTGTTAAATGTATATATGTGTACATATATATATCATTTTATGTGCATGTAGCTATATCTTGTTAATCTGTGTTGATTCATAAGTACACTCAGGTTCTAATTGTATCTCCCTTTGACCAGATATTAGGGAAACTAACCAAGTTTCTTTGGAAATTAATATTCTTCATACTTTTTTTTTCACTTGTACCAGTGCGTATTATTTGCACATGTGTACAAAATTATCCAGACACACAGGTAAGACTGATTCAGTGGAAGAGTGTCTAACCAAAGGATGCCCCAAAGGATAGTAAAAAAAAAAAAAAACTGACAAAGCTTTCGCTATGTGTCTTTGTCACATATAGAAGATTTTCTTATTGGATTTAGATTTATGATCCCGGACGTGAAATGATCTTTTCTATCTTATGTGAGAATGGAATCATAAATATTATAAATCAAGGTCAATATAGTATAGATTGAACTCCCATCATTAATATGGTACAGTTAAATGCTTTTGGATGCCCATGATAATAAAAACAGAAGAAAAGAAGCTAACTCTGAATGCTTCCCATGCTGTGTGGAGCATGGTACATTTTGTTGCTTGATCTGTTCACAGCTCTTATGGAAGTCAGGGTGTGTCAGTAATGAGATATGTAAGAGTTCATCCTGATTGCATGGTTGACTAGGACTCCCCTCTATCTGACTCCAAAATCACACGTAACCACCATGCTGTTTTCTCTCTCACTGACATCCTAGTTTAATTATTTAAGTAAGTGGAGATAAGGTGCTTTCTACAAAAGTGCATCCCATTAAGACTGTTTTTTCTCAACACATGCCAGTTAAATATACCTCAGGGAAATTGTTCTGCCTCTGTCCCAATGTATCCTTTCTCCCAGTTTCCTGATTTCTTTCAAAATCTTTCATTTTTTGCTCATAAAGATTATTTGAGGTAAAAGACATCTTTAACCACTGCCCCATTGTCTTTAAAAAAGCACAGCATGACTTTCAACTCTATGAAGATAAGTAACTGTCTCTGACTAGTTTATTTTGTAACGTTAGTACTCACCACAGAGCAGGCGTTCAGGAAAAATATGTTGAATATTATTAAATAAGACGGTTGGGGAGGGTTTTCAAATATCTTGACTTTTCCCATCTGCCAGCAGATCCCGCCTAACCAACTGGATGGCTGTAACTTTCAGCACCACGTAAAAACCCTTCATGGTTGTGTAAATTTCATCTTCTCAGGCAGGACAGGGGTCACTCTTTTAACTTGAAGTGTGTCCCTATTTCTTTGCCATGTTATAATTTTCTTCACATGAATGCATTCAGAGGTATATTGCTTTGTGTGGCCAGATCCCAGATAAACGTGGTAACTAATAAGGATGTGTTATCACTGCAGCACACCTCAGGCTGGGTGTCTGGTGGATGAGCCCAAACAAACAGGACAGTTTAAATATCCGGACCAACTACCAGGACAGATTTATGATGCTGACACACAGTGCAAGTGGCAGTTTGGAGCAAAAGCCAAGTTATGCAGCCTTGGTTTTGTGAAGGTATGTTTGCTTATGATTTCAAACGTGCATTAAGATCCTGTCATGTGTCTGTGTACCTATCAGCAGTATAAACATTTGGTTTGCTAAGGCCAAGGGTGAGAGTCTGGGTCATCTCTAAAATGTCATTTGTTTGGCGTGATAATTAAGTGGCAATTTTACTGTCAGTGAATGATCCAGGCTTATCCCCTGCAGACCGTGCCTGGTTTAAATACCATCTGACTGCGTCCTTGGAAGAAAATCCCTCCTGTGTAGATGAAGATTTTATCACAAGTAGTAAATCTGGATACAATAGCTTTTACCTGCTGCTTGTAACTGTTTTTGTTATCGTTTCATACGGCCTCATATGTAATTCATATAAGATCATCACCGCCTCAAAATACATACCTATGCCTGTTACAGTAATATGAACACGATCTTTGGCAGCTAACCTTTTTTTTTTTGTATGTAAAAATTCAAGGTGTATCTTGAGGACTCTTACAATTTTTGTGTCGTCTTTCATTCAAGAAAGACTTACCTGTTTTGTAAATAAGTTGATTTGTATCATTTTTTTTAGATTCCACATATAAGCGGTATCATATATTTGTCCTTCTCTTTCTGATTTACTTTACCTAGTATGATCATCTCCAGGTACATTCATGTTGCTGAAAATGGCATTATTTCATTCTTTTTTATTGCTGAGTAATATTCCATTGTGTATATATACCACATCTTCTTTATCCGTTCATCTTTGCTATACACCTGAAACTAGCACAACATTGTTAATCAACTAGACTCCAAAATAAAATACAAACTTTTTTTAAAAAGAAAGTCTTCTTTTGTGAAAAAGATATATGAGAGAAAGCAAAAGTCCAAGATGTAGAAACGGGAGAAGCATGGTTCCTGTTGGTCGACAACTACATCACTGACCATCTCAACATCCCTGAAAAGTTGAATCATTTTTAAGTTGGTTAATTCCTAGTATCCAAAGAGAAATGTGGAAATTCCAGGTATCTGGATACATGGAAATTATGGAGATTTAAAGCTCCTCTTCCCATCTCCATTCCTATTCCTTCTCCTCCTCCTTTCTTCTCCCTCTTCCTTTTCCTCCACCACCATCACCACCACCATCACTCCCATCACCACCACCATCAGCAACACCACCAGCATCGGGACCATCCACCATCACCCTCAGCAATTGCTAAGTGAGTCTCTGCTCCACATCAGGCATTCCACTTGGAGATTTATTTTACTTTTTCTCAATCTTCACAGAAACCTTTTGAAGTGAGAATTATCACCCACTTTTCAACTGGAGCTCAGAGAATGTATGCCCTTCGCCCAAAGCCACACAAAAAAAGAGCTTTGTTGGTGGAAGGTGAACAAATTGCATCACCCACATTGGTGTTAAGCTTGCTCCTCTTCATTAGTTAATGCCAGTGTTTCCTAAACGGCAGCATCAACATTCGGTCCTTAACAATTACCTTGATTAGTTGTGACATATCTCTGTATGATTACTCACTTGTTGCTTTTCTCTGAATCAACTTATTTTTTAAAAAATAGAAGTCCAGTCCTAAGAAATAATAAGCACCAAATCACTGGTTTGATATGGGATTACATATTTTTCTAATGCAATTTAAATGCGTAAATATTAGAAAAGTTTATTCATACACCATCCACATTTTTTTGGTGTATCCTCCATGGTACGTGGATCTTAACTTGGCAAACACTAGTGTATCGTATATATAAATGAACAAATTCACAAGAGTTTCTAATTGTCCATTAAGTTGATGCTTTTGGCAGAAGTAAGTAGCCATTCTTTTTGTGGACAAAGTTTGGGTGCTAGCTTTGCCTCCTGTCACTGCATTCTTAAAGGGTTCACTAGCTTACTTCTTCGTTAATCAAATATTTATTAAGCACTAAATATGCAGCAAATGCACAATTGGTAATGACTTTGATTTTCTTTAGAAATATTAAGGGAGCTTCTACAATGACTATCAGGAATTCCCTGGCAGTCCAGTGGTTAGGACTCTGCACTTTCACTGCCGAGGGTGAGGGTTCAATCCCTGGTCAGGGAACTGAAATCCTGCAAGCCACGAGGCACGGCCAAAACAAAAAACAACAACAACAACAAAGACTATCATTACTTCAGGATCATATATTCAACAAACATTTGTCAGACGTCTGTTCTGGGTCAGCAGTGTGCGGGGTTTAGACAACCATCCTTAAATTATAGGCCTTCCTCTGGAACCACACCGTATTTTTGAAAGACAGCATCTCAGTGTGGTGGTCTTTCCTAGGAAGCGGTACAGAGGGAAATAGAAATTCCAGACTAGAAGACTGAGTAAGGAAGGGCACAGAGATAGAAATGTCTGGAGGGGTAGGAAGATTTGCTGGAGAGAGAGATTAAGAGGATGAAAAGAGAAAATAGAGAAGGTAGGGTAGGTTGGTGGATCTTGAATGTGAAATATTTTTCCCCCACAGCCTAGGGGGCAAAAACCTACTTATAACTTGAACCATGGCTCTACCTCTGATGATCATAAACAGTTCTCTGCTTGGTCTTAAGCAGGAGGGCTTTCCAGAGCAACAAAATCTCCTGTTCATCCTGTTGGTCCGAACAGTTTAGACCAGCTCCAAGGAAAAGGATGAAGTTTATTTTCAAGGTCTCATTGTCCATCATTATCTTCCCTTACTAACTTTTTCTCCTTGCTGCCTGTTTTTTCCCCTCTGTGCCTTCGAGAAAGGCAGTTTTGCATAATAGTTAAAAGCAGAAAAGGGGCCGGGGGAGGGGGGTGGGGGGGGGGATGGAAACCCTGCTCGGAGTGTGCTCTCGAACCAGCAGATGCAGTATATCAGTATCGCCTGGACCTTGTTAGAGATGTAGATGGTCAGGTCTCAGCCAGGCCTAAAGAACAAGAAACTTAGGGGTAGGACCTGGCAGTCTATATTGGAACACAGAGTCTCGGTGTCTCTGATGCACGCTCAAGATTGACAACTACTGAACCAGACAATCTTTAATTTTAAGTACACACACACACACACACACACACACACACACACACACACACACACACACACCCCTCTGTAGCTTTTGGAGTTAGATAGACCTGGGTTTAAAGCCTTATCCCTCCACTTCCTAGAACGCTGGGCAAATGACTTAACCTCTCTCAGTTTGGGGTCCACATCTGTGAGGCGAGGAGAGTAATAGCTTTTCCCTGGTAATTGTGAAGCTAAATCTCCTGGCACAGTTGCATCGCTCAGTAAATAAGGAGGGTTTTCTTCTTGCTCTCATCTTGGTAACCTCATCGCATCATCCCCGTCACACTGGGTGCTCTCTCCCAGCGGCTTCCTTGTCTGCGAACCTGGAGCTGGCTGTGTTTCGTCACCAGTCCTGCCTTCCCTCCTCGCCCAAGCTCACCTTTCTGTGTCTTCGGCACATCAAGCTTCATCTCTGTCCTCTTTCAAAGCATTCGAGCAAGTGCGTTGTTCGTTGTTCCACATTATAAGGACAGACCTAAAGGAGGGTTACCTCCATAGCCATTGGGGAGACTATGCGTTTGATTATCAGACACTTACTCAGTGCTTCACGGCTCGGTCAGTGAACTGATGCTCTTGGCCAGAATGCCCCAAGCACTGCAGAGTCTGGTCAGTGCTTCCCATGCTGGTTACTTAACCAAGTTGGAAATGAGCCGCTCATACTCTGCACCCTGGTAGCCAGCAGTCAGGGTCACAGAGCAGATGCTCAGCTAATGTTCACTTATAGACACCCCAAGAGGGTTTGAGGCAAAATAGGGATTCTAGGGAAGGTAGAATGATTCTAGTGACTGTCTCCAGGACTGCCACCTCAGAGAGCGTTTCCTTTGAAGGAAAAGGCATACCAAATACAGTAGGATGGGCATGTATTCCTTCTTTTGAGAATTTGACATTGTCGTGAGTGAAGGGGATCAAAAGGTACAAAGTTTCAGTTATAGAATAAGTCAGTCCTGGGGATGTAGTGTACAGCCTAGTGACTATAGTTAATAACACTGTATCGCATATTTGAAAGTTGCTGAGAGAGTAGATCTTAACAGTCCTCATCACAAGGCAAAAAAAAAATATTGTAACTATGGTGACAGGTGTTAACTAGACTTATCGTGGTAATCATTTCACAATACATACAGATATCAAATCATTATGTTATACACCTGAAACTAATACGTCAATTATACCCCAATAAAAATTATTTTAAAAAGAATTTGACATTGGGAGGAATAAAGAGAAACATCCTAGCATCTAAATCATAGCTACTTTGTAATCTACTAAATTTCCTACATTACTTCAACTTCTAGTAACTTTCCGCATGGTCTTACATTCCACCTGTATTGATGTCCTTGTATGTTTTCCAGACATTTCCTGCTTTCACGTCTACAAGGCTTTGTGTCCTGGAATGCTGCATGGCCACGCATGTGACAGATCGCTCTCATTTTTTATTGTTGTTAAAGATTCAGCTCAAATGTTACCTCCTTTTTTCCCCCAAGGAGATTTAAACTTTCCTTTCTCTGAACTCTATCTTCACCCTATACATTGCCTTCATAGACTTGTGATACTGTATTCTACCTGTCTGTGTATGTCTCTTGCCTTAGTAGATGGAGAGTGTCTGCAGTGCCTGGCATGTACCTGCCATATTAACAGATACTCAGTAATTATTGGATTTACAATGATAACCAAAGCCCATATATTTTTAGCGCTCCCATTTTCAGAAACTGGAAAATTTTGCCTCTGTCCCCTTCTCATTCCTCCTCAAGGAAGCAGGAGTGACTTTTCTGGGAAAAAGAGAGGAGTCAGAGATAGCTCTGGGGGTTTCGGCTTGAGCAGCTGGAAGAATAGGGTGTCAGAGAGTGAGCTGGAGAAGGCTGGACACGGAACAGATTTGGGGGAACAGCTGAGGAATTATGGATGTGTTACGTTTGAGATGCTTGATAAAGTTTAATATTGAAAGACCATTAAAGTTTTGAGTATGTCACACTTCCCCTAAAGGGGCATCCAATCTTTAGACGACAACAGGAGAAGGTGGCCAACCAGGGACAGGATGGAACAATGCACAGTACTGAGACTCCTTCCTTAAAAATCACATCCAGGCAACATGAGGCCTTTGGAGTCTCTGTGGTTATTTTCCTTTTCCCTTAAATTATGACTTAAGTCTAGGGAATTATAGATAAGGAAAAGTTAAATGAATAGGCTGGGGGGAAAAAGAGGGAAGGACAAGCAAAAAAGTGCAAACTCTCATTTCTGTTTACTTTGAAAGGGAGCCTCCTCAGAGGGCTCTCGGGTCGTCAGAGCATGTCGTTGGCTATAATTACGTTTGACTTCTGTACTTCACCGCAAAAGAAATAACATGTTCGCACAGCCTGTCGTATTTCACTCTGGACTCCCTGTGTTTTTGTGTTTTGCTTTATTTTCCTGCTCTTCTCCAGCTGCCCCCTTTCCTTAGCCCTGTGGCTTGGCGTTGGCTGTGGAATGAGGCCTCCATTGCTTTGGTCTGCCCTGGGGTCGTTTTGGTGGCTTCCACATAGGCCCTGGGTGTGGGTTATGGCTTTTCCCTGGCTGTAAGAGGGAAAACAATTTAATTCCAAAAGCCTTTCGAGCTGCAGCGTTAATTGTTTCAGTGGTTACCTCCCATTCCTCCATGTTGATGTAGATTGTTCTCCTCCAGTCTTAACTTGTCCCCCTCGGACCCAGGGTGACCCAATATGGGAGCACACGGAGAGGATGAACCTCATTCATCCTGTTGGAAGGTGGCCTTATGCTTTCCACTCATGTCAGTAGCAGGTCCATTTCCATGGGAAATATTTCCACATTGTGTCTTCTGAGCTGTGTTGAGATTTGGAAATACTATGTGTGGTGCTCGTCTGGGGCTGCTGCTGGTGGTAGTGTTTCCAAGCAGTGTCCTGGAGGTCCTTCCCTTCTCTCTTTGGGAGAAGAATTTTACGGTCCATAAGACCGGGCTCACTGCCTGTATCTCTCATTTCCCTGTGTTTTCTTTTCTCAGTCCCATGGAACGTGTTTTTTTTTTGTGAAATATTTCTAAGTATGTTCTTGCCATATTTTCTAACCGTGAAATCTCTATTAACTGGAATGCTTGGAGAATCATGTGCCTGGTTCACTGAATTTTCAGGAGTACACCAAGTGACCACAAAAATGACTTTGTTTCCTCCCTCCTTGTTAATAGTTTCCCCAAAATGGATGTGTTCACTTTGTACCTTAGTCAATAGAATGTGGCAAACAAAATGGAATTGACTTTGGCATTTTGTGATTTTGACATTCCGTTAATGATGTCATTCTGAAAATCAGCTTCACCTTTTGAGCTGGAAGGAATCTGGTTCCGTCCTCTTCCTTTATAGACAGGCAGCCAAAGCCTGGAGAAGTTGAGAGCTTTCCAACATCCACTGATGGCAAATCCAGGCCCAGAGCAGTGGTCAAGGACCTGGACTCTGGAATCAGGCCAGTTTGAGTCCCGCCTTGGCCACTTAGCAGCTGGATGACTTTACAGCTTGAAAGTGTCAGTATCTTGCTCAGTTTCTTCATCTAAATGAGTTTATATAAGGAATTAGCGTCCACCACTAAATGGTGTTAACAACAGTATTCATTTCCTATGGCTGTTGTAATAAATTTCCATGCACGTAGTGACGTAAAACAACTTAAATTTATTTTCTTTCAGTTCTGGAGATAGACATCGGAAATGCATCACACTGGGGTAAAATCAAGTGCTGGTGAGGTGGTGTTCTTCTGGAAGCTCTAGAAGAGAAGCCATTCTCTTGCCTTCTCCAGCTTCCCGGAGCAGCTGGCATTCGTTGGCTTGTGGTCTCTTCCTCCACCTTCAAAGCCAGCAACACCTCCCCGAGACCTCCCCACCCTGCCACCTCTCTGGTCCTCTTCTGTCTTCCTCTTCCCTGTTTAAGGACCCTCGTGATTACCTTGGGCCCATCTTGAAAATCTAAGCACTTCCCCATCTCAAGGTCAACGGATTAGCAACATTAATTGTATCTGCAACTTTAAACCTAATATAGTCACAGGTTCCAAGAGTTAGGACATGGTTGTTTGAGGGGCCATCATTCTGCCTACTACAATCCAGTGTGAGAGTTCAATCATTTCATAGGTCTAGTGTAAGAATGAAATTGTCCAAATGCTTGAAAGTTATTACAAAGGTGAAGAAGGCAATGATGATGATCATTTACCCCATTTATCCTTGAGAACAGCCCTGTCAAGGGTTTGTGCTAATTTCATCACTTATTCACAGGTGAGGAGGCTGCAGTTTAAAGGGCTTCTATAACACGTCCACAGGTCATGGAAATGCAGAACAAGGATTTGAATCAGACTTGCATTATTCCAGTCTTGGTCTCTTCTACTTCAGTGACGATGATGGTGGTGGTGGTGATGGTGGTGGCGATGGTGGTGATGGTGGTGGTGTTGGTGGTGATGGTGGTGGCGATGGTGGTGGTGGTGATGATGGTGGTGGTGTTGGTGGTGATGGTGGTAGTGGTGGTGATTAGAAACCAGATCTCTTAGTTAAAAGCCAAATAGTCTGTAAATTAACTATTGTTACCTCTCAGTCATTACTAACCACACTTGAATATATGGGTAGTGTAGAAATTTCCTGCTTATACATTTGCTAGAACATATTACTGGTTACCTTGCTACTACTAACTTCACTTGCCTCTGCTTTCTAGATAATGTCCCATTTTGGTCACCTCAAAATAGAATGTTGTATACAACAGGTTTGGATGTTTTCATTTTTATTGTATCATCACACTTGCCGTCTCTTTCTTTCCTTTCAGGATATTTGCAAATCTCTTTGGTGCCACCGAGTGGGCCATAGGTGTGAGACCAAGTTCATGCCTGCTGCGGAAGGGACCGTTTGTGGCTTGAGTATGGTAAACTGCATACTTGTTAGTTTTTAAATCTGGAGACTTAATAAAGCGTAGAACCCAAACTACTTGTACTGTGACCTCAGAGTGGAACACTTTGGCTGCATCTATTTTCTGGCGTTGCTTTCCGTTAAGCAGCATTCTTTAGCAGCTATTCTAAAACTCAAGGCTCATATAATAGAGCTGGCTCCATTTTTTAAGAAGGTTTTTTTTCCTTTTGCCTTTGTTTTCCATTTTTAGACGGAGGCATGGGTTCAAATGTTTCTATTTCAATGAGCTGGAGCGTTTCATTGTTTACTGTTTGCTTTTTAAACCTGATTCAGTGTAGACAAGCCTCGGGAAGCAGATATTTCCTTTAGTAGCAAAGGAAGGACTGTCCCTGCATACAAAGCCTCTGCGACTCACCCACAGGACCCATCACTGAGCTTCTGACATGCCCAATGGAGCATCCTGTCCCTTGTAGCAACATCTCTTGAAGAGCAAGCTGCATCTCCATCTAGGTTGTACCAGAAAGTCTTTTCACTCGCATATCTTCAACCCTAAGAACCATTTCCATTATGGAAGATTATGGGAGATTTCTGTGGTTTGAATGAAGAAGACTCTTATGTTAGTTTCTATTTTTCTTCCCCTTTCCCAGTAGAGTCTGGAGGGGAAGATACACTTTCCCAGTAGAGTCTGGAAGTCCCCATAAATAATCCAGATTTGGGGCGTAACTTTGAAAGACTGTGACAGAGAAGCTGTGAACCACGAGAGAGCCTGAGATATTGAGGCTTTTTGGTCTCTGCCATTGGCTCTCTTCAGACAGCCAAGCCTATAGAAAAGAATTAGCCACTTAAATTGAATTCAGTTCCACAATAATTTCTCGACGACTAGATATTGGTGAAAGCAGGCTCTGGGGCTACAGAGATAAATAAAACTCCATTTTATCTCTTGAAACATTTACAGTCCAACGGGAAAACCTGTGCAGAAGCCAATAACCGTGTCTTTTTAAACACATCCTTTCCACGTGCATAGTTGCTATCGAAGCCCAAGTGAGTAAGAAACGAATCCTGCTTGGAATTAGTTTTGCACTTAGAATAAACTACAATGAGTGGGTGCCCCAAGATGGATGTTGGAATTTGAATTTGAAGTTCTTCAGTTGGGTGAAAGAGAGACTTTTGGGGAGAGACCAGCAATAAAGCCAAAGACACAGACATGAAATAAATGAATATTCAGAAGATGCTTTCTGATATTTGTTAAGGCATTTCTTCAGTACCTCTAAAAAGATTTCAATTTTTAACTTTATAGAAAATAAACATTTAAAAAATTGAAGCATCACGTGCAATTTTTAATCATATGTCCTCGTCTTAGGAAATCTCAGTAAGAATTCTCATTGAAAACATGCAGAAGGGTGTTTTAGCTGTGATGATACAAAACAGTGAATTAACTGATTACTTGAACATATAAGTACTGCTCACGTCATTTTTCTTTTCATTTGAGTGTTAAAGTTTAGAACTTGCAACTTGAGGATTAGTGGGCATTTTTTCATTAAGAAAGCAATAGCATTAAACAGAAGAGGGATGTACCAGAAAAGATTTATATAGCAAATGAAGAAAATAAGTGATCAATGGCATAGGTCTAAGGTCTGCGAAGTAAATGTACCCAGGATCTAGTTCAACAGGGGCTGAACTGCTTCTGGATTAGACTTCAGTTCATATAATGAGATTAATCAAGCCAGAAATTAGAAAATAGAGGTCCTGAGACCACTCCCCCCATCTCGCTATTTTGAAACACCAGACTATGGTTATATAATAAACTGAGGGAAAGCCCTTACCTGTAAGGTCACCCTCAGTTGAAAGCATTTTGATAACATCCACCCAGCATCACTCCAGTATAATCACACTGCATTCATATATATGGTTCTCGGACTCTTCCCTCCCTAGGGAATGTAATTGGCTATTTATTAGACTGTAAACTCCATGAGGCCAGGGCCATGTCTTATTCATTTTTTATTCTGAGTGTCCTGCAGAGTAGCGGTCACCCCATGTTTTGTTTCTTTCCTTGTAACTGAAACCCAACTGAATCCTTCCTGCCCCCTTCTCACTGATTCTTCAGTGATATTTGTACCATGAATACTGAGTAAACATGTGAGGATGTGAAGGTCACATACTTCTATCCAGATTATGTGTACGAGGAAAGAAAGGTTTGTGTTTGCTGTCTGTTTTAAAAGGTGTTTGCCCAAGTCATAGCCATTTAACTTGAAATTAGAAGCAGTGATAGAAGTGTATATGGACAGACCCATATCACTATATATGTATATATGTTATGTATTACGTTTTACGTGTAGTTTGACATATACGTGCAGGTCATGCATGCATGGGTGTATATACCTATATATTCCTGATTTATCTGCTGATTAAAAACGCCAGAGGAGACAATCTCTCGGTGGCTTAACTTGATACTCGGATAAATACTGAAATAAAAGAAAGACAAATTAATTGAAGGATTGGGACAGATCTAAAAACCATATTTCTAAAAAAAAAAAAAAAGAAATTAATTCAAGTTAAGATGCATTGGTCAGTCATTTGCCTCTGAGGTGAGTAGTAAATATGTCCTGTTTAGAAGCTTAGGCTACTGAGTTTAAATCTGGTCTCAATTAGTTGTGTAGCTAGTTGGGCAGTTTGACCCTGAGCATGTTAGTATTTTCTTTGCTAAATTTGTCTCAGAAAATAGATGTTGAGGCTTTGTGAGGGTTATGTTAGCTACTGCATAGGAAGCTTCCCCCCATTCTCCCCCCAGCACCGTTGTGGACATAGAAGCAACTCAAACTGTAGCTGCTTCTGTGGTTGTTGTTGACTGCCGTTGCTACTTTGTCACAGCCACTGAGATCTGTCTGGGGCAGCCCTTCCTGGCGGGGAAGATTTAGGTTGTGCTTAGGTTGACAAAACCCTCAAGTGACCCATCGCTTCCCCCCCTCAAAGGTCTCAGCATTGTTATGTGATTTCATGCAAACTCTGATGTGGTAGTTAATCCAGGGAAAAGAAAAATGGAAAACAGAGAATTCGTCAGCACATGGCAAGCAACTGAAGAAAGGAAGCCATCTCTTGACCTAGTCAAAGTGCACTAGCAACCAAGCCTCACAACAAACAGCCATGGAGCCAAGTGTATCACGGGGGAGAAGTGGAGATTAGAACACGAAACCACCTCCCCATAATTCTGTAATCGAACCCCACTCCTCGGCAGAACCTGGCACAATCCAAACCCCAACCCTTTGGATCTAATTGCAGAGGCTTTTAGGAAAGTGTGCCATTATGCTAAGTCATGCAGAACTTGTTCAGAATAAAAGCACCGCAGGGGGTGGGGGAAAAAAACCACTGCGAGTGGTGAATGCAACCCCCAAGGACAGAGGTGACCCGCAGAAATGGACTGGATGACAAAGGAGAACTGAAATGGAAGGGTCAGCACAGAAAACAGCTCTTGGACTTGAGCACAGGAGAGACCCAGCGCTAGTTCAGAAAGGACACTCAGCTCAGAATCCTCAGAGGGTCTGACATGGGGACCTTCGTACAGACAGAAGGGCAAAGTGTGTTATCTAAAAGCACAATTTGTGTAGCCTGCAAGTGTCTCAGTTTCATCAGAAATGCTCTATAGGGATGGTTTGGAATAAAAATGTATGCATAATTGTATCTGTCTTTGATGCAATAATCATGATAAATTCTGTGTTCATATCTGAAAAACTGATTCTCCTGGAGGGCATGAGCCCAAAAGTCCTCTAAGCCCCATTGTTTCCAAATGTCAAGGAAGGCTCCGTGGCTGTTGTGTCTGCGCTGCCTCCTTTGGCTGTAGTGTAGACCCTTATCTGAACATGTCACCTGGACAGTTCCCAAAGCCTGTCATATTCAGCCTGTTGGTGACAGATACCCCTTCTCCCTAGATGTCAGCCTTTCAGAATGCACGTGGTGAAGGCAGGGTACTGGTGTGTAAGCGCAGCCAGTGAAAGGGATGCTGTCAAGGCATCTGCAGGCTCCCATCTGCCACCAGACTCGTTTTTCCTGTTACCCTGCAGGTGTCTGCACCTCTGTGTACTTTCCCAGGTGGTCTCTGAATGTCGTGTATTCTTTTCACAGTGGTGTCGGCAAGGCCAGTGTGTCAAGTTCGGGGAGCACGGACCTCGGCCCGTCCATGGCCAGTGGTCCGCCTGGTCGAAGTGGTCAGAGTGCTCCCGAACGTGCGGTGGAGGCGTCAGGTATCAGGAGAGACACTGCAATAACCCCAAGTAAGGCTCGGACAGAAAGGCAGTATTTGTAAGGTGTGAACCTTCAGCCTGTTACATATTGCCTATTTGTCTTGCTTATAGCTATTTGATTTTTTTTTTTAGCTCTTTATTGGGGTATAATTGCTTTACACTGTTGTGCCAGTTTCTGCTGAACAACAAAGTGAATCAGCTGTATTTATACATATATCCCCATATCCCCTCCCTCCCACGACTCCCTCCCGCCCTCCCTCTCTCACCCTGCTAAGGCATCACCCATCATCGAGTTGATCCCCCTGTGTTATGCAGCAGCCTCCCACTAGCTGTCTGTTTTACATTTGGTAGTGTCTATATGTCTATGCTACTCTCTCACTTCGTCCCAGCTTCCCCTTGGCCCCCACACCCCGCCCCTTGTCCTCAAGTCTGTTCTCTACCGTTTGCATGTAAAGGCTGTTTGCACTTGTGGGAAGGTATGATGGGCAGAAACCTCAAAAGAGCAAAGGAGTTATTCTCTGTGTGACTCTGCTGATCACGGGCTCCAGTAATGGTGTGAGTTACTTTCTGCATCTAAATTCGAGCTACACGCCTGGGGTATTGTAGGACAGAGAAGCTTGGTTTGGTGGACTGTGTGTGTGTGTGTTTCAAACTGAGGGACTGGAGAAAGTATGCTGATTCTTGCCTTGCAGGAATGTACGTCAACATGTGTTGACAGATCTGCCTGACTTTTCGAGAGAAACCAGAAATCTGAACAAATGTTATGTGAAATTTCCCAATTTTTAACATATTGACCACAAATTCAGTTTTCTTTAGAAAAATAAAATGCTGGGAGGACTCATCAAAACATTTCTGGGTTGAAATTGGCTTGTGGGCACCAGTGGGCACCGTCTGATCTGGTGGCCCTGGGATTCTGAGCTGCCCTCTGTGCTCCGTGAAGTGATGGTGGTTTTATGTTACTTTTATCTGCTCTGACTCCCACGTGACACATGTGTGAGATGTCCGTTTCCTGACTGGCATGGTGATGCCGAAAGAGCTCAGAACTTGGAGATAGAAAGATATGACTCCAGATTCTGGGTCTGCCACTTATTTATTATGTGGCTTTGGGAGGGTCACTTGGAGTTTGAATTTATGTACAAAATGGAGATGACAACGCCCACCTCAGATGGTTTGAGGGGATTAGAAACTGTGTAGAATTCCTGGCACACTGGAGAGCATCCAATGGGCATTCAGCAGAAGGTTCTGGGGTCCATGTAGATTTTATCATCTTTACCCTAAACTCACCAGGAATACAGGTAACAGAGGGCCAATCCTCAGAAGCAGTGGGGAGAGGCTTTCCTCTCATTGGACTTTGGAGAAAGCTGTAGAGGGAGAAGAGAGTGATGGGACCTTGCAAAAATAGTGGATTTAATTTTACAACACGATTTGGTTGGTGGCATAGCGTGGAGGTTGAGAACAGAGACTTAAGCCCAGGAACCTGAGTTGGCCTCCTGGTCCGCCCCTTCCTTACTATGTGGACTTGGACGACTGACTCTCCCTGCTCTGGGTCACTTGTTTGTAAAAATGGGATAAATGACAGGCCCTATCTCAACTGAGCTGGTATTTGTAAAGTGCTTTTCAAAAGTTCCTGGCACATGGTAAGCATTGCGTAAATGTTTGGTGGATTGTGAATTTAAATAAATAATGAAGCTAGAACAAAAGGAAATTTTTGAAAAGATAAATAGTACTTGATCTGAGCTGGATCAAGAGGCCAATTTGTTCCAAAATGTAAGGGCGGGTTTGGAGATGCTTTGACCATAGCTTGTTAGGTGCTTGGAATATCTCAGGCTGATCTAGGATCTCTGAGCTTTGGGACTCTTAACGTTTCAGGCTGCAAATGTTTTGTTGTGGGGCTTTGTCCTGTACAGGGCAGGGTGTTGAGTAGCAATCCTGGCCTCTACCCGCTTGATGCCAGTAGGATGACTCCCCCTCCCCCCAACCTCCGAGTCATGGCAACGGAAAATATCTCCAGACATGGCCAAGCATCCTGTAGGGTGCACAGCCATTCCCAGCTGGGACGCTCTGCTCTAATCAGACCCAAAAACTAGGTCTAATGGTAGGGAGGCTTGTGATACATTCACAGTTTATACCAGATTATTAAAAACACCCTCCTCACACTCTGAATGTAGCCCGTGTCTTGGATAGAATTGTTAAAATCATTGCCTTACGTTCCATTTTCGCAGCATATTTCTTGAATCTGGTTTTCATACATCGCAACATTTTACAATCTTGCTGTTTTCCCAAGAAAGAAAAAGATTACCTAATTTAATAGCTCTGCTGGTGAAGTGCATGTGAATGACGCCCCTGAGATTTAAATTAAAACCTCTCTCATATCTGTGGTATTGAGAACACTCATTATAATAGGTCATTGTTCATGGAAATAGCATACTGCAATTTTAGAGATGCCTATAAAAGAATTAATCACTCAAGTAGTTCCACTTGGTGCAGTTTTATCCTTCTAAACAAGATTAAGACTAGTCAGGATTCTGTTTACTTTATGCACGAAGTCACAAATAAAACCAGTGAATGAGTGGCTGTTTCAAGACAATTGAATCAGTCCTCCATTCCTATTTCACGTTGCTGTCATAAAGCTGTTTTTTTTCTCCCTCTTTCAAGTAACTGATTTCTTTCTTGCTTCAGTTTAAATATTTGGTCTGTTTGGATCAGCCTAACCATTTTCATTTTTTCACGTGAAAAGCAATGTGAGCTTCTCATTTCACATAATGATGGTTTTCCCAGAACATATTTTGTTTCATAAAAAATGAATTATTTCTGGTCGATTCATGGATTTATCAAACTTCTCAGCTTCAAAAGAATTGAAAGGTTATCTGGTTCTGGAATGGCCAGGACCCGGCACATATGGCCCTTCTTTGTCCCCTGTGACAGACCTTTCTAATGGATCAAAGCCCTGTATTTTCTGCTGATCCCCACTGTGCCTGAAGAAGCTTCTCGAAAGACTTCTCCAGGCGTTTGCCCCCAATCAGATTAGAACAGATACACGTGGGTTGAAACCTGTTGTTTCATCTAGTTATTTTGCAAACGGGTAGCCGAGGAGGGGGGCGGACCGAGGGTCCCGTTCAGAGGAGCGGCCCTTGCTCGGGTCACCAAGCTGAACGTGGGCACGTCAGACCAAGATCCCACTGTCTTAATGCTTACAGGGAACATTTTTTCTGGTTCCCTGGAAGAGAGCCTTGAGAAATTCCTATACACTCTGTTCAAGAAAACTGGTGGTGAAAATTCAAATAGGAAAATTCAAATAGTGATAAGTAAATTTGCTAAGGCAGTCTAGAACGCTCCTAAAACATGAGTTGATTTGAGAAAGAATTACATACCACTAGAGTCACAGCTCTAGGATAATCATTGAATCATATTGCTGGCCCATTTTCCAACCAGTAAATTCCAGGCTCAGCTGCTCATCAGAATCACCAAGTGTGCTTTAAAAAGCACTGATTTCTTCACACTCCTCATCATGTATGTTTATTGAGAAAGCCTGTGGAGGGGCAAGGAATATTTATTTACATATATGTGTGTGTGTGTGCATGTGTGTGTAGGGTGTGTGTGTGTGTATTTATATATAATACATATATACATATATGTATATATAAATATATGTCCATGTATATATATACACAAATAAAATACATATGTAAATATATGTATATATAAATATATGTCTGTATATATATACACATATATAATATACATGTAAATATATGTATATATAAATATATGTGCGTGTGTATATATATACTATATGTATATATTTTTTATAAACAGCTTCCCAACTGATTGTAGTAATTAGCCAGTCAGCCAACAATATAACCATTTGTGGTCAGGACTTGGTAAATTATGCAGAAACAAATGTGGGTATACTTAGTAGTCTAATATAAAGACAATATCATGTTCCTAGATATTTGTTTTCTGACTTTATATCTTTGTTTTTAATCATGAAGAACTTATATCAAGGGACATCATGGTAGAATGTTCTCTTCGTTTATCCTAATACTCATGTTCAAAGCTGCAGGAAAAAAATGTATCTGTGTCTGAGGATTTCTTTTGTTTTTTGTTGGAGCATTTGGTGGTGAAGTCCAAATTCTTGCCAGTCATGAAAAGCAGAAAGCACTGTAAGACAGTTACAGTGTGTCTGCGCCAGTTCTGCTGTAGACTCTGCCCTAAGTTCTCTAACCAGCTTTATCTGAGGCCATCATCACAGCTGTCCTCATTTTACAGAGTAGGCGTGTAACTAAAATTGCCTAAAGATAAGCTGGGGAGGAGAGAGGCTCTTTCAGTTCAGATCTGCTTCAGTGCCCAAGGCCAGCTGCCTAACCACAGAGCACGACTGTCTCCCTCTTCCTCTTCCCGTGCCCGGCCCCTCTTACCTAACTCAGTTAAGTAGGCAGAGCAGAGCAGAGCAGGACCAGCCTCCGGGAGAGCCCAAAGGTCTGAGGTTGAACCCTGTTCTCTCCCTTTCTAGCCGTGTGACCTGCACGCAGCGCGTTTTGGAAGCACTATCAGCCGTTTTTCACTTCATCTATAAAATAAGGGGATGGCTGTGTGAGTTTTGAGGTCTTTCCCATGTTACCGTTTCTGAGTTGAAGAAGTCACACGTGGTCCTCTTTCACTGTATTGAATTTGCGTAGTCTAAATGAAGCTTATTTGCAAAATCTCAGACAAGAAAGGCTTACACTGAGAAAATTTTAATTCTGGCTTGTAAAGGTGACCAGGAATAGAGTAAGGCTCTCACATGGCGCTTTAAGGTTTTTCTAAATGCTTTTCAGATAATGATTTTAAAAGTCTTCAGGGAGTCCATCTAGCACAGTGACTGCTAAGTGTTTTAGTAGTTGTTCCAGAATATTTTAAAATAGCTTAAAAATCTCATTCTGGCGGTGTGACACTTCCTGTTTCTGTTGAATCTATCTTAGCATAGGAGGATTTGATAAAATATGCTGAAGCAAATCCAGGGGTGTTTTATAGCATTCTTGTGCTTCCTAAAGAGACAAGGAATTTTAATCACATAAATTTATTAACTTGGAGCCTTCTTTCATGTTACATGTTTACACTGAGCTTTTGTACAAGATGATCCGTAGTTGGGTTTTAGCCTTGGGAGAAAACTACCAAAAAAAGTGGAAATGAAAAGAAGCAGTTGCTTTATGCCTGGAGTAAGCTGGATAAGACGTGATTGGTAACTTTCAGTGTGGTTGACGCTCCTTTTTATTTTGCTTTCTGGTTTTTGCAGTCTGCCCAGCAAGATCTTAAAGAGCTTGCCGTGAGATCATAATTATTTATGTTCTAATAGGATTCCCTACTCTGGAAATCCATTTCCCATTGTGCTTGGCAAGAAAGGAGCAGGCCACCTGCAACGTTAAAAAGTGATCACGCAGATGAAAACAAGGGTGTGTTTTTCCCCCAGAGTTTAGAATCAGTGAGAATAAAGCACATGTGAGTCTGACAGTCATCAAACTATCAGCTCAGTGACTGACAGAGCTGGATTGGGAATACCCTCAGTGTCCTGACTGACCCTCTACATCACAGCAGGTGCAGGGCAAGCTGTAGGAAGGTGGTGCGAGTGGTCAGAGATGGGAGATAAGCTGGGGAGGAGGTTGGGTCTGCATTGGAAGAGCTTCGATGCCAACACATGGGGCGTGTGTGTTTGCATGTGTGGCACACAAGTGCACATTTGCATCAACAAGAACACTGAGGTGTGTTTACACATTTCCCTGGCACACGAGGTGATAGGATGAGCGCCAAGAATATGCCTTCCTCAGTCTTTGTGGAAATCGCCAGAATGTAGAAATTGATCAGAGGTGGCAAATAAGTTTGGTCTAACATGGCAATTGATGGGCAGTGGTAGTGGCTACCCAAGGGCTATGCTGAGAAAAGAAAGCAAAGAAAAAGAAAAAAAAAAAATCTTTGATTGATTAGTTATGTCTGCCATGGGTACAGAAGGGTTGGGACATGCTGTAGGCTACATGTTTCCATTCTTGTAAGAGACTGTGTGCACTGCATACACTGTGACCGTGATCATCTTGATGGTCCCTCCTTGCATTATTGGCTGAAAATAACAGTGAGCCCTTTGACTGCTAGTATTAAAGCTCTTTCATTTTCGTTATAGGCCTCAGTATGGTGGCAAGTTCTGTCCTGGCTCTGGCCGTGTATATCAGCTGTGCAGTATTAACCCTTGTCATGAAAATAGCTTGGATTTCCGAGCCCAGCAGTGTGCAGAATATAACAGCAAACCTTTCCGTGGATGGTTCTACCAGTGGAAACCCTATACGAAAGTGGAAGGTAATTTGGTCTCTATGAACCTCAAACAAATATGTCTCTATGTGAACAGTAACATGAATGAACAACACAGGAGAAATTGCTGCCTGTATGAAAGAGTTTCCGTGTTTACCTTTCATTCCCCAGACCCTGCCTGGCCCAGTTTTTCATTCAGTTCTGTAGGTTTTGTTTATTTTTCCACACTTCTTTTTTTCACAAGACACCCCTTGCCTCCCACATGTATAAGTCGAAGAGGTCATGTGTTTGGAATGTACTTATGTTTCTAAACTTACCTTTGACATTTCAGCAATTAAGTCTCCCAGGGACGTTAATTGAAATTGGTAAGAATCGTCCAGACCAAAAACCCATGAAACCGTATATGCCCCATAGAGACGCCATACCCGGTAACTGACGTGGTAGATGATTTCAGGCCTGGGAAGGCCTGTTTGCAGAGTGCATAAACACACACACACATACACACACACACCATAAATAAAAATGTCTCTATATTAAGTTCTTGGTCCTCATTATACCTTAAAGTAATGGCTTGTATTTGATCTTTTACTTTGAACTGTTTTGATTTTGGCTCAGCCTCAGAATTTATTTTAGTTACTGTATGTACAAAGTGCAAGTACCACATTTAATGTACTTTGTGTTAACTGTGCAGAATAAGCTGTCACCATTCTGGTTTTTTGCTTTCCATTTTTTCCATTCACTTGCTTTATCAAAACTCATCCACTCTTCCTTGGAGAAAGGGATAAACGTGGATCCCAACCGCACATATGTAGAATGGGAAAAGACCAAATTTAATGATAATTCATGGAAAATAAGACAGAGGGCTGCTTCCGTGCAAACGCTCAAAATGAACCTATGTTATCAGTGACCAAAAAGATGCTAATGTCATCAGAGACATGGTTTATAACAAGTAGCATCTCCAAATCAAAGGGGATGATGCTATAGCTTGGCTCAACACCAGCCCAGCTGTTGCCAGGAGTGTGAATCTGGTTTTGGGTCCAAAAGCTGCTTGTCTAAGAGCACAGGTTGGGACAGACATGAAAATTCTGAAATCTGTGTCTTAGGAGGAAGCAGCGAGGGATCGACAGATGTTGACTGTAGGAAAGAAACGAGTTACCTTCAAAAATTCAGAGATTGAACACAGGGAGATTTCGATTCATTTGCAATTGCTTCCGAAAACAGAATTAATTCCAGTGCTCAGAACTTCCTGTGGTTCCTCTGGCCATGTCCTCAGAGAGCCCTTCCTTGCCAGCCTGCCCACAAATCCTTCCTTCACGTCATTTTCTGAATCCTTTGCCCTGCTTCATTCTTCATTGCTCTTAGCAGTGCGAGAATTGATATTGTACTGGCATTCATTCATTACCTTTCCACCCACAGGAATTATTAGCTTCCCCAGGGTCGAAACCTTTGTCTGTTTTGAGTACGCTTGTATATCTCCAGCCTCCAAGAATAGCACTTGGAACGTATTTATAACTTTTGGAACAAATGAGTAAATGAATATCGACTGTCCTTAATGGAAGCGTGTCCCTTTATGGGCAGTAAGTGCTCCATCAGAGGCATTCCATCAGGAGCTAAGAAATGACCCTGGAAGGGTACCACACAGCAGGTTCCCGTGGACAGTTAAGAGTAGCTGCAGTTGCTCTCAGTTCTGACACTTGAAGACTTATTTCCTATTGGTTGTATTCTCCCCTAATTCCTTGTTTTTCATCTGTGGTTCTTTCTCCAAGACTCTCTTGTCCTTCCTTTGCTTTGTCTTCTTATCTTATAGTCCTTGGCCTTTTCTACATCGTCCTTTAAATGCAGGGTTTGTGGAATCTGTTGTTACCACCCTTTAGATAAGTTCTGTGTTGACTACATAAGGAGAAAGTGAAGCAGATAAATTTTGTAACTTATAAAATTTTTTTTTTTTTTGGTTTCAAATTTTTCTCTAATTTTATTACAGTTTCTACCAAGTAAGGAGCCTGCCATTTCATGCATTCACTCAGCAGTTGTTGACTGAGTAGTGACTGCATGGGAGACACTCTGCTAGATGCAGAGGCGAGTACATTGAATAAAACAGAGACCCCAGGGACTTCCCTGGTGGTCCAGTGGTTAAGACTCCAAGTTTCCACTGCAGGGGATGCGGGTTCGATCCCTGGTTGGGGAACTAAGATCCCACATGCCACACGGCCAGAAAATAAAAATAAAGAATAAAAAACAGCGACCCCATTAGGATCTCACATCCTAGTGTGGGAGACAGAAAAGTTAAGGCCTTCTCATTCTTCCCTCTTCTCCTTTTGATACATATTTAAAATCAGCAAAGACTGACCATGATTTGAAGGTCTATGACATTCATGCAGTTTGGGAAGAATCAGGGGAAGAATTTATTCATAAATGTAGACAGTCTTTGTCTTACACTGATGAGTTTTCTTCTTCTGTGTTTTTTTTTTTTAATTGAAATATAGTTGATTTACAATACCATGTTAGTTTCAGGTGTACAGCAAAGTGATTGAGTTCCTATATATATATATTCTTATATATTCATATATATATTCTTTTTCAGATCTAGTCAGTTCACATATATATATATATTCTTTTTCAGATTCTTCTCCATTACAGGTTATTACAAGATGCTGAGTATAGTTCCCTGTGCTATAGGTATAGAACCTTGCTGTTTATCTGTTTATACATAATAGTGTGTATCTGTTAATCCCAAACTCCTAATTTCTCCCTCATCCCAATTTCCGTGTTTCTAATAGACTAGTTCCTACACTTTCTCAGGAACCTGTACTGGAAAAACTGAACTTTCTAGAAGCTGTTAATTCTGGGGAGTGGTGGAGAAAAAAGAGGGTGTATATATCTTCCAGCTCCCTAATCTCACATACACAGAGTAGGAGGCGTGAAACAACACTGCTATTAGAAAAAATTCCTAGGCGAGGAAAAAGATGGAATCCATCCACATGACTGCATCTTTGGACCATAATAATTTCATTTCTTTCATATTTTTGACTTTGTCTTTTATTGAGAGGTTTTATGAAGCACAACCATTTGCAAACTGTTTACACATTTGTTGTAAAACTGTTGTCAGGGATATCACACAGTGTCGCCCACATCAGGTCTCATGTGAGAAATGTCATGTGTAATTCCTGGTCAAAAAAAGAGCTCTTTCTATTGGAGAAATTGGCGCAATACTCTTTTCTGATAACAAAAGCTCTATAAAGATAATACTTCTTTATTTTTGCCTGTGATACCAGAAACTTCTCAGGGACTAATGGCCAATAAAAGTTATATTTTTTAGCCTTAATGTTTCGTTTGTTTGCTTCCTCTTCCTTTTCATGATATGACTCTTTTCTATATGTTTTATAAACATTATTGACCATATGCCTTTTTTCCAAAGTGCCTAAAATTTTCCCTCTTAACAGACTGAATAAATATGTAAAGTAACCCATGTCCTAAATCATAGGCAGCAAATTATGACCTGTGGGCCGAATCTGACCCATTTTTTTTTAATAACATTTTATTGGGACACAGCAATGCTCCTTCATTTACATATTGTTAATGGCTGAGCTCAGGACCTGTGAAGCCTTAAATATCTACTATCCAAGGAGAACAGGGACACACGCCACCAATCACGTGTATTGTGGCTCTTAAAATTCTCGTGTGTTAATGTTAAAGCAGACTTTATTTTGGTTACTAAAAGGAATTCATACTTTTAAAGTTTTTATTTATTTATTTATTATTTATTGGCTGCGTTGGGTCTTTGTTGCTGCACACGGGCTTCCTCTAGTTGCTGCCAGCAGGGGCTTCTCAGTGTGGTGCCTTCTCTTGTTGGGGAGCGTGGGCTCTAGACGTGCAGGCTTCAGTAGTTGCAGCACACAGGCTCAGTAGTTGTGGCTGGAGGGTTCTAGAGCACAGGCTCAGTGGTTGTGGCTCACGGGCTTAGTTGCTCAGCAGCATGTGGGATCTTCCTGGGACAGGGATCGAACCCGTGTCCCCTGCATTGGCAGGTGGATTCTTAACCACTGCGCCACCAGGGAAGTCCCAGAATTCATGTTTTTAGAAGCCACAAACATCTGCCCTCAGGCATGCACGTGCACACACACCCACACAGAAAACTGTGTGTAATATTTTCCATCTTGATCATAATCGCTTTCTAAGTACGTTTAACTCGTCTTTTGGTACTCGTGTCATTTTCCTATTATTTCCTCTTGACCGTGACCTCTTTTTTTTTTTAATAAATTTATTTATTTTATTGGCTGTGTTGGGTCTTTTTTGCTGTGCGTGGGCTTTCTTTATTTGCGGTGAGTGGGGGCTACCCTTCGTTGTGGTGCACGGGCTTCTCATTGCTGTGGCTTCTCTTGTTGCAGAGCACAGACTCTAGGCATGTGGGCTTCAGTAGTTGCAGCACCTGGGCTCAGGAGTGGTGACTCACGGGCTCTAAAGCACAGGCTGAATAGTTGTGGCGCACGGGCTTAGTTGCTCTGCGGCATGTGGATCTTACTGGAGCAGGGATCGAACCCGTGTCCCCTGCATTGGCAGGCAGATTCTTAACCACTGCACCACCTAGGAAGCTGACCGTGACCTCTTTTGATCTCTTTGCTTCTAGAGGAAGATCGATGTAAACTGTACTGCAAGGCTGAGAACTTCGAATTCTTTTTTGCCATGTCCAGCAAGGTGAAAGACGGAACTCCTTGCTCCCCAAACAAAAATGACGTTTGCATTGATGGGATTTGTGAAGTAAGAGAACATTTCTGCTTTGGGATGTATGGTCATGCTTGTGTTGCCTCATATCAAATGCATAGCCTGAGAAGTGTTGCAAGAGATTCTTGTGTCTGGCTGAAAGCAGGTGGTGTAAGGGGAAAGGGTAACATTTTCAAGTTGGATGTGAGCTTTACCTCCAAATTCCTTCTTACTTTCTGCATGAACCCCCGTCCAATGTTTTGAGTCTCCTTTTCACTCTGTTTCCACATGTGGAGTTGATGATATATCCTACTTTACATAGTAGTTGTAAAAATTCCATAAGAATGTAAATAACAGTAGCAGTAGACTTTTCTTGCATGTTCACTAAGTATTTTCACTATATGATTAGAATCTCATAAATGTGCTTGGAAATAGCACTTCTGTTTATTTTGGGTTAGTTTTTCTTTTTCTTCCGGTATCCACTTTCTCTTTTGTTTTAATTGGATGGTGAGCTCTGTGATCTTTTGAAGGGTGTATGTGTGTCCGTGGCGGGGAATGGGGGTGGTGTCCCAGCATTTTTATGTTTCAGTGGTAGAGCTGGCCTGAATAAATTCCCCTTCTATTAGTAGCAACGCTGACTTTCCATTCTAGTTTTACAGATGACTATACGTTATGTCACTTATGTCATCTTACATCCAGCAATGACAGAGGAAGGTTTAAACCCCTAGTCAGACTTGAGACTCTGCTTCTAACCGTAAAGGTGCCCTACCTTCCTAATTTTCAGTAAATACGGAAAACCATGTACCTCTTGGTTATGCTAAGCTACTAGCTTCTCTAATCTTTGATTTTCTCGCCTTTTCTTTTTCTGGTCACAGCCAGTGGGATGTGATCATGAACTTGGCTCTAAGGCAGTTTCAGACGCCTGTGGTGTTTGCAAAGGTGACAATTCAACTTGCAAGTTTTATAAAGGCCTGTACCTCAACCAGCACAAAGCGAATGGTAAGAGATGCTACAAATTCAGTGCTATCACTGGTGGGACACACCCTTTGCTGCTGAACAAATTTAAGTCATACTAAATATCGTCAAGCCTTTGACGAGCTCACCTGAGACACAGAAGATGGTGGCTTTTGGTGCTTATACAAGAGCAAGGGAGGATTGGTGGGTTTTTTGTGTGAGTAGTTTCATCAAAATACCTACATCCCAGAGGTGTGTTCAACAAACACCTTTCTGCTTAGCAATTTCAATATGCTGACCAGGCTGCCATAGGCCCCACGTGCATTTGTTAAACAAAGAACATACTATGGAACTTAGATGGTTCACAGTTACACCATTAGGTGAATATTTGGAGCAATTATCTCACCATCTTGAGTAGAATTGAACTTTGAGCCCTCTCTTCTGCACATCACTATTGAGAACAGGTGGCTCCAGGTTTTTTCCAGGTGGATTAAAAATAAAAAGCAACTTTGAGTTGTGTGGCCTTTGTGGTTCTGGAAAAGAGAAGAGTGTTTTCTGTCCACACACGTGTGCTTGGGAGAAGTACATCCATTTTCTCTCTTTGGTGTTCCTACCGCTTGGAAAATGAAATAACTGAGTGTTCACTTCATAAGAGTAGAAATGAATGTCAGTTGATCAAATCACGACTCTGTGGAAACAGCCACCACCTGTCTCTGAGCCCGTCTCCAGTGCTTGATGTGGATGTCAGAAATGTTCTGTCCTTTCCACTTAGAATATTATCCGGTTGTCACCATCCCAGCGGGTGCCCGCAGCATCGAGGTAGAGGAACTGCAGATATCCTCCAGTTACCTCGCAGTCCGAAGCCTCAGTCACAAGTATTACCTCACGGGCAGCTGGAGCATCGACTGGCCGGGCGAGTTCGCCTTCGCGGGGACCGTGTTTGAGTACCAGCGCGCCTTCAACCGCCCCGAACGCCTGTCCACGCCGGGACCCACCAATGAGACGCTGGTCTTTGAAGTAAGCCCCTTCTCTTTATTTGGTTCTTACTGCCTCTTGATGAATGTATAGTGATGACCCGATTTGAGCTAGCTTAAAAAAAATCCTAGTTCAAATTTGTGTCCTAATAGGCTAAATTTCAAAGTGCAAAGGGGAAAAGACAGCAACTTGATTTGGGGGAAGAGGTCAGGATCCAGTGGGTCCCCGAGAGGATGTGTCGATTTTCACATTTAGATGCCAACCTTTCACCAGTACACTTGGCTGTCCTGAATGCTGAGGGATACATAAGGAATCATTTTTACATGATTCCATTGTGTCCGTGTCTGCCGTTTGGATCATCTGTTGTAGCTATTCATCACGTAGATCCACTGGCCTAGGAGGCAGAGTGATGTAGTGGAAAGAACACTTGTTTGATGGCAAGAAAGTTTTAGTCATAGCAAACCACCTTACGTTCGTAGGCTGTTATTTCTTGAGAGGTGAGGAAAGAAAAAAATAAGTAAATGGGTAATGATAAGGATAATAAAAACCACATCTTCAAATGACTCTGTAACACTATTGTCATGGGTACGTTGTCTTTGGTTTTCCTCATGTCTCTGGTTTTGCTTCTTCCAGTTTGTCCAACAGGGCTAATCATGCACTTTTGGAGACACGTGATTTGCTTGAGGTTGTGTAGAAGTCCCCCTGGCCACCACGTCCTGAGGACTTAAGTAACCAGGCACTCCTGTTAGTCATGTTGAGTTTCAACTTCTCACTTGCAAAATTGGAATAGAAAACCTACCTCACTGATTTGCCAGAAAAATAAGCAATGAAGTGTGAAGAAATGTTCAAAGATTTGCCTAACTCACATAGCTAGGAAAAAAGCGGAGTTGAACTGGAGTCCAAATCTTTTTCATCTACGAGTATGATATCTGCTCTCAGTCCAGTCATACTGCTCTGCTCTTCTGGAATCAAGGAAACATAAGCTTAATTCTATTATTATTATTATTGTTGTTGTTATTATTTAAGGTACCAATCTTAAAGATTTACTAAGGAAGATGAATTTAAAAAGATTGTTTAAAAGTATGACTACATATAACTTTTTTCCCCCTTGAAGGAACCGATTTTATTTTATTTTTTGCTATGTGATCCTTTTTAAATTTTTTTTATTCTTGTTTTATATTGGAGTATATTTGATTAACATTGTTTTGTTAGTTTCAGGTGTACAGCAAAGTGATTCAGTTATACATGTACATGTATCTATTCTTTTTCAAATTCTTTTCCCATTTAGGCTATTACAGAGTGTTGAACAGTTCCCTGTGCTTTATAGTGGGGTCCTTGTTGGTTATTCATTTTAAATATAGCAGTGTATATGTGTCAGTCCCAAGCTCCCTAACGATCCCTCCCCACCACCCTTCCTCTCTGGTAACCAAAAGTTCATTCTCTGTGTCTGTTAGTCTGTTTCTGTTTTGTAAATAAGTTCGTTTGCATCATTTTTTGGTTAGATTCCACATATAAGTGATATCATATGATATTTGTCTTTCTCTGTCTGACTTACTTCATTTAGTGCGATAATCTTCAGGTCCATCCATGTTGCTGCAAATGGCATTATTTCATTCTTTTTTATGGCTGAGTATGTTGTACCCATCCTATGGTTAAGAGTATAGGCTTGTAATCAGCTATGTAACTTGGACAAGTGTCTCCACTTCTGTGTCACTTAATGTCCACATTTGTAAAACTGGGCAAACACCACCAGGTAAGTGCTATCAAAAGATAAGTTCAGTGCTTGCAGAGTGCCTGTCACATAATGTTTCTAACCATTACCATCCTTTTGCCTTCTGAGCATATCACAGATATATTTTTTTTAGAAATCTGAACCTTAGACCATGGTGAGCAAACTGGCAACCACAGGCCAAATCCAGAACCCAGATCTTCATAATTTTTAAAACATGGATCAGTGGTCTAATATCAGATGATTTCTTATAAAAATACTGTATAGATTTTGACATCTCTTACGAAAAAGGAACTTCTGGCCCCAGTAGATATTTGAGTTTTCAAACCTGGCCCTAGCTCTTGACCATGAGTTAACTTTCTGATTATCTTGTGAACTTGAGATACTAGGTCCTGTCATCTCTGTCTGTGTGATAGAAGGTCCCACAAAGATTTCACAATTGAGAGCAGCTGTCATTAGGTAATACTCTTCTTACCCACTCAGGTCTTTTTTTTTTAATTATTGGAGTATAGTTGATTTACAATGTTGTGTTAGTTTCAGGTGTACAGTAAAGTGATTCAGTTATACATACACGTGTAGCTATCCTTTTTCAGATTATTTTCCCATATAGCTTCCGACAGAGTATTGAGCAGAGCTCCTTGTGCTATGCTGTAGGTCCCTGTTGGTTATCTGTTTTATATATAGTAGTGTGTGGGTTAATCCCAAGCTCCTAAATTACCCCTCCCCACCACATTTCCCCTTTGGTAACCCTAAGTTTGTTTTTGAAATCTTCAAGTTTGTTTTGTAAATAATCTCTAGGTCCATCCATGTTGTTGCAAATGACATTTTTTCATTCTTTTTAATGGCTGAGTAGTATTCCATTGTATATATGTACCGCATCTTCTTTATCCATTCCTCTGTCAGTGGACATTTAAGTTGCTTCCATCTCCTGGTTATTGTAAACAGTGCTACAGTGAACATTGGGGTGCATGTATCTTTTCGAACCATGATTTTCTCTGGATAAATGCCCAGGTGTGGGATTGCTGGGCCATATGGTAGTCCTATTTTTAGTTTTTTAAGGAACTTCCATACTGTTCTCCACAGTGGTTGTACCAATTTACATTCCCACCAACAGTGTAGAGGGTTCCCTATTCTCCACGCCCTCGCCAGCATTTATTGTTTGTAGATTTTTTGATGGTGGCCTTTCTAACCAGGTGAGTTGATACCTCATTGTCAATTTGACTTGCATTTCTCTGATAATTAGTGATGTTGAACATCTTTTCATGTGCTCTTTGCCCATCTGTATGTCTTCTTTGAGGAAATGTCTATTTAGATCTTCTGCCCATTTTTTGATTGGGTTGTTTCTTTTATTTCAGAAGATGAGACTGGGAACCCCAAATCAAATTGGACTATTGTTAGGGTAGTTTGGAGCTCAACAATGAATCCAGCCCCTGAAATCGCCCTGAAATTACACCTAAGGCATAAGAATTGACCTTTCGGGTTAAAGATTTCAAGACTTTTTATTCAATCCTAATTTTTTAGATGGATATGTTTATTCTATTTCTTTTCTATCAAGCATCTGAACAGCAAACTTCTTTTCCGTTTCTCTGGAAAAGGTATATTTTCTTTAGAGGGATATATTTAGCTTGCAAGGGATTAGTTTTAGAGCAACATGGCTTCATTAGTTTTGTCATGAGGCCTTTGATCCATCTCTAAGCAAATGTACACAAACCAAGCTCTGTGGCAGGAAAATTACCAAACTGGAAGGTGGGTGCCTCTCAGGGCTTCTGCCACGGGCGGCCAGAACCAAGTCCAAATGATTCCTCATGAGAAATACGTGTTTTACTCCTTGAGGAGAAGCAGCCTTTTTTTGTTGTTGCTGTTTCCCTGTCCAATTTTCTTCATAATCACAAAGCCATTCTGGTAGGTTTTCACAGTTTTGTTTGTAATTTAAGGTTTGCCGTGAAACATAACGTTATCTGCAGCAAAACCACAACAAAGAATGAGACAAGAAGTGGTGGAAAGTGCAAGGCAGAATCACAGAGTTCCTTTTGGCTTTCATCTTTAGAACCTGAATGTCCCCTGTCATTGTCTGTGTTGATCAGATTAACCAGATAATGAATGACACATTGTCACTGAACTCTATGCCAACCTCAAGCTGAGAATTTTTATTTGTGCTTTGCTTAATTTAAGCATAACTCTTTATCTCACTCACCTCTGTTATTTAGTGCTGATCAAAACTAAATCTTTGGACTGTTCACCAGGTTCAAACATTTTCCCAGTGATTAGGAGCTATTTCTGAGAAATGAAAGGATGGCCTCAATGGGTGATGGAGTTCTACAAAATCGGTCAGGTTCGTCATCGATTTTCTTGCAAATACAGGGAATTCCCTGGCGGTCCAATGGTTAGGACTCTGTACTCGCACTGCTGAGGGCCTGGGTTCAATCTCTGGTCAGGGATGTAAGACCCCACAAGCTGTGGGGCATGGCCAAAAGACAAACAATACAAAAACAGCTGAATTGTCCTTGCAAGTACAGACAGCTCCTTCACGGGGGTGGGGGTGGGGCGGAATCAAACTGTAAGGATAACCATTGGATAGAGCTAATAAAATTATCAAAATGTAAAGTCTTCCCCTGGTTCAACTGGACATATATGGTTTTATGTTTATTCTTTTTTTGTATGGTTTTATAAAATAATTTTCACTACTATATAAATAGGGTTAAAACTGTAATAAGATCTCTATTAATACAATATTGTAGTTTCACCACAGTGCAGTAAGGTCACATTTGCTTAGCTATTGTTTTCACAAAGTCTTACTTTATGTACACATTTTACTTATAGATTCAATGACAGCTTCAGTTGATATCCTAGGAATGTGACTTGTCTGAAAATATTCCAGAGGGAAACTTGTATGATTAATTGGTCATGCCTTGCTTGTATTTTTTAAAGGAGTTATGGTTTCATTCAAAATTTGCAACTATGTTAGGAGATTTTTTAAAAATCCAATCCGGTAACCTAGTATTATATCTATTTTATCTTTTCAAAGAATTTGGGCTAATGACTTTAATATTTATATTGTATTTTATTGCTCTCAGGAGAACATCATCAAATTTCAAGTCAATTTTTATCACATGCTCGTGCCTCTCCAAAATCGATAGAACACAGTGACTTTAAAAACTGAAAATCACAATAAGCGGTAAATTACATTTTCCAAAACTAGGCTATCTGTCAATATCCAAGTAAGCCATGGCCATCTTCTTTAAAGGAAGCTAAATAAAGTTCATATGCCTTTCCATGCAACTATGAATTGAACCCAAATGAATGCTTTTGGAGCCAAAAATATGTTCACTCCAATATGAAATGTTGAATGTGTTTTACAATCCTGTGGGATGCTCAAAGTGGGAACCTAGAAAAATGGAAAATGCTGTTCTATCCACAGAAAGTATGTCTGTGAAAGAAGGCACTTTGTCTCTTGGCCGTTTAAAATGACTTGCACGTTTACTAAGCTCGTAGTATAGTGTAAAACTCAGCAGAAGGCTGTGATTGCCAAAACACATGAGGATGGCAATGTGAGGATAATGTCCCTCTTTACAGCTCATTCATTTATTTTAATCAGATCCTCCTAATATCTTAGCTAAGTCTTGTCTTCAACTACCTTGGCATGTATTGATTTAGGTAGCTACCTTCAAAGCAGTATTCCTCTGTTCATTTCCTTTTGATGTCTGATAAAAGAAAATGAAACTTTTGTCGAGTGTTCGTTTGTGCCCAGCCCTATATAGACACTGGAGATACACAAATGGTTAAGACATAAGTCATGTCGCCAAATTATTATAGCTTCAGGTCTTGAAGGAATGTTAAGAGCAAGTTTGGATATGTGGATCCCATTCTTTTTGGAAGTAACGTGAGTTTGAACAGGGAGCACCTCTATAAGTAGTTGGTGATACAGGTTGCTCGGATACTACTGTATCCCTTTGCATGAGTCACTTAAACTATCTGAGGCCCAATCTTCTCATTTGGGAAATGATTTCCCCAGGCTAAACTAGTATCTTCTATTCTATACTCTAACACTGTCCTGAATCACTTCTAAGTACCTGAAACCCTGTATTGCTGAAAGGTGACTCATCTTTGTAGATTCCACAGTTGGCATAGTTTCTGGAACACTGTAGTCACTCAAAAACAAAAATTTACTGAATGAATGACATCCGATGATAAAATTCATTTGTTCACTGAGAGAGTAGAATCTTCTTTCCAAGTTGAAAAATCATACATGGAGACAATAAATAAATCGAGTGAAAGGAGACGTTCTCTGACCAAAGTCAAGAGTGACAGGGCCCAGAGGCCAGCCTCTCCTCCCCATTTCTGCCCGTCTGTCCCAAACCACAGTCGTAATCGAAGTTCTCCGAAAGGCTTAGACTTCTGCGGTACACGTTTTAAAAACCACTGGATTTCATCATCTCTTAGGACGAGCCTTAGAACTGTACAGTCGAAAGTTAAGTACAGTGAAGGGTATTTAAAGTATTGAAATTTGATCTCCTCAATTGCATTTGAGGAATCAATCTGCTTTCTAAAAGGCTCGCCTCTCCCAAAGAGAATAATTTACCCATAAGAACTTGCTGACCAGTTAGCTCACAACTGATATACCTTAATCTGGGAGAACAGCAACTTGCCCTCTGAGGGTGGTGGGTTTACCAGATCTTTTCACTTATTTCTGAGTATTTTCTAGTGCAAGGGGAGGGGTGGTAGTGCAGTCCTGGGACAGATTGACTGCTGTCAGTTAACCCCAAGAAATTGGTGCGTGGCCTGACACCAAATAAAAGTGTCTTCTGCTGCTGGTTCTTTTTAATGTCAAAACTTTACAGAATGTCTTCATAGGCAAGCTCAGTTTAAATGGAAAACAGACTTTCACTTTTATCACCGAGTCACATGCCTGCCCAGTTTTCAAATAGAGTCTCTGTTACAAACCTTTATTCTCCTTGGAGCCTGGATTCTCTGTGGTCCAGCATTAGCTACAGGTGGATGTGGATTTAGACCAAGTTGGCCCCTTAATTTCCTCGGTGGCCAAGAGGAGATTCCTAAGGGTAATCAAGGATTTATATGATTGTCTGAGGTCTTAAATTTTTAGGCATTATTTAAGTCCATCAATCAACTTTTTATTTTGAAGTACAGACATACATATCCATGTAAATGACTTGGAGAAACGGAGCTAATGTTCATGACCTTGTATCATATTTCTGCATCACCCAGGGAAAAACGACTCATGCACGTGCACACCCCAGCCCAGAAAGAAATCAATATTGATTTGGCAACTATACACATTCTGAGATCACTGCAGACACAGTTATTATAAACTAGATAATTTCCACATCGTTCTTTATTTCAACTTATCCCCCACAACATGAGTCTGTCATAGAGTCTAAGGAGTTTCTCATTGAACTAGTGCACTCATTAGTCATCTGAAAGATTTAAAAGTCAGCTTATATTTCAGTAGTCTTCAAGACGCTATGCGTAGACATACCATATTTATTTTACTGAGTTTGGGAACACAAGAAAAAGCAAATCTTTGTTATTTCTGCATGTCACATAGATAAATTGTGTGTGTGTGTGTCTTGTAAAAGGAATTAAATTTTTTTTTGGTTTAGCCTTTTATTGTTTATCCCTAAATACTTAATTTAAAGACAAAATTGGGTCATAATATATTGGAATTAAATTTTGAAGCGATGGAAATATGAAAACTGACAGAGTTGAAATTTACACATGCCTTTGTTGAACAATAATCATTTGATCTGCAATAGACATCTATACGCTGGGTGTTTTGAGTGTGGCTGAAAAAAATGTTTTTCCATTTTGAGATTGAGATGTAGGTAAAGTAAGGTCACTGGGTTTTTTTGTTTTTTTTTATTTTTGGCTGCATTGGGTCTTCATTGCTTTGTGTGGGCTTTTTCTAGTTGCGGCAAGTGGGGGCTGCTCTTCATTGCGGTAAGTGGGCTTCTCATTGCAGTGGCTTCTCGTTGCAGAGCACGGGCTCTAGGCGACCGAGTTTCAGTAGTTGTGGCACACAGGCTCAGTAGTTGTGGCGCACAGGTTTAGTTGCTCCGCAGCATGTGGGATCTTCCTGGACCAGAGTTCGAACCCGTGTCCCCTGTATTGGTAGGCGGATTCTAAACCACTGCGCCATCAGGGAAGCCCCAGGTCACTGGTTTTGTCCTTTGTATAAGTACAGTGCAAAAGGCCTGTTTAATATATAATTTTAGAGGGCCTTGGCAATGAAAATTAAAAACACACAAAAATTTTTTTTTCCATGATTAGCGAAGGTGTCCGCTTAGCGATGATACATTCTTTAGAAGTGGCTGAAGATCAGCTTTTTTACTAGCTGTTGCAAGCTCTCTCTGCCTCTCTTGCGCTCTATCTCTCCCCGACTTCTCCCCACCTCCCCCTTCCCCTTCATGTGTCCCTCTCCTCTCCCTCTCCCTTTTCTTCCTCCTCTCCTTTATTCTCTTTCTCCATCTCTGTTTCTGTGTGTGTCTCACACACAAGCACACACAACAATGAATGAGTCATACTCTCCATCAAACTGTCATGCAGTTGGAGGGTAGGTGAGGAAATTCATCATGAGTGTTTCATTATAAAGTAACTTCATCTCCATCTGATAAACAGCGATTCAGGATGACATGATAACACAGGTTGCTAGTCTAAGATTGAAATATGATCACTGGTGTTTTTACAGCATTCCTTTTTTTAAAAAAAAGTCTTAAAAATAAAGGCTCTCCTTTATGTTAAGGATTTTTTTCTCTCTCTGTTAAGAGGCAAAAAGGGAGTGTTTAACTCTTTGAAAACCCATTCCCAATGAATCGTGCACCGAGGGAGAATCCTGCAGCTGACAAATACAGCAGCCTTTGTAATGACAGTAAGTGAGAAATAGGTTAACCACAGGCCAGTTTCAAGGCAGAAAAAGACATCTAAAGAAAATTACTATAATAAACAGCTTCCTCCACTCTTTGGCAAAAGGAGATGATGGGGTGGCGGGGGACGAGGTGGACGGGCACATCCATCACTGAGTTGACAGTGAGTGAGCATCACTGACGGAGACTCACCTTCTCATCCAGCTCCTTCCTCGTGACCCTGCTGTCTGCATCCCCCCCACCCCCAAAGGGGAAAGGGCCGAAATGAGTGAAGATGTGCCTCACGATAAAATCAGTGTAAGGGAAAGGAGATTAGCAAAGGAGCAGGGATGGAGTGAGGACACAAAACACAAAAGAGGCAAAGAAGTAACGGAGAATTAATTCAGAACAGATGATAGGAAACTCCGGAGGACGATTCAGATGTGCTTTCGTGATGCCACATCATTTGTCTAGAGATTGCCATTTGCTATTTGAAGTGCGGGCCTCCGCTTAATTCATGGCAAATACTTCTGTGACAGGTCGGAGAACACTATTTCTCTTCACTAAACTCTGAGGAATGTTGATGAGTTGAATTAGAACTGTAGTCGGAGTTCAATGTGTCAGCCCACACCTTTGAAGCTGCGTAACAGATGTACTTCCAAGGCCCCGATCGGGGTCTTTGTGGTGCTGCGTCTTGTCAAATCCAACTCACTCACACCTAATAGCAGTGATGATACCTGGTCGCGTTCTTCAGGCTTTGAAGCAAACAAGAAGGCAAAGACAACTGGCTGATTTTTCACATCACGAGGCTTCCAAAAATATCACAGGATCGTACAAAAATAGGAATTCGCACCACAAAACTATCCCTTCCCTGACTCAGTCAACACGTAATGTATGGCGAAATTCACCATTTATCAGAAGGTTTATCTATAAAACCTTTATCTATAAAATCTATAAAACCATCATTTATCTATAAAGAGGGTTGTATGTCAGCAGTTAAAACAGTGGTTAAACCAAGCACTTCTATAAATGCGGGGGAAAATGGATTGAGGAGATTAAAAATCATGTATCCTTAAATCAGATATTAGTGTGTTCAAGAAAGGAGGTTTTCAGGTTGGAACCTGATAGCACAACGTAAGTGTTATAGCATGCTATTAGATCCCAGTGACAACATCGTTTCAACCGTTCATCCAGTTTTTAGAACTTTAAATTAGAATCCTAGACATGACATTTCAGAGCTGAAGATGCAGTGTCCCAAGAGTTACGATGTCAAATTTGGGAGTCAGACAGTATCAGAGACTTGAGTTCACAGAGTTGCTACTTACTAGTGACGTGGCCTTGTGTATTGGTGCATTCATCTACAGTAATGGGACAGTTTTTGTTTTTTGTTTTTTAATCTTCCTTCCTTCCTTCCTTCCTCCCTTCCTTCCTTCCTTCCTTCCTTCCTTCCTTCCTTCCTTTCTTTATTGATTTGGGTCTTTGTTGCTGTACATGGTCTTTCTCTAGTTGTGGCAAGCCAGGGCTACTCTTCGTTCTGGGGCTACTCTTCGTTCCAGTGCATGGGCTCCTCATTGCAGTGGCTTCTCTTGTTTCAGAGCACAGGCTTGAGGTGTGTGGGCTTCAGTAGTTGCAGCACATGGGCTCAATAGTTGTGGCTCACGGGCTCTAGAGCACAGCCTCAATAATCGTGGCACAGAGGCTTAGTTGCTCCATAGCATGTGAGCTCTTCCTGGAGCAGGGATCGAACCCGTGTCCCCTGCATTGGCAGGCAGATTCTCCACCACTGCGCCGCGAGGGAAGTCCCCAGTAATGGGATGTTAATAGCACTGTGCCCCCCTCATAGTGTTGTTACCAGCTTTAAATGAGATAATGCTTGTACAATGCTCTGCCTGGCAGAAGCACACTAAGTATTGCTACTATTAATTTTTAAAGCTATCAAGTACATTATTGAGGACAAGAAATAAGCTTCCAAGAAAGCATTAAATAAAAAGCCGGTCTTTAGAACCTATCCATGATGCTTTCGTTTCCATGGAAGAATTAGGACAACTTCCTTAAAAGAAAGAAATAGGCCTTAAATAATGGAACAAAGATGAAGCTGGTTGAAGGCATTTATGGTTTGCACATTAAAAATTAAAAGTGGGAGTGAAAGAAAGCTGTTTATGCAAGATTACTCAATGTGTCCTTTGTTTTAACTTTGTGTGCCCCAAGCAGAACAGGCATCCCCCCTTCTTCAGAGGGCGGTTGGTAGCGTCCAGCCCCATCTGTGGTTTTCCAACTTAAGAAGCTGTAAATTTTATAGCTCCGCACCCTGCGGTCAGGGCTGCTGAGTGTTGTGTCTGAAGTCAGGTGGTTCATGTGTTAAAGGTAGACATTAAACAGTCCTACTGAGGACCTGGAAGCATTTAAGGAGGTTTCTTGCCAGCTGTAAATTAGAGACCCAGTGCCAGTTGGCTGGAAAATCCTCTGGACTAAGTCCAGTTAAGTAGACTGAACTGCTGGCGGTCTTTCCAAACCTGTGCATTTCACAGCTGGGCTATACAGGCCAACGCGCAGCACAGGGCATTATTGTGATGTTGTGCTATGATCGGGGGCGGGGGAGGGCTGTGGCATCCGCCTCTGTGCTCTCCACGAGTGCTGAAAAAAGTTATTGACTGCGCTTGACAGGGTCACTGAAAATATTTATAAATAGATGTGAGTGATGGGAATTAGTATTTTCAAATGACGTCTTGTTTCGGATGTGTTCATTCCTCAGCATCCACAGAGGCGGTTAGAATCTTAGCTGTGTGGTTATCACACCTCATCCCAAGGTCCTGCTTCCGAGCTTCGGGTGGGATACACTATCTGTGGTCAAGGTGATGGTGGTGGTTACACTGAGGTACTTATGTATAGCCAAGTCTGCCAAATTCGTGGCTGTCATCTCCACTGAGAGAAGCGGGCAAAGTCATTAGACCACAGGGCCAATTAGAATTTGGAGCATTTTTAATTGTGTCTTAAAACTGATGCAGTTGAGAAAACCTCAGCCTTAAGGTTGGGCAGAGGTGGCTTCGTGGACGTGGAAGCCTCAGGGTCACAGGGGACCTTGGACTCAGAAGTGCCTTATGCTTGGTTTAATGTTCTGTTGTCACCAATTGAAATCCTTAATCATTTTTTTAAACAAGGGACCTTGCATTTCTATTTTGCTCTGGGCCCCACAAATTATGTAGCAATTCCTGAAGGTGGGATTGATTTTTTTAACAAAGTCCAGTCTTTTTTTTAGAACAGGGTGAAGGAGGGACTCACAGAGGTTCTTTTAGCCACACAGTCTATTTCCAAAGGATTGGCTATTGCAAGCATCAAACAGTAAATGATAAGACGACTGCTGTGTGTTTCATTCTCGGTTACTTTGTTCCTCACACAGAATAAAGGAAAGAGTAGAGAGTACCTAAAGCATCATTGACAAGCAAATAATGTAATTGGCAAATACTCATCTTTTATATATTTGATCTTGATTTCTGTTTGTTTCAATAATTGCTTTAAGAAGCCTTTATGAGCTGATGTTAAAATAAATTCTAAGATCAGCTTTCTGCTGGTTTATACAAATATTGTCTTTTAGCCTACGTGATTACATCTGCAACTCTCCCGTGACCTTACAGATACGCAGACGTTAAAGTGACGCTCTGAGTCATTCGATTTTTTTAAAGTTGTCTTATCCATTAATGCATTCAATGAACGCATTAATATGTCCAACAAACAAATATGAAAAGTATGTCGTATAAGCCATTGGCTACAGAACTATAATAGTAATACAACAATAACCAGCTACTGTGTATGTTGAGTCAGCAATTTAAAGTTGCATCATTTCGTGAAGATGAACAGTAAACTGTGGGAGTTATGTCTCTTCTTGATTTGGCTGGATAAGTAAGCTGTTTATTACCTTGATAAGACAAAATGGATTAGTTCCCTTCTGGCTATTAAATAATCTGTTTGCTGCTGTTCTTACTTTTAGCGCAAACGTTTTACTTTTCAGAGGATCTTCACTTATTTTTATTTCAACTGTGAGGGGGAAGGGAGGTAAGAGACTCAGTATAAAGGTTTGTCCCTTTGGGGGGAATAGAAATTCTCAAAGCAAACAATTTTTTTGTTTGTTATTGTTCAGCTTCTTTGCTGGAATCACCACCAAGATCCTTTATTAATTAAGTAACAGCTGTGAAGGTTCCTTAGGTAGTCACGTGATCCTCTCCCCCCAGGTTCACAGCAGCACTTGATTTCCCTTTGCAGGTTAGATGGCACTTTGTTTTTAACCTCTTAAATAACTGTTCTTTTTAAGTGTGGATGTGCCCATCTCCTCCACTAGAGAGTCTGGCCTCTCCTCATCCCTAGAGAGCCGTGATCACGGAAATCCGAAGAGATGACGGCTTAGACCAGGGGAGCAAACTGTAGCAAGAGACAAAGTGAGACACGGTCAGATTTGAGTAACATTGAAAGTTAAAGATAACACCATTTCCTGGTCAAGTAAGTGTGGGGTGTGAGGAAAAGAGAGGCGATTGGGATGCCTCCAGCTTTTTATTTTGGCCTGAGCAATTAGAAAGATTGGGTTGCCATTTTTGAGACTGAGAAAAACAGCCTTTTGGGGACGGGGTGGAAAATCACGAGTTCAGTGTTGGACTTTGTTACACATTTTAAACATTCAAGTAGAGATCCTCCGTAGACAGTTGACTATGTGAATGTGGAGGTCAGAGGATGGGTTTCATCTGCAACTGTGCTGTCCAGTGTGGTAGCCACTCCTCACATGTGGTTCTTTAAGTTTAGATTTAGATTACATTAAAGTAAGTGTAAAGTTTTATTCTTCAATCACAATGTGATTGTGGCTGCCATATGGAACGGTGCAGGTTTATAGCATAACATTTGTCGTCACTGCAGGAAGTTCTAATGGAAAGCACTGGTGTAGAGTTAGGAATTTGGGAGTGGTCAACACGTAGATTGCGCTTAAACTACAGGACTGGATGAGATCACCTAGAGGAGTGAGTATAGATAAACAGGAGGTCGGGGGTTTGGAGATCCCTTTGACATTGAATCATTAGGAAATAAGGAGGATTCAGCAAAAGCAACCAGGAATGAAGGTCAGTTGGTGAGGCAGGAAAAGAACTGAAAGAATTGGTTTCTAATAGTGAGAAAAGGAGGAAGTGGTCGGCTATATCCAGTGCTGGTGATTTGTTGAGTAAGCCAAAGCTGTTGACTGTTGGAAATGACAAGGTGCCCTTGAAAGAGAGGTTTCAGTGATGCCATGGGGAGAGATGCCTGAGAGAGAAGGACCACGGACAAATGAGGACTATGTGGAGATCCAGAGTCAGGGCAACTCTTAGAGGGAAACAGTGAAATGGGATGTGAGCTGGAAGTGTATGTAGAGATGAGATCATTCTTTTTCTCTTGAGATGAGAGATATAATAGCATGTTCATGTGCTAGTGGGAATGATCCATTAGACAGGGAAATTTCGGTAAGGCTCAAGAGAGAGGGGACGACTCTAGCAGTGATGCCCTTAAGAGGTAAGGGAAGATGGGGTCCAGGCCAATAGTGGACAACGTGGACCGAGCATCCTGGGAGGAGCCAGGACAGGGTGTCCTGGGTAACAGAAGGAGAGGAGGAGTGTGTGGGTCCAGATGCAGAAACAGTTTCATGGGGGAGATTGTGTACGTTCTCTTCTTGATGGTAGCATCAATAATAGTTTATGGATGGCTTTACTGGAGGCCTAGGGAAACTTGACAGCTTGGTTGTCTCTGTTTGTCTAATAGTGATGACACTTTGATCTTCATGGCCCTTCCCCCCCCCCCCCTTAAATGCACCCTGCTGTTCACAGCGATGTTTTAAAATGTTTTACAGTGAAACCACATGCCGTGCATGGCTTAGGTTCTAGAATCTGTCTAAAAGGTAAAAGTAGAATATATTTTAAATGCTTATTGAAAATGTGCTAAACCACTTTCAAATCACCAGAACATAAGTCTTGACACTCAAAAGGCAGGAACTAATGTTATTTTTATTTTCTTTGCATTTCTATTGGGGAACCCCTTTTCCCTATGGCAGTGGAAGTCAGGATCTAGTCTGAATGTGTGTGTGGGTGGGGGGGGGGGGGGGGGGGGAGGGGTCCCAGGAAGTGGAGATCCGTGAGTGGATTTCTTTCTCTGTCGCACTTGTACTTGAATGTGTCTGTCTTACGTGCATGTGTGATGCAACTGCATCGTATTATAATGTCATCCTGATCTTGAGCTCACTGTAAATCTTAGGTATTTCACCTGTGTTTTACTGCCATGCATGCACATGTGGTGTGCTGTATTATTTTCTTCCCTACAAGATCTCTGCATTACTGCGACATAGAGAAAATAGCAACCAGACGTGTTACATTTGAGATATCACTTTAACTGAAGGAGAAATTGAGTTGAAATATCAATGGGCATCAGCATTACCTTCTGAATGTAAAGTTCCTCTCAAAATTCCAGCTTGATTATGAATAAAGCTCTAAAGTGTCTGTGTTTACATAATATCACATGAAGACATTAACAAAAACACTGCAAAAAATCTCAAATAAGGAAAGCATACTATTTATTCAAAATGTATGAAATGTTATCATCGAACACCATGATTCCAAGAACAGTTTGCATGACTTAGCTGTCAAAATAAGAAAAGCAAAGACTAGAAAGATCCTAGGAACTCAAAGACTCCTAAGACCTTGATTTCAAGAAGGTTTTCATTGGTGACTGATGAGAATTCGGCATTTGGCGATCTTAATTGTACTCCCTGTTGTGTTTTGTTTGGTTTTTATTTGGATGGGGTGAGGGAAACAGAGACCCATCTCTTAACAGTTTGATTGTTTTTGGGAGCCACCAGGATTTGTTTTGTTGGATGACAAGTGACGACTACACCATGGAAACTTCAGAGTAAACCATAATACTTCTGGAGACATTTAAGCTAATAGCAAAATGGAAACCATTTTGTAGTATCCTAAGGAGCGGTCTGGTATGAGGAGGTCCTTGAACTGCTGCCACCCACCCAGCTTTAATTGAGGTGGGATCCCACCAGACAGAGATAGAGCCAGGGGTTCCTATTTTTAACTGGAAATCTGCTTTGCTTCTTGAGCATGAATGCCCAGTTCTGGTGGTAACAAGTTTTCCACAAGACTCATGGACTGGGAGAACACCAGCTATTTATATTCATGCTTTGAGCTTAAAAGAAAAAAAAAAGAGGAGTAGTTAGGAAAAGAGGGGACCAGAAAGGGAGGCAAATAATGTATTTGCCCATACCCAAGACAGGTGATATCCAGACATAGAAAACAAACTTACAGTTACCAAAGGAAAAAGCGGTGGGGGAAGGGATAAATCAGGAGCTTGGGATTAACAGATACACGCCACTATATGTAAAATAGAGAAACAGCAAGGCCCTGACTGTATTCAATATCTTATGATAACCTATAATGGAAAAGAATTTGAAAAAGAATATATATATACACACACATATGCACACATGTATACACGCACACACACACAACAGAATCATTTTGCTATACACCTGAAACTAACACAACATTGTAAATCAACTACACTCCAATTAAAAAAATAAAAAGGCGATATCTTGCAGTCTTTAGGCACATTTTGTTGGCAGGCCTCAGTTCTATTTTAGTCTCATTTACCAGTCACTTGTGTGATCTTGCACAAGTTCTTTCTTCTCAGTTGTTTTTTTTTTTTCAGTGAAACAAATAGACAGCTACCTTATAGAGTTGTTAGAGGACACTTTTGAGATAATGCACTGAAAAAGCCCAGCAGAGTGTCTGACACCTGGGAGGCGCCGGTAAATGATTACTCTTATTTTAGTAGTCAGACCTGATGTGATCAGATTTATCCCAAGTCCTTGCCCTTTTGAGGTCAAATCCATTCTAGTATGTATATTACCAACCCCCACTTCTGATCACATTTCTTTCTGTCTTATCTGCTCACCCTGGTACACAGTTAACAGACACATACTCTTGGGGCAAATTCGCTTTGGAAATCCTATTAGAAATCTGCCTGGATTCTAAAGTTGATGATAGGTGATTCTAAGTGGGGTATTTATTCTAAAGTTTTCTGAGTGCTTCCCTTGTGCCCAGCATCTACTGGCATCCAGGAGGGGGATTATAAATTGTGGGTCAGGATAGATCATAAAAATCCGTGTACATAGATTGTTTCACCTGTTATCTGTGGAGCACCAGTATGTGTTAGTAGCATGCTAGGCTTTCAAGTTTAATGTGAAGGTTGAGACCTCATAGTATAACCTTTCCTTCAACGCAATGTAAAAATCTATTTTCTTGCCTTATTCATTGGGTATACCTAGAATTGAGGGATGTGGGCTTAGAGCAAATGTCTCGTTTCCCTACTGTCTTTCTAAATCACAGTTTTGATGATCTAGAGGCACACATTTTAAAGTGTCCTGGGCAAACTTTAAATCAACATAAAACATACTTGGGAACAATGATGTGAACCAGCTTTGAGGTCAAAATGTCATACAAATAGCTTTAAAATGTTTAGTGAGATTTCTGGAATTCCAGGGTCTGACCTGTATCTTGATCTCTGATTTGTGCAGATTCTGATGCAAGGCAAAAATCCGGGGGTAGCATGGAAGTATGCACTGCCCAAGGTCGTGAATGGAACTCAGCCAGCCTCAAAAAGACACAGCCACGCCTGGAGCACAGTGCAATCAGATTGCTCCGTCTCCTGCGGCGGAGGTAGCTGATTTCCTAGTTCTGTCTTCCCTGTCTCTTCTTAAAACAGGTTCTTTCACTCCAGGCCTTTTTCAGTTCTATGGTTTAAATAAGCAACCAAAGAGCTATCTCTATGAGAACCATCACTGTAAAAAAAAAAAAAAAAAAAGCTGATATTATTTGTACTTTTCAGAGATTTTCCTATGTAGAAAGGAACCAACTCACACAAAACTCAAGTCATCCACAACCAGGACTCAAAAGTTATGTATCTGAAACTCACAGGGGGAAAATATGCAAACATAAATTTACTATAAATATATGGATTTGTTGATTGATTTTTCAGCTTACAGTTTAGTTTCTTTCTGCCCTAACTTTTCTGTTGTTGTCAAACTCCTAGTGGGACTTAGACAAGGGTTAGGGGCAAGATGCTGAAAACACACACAAGGCAGACTTAAGACAGCGATCAGACACGTGGAGGTGGTGGCATTCCATCCCCTGTGGGGTGAGGTCAGCAAAGTCTTTCTCTGCAGGGAAATGGATTAAATCTGAGAAATAACCCTTGTAAGGAAGGAAGAACAAGAGCCATCCTCTCAGTGAGTAGAAGGGAGGCATTTTATTCAGATCAAAAATATCACATATTTGTTTGTAGGTCAATCTTTGTCCCACTTGCCCCTTTGGGAAGAAGAGCGGAAGTCCGTAAATAAGTCCATGAAACCAAAGCATAAAGGTTGGTCCCTCATTTCCTCATATTGGAGCACCTGGTGACCACGGGTCTCCCTACTGTGCCCATCCTGCTGAGGAAAACGGGGCATCTTGGGACCAGAGGCAGAAGAGAAATATAGAAAAATGTCTCTAAGGCCTGTTCTCTAGCTGCTCATGGTGGTTAACAAAATGTGAGGAAATACTTCTTTTTTAGAAAAATACATTAAATGATTAAAAGGGAATATATTTTTATTAATGCACATTTTAAAAGCAATATGCTATAAAGAAGAAAATAATCTCCCATGATCATTTAATCAGCAATAGCCAGTGCTAATACTTTTGTCTGCATCATTCTGTTTTTCTTAAGCAAACATAGAAACACGTGTTTCATATGCTCAGACACATGCCACACGCATCATTTTATATCCTGGGTTGTTTTTTTTTTAACAGAACAGAAACTGTACTATAGACATATCTTTATGCTTGCTCTTTTTCACACAGTCGTCAAACATGAGCACATATCAAATGCTCTTTGAGACCCTTTGCAGTAACTTCCAGGTATTCCAGAGAGAGCACAGTCCTTGAGAAAGAGAAATATTCGATCCATTTTCCATTCACAGGGAATAAATGCAACCAAGGGGAGGATGCTGGACAAGTGCATTGTGGGATTCTCCCTTGCCTTGAGTTACCAGCCCCTTTGTGTGACTCACAGACCGTAGTGTGTCAGAGGCATAAGAGAAGACGAGTCCAAATGAATACGTTCTCCAGAAGCAAACTCTTAACTTTAGGGAGTTCCAGTGTTTTGATCAGTTCCTCCCTAAAGTAAACCCACTCCAACCTAATCATTCTAGCGGGAGTGACTTTTCACTGTTGCTCAGATTCCATTTTAAGGAAAAGTCCATGTGAATAAAAACAATGAAAAGAGGAGGCAGCGTTCCTATGTGGGGAGCTGACAAATACAGTTACTCACACAAAAAAAGTGTATCTTGATGAGAGGTCCTGATACGAATATTGCAAGCAGGCAATGAGGTGAACAGACCAAAAAACCAGAGTCCTAGTGGACAGGTATGAATACGTATTCAGTGAGTTCAAATTTTTGTTTATAGGTGCACCATGCTCTTAGGGAAGTATAGAAGATGCTTCATGAAAATGCAGAATCTTAGAGTTTCCACATATAATTCACCCGTGATTTTTCTTTGCAGAACATTTTCCATTAGATATGTGCAATGTGAGTTAAAGCTTGTGGGATATTTCCATCAATGGCTGTCCTGTTTTCAAAAGGTTGCCTTTATCACTATTTGGTTCTAGAATCCAGGGCAGTCTTGAAAACTAAGAAGCTGCATGTTAAAAAGTATTAAAATATGAAAAATATTATCTCTGGGGAGGTGCAGTTAGGGTAGGATTCATATGAGCTGTAGATTTTATCAAAAGGAAGTGTTTTGACACAATATTTAGATTCTGTATCTTTAGTAAAATATCAGAAGCCCTGGTAAATCGGAAGCTCAACTTGGAAACTAAATGGGGTTGGTTATCTGTAATTTTCACTTTGTAACTTTTGATGTCTTATTAGGTTACATAAGTGTCAAGGCTATTTGCTTACGAGATCAAAACACTCAAGTCAATTCCTCATTCTGCAGTGCAAGAGCCAAGCCAGCAACTGAACCCAAAGTGTGCAGTGCCTTCTCCTGCCCTGCCTAGTAAGTCATTTGGAACTATCTTTCTGGTTGCATTTGTACTTGTGTGCCTTTATTGTTGATATGAGGTGATTGAAGCCACTGTCAGTGCCTCTGATCAAAAGTGACTCAAATATTTGTAGTGAGATGGATGGACCTAGAGTCTGTCATACTGAGTGAAGTAAAAGAAAAATAAATACCGTATGCTAATGCATATATATGGAATCTAAAAAAAAATGGTACTGACGAACCTAGTAGCAGGGCAAAAATAAAGACGCAGACATAGAGGACAGGCTTGAGGACATGGGTGGGGGAAGGGGAAGCTGGGATGAAGTGAGAGAGTAGCACTGACATAGATACACTACCGACTGTAAAATAGAGGGTAGTGGGAAGCTGCTGTGTAGCACAGGGAGATCAACTCCATGCTTGGTGGTGACCTAGAGGGGTGGGGTAGGGAGGGTGGGAGGGAGGGGATATGGGGATATATGTATAAATACACCTGATTCACTTTGTTGTACAGTGGAAGCTGGCACAACTTTATAAAGCAATTAAACTCCAATAAAGGTCTGAAGGAAAGAAAAATGACTCAAAGGTAGATAGAATACTCCCCATCCCTCTACCCCCAAAAAAAAGGCAATAGAAGAAAGGAGACGATAGTTACAGAGAAAATATATAACTTGAAAAACACAAATTTGCTTCAGGCATTCAGACTCTGGCTATGCCAACATAACCTTGGGGTAAAAAAAAAAAAAAGCAAAAAGGTATCTTTTTTCAACCTTTGCTTAGCGACTCCTCTTCTCTGAACTAAATCAAACAGATATTTAAATAACACAGAATCCTATATTAGTTAAATTTCTATGTGGTTGTGTGTTTAACTTTTATACAGTCATCCAAGAATTTAAAAATAATATTACTCTGCAGCCCATGAAACCCCAAATGCAAATTACACAGTAGCAAGACACAAAGTAAAAAGAAAGGAGTCGAGACCAAGTGGTAACCCCATTTGTGATGAGGAGACACTGTGGGGATCTCAGTGGGTTTGCTTTGGGATTGATTTTAGCCACGCTATTGTTTGAACGCTAGTTTTCAGTAATGTTCCCAGCCAAATGGAGTCTCTTCTTGTTTGATTTATCTTCTGCCAAATGTATTTATATAGAGTTGACAGAGTTTCTCCTACAGCGCTGTTGTGTTCACTGATGTTTCCGATCATCTTAATAAGTAGTGTTTGCTTTGTGGTGATGAGATTCTATTGCACAATCTTTTTATATACACACATTTTTTTTTCCTTGTAAATAGTGTATTTGTCATGATTGTTTGTGGTTTCAGCTCCCCACCGATCCCCTATGCCCAGTTGTCAACTCAGTTTTTCTCGCAGAGTTTGGAACCAGCTGTATCCTGCATACAAAAAGGAGAAGGAAATTTGGGGGGGCTGCCATGGATTTTTCTCTTTTGCTAAGAAATGTCTGGCTCTAAAAATATCTCATGGCTCTAACATGTGATAACCAGACAGTGTTATTGATCCTTGTGGAATAATCTCTCCTTTAGGGGGGAGTGTGTGTGTGTGTGTTTATGTACATGTAGGAATTGTCAGTACACTTGAATGGCAAAGCTAATTTTTCTTCTTTTAAGCCTCGTTTCCATCTTTATTTATCTCCACCAAGGAAAGAAAGGAACTCCATTCGTATGTATATCCATGAAAAGGGACAGGGGGTTGGTCATGCTTAACTCCTAGAACTTTCCTGATGACTCACGTAGAAATGATATTCTGTGCAGTAGCAAGTGTGTTGGCTATTTAAAAGCAGAACAGCCCCTGAAATGGGCAGGATCTTTTGCTTCTTTTCCCTTTATGGCCACCTTATTATTATTATTATTATTATTATTATTAGCCACCCCCAGCAGCACGCAGGATCTTAGTTCCTTGACCAGGGATAAAATCTGTGAAGTCCTAACCGCTGGACTGCCAGGGAATTCCCTGCCACTCTATCATTTACCTCAGTATTTCCTGTTGAATAATGGGACCTTTTAGGGACTATCCTTCTGCAGGGATATACCAGAAATAAGGGCTTAGACTATTAGAGTTCTAAGGACCAAGGAGTTCATACGATCTAACTCCATTATTTTCCCATGTAACGGCCATGTTATATACCCTAGAGTACGCCAGGTCCTCGGCTGAGATCTGAAAGATGGATGCAAATAGCTTGTAGTTCCTGCCATCAATGAACCCACCATCAAATGGAAGAGATAATTAAACAGATAATTGAGATGTAGTGGAATATGTTTTGTAAAAATGACACGTATAAAAAAGCAGTAAGGGGAGTTCCCTGGCGGTCCAGCGGTTGAGACTCTGCACTTCCACTGCAGGGGGCACTGTTGGATCCCTGGTCGGGGAACAAAGACCCGGAATCCTGCACGCTGTGAGAGACAGCCAAACAAACAAACAAAAAAACGGCAAGAAGCGGTCATGGAGAAAATGGACAGTGGGGGAATCCGGTCTGTGAGGTGGGGCTTGATAGGAAAGGAGGCTAAAGGAAGAGTGAGCCTGGGGCCCGAGTGTGGAGACCCGTGCATGTCACATTTAAAAGTCTGTTTGTGTTAAGTTCTTTCTAGTACTTTTACAAACTCATCATATTTGCTACGTAAGGAAAGAAACTTGAATTTGGCAGACAAAAATGCCACTTGTATAGGCAAATGTTAAAACTAATAATTCCATGATAATATATATCTTTTCTTTGCATCTTACTGTAAGATAAAGTGATTGTACAAGTATAAGAAATTCTTTCATTTGGCATCATCTCTCTTTAACTAAGATAACATGGATTATGCAATGTTTTAGAATACTTAAAATCCTAGAACTCATGTGCCAAATTCTCTGGACTAATAGAAAGGTCTTTAACCTCACGGCTCAGGCTTGGGGGGAAACCAAAGCAAAAATCATAGGACTAGGAAAATGCAGAAATGCAGAGGTATAACAAATACATATTTGGTCTCAGTGATGTTTTATGTCTCCAAGTGATACTTAGAATATGTGTAAACCAAGAGCATGTTTAGACGTTGCTGCTTTGAAATGTATCATAATGCTGTCTGGTGGATCTTTTTAATGCTAGGCCTTCAAATCAGAGACTTTCAGTTAATCAAAGGCGGTTGTTGGAAAGGACTCATGGTTTCAGGTGGTCACTCTTCAGTGTACATCAAGTCTCAGATAACTGTGAAAAACAGTGGCCTGGCAATCTTTAAATAAAGACTCAAGATTATATCACTAACCCATCAGTAAAGCTTAAGGCTAACCAGAAAAATAGTTGGGGGAACCACCTACTTAGAAATATTCTTTGTAAGACCCTCTCTGATTGTGCCCCTCTCCCTTGCACGCGAGCACACGCGCACACACACACACACCTCTCTCCCTCACTGACCCCTCGTTTCATTAGTCTCCTTACGGTACTTTGTATTAACTTTACTGTAGCAATGATCAGAAAGCATCTTGTTCCCATAGCCACCTCTTCCGTAGGCTCCTTAATGGGAAAAGCATTGCTTCATTCATTTTTTCCAACCCTAATGCATAGGAGAGTCCTTGGCACAGGGTTTAAGATCCCAATTGGCTGGATGAATGAATTGCTCAGGTTTCCAAATGGCAGGTTTCTTTGCCTGCAGAGGACAGGAGTGTATTTTTCTGCAGAATTATGTGGTGATTAAACACAATTCGCTACAAATGGACCACATTCACGTAGGCTTGAGAATCTATAAAAGACGAATCAGTATGAATCGCCCTTATTGGTTCTACACTTGATCTGAGGCTTTCATCAGGTGGTTAATCTCTCACAGTAACTGCTTTGGAATTGATGATGCAGTCTTAGCTTCACCAGAGGTAATTTTGTCTTTGATGGAAAGCTGGAAGCCAGGCGAATGGAGCGCGTGCAGCAGGTCCTGTGCGGGGGGCCAGCAGAGCCGGAAGGTCCAGTGTGTCCAGAAGAAGCCCTTCCAAAAGGAGGAAGCAGTGTTGCATTCTCTCTGCCCAGTGAGCACACCCACTCAGGTTCAAGTCTGCAACAGCCATGCCTGCCCTCCAGAATGGAGCCCTGGGCCCTGGTCTCAGGTAAGTGGGAAAGGCTTGGAGTAAAGGAAGGTGACAAAAATATGGGTGGTGTCTTTTTTCCCCTAGGTGTGTCTCACACTGAGTTAATGTGAATGGGGCATTTTAATGAGCATTTTTAGTGATGCTTATGCAGCTGGAAGTGTGAGCACCCCTGTATAACAGCTTAGAATCCTTCAAAGTTTAATTTCCTAAGAAAGCAGAGTATGGAGGCCATTTAGACTAGACTAGTGAGTGCAGAGAGACAGGAGGTAAGTGTTGGAGGACTGACAGTTGATACTGGCTACTGAATATTCCAAAAGAAATGGAAAATAGCAAGAAGGAGGCATAGAAAGGGTATTTAACTCATGCTTCAGTGGAAAGAGGTGGGGTTAGTAGAATACAGAGAGGAGTTGGGCGTGAAGTTGGCTCTTGCCACAAACCCCCAATGAAAGGTACAAACTCATGAAGTTGGAAGAGCCCTAGAACTATCTGTCATTCACAACTCAGAGGGTCTCAACTGGGGGGAATTTGGCAATGGAGACATTTTTGATTGTCACAACTTGGGAGGATGGTGCTACTGGTCTCTAACTGGTAGAGATAAACATCCTACAATACACAGGACATTGTAAAGAATGTCTGGCCCCCTAAAATTATCTGGTCCAAAATGTGCCAAGAACCCTGGTACACAGCATCCTTGCAGGTGAGAGCCCAGCCTCGGCTAAACCATGGATGGCAAGCCAGTTTTAGGGAGTAAAGAAGAGAAAATGCAGAGGTTTTATCACTAGAACTATGAAGCCAGGTGGGAGCCCCTGACCACATTTCTACCAAGTTTCCCCATAGGGTACCTTATATTCTGGAGGGTATTGATTTCTGATGAAGTTTAGCCCTGCACCCCCACATCCCCGACAGAGTTCAGAATAAGGCTTTTGTTTCTTAGCTATATGATATGATAGGATTTTTTTTTTTAATGTTACAACTCTATGTATCTGTTAGGGATCAGGATCTGGGAGTGGGAAGAATATCTTTGGCCATGTTCAGGCATGTCTTAAAATGAAGGAATAAATTCATTTCTAGCAGAGGGTAAATCTAGTTGATAGTTTTGAGTCTGGCCTCTTTCTTTGCCATTAGGAGTTATAATTAATAAGAGGAGAATTCAAAGGACTGCTTTAGCCAACTGTATGTGGTAGGCATGGCTAAAGGAAGCGAGGTACTGGGGATTCTCAAATGGGACCTCATGAAAAGGAGCTTTAGTTCATGGAATTTACCCCAAATTTGACATGGAAATACTTTGAGAGAATTTTTTGTTTCTTCTTCTGTTTTAGTTTTATCTTTTCTTTCTTGTTTTTATTTTTATGTATGTATTTATTTATTTATTTGGCTACTAAAAAGCAAATATGTCCTGTTGAGAACTCACTCAATACAAAAGGGGTCCTTCAGAACTTGTGATTGCAGCCCGTTTTCCACTAGAGACCATGGCTCTGGAAACCACTTGGGAAGCAATTTTAAAATTTTACCATTGTGGAAAAAAATTGCTACAAATAAGAATTCTATTGAATAAGAATTTAACCACTTACATGTTAGGAACACAAATGCGTGACGTTTAGGGGTGCAGAGCCATGGTCTGATATCAGATGAATTTGCCCGTCTTCACAACTTGGCAGATGGTTGATTCATCTTGGTCAAGATACCTAAGCTCCGTGACTCTCAGACACCTCCTCTGTAAAATGGGATAATACCCATTATCTCATGGGGTGGTTAGAGGGTCACGTGATACAGGCTCTGGTAAACACTAAAGTGTATCATCACGCAGAAGACACGAAATGTTCTCTGCTGTGGTTTGCTGATTATGATAATATCATCATCATCATCCTGTCTCCATCTCCCTTAAAAATATGAAGAACGAGGATTCCCATTGGTCCTCTGACCGGGCTTGGAACTGTGCCCCAGATGTTTGCTGGCTCACAAAGAGCCAAGACAAATGGGAGCACATCTCCTGTGGCCCTTCTGAGAGGCAAACGAGAAGACTCTAAAGGCCAGGGAGGGGACACGGCCCTTGAGGGCACACCCCAGCCTGGGGCCAACGTCTTCTAAGTGATCTTGACAGCTTTTGAACTATAAATGTGAAAGCCGGGAGATTATTTGCTGCCTTACCTATTTTACCGTTCTTGTGAAGGTCAAGACAGTAAGAGTAGAAGAGTATTAAAAGAGTATTATTAGACAGTATTAGTAGAATAGTATTAACCATACAAAGTTATTCCCAAACATTTGATAAGTGTTGACTTAATTTTCCCCAAGAGTTAGCGCAATGCCCAGCCTAGAGACAGATATTAGGGGCAAGAGCTGGACACCCCCCAACCCATTTTTATAAATGTCAGTCTGTTGCCATCACTGTTGTACATATTATACTTCTGCTCTTATTCTCCTTGTCCAAGCCCGGACAATCCTCTGTAGCCAGATGCCCAGACTGACTGCCTTGTGCCAGGGAGAGACACAGTCACACCAATGAATAGGCCCTGTACCATTTTCCAGTTGTTTTCATGTGTGGTATGCACAGAACCCCTCTATTCTCCACTAAGAATAAAACTTGGCTTCAGACCTGGTGCAACACAGCAGCCCCTGGGCATACAGAATGTTGAAAGAGAACGCTAATCCGTACTTAGAGGCTCTGGCTGGAGGAAGGATTTCCCCGGCTGCCTGCAAGGGATTTTATTGGGCATTTGGTTCTAGTACTTAAAAATAGCTTTGAAAACACTTCATTAATGCTTTTCTCAGCATTCACCTGGAAGACAGCCATTGGAGACTAGCATGTAAATGGCTTTTTTTTTTTTAATCTCAAGTGTTCTAAGACCTGTGGGCGAGGAGTGAGGAAACGTGAAGTCCTGTGTAAAAGTTCTGCCACGGCAGAGGACATCCCTGAGAGTTTGTGCACCAGCAGCCCGAGACCAGAATCACAGGAGGGCTGCGTCCTAGGACGATGTCCCAAGAACAACCGGCTCCAGTGGGTGGTCTCTTCGTGGAGTGAGGTATGAGTTTATTGTACTGCTGGGGTTTCTGGAATACTCAGCTCATCTGCCAGCATCCAAACGCTAAGTGCTCTTCTCTGTTCCACACATGTATACCAGGTGGCTACTTACTATTCATTCTTCCCCACTGATTCCTTCATCAAATATTGATAAAGCACCCATCACACTGATTGGGCAGTGCCTGGGCAGTGGAGGTACCAAACTGCATAAAGCATGTGTGTAAAAATACAGGTAAGGGAAGCACAGTGCTGTGATGGGGTCTGAGATTCCCTGGGAGGGCATGAGGTCCACCCAACCCTGGCGTCAGGAGGAAACCTTGGCAGAAGAGACTTTCCAGGGAGTGTGAGCCTGAGGGACGAGCAGGAATCAGGCAAAGATGGGGTTGGTGCTGCTCAGACAGAGGGTGCACCCTATACAAGGAAGAGACAGGAGAATATAACACAGTAAGGATGGAACGAGGCAGGGGTGGGGGGAGGTGGAAGCTGGAGGCTTCATCAGGTACAGATTGTGAGGGCCTGGGGTGGCAGACTACATATATATCCTTTAAACACTGGGGAGCTATTTACAGTTTTAAATAAAGCAGTGGCACAATCAGGTTTTCACTTCAGAGAGAAGGGAACCCAAGACCAGAGGCAAGAAAGATGCTTACATGGATATTGCAGTGGTGACAATGAAAGATGAAAGTCTTTCGGGGCTGGTGGGAAGCAGGGTCTTTGAGAGTTCCTAAAGAGGCCAGCTGGTACCTTCAGGAATATGTTGGGCAGGGGAGAGGGAAGATTTGAAGATGCCTCCCAGACTCCTAGCGTGGAAAACTCCTTTGAGTTCACAGACATAGGAAACATGAGAAAAGATGCCAAATCGGAAGTGTACATCAGAAACACATAAGGCAAGGTCTCTGCTCTTATGGAGTCCACGGTCTTGTGAGTAAGCCAGATGCCAAGAAAGAGAAGAGGGCACTAGTGGGGATGGTGAGGTCCATAGAGGAGGGCCTTCTATCCCAACAGCCCTCTCATTCTATGTAGATAAGTATAGAACAATACGTCCGCCTCTCTCCATTTCACTCATTTTCTTTAAGAGACATTATAACCTAATGGCTAAAGGTTTGGGCTTGAATCAGACTTAGCCCATTTGAAGGCAGCCTTCAGTGATTACTATGGGTGTGACCTTGGGCTAAGTCTCACTTTCCTCCTCAGCACAGTGGAGCTAACACTTGCACATCCTTCACAGAGCTGCTGTAAGTATGAAGCTCAGTGTTATCTTTCATTATTTATTTACTTTATTTTTATTGAAGTACAGTTGATTTATAGTGTTGTGCTGACTTCGGCTGTCCAGTGAAGCGACTCACCTTATACACATATAGACATTCTTTATATTCTTTTCCGTTATGGTTTATCCCAGGAGATTGGATATAGTTCCCTGTGCTCTACAGTAGGACTCTTTAGTGTATTCATTCTAAATGTAATAATTTGCATCTACTAGCCCCAAAGTCCCAGTCCATCCCTCTCCCTTCCACCCTCCCCCCCCCCCCCCCCCCCATTTTGGCAACCGCAAGTCTTTTCTCTATGCTGTGAGTCCGTTTCTGTTTTATAGCGGTTCATTTGTGTCATATCTTAGATTCCACATATAAGTGATATCATATGGTATTTGTCTTTCTCTTTCTGACTTAATTTACTTAGTATGATAATCTCTGGGTCCATCCATGTTTCTACAAATGGCACAATTTCATTCTTTTTTTATGGCTGAGTAATATTCCATTGTATATATGTACTACGTTTTCTTTATCCATTTACCTGTCAATGGACATTTAGGTTGCTTCCATGTCTTGGCTATTGTGAATAGTGCTGCTATGAACATAGGGGTGTGTGTATCTTTTTGAATTATAATTTTGTCCAAATATGTGCTAGATCATATGGCAATTCTATTTTTAGTTTTCTGAGGAACCTCCTGTTTTCCATAGCAGCTGCCCCAACTTACATTCCCACCAACAGTGTAGGAGGGTTCCTTTTTCTCCGCACCCTCTCCAGCATTTTTTATTTGTAGACATTGTAATGATGGCCATTCTGACCAGAGTGAGGTGGTACCTCATTGTAGTTTTGATTTGCATTTCTCTAATAATTAGTGATGCTGAGCATCTTTCCATGTGCCTGTTGGCCATCTGTGTGTCATCTTTGAAGAAATGTTTATTTAGGTCTTCTGCCCATTTTTTGATTGCGTTTTTTGTTGTTGTTGAGTTGTATGAGCTGTTCGTGTGTTTTGGAGATTAAGCCCTTGTTGGTTGCATCATTTGCAAATGTTTTCTCCCATCCCATAGGTTGTCTTTTTTCTTTTTTTTTATGGTTTCCTAAGCTGTGCAAAAACTTGTAAGTTTGATTAGGTCCCATTTGTTAATTTTTATTTCTGTTTCCTTGGGAGACTGACCTAAGAAAACATTGGTACGATTTATGTCAGGGAATGTTTTGCCTACGCTCTCTTCTAGGAGTTTTATGGTGTCATGTTTTATGTTTAAGTCTTTAAGCCATTTTTCATTTATTTTATTTATTTGGGTTCTCTTTCTTTTCTTCTTGGTGAGTCTGGTCAGAGGTTTGTCAATTTTGTTTAACCTTTCAAAGAACCAGCTCTTGGTTTTATTGATTTTTTTCCTTTTGTTTTTGAATCCCTATTTTATTTCGTTCCTCTCTGATCTGTATTATTTCCTTCCTTCTGCTGACTTTAGGTTTGTTTATTCTTCTTTTTCTAATTCTTTTAGATGGTAGGTTAGCTTGTTTGAGAACTATGAACTTCCCTCTAAGATCTGCTTTTGTTGCATCCCATAGATTTTGTACGGTTGTGTTTTCACTGTCATTTGTCTCAAGGTAGTTTTTTAGTTTCTTTTTTGATTTCCTCATTGACCCATTGGTGTTTTTAGTAGCACGTTGTTTGGTCTCCATGTGATCAGGTTTTTTTTTTTATCATTTCTTTTCCTGTGGTTGATTTCTAGTTTCATGCCATTGTGGTCAGAGAAGATGCTTGAAATAATTTCTATACTCTTAAATTTGTTGAGGTTAGTTTAGTGCTCTAGTATGTGGTCAATCCTAGAGAATGTTCCATGTGCACTTGAAAAGAATGTATAATCTGGTTTTTTTGGATGTAATGTCCTGAAAATATCAATTAAGTGTAACTGTTCTGTTGTATCATTTAGGATCTCCGTTGCCTCACTGATTTTTTTGTCTAGAAGATCTGTCCATTGATGTGAGTGGGGTGTTAAAGTCTCCAACTATTATTGTATTCCTGTCAATCTCTCCCTTTATGCCTGTTAGTATTTGTTTTATGTATTTTGATGCTCCTGTATTAGGTGCATATATGTTGACAAGTGTAAAATCCTCTTCTTGTATTGATCCTCTTATTATATGGCATCCTTCTTTAAAACAAAGGCCATAAAGAAAAAGTCTATTTTGTCTGATACAAATATTGTGACTCCTGCTTTCTTGTCATTTCCATTTGCATGAAGTATCTTTTTCCATTCCCTCACATTCAATCCATGTGTGTCCTTTGTCCTAAGGTGGGGCTCTTGTTTTTAATCCAGTCTGCCACTGTCTTCTAATTGGAGCATTCAGTCCATTGACATTTAAGGTAATTATCGATATGTGCATATTTAATTCCATTTTAAACCTTGTTTTCCAGTTAATTCTGTTTCTTCTTTGTTCCTTTCTCTTTTTGTTTTTCTTTTTGTGGTTTAATTATTTCCTTTCATTTTATGCTTGTGTTCTCTTCTTTTTGGTTTTTGTGAATCTATTTTATGTTTTTGATGTGTGGTTGCCCTATTTTTCAAGTATGTTAACCTTCCTGTATCTGCTTGCTTTAGACTGATAGTCATATAGGCTCAAACACATTCTAAAAAAAAAAAAAAGAATCTACATCTTCTTACTCTCCTTCCCCACATTTTATGATTTTAATGTCCTTTCTTACATCTTCGTGTTTATCCTTTTGCTGTTCCTTGTGGGGTTTTTTTCTTTTTAATCTGTGTATTGGCTTATTTAAGTGATTTACTTTCTATTTGTGATTTCGTCCTTCCTATATCTTCTTGCTTCCTCTCTATGTAGAGAAGACCTTTCAGTATTTTTTTTAGGATATGTTTGTACTGCTGTATTCTTCTTGTTTGCCTGAGAAATTCTTTCTCTTGCCTTCTATTGAAAATGATCATCTTGCTGGGTAGAGTATCCTAAGTTGCAGACTTTTCCCTCCGGGACTTGGCTGCCTGAGAGCACATACACAGTCCCGCCCCTCTCCTGGCAGCGGCGCCCTGCCTCTCTGGCGGGCCCAGGCTTCTTCCCTTCCTCCCTCGGTTGTGGTGCCCCACACCCTAGCCCCCTCAGGCTGTCTCCACGCAACCAGCCCCAGTCCTCTCCCTCCGTCTGACCTCCAAAGCCGGAACCTAGCTCCCAGCCCCTGCCTGCCCCAGCTGAACAGCATCTCAGGCTAGGGGGTTCTGGGCAGCAGCACCAACCGTCTGTGTGGGTCTTTGTCCGCTTTGCCCTCTGCAGACTGGTTGCTGTGCTCTCCTCCGAGGCTCCCCCTCTGCCCTGGTTGATCTCCCCGCCAGTGAGAGGATGTCCCAGGGTGCAGAAAGCATTCCTCTTTCACCGCAGGGGTGCGGGTGCTGTCTCAAGTCCTTTCTCTCTCTCTGTTTTTCCCTTTTTCTTTTGTCCTACTCAGTTATGTGGAGATTTTCTTACCCTTTTGGAAGTCTGAGGTCTTCTGCCAGCACTCAGTAGATGTCCGTGAGAATCCTTCCCCATGGAGGTGTATTTTGATGTATTTGTGGGAGAAGGTGAGCTCCACGTCCTCCTCCTCCACCATCTTGATCTGATCCCTATCCTTCATTATTTATGACGGTTACACTGATGCCAGTTCTTACTGATTTATTCAGTTCATCAAGGCCCTGTGCAGTATCTCATAATATTGTTTACTTAAAACAAAAAAAAGGTTTCTCATACTTATTTCATCAGCTTCCATTTTTCTTTTTTTGTTTTTCCTGCCATAAGACAGCTTCAGGTGGTATCTCGGCCAAGAGAGGGGCAGAGTAAAAATGAAGGACAGTTACTTGCTATCTGGTGGTTTTTCCCACTGAACTGCCTCTAACCCCACTCTCTGTGCCCTGACTCCTCAGAGAGGCCTCCGGTAGACCTGGACACCCAATCACTACACAGAGATCCTGATCTCATCCTCTGCAGTCTTGTCTTTCTCTCAGGCTTTGTCTCCCTCACCTCCATGTGGCACCTTGTGGTTCTGCTGGGCAGGGCCTCATTTTGTTTTCTGGTACAACAATGACTTCTGTGAGTTTGGGAAAGGGACTCCAATTCTCCAGCCTCTGTAGCATGAGGGACTCAGTGCTGTGCTTTCAGGATCCTTGTGTGGTGCGGTTGACCTACCACAATCCCATCCCTCTGATTACACGTGGATGGTGCATCCTTAGGTCAGAACGCATCTGCTCAGCACACGTGATGCTGGAGCCTGCACACTGATGCCCCCTTTCTTGGCCCACAGTGTTCCGCGAGCTGTGGTTTGGGAATGAGGAAGAGGGAAATGAAATGCAGCGAGAAGGCCTTCCAGGGCAAGCTGATAACTTTCCCCGAGCGAAGGTGCCGCAACATTAAGAAACCAAACCTGGTCTTGGAAGAAACCTGCAACCGAGGGGCGTGTCTGGCCCGTCCAGTGTACAATATGGCAGCTGGGTGGTATTCATCGCCATGGCAACAGGTGAGCACACACAGATTGAGGGGGTTTATATTTAGGAGACAGTCAAAAAAAGGAGGCAGTTTACAACTGCTGCTGTTAACAGACCTGTCCAAACAACCTTAGTTCCTTGCCCGGCTCCACTGCCTGTGAAGCCCAGGCAGCTTCCGTCATCTGTGAACCTCCATGTTCACACCTAGAAAACTGAGATGATAATATCTTGCAGAGCTGGGTTTTTTTAGTTTTTTAATGAGTAAATAAGATAATATAAAGTACTTCGTCCCAGGGCTGTCACATAGTGCTAATGTTCACAGTTGCTGCTGTTAAAACCACCACTAGAGTCTTCTGTATTATAGAAATGCTGCTCAGTCTTGACCCATTTGGTTTTTATGTTTCTGAATAATATAATAATAGCCAACATTTGTCAAACCGTTTCTATGCTATGTACTGTACATGCATCCTCTGTTCCCTCCCTTCATCCTAGAAACGGTCTTATTACTGGGTATTATTATCCCTGTTTTGTGGATGAGGCAGGTAAAGCTCAGAGAATTAGGCAACTCAGCCAAGGACACACCGGCTTTTAAAGTCAGGTCTTAGAGGCATCCTTTTCCTCAAAAGACTTGGTAGAAACTTTAGATACATTGCTTTGGGCTAGGATTGGTGTGTGATGCGAAGTCTGAGAGAACAATATGCCCTCAGGGATCCAAAGCTGTGTTTTGGTCCTTGCATTGTTATGACCAACAGGAGTTACATAGCTCTTCAAAGAACCCCCCAACTTGAGAGGTGCTACCCACCTCCCCATGAGCACACAGCAGCCAGGTAGGTTTGGGTGTGTATTTGGGAGGCTCTGGGAACTAAAACCTGGAGGAAAGGACAGGAAATTAGCACGACTGCGTATCTCTAATGGGCTAGCACTGTACTAGGTGCTATGCCTATTGCTGTGGATTTCTTTTTAAATTTTTTATCATTATTTTAGTCTTTTAACACATTTGGAAGTTGATTCATGTAAAATTATTTAGATTAGGGATCAGCAAATAATTGCCAGTGGGTAAATTATCTCCCCCAACTACTGCCTGTTTTTGTGTGTGTGAATAAACTTTTACTAGCACACAGCCATGCTCATTGTTTATGTTGTCCATGACCACTTTATTGCTACAAAGGCAGAGGTGAGTAATTGCAACAAAGATCACAGGGCCCATAAAGCCTAAAATATTTACTATTGTGAGAGGAGAGCTCCCCAGACGGAGCTCACCTCCTCCCATGGGCACACCAAAATAACAACTACTTACAGAACAACCATTGACGACAAAGACTGGAACCTACCGGAAAAGATCTTCTACAACTACAGATATAAAGAAGGAACCACAATGAGATGGGCGGGAGGGGAAGAGCTGCAGTGTGCCCCGAGGTGGGTGAGTCACAAACGGGAGAATAATTACAATTGCAGAGCTTGTCCCCATAGAGCAAGGGATCAGCACCAGGAAGATGAGCCCTCAGAATGTTTGGCCTTGAAGGCCAGTGGAGCTTACTTTCAGGAGCTCCAGAGCACTGTGGGAAATAGAGACACCACCCTTAAAGGGTGCACACAAAGTCTCATGTGCTCTGAGACCTAGGGCATAAGCAATCCTTAGAAAGGAGCCTGGGTCAGACCTACCCGCTGATCTTGGAGAGTCTCCTGGGGAAGAAGGAAGCAACTGAAACAAACCCTGGGGACAAAGACGCTGGCATTTTTGGGGAGCTTGCACTACCGCATGGACATTGGTGTCGGTAAGCACCATTTTGTAATCCTCCCTCTAGCTTATTAGCCTAGGGATCCAGCCCTGCCTACCAGCCTCAAGTACTGGGACTCCTCAGGCCAAGCAATTAACTGGGTGCAGACACAGCGCCACCCACCAGCAAAGAGGCTGCCTTCAGATTCCCTGGGCCCGAGCCCAGCCTACCAGGGAGCCAGCTCTAGCCTCAAAACCAGCCTCACCCACCAGTGGGTGAACACCAGCCTCGGGACAATTGCAGCCACGCAGCCTTCCATAACAGGACCCAGCCCACCCACCAGCAAGCCAACACCAGCTCTGAGATACCTTGGCTGCCAGCTGCCCTGGGATCCAGCCCAACTCATCAGCAGGCCAATACAAACTTTGAGACATGCCAGACCTCATAGCAGCTGTGTCAGAAAATGGCTGTACCCACCCATGTTTAGACACAACCTCTGGGACCGCTACATTCTGCAGCCATACCATGGGACCTAACTTTGCCCGCCACTGGGGCTGGCACTAGCCCCAGGACCTGGCTGAATGCACCAGTAGGTGGGCACCAGCCCTGGGATCTTCTGGACCCTGACCCTGCTCACCAGCAAGCCAGCACTAACCCCAGGGTTCTGCAGCTAGCCACCTTGTGACACAGCCTCACCAACGAGCACAAGGCAGGGCAATAAAAGGACTCCAAACTGGAAAAAGAAGAAGTAAAACTGTCCCTGTTTATAGATGACATGATACTATACATAGAAAATCCTTAAGACACACCACCAAAAAACTACTACAGCTCATCAATGAATTTGGTAAAGTTGTAGGATATAAAATTAATATACAGAAATCTGTTGTATTTTTATACACTAATAACTAACAGAGAAATTAAAGAAACAATCCAATTTACAATTACATCAAAAAGAATAAAATACCTAGGAATAAACCTACCTAAGTAGGTAAAAGACCTGTATCATAAGACTATGACACTGATCAAAGAAATTGAAGAGGTCGTAAACAGATGGAAAGATATACTGTGTTCATGGTTTGGAAGAGTTAATATTATTAAAATGATCATACTACCCAAGGCAATCTACATATTCAGTGCAGTCCCTATCAAAACACCAATAGCATTTTTCACAAAACTGGAACAAATAATCTTCAAGTTTGTTTGGAAACGCAGAAGACCCTAAGTAGCCAAAACGATCTTGAGAAAGAACAGAATTGGAGGTATCATGCTTCTGGACCTTAGACTATACTACAAAACCATGGTAGTCAAAACAATATGGTATTAGCACAAACAGACACAGATTAATGGGACTGACTAGAGGGCCCAGAATTAAGCCCATGCACTTAAGGTCAGTTAATCTACAACAAAGGTGGCAAGAATATACAGTGGAGAAAATAGTCTCTTTAATTAGTGGTACTGGGAAAACTGTACTGCTACATGTAAAAGAATGAAATTCTTAGTACATTTTCACATACCATATACAGAAATAAACTCAAAATGGATTAAAGACCTAAATGTAAGACGAGATGCTGCAAAACTCCTGGAAGAAAACATAGCAAAACATAATCTGACATAAATTGTAGCAATGTTTTTTTGGATCTGCCTCCTCAGGCAAAGGAAACTAAAGCAAAAATGAATAAATGAGATCTAATTAAACTTAAAAACTTTTTCACAGCAAAGGAAACCATAGAAAAAATAAAACAACAACCTACTGACTAGGAGAAAATATTTTCAAATGATGTGACTAATAAGAGAATAATATCCGAAACATATAAACAACTCATACAATTCCATATCAAAAAAACAAGACAACCCAATCAAAAATGGGCAGAAAAACTGAATAAACATTTTTCCAAAGAGGACATGCAGATGGCCAAAAAGTACATGAAAAGATGCTCAAATCACTAATCATCAGAGAAATGCAAATCAAAAATCACAAAATCACCTCACACCTCTCAGTAGGGCTATCACCAAAAAGAACGTAAGTAACAAATGTTGGCAAGGGTGTGGAGAAAAGGGAGCCCTTGTACGCTGTTGGTGGGAATGTAAATTGATGCACTGTGGAAAACACCCCAGTTTTTATAACAGCATTATTTATAATAACCAAGATATGAAAGCAAACTAAGTACCTAGCAACAGATGAGTGGATAAAGATGTGGTACATATATATAATGGACTACTACTCAGCCATATAAAAAGAATGAAATTTTGCCATTTGCAACAACATCAACCAGGAAGGTATTATGCTTAGTGAAATACGTCAGATAGAGAAAGATAAATACTATTTGTTATCACACATATGTGGAATCTAAAAAATATAGAAAAGAAACCAGTAATTACCAGAGTGGAGGGGCATTAAAAGGTACAAACTACTATATATATAATAAATCAGCTACAATGACATTTTACAGCACAGGGGATATAACCAATATTTTGTTGGTTATTGTAAATAATGCTGTTATGAAAATTGGGGTACGTGTATCTTTTTGAATTAGTGTTTTCATTTTCTTTGGATATATACCCAGGAGTTGAACTGCTGAGTCATATGGTATTCTATTTTTAGTTTTTTGAGGAATATAATTATAAAAGTTTTGAATCACTATGTTGTATACCTGAGACTAATAGAATATTGTAAATCAACTATACCTCAATAAAAAATTGAAAAATAAAACTATTGACTATCTTGCTCTTTACAAAAAAAGTTTGCCAACTTCTGGTTTAGATGATTTCATAACAATCATACAACTATATTTGAATTTGGGGCTAATTCCAAAACTCATACTCTTTTTACCTCAACATATTTTTTCCTCTCCAATGCCAATCCATAAGTGATGCTCGTCCGAGATGAAGTCCTTACCTGTGCACAATAAAATAAGAAAAATAATAAGGATAATGTAATGATTTTTTTAAAAGCAAAACACATATAAAAGTCAATTTAAAGGACTATCTTTTTCCCTGATGATATTTTTTTTTTGTTCTTTTGTAGGAAATATCTTTATACTTATGCCTGGAAAAAAAATAACTTGACAACAGCCCTTATTAGTCTTTTTTTTTTTTTAAACTTTAAAGTTTTAGAGTTGACTTCTAGGAAGCACCATATCCACCATGCTAACTCAGAACTTGGCTGGGCACAGGAGGCATAATTCCAAAGCTGTCTCAGAGTGTTATTTCTTTTGCTATCCAAGTTTTGAACTAACCCCTCCACTATCGTATCTGCAGAGATTGCCTGGAATTCTATAAATACTGTGATGAATTGCCTAGATGTGTCTGTATTTGTTTCTGCATTCTTACAGCAGCTTCTGTATTTCTGGAAGCTCTCTTCTTTATGAGTCACTTAACTGGGAGACACACACTCTTGGGGGAGATAGATAGCGTTTGCTTAAGAGCTTTCTAATCAGATCAAATGGCTCCCATGTGTTGGAAGAGACTCAGTGGACCGTGAGCACATGTGCCTAGCTCTGGACAACCTCTGTTTTATCGACGGGCATCTTGGCAATGTCATGAAGCACAGGGATTCCTTTTATTTGATGTCACTGACATCAGAAAGGACGCCATCCCTGATTGCTTCTGACTTCTTCCTCTTTTCCCTTTTCTGCAGTGCACGGTGTCCTGTGGAGGAGGGGTCCAGACCCGATCAGTCCACTGTGTTCAGCAGGGCCGGCCTTCCTCAAGTTGTCTGCTCCGGCAGAAACCTCCAGTGCTACAAGCCTGTAATACACACTTTTGTCCAGCTCCTGAAAAGAGAGGTAAAGGACCCCCTGTGCTAGTCAGTTTTACTACTCTTTGGAATATCTTTCAAAAACCTACCATGTTTGATTGTGCAGCTTAGGCATTGCACAATTCTAGGGGGTACCGTTCACATCCAAGTCTATGTGAAGAGCACTTCTGAGAGGTGTACAAGGCACAAATCCAGGGCAGTTCCTGCTCAAGATGATCTTGCTTGCATGGGTATGCAAGGAATGTTTAATTCTACAATTAAGGGCTTTTTAGCCATTAATTCTTACTTTGAAAGGATGAACTGGTAATATTGCAAGTCCCTTTTGTTGAACTAAATTTAAGTTGAAAAAAGTAACACCATGTGCCAGAGCCATAAAAAAAATGAAATCATGCCATTTGCAGCAACCTGGATGGACCCAGAGATGATTACAATAAGTAAAGTACGTCAGAGAAAGAGAAATATCATATGATATCACTTATGTGTGGAATCTTAAAAAAAAAAAAATGAACTTATTTACAAAACAAAAATAGTCTCACAGACTTTGAAAACAAACTTATGGTTACCAAAGGGGAAACATGGAGAGGAAGGGATAAATTAGGAGTTTAGGATTAACATACATGCACTACTATATAGAAAATAGATAACCAATAAGAACCTATTGTATAGCACAGGGAATTCTAATCAATATCCTGTAATAACCTGTAAGGGAAAAGAATCTGAAAAAGAATGGAGATATATATATATATATGTATAACTGAATCACTTTGCTGTACACCTGAAACTAACATTATAAATCAACTATATAAAATAAAAATTACATTTAAAAGAAAAAAAAAAGTTGAACAAAGTAACTACCATATGCCAGAGATTATGTTAATCCACAGGAATGCAAGAGTGAAAAAGAATTGCCCTCTAGGAGCTTACGTTTGAATTGAGGCACCAGATAAATTACAATTACAGTGAACATGCATTATCCTAGGACTACACCTTGAATGTTTTTTTAGTTCCAGTTAGGTGAAATGTTGGTGGATGGAAGGGCTGACGGAAAAATGGGAAATTCGATTACCTGAGTGAGCCGTATTGTTCTTCACTAGTCCACCTTATTTTAAAGTAATCTGACAAACACCAGGAAATATTTCTTCAGCCTAATCAGATTTCCAAGCGACAAAGAATCATTTTCCATTGTGTACCTGCTGAGTGTTCTTTTTATCCAATCACAACTTTTTGAAAACTGTCCAGTCTCTTACCCCACGTTTTCCAAATTGTAGTGAATCAGATTCAGGCCTGTTACTTCCTCTTCACTGTCCATATCACTTCCCATCTCTAAATTGACGTTGTTCTTTATCTCCTTCTTATAGCCTTAGCTCCAGGCATCAATATTCTCTCCTCTGTTCTTTCTGCTTTCTTATCTGAGGTTTGCACAAGACAAGAAAACTAGTAATATAGCAGTTGTTCAAAGCCAGATCACCTCTAAGGCAATGCTGGAGTTCTACAAACCTGCAGCCTTTCTCAGCAGAAAGCTTATAGGAAAAGAAGCAAGCAGTCATGTACTCTCAGACTGACTCCTCCTTTCCTCACCATCGTTGATTTTTCACTTTCACCCTTTAGTCAGATGGCCACAGACAAACCCACACATACAAAGACTCAGTCTGGAAGGCCACAAATAAAGGGCATACCCCTCGAGTACTTTCAGAAAGGCCAAAGGCCAATCATGAAAATTACTCAACTGTACGTATTTCCCGGGCAGGCATGTGAGGTGGGGAGAGTCAAGAGGCACGTTAGGGACAAGGCAGTAGGGTGGCCATTCATGTTCTTTATTATTTTGTGCACCCAGCACCACACATGGCACACAGTAGGTGCTCAACATGTGTTCAATGCAGGAATGTATAAATAAATGAAAGACTGTGTGGTAAGTATTATTCTTTTAACCCTAGCACTCTGCTAGGGATGAAAGAGCATGGCAGGGTCCTGTTCTTAAGCCACAGGGAGCTCTGTCTCAGAAGAGGAGAAAGACACACAGCAAATAAAAGAGGTGGAACGTCACCAGCATTGTGACGGTGGTGAGCTCTAGCTGGTTTGCGGGGATGGTGCCAAGTGAAAAACGAGGATGTAGGAAAAGGCTTCCTAGAAGAGGGACTTCTCTCCATGCCTCTTGGCTGAGTCAGCTCTCCTTTTACAAAGAGGAATAAGATGAGAAGGCAGGTATGAAGGACACAAGCCCAGGTACTTCTTCCTGGCCAAATATGTGGGCTATAGTCTTATGAAGTTGGAGCTTTCCTCTCAGGTCTCCCGTTCCCAGCCCCAGTGTAAGGAGGGTGGGAGGCACACACTACTGACCAGAAGTCTTCCCTCTTAGGTCACTGGCCAGATGCCCACCGGGGGGAGTGATCTGAGTGTACCTTCTGACTCTGAGTCTTCAGGAGCTATATATAGTCAGTAAGCGTTCCCATGGCAGCACAGGGAAGAAGTTTCAACTCTCCGAGTCTTCTCTGAGACCCCTCTGGGGGCCAGGTACTCTGCTAGGCACTGGGAGAGTTTCAGAGATGCAGTCTTGCCCTCAAGGAACTGACAGTCAGGTGGCAGTTTTGAGGCATTGCAGTAACTCACTCTGGACCCCGGAGCAGATGGTTCTGCACGGACTGGCATCATCCTGTCTTCCAGTATAGTCAGGCAGGTGTGCCACCCCTCACACTCCCCCAGCCCATGCTAGGGCATTCACCTCACACCATCACCACTGTGGGATGCTTTACCTGGGTGTCTTCACTGGATCTCCACGTTAGGGACCATTCCTATGACTTGCTATTACAGGTATTTTATATGCAAACCTTATTCAGAAAAGAGCGAAGCCCTGGGCTGTAACCCCCAGAGACTTGTTGGTCACGCTGCCCTGTAACTGGTAACAGTCTGGAAGATGCCTGGGCTGCAGACTAGTGGGATGAAGTTGGAGATGACTAGACACACAATACTAACAAGCTGTGCCTCATGGAAGTCTTCGCATCGTCAAGTCGGGAGGGGCATGGGTGGGCAGCATTGAGCACTGGAAGGAGCAAGGACTCTGAATTCATAAAAATGGATCCGAGTCTGCATTGTGCCACTTACTGTGTGGACATGGGCAAGGTTTTAAGCTTTCTGAACTATTTATAAAATGGAGAAATAATGCTTACCTTAAAAGGTTATTGAGAGTTAAATAAGGTAATTCAGTTCTTAATACTTACCTATTTAGTGCTTACTGTGAACCAGGAACTGTTCTGGTGTCTGTAGATCGAGCCATTGTGAACAAAATGGACAGTTTCACCCTCATGCCTGAAAACAGACAACAAACCAACTGATTAATATACAATGTCAAAGTAGCACCGAATAAAACTGAAGAAGGGTGTATGGAAAGAGAGTAATTGGGGGTGAAGAGGTGGTGGGAAAATCAGTTTAGATAGAATAGTCAGGCAAAGCCACTCTGATGATGTGATATTTAAACAGAGACCTAAAGATGATCTAAGGGAAGGTGACCTGTGTATGTTTCTAGGAGAGTGTTCCTGACAGAGGGAACAGCAAATGCAGATTGAGATATTCCTCAGGCAGGAATATCTAAATCTGATCAAGGCAAGATAGCAAGACACCTGGAGTAGGATGAATACAGTGAAGAGAGGTGAAGTCATGAGCTGGGTCCTGGAGGCCTTGTAAGTTATTATAAGGACCTCAAATGAAACTCTGAGTTAGACGGCAGGAAATAGAGAACTTAGAGAAGAGGCGCAGGAGGATCTGACTTGCAGGATCACTGGCAGTTACACTGAGAAGACGGCAGAGGACCTGGAACAGAACGAGGACTTGTCTACTCTTTGCAGAAGGCAGCTCCAACAGTCCAGTGAGGGGACGAGGTTCCACTAGGGCAGTGGCAGGAGTGGGAGTGGCTGGAGGCTGAGTATATTTTGAAGATTAAGCCAAGGATATTTGTCAATTGTTTGCATGTAAGATGTGAAGCTCACTCTAGGGTTGTCCTTATGAGTGTAAATAAAATACCTGACTCATAATAGAAGCTCAAATAACCAGATACTAGTAATCATCATTATAACTATAACCCAACACAGCCCTTAGACTGATAGCATACTGAGACCCCTCACATCTGTGTCCTGACTTACGTTTAGCTTATAGCACAAGCTACAGATACCTGTCGCAATTCCATTCTTATCTCGAGAAGGGTAAGTGATGGTAAACAGTGCCATTAGGACCATGCTTTCAGTGGTCTGTTTTTCTCCTCCAGTGTTTCCACTGCATCAAGAAGATAATCTCTACAATCTAAACAGAAACTGATCCAGATGTACATTCTGATTGATTAGGGTACATGTTAACGGATTGGGGTATAAGACGCTGTACAAGTATATATTAAAAAATAATTGATATGGGGATATGTGTATAAAAACAGTTGATTGAACCTGGTGTACCCCCCCAAAAAAAAAAAAAAATAATTGAACTTGAAGATGTATAAACAGACACATCGGCAAAGTCTTCATCTCAGGTCTAGCTTGTATCTCCAACAGTATATCCTGCACCAGTCCCCTGGTGCCCTACACGCAGCCCTGTAGAGGTCCCCATTTCAGTAAACATGATCCCTTTCTTCTGCATGCTCGGGTCAAAATCCTAGTCATTCTTGATTCTTTTTCTCTCATACCCTTTACCAACCTTTCAGTAAATCCTTTAGACTCTACTTCCAAAATATATCCAGGACTTATTGCAAAGAAAATAACTCCATTTCATTCTTATACCCAAGTTGAGACTTCGTATGGTTTCAAGTGGTTGTTTCAGCCATGAGAGGTACAGGGAATTTTTCAACAAATACTTTTTGAGTAGTTATTCTGTGGCAGGCACTAGATGTTGGGAACAAAATAGTGAAAAAAAGTAGATAAAATCTCTGCCCAAGGATCTTGCAGTCTAGAAAGGAGCCAGGCAATAAACACATGATAAATGCTTATAAATCCAATGTAGAAAAGTACAGCAAGGGAAGGAATAGCGAGTCCTTCCTGGGAGGCCAAGGGGCTTGCTACTTTTATAGGGTGGTCAGAGAAAGCCTTACTGATCAGTGACCTCTGAGCAGAGACTTCAGGAAAATGAAGAGGAAGTGACTCCAGTGTCTTAGGAGAACAGATCCTAGTGCCTCGTCAGTCATGGTAAAGCCCATACCTTTCACTCTGGGTGGATGGCATCCAGTGGAAGAGTTAGGGGCAGAGATGTGATATGAATGAGCTCCTGTTTTAAAAGGATCACTGGAGCTACTATGAGACAAAGGGTGAAGTGTGTGTAAAAGGCAGTTTTAGGTAGAGGAACCAAGTCTTAAGGAAGGCACTGCAGGCAGTTCTGAATCATGGGAAGATAGGATACAAATTGGGAGCAGCATGAAAAGAAGCAGAAGAGTAGGAACCTTGCATGCCATGTCCAAAGGCATAGAGGGAAGCCGCTGAAGGATGAATTCGGAAGGGACATGACTGGGTGCCCATGGGCGGTGTGTGGTTTTAGGTGAGTTGAGGGTGACATAAGGCTTGTACTGTATAGAGAAAAAAATTCCAGCTATGAATGAGAGTATTTATTCACGTGTCGGGTAGACCCTAAATTATTTCTGAAGTCGAAAATCCTTGAGAATCTAGTAAAATGACTGAGCCCTAACTCCAAAAACATGCATTTATGTTTACACAAAGAAAAACTTATGTACAACTTCATGTGCTTTCTGTATCTCCTGAAGCCCTTTTAGGTGAAAACTTCTGATACCCAACGTTCTGCTTCCAAATGATAATCACGTCTTCTATCTTAAACAACTGAAGAAGTTTGAAAAGACTGGTGCTGACTTAAATTCACTTATTTGCAAATTGGCCATGAGGTTTTATTTAAACCCACACAGAATGTTGCAGCTGGGCCTTAAATCCAGGTTTCCCGACTCCCAAAATATTAGGTTCCTTGCTCCCCAAAGCAACATACCTGAATTAGCAACAGCAACCCTGGGGTGCTTGTTAGAAATAAACCTCAGGCGTCACCCCAGACCTTCTGAAGCAGAACCAGTGGTTGAACAACATCCTCAGGGTACCCCTAATGTGCTCTTCTAGGGTATGTCCCTTGGAGGCAAAACGGTAGTTCGTGGGTTATTTGGGAGGACCAGACATTAATCTCAGGCTGGACATGACTTTTTTTAAACATCCACTTTCCCGCCACCAGTTTACATTTTGTTAATGGTTACAGTCCCTTTAGGTGTCTTAATCCTGCTTCCTCCACCCTCCTAGCAAAGTCGTAGTGTATACTGTAAGAACCACTCAGGGGCACAAGGCAAGTCGACCCCAAGTCTTTGTTCTCTAGGTCCTCACCTTAAGAAATAGGCTAAGAACCTGTCCTAACGTGCCGAATGTGTTTTCTCATCTTAGAGGATCCATCTTGTGTAGATGTCTTCGGCTGGTGTCATCTTGTTCCTCAGCATGGTGTCTGCAACCACAAATTTTATGGCAAACAGTGCTGCAAGTCATGCACAAGAAAGAGCTGATCTTGACGCCCTCCCAGACTGGAAGGGCTAGGGTCTTACCTCTCAACCTCCGGAGAGACCAGCCACCTTCCCCTCGAAAGCGGAACACTGCAGACCACGTGTGAGCTGACCTCAGTGCTGGAGGGGCCCACTCTCAAGAACAGACAGGCTCCTTATTCAGTTCCCCAATGCACATGGTACTCGGAAGCACTTGAAAATGGGAAGCGATGACAAATCTGATTTACAAAAACATAAAACAAAAATAGAACAGCTTTGATTTGCACTGTTACATGAAAGAAGTGATGACTTACAATGAGATAGAACAAATTTTTATTTTGACAATGTGAGGCTCTTGTTAACTTTGGGACAGATCCTCCCCCCACACCCCTGTGAACCTCAGAGGGTTCCATAACCAAGACGTCAGTTTTGAAAAGGTCCTTTAAGTCTTCAACTCAAAGACTGAGACTTGGAGCAAGCAACTGTGGATGGAACACACTGCCAAACTGTTCCTTGGAGCTCACAGTCTGACCGAACTGTGGACGCCTCAAACCAGGAGTCATACAAACACCACATGGTGCTCGTGACTGGGCTTGCTGCTGGACTAGCAAGCTTCATGTCCTGTTTATTTGGTGTGTATGTGTGTGTGTTGTTTTTTTATTATTTTGTTTAAAGTATATTCTGCTTATGGAGAGTCTCCAAGACTAAAATTCACAACTTGAAAAGTGTTCTAAGGAATATTCTGAAAACAGGGCAACGTGAACTAGTTAAGGTCTCCACTTAATTGAAATTCACACTCTGAGAAAAGAAAAAAAAAAAAAACACAAAACACTGTTGCCCTACAAAACTCATCAACCTCATAATTTTTAGTGCTGGCCAAACAAGTACTCAGGAGCCTCAAGTCTGCTCTTTGGGAATCAGAATTGGTGAGATGTTCATTTCTGGTAAAAAAAAAATCTAAGAGGAGCTAAATAGCAAAACAGTCCTGTTTTGAAGGAGAGGAAAACATCATTTATCATGCTCCCTACATATTATCAGAGATGTTTGGGAAATTAAAGGCTGCTTGTGGGCTTTTCCCTACCAACTGACATGTTTAAATTTGCCCTAGGATTTAGTTAACAAGAAAAAAACTCACGGTGGCAACAGAAAAATCCATCTGCCTTCTTGCTATGTGAATATTAATAAATCATAATATGCCAAGACCCTTCAATGAATAAGAGTGTTTTATAATCTTTCAGATATTTTCAGTGTTCAGAAGCCAGCTGTTGGTAGGCACTAATGAGCTTAAAATTGTTCTCAATTGGAAAAATACTACAGTATTTTGCCAAAACCAAAGTAACTTACAAGACTGTGTCCTTCTGTAATTTTTTGAGATGTGGTTATAAAGGGCATATTTATATAATTCTACTCTATTCCTCAATGTCTTTGATGAATGTAACCCAATTTTACTGCTTTGCAAAGTCTCAATTCAAACAGGGATTTGCCAGCTCAGCACAACCAACTAGACAGTGGTTTGTTAAATTTAGAGCATCCTTTGTTCTGTTCTAATTAAAATCATGCATTCTCAAATATCAGAGAAATAATGATTAGAATATTCTCTCAATCTCCTTGGCTTGGCCTAGAATAGTGGCCATTTTATCATAAAAAATAGATACATATAGTTCCGCATCACTGCCCCCTTGCCCTCTGAAAAGTTGCAAGTTATTTGTTTCTTTATATAATTATCATTTTATTATTTTATGGAAAAATTAATTTATTAATTAATAGCCTACTCTTATGTGTTCTCACTTGCTTCTCTGAGTAAGTGATAATTCTGAGGAAAAATGTTGACTAAATAAACATGGGTTATAGAGAAAAGTCAAAATATATTGTGTAATATTTAATTATAAGTTTTATAATAAAGTGTTCTGTTTCTCTCTCTTTGACACTTGTTAAGTTCTTGAATACATTAGTGAGAAGCCAGTGGTTACCAAGGTGATTTAAGTGTATAAATATTAAGAATCTCAGAGTAATTTCTCAAAAAGCTGAGGAACGTTTGGGGAGAAGATGTTCATCATTTTTCTTGTCTGAGAAAATCAGAAACCAAATGCTGGGATGAAATATGTGACATTTACCATCTTATGGAGAGACTGAATTATTTTTTTTTCTACTCTTCATAGTCATGTAATCGTTTGTGGAAATCATCCAAGTTAGGTAGATAAACCATAAACGTAGTTGGTTTTCTATCTCTTTTTGTTCCTACTTGAAAATCTTTTTGCAGAAAGAAAGAGGGGCAGGCAAGGAGCAGGGCAAGAAAAAAAAAAAAAACTAATAAATTACAAAGCTGACTGTTCTCAGGTTTTCCAAATTTTGAGTCTTCAGACCAGAGAAAAATAAAACTATCTGGGTAAAGTAAGTCCAAATGACCTGAATAAACAGTATTTTTTCCTGCATATGTGAGATATAGATATATATATATATGCATAAATTATATGTATATATATTTATGCATGCATTTTTTAAAATATAAGAAGATTTTTAAGTGAATTATTGCCACTTGGTAGACATAACAATTATGGTAATGAAAAACAGAACAGATGGCAGAAAAGGTACCTTTCTATACCTTTTGGTAATAAAATATTATTAATAAAAACAACCATATGTTACCTTATTTAATCCTCACAACAGGATTAAATAAGATAACATACGGAAGATACTATTATCTTCCCTTTGCATATGGGGACTCTGGGATGCACAGAGATCACATATTTGGCCCAAGGGCAAATGGTCATTGAGCGATGGGTCAGGACTCAAACCCAGGTCTGTCAGACTTAAAAGGTTATTATCTTGTCACTGTGCTGCATCACCCTGGCAAAGATTTTTTAAAAGACAGAGAAAGAAAGAGAGAAAAAGAAGTCCCTCCAGGTCTTAGAATTCTATTACGGCCCCTGAGAGTTTGATAATAAATGATTTAACAATGAAGAATTATGGGCAGAGCTGGGATGACTTAAGGTGGGGAATTGGGGATGGGAGGTAATACATTCCCACTTAGCCCGTTGTTTCAATAAAGGATGCTTAAAGACTTGTTGGGTGGTCCAGTGGTTAAGACTCCGTGCTTCCACTGAAGGGGAAGTGGGTTCCCCTGGTGGTCCAGTGGTTAAGACTCCGTGCTTCCACTGAAGGGGAAGTGGGTTCCATCCCTGGTTGGGGAACTAAGATCCCACACGCCGCTCTGAGTGGCACCCCCCCCCCTCCAAAGAAAAGGATACTTAAAGACTTAGTGCATAACTGTCTTTATTCTCTCATAGCTGTTTCTCTCTGGGATGGTATTGTTTCCTGGGCAACAAGACCTCAGTGTCGGGAGCCTGCAACACCAAGTCTACTAGGATGGAGACAGAGAGTGGGCAACAGCGCTCTTGACATGCTCTTCTGTATGCCAACTGTGGGGAGGGATGCTCTCACAGCAACATGTATCATGCAAGAGATGGTTTATGGAATTAACTAGAATCCATTATTGCTAAATGTGATGTACTGATAGAAAAGGCCACTTACTAATGTCCTATATAGGTTTATTTTAGAAATTATAAAAATTTGTATGCAGATGCCATGTTTTGTCTGCCTTACCTTATCTTTCCCAGAAGATGGTAAGTCCTCAACTCCTTTGTGGTCGCCACTGATGCTGAGGCCCTGAACACCTCATCAGTCACCCCTGGACCTGGGTGATTGTTACCTTCCTCCTCCAGAAGGTACCAGAGGAGGATTCTTGAACTGCTGTCATTCATTTACTATAATCTTGTGTTTCCCTGCAAGCACAAAACACCTCTACTAAATTTTTATTTAAATTTATCTATTTAATTAAAAACAATGTGATCTAAAGAAAATACTGTTTAAGAAGTATAACTCCTGTAAATGGAAAATTTATATCATTTCCCATAAAAGGAAGGCAAATAAAAGCCCACTGAATAGCATTAACATTTAAATTTAATTAAAAATAAAATATAGTCACTAAAACTGGCTCACAGAATTCATATCCAAGAAAAATTTCTCAATGAGAGTAAGTGAACTGTTCTTAATTCCTCAGGAATATTCAGTTTAGCATCATTAAGCTTAAGATAAAATTTTCTGTCAATAAGATTATTTTGGTCTCAAATTCCAACTCACGTTTGTACGTAGAAAAGGCAAATTATATCCATTTAATTGTACATATGCTGATGGAATTAGACATTGAGAATCTTACGTGACTTTTATTCAACAAAGTTTTTTGTACAGAGAAGCCATTAGGAAAAATATCCAGAATGTATTTTTCTAAATGTATCCAGTTATTTGTTAGTTTCTGCAAAACGATAGCAAACTGCCTTACCCATGCACACAACCAGTGTCCTCTTTGAACATTATGAAGAGGTACTTGCAAAGTATTTTTTCTAAATGTTTTCCTAAACTCTGTTTCATAAGGGACACAGCTGAGTTCATAACCAGGTCATTCAATAACGAAAAGTAATTTATACAATTATTGGTTGGTGAAATGAACAAATGATGTTCACGCATTGTTGCCAACATATTAACTGGGATGAGAAAGAGGCACCAAGGTCTAGGGAAAGGAAACCCTGTAGGCCATTTCTCCCCAAGTCCCGTTTCTTTCTACCCCTCTTCTCTTCTTCCTTCCATCGCCCTGGCCTCCCGATTTAGGCTGCGTCTGCCCCATACAGGTTATGACATCACCTGCCATGACCTGGTGTAGCACCACAACACCCATATGCCATGTTGGAAAGCACTACTCTAAATGAATTCTTGGTACTCTGAATCCTCCATCTCCGTGGCTGACAGACGTGCTAAAACTGGTGTGCAATACAAAGAATGGCCCTTTCTCTGTGTTGACAATCAGAGCCCTGGAGGAGATGGCCTTTGAAGGTGAACCAGGGCCAGGAGCTATTCCTGCTGGAGACCAGGTCCAGACAGGTTTCTCTCTCTGACTCCTCCTCTCTTCTTTCATGTGCCGGAGCACAGGAAGGATGGGGCAGCCCCCACTTGGCAGAAGGTCTAGGTAGTCTACCATTCTTGCAGATTTACATTTCATATACCATGGAGCCTAGTATCTCCCATGTCTTGGAAAGAGGGTCCTCTCCCCTGCCCCATCCCCTTTGAAAGCCAAGTTGTATCCAGAATAAGTCTCGGGATAATAATTTCTAAATAATTAGCTACAGTACCATCACTGAAGGATATTTTACACAAAACCTTCCCAGGCCTCATTCCAGAAATTTAATTACCTGGGGGTAAGACCTGGGCACTTACATTTTAAGAGGCATTCAAGTTTGAGGAACAGCTAGGTCTGGAACCACTGGTCTAGGGCAAATAAAGACGTGTCTTGGCGGTTGAGCAGCCGTGGTGGCCACAGCCCTGACTCCTGAGAAGGAAAATCCTGATCTCAAGGGTTTCAGTTTATCCCAGAATCCGTTCCCAGGACCTGCCTTCCTTTTACAAGTAGAAGATCTATTTGGAATTCTTACACGAGTGTAAAGACTAGTGTCCTCTCAGAAATCTTGTGATGACTTATGGCGACAAAAGCAGCATTTAATAACAGAGATAAAATCATAATTTAAAAAAAGAAAAGAAAAAGATTTCCTCCCTGTCCTATGCTCCTTTATTTTGTACGGAAATAAAAATGTTTACTCACAAAAAAAAAAGAAAAAGAAAAAGAAAAAAAAAGAAGTGCCTTGGGTCTGTCCGCCTTGTGCAGGCAAAGGAGTCCCCCAGGCACCATGCCCTGGGGTGCAGCTCTGCAGTGCTCTGCGCCAGACTCAGCTAAGAATGAAGGGGCTTTAGCCTATTCTCATTCTCTGCATATATGCCTCACCCGGGAAGTTCCTGTGATGGTAAATGCTGGGTCAAGAAAAGGATTCACAGACAGGGACCGGGTCCCTGCACACCTTTTTCCCTCTTCTCATTAGGTGGGCAGTGGAACAGAAGTACTGAGGAAAATTGGCCATTTCTTTCAGTCAGTCACCCACATACAAGAGCTAGTGTACTGTCGTTTATTTTCTTAAAAATGGGGGGGGAGGGGTGTTACAATAGAGAAGCCATTGAAATCCCCATCAGAAAGTAGCTTTTGGCAACTCACTCCCAGTGCTCTTGTGTGTACGTGAAGAAACCCACAGTGCATGAAAACAGCTGTACTCCTGAGATCCAGAGTCAAGGCAGAATGAAGCCTTCCGCCGTGTTTCCTGCCCGGTCAGTAGGTGCCAAGAGGTGAATCAATCATTTTTATGAATTAGGCCAATTGTCATTTCCTTACAAATTGCCAAAAATGCATTGGCTGACTCAACTGAGTGAAAACGGTAACTTCAGCTTTTGTCCAACAGAAGACAAAAGAAACATCTTTCATAATATAGGGGAGAGCTGCTAGGAGGATGCTTTGGGGCCATGCTCAAGAATAAACAGGTTAATTTCACGGTTTGTGCTGTTCTGGGCCTCTGATTTTTCTTGTTTAATGGCTAATTTTATTAATTTAAGGGTTTCTATTTTGAAAATTGGTTCCATATATTTAAAATGAACATCTGTCTATTTATACATCTGCATCGTTTTAAAGGAATAAAGGAATAATTGTTATTGTATTCAGCAAATTTCTGCCTTTGTCATGATGCCCGCATTATCCAGAGCTTTTATTACACACAGGTCTGCTGAAGACGCTAACTTTTCATTTTCGTGGAAGTTAGTATTTGTTTTCACACTGAAAGTCTCTCTGACATACAATCACATGTACCCTCTTGTAGTTCACTCCTGCATTTTGCCATCTAAAATATATTCATTCTTCAACAAGCATTTATTGAGCATTTACTGCAATGCGAGATCCAAGCATAGAAACAGATCTTGTTCCTGACCCAAATGGACTGATTCTTAAAAAATATGAGATGCTCATCCACACAAAAATCAGCCAATGGTCCAAGGTCGTATAGTCCTAATATATTTTTTTTAACCCCTCACTTTTACATTCACCCCACTCAACATTTGAAAATGCTTTGTTTTCAGTCTGTATTGTCAATATCACATAATGTAAATCAGGATCACATAGATATGGAAGGGGGGGGGTCCCTTTCTAAAATAATAAAATCACCCAATTATAATTAAGCATAGTAGCCCACTTGCAAATTAATGTACAAAAATTATGACCTGGAAGAGAATTTAATTATCAGCTCATTCTCTCTCCCTCACAAATGTAGAAACTGAGACCCAAATATTTGAGGGTCTTTCCTAAAATCACCCAGTAAGTTAATCGTAAGCCCAAGTGTAAAGTCAGATACAATAATTTTCATGAGGTTTTCTTTTCACTGTATTATAAAATATTTGATTTTTCACTTCATAAGCAAAATCTTTTATTGACAATTACTCTGGAGACTTCAGAGAATTTTAATGAGTAGTGAGTTTCAAATAGAAACCTAATAAGAAAAACTGCTGAGTTCATATGGTGCCTATGATATTAACTTCCCCTTCCTTGAAAGAAATACTCTGGGACCATAAGAAACATAAAAATACTGTCATACTTCCTCTATGCAGGGGAAAGGTGACCTCACGAAAGAACCAATTTTTTCAACATGTGACCCATTTCCTTTCGAAAGGCTGGTATTGTCAAGGAACTGAGCTACTACTTTGCTTTGAGCCATGAATTAGGAAGGATGTTGAAGGTGACAAAACTTTGTAAATATACTAAAATACATTGGATTGGACACTTTAAATAGGTAGATTTTATGGCATGTAGACTATAACTCTTTATTAAGATATAAAATTCTGTTTAAATAAGAATATGCTTGAAATGAGGACTGTCTTTGCTCACACCTCTGAACATGCAGGAACTTCGCTATGTAGCACTAATTCTTTCTGTGCTGTTCACACCCCATTTACTTGGTTCAAGAGTGCCCAGAAGGGACAGCTTCATCCATGTGCTATGTCACTCAACCAGAGAACGGTAACTTTCAGCCACTGTCCTTGGTACTGAAGATATAATTGGAATATAAGGTCCATGAGGGTATGGGATTTTTCTGTCTTGTTTATTATGGCATTGTCATTACCTACTATTTCTTGAATGGATGATACACAAGGGAACAAGACAGACACAGTCTCTGCCTCTTCAAACCTGTAGTCTAGGTGTTAGGGATTCAGAAAATTAAGTAGCACTTTTACTATAGAATGGAAATCATCTATGAAAAAGAACTCTGTGGGGCCAGAAAAAGAGCACTAAACCAGATTGTTTCTAAAGTTCTTTTTTGTGATTATTTAACTTGATGACTGAGGTGAAAAGGATAAGCTCAAGGTTAGTACTTGTTTTAAACACTTTTTAAATGGATTCCCTATACTCTTTTGAAAAGGAGAAACATTCACAATGTCAATATTTAGGACACAGATTGTAAGCACATTTTGACCCAAACGACATCATGACTCAATATTTTTAAAATGGCCATATATGCTCAGTTAAAAGAGTAGTTTGACTTACTGTGTTTGATCTGTTAATAAACACAGAACAATTGAAGCAATCACAGTTAAACCCTCTCTCCTCTAAGGGATTGTATGAGGAAATTAAGCAGATTGGAAGTCGACCCTCCATTTTTATTGGGATGCCATTGAAGGATAAGGACCTATCAGGAGCTAGTCTGTTTCTGCTGGACAAGAATAAGGTGGAAAGCACTGTTAAAGTTCTGAAATCTGGCAGAAAACCATGGTCCGAAAGGGTACATGCACCCCAATGTTCATTGCAGCACTCTTTACAATAGCCAAGACATGGAAGCAACCTAAATGTCCATCAACAGAGGAATGGATAAAGAATATGTAGTACATGTGTACAATGGAATGTTACTCAGCCATTAAAAAGAATGAAATAATGCCATTTGCAGTAACATGGGTGGACCTAGAGACTGTCATACTGAGTGAAGTAAGCCAGACGAAGAGAAATATCATATGATATCGCTTATATGCGGAATATAAAAAGAAATGATACAAATGAACTTATTTACAAAACAGAAACAGACTCACAGACCAGAGAGGAAGGGGGGCAGGAGGAAGGGATAGTTAGGGAGTGCGGGATTGACATCTATACCCTGGTGAATTTAAAATGGACAACCAACAAGGACCTACTGTACAGCACAGGGAACTCTGCTCAATATTATGTAACAACCTAAATGGGAAAAAATTTTGAAAAAGAATAGATACATGTATATGTATAACTGAATCCCTTTTCTCTACACCTGAAACTATCACAACATTGTTAATCAACTGTACTCCAATATAAAATTAAAAGTTTTTTTAAATGAGAATTAGAACTTAACCCAGAAATTTTGAAATTAAAGCTATTGTTAGATGAATTTCAAAAAAAAAGTTCTGAAATCTGGTTGTAGAAAACAGTTGGGGAGTTGGTTGCTACCCTTGGCATTATGCTTACTCATTCAACCTACTCTAAGAGTTTGACAGGAGCAGCTACATCTGGTATTTCTAGCCACCTCCATCCCAAAGGGACAAGAAAAAAATATATATGATAAGGTTGGAATCGAAGAGAATGAGGGGAAGAAAAAACTAACTTGATCTTACTCCCTTCTTTCTACCCCACACATTGAAAAAGAGGTATACCTGAGGGAAGGTATTTTGGACCCAGTATTCTTTAATATCGTGTGCATTTTATAAAACAATTTTTTAACATTTTAAGAATGATGAAATGTAAATGTTTCACTTATTTTCATAAATTTTCCTAGGACCTACTTGGAAGACCAAAAATAACAGTGTACTAAGATGCTGGAGTGGGAACAGCAGGGAGAGGCAGTGGTGATGCGGTGAGGACGGTAATAAGAACTAACACAAGTGCACATCCTCTGTGTGCAAGGGGTGTACTTGGCATTTCCCACAATTAATCGCAGTTTCTGTAGTTATCTGAATCCTAAAACAATGTAAAATAATTACTATTAACTCCCCTAGTTTTTCATAAGAAACAAGGCTCACAGACATTCTATACTACCGCATTAGATTCATGGAGACACTATTATGTTGATTAAAAGCAAGGAAATTGTATCCACAGGAACCTCAAATTCTTATCCTAAATCCCCTCTAAGAACCCATCTGGTTAGTGTCGATGTCACTTGATTTCTTTGAGCCTTAATTTCACCATTTAGGAGCAGGCATTGACTCAATTATTCAACAAAAGTTAGCACCACTTGTGCTGGATACTACAAGGTTGAGGAGAAAGAGAGTTCTGCCCTCTTTGGGTTTATGTTCATGGATGAGGACAGCTATTAACAAAGGCATCTCACAGACAAACATAAAATTACAACCATGATAAGCACGAAGCAGAAAAAGCATATAGTTGAAGCAGAAAAAGCATATAGTTGTAGCAGAAACTACGTGGTGTTCTATGCATATGCGATTGGAACCCTTAATCAATTTCTTGCACGCCAGCCTGTGGTGTGATTTTACTCCCAAAGCCAGCACCTGCATTTGTCTTTTTTTTTTTTTTTTTAAGATCATGCTCTCACTGCCCCACTTTGCGTGCAAGCAGAGAAAACCGCTGGCAATTTACTCCCTAATTCAACCCTGTGCAGACCCTCAACCCATATCTCATTCATTCATTGGTGACTGACCGAGTCAGGAGTAACTACAGTAACTAGAATTGTTTGAATGCTCAGTAAGGTATTGTGCACTAGATGGGAGTGCCTGGCCCATCGTAATACTCAACAAATGGTACCTATAAAAATGACAATCAAGAGAAAGAAGACAGAATCGTGATGAAGGCAACAGATGCTCTGGCAACAGCAAAGGAGATCTGAAGGGTAAAGAGTTTTGTGATTCTGAAGCTTTCCAGGAAATAACTTGAGAAGCAGGTTTATTCGTGGCTGAGATTTCTTGAGGCCCTGGATCATCTGACCCTTGGCTGCCAGCATCCTGGCACAGGTGCGTGGCCGAGGATCTCAAAAGTCTGAGAGCTGGCAGCCTGGGAATGGCCAGCTGCCCAACTCCTCCTTTTCCCAGGGTGGAAGGAAGTTGGTTCCTCTGTGATTATTAATTAAATCCTGACTGGGTGGGCACTTTTAACATCCTTTCCAGTGGCAGCCTTGCTAGCAAGATCTCATAACTGAACTGCAGCCAGCCTCATTCAAGAAGCAGGAAACCACCTTTAGCTGAAGCCAAAGCACTTGTTCTCCATCCAAATTTACTCACCCAGGTGGAGGTCTGACTTGGAGGTCAGCCTGCGATTCTCAATGGATCAATTGTTTCCACCCATCTCCTCTCTCCAAGGTCCGGAAGACGTGAAACAGGATTTGGGGGAAGATTAATGTGTTTCTTTACCATATTGTCTATCTGGAAGGCACACTCTGGGTATTGTTTCCTAGCACAAAGCGTCTTTCAGAGTTACCCTGTAAAAAAGTCCTTTTCCGAAGATTATGTTCAGGAGTTAGGTGTCTTGGTATCCCCAGTACAAAGTGGCAGGGAGATTTAGCAGTGATCTAGATAATCTTATCAACTCAGATAATTCAGATGTTGGTTTTACTGTCTTCAAATGCAGTAGCCAGATAATCATCACCAGCTAGCTCAATTCCTTTCCAAAGCTTTTACTGCTGCACAGAGGAAAGTGGGCTGATAATTACCAAGCCCCAATCATGTGCCAAATATTGTCCTAAGCTCTGTATCTGCATTCTCTCCTTTAATTCTCACATCAAATCCCTTACTATCATCTCCTCCCTTTTAAGGATGAGGAGACTGAGGTTCAATAGAAGTAAATAATTCTCTTAAGGTCATAGAGCAAAACATCATATTACTGGGTTTAGAATACGAGTCTGTCTCAGGTAATAAAATCTTCCCAGTTCAGAAAGGGAGAAGCCAACTTTTTTAAACAAGCCAATAATAAGATTTGTTTAAAATTTGCCCTGTGGCTCCACTTATAGGATGATGGTTTAAGTGTCCTAAAGACCAATTCTTAATCGGACAAATTTTGGATAAAATAAGAAAAACACTTGCATAACGATCTTGAGAGTAAACATAAATAGGCACATTGTTGAGGGGAGACAAGTGTGGAGAAGCAAAGAGCAAAGGAGTAAGTTTCTTTTCCTTTCTTTCCTTTCCATGAGGAAGCTCAGATATTAGCCTTAGTAAACAAATGCTTTAAATCAGCTATTTCAAATATTTTAAAAATCAGAAAAAGTCATGCCTAAAGAACTAAAGTATAAGAGTGATGGTAAAATATGAGAACACTGTTCCAAATAGAGAATGTCAATAAAGATATTGAAATTATAATAAAGAAACAAAAATCCTGGAGTTTAAGAAGTCCAGTAACTGAAGTGAAAAAAAATTTACCAGTGGGGCTAAGAAGCAAGTTTGAGAAGGCAAAAGGAAGAAGCAACAAACTTGAACATGAACCAATTGAGATTAATGTGGTTCTATGATATACTTTGAAATCAGAAACTGATGACCCCAGCTTTATTCTTTTTTCTCAAGATTGGTTTGGCTCTTTGGGGGTTTCTGTGGTTCCATATGAACTTTAGAAATTTTTTTTAGTATTTCTATGAAAAAAATGTCATTGGAGTTTGGATAGGGATTGCAATGAATCTACAGATCCCTTTGGGTAGCACAGACATTTTTAACAGTATTAATTTTTCACATCCATGAACATGGGATATCTTTCTATTTGTGTCTTTAATTTCTTGGATCAATGTCTTACAGTTTTCAGTATGCAGATCTTTTACCTCCTTGGTTAAATTTATTCCTAAGTATTTTATTGCTTTTTATGCTATTGTTTTTAAATTTCCTTTTAAATAGAATTGTTTTTTAAATTTCCTTTTCAGATAGTTCCTTGATAGTAGAGAAACACAACTAATTTGACCTGGTGAGGAGAGATCAAGGTGGCAAAGTAGGAGGACACTGAGCTCACTTCCCCACATAAACACATCAAAAATACTTACACATGGAGCAGCTGTCACTAAAAACGAACTAGAGACTGGCAAGGCTGATACTAGAAACTGGTTTTACTTGACTTGCAGTCCAACATGCTTTCTAAGAGCTCTGCTGCCTTTCAAAAATAATAAATTCAGCCCAATTCTCAACAGCAAGTAATGGAACCCAATAGTCTAGTGACTGAGGATCATGAAGCCCTGAGTTTCATTACTTAAAGAAAGAGATCTTAAGATTTACCTTCTCTATCCCTTGAATTAATCAAGCAGACATTATGAAGTGCATTAATTACTAAGTTCATTACTATGGTGCATTGAAAAGAAGACCACATTGGAAGCCAAAAAATCTGGGGTTTAGGCTTTACTCTGCATTAATTCTCCGCATGAACTTCATCAATTCTCACACTCTTCTTGAATCCAGGATATCATTAGATCTTGTGATTCTCAACCCTGAATGTACATTAATGTGGAGAGAATATGAAAAAGATTATGCCCATGCCTATGCCTCACCTCCAGAGATTCTGATTCCACTGATTTGGGATAGAAATGCAAGTTCCCCAGGTTATTTTTATACTCAGCAGGACTTGGAACCATTGATCTAATTCCAAAAACACTGTAGATGAGTCATTTAAGAGCTCTTCCAAGCCCTTGAATCGTCCATAATTTTATGATGGTTTCCATTCTCACTGAAAATCTAAGAATGACTTCAGCCTATTGTGTAAGTGGCCTGAAAGTGCAATTTCTTCAGAAATTTATTTATCTGCCCTGGGTGGAGTCAACAAGCAAAGATTGAAAACATCTGTGCTGAGTATTAGTTGCCGTGGTGACATGGGACACAATGAGGATGGGGGAGAAGTGGTCCTCAGGGAGCTTGTTGGAAAACTCAAATCAAAACCTTTTTAGATATATGTCACTGTTGCTATGATGCTAGCAGAAAATGCCCTGCCTACACCCTATTGGTAGGTTTGGTATGACAGGGCACCAGAGTTCTCTGGCTCCACAAATACCTATTCTCCTTCTCCTCATCCAAGGACATCTGAAAACTCACATTGATACTGGCATCATAACTCTTGACAATGAGAACTGCTCGAACCACTTTTGGATGGTGAAAGTCACAGAGGAATGAGACAGGGGCATAAGTGAGCCCTGCTCTACCAGGGGGAAAAATACAGCTTAAATTCAAGATTGAATTTGAAAAGTTAGTGCTCTCTATCTGTCCTCTTTCCAATTCCCTCGATTCTCTACTCCTAAAAGGAAGTCAGTTTTATTGTTGAATATTGATCTTCAGTACTTACTTAGCCTCTGCCACTGTATTTATTTTTCTTTCTCCAGAGGAAAACCACCCCACTCTGAGAGTTAGATTCTACATCAAGAACAGAGAACACTGGAGCTCAGAGAGAAGTGAATAGGGGCTCCTGCTAGCTTTCTCTTTCTTCCTTCCCTCCTTTTTTTTTTTTTTTTTTTTTCCTTTAACAGCTCTTCTCTACCTATGCCTAGCACCAAATGCCTGAGTCTTCTCTTAATATCTTAGAGTTAATATCTCCTTTACCTGTCCTTTTTGATTCATTCAATTCAATTCACTCTATGTTTCTCTTCTTTAAGGATGATTTATGGTGGTGAAATTAGAGATTTTGGATTATGAAAGGGATAAAAGAATAAAAACCAACTCTAATCAAGGGATTTAATTCTCTTTTTATCAATGTTAGTTAACCCTCTTTTCTAGTTTCTGCCATGAAAAATACGTGTTAAAATCAGGCCTCAATGTTTCCAGTTTGCAAAAGGAGAAATTTGGACAACATAACTTTAAAGGCGTTTTCCTGCTATAACAGTTAATTTCCATTTTATCTCAGCTTTTTCCTATAGAAAGTTGTTTCCTATTACAATTATACTTAGGTTTAGGGTTTAAGTTTTAAAAATAACATTTGGTGCCTTTTACTTTATCTTCAGTGATATTTTGTACTTTACTTCATTAGTATTACTTTTGGCCCCTGAAAGTAGGTTAGAGATGATAAGAGGAAGAAAATGATATTAATTCACTGACATAGTCCATAAGTACCTATTATTTGCCAAAACTTAACTCAATCTTAGAAACACTAGATAAGATATGGTCCTTTCTTTTACATACCTCTTGGCCCTATCTTTTATATATCTCTTAGGAGAGATAAAACTGTACTTTACAATAAAATGCATCTCTTTGTAAGAGATAACATAGCAGTATGTACAAAGTGCTATGGGAAAACAGAAAAGAAAAATTTTAGTTCTGTTTCATGGATTCAGAGAAGATTCCACAAATGGGATGGGATTTGAGATGCTTCTAGAAGGATGGCTAGAAGAGTAACAGGTAGAGAAGAGGTAGGGGTGATGAAGGCAAAAGGGACAGCAGGCTCAGAGTTGTGAGTGTGGCAGCCAGCTTCCAAGAAAGCCCCCAATCATCTGTCACCTGGTGTTCATGCCCTTCTGTAGTCCCCTCTCATACTGAAAAAATACCCACCTGTGTAACCTGTAAAACAGTGCCAAAATGATTGTGTGTGTGTCCAAGGCTAGGCTATATAAAATATTGTCTCTCTTGTCTTGGTCCCTCTGGGAGTTCACTCCCTGGGGGTAGTCCGTCAGCATGTTGTAATGATGCTTAAGCAGCACCGTGGAGAAGGCCCCATGATGAAGACCTGAGGCCTCCTGACAACAAGCAGAACCATGTGATGAGCTGTCTTGGAAGCAGATTCCCCAGCCCAGCCCAGCCCAGCCCAGCCCAGCCCAGCCCAGCCCAGCCCAGCCCAGCCCAGCATTCAGATTACTGCAACCTGCCTGACATCTTTCCCGCAACCTCATGAGACACCTGAAACCAGAACCACAGCTGACCACTTCTGAATTCCTGTGAGATCATACACGTTTATTGTTGAAAGCCACTATATTTGGAGGTAATTTGTTATACTGTAATATGTAGTTAACATAGGTGGCATCCAAGTTTATGTCATGCTCTGAGATAAGAGGGGGAACAGTAAGGGATGGGGACCAAAGGGAAAGGGGATGATCCCATGGGAAAGGGGATGATCCCATTGGAAAGATTTTGTGGTCAGGGTGAACCACAGAGAGCTGCAGGAGGGAATTGTTGTTGACTTTAGCAAAAGAGTGATGCAACTGGATTTGAGAGTTAGAAAGTAAATGTCCAGACACCAGAGCATGATCTGAAGAAAGGTGTTGGCAGATATGATATTAGCCTTGAATTATAGTGATTTTTTTTTCCCTCCTGGATTGCCTACCTTTATGAAAGGTTGACTTTCAGAGGAGCTGCAAGAGAATTCATGGGTTCCCATATATTTTCCTCTTAAAGACTCTTATCTACAGCCTACTTGACTGATAACCTTCCTACATCTGCTTGATTACCTCCAGGGATGGGAAGCTCACCACCAGTTGAGCCAGCCATCAACATGTCGATTTGAAGAGCTATAAGACTCCCTATAATTCTAATGGACCACTGTGCTGGGTTTTAAGCTTGTCTCTCCCACTAAACAACTGGTGACCTTGGGACTAGAACTTTTAGGATCAGGGTAGGCTTGGATGGGATTCAGAACTCTAGGGCCTGCCGCTAGTCTACTCAATCTCTTGAGATGACCTCAAACAGATCAGTAATAAAGTGATGATTCTGGGCTCTAACCCCAGAGGTACTTATTAACTAGGGTGGGGTCTGAGAAGTAGAGTGATTGAGACTTTACTGTTACTACCATTTCTAGACCTGACTTTACCAAATTTAGCAAAAAATCATGAGGAAAAGCTGAACCCATCTCTCTCTCTCTAGTTGACATCTTATTCTGCAGCTATTTTGAAGCACTGGATTGAAAGAAGAGGCTTTGAATTGATTTGTATTTTTCTGAATACTCCAGAGAGTTCACACTGTAACAGATCACATGCCATCGCACTCTGATGGCCCTCCAGTGGCCATGGAAAGAGGTGGTGCAAAGGTTGCAGTCCCAGGATGTCTGTAATGAAGATGAGGTCATGGTTAATCAAGACTTGGCTCAGACCAAGCCCTGGTAGAGGAAGCACGAGAAACATTCCAGCTTGTATAAATCTCTTGTCTTTCCAACCCAGGGTTACAACACTTGGCGACCATGAGAGGCCCATGAAGTGATTTGGATGTCCATACAGTTGCTTAATCAGTAGGTTCAATCATCTGGAGTTTTAATAACTTTTAATCATTCAATATGATCCCTGTAGGTCCTGCCAACACACAGTTTCAAGAAAGAGGAAACAATGTAATGGAAGCAAGATTGTGAATGAGCAGGTCACTTTGTCTCTTGTTTTACAAAGGAGCTTAAACTCAAGTGTCATATTTATATTGGTATTGTGCTGATACTGGTCATCTGGTTGATTTTTGAAACTTTATTTCAGGACATGTAATAGGAGGCCCCTTAAATTGCACAAGAGTATTGTAGTTAAAAAAAAGTGGGCTTTAATGTTAGAATGACCCACTTGCAAATAAATAGGTAATATAGCTGGCATCCAAGTTTATGTCATGCTCTAAGAGGGGGAATGGTAAGGGATGGGGGCCAAAGGGAAAGGGGATGATCCCATTGGAAAGATTTTGTAGTCAGGATGGACCACAGAGAGCTGTAAGAGGGGATTGTTGTTGACTTTAGCAAAAAAGTGATGCAATTGGATTTGAGAGTTAGAAAGTAAATACCTAGACACCAGAGCATGAGCTGAAGAAAGACCATGGCTTTGTTGGGACATCTAGATTCAATATGGAAGGGAGCACAGTTAGCTGAGAACTTTCAGCTGCACTACCCTCAGCACATACATCAGCCCTTTATCACAGTGGGGTTACTGGAGGATGACCATTTCTGCTCAACGTGGGACGTCCCCAGTGGACAAGCATTGCTCTGGAGCTCTGTTGAATTGGCCCACATGTTGTCAAAGCCCCTTCCCCCGCCACAAGCCCTATACACACACACACACACACAATGAACCACTTGAACTACTAATTCCATCTCAGTGTCTCCTTCCCGAAGGATCCAACTAACAGAGTAAGTTACTTAAACTCTCTTGAGATTCCATTTTTTCCTCTTTCAAATTACATTGTTGCCATATACATCATCAGAATTTGAAGAGGTTAAATGAGGTAGAATATGTAAGGTATCCTGGTTCATAAGAGACCAAGATATTTTCCTCCACTCAATTCACCAGAAAGACCTTTTCTACCAGGGGTGTATAAAAATGAGATATATTCTTCACTTCCATCCAAATATGATATGCCTGGAATAGCATTAGCTGCCCTAAGGGGGACGGGATGCTGGAAACATACAATTGTAGAAGAGTCAGGTCCGTGAGCATTTTGGGGGTGGGGACTTTGGGTTTCCTAAGTGCTATGACAAATGTAAACACAGGGTGTCAGAGGAGAGCACAGAGGAGGGAAATCTAGCCTGGAACAGCAAGAAAAACTACCTGGGGAGAAAACACTCAATTTGAGTCTGGAAGAATGAGTATACATTCACCAAGCAGGAGGGGAAGGTTGTTGTCACAAGAGGGGCTAGCCTTTGCCAAGTCTCCAAGACACCAGAGGATGAGGTAGAGTAAGACAAAGTCAAGATGTTCCATGGATACTATAGAGCAAACTGGGGAAGAAGGAAGAGGGTTCCGGCAGAGCTGCCCCATGAGGGGTTCATGGCAGGGATTATGCCCCCCACTGTCCAGAAAAGGAAGCTGAGCAGGGCCAGGAGGGGTTAAATGCCTGGTCCACGATCACAGGGTAGTAAAGTCACTGAGCCAGCCAGAGACAGCCCAGGTCTTTGATGCTCCCCCACCTGCAAGTGCATGAATACCTCCCCAGCGGAAGTTACTAGTGTGAGCCAGACAAGTCCCAACTGGGTCATAATTAGCTGGTGACCTGTGAGCAGGGAGAGGGGCACAGTCAACAACCTCAAAGTCAACACTTCAGGCCTTTTCTGGGGAGAGGATCTCTGTGCTCAGTAGTTCGGGGAATTTGCGCTCCTTGAAAGCACAGTTTTGGAGAAACAGAAACAGTGTGCACATTCACAGGATTCAGTATCCCCCAGATCAGTTATGCTTAAGTGATGTCAAGAGCCTGACAGAGCCACAAAAAAAAGAACAATCTTTAACCTCAAAATTGAAGCTGATCCTCGTGCCTTAACCTAAGCCTTTGTGTCTGGCCCTCCTTGCAAGCTCAGGTCTGGTTCTCATTGCTTTTGTGGATTTAAGTAAAATCCTTCACATAACTTAAATTAGGGTTTGCATTAGTACTTCTTTTGTTATAATATATAAAAAAAGAAAAAACCACCCAAATCCCTACAATCCAGGCCACTGATCTAGCGGACACAGGCTATCATGATAGCGCATTTTCCCCAGGAGTGAAGATGACACCGAGTAGGCATTGGCACAAGGAGGGTAAAGTACAGCCCATTTTAAAAGAGCCGGATGAATAACCTATATTGGAAAAGAATCCAAAACAGAGTAGATATATGTATATGTAAAACTGATTCACTTTGCCGTACACCTGAAATGAACACAACATTATAAATCAACTATACTCCAATAAAAATTTAAAAAGTAAAAAAAAAAAAAAAAAAAAAATTAAAAAAAAGAAGGAAAAGAGCCAGAGGGACTTAAACTGTTCCCATCCCCCGCTATTGCTTAGTGGTGCAGGGAGGCTAATGGAGTCACACAGATGGCTGCTACAGGAGGCTGCAGGGACAACCTGGGACTGCTGGACCAAAAAGCTGCCTTCAGATGCCATTTCTCTGGAAGAAACCACATCTCATGTTGGACAAGAACACAGAGACCAATCTAGCTGAACTCCGTCCGCTTTCCAGATGGAGAAACACAGGATTTTACGTGACAGGTGACCTGCTCCAAGTCAAGGTCAAGTTCGTGGCACAGGCAGAACTGGAATCCAAACTTTCTGGTTTCCAGATCATCATTCTGATTTGATTCAGCTACCCAGAAGGCAATGAAAGGCTTCTGGGTCCAAGCTTTTCTTTCCACTTGGGTGAGAAAACTGGGACACAATTCGAAAGAAAAAGCTGCCCAGGGAACAGTGAAAAAAATTTTTTAAATAAAAACCAAATCGTTATGGCAACAATAGAATGTTGTGAAACGCATTTTTAGATTTTTCATATTTTCATCGTCTTTGTGCACGCACTGATGGGTGTGTATTTTACCCGTGCAGTTCTATGTCAGTACAGACTTGTCAGTCGTCCATGCCACATGGTTTGGGATTGACAGATGTGACCCCTATCAACTAGAAGAGCATCCTGACTTGTACCTGAGGCTGAAACTAAAGAAACAGACATCAAACATAGGTGATGTTGGTAATGGGAGAAGATGGTCAACGTTGAAAAGGCTCTTAGCAGGTTGCCCCGTTCAGTATGTCCCAAAGAAGAATCCACTGGAAAGTAATTTGCTTTTATAATGGGGAAAAAGAAGGTCCTGTGATCAAATGGCTTTTGGAAACTTTAGTTTAATCCCAACAGGTTTCTTTATTACAGGACTCTTTCACTGCAGACGCTGATGTGTACTGATGATTTCTAGGAGAGGAGTCTAAGATACAAACTCCCTTAAACTTATATGGCCACCAAAACCCTTTTTATTCTAAGGACAACCTCATGAGACTAACGCTTCTTGGAAAATAACCTTTTGATATTGACCTTTTCCAATACCCTGATTTTACAGATAAGAAAAAAAGAGTCTGAGAGAAAAAGTGACTTTGAATAGGTCACACCAGTCATCAGTGGCACAGTCAGGACTCAAACCTAGACCTTCAGACAATAACCAGAAAGACCAGATCCCTTTCTTGCTGCTACATCCCTAATGCGTTCCTAATAGAGTTTTCGATAAGTAGTAAAACAGCAACTAATCAATAAGAGCTAAATGTTTTACCTCCGTTATCTTGCATTCAAGACCATTTCTTGAACAAAATCTTAAAGGGATAGATACTCATACTACCAGTTTTACAGATAAGGGCATTGAAACTTACTGTACTGGCCATCTGACCTCAGGCAAGCAGCAGTACACAGACAGTGAGTGAATGACTGAATGATACAGGACAAGACACTTTTTACTACCCATATAAATGACTACCCCCAGATACCTCCCCCAAAAGAGGATGCCATAGGGACAAAGGGAGGAATAATAAAGGAATTACGGTTTTCCTGTGACCACGGCAGAGATCTCTCTCTCACACGTGAGCTGAAGACCACACCTCGGATCCAACAGCTCCATCAATTCACTCCCACGTTCGACACAATTTGTGCACAGACTAGAGAGGCAATGTAGGCCTTTTCATATAATCGCATTCCTGAGCCTCCCTCATCAAAGCCTGAGAGGTCCCATCCTGGCCATAAAGAAGGCATTAGCCCAGCCCTCCCACACTTCCACTGTCTCTTGAAAGTTGCTCGCATCTTTTCTACCACCACAGACATCTCATCTCTTGGGATTTCAAATTGTTTCCCATCCTTGCCCTTAATTCTATGCTGCTGTCTGACAACAGAAAAACCTTACTATTTAAAGCGACAATCCTGTGATTGGACCCTGGCTCTGGACCAGGGTCACCTAGCATGTGGGGTAAGAGAATCACTACCGTCCCCATCATATCTAAGTGCTTATTATTGGCTTTACCTACCATTAACAGCTTTAAGCTTCACAGCAAACCACTGGGACGGCTGTTATAATTGCCCACATTTTCTGAGGAAATGCGGCACAGAGAAGCTAAACTAGTTCTTCAATTTATGACTTTTGGCAGATAGCAGAGCTAGAGTCTGAACACAAATAGTCTGACCCTACTGCTTTTTATATATATATAAATTTATTTATTATTTATTTATTATTTATTTATTGGCTGTGTTGGGTCTTTGTTGCTGCACACGGGCTTTCTCTAGCTGCGGTAAGCAGGGGCTACTCTTTGTTGCAGTGCGTGGGCTTCTCAGTGTGGTGGCTTCTCTTGTTGTGGAGCATGGGCTCTAGGCACATGGGCTTCAGTAGTTGTGGCACGTGGGCTCAAGAGTTGTGGCTCTAGGGCTTTAGGGCACAGGCTCAGTAGTTGTGGCGCACGGGCTTAGTTGCTCCGCGGCATGTGGGATCTTCACGGACCAAGGCTCGAACCCGTGTCCCCTGCACTGGCAGGCGGATTCTTAACCACTGCGCCATCAGGGAAGCCCCTCCATTGCTTATTAACCACCTGGCAAAATAACCACTTTTGACTTGCGTGTATTGCATGTTGTAGGTAAGGTGAATGGATTCTGCTGTCACAAGCCTAAGAGGTAGGTATTATCATCCCCATTATAAAGATGAGGAGATTATCAAAGAGATTTTTAGAACCTGCTCAACATCATGCTTGCAGCAAATGACTGGTGGAGACAGAATCAGGGCTCAGAGCTGTATGTCTGCAAGACCCAAGCTCTTTTGCATCCACGAACTTGATGTTCACAATCTCTTCCCTTACACAGGAAGATAATGGTAACACCCCCTCTCAGTGCCGGTGGCGAAGATCATGGTATGTGAAAGCGCCTGTGAACTGTCTGCCCGAGTACACAGGCCGCCTGTTCTCGTCTTTGTCTATACAAACCAACAATGAGGAGTCTCTCTGGCAGGCTGCCATGTGCTAACTCTGGGTTCACGTGTTGGCTGGATATTAGATTCACTCACCTAATTTTTTTAGGGCCTTTTAAAATGTATGAGGTAATTTGTCTTTGTTGGTTTAAAAAAAAAAAAAGAGATTTAGTGATGAATTCACCCTTCAGCATAATTAACCCCAGGCCTATCTGTCCCTGAGGGAATCCTTCCTATCTTAGCAAAACATAGGCAACCCAGGGCTCAGGGCACGTCATTTTATAGAGGCTAGCTAATCTAACACAAAATGCGTTGAGTCAACAGGTTTTTACTCCTGCCACCTAACCGCCTCCACTTCTCCCCAAAGCAAAACAAAGGAATAGGTTTTGCCAGCATTAAGGTTGACCGAACAACATAAATTCCAACTGAGATCTATTAAGAACGTCTGGATTCTTGGTTTGTATTTTGAAAGATGCTCCTTCGGGTTGAAAGAAACAAAAGGGGATGCTTAGGAAGTGGAAGACGCTTGTTATGCCTGCCATTGCATCTAGAACGTGTCTCTACTTGATTTTCAAAAGACTTTCTGAGCATAAAGGCTAGGTGGCTGCCAGCCCACCTCAAAATGACAGGAGGATTTGCTCAAAAGAGAGAGTTTGCATTGTAATTTTCAATCATGCTTTGTTCCTGCCCACAGAGCAACCAAAAATGTGAGGAAATGTTTGCAATCCACCCCCCCCCCCCCCCGTGGTTTAGATCATTTGGCTATCGTATGACCTTCGGTGATCTGAGTCACCTTGGCTTTGCCAAAAAGTTGCTTGCTATTCAGTTTTTCCTCTCACTGGCTGTTCAGAAATAAAATGTCTTCTCCCTACCAATTAAAGATAAATGGTGGTGAGGGCAGGGGGTCCTGTGAAGATCCAGCTGTCAGTAGGTGTGTGCTGGTTTAGATGGCTTCTGCGTTCGTGTACTAAAGTCCACGTGCTTTCATAACGTTCCTCGGAGTAACTGGTTTCACTGTCCACAGGGAAGCCTGATGGAGGTTTTGCAGCCAGTGAAGAAAACAGCATTTCTCCTCTACTCCTAGTAAAGTAACATGACCAAAACAAGCAGGACTCACAGAAATAATCAAACTGGGAGGCACAGCAAGTACTAGTAATTAAGGTTCCGACCAAATCAACAGGAATGAAATAATTCCGAGGCTGCTTCACGCCGGGTTTGTGAAATGACACTTCAGATATACAAAAACAAGACTTGTGGTGTAAATCTCCTGATGTAAATGTCATCTTGCTGAGATCCTACCTGGATCACACAGGGTCCTTCGTGACCTTACACTTCTCCAAATAGGATCAATATTTGTGGATCATTCCATAGGCAACCCAGTGCATTGTGGGACACTGCTGAGACGTGAGGATGCGCCTTTCCTGCTGTGTCTTTTCCCACAATTGCTCCCCTGACTCTGATACCCAACTCTGTGAACTTCTCCAAACAGTCCAGCCATGCTCTCCAACCTCTCCCTGCCATGCTGTGCTCTCCTCTGCTCTGCTTAATAAAATCCTGTTCTTAAAGACTGAGCTGAAACTTCACCTTTCTAGAGTCACCTTTAATTGACTCTACTTTGGACTTCTCTCAGCTTGATGGGGGTTGGTTGAAAAACATGGTCACAGTATTTTGCAGTTCCCATCAAAAGCAGGACTCTAGTTCCTCATTCTTTAGCCTCCAGTTTGCTTTGAACAATAGAATGTGGTAGAAGTGACACTATGTGAATTCTGCCACCAGGTTCCCAAGATGCTTTGAAATACCCTCTTTTGCTCTCTAGAAATGCTGACCTGAGCCCACCATATAAAAAAGAAAAAATCAGCCTTTCCTACAGGAGGTTGTAAAACCACATGGAGAAGATCCAAAGTGCCCTCAGAGAATGCTAATACCAACTGCCACCAACCCACCCAAGCTGAGCTAACAGGTGACAGGAGCCCCATGACGGCATCCAGACAAGCCAACAGAAGAACCTGCCAGCTGAGCCCAGCCCAAACTGCAGAACCATGAGCAAGTAAATAGTCATGGTTTTGCGACTTCCCTGGTGGCACAGTGGTTAAGAATCTGCCTGCCATTTCAGGGGACACAGGTCTAAGCTCTGGTCCGGGAAGATCCCACAGGCTGTGGAGCAACTAAGCCCATGAGCCACAACTACTGAGCCTGCGCTCTAGAGCCTGTGAGCCACAACTATTGAGCCCACACGCCTAGAGCCCATGCTCTGCAGCAAGAGCAACCACTGCACTGAGAAGCCCATGCACCGCAAAAAAGAGTAGCCCCCGCTTGCTGCAGCTAGAGAAAGCCTGAGCACAAGATCAAAGACCCAATGCAGCCAAAAAAATAAAAATAATAAAATAAAATAAAAAATAGTTATATGACCAGCAATGCCACTACTAGGCATATACCCAGAGAGCACCATAATGCAAAAAGACACATGCATTCCAATGTTCGTTGCGGCACTATTTACAATAGCCAGGAAATGGAAGCAACCTAAATGTCCATCAACAGATGAATGGATAAAGAAGATGTGGTACATATATATAATATTACTCAGCTGTAAAAAGGAACGAAATTGGGATATTTGTAGAGTCATGGATGGACCTAGAGACTGTCATACAGAGTGAAGTAAGTCAGACAGAGAAAAACAAATATCGTCTATGAACACATATATGTGGAATATAGAAAAATGGTACAAATCAACCGGTTTGCAAGGCAGAAATAGAGACACAGATGTAGACGACAAACATATGGATACCAAGTGGGGAAAGCGGTGGGGGTTGGGGTGGGACGAATTGGGAGATTGGGATTGCCATACATACATTACTTATAAGAAAAAAAAATCAAATTGTATGCTTTAAATTAAAAAAATAGTCATGGTTTCAAGACATAACATTTTGAGGTGGTTTGTTAGGTAGCAGTAGGTAACAGATAAAATCAGACATTTCTCTAGGTGTTTTGAAAAGATTCACATACCTATAAGAAGTCATAGGAACATTTGTTTTGGGGGAAGGTGGGTTATTTCCGTAGGAAATTTCTCCCTTTCTCCCATTCTCTTTATCCAACTAACTCCTATTCGCCATTCAGGTCTCTAATTAGACAACCTTTCTGTAGGGATTCTTCTCCAACTCCCCTGAGATGGGGTTAGGTGCTTCCCTGCAGGGCCTCTTAGCACTCTGTTCTTTCTCCCATTATAGAACATTTCACACCCTTATGGCTGTAATGCCTGTTTTCCCATCTGACTGAAGGCTCAACAAAGCAAGCACAGAGCCTGCCTCAGCCATTGCTGTGCTCCCAGCTTGGGTTTAGCACATGCCATGCATGGAAAGAATTTTCTGCTTGTGTGTCTCATCTTTCCATCAAGTGTTTACTGATGTCCTCACCAGGCCACGTATTCCACTGCAGGACAGTGGTATGTGTGACAGTGTTTGTCTTTAAATGAGATACACTCTGCCTCTATGTCTATCTTCTGTTTATAGGCTTACATCTGATCACTGAGAGCTCCGAAAACATCCCCTGCATGTTTGCATATTTAAATACAGGTGCTGAGCTCCCCTTAAAGATCTATTCTTCAGTCTACAGACTAAGAAATAGCTGAGGGCCCTGTAGAGGTCTGGCCCACAGTAAGATCTCGCCATCTAGTCTCTTCTCTTGACAATTTTCCTCTTGCCAAAATGTTGTAACAAGAACTTGGCACCACCAGGAGTGGTCTGACAAGACCGAGTAGAGGAAAATGACCACATCTATTGTTTAGAACGTTCTTCTTTTATTAATGCCATATTAGGCTCATATTGATTTATTGGATGGATGCATTGTGGAGATTGTAACAGCCTTGCCGTGCTCAGCAGCCTGTGTGAAAAAGACATTTGGGTCAGTGTTCCTTCACATCTCACCTTGCCTTGAGAATATGCAGTTGATTTTATTGATTACCATTTTAGGACACAAGCAGAGCAATTTTCATTTAGCCTTGTTTTAACATTTGTATGGTAACCGGGCTTTTCAGATGCTACTGTGATCACGGAAAATTGTGTATTATGCAATGTTCCTGTGAACTCACGGGAAGCAGAATCCCACATTACATTCCACTGAACTAGAACTTGCCTTTGGTAGAAATATTTCTATTTAGCACTTGGGAAAACTCTTTGTTTACTTCAACTGCATTCTATTTGGAAAAGGGAAAACAATCACAAGTGACACTAAATTCCTTTCAGGGAACTGAATATTTCTTGTTGTCCCTGTGTTGCAGGGGAAACTGTAGGAGGAGGCTATAGGAAGAACAGTGCTTGCAATCAGATAAATTTGGGATTGAACCTCTTTTCCACCACTAGGTAGTTTATGAGGATGCAGAAGTAACTAAGAATCAACACGGAGAATCTGCCGCCCAAAGTTAAAAGAGGGGATACAGTTACTTCCCTCATAAAATGAAACTGTTATATATGTCTAAAAATCTCATTTGATACATACATTCACCACATAGAAAGCACCACAGTGAGTCCTAGTTCTTTATTTGCTGTTTCCTACTGGATACAACTTCTGTCCATCTGGTGCCTTGGTTGACCTGGGAGTCTAATAAATCCTGCCACTGAAACAGGCATTTAATGTAGAACACTTCCTGTGATTGCCAAAGTGTAGAAGAGTAGGTAAAGAAATGGCAGCTCCCTCTGAACCTTGAGATTTGGTAGCTCACCGGTCCTGTCTCAGCTTGGAAATTCAGTGTGTGTGTGTGTGTGTGTGTGTGTGCGCGCGCGCGCGCGTGTAAAATAGTCACACCTAGGCAGACAGCCACAAGACCCTCCTTGTGAATAGCTGTAGGGTGGAGGCTTGGGGAAGACTGTTCCCTGCAAAAGGCTGCACCAGCTTTGTCTCTGACCAGCGGTGAGAGCATAGCGCCCTCTAGTGTTCCTCGAGCAGAGTCCACAGTGCTGTGAGGCAGCCGCCGCTGGTTGGTGCATCTCTAAGTAGAGGCTGCCATCTCCTGGTTACAGTCACATTTTGCAACTTTCAAAGTTCTAGGCTGGAAGCTACAGGGGCTGGGCTGTTTTCCACCTGAAGCCACAAAGTCGGCTTTTGGAAGGCATGAAAACACAAAGGAAAAGCGAGCTGGCTGTCAGCATGAGCCCATAATTACCTCAAAACATGCCCTGGGCCCGTCTCCCCCGACATGTATCTCTGCCATTGCAGTTTGCAGACTGGCTTGTGCGCCTAGCTTTCCTTCTGGTCTTTGAAGGCCTTGGAGAGAGGCATGATTCTGAGGCATCGATGTTATGTGAAGATTTTGTTATTGTTGCCATTGTTGATGGAGGTGGGAATTAAGAGATTCTATACATTTAAAAGTAAAATTTTAAAGTTCTTCATACACTGAAACAGGTGATCCAAAATACTGGTAGATAGCCTGGAACACAGCAGTTATTTTTCACTTTAATAACTCCCTTTCTAACCCCTACTCACAACACACCACACCCCAAACAGGCCTTTTACGGTCACATCCCCAAAACTGCATACATCTGTGACTGTACACTCATCGGCTACTGCCTAACCTGTTTGATTACCTCTGATAACAGAGCTCTCACTACCCAAGGTGGATGCTGATTCTACTGTTGGACATTATTGGTTAGCAAGTCCTCATCTGTCTCGCTGGTTCCTTTTTCACGTGACCCACGGTGAGAAGTACAAAGAGGATTTCCGTACCCGTGTTCAGCAGAATAAATTTTCTTAGGTTCTTCAGCCTCAGCTCTCATGATATAGATTTCAAAATCTTCATCATACTTCTACTTATTTGCATGTGCTTTATTTTGTTAATATCTATCTCAAACTGAGTTTATCAGAGTTTTATAAAATGCCCTGAGCAGGGCTAAACCAGCAGAACAGTGATCTCCTTGTTCTGTACACCAGAGATATGTTTAAAGAAGCATACGTGGGACTTTGCTGGTGGTGCAGCAGTTAAGAATCTGCCTACCAGTGCAGAGGACACATGTCTGATTCCTGGTCCAGGAATATCCCTCATGCCTCAGATCAACTAAGCCCATGAGCCACAACTATTGAGCCCTAGTGCCACAACTGCTGAATCTCTGCACCTAGAGCCTGTGCTCCACAATAAGAGAAGCCACCGCAATGAGAAGCCCATGCACCACAAGGCAGAGTAGCTCCAGCTCTCTGGAACTATAGAAACCTGGTGCCCAGCAACAAAGACCCAACACAGCTAATAATTAATTAATTAATTAATTAATTTTTAAAGTAGCATACATGTGGTTTGAAAGCATTAATGAACATTGTTATACAATGTCATCCAGAACTCTTTCATAGGAACTTCTACTAAATTTTCTATGTACTGACCCTGGTCTTTCAACCAGAATGTAGATTATTCACATTTATGCCATGGCAATGTTGCTCTGGCTTCTGTTTGCAGAGTTCCCATTTACTCATCTTCCCCTTTGACTATGAGAGTTTAAGGCTGTGGTTTCTGTTTATCATCCCTAAAAGATGGGAAATACTTTAACACCTCAAAACGAAGTTTTGTGGAGTGTCGACAGTGGGCAGAAGTGTGCAGACGTGCATTGTCATGCAAGCTCACAACACCCTTGGATAGCAGTCCCCTGCATTTATTCCAAAGTTTAGGCTCCAATTCTTCAATAAACATCTCACTGTAATGAGCTAATTCTTGAACACTTTTCCTGATAATGTTCCAATACTGGCCCTTGAGAATCCCAGAAAACTATAAGCATCAATTTTCCAGCTGATGGTTGACTTTTGAACTTTTTTTGGTCAGCGATTGAGGATGTTTCCATTCCATACTCTGCCGTTTACTCTCAGGCTTATAGTGATGAATCCATGTCTCATCACCAGTAATGATTCTCTTTAAGAAACTTTCACCTTCCTTAGAGTATCGGTCCAAATTTTGTTTGCAGATATCCAAACACTTCTGTTTATGCTCTCCCGTGAGTTGTTTCAGTACCCATCTTGCACAAACTTTTCAAAATCTAAGTCTGTCATGGATTACTTCCTTTTGAGGTGTCAAAGCATCCACCCTATAGTCCTGATCTTGCTCCATCAGACTTTCACTTGTTTGGTCCCCTGAAAGCAGCCCTATGAGGACAAAGATTCACTTCTGATGAAGAAGTGAAGACAGCGGTGCATTCGTGGCTCGCAGCTCAGCCTAAAATATTTTTTAATGAGGGAAGATGAATGCTCATTGACAGATGGACAAAATGTATTGAAAAGCAAGGAGATGATGTCAAAAAATGATGTATTTGTCTTTTCTAAAAGTTAAAGTAAATTCTATAGCCAGAGTGTGGATAATTTTTGACTCACCCTCGTACAAGGCTACAGTGATCAAGACAGTATGGTACTAGCACAAAAACAGAAATATAGATCAATGGAACAGGATAGAGAGCCCAGAGACAAACCCACAAACATACGGTCATCTTATCTTTGACAAAGGAGGCAAGAATATACAGTGGAGAAAAGACAACCTCTTCAATAAGTGGTGCTGGGAAAACTGGACAGCTACATGTAAAAGAATGAAATTAGAACACTTCCTAACACCATACACAAAAATAAACTCAAAATGGATTAAAGACCTAAATGTAAGGCCAGACACTATAAAACTCTTAGAGGAAAACATAGGCAGAACACTCTATGACATAAATCACAGCAAAATCCTTTTCAACCCACCTCCTAGAGTAATGGAAATAAAAACAAAAATAAACAAATGGGACTTAATGAAACTTAAAAGCTTTCGCACAGCAAAAGAAACCATAAACAAGACAAAAAGACAATCCTCAGAATGGGAGAAAATATTTGCCAACAAAGCAACTGACAAAGGATTAATCTCCAAAATATACAAGCAGCTCATGCAGCTCAATATCAAAAAAAAACAAAAAACAAAAAAAAAAACAGCCCAATCAAAAAATGAGCAGAAGACCTAAATAGATGTTTCTCCAAAGAAAACATACAGATGACAAACAAACACATGAAAAGATGCTCAACATCACTAATCATTAGAGAAATGCAAATCAAAACCACAATGAGGTATCACCTCACACTGGTCAGAATGGCCATTATCGAAAAATCTAGAAACAATAAATGCTGGAGAGGGTGTAGGAGAAAAGGGAACCCTCCTACACTGTTGGTGGGAATGTAAATTGATACAGCTGCTATGGAGAACCGTATGGAGGTTCCATAAAAAACTAAAAATGGAATTACCATATGACCCAGCAATCCCACTACTGGGCATATACCCAGAGAACACCATAATTCAAAAAGACACATGCACTCCAATGTTCACTGCAGCACTATTTACAATATCCAGGACATGGAAGCAACCTAAATGTTCATCAACAGATAAATGGATAAAGAAGATGTGGCACATATATACAATGGAATATTAGCCATAAAAAGGAATGAAATTGAGTTATTTGTAGTAAGGTGGATGGACCTAGAGTCTGTCATGCAGAGTGAAGTAAGTCAAAAACAGAAAAACAAATACTGTATGCTAACACACATATATGGAATCTACAAGTGTGAATCAAAATTTATCTGCACTCTGGCTGTAGAATTTACAGAAGTTTTAATATAACTGAAGTGCAGATAATTTTTGACTCACCCTCGTTTTAAAACAAAAGACAAAACAAAAAACAAAAAAAAAAACAAAAAACCGGTACTGATGATCCATGGCTGGGCAAGAATAAAGATGCAGACATAGAGAATGGACTTGAGAACACAAGGGGAAAGGGGAAGCTGGGATGAAGTGAGAGTAGCATTGAAATATATACACTACCAAATGTAAAATAGATGGCTAGTAGGAAGCTGCTGCATAGCACAGGGAGATCAACTCAATACTTGGTGACGACGTAGAGGGGTGGGATAGGGAGCATGGGAGGGAGGCTCCAGAGGGAGGGGATATGGGGATATATGTATAAATACAGCTGATTCACCTTGTTGTACAGTGGAAACTGGCAGAACATTGTAAAGCAAGTATACACCAATAAAGATAGGAAGGAAAGAAGGAAGGAAGAAAGGAAGGAAGGAAGAGAAGAAAGAAAGAGAAGAGAGAGGAGAGAGAGAGGAGAGAGAGAGAAGAGAGAGAGACAGAAAAAGAAAGAGAAAGAAAGAAAGAGAGAGAGAGAGAAAGAGAGAAAGAAAGAGAAAGAAAGAAAGAGAGAGAGAGAGGAAGGAAGGAAGGAAGGAAGGAAGGAAGGAAGGAAGGAAGGGAGAGAGAGAAAGAAAGAGAAAGAAAGAAAGAAAGAAAGAGAGAGAGAGAGAGAGAAAGAAAGAAAGAAAGAAAGAAAGAAAGAAAGAAAGAAAGAAAGAAAGAAAGAAAGAAAGAAAGAAAGAAAGAAGGAAAGAAAGAAGGAAAGAAAGAAGGAAAGAAAGAAGGAAAGAAAGAAGAAAACCTCTGTCTCCCATTTTCCTTGAGAGGGTCAGAGCCTGATTTGGCAGATGCCTTTTCCAAAATGGCTTACTGTCTCTTGATTTTCCTTTGACGAAATCCAATTAGCTAACACAGATGATCACTCCAATTACCAAATGAATTTAGGATAACCTATGTGGGACAAATGATGCTGTCAAGCCTGCCATTTGAGGAAGAGTTACTGTTTATCCACTTTCTGTCTGTTCTTTATTGGATTGCCTGCGATGTGCATCACATTCTAGTTTAACATTTACTCAGTAACAAAACTGTCTTCTTCCTCTTCTACTTTTTGCAGAGCCGTTTTCCAGGTTGGCAGAAGATCTTGTTTTAGTAATCCTTCCCCAGCAAGGTCACACAATGAACAGGACTGAGTGAGTTAGAAAAGGAAACACCTGATTCCTGGCTGGATACTCTTTCCATTGGCCCCACTGCTTCCTAGGAGTGAAGGGGAGCAAAATATACCACCTCAAAGTATGCTTCTTTGGCATGCTGATTATTTTTAAGAAAGAGCAGACATAGTGAAACAGAGCAGGACCTAATGGGGCTCCTGGGCACAAGAGCCTTTCTGTGTCCCTCATTTCTTGTTTGTATGGAATGGGCTTCAGGTCCCATGTCCTTCCCTGAGTTCCAAGGGGCAGGTTCCAACAGTTGCTAATCACAGAAAGGAGGGGATGCAGAGACAAGGGAGGAGCAGCCAGGAAACAATAGTGCAGCCTTGGGGTAGGATCCTGGCTCCATCTCAAGCGATACACATGGCAATATCTTTGAGCTCTTCTACAGAACTAAGACCCCCCAACAAATGGAAGATGTCAACTACTTAATGAAGCGTTATTTATCCCAGAGAAGATCACAGTTTGATAACTTTGAGAACCACAGAAGCTCATCAGGAGACCACCTGAGGCCAGATTAAAGGAGTGCAGACCCTGCGCACACCCTCATCCTTATCAGCAACCCCACCCTTGAATCACTGCTATAAGACTCCGCACCAAATCGCCCTGGATTGGGACACACCCTTTTTGAGGGCAGAAGCCTGCTGTGTCCCCATTTGCCTGGCCAAGCAATAAAGCTCTTCTTTTCTACTTTGCCCAAAACTCTGTCTCTGAGTTTCAATTCATTGCTGGTGCATAGAGGCTGAGTTTCAGCATCAACAGGAGATGCTCTGAAAACTGAGTAGAACTTATCCTTTTGTAAGAGATATTGACATTTATAAGGGACATCTCCATTCATAAAAGTTAGAGATATCCCTCTCTGTACCAGGAAGAGAAGGTTGACTCTAAATCTCCAGAAACTCTTATGAAGATGTTATTTAAGGTGGTGACTCGGGCCATTTAGAGGAGTTATCCAGTTTATCTCCCATGTATACAGGAGGTATACATGTTATTAAACTTCTCCTTACTTTTCTCCTGTTAATCTGTCTTTTATTACAGGGGGTGTCTCAGCCAAGAACCTACAAGGGTAGAGGAAAAATGATCTTTCCTGCCCCACCGATGTGTACTGTTTTATGATTGCTACTGTTAACTGCATGTCTTCTCCCTCAAGTGAATCCGTTAAGTTCCTTGAGAGCAGAACTTGTGACTAATACATGTTCTGTTGTTTTCCCAGTGACTAATAATGCACCAGATATGTGGCAGAGACTCAACAAATCCAAGTTGAATCACTGAACTTGGAAGAATTAAGTCAAATGGATTGTGATCTTTACTTACTACCAGATGGTAAAAACAAGACAAGCTCAAACGACGTGGCTTATGCTAAGCCCCACATCACCAAGCTAAGACTTAATTACAGTTTTAGCTCTCCCAGAAATGGACTCTTAAACCAAGAATTGCCTGATCAGCACTCGTTAGGTAACGTCCTGATAGATACTTACCTTCCCCCAAAGGAAACTGACCTTGTGATAACCAACCAGCTTTTTTGTCTAGTGTAACTTCCTTGTTCCCACTCCCTTCTACCTAGAAAAGTCTTTCATTTTGTACAGCTCCCCAAAGCTCCTTTCTGTCTGCTAGATTGGATCCTACCTGACTCAAGAATCATTAAGCAAAGCCAAGAAGATCTTCATCCATATACAGGCAAATTTTTTTTAAATAGTTTAGTGGCTTTGATGAAATCTGGAGACTTCTGACAGCTTTGAGGACAATAAGAAATGCAGGCATTGGTACCTGTGAACCTTTTGAGCTCTCTGTACTTCTTGCTGTCTCTGAGGGCTGTGGGTAACTTCCTCTTAGAGCTGAGCTCTGCTGTCTGTGTGTCAAGCTCCTGGTCTCACTGGCATTCCAGTGCAGGGTTAACAAGTCAGTCTAGACTGACAGGTGGCTCTAACACAGCAGGAGTCCTTGGCCTTTGGTTAGTGTGTGGTCCTAGTCCAGAGCTTCAGCTGGCAGAGTTCCACCCAGAACCCAAGTCCCCAGCCTTTGGTTGGCCCACAGTCCCCATTTATTTGGTTCTGCTGGTTTAGTCTGTAGTTTCACTTCGGGAACTATTGGTGGTGAGCACCTAAGGCCTTCTCTTGGCCAGTCCACAATACCATCTCCTGAGCTACTGCTGGTGTCCAGAGTTCTGTTTCCTTGTTTACTATTGATTTCTATCAATGGGCACATGAGGTAAAGGAATAATAAATCTATTGTTAGTGGGAATCTTGGAAGCCAAAGCCACAAAATTGGTGGGCATGGATTGAGCCTGTAAAAGCCGTTATAGCACTTACAGCCACCAAACTCCAAGACTCCTGTGCCAGAGTTAGTCGGTAATGGAACAGGCTGGATTGACACTAGGCTGCTGGCAGACCTCATGAAAATTTCCATGCCATGAGGCACACGGAAACACCACACAATCCCCAACTCAGTGGCACATTTCTCTTGGGTACTAATTTGTCTTAGGAGAGACTTAAGTCTTAGCTAAAGAAACAGGAGCCTCAAGTTTCAAAGAATTGAGCATGCCACTGTCTGGCACAATTGCTTCTTTTATATCTAAGAACTGTGGTCCTGGAAGCTGTGGATATCTATAAAAATGGCAAAATCTTACTGAGACAACCTAGAATTACAATTGCTGTTTTGGGGAATGTTCTCACTAAACAAGATCCTTCATCTAAAAAGTGCACTTGAAAGGAATGGCTCCCACATCAAACAAATAGTATGGGAAACCTACTTTACTTTGCATGCAGAAGGCTCCAAAAGTCCTCAGTGTTCCAAAGTAGCTTCATTGAAAGATTCATTGCAAAAGGCTGATAAAAAACTGAAGACACAAGAGGTATCTGAAACAAAAGAGTCAGACCTACATGACTCCTGCTACACTCCTCTATCCTCCTTTACCTGAATACTCAGAGTTTACAAATCCTCTATCTCAATAGCTTTTCCACTTTGAAGAAACTGAAACAGGAGAGAAGAGGGCAGGGCACAACCTTTGAAAGAATAACATAGCCCGAGGACATAACAAACTGATTAGACCCAAACGGGTCCAAGATGGCGGACAAGTCAACTTCCAGGCGCCATGACAGTTCCAAGGCTGACCATGAAGACCACAAAGTGGGCAGTGGCCCAATTCTGGAATACTCCACCCACTCATTAGCCTATGAAATTACCCACCCTTACACAAACTGACACCCCCCCATACCCTGGTGCCTTTCTCACCCTCTGAGATGGCCCACGCGCTGTCTGTGGAGTGTGTTTCTCTCTAAATCAATCTCTAAATAAACTTCTTACCTATCACTTTGTCTCTCACTGAATTCCTTGTGTGATGAGACATTAAGAACCTAAGCTTCATTAAGTCCTGAAACCAGGAGTGTGATCTCAGTTGGAAGATCTTGAGTTTTGGCTGTGTCTGAGTCCCGGTCTCAAGGGTTCAAGTCCCAATCTGAGTTTTGGCTGGGTTCGAGTCCCAGCCGAATGGGTTCAAGTCCCAGCCAGGGTTTTGGCCGGGTCTGAGTCCCCGCCAAGGGCGTTTGAGTCCCAATCTGAGTTCAGCTGGGTTCGAGTCCCAGTACATGGGTCCAAGTCTCAATCTGAGGTGCATGGTTTCAAAACTACAAGACCATAAACAAATGTCCACCAAGTTAGTAACCTTAGTGGCCCAAGTGGCCAACTTAGTGGCCCAACAGACAACCCCATATCTAGCCTCACAAGAGGGCTCCCATATGAGCTGCTCAGAGCTTACGGGCCTGTCAACCATACACTGGCACTTGCCATCTGCCTGTACAAGGACTACATCCCATTGTGCTGCTGCTGACCCTCGACATCCCCTGAGGGGCATTCAGGGTGGAGACCGGGAGTGAGGCCCTCTGTGCCTTGGAGGATGGGCAGAACAGGTCTTCACACAGTTAGATGCTTTCAGGAGCTGACTTTATGAGCCCAACCCTCGCATCCCTTCATATCTAGAAAAGCACTAAATCCCTACATAGTGACATCTGCTCCTCGTGACTAGCAGAACCCCTTCCAAAAAATGTGTTTGATTGACTGTACTCCTCCTTTACCAAGAATACATATAATCTTCTCCCCTGCCTCTTCAGAACAGTTTCTCAGAGCTGTCTGGGATGCTGTCTCCCGGGTGGCCGTCCTCATTTTGCCCCAAATAAACTCAACTCATAACTCTCACGTTGTTCATTTTTTTAAGTCGATAGGACTCCAAGGGATTCTCTGGTAAACTGTTACCAGAGGGGAAACTAAAATTAAAATAAAAAAATAAAAAAAAGACTTCCCTTGTGGCACAGTTAACAATCAGCCTGCTAATGCAGGGGACATGGGTTTGACCCCTGATCCAGCAAGATCCCACATGCCACGGAGGAACAAAACCCTAAAGCCACAACTACTAAGCCCACGGGCTGCAACTACTGAAGCCTGTATGCCTAGAGCCCATGCTCCACAACAAGAGAAGCCACTGCAACAAGAAGCCCATGCACTGCAACCAAGAGTAGCTCCCGCTCACCACAACTAGAGAAAGCCCACGTGCAGCAACAAAGACACAATGCAGGCAAAAAAGTAAATTAAAAAAAAAAATTAATAGAAAATCTTGCAAATTCTGGAAGATATCAGAACTATACTCTACTTTTTTTTTTTTGAAAATGTTAAATTTTATTATTTAACATTGTTTCACCATTATAGTTATTATACATATAATTATTACTAAAGGTCACTTTATAGAGTAATTGCAGAATGGTCTGAAATTTTAGCAGCACCCATTTTATACAAGAATTCTTTTTCCCACAGAGACACATCAGGAAAATCATTTCAGGTAAAAATGTTGGTGAGGAAAAAAAGAACGTGAAATGGCAGAAATATCTTTTTATAAAATGCAATGTTAGAACAGCACTAGAGAAGACAGGATTCTTTAAGTCCCGGATTTAACAAACACTGCCTAAGAGAAAGATAGGGGTTTTCAAGATACATTCCTAACCTTTTAAATATGGCACCATGGATGTACCATTACTCAGCACTGCAGGGAATTAAGAATGATTTGGGATTATGTACTGTATTAGCTCCCAAATTTTCTCAACAATCACATCAAAAAAAAATGAATTGGGAAGAGCGTTGAGGGTAGGTAGGTTGGCAGGGGATTGGGGAGACCAGTTCTAATAGTCCCTGACTCCATTCCAGCTGTTCCTGTTCCATACCGTCCACTGAGCTGGTCCAGTCCCCTTCACTCAGTGTGTCACCAAAGGCAGCTTCAAGGCTCCATGGCAAGAGACCACCTATAACCTCTTCACCTTCTGCTGCTTCTGACTGCCATGACTGTCTGCTATAGCTGCACTGTCCTCAGTGTGTCCAGTCCCCAGACAAGGAACGGTAACCATGGTGAGATCCCAACCCCCAGGTCCTAACACGTACCCTAAAACTATTGCCTCTAGCTTGCTAGCTATCTATCAAACCAGAAGTGAGCTGCTAACCATATCTCTAGCAGCTGATGCTGCACATAATTTTATTGAATGTCTTCAATTCTAACCAGCTGCTAGCCATCATTCTCTGAAGTAGAGTTAACTGGGCAAGAATTAGGAAGGGTAATCAGTATTCCTTTGCTCTTGGGCACCAAGAAGACTTCAAATAGACTTTGTAGCTTCATGTAACACAGCACCTCAACTGAAACCTTCTTTGCAGCGCATCTGTCATAATTCCCTGGTAGGAGGGGAGCACATAGTCCCAGGTTGGGAAGGGAAGAGGGCTCATACCATTCTCTTCCTCATAGGGGAAGAGCTCCATCTCACTATTTCTGCCCGTTCATCAATTCAGAAGCTGAGTGGTTCTGAATTTGAGTGTATTTTCTATTACCTGCTGGGTCTTTGGTACTGGTTCTCTCCCACCATGCTAACTGAAGTGCCTCCCAGCCTCAGCCATATCCTCTTCCTCTTTGGCCTCCTCAGTGCTCCTCTGGATCCTCTCCTCTATGGAGCCTTCACCCCTGGCTGCCGAAGAGGGCACCAAGAACTTAGTATAGACTCCTCCAGGGAAGGAGATTCTGGGAGAATGCCCCAACAGAAGATTCAAGCCCTTAGACATACAGAATACAAACAAATGTGGCAGCAAGAAAGGCAGAAAAAACAAAAGAGACATTCCCATGACATCCACTTGCTGAGGACAGCATATATAGGAATAAAATAATTATTCTTCAGTACTGTGAGGACATCTCACTTCTACCCCTGCTCTCTTAGCTTCCAAGGAAAAGAAATACTGAGTAGTGTCTCTACTTTGACCCGAGCTGAGACTTGAGACTATATCTAAGGTAAAAACTCACACAGAATTCAGTCCCTGATTTGCCTTACTGTAAGTAGTGCTTCAGAGCTTGCAATACTAGAATAGGAAAGTAATTTTAAAAAACAAAAATTGGACATTTACTCATAACTCAAATGAAACAGTAACCAGCATAGGATAAAAGATTAAATATAAACACAGAGAGTTCCACCCCAGCCCTATTTCACCAAGGGTGCATGGTCAAATGCAATTTCTGGAGAGAACACCTGGACAACACACAATGGGTCAGCGACGCCTCTGGTCCGGACTTATGCTGCGTCTTCGGCCACCTCTCCTCTTGTCCTTGGGTGGACCCCGAACAAAACACCAGTCCACACTGATTGGCTGTCCCATCAAATCCTGGCCATTGAGTCCCTCCATAGCAGCCTGGGCCTCCTTGTATGTTTCATACTCAACTAGAGTATACCCCTTTAGATATCCTGTACGTCTGTCCAGGTTGAGGTGGATGTTTTTTATTTCTCCATACTCTGCAAATTTATTATGGATGTCTTCTTCTGTGGCTTCCTCCTGGACTCCAGTGACAAAAAGAATCCAACCTTCAACTGAGCGTTGTGGTCCGGGTTCATCGCCATCCTGCTCCACACTGTCATAATCCTCACGCATCCACACTCGAGACCCCTCTTCGGAGCCAAAGCCACGGCCCTTCCGTTTCTTCGCTTTTTCTTTTAGTTTGTGGATGCTCTTGTCCCCATCCTCATCCATGGCGAAATCCTCGCCCCCGGCCTCATGAAGATCCAGTACGTCCGCCATCTTGCCTTCGCTCTCTATACTCTACTTTAAATGCCACTCACTCTGGAGCCTGAAGATGTGATCTTGGGAAAATTGGCAGAAGAGCCTAATAGAAAATTTTTTTAAAGTCTTCTAAGCTAACAACAACAACAAAACAAAAACAAAAAACATTCCAAAGACAAAGCTCTAAATCTATAACATGGCAATCTTTTGATTTCCATCTTAATTGAAGGTCTTCTCCATGATATGAAGAAGCAACTTGAAAATAAGTAGTTAAAATGGGAAGGAAGGGGAGCTTTTGAACTCATCCAGGTTGCAACCCAATTCTTTGAGGAATTAAAAATAATTTTCATTGTCTTAGAAACGGAGTCTTTACAATAACAGAAATGCAGCTCTGAAAATAATTCAATGCCCATCTAGCCTGTTACCAATCCCCAAACCTCCCCTATTCACCTCAAAGGCTTGTAGATATTGTAAAAATTCTGGCTTTAGGGGGGAAAAGTCCTTCTTAGAGGGATTTGCATTATTTCTCTGTGTCTTTTGAGTTGTAAATGTTCTACCAAGTTTCTCCAAGCACTCAGATCTAGGCCATCTCTTTGAAATGCAAACTTCAGGAAGGTAATTCATATCAGAAGGGAAAAAAGTGGAAGAAGGCTATTTGGAAATTAAGCAAGTGAAAAATCTTAAGTTTCTGTTCCATGTATATTAGTAAAAAGTGTTAGCCATCTGAGCAGATAACTCATTCCCTCTGTCAGAAACAACTTATTTACTTTTTGTCTTTTAATTAATTAATTAATTATTTCTAAGCTCAGAAACAATTTACAACCAACTTTTTTTTTAATAAACTAGTGTTTTTTGTATTATTGTACCTGTCTCATGGCTAAAATTTTAAAACAAAAGCGATAAGATATCTGTTTTCATCTGTCTGTGTGTTACTGGGAAGAGCTAAATTGGGCTCCCTGTTGGATCTGTTTCTTTGACCTTAACCTTTGCATTTTGTTGCTTTTGTTATTGTAATCATACATGATGGCCTGCCTCAGGGAACCCTGCCCCTCTGCCTGAATGTTGAACTAAAGTGCCTCTGTTCAGCTCACAGGCAGACACTCTGCCCTGCCCACCTGTGTGAATGGCTGAAATTAACATATCCCCTCACCCAGGCTGGTCATTCCTGGAGATCTTTTGTAAGACTGATGGCCCTTTCACTTTACTTCCTCACAGCCTCTCCCTCTCTATTCTGAGCTTTTACTTTACCTTCTCACAGCCCCTCCCTCTCTGATTCTGTATAACAAACTGGCATCCAGACCCCAATAAGATGGTTTATTGAAGACACTAGTCTGCCATCTTCTCCATCTGCCGGCTTTCCAAATAAAGTCGTATTCCTTGCCTCTGATGAGGCAAACCTGGAGTTCATACACAGCTAGAAAACAGCTGTATGCCTGCTCTGCTTCTGTAAAACCTGCTTGCTGCACGAGAGTTAGAACAAAATACTTTATCACCTGGAACCTAAAAGATGATCAGATAAGTATGGAATGTTCTGTTCCTGCCTCTGCTTGCCTTTGTTTGAAAACCCTTTGCGTGTAACCACTAGCAACTCCCGTGCTCTATAATCACTTGTAACCTACGGAAACTGAGTAGCCAATCAATTAATGCCAACTGTAGCTATGTGTCTTAACCTATATAAGGAGAGAATTCACCTGGACCAGGGCCCAGAATTTTGGAGCGTTAGCTCGTCTGGGTCCGCCAGCTCAATAAACCTGAGTTCTCCAACCCTCCAAGTGTGGTGCTTGGTTTCTCGTGGGATCGATTTCTGCAACACCTCAACACCTCATCTCTGATTCACTGGCCTGTCTTGCAGCGAGCAGAGCAAGCTTAGACTCAGTAATGTGTATTTATGTGTTATAAAATGTGTGATTTTTTTTGTACCTCTGGTTTTACTAAAATTAATTTGTGAAGGGTTCAATTTAATTGTTTTTCATAGACAAGTGTTTATTTAAAAAAAATCAAGTATACCCTCAGAAATACAGAAACTAACCCAAATGTTTTAGAAGTTAACATGATCTAGGATAATCTTCAGTAAATAAAAGCTAGTTTGTATGTTGCATTAAAACATGCATGTCTTTACAATTATCAGCATTAAATATAATACTTTTATTCTACCTAGGTTTATTAAAAATCAAATAAGTGAAACTGAAATGGAGCAAGACGCTGTGGGGCCATCCCTGGTACAAATCTTTTCTATGTCCCCTGTTTCTTATTTGCAGGAAAAGAGCTTCAGCCTCTTTGACCTTCCTAGAGTTCCAAAGGGCAGATTCAAACACTTGCTAATCAGGGAAGGGAGGAAATGAAGAAACAAAGGAGCAGCCAAGAAACTATAGTGCAGAATAAAGCAGGGTCCTAGTTCCTCCTCAGGGAATATACAGAACAGTATCTTTGAGTTCTTCTGCAGGGACTAAGGCCCCCACCCAGGTGGAGGATGGTAACACCAGGCTGAGCACAAGAGTCCTGGAGCACCGCCCTGTTACCTCACCAGCAACCAATCAGAAGAAAGTCACACACCCTGCAGCCCTCACCCAAAATTTTGCCTATTAAAAACTTCCCCCCCAATACCAGAGAGTTTGGGTTTTTTTCAGCACAGGCCACCTATTCTCATTGCTGAGCACCGCAATAGACATGTCTCTGCTCCAAACTCTGATGTTTCAGTTGTTCGGCTTCAGTGTGCATGGCACACACAAACTTGCATCCAGTAATAGAACTGAGCAGAACCCTGCAGGCCGCCCCTCCCCAAGTACAAAAGCCCCTCTGTGTCCCCTGCCTCTTGTTTGTTGAAAACCTGAAGGTCTTCCAGGCCTCCCAGAGTCAGAGAAGAGAACACGTGAGCAGTTAATGATTAGGATGATAGAGTCACAGACTCAGTGTTTGATGCACATTCCTGAGTTGTTTTACAGATGCTATAACTACTACCAGAGGAAAAAAGCTACCTGAATGATGAGCAGACCATAGCCATGACATAAGCTGCTCCATCTTGAGCAGTACTGAATCTCTGGCTAGCACAATTCCAAGAACTGGCCTTAAAAGAATGGGATTAATATTAGCGCTCATAATAATCTATATCTTTGTGAGTATCTAAATAATTGTAGCTTGCTCTGCCCATATATGTAAGTAGGCAACTAAAATTGTCAGCAAAGAGATGCTGTAGAGCCATGGCGACATCTTCCACTCTGAGAATATGGTGCCCTATGTCATCATGAAAAAGTTACAGAAGATATACCTTTGTCCCTAATCCCACAGAAATGGAATGATGTTTGACCATGGGGAATTGAAAGCAGCTCTTCTGCCCCTTTCCTGTCTGTCAATTTCTGTTCCCCTCTAACTTTAAGAGAACCTAATTACAGGAATGAGGTCACCGGGCAATTTAACCTAACTCCTAACTTATGCTCTCCTGAGTACACACCTGAATGCCTTGCCCAACCTGTTCATTCTTCTTTTTATTTAGGAAAAGAAAGAAGAATTAAGTAGTTAAAGAATGACTAGCTCTCTACCCCCAACAGCCCCCATAATAATCCTGCAGGCAGATCACACAGGCAAGTTAAAATCTGAAGAGTCAGCCAACAACGGAGAATGATGCAGAATCCAACCTCCTGCCTTGACGATTCACTGAGATTCTTTCCCCTTTTTCCCTTAAAAAACTATCATAGCTGAGCAGGATCTTCAGAATCAGTCTCAGGACATGGGTCCACCTTTTCCCCAGATTGCTGATTAATGCAGCTTTTCTTTCTACTGACACTTGCTTCTCAATTATTGGCTTTCAAGCAGCGAGCAGCCAAACCCAGGTTCAGTAACGTGAGTTTATGCTATCTCTGTTACATACGTTGTCAGCAAGAAAGACAGCTTAAGAAGATGGTTAGCTGTTTAATGTCTCATAAAAATTTTATAACTAATATAAACATAATTGTTAAGAAAAGTGAATCAAAGGGATGTAAGATAAAAGTTTATAAAGTAACTGTTCAACAATAACTATGCTTTATAGTATGTCTACTTAAAAACAGTTTCCAAAGATTTTTGGTACCTTGAAACCTTAAGGTTACACTGAGATAAATGATGGACACTCATTGAATATCTAGATCATTTCCAAATAAGATAAAATACTGAAGCATTAATTTCTGAGCATAGGTTTATCCCCCTTTGGCTTCCTTTTACAGAAGAACTAAAGATATTGGGGCTTATTAGAAAACACACTGAAAAACTGTTCTGTGCCACACTGAAAAATTTACTGTGAGAAATGATAGATTTCTAGAAATCATAAAATGTTTTTATAAATATTCCAATCCACAGAATGCTAGTGTAACAATCCACAATAGCTTACTTCCTAGTTTTAATTAGGAATTAAGGATTCTAAAAAATTCTAATTAATATATGTAATTAAAACTATTTAGAAATAATAAAGGCAAAATGAAACAACTGTGTATGAAAAGTAGACAAAGAAAGTAAAATGACATTGTTCCAGAATGAGAAAGAGGGAAAAAAACCTTAAAGGAATCAGGAAAGCTTCCCAGAGGCAGTAACGTCTCAGCTGAGACCTGAACAACCATAGAAGACAATGAGATAAGGAATGGGGAGAACGTGTTCACTCAAAGCCAAAAATATATACAGAGGATGGAGAGTGTTGAGCAGCTAACAAGGTAAGATCCATGTTATAAGGTTTAGAATGTTAAGTGGAGGAGAAAATGGGGAGAGATGAGCCTGGGGAATTAAGCAGAGGCTCTTGTGAACCATTGGAAACCAGGTAAAACCACAGTTAAAAACTCCATCTCAGAATCAAAGAGCATTCTGAATTTTAGCATCCATCAGTCAATCTTGCCAGCAACCAAAGATTGTTGCGTATAATTATTATAACCATGGTGCAACTACTCTGAAGTTAAAAAATAATAGGGTCTATGTTAAAAATTAAAAATTTCCCCATATCTACACACCCTTGTTGCCAGAATATGAACAAAAATATACTTGTTTCTGAGGAGGTAAGTTTTAACGAGAAATCAGGCAGGCAGTATGGCAAATGCTGCCACGGTGGAGAGCAACAATGGTTTGGAAATGCTGCAAACCCTTTGCTTAGAGCAGGGATGGCAGATGCTGAGATGATGCAGGTGAAACGCTGTCTCTCAGGCATCCTGGGAGGCAGTGCAAGGTGCCACGGGCGAGAGCCGCACAGGGCAAAAGTCATTTAAACCTAAATTGAAAACAATCAAGGGAGGATATTCCTTTTTTCTCTGCTCACTCTTATCTCTTCTGTGTGATCGCTGGAATCCCTGCAGCCATCACACAACACATGAAGGGAGGCTGTGAGGACAAGCACAAGACAGAGGAGAGACACGGGAGGCACCAAGGTTCTTGAAGCCGTCAGTGAGGGCGGCACCACCCAGCCTGAGGCCAAGTACTCCTCCAATAATTGTTACAGCAGAAAACAACCTTCTCACTGCACTGAGCATCATAGCAAGGATACAGTCTTACCTGCAGCCCAGATCATCCCAAATGACAAAGGAAACCCACAATAACCTTAGTGAATAGAGTTGTAGAGAAGCAGCCCAGGGGGCCATGTGCCAATATCTATTCCAGGCCACTTAGAAATTATCTGATTACATATGTCATATGTGCTTCTAACTTCTGCAAGTCACAGACAGAGATGGAGACAGAGATAGACACACACATAGCTACCATGATGTTTTAAGTGAGAATAAATTTATCATCAACATAGGTAAACCCCAAGCTAGAAAAATAGAATTCTTCTTTCTCTAATTTTAAAAAATATTTATAAATAAGTAAATATGCATGAAGTGTGTATTAAATTCTACTTAATCTTAAAGGGTATAACTTTCCCATGTCCTTAGTGTTTCAACATGAGGTTTTACGGAATAGGAGGAAAGGCCACAAACTATTCACACCTTATTAAAGTATTGAGAAAATCCCATCTTTTTATGCTACACACCACACTGTGTCCCAGTTCTCATTCTTTGGAAGGATCACATCATAATCTCTAAGCTGCTGTAGCTGCATCCCTTCTCGTTGAGACACCAAGTGGCAGATGAAGCCAGACCAAGCCTATCTGTGTGAATTAGTAAGTAAAATAGCTTCTCTTGTTTCAGAGACATCAGAGACATGTCCTATTTATTTCACAATCCTCCTTTCCTCCTCCTAGATCCTAAATGTTACATATATGTAATGATTTAGGGAAAAGGAATAGCTGTAGATATAAGCAGAAAGAGTATAACCTTTAAAGTACAGAATTTTCATTCAATTAGTTTTTGTTTTGGATGACAGGAGGAATACAAATATGAGGATGAAGTAAGAAAAAGGTTTTTTTCCTGAGAATCTGAGGAAAATCAGAAAAGAGCACAGCTCTCATTTCCACCTTCCATTCCCTGAAAGTGCCAACAGTGACTGTCCAATTATTTTGAAGGCAACAATGTCAGTTAGATGATACCAGTCCACAAAGAGAAAGAATACAACATGGTTTTGTTCTATAAAATTAATTGTCATGTAATCACTACAAATAGTAACTCTGGAGCACCCACCCCAATGGGGAAGATATTTTGTGGCAAAGAACTTTCTTATCTACAGATTTTAGGAGTTATGTAATACAACCAGCCTTTAATTTACCTGTATACAGTGTATTCTCTAAGTGGTCATTTACCTTACACCAAACAAAAGCAATCATAGGAGTGAAAAGAAAACCAGCCGTCTCTAAGCCTGGCTTCTAAAAAGAATCTCATCAAACAGTGATGACTCATGCTGTAATTTCAGATATCACTGCTCTTCATGGAAATGTTAATTTTTACTTCTATACCAGTGGCATTATTAATAATTTTACTGTTGACGTGATACTTAAATTTCAAATGATGACAGATCACACTCAGGTGAGCTTACAAGATGGCTCTCCAAGAGTTTGAAATAACAAAAAAAAAGAAAAATAATAGTGACTAATCCTTGCGTAGTATTTTACATTTACAAACCATTTCCTCAAGAAATTTACTTGTCAAGGAAACCTAACTAAATGAAGACAGTGCATCCCAGAAAGGTAGATTTCTTAGTGGTCAAGTTGGAATTCAAATGCAATGTTCAGAATTCAAGTACTAGAAATTTCCTGCTGGTCCAGTGGTTAGATTTTGGTGATTTCACTGCTGTGAGCCCAGTCTTTGATCCCTGGTGAGGGAACTAAGATACCACAAGCCATGCAGTGTGGCCAAAAAACTAAACAAAACGAAAAAACTCAAGTACTGGTCACTTCCCAGTGCAAATCCTGCTTTTCATGGCACAGGAATTGGCATGTCATCTAAAATAAATGTTTTGGGACTTTATTGGTGGCGTGGTGGTTAATAATCCACCTGCCAATGCATGGGACACAGGTTTGATCCCTGGTCTGGGAAGATCCCACATGCTTCGGAGCAACTAAGCCTCTGCACCACAACTACTGAGCCCGTGTGCCACAACTACCGAAGCCTGCACACCCAGAGCCTGTGCTCTGCAACAAGAGAAGCCAAGGCAATGAGAAGCCTGCACACCATAACAAAGAGTAGCCCCACTGGCTGCAACTAGAGAAAGCCTGTGCGCAGCAATGAAGACCCAACACAGCCAAAAATGAATAAATTAATTGATTAAAAATAATAAAATAAACGTTTCCATGGTGTAATTTCTCAAAGTCAAAACATAAGATTAAATTACATTCAATTTCAGAAACAAGCTAAGAGATTTAATGTTTCTTCTCTCTGAATTGTACTTTCATGTATGATTTCTAATTGCTTGTGTGGAAGGTTGTGGGATTTGAAGAACCCAGAGGAAAATTGGATTCTTTGTAATTTAACTGAAACAAACCTTAGTTACCGCCCTGTCTATGGGCTCCCAGGGTAGGGGCCTGAGTTAGTAAAATAACTGTTCTATTCATGCCTTGATTTGGTTACTTTCCTTATGTGCTTATTTGCTGCTGCTATTATCTGCTGAACCTGTGGCCACTAAAACGAGGATTCCGATCACCTTGTTATATGTGAAAGTTCTTTGTATACAAAACCTGACTTTAAAAAACATAAACACGGCCAGGTTGAGTCAGTGCCTTGAAAAGTCTCAATCTTTTGGTGTTGGGGTTTCCCAAAGAATTATATTTACGTCAAATGATTGTGGTTTTCATTGGGTTATTTGTGCTGTTTTTTGGTTGGAATGAAACTGAGCAGGACACTGTGGGGCTCCTGGGCACAAACGTCTTCCGGTTTCCTTCATTTCTTTTTTGCAGGGAATGGGATTCAGCCTCCTTGACCGTCCCTGAATTCCAAAGGGCAGGTTCAAACAATTGCTAATCAGGGAAGGGAGGGGATGAGGAGACCAGGGAGAAGCAGCCAAGAGACAATAGTGCAGCCTTGGGGCAGGGTCCTGGTTTCCCCTCAGGGGATATACATACAATATCCTTGAGCTGTTTTGCAGATACTGAAATGCTCACCAGGTGGGAGGGGTTAACTGGATGCTGCCCACAAGCATGGAGACCTCAGACCAGTTGGAACCTGAAGATTGATGATGCTGACTCCCAACTGCCTCACCACCAACCAATCAGAAGAATGTCCACACGCTGACCACGCCCTCCTCTTTGAATCGAGACGACAAACGTCCTCACTACCTGCTCCAGATTGGGACACACAGTTTTGAGGGCATTAGCCCACTGTGGCCCCCTTTGCCTGGCAAAGCAATAAAGCTCTTCTTTTCTACTTCACCCAACACTCTGTCTCCAAGATTTAATTTAGTATTGGGGTACAGAGGCTGAATTTTGGCTACAGGAAGGGGTGAAAAATGATGCATATTTATTGTATCTTTACTTAAACAATAGTAGAGTACTGAACACACACTTAAATATTTTTAAATGTTTGATAAAATTTGTAATACAGAAGAGTTTAGGACACTAAGTAGATCATGCTGTCACTTAATGATTGATATTTCCAATGAACCAAGAGCTGCCAGATATGAAGTAAACAGACTCTCCTTATGTATGTATACACACATATATATACAAACATACACATACATACACACATAGTGTGTAACCCAAAATTTTTGAAAATTTGCTTCTTACTAACAGGAAGTACTAATTTCATTATTTACATTTCACTGTAAAACCCTATATTTTTAAGAAACGTATTTAGATAAAGGATGCATGTGTCATAGGAAACAAAAATAGTAGGCTTCTCATTGAAATATACAGCTCTATTCAAAGGGAATTCAGAGATCATTTCCATCTGTTTAGTGTCTGTGGGTATTTTAAAATATTTTAAAATTCATGGGAATAATCAACATTCAGAAGAATTACATCTTTGGCAGTGAAAACTACATTGAGAGGTTTTAGAGCCTTTGCAAACTGCCACTCGAGCATATTACTTATGAACTCTTTACTCTTTAAAATTGAGAACAAAGCAATTAGCTACAACTTTACACCTTCAGAAAGACTAAGAACATGGTCTGCCATCTATTGTAAATTCCAGAGTGTATTTCACTTAAATTTATAGTTCCATTGTGTGGAAATTTTCCTCTTATTCAAAAGACAGTTCAAAGGGGAATCTTTGTTTTTGTTCACCGAAAAGAGGCAATGCATACCAATTTTGTTCTTAAGAAAATAAGCTTAATAGGTCCCATTATAAGATAATTTTGAGCCCAATATTTAAGAACATGACATGCACAGACAGACCCTATCAAGTGGGAGACACATTCCTTGGTTTGTTCACTGAATGTGGTGATCAGAGTTTAGAAAATCCCTTCATCCCCACGGAGGCCACGCCCGCCGCACTCACAGTCCTGCGAACCTCCTGTGCACTTGAATCAGGGGATCAGGGAGGGTCAGCAATGAACTCTCAGGTACAGGAGGGAAGGCAAGGATTGAGCCCAGGTCACGTGAGCAGAACTTGAGCACCTCCCTCTGTGTACGCTGCACTCTCCCTAATATGAGTAGGGCTCAGGTGCTGGGAAAGTGCCACCAGACAATGGCACGACACCAACAGCCAACCCAACACGCCCTCCACCCACAGAGAGCAACAGGACGTTCCTGCTGGAGGCCAGCAACCAAAGGAACATGGCGACTCAATCTCCACACTCCAGAGCGTCTCAAAGAAGGAATTAGAATTGAGCTTCTACCCCCTGTTCTTTAGATCTCAGGATTGTCATCTCTTTCTTCCTATTCCTGCTGCCTGGGTTAGGCCTGTTGTCTCCTCCTCAACTATGAGATTAGATTCCAATACCACCTTTCCTCCTTCAATCTCCTGCTCAGTTAAATTTTTCAAACAGTGGTTCCACTCACGACCGCTCCACTGCTCAAGTGACCTTTCAGTGGCTGCTCATGACAAGATGATAAAATACACACAACCCGGACTCCTGTGCTCTGCCTCCCAGCTGTGGTCTCAACATGCCCCTCCTGCTCCCACAAGAAGCAGCCACCAATTCAGCCATTTCCACCTAATTCCCCGCCCCCAGCTCCAGGGCTCTCAACACTTACTTGCTGAGATCTTGCTGTGCTGAGCAGCCTGTGGCAGGCACTTTGCTAAATGCAAATATAAACCCTACTTGGGTAGTTAGCAGCCGAGTGAACCATGATGTATGTCACAAAATAAAATGACCCGGAAGGATGAGGAGAACTTTGGAGATTTGGTCGAATTCAGTTAGGAAGTGGATATTTACCTCAGCTGTTTAGTCATCTCAACAACCGAAGCAAATGAACACACTCGGTGTGAAAATGGTGCTGGGAGATTAGACTCATGGGGTTGACTTTCAAGAGGAGAGAAAGGCACAGAGGTTTCCTCCTCTATTCTGCCTTCATTTCTGCATTTATGTACTTTTTTAAATTTTTGAAATATGTCCCAATACACTTTCTCATTTTCCCACTCTTGGTCACCCAGTTTTCCTGGTCTAGAAGAATTTTTTTCTCACTCTCTGCCTAGTCAAATATATCATATTATTATTAAACTAACCCATCAAAGCTCAGCATGTGGCCCCCGTCACTGTCAATGGCCGTCCCTCCTACGAGGGCCAGGAGCTCTCATCACTCCCCTCAGTCCACACTTCTGTCCTTACGGGGTGTCTGGGGAAGCAGTGTGCTTCCTTCCTCATCAGAACGTGCTCCACGTATCCGCAATCTTGTCAGAGCCGAGGTCAGGCTCTAAACACATTTTGTTCACTGAATATTTTCCCCTCAAAATCCTCCTGTCATATCATTTCTTTAAAAACAAACAAAAAGGACTTCCTAGGTGGCACAGCGGGTAAGAATCTGCCTGCCAGTGCAGGGGATATGATTCAATCCCTGCCCCAGGAGGATACCACATGCCTCAGAGCAACTAAGCCGATGCGCCACAGCTACTGAGCCTGCGCTCTAGAGCCTGCAAGCCACAACTACAGAGCCCATGTGCCGCAACTACCGAAGCCCACACGCCTAGAGCCTGTGCTCTGCAACAAGAGAATCCACCACGAGGAGCCCATGCACCACAATGAGGAACAGCTCCCGCTTGCCGCACCTAGAGAAAGCCTGTGTGCAGCAACAAAGGCCCAACGCAGCCAATTAATTAATTAATTAAAAACAAAACAAAGAAAAACTTCATTTGCTTTCTGTTTATCCTTTAAAAAATATATTTTCCAACTGCCTTTCATTCAATGCCAAGTGCTTTAAACAACTTGTTAAACTTGTTTCCTCATCTGTAGCCTGGATATAATATTATTACCTAAAATACAAACTTATTAGGGGACCCAAATGGAACAATGCATGAAAAATTTAGCGCCTGGCAGTAGCAACTGAATAATTGGTGGAGAAGCTTAGACTGCAGGCTGAGAATGCAAAAGGAAATAGATTCCTGCCCTGAAGGATATGCTGTGTCATGGGACAGGGCAACATGTAGGCAAAAAGTAACAAGAAAACATGCAGAATATTATTAGAGAGATGTCATACAGATGAGAAAAGTCTTTCCAGTCAATACACATTTAAGTTGGATATTTCACAAAATCAGAGAATGTGGACTGCAGCATCTGAAGTTGTTTCTTGTCTACTTTTGCCAGGACAAATCAGCGAACGACCTAGTACAGGCTGAAAAAGTTTAAGGTTCACGTCACAATGTAAATCATACTGAATCACACGATCACACGTCATGACTGTTAAATGCAGCCATTCTTTACATGCTCATATATTGAGACCGGAGCTAAGGCAGGAGGAAAACTGATATACGATGTCAGCCAATCCTCCCTGCAGAACAGAAGCCAGTTGGCTGTTCCACGTTGAAATAGACCCATTTACCGCAGGGGACTCATCACCACACAGAACTACCTCTGTTTGCAAGAAAATGCATGAATGACCACCAACAGCAAATGGACCTATCTTCCCATTTCCCTTTTGTTTTCCTATATGTAAAAATAATTTAACAGGGACTTCCCTGGTGGTGAAGTGGTTAAGAATCCTCCTGCTAATGCAAGGAACACAGGTTTGATCCCTGATCCAGGAAGATCCCACATGCTGTGGAGCAACTAAGCCCATGCGCCACAACTACTGAGCCTTGGCTCTAAAGCCCTCGAGCCACAACTACAGAGCCCACGCATTGCAACTACTGAAGCCCATGCACCTAGAGCCCGTGCTCTGCAACAAGAGAAGCCACTGCAGTGAGAAGCCCAAGTACCGCAATGAAGCGTAGCCTCTGCTTGCCACAACTAGAGAAAGCCAGTGCACAGCAACAAAGACCCAATGGAGCAAAAATCATAAAAATAATAATTAAACAGGTGCCAATAAGTTAGAGAAATGATTGTCATCCAGTTTCAGGGAAGGAAAAAAAATCACAAACGTACCACTTCCCCATAGAGTGTTATAAAATAATATCCATGGGAAGTGTATTCTTAAAAACAAAAAAAGATTTGTTCTGATTTGTCATTGTAATTACTTTTTATTTTGAAGTAATTTTATTTTTGTATTTTTATTTTTTTAAACATATGCAAGTTAAGTATTTTTTTTTAAATATTGGGGCAAGTTTCTTGTTTTTTTTATTTTTGGCTACGTGGGATCTTCATTGCTGTGCGCGGGCTTTCTATAGTTGCGGCAAGCAGGGATTACTGTTCATTGTGGTGCGTGGGCTACTCATTGTGGTGGTTTCTCTTGTTGTGGAGCACGGGCTCTAGGCATGCAGGCTCAGTAGTTGTGGCACACAGGCTTAGTCACTCCATGGCATGTGGGATCTTTCCTGACCAGGGATCAAACCCGTGTCCCCTGCAATGGCAGGTGGATTCTTAACCACTGCACCACCAGGGAAGTCCTGAAGTAACTTTATTTTGAAATAGTGAAAATATATATATATATATATGTATCTGTTATTATCAAAGACAGAAATGGGTTTAAAAGGTTAAGAACATAAGTAACAATAAATTTTTTTTAAGTTGTTTCAAACTAGTTTATTTAGCAGTTCCATTTTCACTCCTCAATAGATTTTATGTATTTCTCATATGCTTCTTCACTCATTAGTTCATCTAGTTCTGAAGGGTTACTGAGTGTCATCTTGATCAGCCAACCATCTTCATAACAAGATTTGTTGACAAGTCCTGGATTTTCTGCTAGAGCTTCATTAATTTCAGTTACTTCTCCTGATAGAAGAGAATAGAGTTCACTAGCAGCTTTCACACTTTCCAAAGCACCAAATTCCTCGTTTGTTCAATTTTGTCCCAACTTCAGGCAGACTACAGTAAACAACATCTCCCAAAGCTTCCTGTGCAAAATTGCTGATTCCCACTGTTCCAACACCGTTTTCTGTTGTTACCCATTCATGTTTGTCTGTGAATTTAGGCACCGAGAGCAGAGCGGGGCCGGTGCGCAGCGCCCGGACGGCGCTGGCCCGCAGTCCCCAGGGCCGCGGCGGGCAGGGCGCGTTGGGCGCAGAGATGGCGCGCAGGCTGTACACCGCAGCCCGCACGCTTCGCGCCGCTCACAGCGCCACGCTCGCAGGGATGCGGAGGGGCTCCGCGCAGCACCGAGAGCACCCCGGCCGGTGAGGGCGGGCGGGGGCGGCCCCGGGCCGGAGCGAGCCGGAGCCAGTAACAATAAATTTAAATCACAAAATGTGTCAGTTTTCTCTAGCTGTGCACAAAATTACCACAAACGTAGCTGCTTAAAATAGCACAACTTTCTCAGTTTCCATGGGTCAGGAGTCCAGGAGCAGCTTAGCTGGTCCTCTATTCATGGTCTCACCAGGCTACAATCAAGGTGTCTGCAGAGCTGCCTTCTCACATGGAGGCTTCACTGAGGAAGAGTTTTGCTTCCAAGTTTGCTGTCTGAATTCAACACCTGCAGCTGTATGAGTGAGCACCCAGCTGCTTGCAGGCTGCTGGCTGCAGGCAACCACAGCTCATGGGGGCTCACAGGCCCTGGAAGCCTCCTGCACATGCTTTCCACAGGGGCTTCTCTAAATGGCCACTCTTTTCATCAGGTTCACGAGAGGAGTCTGTAGCTCCAGTCAGCTATGACAGACTCTTATGTAAAATAATATAATCACAAGGATACCAGCCCATCACATTTGCTGTGTTCTACTGGTTAGAAGCTCATCACAGGCCCCCCTACACTCAAGGAGAGGGGACTTCACAAAGGCAAGAACATCAGAGATTGGGGATCACTTTAGGGTCTGTCTTCTACATGAAGTTATGTGAGTAACTTGTAAAAAACACATTTGTATCTATTATCTCAATACATAAAAAGGGTTGGAAGAAATACTGATAAGCTGAACTTTCTTAAAGTTAAAAATGTCTGCTCTGTGACAATGTCTACACAATGAGAAGACAAGCCACAGACTAGAAGAAAATGTTTATCAGACACACCTAATAAAAGTCTTATCCAAACTACACAAAAAACTCTTAAAATATGACAATGTGTTTTAAAAAAATGAGCCAAAGACGTTAACAGACACCACACCAAAGACATGCAGATGGCCAATAAGCATATAAAAAGATGTTCCACATTATATGCAGTCAGGGAAACGCAAACTAAAAGAACAACAAAATACAACTACGCATCTATTATAATGGTGAAAATCCAGAACACAGACGACAGCAGATGCTAGCAATGATGTGGAGTAACAGGAACGCTCATCCATTGCTCTCGGGAACATAAAATGGTACAGCCACTTTGGAAGACTGTTTGGCAGCTTCTTACAAAACTGAACACACACCTACAATCCAATTCATCAGTCACACTTCTTGCTCTTTCCCCAAAGGAGCTGAAAACTTAAGACCACACAAAAACTTGCATGTGGATGTTTATAGCAGCTTTATCCATAATTGCCAAGACTTGGAAATAACCAAGGTGTCCTTCAGTAGGCGTGGATAAATACACTGTGTCTGGACAATGGAATATTGTTCAGCACTAAACAAAATGAGAGGTTTTAAGTCTTAAGTGCATATTTCTAAGTGAAAGAAGCCAATCTGAAAATGCTACATACTGTATGACTCCAATTACATGGCATGCTGGCAAGGGCAAAACTATGGAGACAGATGAGACATCACTGGTTGTAGGGGCTGGGGGTGGGGAAGGGATGAAGACGCAGAGCACAGAGGATCATCAGGGTAGTGAAAATACTCTGTATGATACTCTAATGATGGAAACCTATCCTTATAATACATTTGTCCAAATCCATAGACTGTACAACACCAAGAAGGAACCTCCATGTAAATTATGTATTTGCATAATTATGTTAGTATAGGCTCATCAATTAATACAAAAAATATACCATCTAATGGGGGGATGTTGATAATGGTGGAGGCTATGCACATGGGGGCAGAGGTATATGGGAAACCTCTCTACCTTCCCCTCAATTTTGCTGTGAACCTTAAACTGCTCTCAGAAAATAATGTCTTCTTAAAAATTAAAGGATTGATCAAAATATACAAAAAAACCCTCAAGTCTCCATTTCACTTTGATCCTGTACAAATGTTAAGTTCTCAATTCAGATATCCTCATGACAAAGAGCTTTTAAATGTAATAAAAACTGAAGATAAAATTTTAAAAATTAAGTTTCCTGATTATGTTTACATATATATCTACAAATTTTGCACTGAAGAATCAACACTTTCATGAACCATTTTTTTTTCTCATTTGCTTCTGGAGACGAAAATAAAAATCATATGGAATAAACAAAAATAGAATCATAGCCTTTTATATGGCATGAAGCCAGCTACTGAAAATTAAATCTTAACCTGCAGCCAACATTGATATTTGAATGTCAGGGACTAAGCTGAGAAAGGAGTAAGTCAACAGTACACTGAATAGTTGCAAATTAATATTTTTAAAAGTTCTTTAAACATAATTTGAGTTCTATATAAAAATTATATATTTAGAACCAAATTTTTTTAAAGTCTCTAGTATAAAAAGTTAGTGAATATTCTACTTATTTATGTATTAAATGTATTAAACCTTTACTGACACGTTCATATAGAAAGATAGATATCAGACATTATTCTAGGTGTTGGGAAAAGCATTAGTTGTCTATTGATGATACTTAACAAAATTACCCCAAAACTCAACAGCTTAAACCAAAAACCATGCGCTAACAGTCTGCCAGGATGAGGACCCAGAAGCGCTGTAGCTGGTGGTTCTGGCTCTGGGTCCCCCACGGGGTTGCCTTCAAGACCGCGGCCAGGACTTGCTCTCTGAAGGCTTCGCTGAGGTTTCAGGATCTCCTACAAAGGCCACTCACGTGGCTACTGGCTGGCGGCATCAGTTCCTCACTCTGTAGGCCCCTCCACAGGGCTACTCATCACACGGCACCTGGCTTTTCCTAGAGGACGCCACCCAAGAGGGGGCAAGCAAGCCACCAAGCCAGAAGCAGCAGTATCACAGCCTCCTCTCAGGAGCTGCTTTCCATCCTCTCTGCTGCATCATATCCGCCCAGAGACCATCCGCGGTGCAACGTGGGAGTGAACTACACAAGGCTGCGAATCACGGGGAAGCCGGCTCCCACAGTAAAACAGATATAGATGAGCCACATCGGAATACACATTTTTATCTTACTAGGTGGGTTATTTCTGATAGTAACCAGTAATCACCTGGTGCCAAGCAGGATGAACCAAGTGAGTGAGCAAGCTGGGGGATGCTGGCTTGTGTCCAGTCAGTTGGCGGCATCGCCCTGCGCTCCTCGGAATGTGCGCACGCTCGCCTCTCCTCCGCGCCACGTATTCCTTCACCTGGACCCCTTTCCTGACCTGCGCAATAGCGCCCGCTCTTCAGGTATCACTTCAAGTTCTGCCGCCTCTGTAATTGTGTTCACCCCTCTCCTCCCAACTAAAAGTGGTCACTTTCTCTTCTGAATTCCCTCCTCGGATGTTTTTAATTTCTCTTGCACCAACTACAGCTGTTTTCCTGCATTGTCGTTACTGATGTAAATACTTCTTTCTACTGATACCGTTTCACTATTTGGAGAACAATGGCAGTATCTCTTTTTTCTTTAAGAACTTTTATTGACATACAATTGACATACAATAAACTGCATATATCCAAAATGTACAATGTGATATATTTTTTTCTTATTAGTAATGTGTATATGGCAATCCCACCCTCCCAATTCATTCCCCCCCAACACCCCCCCATGTTTTTTTTTTTATAAGTTTTTATTTTTATTTTATTTATTTATTTATTTTTGGCACACGGGCTTAGTTGCTCCGCGGCATGTGGGATCTTCCTGGAGCAGGGATCGAACCCATGTCCACTGCATTGGCAGGGGAATTCTTAACCATGGCGCCACCTAGGAAGTCCCCGCCTCCCCCCCCCCCCCCCATGTTTGTTCTCCACATCTATGTCTCTATTTCAGGCAGTATCTTATATGTTCTGCATAGTAGGTGTTCTAGCAATTTTTTAAAAAAACATAGTGAATTACTCTGTGTAGGGAATATATTAAACAGCACTAAAAAAGAACTGAAAAACAGGGAAGAGCCTAAAAGATTGGAATATACAAAGGGATACCTGGAAAGAGAAAAACAGATTTTGAGGTTGAAAGCAGGGAAGACAGATCATTATAGAAATATGCTTTAGATGACAACTGTATCCACAATATTGACCTATCCTGCATGCCTTTCCCCAGCTACTGTAGTAAAGGAAATGCTCCACATAATTGGGGACATTTTTGGTCCCGCTCTTAATTTTAGCATTCTTGACACACATTCAGCATCTCATGATATTTTAAGTTTCTATTCATTTCCGTCTTCTTTCAGAAGTATAGACATCCAAACCAGAAAACCATTCCACCTCCGTTACATTATCCATTCCTGAATCCTGCTTGTCATACAGTATGCTTTGTCACCATTTATGACAATACATCAATACATCCAGGATTTATTTTTCAATCCAGTGATGTTTAATGGAATCATATTAAAGAGTAAAAATGAACTGAGTTCTACATCTGCTTCTGCCACTTGACCTTAGTCCATGTCATTTCAAAGTCACTATCATTTCCTTCAGCATGTCAGCCCTGTCACAATGCCTGTACTTTTCCACTGAGATCATTCATCTGAGATCATTTGTTTTCAGGATTAACGTAGGTATAAAGTAGTTAATGTATTATTCAATCATTTGTATTTGTTCAATAATTTATATTGAGTAACAGTATACCAATTAGTGGGACTTCCCTGGTGTGCAGTGGCTAAGAATCCGCCTGCCAATGCACGGGACATGGGTTCAAGCCCTGGTCCAGGAAGATCCCACATGCCTCAGAGCAACTATACCTGTGAGCTACCACTACTGAGCCCACGTGCTGCAACTACTGAAGCCCACTCACCTAGAGCCCAAGCTCCACAAAAGAAGCCACTGCAATGAGAAGCCCACACACCGCAATGAAGAGTAGCCCCGCTCACCACAACTAGAGAAAGCCCGTGCACAGCAACAAAGACCCAACACAGCCAAAAATAAATAAATTTGTTTAAAAAAAAGAATACCAAGTACAAAGAAATGGAATTAAAATATTGAACTGTTTTTTACCTATACCCTGAAGACCTTAGTATGATTTATAAGGCCCTAAATAATCCTAACTACATCTTCCCTGACTTCAGTTCTGCCTCCTCCTCAGCACATTGGCTCCCTTTGTCCTTTCTCAAATACGCTCAGTTTTATCCATCTTCAGACTTCTGCTCATGTTACTTCCTTTCCCTACAATGATATCACCAAATTTTCATGGGGTGGACTTGTCATATCTATCATTGAGTCTGGGTTTAAATACTAATTCCTTGAGGGACTTTCATAATTTTAACTTCTGAGATAAGAGCCCAACTAAATTACTCTCTGTCATAGCACTCATCGAGTATAATTGTATTATAATGCAGAATACAAATTTTTATTTTTCTACTTGTTTGTTGATTCCCTCCCAGATTAAATTTTGAGTTCCCAGGGCAGTGGTTATGTGTTTATTTTATTTTTTTCATTTGCCAACTTGTAACCAAGCCTAATACAGTGCCTGGGACATGGAGTGCATTCACAATATTTCTGAATAAATGTATGAACAGCTCATCAATCAAACCCAACCTATTACCACTAATCCTTTACAAAGTTTCACAGTACAGTCTTGATTTTCCTGAGTAAACATTTTAATTCAGTCTTACAGATTTTTGTGTTACTATTCACCCAAATGATCCGCCTGCCTGAAGCACATTTCAGGAAACGAAGTCAAGCCGTGCCCAGGATGGGACTCATCATGGTCACCTGCAGTGGACGTGCAGGGCAGTAACACACCGTCATCGGTCTAGCGTGGCAGAGAGCCACCACACGGAAATAAAGCAATTTCCTGAAACGGAAAAGCAAGCAGCACCAAGAATATGTCTCTTAAAGAAAACAGAGAGTGAAACTGCCGGCTAAACATCTATTCCAATACACGATTGCACTGCAGAATGCTGGAGAAGTGTCTTATTTTTATTAAACCATATGAGAAAGGCTGAAGAGAACTGCATTTGGTCGGGAAGTTGCACAGCTATACAGCAAGAGTGATGGGACTCGGCTAAGTGGCCTCACTTTTCGGTCCTCTCATTTTCACTGTTTCCCTCTCCACCATCACACCCCCCACACAGAAACTCTTCTTTACATTGTCCTCAGAGGCCTACGCTTGTGATCATTTGCCCGCACACACACACAGTTGTTGTTGTGTGTTCACTGAGGAAACCACTGAGTGATGTTTATTCCTTTTTCTTCCCCCCAATACAATGTAAACTTCTAGGGAAAAGGTGATTAGATCTCGTCAAATGCTTTAATAACTAAGTCTAAAAACTCTTCTGGTTATATAAATGTTAGTCCAAAAATTTTATTTTTGGAAATATATATTCCTATATAACATTCTGATAAATATAGGAAAGAAATTCAAGCATCTTGGCATTACTGATATTCTTTAAAAACAAGTTCTGGAAAAATAAATGAATGCATACATACACACATGTACATACATATCTACATACATTCCTGATCTGATAGTTTGTTTCTACCTAGGAATTCTACTCTTTATTTTCTTCAACCAGAGAAAAAGCAGAAATCAGACTAGTTATCACAACCAATTACATTTATGACCTGCCTGCTAGGTTCAGAGAGTAAGAATCTGCTATTTAGAGCTCATGAAGAATAACGAAAATTAATGGTGTGTAAATGCTCAGAACATTTCATTTTATTCTTGGACAAATACTTGGAATAAAGCTCGACATAAATGCAATTATACTAAGAAAAACATATCTGAGAGAACAGTGGGAATTCAAAAATTTATTTTGAATTTAACATTGGTTCCTATTTATGTCACACTTGTGTTTAGAAGTAATATTAATGTATTCATTTATATTATTAACAGACTCTCTTCTTTGTTCCTCTGATGATCCAGGGAACGTGAAGCCTGACCTTCCCAAGTTGAGCATATTAACAGATGAACTGTGCAGTCCTCATGTTCCAAATGCAAGAAGGAACTCTGCATCTTGCATCAATGTTTACATAACCAGGCCTAGACAGAGGGACCCATCACGCTGACCGTCTCAGATATTCCTTAGTCCTGGCACACTGAATGAGTAGATACCATTGCAGACACCCCTCCCAGTCACAGGCAGAATGTGATTTATGGGATGTGAATCACTCTCCCAGAGCGACTAATGTGAGAAGCCAAAGGAAGCCAAATTCCGCTCCAGGGTCTCCACTAAAAGCTGGCTCACAGGTTGATCTCTAATTATTCACCTGATGTTTTGTGTCATGCCTATCCAAGTGGTCTGCAGGGACATTTTAGGGCTTTTCTACTGGATGTTTAAAACTTACATTTTCCAACACAAGAAAAGAATAATCCCAAACTTTCCCCACATTGGTGCTTAGAAGTATAGCTTGTAATTGTGGCGACGGTATTCTCCGAAGAAAGTGCATTGACGCTCTTAGCGTTACACTGTGGGAAAAGCACCGACTCTGAAGTCAATAAACTAGAATTCCTATTTTCACCCCTAACCAAGTTTTCTGGCCATAGACAAGTCACATCACTTCTCTGAATTTCAGCTTTCTTTATCTCTAAAATGTAGAGCTAAATTATATTATACACACACACACACACACAAAGTGTTTCACTTGAACAGATTGAAAGAGACTAAAGATTTGAATTATTTACCCTAAAAGTTTGAATTATTTACCCTAAACAATCCCTAAAATAACTAATATGCTGACATTGGAGATAACATGGAATAAAGAAATACACAATCCACAAGAAGCTACAAAAAGAGGAAAACAATAACAAATACTAGATGAGACTAATTAAAAAAAAGAGGAAGATGGTGAATTTAAACCCAAATATAAAAATAATCTCATTAAACATAAATAGTCTAAACGTGCTATTGAAGACACAGACTGTCAGATTGGACAAAAAAGCAAGACCCAACTTTAGGGTGCCTACAAGAAATTCATGCTAAAAAATAAGTTGCAAATAATTTTTTTTAAAATAACGCACATAGTCTTTTTTTTAAATTTATTTATTACTGGCTGCATTAGGTCTTCGTTGCTGGGTGCAGGCTGCCATCTTTGTTGCGGCGCGTCGGCTTCTCAGTGAGGTGGCTTCTCTTGTTGCGGAGCACGGGCTCTAGGCTTGAGGACTTCAGTAGCTTCAGCATGCTGGCTCAGTAGTTGTGGCTCGTGGGCTCTAGAACACAGGCTCAGTAGTTGTGGCACACGGGCTTAGTTGCTCCATGGCATGTGGGATCTTCCCTGACCAGGGCTTGAACCCATGTCCCCTGCACTGGCAGGCAGATTCTTAACTACTGTGCCACCAGAGAAGTCCCAAGATAGAAATAATTTTTAAAAAGTATGGAAAAAGATATCAGACAAAGTAGTTTTGAGAGTAAAGAATATACCAGTGACAGAGGGTCATTTTATAATGATAAAGAGTTACAATGAAAAATTCATGAAAAGTACACAACCTAAACCTTTATCCAACTAATAGAGTTTGAAAATGCATGAATATAAAAGTAATAGAATTACAAAGGAAATAGACAAACCCACAATTATAATCAAATATTTAAACCATGTAACTAAATCCATTTCACCTGACTTCACTAAGCAAGGTGATTTTAATACTTACAGGTCCTCCAAGCAACCCGTAGCCTAAACAATGTTTGCCAGAGTTGTTGTCCAGGAACTTGGAGACAGCTGCATCTAGTTCAAGATGGACTGGCTGAGACTGGATAGGACCTCTGACCCTTCAACTTGGCACGCACAAGTATCCTCTCAGTGACCTCCTGACCTTAGAGAGCAGAAAACTCCACCCTCAGAATGTGCAGAAGCCTGTAGCCTAGTTGCATCTGCGTAGAACCACGATTGCCACACCTTTTTCCAATCATCTTTCCTCACTCACCCCACACCTTTGACTGCCCAGCTTCTCTACTCTTTATCCCATGAATACCCCAAGCCCCTTGCCTTCAGGGAGGCAGATCTGAGATTTCTTCTCCTGTCTCCCCGCGTGGCTGCCTTGCGAATGAACCCCTCTTTGCTGCAAGCCCCTGCATCTCAGCTTTGGGCAAAATGAACCTGGTTCGGTAACAAACACTCCTCTCTCCATAATACATAGGAAAAGTACACAGAAAATCAGGAAAGATATAAAAGACTCAAACAACACTATTAACCGACTTGACCTAATTGACATGTATACAACCTTGCACCAAAAATAACATGATATACATTGTCTTAAACGCACATATCTATAGAGAGAATTCTATGAAATCCAACAATAAACTCTTAAAACTCTAAGTTTAGTAAGCTGCTACAAGATCAATATACAAAAATAAATTATATTTCTATGTCTCTAGGAACTAACAATTTGATGTTGAAATTAATAAAAATAACACTTATCAAAAACATGTAACACTTAGGGATAAAACTGACACAGAAGTCATTAAGGAAGAAGAGGGAAGAGCAAGTGCAAAGGCCCTGAGGCAGGCACATTGTCAGCCTCTGGGAGCTAATTGGAGCAGAGTGGACAGAAGCAGATAGTTAGGAGTCCAGGGGCAGGAAGGAACTGGATGTTATAAGGTCTTTTAGGCCTTGGTAAGGAGTTTAGATTTTATTCTTAGTCATTGTTTTTCTAAGAGACCTAGTGTTCCTTTGCAGTAATTGTAGCATTTTGCCGATAATAATTTTACCCAGATTCTAGGTGTTAACATCCACCTGCTCGCTAAGGATTTCCTGGACTACATATTCATATGGACTTTATTTTGCTTCTTCCGCATCTCCAGCTCCACTCCCAACCCCAGTCCTTCAGCTCTATGTGCACACATGCTCTTGTATTTATGTCTAGGATGGCTCCTGACAGCTGTACTGCATTCAGACCGTAAGTGCAGCTGTTTCTGATAAGCTCTTTCCTGAAGTTGCTTGCTGTGTGGAAAGAATCTGTTCCATACAACTTATCATGAATCCTAACTGCACTGTTAGTGGTTAAAAAACTTTGAACGAGTTAATTTCCCTACATCCCATCTTCACCATGTGTCAAAGCAGGGAGGGTGACAAATAGCTTCCCTTGTTGTCATGGAGATGAAAGGAGGGTGTGGCACAGATGCTGACATGAGCTTCAGAATAACAAACAACAGATCAACATCAATGGCTATCGCTGTTAGGAATATATTCAGAATATTAGTAAAATCTTTACTTTTTAAAATTCTAATTTGATGTTCTTTAACTTTCTTCTGGAATCCTAAAAAGAATTTTACTTTGGTTTTTATGATTTGTATGGAATACTAATTTTTTTCATTTGTTATGTCCTACCTCAATTAAAGCCATTAAAAAGTGTACATGACATGTTTAAAGTACACAAATTTCACATTTATCTCATATCTGTGTATTTATAACAATCCTTTCAAATATACATGCTTCAGCACATCCCTGCATTTACAATCACAAATAAGATTAACAATTTTTTCCTGATATTACCTAGTACCAGTCCATATGGAGATTTCCCCACTGACCCAATGGGCCTGTTAAAACTGACGGTGAATTGTGTTTAGCTACGGAAAAAACCCTTCAAATATTGTTAACATCAAGTTATTGATATGGGATTTGGGAATTGGAGCTATTTTGTTCTCATTTCTAATGCATTTTTAGCCAATCACACACTCTCCATTTGTTTGGGAAAGTGAATGACGGTTAATTTTAGAATAAATAATTTCACAACACTTTGTTAGAAACGAGAGACTCTAACCACTCAGTCTGTGGGTCTTACGAGAGCATGTGCACCAAGGAAAAGATTAAACACACAGGTTGCCGGGCCCCCTACCGGCCCTTCTGGTTCTGTGGGGAGGCGGGGGAACAGGAAACATGTACTTCTAACAAGTCCCCAGGTAATTCGGATGCTGCCACTCAGGGGCCACACTTAGAGAACTACTGCACGGATTATTATGTTTTCATAACTTTTTTCTTTCTATCTCTCTTTAATTTATTTCTTATTTTTGGCTGCCCCATGCAGCTTGTAAGATCTCAGTTTCCCAACCAGGGATTGAACCCAGGCCCACAGCAGTGAAAGTCCTAACCACTGGACTACCAGGGAATTCCCCATGTTCTCACAACTCTTATGCAGATTTTTAGCTACCCTAGTTTATATACCTGATCACCTAACTTGGTCATCACCTAGCCTGGTCAAACAGAGTATTTAAATTTCTTAGACCTAGAGTCTGTCATACAGAGTGAAGTAAGTCAGAAAGAGAAAAACAAGTACCGTATCCTAACACATATATATGGAATCTAGAAAAAACGGTACTGATGAACCTAGTGGCAGGGCAGGAACAAAGACCCAGACAGAGAATGGACTTGAGGACACAGGGGGGAAGGGGAGGCTGGGACGAAGGTAAGAGAGTAGCATTGACATAGATAAACTACCAAATGTAAAAGAGCTAGTGGGAAGCTGCTGCATAGCAGGGAGATCAGCTCGGAGCTTTGTGACAACGCAAGGGGTGGGATGGGGAAGGTGGGAGGGAGGGGATACGGGGATATATGTATACATATAGCTGATTCACTTTGTTGTACAGCAGAAATTAACACAATGTTGTAAAGCAATTATACTCCAATAAAGACATAAAAATACATTTCTTACAAACTAGTCTTTGAGGACCTCCTGTGTGCAAGTCACGTTAACACTAGAAGCAAGAGTTGTGGGTCATGAGAGGTTTTCAAACATTTCTCTGAAGCACTGAGAATGCACCGAGCACAAAAAAGTCCACATGAAAGCAGCCCTTTATCCACAGGTGAACAATATTCTAGGGGCACAAGGCTGAACCACACTCTCAGCAAATCAGTCTGGCCAGGGCCGCTCTGCATGCACACACACACCTTCTACTGAGCTACTCGATCTTCAGGGAACAATCTGGACAGCCTGGGATTTCACTGCTTCCTGATGTAGTGACGAGAAGCACAGCTACTCAGTTGTGAAGGGGAAATTTGAAAGGTCAAAGTAAGTTTTATTCACCCCCAGGCCCAGGGCACCTAATGAGCTTGCTCAGAAGAGGGCCTTGGGGAGAATTTATGTGCCTTGGGCAATGCTTCCCTCCAAGCAGATGCAGATCAGCCCATCTTCCTTTAAAACAGGCTCTGAGACTCAGCCACAGGCTGTAGCTTGTGAGGAGGCAGAGGGCGGAGCCAGGGCAGAGGGGTCCCTGTCGCCCTCCCCACCCCACTTCACACACCCACGTGCTTCCTCCAACACACTTGGTGTCGCCCCCCCTCCTCCTGTAACTGGACACTGATTAATTCTTGCCGTCGCCCATCAGGCTTCATACTGCAGGCCCGACTCTGCCTCCCTCTCTGCAGATGACCCTGTTCAAACAGCACACACGTCTCAGCCCAGGTTGTCAGAGGAAGCTGGGGCTGCCTGGAGAAAGGATGCGATCACAAATATTGTAATAAGAAAAGGGGAGTAGAGGCGGCTAAATACATGGAGGACGTAAAGCCAGGGTGGAACACAGGGTTATTCAGGGAACGAGTAACGGAAGACCTTGCATACACATTGATGGACGAATGCTTTTTTTTCCTAATAAATTTATTTATTTATTTTATTGGCTGTGTTGGGTCTTCGTTGCTGCACATGGGCTTTCTCTAGTTGTGGCAAGCGGAGGCTACTCTTCATTGTGGTGCGCGGGCTCCTCATTGCAGTGGCCTCTCTTGTTGCAGAGCGCGGGCTCTAGGCACGTGGGATTCAGTAGTTCTGGCACATGGGCTCAATAGCTGTGGCTCACAGACTCTAGAGCGCAGGCTCAATAGTTGTGGCACATGGGCTTAGTTGCTCTGCGGCATATGGTATCTTCCTGGGGCAGGGATCGAACTTGTGTCCCCTGCATTGGCAGGCGGATTCTTACCCATTTTTTTTTTTTTTAATTTTAATTTTAATTTTTTTTAGCTCTTTATTGGAATATAATTGCTTTACACTCTTGTACCAGTTTTTGAGGTACACCAAAGTCAATCAGCTGTATTTATACACATCCCCATATTCCCTCCCTCCTGCAACTCCCCCCCACCCTCCCCATCCCAGCCCTCTAAGGCATCACCCATCATTGAGTTGATCTCCTTTTGTTGTACAGCAACTTCCCACTAGCTATCTATTTTACACTTGGTAGTGTAAATATGTCTATGCTACTCTCTCACTTCATCCCAGCTTCCCCTTTGCCCCCTGCCCCTCCAACCTCATGTCCTCCAGTCCATTTTCTGCATCTGCATCCTTATTCTTGTCTTGTCCCTGGGTTTATCAGTACCTTTTTTTTTTTTTTTTTTAGATTCCGTATATGTGAGTTAGCATATGGTATTTGTTTTTCTCTTTCTGGCTTACTTCACTCTGTATGTCAGACTCTAGGTCTCTCCACCTCATTACATATAGCTCCATTTCATTCCTTTTTATAGCTGAGTAATATTCCATTGTATATATATTCCACATCTTCTTTATCCATTCATCTGTTGATGGGCATTTAGGTTGCTTCCATGTCCTGACTATTGTAAATAGTGCTGCAATAAACATTACGGTACATGTTTCTTTTTGGATTATGTATTTCTCTGGGTATATGCCCAGGAGTGGGATTACTGGATCATATGGTAGTTCTATTTTTAGTTTTTTAAGGAATCTCCAAACTGCTTTCCATAGTGGCTGTACCAACTTACATTCCCACCAACAGTGCAGGAGAGTTCCCTTTTCTCCACACCCTCTCCAACATTTGTTGTTTCTAGATGTTTTGATGATGGCCATTCTGATTGGTGAGAGGTGATACCTCATTGTGGCTTTGACTTGCATTTCTCTGATGATTAGTGATGTTGAGTATCTTTTCATGTGTTTGTTGGCCATCTGTATGTCTTCTTTGGAGAAATGTCTATTTAGGTCTTCCACCCATTTGTGATCAATGATCAATGAAGCTAAAAGTTGGTTCTTTGAAAAGATAAACAAAATTGATAAACCATTAGCCAGAACAATCAGGAAAAAAGGGAGAAGATGCAAATCAACAAAATTAGAAATGAAAAAGGAGAAGTAACAATGGACACCACAGAAATACAAAAGATCATGAGAGACTACTACAAGCAACTATGTGCCAATAAAATGGATAACCTAGAAGAAATGGATAAATTCTTAGAAAAATACAATCTTCCAAGACTGAACCAGGAAGAAATAGAAAATATAAACAGACTAATCACAAGTATGGAAATTGAGACTAATTAAAAATCTCCCAACAAACAAAAGCCCTGAGCCAGATGGCTTCACAGAAGAATTCTATCAAACATTTCGAGAAGAGCTAATACCTATCCTTCTCAAACTCTTCCAAAATAATAGCAGAAGGAGGAACACTCCCAAACTCATTCTACAAGGCCACCATCAACCTGATACCAAAACCAGGCAAAGATGTCACAAAAAAAGAAAATTACAGACCAATATCACTGATGAATATAGATGCAAAAATCCTCAACAAAATACTAGCTAACAGAATCCAACAGCACATTAAAAAAATCATCCACCATGATCAAGTGGGGTTTATTCCTGGGATGCAAGGATTCTTCAATATACACAAATCAATCAATGTGATACATCATATCAATATATTGAAGGATAAAAACCATATGATCATCTCAATAGATGCAGAAAAAGCTTTTGACAAAACTCAACATCCATTTATGATAAAAACGCTCCAGAAAATGGGCATAGAAGGAAACTATCTCAACATAATAAAAGCCATATATGAGAAACCAAAAGCCAACATCGTTCTAAATGGGGAAAAACTGAAAGAATTCCCTCTAAGAACAGGAACAAGACAAGGGTGTCCACTCTCACCATTATTATTCAACATAGTTTTGGAAGTTTTAGCCACAGCAATCACAGAAGAAAAAGAAATAAAAGGAATCCAAATTGGAAAAGAAGTAAAATTGTCACTCTTTGCAGATGACATGATATTATACATAGAAAACCCTAAAGACTCTACCAGAAAACTGCTAGCACTAATTGATGAATTTAGTAAAGTAGCAGGGTACAAAATTAATGCTCAGAAATCTCTTGCATTCCTATACACTACCAACGAAAGAGCAGAAAGAGAAATTAAGGAAACTCTCCCATTCACCATTGCAACAAAAAGAATAAAATACCTAGGAATAAACCTGCCTAAGGAGGCAAAAGACCTGTATGCAGAAAACTATAAGACACTGATGAAAGAAATCAAAGACAACACAAACAGATGGAGGGACATACCATGTTCTTGGATTGGAAGAATCAACATTGTGAAAATGACCGTAGTACCCCAAGCAACCTACAGATTCGACGCAATCCCTATAAAATTACCAATGGCATTTTTCAGAGAACTAGAACAAGAAATCTTACGATTTGTATGGAAACGCAAAAGACCCCGAATAGCCAAAGCAATCTTGAGAAGGAAGATGGAATCGGTGGAATTAGGCTTCCTGACTTCAAACTATACTACAAGGCCACAGTGATCAAGACAGTATGGTACTGGCACAAAAACAGAAAGGAAGATCAGTGGAACAGAATAGAGAACTCAGAGGTAAGCCCAAGCACATATGGGCACCTTATCTTTGACTAAGGAGGCAAAAATATACAATGGAAAAAAGACAGCCTCTTCAATAAGTGGTGCTGGTTCTAATGAAATTAGAACACTTCCTAACATCATACACAAAAATAAACTCCAAATGGATTAAAGACCTACATGTAAGGCCAGACACTATAAAACTCCTAGAGGAAAACACAGGCAGAACACTCTATGACATACATCAAAGCAAGATTCTTTTGGACCCACCACCTAGAATAAAGGAAATAAAATCAAAAATAAAAAAATGGGACCTAATGAAACTTAAAAGCTTTTGCACAGCGAAAGAAACCATAAACTAGACAAGAAGACAAATGCTTTTAAACCTGGACTTGCTACTCAGTAAAGCTCTGGAATCTAAATGATCTCCTACGTACGTCATCTCGCACTACAACAAACTACCCCAAATCTTAGTGGGCTCAGGGGGTAAACAGCAGCCGTTTGTTAATCCCCATGCGCCCAGGTGGCAGTGGCCGTTCTGCTGATCTGGGTGAGGCTTGCCTGCTGAGCTGCTCACGTGTCTGTAGAAGCCGGCTTGTTGGCTGGAAGCTCGCAGATGGAGGCTGGCCTGGGCTGGGATGAATGAGCTCTCCTGCAGGTTCCCTCCAAATCCCCATCAGGGAACCTTCTTGTGGTGATCCCAGATAAAAGAGAGCTCAGAAATGCAAGCATCTAACGTGCTACTGTCCCACTGGCTAGCAAGTGATCTGAGGCCAGACTCACTGTGGGAGACTCGAAGGAAAGGTCTGGATACAGGACCAGAGATGCACTCAATCTACAACACCTGAGTTTTGTTTGTTTAATTGTAGCAACTTTGGAAATTGAGAGAGGTATGAAACTCACATTTCACCATCTACAGAAAAAAAATCCTGCTATATTTCTTCCCAGTCTCTTTCTCTATGATTACATGCAATTTCATTTACAAAGCAAGAATCATAAGGTACACACGATTTGCATCCTCCTTTTTTCAGTTATTATACATCCATTTTCACAAGTTTGTTCTTAAGCTCCATAATTTTTTTAAGCCTGCATAACATTCTGACTTGCTGTTATGCTCTACTAATTTAAACATTTTCAAGTCACGGAAACTTTATTATATACAATCTTGCCTCCTGAAGAGAGTGGATTTAACTGAAAATTAACTGGCCAATCATTCTTTTTTGTTTGTTTTTTAATTTATTTATTTATTTATTTATTTAATTTATTTATTGGCTGCATTGGGTCTTCGTTGCTGCACACGGGCTTTCTCTAGTTGCTGAGAGCAGGGGCTACTCTTCATTGTGGTGTGTGGGCTTCTCATTGTAGTGGCTTCTCTTGTTGTGGAGCACGGGCCCTAGGCGCATGAGCTTCAATAGTTGCGGCACATGGGCTCAGTAGTTGTGGCTCACGGGCTCTAGAGCACAGGCTCAATAGTTGTGGCGCACGGGCTTAGTTGCTCCGCGGCATGTGGAATCTTCCCAGGGCAGGGCTCGAACCCATATCCCCTGCATTGGCAGGCAGATTCTTTACCACTGTGCCACCTAGGAAGTCCGAGGCCAATCATTCTTAAGTTTCTCAAGGTGCATAGCCAGAATGCTTCCCAGAATGTCTGTTCAACTTTCCATGACCAATCATGAATGCACTGTGCTCTCTGCAACCTGAGTATTTTCTTATTAAATACTTTTAATGAGAATAATAATTGCAACTACCTCTAGGGCCATAGGAGACAAAGTCAGAACAGCAATAGAAAAGCATTAAAATATGGTAGTAAAATTATTACTCCTACTATAGTAATTTGAATATATTTGATTATGCATGATTAAGTTTAGTTTCTCATTTTTTATCTTCTTTTGTGAATCATTTCTTCATTTTCCTTTCTCCTTTCCTTTTTTTAATCTTATTTTCTTTCATCTGTGTTTTATTTCTTTGCTTCCCCTACCAGTTTCTGTTTTCACTTTCTATTTAAAAAATACCAAATTTAAAGTTCCCTCACAAAATTCTTTCAAGAATTACACTGTATGAAGCAAATGAAATTACTAGAGTCCGTGCTGCCAGGTTTCCACAATAACACCCAGTAAACCAGTCAGAGAGAAACCAGGATCTGAGGACAAAGACGAGCCTGGAAACAGCCTCAATACTTTTAACTGTGTCCATGTTCTCACGTTTCCCCTCAATAACTGGAATTTCTCTTTCTCTCAGTTTCCAACGATGAAATGTGCCCAGGCCGATGGGAAGATGCTCTCCCCCAGGACTTGCTCTCAGCTTTCTGTATTTTGTGCTCCTGTGCTGTCTCCGTCAGGAATTGGGTGGTTTCTCCTGGATTGATGAGAAGCAATGATTGTTTCCTCCATCAAGAAGTGACACAACACACTAGAGTTACTGTGTGTGCAGAAGATAAATGCCTTCTCTCCTCACTGTGTTTTATTGGTAACAATTAAGTTGATATAAAAATATATCCATGCAGCCTCTTATGCGCTTTTCAGACTCAAAAATTCATAATTGCTCCCCCAGTGTAACAGCCTAGATGTTAATTTTAGATAACTGAAATGGCAATCATAGATGTTTAAATCATTGAATCATTTTGAATTAATGTCTGTTTTCATTTGGAAGCTCAGCTGAAATAATCAATAATGGAAGTTGAAAGTACAGCCCACAGCAATAGTTATACAAATTTGTATTGGCTGTAAATTTGTGCAATCTTCATAATTTTTAAATGAAAAATATTCTGTTAAATTGGCCTCTGCTTAAACTGGTCTGTTAAATTAGTCATCCCACAGATGACTAAAGTTACAGCTCCCCTTGAGTTTTCTGTGAAGAAGAAGCTACTATGCTTGGAAATATTATTTCTTCTGTTTTCCTTGCTTCAGATAAAATGTTTTCCCAGTTTTGTTTGTCTCTATCATGGCCATCCTGATGTCTTGCTGGTGTTTTGGAGGGTTGCTGTCACCAGGTTGTTCATTTTCCTTCTTCAAAATATCTGTCCAGGGGCTTCCCTGGTGGCGCAGTGATTAAGAATCCACCTGCCAATGCAGGGGACACAGGTTCGATCCCTGGTCGGGGAAGATCCCACATGCCTCGGAGCAACTAAGCCCGTGCGCCACAACTACTGAGCCTGTGCTTTAGAGTCCACGTGCCACAACTACTGAAGCCCATACCTAGAGCCAATGCAATGAGAAGCCCGCGCACTGCAGTGAAGAGTAGCCCCCTCTCACCACAACTAGAGAAAGCCCAAGCGCAGCAGCAAAGACTGAACGCAGCCAAAAATAAGAAAAAGAAAAAAAGTATCTGTCCATGTTTTGCTGCTCTTTTCTTGACTATTTTTAGTGCATACTAAAATTCTCTTTTGATTCTCAAGTTAAAATGCATAATTTGATTTAATTCCTCATTTCTGATATTTGGGATATAACAAACTCTGGATAGTATTAAAGCAGCATAATATTATAACTTAGGCTAGAATTGTTGAACTTGAAAATCTACAATGTACCTATGCTTTAGGATCTCTGAGGATAATGGATGGTAATACTTCGCTATCCTTAAATAAGCTTTTGGATATTGACTTACAATCACCAAGGGTTTTGAAGAGAAACTTGCTGACATTTATCTCTTTAAAATAGTTCCAACGGGGGGGGGGGGGGGGGGGGGGGAGTCAAGGAAGGGAGGGAATACGGGGATATGTGTATAAAAACAGATGATTGAACCTGATGTACCCCCCCCCAAAAAAAAAAATAGTTCCAACAAAAATCATTTACCATCTGCTTTAATAGTCTTGTAACAAACTGAGAAGAAGCGAGAGAGTAGCACAGACATATATATACTACCAACTGTAAAATAGTCAGTGGGAAGTTGTTGTATAACAAAGGGAGCCCAACTCAAGGATGGAAGATGCCTTAGAGGACTGGGGCAGGGAGGGTGGGGGGGACTCGAGGGGGGGGCGTCAAGGAAGGGAGGGAATATGGGGATATGTGTATAAAAACAGTTGATTGAACCTGGTGTACCCCCAAAAATAAAAATAAAAATAAAAAAAATAGTCTTGTAACAATGCCTACAATAGCCATATGGATTTGAAGACATGCTTAAATATGTAAAAAAATCTAGTTCTAAAATTGCAAACCAATTTGAAATTGGAAGGAATTGAGCCAGTGATAGGAAACAAGAAAAGTCAAGCAACAAACTTTTATAATCAGCATTTCATTTAAACCTCATAACTATGCTTTTTATAGATAAATCAATATTATTTATACTTTACACATGAAGATGCAAGCAGCTCTTTACAGGAAACCACTCTGAGCAGGAAGCCCCCTTTCCTGTCACTTTAGCAAAGCTGTATTGTAACTCACTTTTAAACCAGGCACCCCCACGCTCTCTCTACTTATTTCTGACCCAAGCCACACCTTTCCAATCTTTTAATCACACAACACCTTGCTGAACTTGTGGATTCTTTCTGTAGATCAAAGAAGTAGAAATGAATAGGTAATTAACACTTGACCAGATGTCTTCCCTAGCTTCCCCTTCAGTAATCTGTTGAACAAACTGTGTGACCAAACTGTGTGAACAAGATAACATCTAGAGGAAGATCAGAAGGAGTCCACAGGCCTGCACACAGTAGGGGATGGCGGTGACTCTGACCCCCTACCTCAATGGTTAATTACTTCTGGTTCCCTTTCAAAACTTTGAGCAGAATCCTTGGAGGTGGTTTTTGGGGGACACTGAGTCCGCGATCTCCCCAGATTGCTGGCATTCTGATTAAAGGCACCTTTCTTTTCTACAACTTGTGAGCATTTATTTTATAAGCGGTGAGCAGTGGGACCCCCGCCCCATTCACTAACAAAGAAATCTAGACACAGAATTTTCCAAGCTGGTTTATTAAAGTCATGTTTCCAGTTAGGCAAAGAGCCAGAATTTGAACTAAAAACCTTTATGTGCCTTATTTGGCTCTTTTTCTAAGATCTTTTCCCCATCTGTAGTGGGTTCAGTACTGTTCCCCCAAAATTCATGTCTACTCTGAACATCTGAACGTGACCTTACTTGGAAATAGGGTCATTGCAGATTTGATTAGTTAAAGATTAAAGTAGGATCATGCTGAATTAGGGTGGATTCTAAATCCAATGAGAGTGTCCTTAGAAGAGGAGCAAAGGATGCACAGAGGCACAGGGAAGAAGGACTATGGAGATGAAGGTGAAGACTGCAGTGTTGTGTCCACAAGCCAAGACACTCCAAGGATTTGTGACAACCTTGAAGCAAGGAGAAAAGCATGGGACAGTTTCTCTTACAGCCTCCTGAGAACACTAACCCCTGCCAACACCTTGATTTCAGACTTCCAGCCTCCAGAATTGTGAATTAAGACATTTCCATTGCTTTAAGCCACCCAGTTTGTAGTATTTTGTTACAGCAGCCCTAGGAAGCTAGTACATCGTCACTTACAGAATTTTTATTTACTAATAAAATCCATTTTCTTCACAAAGCCCTTTGATTCCAGTGTCTCCTGAAAATGTCCTGTAGACTTTTCTATGGTGAATCTGAAAGTTGTGAGAAATCAGTCATTTATAATGTCTAGATTAATCACTACTTTCCATTTGCTGCTAATTTCCATTTGTAATTAGCTAGTGTTATGGTTGTTTTTATTTCAAGTATAGAGGCTCCTTCTAAAATCTCTCCAGACCTCAATTTATCTTCTTATATTTTTATTCAAATATTCTTCCTTTGCAAAATAATTTAATTACAGATTCATTTTAGTTGATTACCTGTTGGATGGAACAACTGAAAAATCATTCACTGATTTTTTTTTACCAAACCCAACCCCAGAAATGGTTTATACTGTTGCATTTATTTCTAACTTTCTGAACCTGACATTACAAAACCATGAACAGAAACTTTTCTAGGGCTAAGAAAGAGAAAAATAACATTACCTTATTTGAAGTATTTAAATATAGTGAACGCAGTGTGAGCTGCTATCAGACCACACCACCCCATCTCTTAAATGTTTTTTTTTCCAGATTGAGTCTGTCCCTCTTCCCAGCAATCATGCAGCTATTATACTGCAGAGGATGGAATGTATTCCCAGCAATCTTCTCATCTTTTTACCTTGCCTCTCCAATCTCACTCATCTTTTCCTTTTCATTTAAGATCCTATCAAGATTACCTTTTCCTGAAACTTATTTTCAGCCAAAATCTAGGACTTAACTCTATAAATAACAATTAAGACTAGACTATAGCCCAACCTTAAGATTTAGAATCAGTTCATTATTAATAGCATTTAAATGCAATATCGTTTCTTTCGTGACTCCTTCATTGTGCTTGGAATTGAGAGAATGAATATATAAACAGACAACAGAACACACACACAAAAGTAGAACTGACCCACAATCTGTGGCAACTACAATCTTCAAGACGCCAACCCATGATACCTAAATCTACAGCAACCCCTCCAGGAAGCCAAGCAGCAAGTCCTTTAGCAACTGCCCCCAAAACGACCAGGACTTGATTAATCACTGACAGGTTCTCTAACTCTTGCCCTCACTTCCAGCTTAGAACCCACCGGAGACAGCCTTTACCAAGCAACAGGAGGCCATGCCTCCTAACCAACCACCTGGACGCCCTTCTTGCAGTCTGCCCTATCACAGCTTCCCACCCAATCAGGGCACATCTGACGCCTTTTTTTTTTCTTTTTTCTTAGCACTATAAAGCTTCCTCCTCCTCCCCTGCCTGCCTTTGAGTCTCTGCCAAAAGCAAGTGAGGGTGGCAGACTGCCTTCCTATAGTAAACTCTGCGTAAACAGCTTCTGCTGTTCTCATTTGGGTGGTCTTCACTGATTCCCACAGAGGAGTGAGAATGTTCCTGCTGAACTGGCACTTGATAAGGAGATTTCAGTGTGACTGTTTCATAAGCAGGAACACAGATTCAGCTGTTGTTTGTTTTCAGTGGCTGATTCTTCTCGGGAACTTGAGCTTATGCAATAGCTTGCCCTGTTTTCCAACACATAACTCTGTACTCATAATCCAACTTTATAAATATGTATACAGAGGCAATTTGATTCCTCTCTTATTTAACACGTGATTCATTTTGTTACATTATCTCTCATAACACTTGCTTGTATTTTTATTTCTGCTCCTCTATGTGGGTTCCAACTTATCAATGTCAATATGCTATAAACTGAACTAAAGTCACCTAAGGACTGGCTTCTGATTTTTAGCTTGTGCCATGTTCACAAGGAAAACAGATTATTTGCCAATGATCCTCTGTTGTCTTTGCTCAGATGCCTTATAGTACACAAATCAAGGCTCAAAATTCAAAACAAAAATTTTTTTAAGATGAGAGGGCTACTGTTTTAAGAGGAGATGTCATTCTCAGGGGAAAGAGGAGAGAGGCGGGAATGTCTGGAAGCAGAGATGAAGTCGTGCATTACTCAGGTGGCCGCTGCTTCACAAAGAGAAGCAGCTGTTGGCCCAGCCACGCAGGTCATCTCTGGTCTGAGTACAGCAGCAGAGGACAAAAGAGGGCACATATCTCAGCTCCCTGTCATCTCCTATCTCTCACTGGTCAACGTCTGGCCCACTAAGCGTTAACTCCTCATCGCCTGCTTGTGTCACTCGAGAATTTCAGACATTCACAGGTGAAGCCACACAGCACACTCTGGACCACGGCACTTCACTCTTGCCCAGGAGTGGTGGGAGGAAGCAGAGCCTCAGTGGGCCCATCAGGTCAGGGCTGCCTGCTGGAGCTTCTGTGTCTCCATCCAGTGGTGACACAGGGGTCCTTCCACATGCCAGCACTCACCCCGGGGGGAGGATGAGAGAGCCTGTGCTGTGAGATGATGGGGCAGTTGTCACCGTTTGGAGGTGGCAGCAAAGGCTGAGACTGGCTCCACAAACAAGCGGCCAAAAGCTCAAGACACAACGAAGCCAAGAGAAATGTGACCCACATGCATCTAACCTGGGCAGACTCTGACAAACGAAGTGTCAACAGGATAAAGCATCCCAAAGAAAATAAATTCTTCCCAAAGGGGAGATAGAAAGCTGTTGTACCCCGGAATATATGTTACGGCAATATACAGCCACCTGCCCTCCCAACAGAGTCAGCAGAATACAATCATAATGCATAATAATCGGAATCCTCAAACCATTTGTCTTCAGCTGGTGTGAGTTTAGACAAGCAACAGTGAAAATAATTAACCTACCCTGAGATTAGGATTAATCTAGGCTGACCAAGGCAAAATATAAAGAGAACTTAAGACATTTTTAACATCTGAAGAAAGTTATTTTGAGGGAAAAGATCACTACTGCCTTTGATGAATAAACACAGTCCTACACCCACAACAAGGAAAGAGAATTCATTCAAGGAAAAGCCAGGCTAAATGACACATCACAATGTTTTCAACTGTTTGACTGCATAAGAAAATACTAATATTAATATTCTAGTATATATTTGTTTTACAAGAACTTAGAAAATTTCAATTCAAAAATGATCACAAAGCATGTTTATTTTCAGTCTCTGAGCTATAAATGAATCAGGTCCTGGGCACATCATCCTCTAAAGTGGTCCTGAAACATGTCAATAAGAGGACATTAAAGCTAATACATGTGGGATATGCAAATATTTGGATACTAGATTCCTCGTCCCTCTATTTCTGTAATCCCTGTAGCATGCAGCACAGGAACGAGTTCCTTGTTTGTGTTCAATAAAGCTTCAGATATGAGAGGGCACTGCTGCCACCTCTGTCCTCCTCCCCAACTGCCCAGGCAGGGCCTCTGCTCTCATCCCTTCGTGGGGCGCCTTCTCCAAACTACACCACTTACTAGTAAAACATTTCCAGAGACAAGACGACTAGTCAGTCAAGGGCAGCCTTGTGTCTTAAATCCCCAACTGGTGCCTACACGAACTAATGACTGATTAATTTCACCTGCAACAAGATGTCATGGAACCCACAGTGGACTTGGAGTTAAAAGATGTGCTTTAAATGCTGAGTAAGAGACTTTCAGCCCTGTGATGTCAGGAACATAATTTTACCTAAGCATCGGTTTCCTCACTCAAACAAGGGAATTCTAGTACCTAGTTAGAATATAGAGCTGATAGTTGTAACAAACTCAAAATAGGAGAAGCTTAAGCAAGGTAGAAGTGGGCACTGCAGAAGGATCCTGAGACATCCACGCCTGATGTGGCAGCTCCACGGGGCTAGGAGCTCAGGCTCCTTTCTGGTTCTCCCATCACTGATGATGTAGCCGCGTCCTCAGGTGAAAGGAGGCCCATAATCACACCGGCTGGGCTCACATCCCAGCTGACAGGAGGAATATGGGAACGGGACACAGACCTGTCTCTTCTAAGCGCACAAGCAGTGCTGTGCTGGGGGTGGTCAGAACCAGCCTGTGAGAGCCAGTTGTCGACTTTTCAGAAATTAGAGGAAGTGGTTGTCAAACACAGCCTTTGTTGAAAATTATAGAACTTCACAAATTACGTAAAAAACAAGGGCAGTAGATGCTCAGAGCTCAACCCTCCCTAGTTACGGCACTGCCCTGCACCGCTACCCCTGTTCTGTGGTTATTTACGGGTAGTGTCGCTGCTTGGAACACCGCATCACCATGTGCTCCTGCAGGCCTGCAGACTGTGAAAACCCTTCAGGTTGGAGCTTGAAATCCATCGTGGTCGTTGTGTTTACACTACAGACATTGCAGAGACCGCAGTTCAGGCCTTAATTTATTGTTCTATTGATTATCTAAGACCAGGAGCTAGTAAACCACCCAGAACCTGTTTTGGTTTAGCCCTTCAACTAAGAGTGATTTTTTTTAAGACATTTTAAAGTATAGGAGGAAGGAAGGAAAAGAGGGAGGGAGAGAGAGTGAAAGCAAGAAAGAAGCAAGACAGCAAACATTTGATGGAGGCAGACTGTATGTGACTGCAAAGCCTTAAGTATCTACCAGCAAGCCTTTTGCAAGAAATGTTCCTGAACCTGATGGACAAAATATGAATACTGCAAATGAAACTGAGAAGCCCTCTCGCTGGCTGTCACTGGCTGTCAACGCTTGGGATAAAAGCAGCCTCCTTCCATGTCACGTGACCCCTCAGAGCTTCAAAGCCAGCAGGGGAGGACACCCTTGTGTTGAGCCCCTCTCAGGCTTTGACTCTCTTTCACCAGGAAGCACCCAGTGCCTTCCAAGCGCTCACCTGAATAGCTCAGGGGATGCGTGCCCTTCTGAAAGCCAGCTGTGCCGCATCCCACACTCTCACCACCTGCGTGAAGCCCCCCTCCCCCATCTGTCTCTATAGTTACAGGTCCCGCCCCCAATCAAGAGGATGGATTCCACGTGGCCTTGGATCCTTGCCATCCTAGAATTCCTCCTACTACAAGGGGAACCTCACTGTTGGTGCCACATCTACCTCTTTCATTTACATGATTATTTTGAGAATTTAATGAGAGCATGCATATATAAAAGGACTTTATTACAATATAGGTGCATCTCTGACCCTGCTCTGGTTTTGTAACTTCTTCCAAGTCCCCCTGAAGAGCTTATTGAGCCCAGACATAGGATGGGTCTGAGAACATGAGGAATGCAAGACCCCTTCATGGTTTATCTAGCAAGTTCGCTGTTTACTGAGTAAATCTTTCCTTCGGTAACGAGAACTCAAGATCTTCCATCCTTCCTTCCCAGTCCCTCTCCCTCCTCCTCCTCCCTTTCCTCCTTCCTCTTCCTTTTTTTCTTTCCTTCTATTTATTTCACTAACATATTAGGAAAGTGTATAACAAAGCCATCTAGAGTTTGGCAATAGGAAGTTAGGTCACACCTCTAGTCAGCTCCCAGTCACTGCTGTGTTGGCCGGAGGCCAACAGATAATAATTACAGTTTTTTAAGCTCATCTTTATGAGGTACATCTGCTGCCCACTGTATCTATTCATAAGCTACTCCTAAATTTTGTAAGGAAATAAAGAAGCAAACGTAACAGATTCTCCCCCTCAGCGGAGCCCAGCGTATCAGTGACATGCTTTCATGTGCCCAGGCACACAAGAATCTTTGAGGCTTCTTTCAATAGAAAGAGTTACAACATTTGATTTGAGCTTCTTTTTAACTGAAAGCAGTATGTTCAGTATCCATGGTTAGCAAGAATTTACTTCAGGTGCAGACATAAAGCAAAAACCAAACCCGCTGTACTTCTCACAAGGTCTGCAGAACCACTGGGAACCCACGCACACACGGATCACATATAAACAAAACTCACATCTGCCACTTCAAATGCCCGCGGTGTCACCTCCACCCCATCTTTTAAAGAGATAAAGACAATGCCCCCAGCCTCTGTTAAAAACAAGACACCATAAGGTAGTTTATCCTAAGTCCCATATCACCAGAGACAGTTTCAGCTCTCCCAGAAATGGAATCTTAAATAAGTCAACCAGAAATCCCCTGATTGGCATTAGTCAGGCAATCTGACTGATGGGCCACTGCCATCCTCTAAAGCAGCGGTCCCCAAGCCCGGGCCACGGACTAGTACAGGTTGGAGGCCTATTAGGAAACAGGGTGGCACAGCAGGAGGTGAGCGGCGGGCCAGCGAGCAAAGCTTCATCTGTTGCTCCCCATGGCTCCCCATTGCTCAAATTACCACCTGAACCATCCCCCCTACTCCGCCCCCCATCCGTGGAAAAACTGTCTTCCACGAAACCGGTCCCTGGTGCCAAAAAGGTTGGGGACCCCTGCCCTAAAGGAAAGTAACTTTGCAATAACCAACCAACTTTTTTGACTAATAAAACTTCCTTGTTCCTACTCCCTTCTGCCTATAAAACTCTTTCATTTTGGACAGCTTCTCAGAGTTTCCTTCCACCTGCTACATTAGATGCTGCCTGATTCAAACAAACGTTTGCTCTTAAAATTTTTTAACATGTCTCGATTTATCTTTTAAAAGTTCTGGTGTCAGAGAGGGAAGCTAAGGAGACCCCCTCCCCGCGAGGAGCCCCCAGGAGCACCGAGCAACCAGGGAAGGTACCTGTTGAGTCCCTGGAGCTGGCTGTTCTTTCGCTGCCCCTGGAGGTGCTGGGCAAGGCCTCTCGGTCCTGGGTCCTGGATCCTGAATCCGTAGCTCTTGCCTTATGAGCTTTCGGGCCATTTGAGCACCTCTTTTTCTGGTCTTGGATCTGAAAACTTGCTGGAGGCTAACTGGTCTGACGTAGAAAGGACTACACCTGGGGTCAGAGTGGATCTGACTTAAGCTGGAGTGGAGCCAGTATGAGGCCTCAGGTGAATATAATTGTTTCAAGGCTGAAAGAGCAGGTTAAACTTATCAACAGTGATCTTGAATTAGAGCGGCCATAGAGAACTTTTAACTTAGGTAAGCTATTCCATTTACAAGATGCCCTAGAGAAAGAGGGATCTCAGCCAAGGACTCACAATAAAGGGTAGAAGAAAAATTTTCCTCCTTTCCAGAGTCTGCAGAAGGGAACCTGGGAAAACTAGCAGAAGCTGGCAAAGGGTGAGAATTTTTACCAGAGTCAGCTCTCCCAGGTCTTTATCTGCAGTGCCTGGTCGAGAGAGGATATTGTCCTTTTCTTTGCAAATTCGGACTCTTATTAATTTGGTTCTGGTGATCCACTGTGGGTGTTTTTGGTTTCATTTTTGTTTTTTTGTTTTTTGGCTGTGCCACTCAGCTTGCGGGATCTTAGCTCCCCGACCAGGGATTAAACCCCGGGCCCGGCAGTGACAGCCCAGAGTCCTAACCGCCAGGGAATTCCCTGTTTTTTCTTAATTGAAGTTTAATTGACATACATTATATTAGTTTCAGCTGTACAACATAATGAGTACATTTGTATACATTGTGAAACGATCACCACAATACATCTAGTTACCATCTGTCACCATACAGCTACAATTTTTTTTCTTGTGATGAGAGCTTTTGATTTACCTTCTTAACTTTCAAATTTGCAATACAGTATTACTAACTATAGTCACCATGCTAATGACTAGATGTATAGTTACATCCCCATGACTTTAATTTTAAAACTGGAAATTTGTACCTTTTTATCCCCTTCACTGATTTTGTCCCCACTCCCTACCCGCCAAACCCCTGTCCTCTTTGGCTTTCATAATCTATTCTCTGTATATACGACTTCGTTTGTTTGTTTCGTTTTTTAAATTCCACATAAAAGTGAAATTCTATGGTATTTTTCTTTATTTCATTTAGCAGAATATCATCAAGATCCTTCCATATTGTCACAAATGGCAAGAGTTCATTCTTTTTTTATGGCTGAGTAATATTCCCTGTGTGTGTGTGTGTGTGTGTGTGTGTGTGTGTGTGTGTGTGTGTATCTCACATCTTTTCCATACATCTATTAATGGACACAGGTTGTTTCCACATCTTGGCTATTGTGAATAATACTGCAATGAACATAGGAGTGCATATATCCTTTCAAATCAGTGTTTCATTTTCTTCAGATAAATACCCAGAAGTGGAATTGCGGAGTCATATGGTAGTTCTACTTTTGATTTTTTTAGGAACCTCCATACTGTTTCCATAGTGGTTCCACAAATTTTCATTCCCAAAATAGCTCCATTTTCTCCACATTCTCACCAATACTTGTTATTTCTTTTCCTTTTATGATAGCCATTCTGACAGGTGTGAGGTCATATCTCGTTGTGGTTTTGACTTATATCTCCCTGATGATTAGAGACACTGAGCATCATTTCATGTGTCTGTTGGCCATCTGGATGTCTTCTTTGAAAAAATGTCTATTCAGATTCTCTGCCCATTTTTTAATTAGATTGTTTCTTATTGAGTTTTATGAGCTCTTTATCTGTTTTGGATATTAACCCCTTATCGGATATATGATTTACAAATATTCTCTCCCATTCAGTAGGTTGCCTTTTTATTTTGTTGAAGCTTCCTTCACTGTGCAGAAGCTCCTTGGCTTGATGTAGTCGCATTCATTTATGTTTGCTTTTGTTGCCATTGTCTTTGAAGTCAGATCAAAAAAAAAAAACTATATATATATATATGTCACAGAGAGCAATGTGAAGGAGCTTACTGCCTATGTTTTCTTCAAGGAGTTTTATGGTTTCTGGTATTACATTCAAGTCTTTGAATTAATCCATTTTGAATTAATTTTTGTGTATGGTGTAAGATAATGGTCCAGTTGCTCTCTTTTGCATGTGTCTGTCCAGTTTTCCCAACATAGTTTACTAAAGAGATTGTCCCTTCCCCATTGTATTGATATATTCTTGCCTCCTTTGTCATAAATTCATTGACTGTATATGCTTAGGTCTATTTCTGGGCTCTTTATTCTGTTCCATTGATCTATGTGTCTGTTTTATGCCAGGGCCATGATGACTGTAGCTTTATAATATAGTTTGAAATCAGGAAGCATGGTGTCTCCAGCATTGTTCTTCTTTCTCAGTGTTGCTTTGGCTATTCAGGATATTCTCTGGTTCCGTACAAACTTTAGGATTATTTGTTCTATTTCTGTGAAAATGCCACTGAGATTTTGATGGGAATTGCATTGAATCTGTAAATTTTGGGGGGTAATATGGACATGTTTACAATATTAATTTTTCCAACCCATTTGTGTCTTCTACAGTTTCTTTCATCAGTGTCTTAGTTTTCAATTACAGATTTATCACCACAGTAGTTAAGTTTATTCCTATGTATTTTAGTCTTTTTGATGCAATTGTAAATCTGATTGTTTTCTTAATTTCTCTTTCTGATAGTGCACAAGAACACAACAGGCTTTTGTATACTGATTTTTTTTAACCCTGCAACTTTACTAAATATGAGGGTGAGTCAAAACTTATATGCACTCTGGCTGTAGAATTTATAGAAGTTTTAATATAACCGAAGCATGGATAATTTGTGACTCACCCTCGTATGTTTATTAGTTCTAACAGTTTTCTGGTGGAGTCTTTAGGGTTTTCCATATATAAAATCATGCTGTTCACAGTGATGGCTTTACCTCTTTCTTTCCAATTTCAATGCTTTTTATTTATTTTTTCTAATTGCTCTAGCTAATATTTCCAATACTATTTTGAATAAAAGTGCCTAGAGTGGGCATTCTTGTCTTGTTCCTGATCTTAAGCAAAAAGCTTTCAGCTTTTCACCATTGAGTATAATTTTAGCTGTTGGCTTGTCATATATGGCTTTTGTTATGTGAAGGTACATTCCATCTATACCCACTCTGTTGAGAGTTTTTTAATATAAATCGATGTTGAATTTTGTCAAATGTTTTTTCTGCATCTAGTGAGATGATCATATGATTTTTATCCTTCATTTTATTAATATCCATTTGTCGTTGAATCTTTCTCTCCCAGAACAGCTTTTGCTTTTTTGTCTGTCTCATTTTGTGTCCCAAGAACTTAGCTTTGGAATCATCAGGTTGGGGACCCCAAGATGTGGCCAGAAGGAAATGCAGGTTGCACTACATTGGCAACTAGAGTTCTACTGATTGTTGCCAGCTTTCAAGGCAATTGTCTATATCTTTCTCTCTCAGCTGTCTTTTGGGAACAGTTTGGGTCTTGGGAGGGTAGTATGTTTTGCATCCTCCTTGGGAATATCTATTGCATTTGAAGGGGAGCAGACTTTGCCACCCCAAAATATGCCACTTACCCATGAGGATTATTTTTGAGCCAAGGGCAACCAAGAACCCCACAGATTCAGGAAAAGCTCTTTACCTTCCCTTAGACTGTCTAATTTACATTGGAAAGAAGGCCTATACCAGGAAGAAAGCTATTATCAGAGATATCATTTTGAAACAGGAGGAAAGGGGACAGGGCACAACCTTTAAAAGAATGACATAGCTGTTGCAGATATGACATAAACTGTTTAGAACCAACTATGTCCAAGATGGTGGAAGACTTGACTTCCAGTGGACTTTGAGCCACATTATGTGCTCATTGTAATACATTAGCATATGCTAAATGACACACCCACAGGTGCCATGACCTTTCCGATGCTGACTATAAAAGGCCAAAAAGTGGGTGATGGCCCAGTTCCTGGAAATCCCTGCCCTTTCCCCCAAATCGTTGGAATAATCCTCCCACTTGTTAGCCTATGAAATTACCCAGACCATAAGAACTAACCACCCCTTTATTTTGAGGCCACTCTCGCCTTTTGAGATGGACTGCATTCTGTCTATGGAATGTGTATCTCTCTAAATAAATCCACTTCTTACCTATCACTTTTCTCTCACTGAATTCTTTCTGTGATGAGACAAAAAAAACTTGAGCTTCATTAAGTCCTGAGACCAGGTGTGCGATTTCAATTAAAAGACAGTGGGGGACTTCCCTGGTGGCGCAGTGGTTAAGAATCTGCCTGCCAATGCAAGAGACATAGGTTCAATCCCTGGTCCAGGAAGATCCCACATGCCGAGGAGCAACTAAGCCTGTGTGCCACAACTACTAAGCCTGTGCGCTAGAGCCTATGAGCCACAACTATTGGGCCCACGTGCCACAACTACTGAAGCCCACATGCCTAGAGCCCGTGCTCTGCAACAAGACACTGCAATGAGAAGCCTGAGCACTGCAATGAAGAGTAGCCCCCGCTCACCATGAGTGCAGCAACGAAGACCCAACGCAACCAATAAATAAATAGATTAATTAATTAAAAAAAAAAGACAGTGGGTTCGAGTTCCGGCCCATGGGTTCAAGACCCAATCTGAGTTTTGGCTGCCTTCGAGCCCTATCTGAGGTGTGCGGTTTCAGTTTTACCTAAGAAACTTATCTGCCTAACCAGACAAACTTTGTTTTCTGAACATCTCCTCCGCCTTCCTGTGAATGACCTTCCTCCCCTTTGTATCATCAGACCCCTACCCCTTTCCTTAGTGCAGGTGTTACAGAGGATGTCGTTACCTGGCTGTCTTTGAGGCTTCATATCTTTACGGGGCTCCATAAATTTGTTTCTCCTGACGTATCTCTCATATCAACTTAATTACTAGACCAGCCAAAGAACTTAGAAGGGAAGAAGGTGGAAAATTTTCCACCCCGACACATCCAAGCAGTTGTTCAGTACTGCCAGGAATATTTACTGTTTATCTCGGCTGAAGCCTGACAAGATACTTGAAAGGATTCTTTTTAAAAGTAGCTCTATGGTCAGAAGTTGGCCAAGTTGGAAGCTGATATTCAGAACCTGATAAGAACTTTTCATTTAGGCTTTCCCCTTTGAGCTAAAATAAAACTATGTACCCACAAGGGGAAAAACATTCTGAAGCCTTTGTGGAAGGATTTACTAAAACATTCCAAAGACACATAGCTCTAAATCTAGAACACAGGAATCTTTTGATTTCCACCTTAATTGAAAATCTTCTCCCTGATATAAAGAAGCAAATTGCGGATAATGTAGTTGGGTGAGTGGGTCAACCTCCATATCATTCAAGTGGGCCCCAATCTTTTGAGGAATTAAAAACTGTACCTCCAGTGCCTTTTGAGATGTGAGTATTCTACAGAGTGGGTTGGGTCAGTCTCCACTTTCAGAGAGTTCAGTCTGAGAGAGGCAGTCTCCTGCACCAACCATCTCCTTGTGTATCGCACTGCATTCACATGAGGGGCAATTTAGCTTAGCCAAGGTTTCAGAGGAGGTTTTGGAAGGAGTGAGGAGTTGACCACGTTATAAGTACTTTGCAGCTCGTGTCACCATTTTGCAAATTTGGTAACTGAGTTTTGGAGATATTAAACAATTTGCCTGAGGTTACTTAGTGAGCAGGGAAGCCAGGATTTGAATCTTAAGAGGAAGGTGATGTCAACAGAATATCTAGGCTGTCCCCGTTTGTGTGACATAGGGAAGAGGATATTTAAGTTCCCTAAAGATCCCTGGAGGCTGGTCCAAGGCACGCAGGCAGTGTCAGTGGGGCAGGAGATCAGGACTGAGGCTTGGGGCCAGCTGGACCTGCTGTGAGCCATGGTACAGGGATTAAAGCCTCCTGGACCTTGTCTGTGGAGTTGGGATAATAGCAACAACACTGAGACCCAATATTTATCGTGGGCTTACTGCATACTTTCCCTGCCTCAATTTTCCTCATCTCTAGATTGGGAATAACAAGAATAGTAATGAGGCTAATAAATGATACGTAGCATTTATTGAGCTTTTTTTGCATAAAACTCTCTGTTCTAAGAGAAGTATATACCCTGGTGTTTTGCATCTGTAGCCTGGAAATAATAATATTAATAGTAATAATAATAAATGATATGAACCATTTATTAAATACTTAATGGATTAAAAGCCCCCATTCTAAGTGATTTATGCACCTGAGCTTCCTTCATGGAGGAACTGGGAATAATAATAAATCATCACAGTAATTAGTGATAGCTAACATTTTACTCAGTGTTTACCATGTGCCAGGTCCTGCTCTCAGAAGAACAGACTAGATAGACAAAGGCCATCTTGCCTGGGTCCTCAGGAAGTCTCTGATATTGTCAGAGAACCACTGACCGAAACCACCCACCCTGGCCAGGCACAATAGTGACTACTTGCATGCATTATCTTACAATAGGAGGTCCTGGTAAGGCACCGCAGAACTAACAAGATACCACCAACCAGAAGAATTTGGGAAAGGTCAGAAGAGACCAGGAAGGACCCTGAGTCAGAACGATTGGCCAAGAGACAACCCGGAAACTAACCCCATCACCATAAGAGTAGTTCTGAGACTGCAACCTGCGTGGCAGAGCAGTCCTCCTGGGTTCCCTCACCCTCCTGCTCTCCGCCCCGAGGCCCCTTCCCAATAAAGTCTCCTGCTTTGTCAGCACATGTCTCTCCTCAGACAATTCATTTCTGAGTGTTAGACAAGAGCCCCCTCTCAGGCCCTGGAAAGGGGTCCCCTTCCAGTAACATTATCTCCCATCCCTCTTCACCTCACTCTGCTCCACCACATTGGCCTCCTCCAGATGTTCCTCAAACTCAACAAACTCAGTCCCGCTCCCAGCCCTTGCAAGTGCCATCCCTCCACCCAGTGCACCTTCCCCAGACACCTACATGGCTCACTCCCTCACCTGCCCACGCACCTCCCTGCTCAGGCAGTGAGAGCCTCCCTGATCCTGCTGTTTAAAATCCAGGGCCTACAGCAGTGCCTGGTACACAAGCAGACATTCAGCAAACGCTTATTTAACCCATACGTGCTTAGTAGGTGGCAAGGTGCCCTTTGGAACTGGGTCCCCCAGACCAGCTTCCTGAGCAGCTGACATCCTTAATATCCCTGCAGTCCGAGGAGATTGGGGTAAGGGCACCCCAGAAGAGGACACAGCTGGGCAAAGGCCCTGAGATGACAAGGTGTTCGGAGAAGGGTGGAAAATCAGCTGTGCGGGGCATGAAGCAAACGTGTGAGGGTGTGAGAGGGGAGGCCAGGTAGGCGGGCAGGTCCGAGGGAGTCTGCGGGGAACGCGGGGACTCTGGGAGGCTGGGATTTTACTCTGAACCGCAGCGGACTGACAGGACCTGCAGCGGGTTTTTAACACGTTCCCTCTAGCCCTTACTGGTCAAACAGATGGTTCAGGAACTCGAGATGAGGCCCTGGAGATACGGTGGCCTTGACACCCAGTCATTGAGCTGTCGGGAGCTTTTGAGCTCCGGCGGCCTGAGCCCCACAAAGGGCGAGTGGGCGGAGTCCGGCGAGGCCCCGCCCAGACTGTCCGAGCCCCGCCCCCTCCGCGGAGAGAGGAAGGCGCGACCCCCACCCCAACGACTCCCGAAGAACAGACTCAGCAGGGGAGCTGGAGGACAGTCCGCAAACGTCGCCTTTATTTCCGGGCGGGCCTTGAAGGAAGGTGGGGCCGGGTGGGTCCTACCGGCCTAGCGGGGGCGTCAGGGCCAGCGCCGCCGGCGGCGCCAGGTCGCCCTCGCCGGTGAGCTGGGGGCCGGCCTGTGGGGGGCCGGGAGTCAGGCTGCGAGGCCCTGAAGCCCGTCCGCGCTGGCCCTTTCCCTGTCCCCCGCGCCCGCCGGGGACGCCCTGCACCCGCACACTCCCCTCTCAGAGAGGCTCCCGGGACAGCCCGCCCGCGCCGTCTCGGCCCGCGTGGCCTCCATCCCGGGCTCTCTACCTCTCCTCTGCGGGCCGGGTCCTCTGGGGTGCTCTGGGTCTGGGCGGGGACCTGCCCCCCGAGTTTCTCCGGCTCCGCTTTCAGCCTGCGGAGACGGGCAGAGGAGAAGAGGAAGAGAGAGGGGGGGTGGAGGGGGGCAGGGAGGAGGCCACCGAGACCCGCAGACCTGCAGAGAAGCCCCAGCGTGGGGAGCGCCCGGCCCGCGGAGGCCCCGCCCTTCGGGGAGGGGCAGAAGGGGAGGGCGGCAGGGTGGGGGCGGACCTCGGCCCCGTCCCCTCCTCCCTTCCCCTCTTACCCATGGTCCTCCGCTGGGGCGCCCTGGACCTCGGGCGGCGAGCGCAGCCGCTGCTCCAGCTCCTGCAGCTTCGCCCTCGCCTGCCTCTCTGCGGGGGGGCGGGGCGTCATGGGCGGGGCCCGGAGCTCCCGCCGGCCCTCCCCCCGGCTCCGCCCCCCACCCCGCGCTGGACTCCCACCTTCGGCGAGCAGCTGCTCCTTGCTGCTCTGCAGGACACGGATCTCCCAGGCCAGGCGCTGTTTCAGCACCTGCGAGGAGGGAGAGGAGCCCTGTCCATCCAGCTGTCCTCCCGGCCGCCTCCTCCTTCGTGCCTCTTGGAAACTCCTTTCTCGAAGTAGGGCTTTCATTCACTCCTGCATTCATTCAGCTATCCATTAACTCAGTGTGCAGCTTCTGCTGTGGCCGGGCGCTGGCAGAGATGCTTTCCCCCTCAGTCACTCCCCATGTCCCCGTGTACCACTTAAACCTCATCTCTTCCCACTCTCTCATCCCCCAGCCCCACTGTTTGCTCTTCCTCAAATACTTCAGGCACAGTTCAGCCTCCCAGGACATCTGCACTCAGATACCCGCATGGCTTCCTCACTTCCTTCATGTCTGTGTTCAGATGACACCTGCTCAGAGAGGACTTCCCCACTGGCGTTACATGATCTATCTACTTATTTTCTTGTCTAGAGTCTGGGTTTGCCTCCCCTTGCCCCTAACCAGCTTGGGGACAGCAAAGACTTGGCCCCTTTGGAATGATGCTGGACACATCCAGGGACACTGGTGAATGAAAGAGTGACCTGCCCGTGTCTGGTTCAGCGTTCCTGTTGCCACTGAAAGACGAGCACTCTAGGCAAGCAGCAGGGAAACAAGATCAGCAATGGCTGCTTCAACAGTCTGGGCAACAGATGCTGGGTGTGGCAGTGGGGGATGGTGAGAGGCTGCTGCGTTTAAGGTAGAAGCCGAAGGACTGAGTTGAGGAGGTAAGAGGAAGAAAGGAGTCAAGGACTACCCCTCAGCACTGGGCCTGAACAGTAGGTGGACTCTGGGCCGATCAGCAGAGACACTGAAGCCAGGGGAGGAGTAGCTTTGGTTGAGGCAATGATACTGGCTCACATGGAATTCCCAGAGGTCCTTGTGCTGGCTTGTCAAATCCTCCAACTGTTCTTCCATGTGCAACCTAGGGGCCAACATCCAGGAATGAGAAAACATGCTAGGACTGACACCCAGCCTGGCCCAGTCTGGGGGTTTCTCACGCACAGGCCTTCAGATCTTTGCCTGGTGCTCCCTCTGCTAGGAGCCCCTTTATGGGCTTTATCCGCCAAGCCTTGCTTCCAACAGCACCCCTTCCAACAAACACTCCCTCATGCAAGCCCCACTCCCATTCCCCAAACCACGCCACCCCAGGCCATAGACCCAGGGGTTACCCCAGCTTCCTCTGTCCTTGACTCTCTGTGATCTGAGAGTTATGGATAGAAATTTGCTCCATGTGCTCCGCCAACATGTACTTCCTGGGAAAGGAAAGAAAACCCTCAGTTACATTCTCTGAATGAGCCACCACTCCTTCCAGCAGGGGTGGAGCTGGGAGTCTGTTCATAACCTTATCATTCTCCTTTCTTTTGATCAAATGATCTATCACCCTGTCCATTTTGTCCCCCATCAAACCATGCCTTCCTAAGAGACCTTTGTGAAGGGTACAGTAGTTTCGTTTCATAAATTATAAAGTCCTGGGTTGAGGCCTGGATCTGCTATTCCACTGTGATCTTGGACAAGTTATTTAACCTCTCTGGGTCTCAGTTTCCTCATATGTAAAATGGTGGTACTCTCATTGTGAGGAGCAGTTGATAAATGAACATAAACTGTTCATCAGACAGTGGTAGGTGTGGTGTGGTTAAGCATATATACACTTTATCTATCATCAGGTTTTCCCACATTATTAAAATCACAATCACCAGTGTGTGAGACCTCTGGTCACAAGAATGTGTTAAGTAAAGGTTCAAAGGATGGAGAGATAGATGGACAGATGCTGGATGGACAGTGAACTGGATGGGTGAGTGGTAGGCTGGAGAGATGATGTCTGGTTAGAGAAATGATGAGTGGAGGGATGAGGGATGGATGGAGAAATAAAGATTGTCAGAAGGATGGATAGCTGTCTGGATGGATGGCTGGGTAAAGAAATGAATGGTTACGTGGGTTCTCGGGCTCTCGAGCCCCCGCGCAAGCCTGGGCACCTAGGAGCCCCTGTCATTGGGCCCCAGCCCAGGGTCTTCGGCAATGCATGAGGCAAGATGTTGAGGCGCAGCTTGGAAAACCGGGATGCTCAAACCAGTCAATTGCAAGATGCTGTCACAAATGTGGAGCAGCATTTTGGAGAGCGGTGCCAAATCTTTGCTGCTTATGTGCGGAAAACTGCCAGATTGCGAGACAAAGCAGACCTCTTGGTGAATGAAATCAACTTGTATGCCTCTACAGAGACCCCAAATTTAAAGCAGGGCCTGAAAAACTTTGCTGACGAGTTTGCCAAACTTCAGGATTATCGACAAGCAGAGGTTGAAAGACTTGAAGCCAAAGTAGTTGAACCTTTGAAAGCTTATGGAACCATTGTAAAAATGAAACGAGACAACCTCAAAGCAACATTAACAGCAAGGAATTGAGAAGCTAAACAGTTAACTCAGAAAGAACACGTCAGAGAAATCCATCTGATCGACATGTTATTTCACAGGCAGAAACTGAACTGCAAAGAGCTACAATGGATGCTACTCGAACAACTCGTCATCTGGAAGAAACTATTGACAATTTTGAAAAGCAGAAAATAAACGATATAAAGACTATATTTTCAGAATTTATCACTATCAAAATGTTATTTCACGGCAAAGCTTTAGAGGTCTACACTGCTGCCTACCAAAATATACAAAAGATTGATGAAGAAGAAGATTTAGAGGTTTTCCGAAATTTTCTGTATCCACCAGATTATTCATCCCATTTAGATATCGTAAGAGCAAATTCAAAGTCACCTCTTCAGAGATCACTGTCAGTGAAGTGTACCTGGAGCAGGACAGGTAGCCACCTGCCGACTAAGAAAGGATCAACAAGCAGAAGATGATGATAAAGAGGATGAAGACTTAGATGATACAGAAGAAGAAAATTAAACTTCTTAAGTAAACTTTGCATTTCCATTTTCATCTTAAATGACTTGGAATCCAGAATGACTAAAACTGTAAAACTTTATACTGGCTTGAAATGAAATGAAATCCTACTGGAAGTGGAGAAATTATTAAAGGAAATGTATGCTGACCAAAAATGAAGGCTTTAAAAAGTATTACACACATTTCAACATCCTATCTAGCAGCATGTGATCTTTTTGTATAGGTTCCATTTTTTTTAAAGATTATGTATTTCAGAAGTATTTTATATTAATGCACTATACCTAGTTGAGTTGCAGTAGTTAAGTAGATAACAAAAGGAAAAAAAAAAAAGATCTAACAATTCCACTTGCTTCCTTTAGGTTAAAATACCATGCTTTCAACACCAGTAAAGGGTCCTAGATAGTCATTCTTATTAAATACAAATTCTATTCCACAAAGCTTTAATCAAAAAAGACAAGTTTTCTTTTTTTTACTTTTTTTTTTCACTTCTACTACAACTTGAAGTTTCATCATTCGATATATAAATGTACTTTTCACTGAGAGTATTATAGTCACTCTTAAATAACAGTAATAGGACACTAGCATATCGGTGTTTTACAACTACACATAAAGCATAAATTTTAGCTTGAAAAAGCTACATTCAGCTTGATTCTGGTTTTAAAACTAAACCGCTGTCATACTAAAGTACTATATATGGCACTACAACTTTTGGAAAGCTATAATTTGGTGGAATGTTGCCCTAAAAAAGTCACGGAAAACCATAAATCAGTAAAAATTATATAAAAATTTTACCAAACTACTATCAAATCAATAAAAGAATATATAGTCACTCTTATTCCTGAAAATATAAAACAATTTAATCAGAGCCTTTCAGTATGTCTGATGCTTTTATTTCTTTGGATGGGGAATTGTACTTATTTCATAGATCCCAGTCAGGCATATAAAAATTGGGAAATTTATAAAATCATTTGGGATTGCCACAAAAAACAATTATAACAGAAAAATAAAGACTTTCCAAAAAGTTTTTTTGTTATTCATGGTTCTGTTCTTAACAAAGCACAGCTTCCTGAAAATAGTCCTAAGTGATAAAATTACTTAAGTACTTTTTAAGTAAAATATTCAAAACATTTTAAAACTCTAAATAAACTGATATTCTTAAAAAAAAAGAAATGAATGGTTAAATGGACAATTGGAAAGGCGGGGAAAAGATGAATGAATGATTGGGTGGATGAAAGATGATTGGAGGGAAGGCTGGAGAGATAATGGCTGCCCGTCTGTCTAGATGAAGAATTGGATAGTTGGATAGATGTACAGATGGATGAATGGGAGAGTGGGTGGATGGGAAGGTAGATGGGTGGCTGGGTAAATGGGTGACTGGGGTCATAAATGAGCAGACAGATAAACAAATGAATGGATGGCAGAAGAGCTGGATAACCAATAGGGGAAGACTTAGAATAATACCAATGGATGAAATTTATTTGATAATGATTCATTCATTTAATCTTAACACCACCACTTAAGTTCATCTTAACACCACCACTTAATATTAAAGACAAGCAGGGGTGTCTCTTGTCTAGCTACTTGACTTTAGAGAAAGGGAAAATAAGGAGTGTATGTCCAAGATTTATTTTCCCTAGCCCTTGCCCCCTCCTCCTTCAAGCCGGGGCATAAGGCAGGGAAGAGCTGGGCACAACCTCTTACCTCTGAGCCTCACTTTCCTTCCTTTGGCAGTGCAGCTGGAGGGTCCTCAGTGCCTCTGTGGGGAGAGGAACCAAGAGGCTTTGTGAGAGCTCTTGAGAGGCAGGCTTGGGTAGAAGTAAGGGGCCTCGCATCACACCGGGCACTGGAGAGCACTGAGGGGACTTCAGTGTTTACTCCAAGTCAGATGGCAGCCAAGGGAGAGATCTGAGCAGAGAGGGAGGCACCCTGACTCAGGTGTCAGGGGGATTCCGCTGGCAGCCTGAGAATTTCAGGCTTTTGTGGGGTGATGGGGTAGAACAATGAGGACGAAGCAGCTGGTAAATACCTTGCTTTTTGCTCAAAACCTCCTCCAGGTGCGCTTTCTCCCCATTCACTGGAAAATACAGTGATACTTTGAGTCTCCAGGGCCCTTATCCTGTGCCCCGACGGCAACTTCATGCAAAGGGTAGGCCCAGCGTCACACAGAAGGTATGGTACAGCCTCAGGGGAGGGCAGGCATCGCCTCGCCAACCCTGCACCCATCCCCCGCTGGGGACGATCGTGACCCAGCTTTTCCCTTTCGGGGCCCACACGCCCTATAAGTGTGGAAGGAGAGAAGGACCGCGGGGCTCCCTTGTGCACGATGCACACGGATTATACCGAGGGTAGGGACCATGAGAAATACCAAAGGATACCATGTCAAGTACAAATAAAGGCTGTGAAGAAATGACTCAAGCAGAGGTGTGAGAGAAGGTGGTATCCTATCTGCAGAGGGGGCCATCACGGTCGACCTGCTGGGGTGAAGTCTCAGCTGAGAGCTGAGCGGTGACTCGAGATTGTGGATTATGGAGGATGAGAGCCTCGCAGAGCAGGGAACAGCCCGTGTGAAGACCCTGAGGTGTGCACTCCTGTGCATGTCAGCACTGGTCATGAGATCTCTGGGTCTCTCTTCTGGTCCCACTCACAGGAGTCCAGGTCCCTACGCAGGGCCTCCCAGAGAGCTTGGGCTTCTCCCAGTTCCTCGCTGGATGTCTTCTTTGCTGGGTCAAAGAAGGAGAGAAGACATGGTGTGAGTGCAGCCGCTAGCCTTGCTGTTCTCTCACAGACCGTGACACTGCACACGCCTCTTCAGACAACCTGGAAGGGCCTGGATCTCACAGATGAGGAAGTGGAAGCCTGCAAAACCCAGGTGCCTCCTGGCCAGCTGGCCATCTTACACCCAGGAGCTTACCTTGCTGAAGCTCATTAATCCGATTAATCAGGTCTTCGATCTGTGGCTCCAGGCTTCCCTCTGCAGAAGGAAAGAAAGATTGAGCCCGAGAAGGCAGATGCCTGGCTGTCTGAGGCAGAAGGAGGGGGTGGGTGTTGGCACTGTGTCCCTGCTGCTATCACTCAGCATTTATTGAGTGCGTGCTGTGTGCCGGGCTCTGCGAGGAAGCCTTGCAGGGCTTGCGTTCTGGGGGGCAGAGATGGACACTGAACGAAGACTCATGATACCAATGCATGGCAGTAAAGGCCATGAAGGGAAAGAAGTGAAACAAGGGGCTGAAGAATGAAAGGGTAGAAGATGCCTCTTGAGACATGGAGAGGCTCCAAATGACATGAAGGAATGGAGCCCTGCAGTTCTGCGGGGTGGGGAGTGTGTGTGGGGGGAACACCCCACATAGAAGGACAATGAGTGCAAAGCCCCTGCAGTGAGGCTGGGTGAGGCACATGCCCAGAACATACAGCTCAGGGGTCCGGTGTGGCTGCTGTGAGTCTAGTGTGCTAGTGCAGAGTAACAGGAGGTGAGGTGGAGAAGTGGGTGTATCAGATCTCTCAGGGCCTCCTGGGATGTGACAGAGGCTTCTACATGTAATTCTGAATGTGGTGACATTGGAGACAATGGAGACCTCCCGCCCGTCCCACCCTATGAAAAGCCTGGCAGGGTGGGTTGTCACTTTTATCCACCCAGACTCTGGTGTTGGCCTCATTTGAGATATGGGGGAAATGCCACCTTCATTTTGACAGCTATCAAATTCTCCAATGACAGGGAGATCACTGTCTCTTTAGGGAGTCATCTCTAACATCCCAGAGTCCGAATTCCAGTGCTCTGTATGGGGAAGTCCTCCTCGTCCCGCTCTGGCTTCAAGGCTGGGAGCACAGAGTTGAGGGAAAAATCTGCCCAACCCTTGCTGGATCTCTCTACCACCCATGAGACACTCCGGAGCTAAGCTCAAGTTCTGGACTTTCAGAGGGCACTGACTCCAGCTCCTGTGGCTTCCAGGAGACTGAGTACTCTCTTAGGTGCTGATTTGACACAAATACCTGGGGTCTTTGTTTTGCTGGAGATGGTTAGGGTCACTCTATGTTTTCAATCCCTCTACCTAATTTTAGCCTAGGCAGCAGCTCCAATGCACTTGTATTTTTTTCAGTAATTTTATTTAAAAAAAATTTTTTTTAATTTTAAAAATATTTATTTATTTATTTGGCTGCACCGGGTCTTTAGTTACATCATGCAGGATCTTGTTCCCTGACTGGGGATTGAACCAGGTCGCTGCATTGGGAAGGGAACCGCTGGACCGCCAGGGAAGTCCCTCCAGTGCACTATTACATGCGGCCACAGGGTCAGGGGCAGGGGAGGTTCCCATTTATTTGGAACAGACCAATGGATCGTAGTAATTTAAGCTGCTGATGGACTAGTGGGGAATCCAACCTCAAACCCAGCCAGCACTCTGCCCCAGCCCTGCTGTGGGTACTGGATGCAGGCTGGCTCCCAGTCTCCCATCAACAAGCAAAGCAAGGTGCAAAGCCCTTTGCACTGCCATTTGCCATTTGTACATAAAAAAGGAGGACAAGGAATACATACCCCAGGATATTTTTTTTTTAACCTCCAGAAAAATATCTAAGAATTGAAAAATAGTTGCTGCTGGCCTGTGGGTCAGGGCAATGGATGGCTGGTGTATGTATATATATATACACCATATGTGTGTATGTATGTTGCAGGGTAGAGTTTTCCACCCCCTTATACTCTTGAATTTTGAAGCTGTGTTTTTGGTTTAAAGAATTAAGTAGTATAAGAGGGAGAAAGTGCAACGGGATAATTTTCCAAGGTTGTGAGTTGAGGAGACTGGGTTTGAACCACATCTCCTGACTCAAAATTTCAGGCTAAGCCTCAGACACAAGGAGACACATGACCTTTTTGCAGCTTTTTCACCATTTCCAGCAAGTCTTCTGTCTTCTTTGAAAACTTTGTCTGACCTGTGGAGGTGAAAACCAGAATTACAGCATGAAGCGAGAGTGAGCGGGGACTGAGGAAAGGTCCAAACTTATCTGGGAAGGGAGGAAGAAAGCCTCAGTGGGTTCTGAGGACACCCCTGGGCTGAACCAAGGATAGACTGAGGGGCAGCTTTCCAGCCAGAGCAGGGTCCCTGCAGGACCTCTGCCTTTTGTCCCTAAGGTTGATGGGATGTAGTGGATGAATCAGGATCCCTAATAGTCAGTTCTCCCTGAGAGGTGATGGAACACCACGGACATCCCCTTAATGAAATTCAGGGGTGAGAGAAGGGGAGGCACTTTTGCTGCTGCTGTTCAAAATCGGTATGAAGTTTTAACCAATGCCTCAGGACAGAACAATTTCATATGCATTTCTTTAAAATCATTATAGGTCACAATTTGCAAATTTTTAATGAAATTGATATCTAAATATCAATTCAGAGGAAATATGAGGGACAGGAAAACATTTTAATGACACCATGGGGATGCAACCAGCATCATGCAGCCTCCGGGAAACTCCATAGGACAACCTGCTTTCTTCAGCAAATAAACCACAAAGAAGGAAAAGAGGGAGAGGCGAAACAGGTTAAAAGAGACTTGAGACATACAGCAATCAATAGTAATGAAGAGACCTTATTTAGATCTTGATTCAAACACAATTTTGCCACAAATACTTCTATGTACTTTTTAACATGATTCTGTGTTACTTTTAAAATTATAAGAACCACAAAAACACAGCAAAAATACCAACATCTTAAACTCTTGACATAAAAGATAAAAGGGCAACTCCCAGTGACCCATTGCTCTCCAAGAAAAAGTAGGCAGAGAAGATGAAAAGTAGCTCACAAAACACACGATAGCCAAAAAGTAAATGAAGAAATGCTTACCCAAGAAAAGTCCCTCCCCAAGACCCGAAGTTCCTCAGCTCCTCTCTGCCAGGCCACTAGTGTTACAGGTTATTTGTGTGTACTTGGTGATCATTCCAATCACGTACAAGCATATGCCCACTCCTCACATACAAATGGTGTCATGTCTCCAATGGCATTTCACAGCTTGCATTTTTCATTTGACAATATATACTAATGATATTTTTAGGCAGTTTCCTATTGATGGATATTTAGATTGCTTCCCTTCTTTTGCTGTTACAAACAAAATCACAGTGACAATCTGTGTTAGTTTTCTCGAGAAGCCATGACAAAGTACCATAACTGGGTCTTTCTTTTGTGTCTGTCTGTATCTCATCTTAAACTCTATCTTTGTATGTCCAAATTTCCCTCTTCTTATAAGCACACCAGTGATTAGATTACGGCACACCCTATTCAGAACAACCTAATCTCAAAGACTCTATTTCCAAATAAGGTCACATTTTGAGGTTCTTGTGGGCACGAATTTTGGGGGGACACAATTCAATCCAGTGCAAAATCCTTGTATATTCTTCTTTGTGCACGCATGGGAATATATTACTGAATAAATTCCTAGAAGGCTACTTGCTAGATCAAAGGGCATATATATTATTAAATTCGACTCGTATTATGAAATTGCCCTCCAGCTGGAGGCCCAGGAAACAATCCTTTCTCATACTCTTACCAGTCAAATATGTTGTCAATCTTTGTCACGTTTGCCAGTGGGATAGGCAAAAAGAGCATTTCATTTCCAACTTTCCGGTAGTAAATATTAAAAACTTAATCCTCTGGATCAGAAACTCTACCTCTAAATATCTATTTTAAGGAAATAATTAAGGATGGTGGGCAAGACTGTTTCATTGTTCTTTTTTTTTTTTTTTTTTTTTTTTCCGGCACACGGGCTTAGTTGCTCCGCGGCATGTGGGATCTTCCTGGAGCTGGGATCGAACCCGTGACCTCTGCATTGGCAGGCGGACTCTCAACCACTGCGCTACCTAGGAAGCCCTCATTGTTCTTAATCTTAAAAGATGGAAGCAACTTAAAGATACCTTAGTGGATTACAGCACATTCATAGGATAAAATTCTTTGCAGCCATGAAAACTCATGTTGTAAATCAGGGATTCTTAACCTGAGCTTATTAAATTTTGTTGAAATATGTGGACGTATGTTCACTTTCTGTATGTCTTTTTGTCTTGCCTGAGATCTTTTACAAATTAGTATGCATTAATTTTGCATTTGAATTTTTACATTACTTAATAAGCAAATGTAGAAGAACATGAAGTAAAAAGTAAAAGTCTCCTCTCACAAACAGCTCCTTATTCAAGTCACTCCTCTTCCCAGAAGTAACCATTGCCACATTTCCTGTAACCATTGCCACATTTTCTGAAGACACTTAGAACTTGGTAAAATGTATCTCATGTATCACTTTAATTTTCACTTACTCAAGTAACATTCTAAAAACATCCAAACATTACAGAAATGTGTGAGGTTAAAATGAAATTTCCCTTCTCTCCTTGGTTTTGAGTCTCATTGCCTTTCTCTAGTATCATTGGCTGCTATGTTTCCTCTGGAGACTTTTACGTTCTTTAAATACTCAATATTTGGAATGAAACAAAAAAATGAAATCCACTTTAATAACAAAGGGAGGTGTCTGTGATTACTTTGTTTTTAATATTTTAATATTATGAAAATTTCTGAATGCACAGGAAAGTAGAGAGGATACCATGACGAACTCTGGTTTACTCATTGTCCAGGTCTAACAATCATTAATATCCACCCATACTTGCTTTGGCTATGTTTTTCTTGTGCTAAAGTATTTTCAAGCAAGCCCCAGACTTCATTGAGTCTCAACTTAAAAAAAAAGAGTCTCAACTACTAGAGGACATTTTCTTAGATGACTCCAATCCTATAGTCACACCAAAAAGATTAGCAATTATCACCAATCATCAGATCATTTATATCATCAAATACTCACAACATATGACAACATATGTGGTTTCTGATTGTCCCCATATGTCTTTTACAGCTGGCTTGTTCAATGATTTCTGTGAAAGCTCCATCTGTGTTTTCCTCTCCACTGCATTTCTTTTTTTTTTTTTAATTGGTGTATAGTTGATTTACAAAGTTGTGTTAGTTTCAGGTGTACAGCAAAGTAAATCAGTTATACATATGCATATATCCATCTTTTTTTTTTTTTTTTTTTAGATTCTTTTCCCATATAGGCCATTACAGAGTATTCAGTAGTTTCCTGTGCTATAGAGCAGGTTCTTATTAGTTATCTATTGTATGTATAGTGGTGTGTATATGTCAATCCCAATCTCCCAATTTATTCCTCCCCAACCCCATCCCCTGGTAACCAAAACTTTGTTTTCTACATCCATGACTCTACTTCTGTTTTGTAAATTTGTACCCTTTTTTTTAGATTCCACATGTAAATGATACCATACGATGTTTGTCTTTCTGTGTCTGACTTACTTCACTCAGTATGACAATCTCTAGGCCCATCCCTGTTGCTGCAAATGGCATTATTTTGTTCTTTTTTACGGCTGAGTAATATTCCATTGTATATATGTACCACATCTTCTTTATCAGTTCTTCTGTTGATGGACATTTAGGTTGCTTCCATGTCTTGGCTATTGTAAATAGTGCTGCAATGAACATTGGGGTGCATGTATCTTTTCAAATTATGGTTTTCTCTGAGTATATGCCCTCAGAATGGGAGAAAATATTTGCAAATGAAGCAACTGACAAGGGATTAATCTCCAAGATATACACACAGCTCATGTAGCTCAATATCAAAAAAGTGAATAACCCAATCAAAAAATGGGTGGAAGATCTAAATAAACATTTCTCCAAAGAAAACATACACATCAAACAGCACATGAAAAGATGCTCAACATCACTAACTATTAGAGAAATGCAAATCAAAACTACAATGAAGTATTACCTCGCACCAGTCAGAATGGCCATCATCAAAAAATTTAGAAACAATAAATGCTGGAGAGGGTGTGGAGAAAAGGGAACCCTCCCACACTGTTGGTGGGAATGTAATTTGGTACAGCCGCTATGGAGAACATTATGGAGGTTCCTTAAAAAACTAAAAATAGAACTACCATATGATCTTCACTGCATTTCTAGTCCTAGTCACGCAGTAAGATCATGAGTGGTCAGTAAATCTTTCAAATAGTCTAGCTAACATCTTGACAAAATTTTTTAAAAATCAATGTGACAAAACAAGTCTATAGAGCATGAGCCCCTTTGAAACATTTTATTTTGAAATAATTTCAGATGTATTGAACACATAAAAGTTGTAGAAATAGGCCACAATGCTATTTGCCTTTGTATCAGATTTCCCATTTGTGAGCATTTTTGCACATAAGTTGCATGCATTGTGACCCATTATTTAATACTCCAGTATATATTTCCTATATATAATGGGACTCTACCAGGTAACTGCAGTATAACCATCAAAACAGAGATGTTAATATTGGCCAATATTAATGTCTGATCCTCAGATGCCATTCAACATCTTTCCTCTTGTATTTTAAAATTATTTGGTACTACTCACATTTTCCTTTAAAAATATTGCAAAAATGCTTCCACCTCTACACAGCCCCCAAAATCCAAGTCCCTTGTTGAGAGTCACCAGTTAAGCCATTAGCCTTCAGACATTTTTCTAAGCAACACACATAGGGCTATAGTTGAATTGCCTCTTCCTCTTTTTTTTTTTCTTTTTTTAATCCTAACTTACTTTTCTCTCATAAGAATATGATCTGTTTTGAAGCTCACTGTTAATGAATCACGATCTTCTCCTTTTAAAATTAATTTTAATTAATTAAATTAAATTGGAGTTTATTTTTTCCGGCCGCTTAAGAAAAAAATGTCCACTACACAGGCATTCCATAATGCATGGATATACCTAAATTTAGTCATTTCTGTGATTGCTTCTGTTTTGCTTCCATCAACATTCCAATGACCCTGCCTGGTCCACACATCTGTGTATTCTGTGATTACCAAGCATGATGACTAAAAGTATGAAAATACCAGATATCCCTCCCTTTCTAAAGCCAGTTTTGATGGGTTAGAAATGATAACTTGATACACTTTTCAATTTTCTCCATAGCTGGTGAAGTTAATCATAACTTCCTTTAAAAAAATTTTTTTGGATAATAATAGGTTTTGTTTGTTTTAAGCACAGTGGCAGCTGTAGTAAGTGCTTAATAAGGTAGATCTATTGGCATCTGTCTTATTTCTTGTTGAAAGCTTGCACTCAATGTGAGGCCATAATCTAAGAGCTCTCAGTGTTATTTCATTATTCATACAATAAAAAAAATTACTGAGCACCTACTATATGCCAAGCAGGCATTGTTTTAGGTGCTGGGGAAACGACAATAAATTATTTGTTCTCATGAAGCTCACACCCTAGGACAGATGACACACAAGTACATAATCACAATTATTGTTTTCATCTGCATAGATAGGTCTGGAAAGATGCGATCCAATGCATTTATTAATACGGTGGTGTAAAGAGTGTGTAGGAAGAGGGGTCAGAGACAGACAAAAGGAGGGCAAAGAGTCAACAACTGTTGAAACAGTGGGTACACGGGCATTCATCATGCTAGTTTCTGTGCTGTGCTACATTTTGAAAATTTCTATAATTAAAAAAAAAATGATATTGGCTTAGCAGGGGATCACTGTCTTGGGAGATTTTCTTCTTGTGGCTAGGCTGCACTTTCCAACTCCCTCTAGGACAATTTTGTTTTTCCTCTCCCTGGTGTGTGACGTGTCAATATCACCAAGATGCCCTGGAGAAAAGAAGCCGTCTGTGGGAGTGGCCATTCACGATTAAGATTTAAGAGTCCATGCAAAGTGTGATATGGGCTGGGTGTGAAATGATGATATTGGGGAATTACTATTAATTTTCTAAGCTGTGGCAGCAGTTAAGTGGGTTTTGTGAGGCCATCCACCCCTTTTTGTGACGAGATGAATACTTAAGTATTTAGTCTATTGTTTACTGTAAAATATGTAAGCAATATAGCCAATAAAGCTGACAACAGTTCATCTAGATGCTGAGAATATACGTTATTTATCTCCACTTTGTGGAAGAGCGTTTTTTTTTTGTCTTACAATTTTACCTTTTTTTCCTTTTCTTTTTTTTTTGTACTGCTATCGATATTTCTTTATTGTAAGGGGACGAAGCCTCCCTCCCTTCTACCCTGGCCGCCAGAGGACCGCTTGCCCTCGCTACCTTCAGCCTTCTCAGGGATTTCCGGCGGCCCCACTTCCGAAGGCTCCAGTTTCCCCGCCATTTTCCAGAGCGCGACAGACGCGTGTGCGCTTTGGACGATGATTGGTTTAAAAAAAATCACGTGAGGGCGGAAAGCCTGCGCAGTGCGCATGCGCCCAGCAAGTTTCTGCGCATCAGCTCAACAGAGTGGGGAGCGATGGGCTGTCAGCTGCCGGAAGTGGACCGCCACGAGCGCTCCCCCCGCCCCCTGACAGTATGCACACGTGCACCACCAGGCCTGCAACGCCGGGTTTGCGAAAACAGAGGCAGAACTAGTCCTGGACGTTGGAGAGTGAGTGTTGCATGCACGCGCACGCAAAGAAATTACAGGCAGGTCTCGCTATCTCCTTCTGTAGGTTGCTTGTGTTTTGCAGGTTGTGAAAGTGTGGGACAAATGTGCATGAACAGTGCGGTGGTACGCAAGCGTTTGCGTCCCTTTTCGCTCACAAATCCTCACTTAACGGCCTATGAGAGGTTAGTTTTCTCCGTTTCATGAAAGAGTAGAATGAGCTGTGGAAGGTAAGTGGATTTATGTAAAAATTCTGGGTCTTGGCCACGGTGTGAAGTCAGGTGCTTTGCCCCAGGTTACACAGACAGGTAGACGCTGGAGGCCACCTTATTAATATTAGCAGCAGCCAACACTGATGGGGGTCATTTTTGAGCAGGTAAAGATGAACTACATGAAGGGCAAAGGAATATCCTTGTGGGGACTGGTTTTAGGCCTTTTTATGTGCAGTTTTTTTCTTTAAAATATCCTCAGGCCGTTTCTGGGCACAGGCTGGTCCTGCATTTCCAATTCCAGAACCCCCGTGGGCCACCCAGGAGGCCTTGGCCAGCCCTGGACACTCAGCGCTGAGATCCTATGGAGGAGGCCGAGCCCTGATGCAGGACAGAGGTTTTGGTGCCCAGGATTGGAGGAGACGGTCCCTGACAGAGGCTGGAACGTCATCCAGGTGGAGGAGGTGAGGCAGAGGGAGGGGAAGAGGGAGTCTTAAGGATTTCCCCAAGGTGGAAGGGCAGGAGAGGCTGGGGAGGAAGCAGCCTGCTCACCTGTGTACGATCACACTGCCACCCGTCTCTCATTTGTGGGCAGTCCCCTGGATCTTGCTCCATTGCCGGGGGGAGATAGGGACAAACCACAGACGCCCCCCCCCCCCCCCCCCAATTTTCAGGGTGGAGACAGAAAGTAAAAGCCAAAGGTGGTGGTCATCAACACTGCCCAGTCTGGGAGCTCTGCCTCTCAAGGTCCAGTAAACAAGCCGTTATGGGAAGCCTGGTCCGTGGAAGCAGCTGGGGCTGCTGCGGGTGTGGAGTACTTGGGGGGGTAACGAATGAAGAGCCGATCTTCCTCTTTCTTCACCCAGCGCAGGAGTTTGGTCACTACAAGGATGGCACCTGCCTTGGTCACCAAGGGGCTGAGGCAGGTATACAGCTCAAATTTGGAGGTCACCTGGGGGTTTGAGAGGAGACAGGGTCAGTTGGGGCGGAGCCGGCCATGCTCAATGCTGTTCACCCCACCCTAGCCCCATAACTGTCCCCTGTTTGGAAGATGCACCTGGCAGCAGCTCCTACCCGGTGCTCCCTGGTCACTGGGCTAAAGCAGGTAAGCTGATGCTGTTGTATCATGAGTGGGCCAAGGGATCAGCGAGATCTAGTGGCTTCAACTAGGTGATGCTGCCTGTGTGTGTGTGTGTGTGTGTGTATATACACTCTCTGGACCTCAGTTCGCTCATCTGTGGACTAGGGGTAACAAAAATGCTTAACATTTAATGAGCAATTGTTGTATGCAAAGTCCTGTTCTAAGCTCCACACACTTATGTTTTTATCATCTGTAGCCTGGGCATAACATGAGGATCAACTCAATGTAATCTTCATTCCAACCTGAGAGGCTTAACCTGACCAGGTCACCAGCACCTTTCCACACCACCTCTCTCTGCTCTCCCCCTCGCTCCCTGTGTTCCAGCCACTCTAGCCTCTCCTTGCTGTTCCCCAAACAGAACCAGGCTCAGCCTCACCTCATGGCACTGGCATTTGCGTTTGCACAGTCCTTTCCCTCTGACAGGCATACTGTTCCTGGAGATACCCACATGGCCTGCAGGCTCCCCTTCCGCTTAGATGTCATCTCCTGACCACCCTATTTTAAATCCTGGGCCTACCAGATCTTGGCTTTGAAATTTCATGCTCCACTAAAAGGTACAAGGGCTCATCAGACAGATGGCCAATTTCAGGACTGGCACAGAGAAAATACAAAATGAGCTTGGACTATCTTGTGCCAGAAAGTAAGACGTGCTTAAGCAGTGATGCAGACATGTCAAAAAGATACAGGGGCCAGCCTGGCTAAATCACCGTTCCCGCTGGCCAACTCAGAGATAATCTGAGCACAAAAATAAGTGGCAGGAAAAAGATTTTAGCCCATAGAATTCAAAAAAATGCCATGAAATAAAATTCAAAATTCAATAAATTAATAGGATCGGGGAAAGTTCTCCCATACAGTAGCATCTCAACCAATAAATGTAGACGTCATGATAGAGTTAGAAAAGTCACCATCTGGTAAATACCAGAGAAACAACTGTCACAGGCAAAAATCATTAATAGATATTAAAATTAGTGGATGAAAATATGGTGAAAAAGAGAAAACTGACATAATCACCATAAGATATTTACTAATTACAAAGGGTGAAAAGACTGAAGTGGAGAAACCTGGTAGATACCACCTTAATGACGTGACCATAGTTAACATCGACAGTGGGACACAGTGACACTGTGGTCCTCCTGATATGAAGCAGAAAAGGACACAGCATCACTTCTGGGATTTGCTTGCCCAAAATGCATGGCCTCAATTTAGTCCTGAAAAACTATCAGAAAAACCCAAGTTGAGGGACTAACTGGCTAGTACTTCCTAAAAGTGCCCAGGTCATAAAAGACAAAAGAGACAGGAAATGTCCCAGAATAAACGAGACTAGGGAGACACAATAAATAAATCTAACATGTGACCCTGGACTGGGTTCTGGGCTAGTAAAAGGACATTAGTGGGAGAAGTGGTGAAGTCTGAATGAAGCCTGTGGATCAGATGTTGATTGTACTGATGTTAATTCCCTGATTTTGATGAGCTCCTGTGGTTACGTTAGCATATGGAGAAACTAGGTGAAGGGCCTATTTAAAGTAATTTTTTGCAACTTCTTTGTAAGTCTAAAATTGCTTGAAAATGAAAGCTAAAAAAGGTTTTTAATTAAATAAAATTCTCAGTTTAGAACAATGCCTGATACATAACAGGCAGGCAAATAAATGATTCAATAAATGTGCACTAAATGGCAGAATCTAGGGGAAGCTACCATTTCCCATGGAGCCACCGTGACCAAACTCCCTGAATAGCTGACCCTGAATAGACCCATAGGAAGTGAGGACAGGAGCCCTGAAGAGACCCCAGGGAAGGATATCCCAGGCGGAAGGCATAGCAGGGGACCAAGCCTATAGTGTCCAGGAGTGCTGGAGACTCACGGAGTCAAAGCTCAACTGGCACCTGCAGACACGTGGGCAGAGCTAATGGGAAATCGGCAGGCACAGTGATGGTGGTTAATGGGGCCTTTTGAAAGTCAAAGACACTCAACTGGTGGCTGATGAGGGAAACGGTCAACAGAATGATGGGGCTAAGATAGATGAGATTTCACACACTGAGACTGATAGGTTTCAAAGACACCTGGCGTGACAGGGACAGTGTTGGAGGCAAAACCACAGCCCAGGTAAAGGTGTCGTGTGCGTGAAGGAGGCTGTATGGCTGGAGGGGTTACAGGGGAGGGAAGGGCTTGAAGTGGGGGATTAACTCCTTCAGAGCCCCACTCAACTCACCCAGGCCAGCAGCGTCTCCTTCTCAGCCACGTGGTAAATGAGGCGCAGGGGCCGAGCAGTGTTATGGAGACGCGCATGCAGGCGGTGGTACAGGTCCGACAGGCGCTGTCGCTCCTCCTCTCTGCTGTACGGGGCCTCCAGCTCCGGGCTGCAGGGATGGATAGGGTCAGGGGACAAGGTCAGTCTAGGACTTTCTTGGCTGGCCTGTCTCCTCTCAGTCTAGGGAGTTCACTTAAGTTAGGGGGCTGAACCTTCCCTATTAGACTGGAGGCTTCTCAAACCCTATCCTCCCCATCAAACTTGGGGATGCCTTGAGTCCTGGGGCCTTCCTCTCCATTAGAACAGGGGATTTCTCGAGGTTGGTGGCTGAGCCTCCTGTATCCGGAGGCTATTACATCTTTCTAGAGCACGGCTGCCTCTCTCTCCAGAGTCATGTTATGAGTTGTCCGGCCTTCCAGTTAGATAAGCCTTCCCACCCGGCCGATTGCCCACAGGGTCGGGGCCCACCTGGTAAACTGGGGCAGCTGGCGGTGATGGTCGGGGATGTCCAGCGGCTTGTAGAGGAAGTGCCGGAGGCCGGGGGCCCCTACAGCCTGCACACTGTAGGCAGAGGCATTGGCCGATGGGGCGTTAGAGAAGCTGGCGGCCTCCCTGAGGGCGCGCATGGCCCCAAGGGAGTGCATGCCGTCTTCGACCAGGCGCCGGCAGGTGGCCATGTCATGGAAGGCCTCGGGGTCGGTGCCCAGCAGCAGCAGGCAGACAGGCATGGCGTCCAGGCGGGCCACGTAGGCGTAGAAGAAACCATCGGGATTGAAGCGGGGCAGGCACACCGGCGCCCAGGCCTCGCCCGCCGCGAAGGCCGGTGCCCCCACCCAGTCCAGCAGCAACTGCAGGTCGGCCGGGTCCAGCCGGCACTCGGCCAGCACAGTCCGCTCCTGGGCTGCTGTCACAAGGCGGCCGCCGACCGCCAGCACCGAGAGGGCCAGGCCAGGCGCCGTGCAGCGCCGGAGCAGCGCACCCAGCGCCTCCCGCAGCGGCCGGGCGAGAGGCACGCAGCGCACGGCGCCCAGGAGTAGGGTCCCCGGGTCCCGCTCCACGCTGTCCAGAAGCCGGTCGAGCGTGCGCTCCGAGCCGGCCAGCAGGCGGCGGAGGTCGTAGTTCTGCTTGCGCGCGAAGATGCGGGCCACGCTGGCGCGCGTCAGGGTGCTCACGATCTGCGCGTGCACGGCCAGCAGCTCCCCCCGCAGCTGGGCTGCTGACTGAGGAGTCCTTGACACGGCCACCAGCAGCAGTGGGCCCTGCTGGAGGAACACCAGCTTGTGGTCCTCTGGGGGAGGAAAGGGATGGGGCGGCGGGTACAGATGGGTCAGTGGTGACAAGAGGTGTCCAGCGGGGCTTTCTCACCCTTCCCCTGAACGCACACACTCGTGGTCCAAGCGCACACGGTCACTCTAGGGACACCAGGAGTAGGGTAAGGACAAACTGGGCGAGTGTGGACATCTGCAGACACATGGTGGGATGGTCAAGGGACCAGGCAGGCAACGTGGAGTGAGGAGGATGCAACAAGGACGGACAGAGCTAGGAACACAGCCGGCGCAGCTCACAGCCCCCAAACTCAGGCTCTTAGGCAGCAAGGAAGTATTCAGCCAGTTACTTAGATCCCAGTGAGTTAATCACTCAGAACCCAGCAGGGCAAACAGACAGACCCCTCCCCCCCCACCCCCCTCGGAAAGACAGATGGCTGGCCAGCCTCCACACACACTGACTCACTCCTAACTAGCTGGATAGTCCCCCAGGCAGCCAGACAGACAGACCTACTGCCAGACAGACAGCCATATTCCCAGTCACCATCACCTGTTTTGCCTCCTGCCCATTTGCTCACCAGCATAGATGGCGCGAATGGCATCTCCTGCACTCTGCACAAAGGACACGAGGGCTGTCATCACACCCATGGTAGTGGACAGTGCCTCCACGCTACCATACCGCGAGTAGATGGGCTTGCCTGCCTCACTCAGCACAAACACGTGCTTCCGCTTGCTGCGCCAGTCCTCGTCACTGGGGTCCCCGCCCTGGCCCCCTGAGCCACTCTCAGGGCCACCCATGGGACTGCTCTCAGAGGCTGCAGAACCCCAGAGCCCATAGGTGCATGATGGAGCCTCTGACTGGAGCAGCAGGCCAGGTGGCTGGTCCTTGGTCTCGGATCCTGAAAGGTAGCCTCTGGTAAGTCACCTGCCTGTGGTCTTCCATTAACCCCATGTGCCCACAGACCCACCAAATCCCTACCAGGCCTGCGATGACCCCCTGCCGCTGACACAGATCTCCAGGTGTCTCCTCTGCCCCTCAATGACATCCACTAACACTTAGGTTGCAGTGATTCCCCCTAAAACCCCAATCATCCCATCTCACTGTCATTACTGAACCCTTGATATCCCTACAGACTAATTATTCCCCTTTCAATAACTGCCATTCCCAAGTCTTCAAAGCACTCCATTGCCTCTGAATGATTATCAATATCTTCATGTTCAATGATCCCCCATTAATCGCTGACCCCTCATTTATTTTCCTGGTATCTGTGCATCCCTCAGTGGCTACAGTTGTATCTATTAACATCTGTGTCTTTGAATGTGCTCCTCACTTATTTATTTATTCTCACTGATGTCCACTGATCCTAATGACCCCACTGGCTCTCCCAGTCTTGGTGATGACCCCTAATTCTCCCAAATTCTGTCATGATTATCCACTAACATCTGGATCTTTAGGACTCTCCTTACCCCGTATTCATTCCCACTGCTGTTCACTAACATTCCAATGACCTCACATTAACATCACTAATACCTGGGTCTTCAATGACTTCAGTTACTGCCCCAACCCACGATTTAATCTACTCCATGTCCACTGCATTCCCAACAATGACCACCATTAACCTCTGCTAACATCCAAGGCTTCCAATGACCTCTGCTGACTCCCCCGACATTTATTCTCATTGATATCCACTCTCCTCCCTACAGTAACCACCATAATGTACACTAACATACAGGACTTTAATGGCCTCTATTGCCCTTCCCCATGACCATCATTAACATTCACCAATGAAATCCACAATTTCACTGCCCGCTACTGACTAGCCTCCCATTTATTTTAGTTGATGTCCATTGATCCCCAGTATTATCCACTGGCAACTGTGTATCAATACTCTTCCTACAAAATCCCAGTGACCTCATATTCCCTCATTCTCTCATTACTCCTCCCAATTACCTCCTCCCAATACTTGCCACCACTTCCCAAGTTCTCAAAGATGCCCCCTTCCCCCCAATTACTGATTTTCAGTGATGTGCACTGATCCTTCCCAATGACCCCATCAGCATCCACTAATTCCAAAGTGGTCAATGAGCACTCATTCCCCACTGACTTCCACTGATCCTCCACTCTATACCTTTACACATACACCGGGGTCTTCAAAGATCTTCCTACTGATCCTCTGACTCTCCAAATAATTTCATTGATGTCTGCTGTCTCCCCATCAATGATCAGCATTAACATCCACTAAGATCTGGCTCCTTAAAGACTCCCTCCAACAACTACCATCAACTCCTCAATGATGTAAATACTCTGAGTCCCCACTGGCTCCCACTGGTCCCCTTTCCCACCTCAATGATTTAAAACCCCCAAAGACGCTGACTTCTAAATAGTCCCCCTTTGACTTTTCTTTTGGTTATTCATTGATCTAAACATTCCAAATTCCCAGTGCCTCACTCTAACCCCAACTGATCCCTTTCTGATTCTTCAGTGACAAATTCATAGCAACTGCCCAGGGAACATTCATTGACACCCACTAATTTCCTTTTCACTCCTCAATGATTTAAACTACAACGTGAGTACACGATGACTTCCCACTGTCCCAAGCTATGGTTTAAACTACTTCTCTGAGTCCCAAAATGCTCCTCTCTGGTCCCCCACAGACCTCCCCCAACAATAACACCCCCTAGGGATTCCTTCCAAGACCCTAGTGAAGTGAATGCATACCTGTTTTCTCCACGCTCGCATCTCCAGGATCGGGTAGGTCCTTGTGAACCCCGCCACCGTCTCTAGCCTCCTCACTAGGGAACCGCATCTCCTCCAAGTCCTCCGCGTCCCCGGGGGCTGGGGCAGCAGTATCTCCTCCGGCCTCCATCTGCACATCCCTGTTGAGGGGAGGGGAATGGAGGGTGACCCGCAGCAAAAGAAACTTGTTAAAAGCTTTTACTGAGCCTGACCCCCTTGCACACACTCCTGGGGCTCGTTTCCCCCAGCGTTTCAACAGGATGAGACACTCAAAAACACGACCACATGCTTGCAACCTCCAACACTTTCCGAAAAGGGAGGCTCTATCGAGCCTCAGCAAATAAACATATATAAACACCTGTTTTAACTCCGTATCTCAATTGGCCAGGTATCATTACTTCCCGTAGCCGCGGAAGCATTACACTTCCGGGTGTGGCGGCTGTCTTGCCACACTTCCGGGTGCGACGCCGCTCTGAAGACACTTCCGGCTGCGGAGCTTTATTCGCTCGCTGGGCGCCGGACCCCTCTCTCCCGCCGCCCGCTCGTGTTCCCTCACCGTTGAGATGGCGCGCGCCACTCCCGGATCTACGTCGGATCCGGCCGGGAACCCAGAGCCCTGTCTGCCCTCGTTCCCGCCGCACTGGTACGCGCGGCTAACGTCGGCGAGTCGGGCCCACTTCTCGTACCCAAGGCTGCCGGCGTGAGGGGGGCGCGGCTCACATTCAGCCAATCCGGAGTACGGAGGGCGGCACTGCCTCCTTTACGGTCCAATCAAGCGGCTCCGACCGTTCCGCCCCATTCCGTGGGCTTCGTATCTCCACCAATACTGTGCGTCAGGTTGCCGTTGCGCCCACCCATCCCTTGACTGACATCTCTCTGGATCCAATCGAAGGCTCGAGCCTATTCCTCTCTTCACTGGAGGAGGTTCGCAGCCTAAGTCATGACAGTTACCCGTGGCCCGATCTAAGACGTGCTCGTCAGAACTGAGGCAAACTTCACCCTCCCTTATCCAACAGGAGAGGCAGGGGCATGAGGGTAGAGTGGAGTCTGAGAGAAAATGCTTGACGGACAGCCTCCGCTTCCAATTGGAGTGCCGTGCGCAGGCTGGCCAGCCTGTGGGACTCAGTTGCTGAGGCGAGAGGCGGGCCTCTCGGACATAGGACGTATTCGAGGGCGTCTGGGTATTCAGGCAGGCCAAGGGCGTAGCGGCCTCTGGAAAAAGGGAAGCGCGAGCCGTGGACGTGCTCATGGCGCGGAGGGGTGAGTTTGCGAGGGCAATGTGTAGGCTGAGCGGGCCTGCCCAGCCAGGCAAGATGCCGAGCTGACCTCACTTCCGAGGATAGGGCTCTGTGGGCGGAGCTACGCAGATTAGGAGCCCAGGCCTAATTGGCGTGCTTGTGGGCGTGGCTTTGGGAGTCTTCTGAGTCCTCGTTGGTGGAGGAAAACGCCGCTCTGGCCTCTTGAGCGTGGACTGGATGGGGGTGTGGCGCGGCGCCCGCCGCTGGGACCCGCCCCTGGAGGGTGTGAGTGCTAGCTTAGAAGGGTGTGTCGGCCGGATCAGGGCATCAGGAGGTCCTAGCCGACAGGCTTAGTGTGCGTGTGAGCGCGGATGTGGACGCGCCTTCTCTGGATTCTCCTTCTCTGCTCTGAATTCTCCTTCTCTGCTCTGAATGTCTCTGCCTGCGACTCCCTGTCTCTGAGCCTCTTTCTCTCTCTGTGTCTGGATGTCTCTTTACGTCCGCATCTCTCTCTCTTCCAATGTCTGTGTCTCCGTATCTCTGTGTGCCCTCCTTCCTTATCCCTTCCGATCTTTTGATCTCTGTCTTTTTCTCCAGGTCTTTGTTTTTCTCAACCTTTCTTTAGTTTTCTCTCCTCCAGTATCTCCCTTTCTCTCTCTTCCTCTCTGTCGCTCTCACTTTGCTCTCGCTTGATCTCTGACTTCCCACACTTTCCCCTTTGGCCCGCCAAATGGAGTCCAGCAGGGCAAAGCTGTGTTGTTCAGTTAAATAAGATTAAACAAGTAGGTTGACCTGCCATTCTCCAGCTATAATGAAATTGCAACCTCAATATTTATCTTTTTTGAAGAGCACCCTAAGTCTTCACAAACCCATTACTCTCTAGACCTCTTGGGAGTTGGGCCACTTCCTGATTACAGTGGTGCTGCTTTAATCTGAGTGTGATAAATCCATGGCTTTTCTCCAGCTAACTTGACAGATGAGTCGTGGTAAGTAATACCATGTGTGATCCTGTCCACCTTGCAGTCAGCCGATGTTCAGGCCCTTGTTCTCTCCAGGTTTTAAGGAGGACTCTATCTCTGGGTCAGAAGGGATGTAAGCCTACTTCAGTTGGATAGGCAGACCTGTTGGAGGCAAACTCATGAAGAAAGGTCAGTATAGTGCCCAAAGTTTTAAACTGATTAGCAACAGCTAGGACTTTCAGAGCATTTACAGATTCCCTGGCTCAGGTAGACACCTGTAATGGGCAATTGGCAGGGCTTATCCCCAGTTAAATTAGTCTCTTGACCTATTTTAGCAATGCTTTTTAATGACGATTCATTTTCTCGTTTTTTTCCTGTTGATTGTGGTCTCCAGGATGAATCTAGCTGCCCATTAATTTGTAGTACTTTAGATGTCTATTTGTTGGGTTATGCTGGAGGCAAAAGCAGGCCTGTTATCACTTTGAAGGGTGTTAGGCAGTCCAAACCTGGGGATAATTTCCTTAAGGAGGGCTTGAACCACTTCAGAGACTTTTCCTGTGCTCTTCCATCCATCCTGAAAAAGTGTCCACAAACACTAGCAGATATCTGAAGCCTCCTGCAGCTCAAGGCATTTGAGCCAAGTCTGTTTGCCAGTCCTCAGTGGATCATGTTCCTCTGTGTTGGGTCCCCATCTTGGGAGGCCTGTAAGCAGTCTTTGGATTATTTTTAGCCCAAATCATGCAATTCTGAGTGGCTCACTGGATGGTTTTTTTGTAGGTTAGGTCCCATTAGGTACTTTTGAATCCATCACGATGTGGCATCTCTCCCATGATGGGTACTATTATGAATGTGCTACAGCACAATGTCCAGGAGTATCTCCGGGATCAAAACAATTCCTTGTGCACTATATTTCCAACCAAGTGAGGTGTGGTCAAGAGTGAAACCCCACTCTTCGATTCTCTCCTTGTCCTTTTCTGAATACACTGCCTGGTATTTTGACAAGTTGATCTGTGGGGGAAGTGATCCTATCATGGCTTGATAGTCACCTTCTTTGCTGCCTTCTTTGCAGCTAGGTCAGCTAACCAGTTGCACTCTTATATGAGTTTCACCCTTTTGGTGGCCTGGGTAGTGCATTATGGCCACTTGGGAGGGCGTATGGACTGCTGCTAAGGGTGAAACTGCTAGGTGGCATTTCGTGGGGCTCTGAGGAGCTCTGGTGCTTTGTCTCAGCACAGAAAGAATTCAGTGAGAGGCAAAGTAATAGGTGAGAAGTGATTTATTAGAATAGGACACTTGTGAGACTTACAAGTGGTTGGGTGAGAGGGTGCTGCACCCTGAGAACTTAGTGGGCTACAGTTTTATAATCAAAGGAAAAGTGGGGAGGGGGAGAGGACCACCTTCTTCTTCATTCATGAGTAGACATCATGCTTCCATCATCAGGTCCTCCTCCCCCCCTCTTCCAGGGGAGTTTTCCTGTCCCTCCATGGTCAAGCCAGGACTGCCATGGCACTGTGTAAAAATTATTTCAGTTCTCAGTGCAGTGAGGGTCTTTCACTTTGAAATGTCACCTTTCCATAAATTATTGTTTTTTTATGTGTGCAGAGGGCATGTCCTAGGGATCATTAACTTACTGTGCTCACTGGGCAGGATATGGGTGTCATGCCACCATTGTTTTATTGTTTTGGGGCATGTCTCATGCTTCTGTTGCATGGTTTTGTTTCTAAGCAAGCCTGCGTGGTTTTGTGGTTAAGCAAACCTGCTTTCTTGAGTGATCATTAACTTAGAGGGGTCTCCCATAATTTTTACTTTACCTACAATACCCCAGTGGGATTAACTATTTAATTACCTACTTTGTCCCTTTGCTCTGTCCCTAGCAATAGTGACAGGATTTCAGAAGCAGATTTTATGTCTTTATTGTTCGAAGTGAGGACTCCCCTTTCTTTCCAGATTGCCCTGTGAGCGTGCACCATGGAGAACACATAGAAAAGAGTCTATGTATATAGTTACTCCCTTGCCTTCAGTGGGAGTAGGGCTCTTGTCAGTGCAATGATTTCTGCCTTCTGAGCTGAGCTCCCTGGGGGGCAGGGCTTTTGCTTCAACAAGCTCCTTAAGGGTCACCGCCACATACCCAGCACGTTGGCTACCTTGGTCCGTGAAGCTGCTTCCATCAGTGAACAGTTCCATATGTGGCTCCGTTGAGGGTTGGTCTGTTAAGTGCAGTCTGCTGGAGTACACTAGCTCCATGACATGCAGGCAGTTGAGCTCTGAGGATTGTGCAGCCACAATCGGGAGCATTGTGGCTGGATTTAGGGCTGAAGTGACCTGAAGTCTTACATTGGAATTGTCTTAGAGAATGGCTTGGTACTTTCCCATTCTCCTAGAACTCAGCCAATAGCTTCCTTTTTGTTCCAGTAAAGAAAAGATGTGAGGAGGGACATACACAGTGGCGGGTTGCCCCAGGGTAAACTTCTCAGCTTCCTGAAGTCTATCACATGTGGCTGCTGTGGCTTGAAGGCAAGGCAGCCATCCCTTAGCAGTCTGTTCTAGTTGTTTTGAGAAGTAGACGATGTGTGGAGGGATATTCCCCAGAGCTTGAATTAACACCCCAAGACTTATGCCTTGTCTCTCATGGACATACAATTTGAAAGGTTTCTTTCAGTCTGATAGTCCCAAAGTCAGAGCTGAGACTTTGTTTTTATTGTTTCAAAGACCATTTGGCTCTCTTTTTAGTCTAAGTAAGGGGCTCAAGATCATGTCCCTTTAAAGCCTCATAGAAGGGCTTTCCTATGAGACCCAAATCCAAAAGAATTGCCAGGAACCCCCTCAGTTGCCTATGAGTCTTGGGTGTTCCCAAGCCTGCAATTGCCTGTTTTCTATTGGGCAAAAGATCCCGCTGTCCTTGGGAGAAGTAAAAGCCTGAATAGGTGACTTGTTGCTTACATATCTGGGCCTCTTTCTGGGAGACCTTATATCCACAATTGGCCAAAAAGTTCAGAGTTCTGATGGTATTTTGTAGACATTTGTCATATGTAGGACTCACTATGAGCAAATCATCCACATGTTGGAATGAGTCCTTTGTCCAATATTAAGTTTCTAAAGTCCCTGGTCAACATTTCCCCAAAGTAGTGTTATCAAATGAATTGGGTCCTGCTGCTTGCCGCTTACAAAATCAATACTCACAAATGTCAGTAGAAAGAAAAGTTGCCTATAATCAGAATGCCAGTCATCTGGGGAGATGGCAGACTCAGCGCCCCCCAAAAACCACCTCTGAAGATTCTGTTCGGCCACCAGAGTTTTGAAAGGGAAACAGAGAAGTAATCTCAGTAAATCATTGAGATGGCGGTCAGTCATCGCCATCCCCCACTGTGTTCAGACTCGTGTGCAGGCCTGTTGACTCCTCGTGACCTTCCTCCAGCTGTTATCTTGGTCGCACAGTTTGTTCCAGAGCTTACTGAAAGGGAAGCTAGGGAAGAGTTCTGGTCATCTATTAATTACTTATTCTTCATTTCTACTGCTTTGATCTATGGAAAGAACCGACAAGTTAGGGAAGGTATTGTTTGTTTAAAAGGTTTGAAAGGTGTGCTTTGGTCAGATATGAGTAGAGCATGGGGGGGCCTGGTTCATATTTATTTATTTATTTATTTTTATTTATTGTCTGTGTTGAGTCTTCATTGCTGCGCACTGGCTTTCTGTAGCTGCGGAGAGCGGGGGCTCCTCTTCATTTCAGTGTGCAGGTGTCTTACTGCACTAGCTTCTCTTGTTGCGGAGCACGGGCTCTAGGCACTCAGGCTTCAGTATTTGCAGCGCGTGGGCTCAGTAGTTGTGGTGCACGGGCTTGGTTGCTCTGAGGCACGTGGGATCTTCCTGGACCAGGGATCGAACCCATGCCCCCAGCATTGGCAGGCGGATTCTTTTTTTTTTTTTTTAAGAACTTTTATTGAGATACAGTTAACATACAATAAACCGCATATATTTAGAGTGTACTATTTGGCATCCCAATCTCCCAGTTCATTCCCCCCCAACCCTCCCCGCTTTCCCCACTTGGTGTCCATATGTTTGTTCTCTACATCTGTGTTTCTATTTTTGCCTTGCAAACCGGTTGATTTGTACCATTTTTCTATATTCCACATATATGTATTAATATACGATGTTTGTTTTTCTCTTTCTGACGCACTTCACTCTGTATGACAGTCTCTAAGTCCATCCATGTCTCTACAAATGTCCCAGTTTCATTGCTTTTTACAGCTGAGTAATATTCCATTGTATATATGTACCACATCTTCTTTATCCATTCATCCGTTGATGGACATTTAGGTTGCTTCCATGTCCTGGCTATTGTAAATAGTACTGCAATGAACACTGCGGTGCATGTATCTTTTTGAATTATGGTGTTCTCTGGGTATATGCCCAGCAGTGGGATTACTGGGTCATATGGTAGTTCTATTTTTAGTTTTGCAAGGAACCTCCATACTGTTCTCTATAGTGGCTCTATCAATTTACATTCTCAGCAACAGTGCAAGAGTGTTCCCTTTTCTCCACACCCTCTCCAGCATTTACTGTTTGTAGATTTTCTGATGATGCCCATTCTAACCGGTGTGAGGTGATACCTCATTGTAGTTTTGATTTGCATTTCTCTAATAATTAGTGATGTTGAGCAGCTTTTCATGTGCCTCTTGGCCATCCATATGTCTTCTTTGGAAAAATGCCTATTTAGGTCTTCTGCCCATTTTTTGATTGGATTGTTTGTTATTTTGATATTGAGCTGGATGAACTGTTTATATATTTTGGAGATTAATCCTTTGTCTGTTGATTCGTTTGCAAATATTGTCTCCCATTCTGAGTGTTGTCTTTTCATCTTGCTTATAGTCTCCTTTGGCAGGCGGATTCTTAACCACTGCACCACCAGGGAAACCCCGGGTGCCTGGTTTAAAAGTTAGTTACAATGTAGCTTTGCTGAAGTGACCAGGAAAGGGTCTTCCTGCTGAGGGCAATTTCCTGCAAAGAGCAGCTCATAGTAGGGGCATTCTTAAATCCTTGAGTCAGGATGGTCCAACAATACTGTTGGACTACCTGTGTTTCTGGGTCCTGCCATGTAAAAGCAAATATCTTCTGTGATTCTCATGCAATAGGAATACAGAGAAAAGCATCTTTCAAGTCCCAAACTGAGAACTGGCCATATTCTCCTGGAAAAGTTGTGAGCAGAATGTATGGATTAGGTACCACAGGGTGCAAACCTTGGACCATTTCATTAATAACCCTCAAGTCTCGAACAGAGCAATACTTTGCTGAGTTTGGCTTTGACCAGGAAAATAGGGGTGTTGTTCAGGCACCTGCAGGGTTTAATCCGTCCTGTTTTCAAAAACTGTTTGAGAATTGGCTGAATTCCCTTTTGGGCTACTTGACTCAGAGGATATTGTTTTAGATTAGGTGTCCCAGCATCCTTTTTTAATGAGATTCATATTGGCCATGCATTTTTGGCTTTCCCTGGGGTGCTGTCAGCCTACACTTATGGCCTTACCTTTTTGTAGACTTCAGGGGGAAAAGAGCTCTGTCTCCTTTTCTGGGGTTTCCATGAGCCCCATCTGTAGGCTCAAAGTGTGCTCTGGTGGGTCCCTGATGCCAAGTTATCCTGGCAAAAATGTTACTTAAACTTTTAATTAATTAATTACTTTTTTTTTTTTTTTTGGCACACAGGCTTAGTTGCTCCGCGGCATGTGGGATCTTCCTGGAGCTGGGATCGAACCCATGATCTCTGCATTGGCAGGCAGATTCTTAACCACTGCACCACCTAGGAAGCCCTTAAACTTTTAATTTAAAAAGTAGATCCTGTCCCCAAAGAGGGATTGGACACTCTGGCATATATAAGAAAAAGGGTTTCAGGGTGAGGTCCCCGAGTTGACATTCTAGAGGTTGTAGGAATGAATGGTTTTGTACTTCTCTAGAAGACTCCCGTGACGGGGATGGATTGAGATGTGTTCTGCACCACCTTGGTGTTTACCACAGAATATGTGGCACCCAGATCTATTAGAAAGTCAATCAACTTGTTCCCCACTGTCAAAGTTCTCCGGGGCTCGTGTGGAGAAATTGGAATTGGATGTCTCACGTCTAAGGGAGCCTCCAGGTCTCTTCATTTACCGTGAAAGTTCCTCTCTTTCCACCATAGGAGAGGCTCCCAGCTTCCTTTTATTGTTTTCGTTCCTATGTTTTAGCTTAGGGCAATCTTTTTCTCAGTGCCCTTCTGCCTTACAGTAAGCACATCATTCTCCCCCCCCCCCCCCCCGCCGTGGTGGCTTACCTCTCTTTGAGTTACCTTCCAGGAAGCCAATGCTGCTGCCAGAAAAGTATTGTTCTGTTTTGTATCTTCTCTCTTCTGTTGTCGTCCCTTGTTGTTGAACACGTTAAAAGCAACATCTACCAGTTGAGAAAGATCCATCTAGCTTTTGTAATTTTCTTCTTGCATCTGGGGCACTTTGCCCAATAAAGGCCATTTTACCATCCTTACATTCTTGGGGTCTCCGCATCTGCCTCCCTGTAGCACCTATGAGCTTAATAAATTCTTTCTAGAAACTCTGATGGATCCTCATTGGGTTTTTGTTGTATCTCCTGAATGTTGCTTAAGCTCTTTTGTCTAGGTACCGCCTTTCAAAGACCCGCTACACTTTCTCTTTATATAATGCTTTAGGTGTGGGACGTGTACATTTTCAGGATCCCAGTCAGGCTCCCCAGTAGGAACTGCCAGACTTGCTTCTGGAGTTCCACCTGGATCCGCTAGATGGAGTTGGTGCGCTTCCTCTCCAGCCTTATCAACACCTATCCTCCTTTCATCCCCAGTAAGCATCCTGTTCATGAGAGTGTGAATGTCTGCCCACGTGGGATGGTGAGTGGCAAAGATAGAAGTAAAAAGTTCAGTCATGAGGAGGGGGTCCTCTCCGTACGCAGGGTTATAGTCTCTCCAGTTAAGAAAATCTGAAGTTGAGAATGGATTGTGCATCTACAGAGACCTAGCTGGTTGGCCATTTGCAATAAGGCCTCCTATGGGATATCAACATAAGGGAAGTTGCCCAGCTTCAGAAGTGGCTCCTGGTCCAAACGGAGTGCCCTGTTGGGTTTTAGATGGTGATACCAAACCAGGTCTTTGTGCCCCTGGGGTTAACAGAGAAACTTCTACTTGATTCCCATAAGTAGGGGAAACAGGAGGTGGTAAAAGGGGTGACTGTATTGGCAGCATGGGGACTGTTGGAACAACTGCTGGTACAGCCTACTCGGCCTGTGGGGGAGGCACATAGGCTAGAGTTGGGGGGTAAGTTTTGAAATAACATGTCCCCACTCTTATTTTCTCTCTCCGCCTCTTGTGGAACAAATTTTCCCTTGGATTTTCCTGATGCACCATAAGGCATTAGCCCTCTGACTCCTTTTCCTTCTGATGTAATAGCATAAATGGTTCTGCGTGTAAAAACTTGTCATTTTCCCCTGGTCTTTCACAAAACAATTCTAACTGCAAGATTGTATAATAATTGAGCGAGTCATTCAGGGCAATCACTCTTCTGATCCTAACGTGTATTGTGGCCACACACTATTACAACAGAATATCATCTCTTTCTTAGTTCTAGGCTTTTATTAAGTCCAAGCTCATGCTCCTTGCCACAGGACAGGACAGTAAATCAGGAGCCAAGGTGTTGGTGGGGGCATTGAAAAACGACTTTGTTCAGACTCCCAGGAGTCCAAAAAAATGCCAGACCAGGGTCCTAGAGAAGCATCCTACTAGGGTCTGGATGCTAGTTTCTTTTAGAGAACAAATAAAGGGGGAGGTGAGGAGGTAAATAGGCCATGACTTGTTGCAAAGATCTCCTGGTTTGTCCACACTCTGGGAGGGGACATGCTAATTTCTTGTTTCCTGCAGCCATTCACAGGTGGGCTGGGGCAGGATATTTCCTTTGAGCTGAACAAAGGTATTTTAGTTTAACATTCAGGCATGGGGATGGGGGCAGGGTTCTCTGAGATAGGCCATTATGTATTTTTTAAGCTATAGGCAACATTCCTTTAGTGGTTACCGAGTAGTAAAAATAGAAAACAAAAGTTAAAATAAACAAATGTAATATGAAGTCAAATTAGTTCTTCCCTATTACAGGGCCTGCTGTAAAGCCTGGCACGTGACATAAAGCCACGGTCTTGATGAAAACCAGGGCAAGGAAAGTTAAGCCGGGATATGACACATAACCCTAGGATAAACCTGAAAACCTGAGGTCAGGCCAGGCAGGGGAAGTGCGGTAAAGCAAGATCAGGTGAGGTAAGGCAAAATTGTTGTAAACAAAGCCTGGGCAGTGCCATAAAGCATTGTCAACGGAGGTAGAACAGGGTAAGGTGACGTAAAGCAGGGCCAGGTGATGTAAAGACTGGGAACTTGATGTAAACAAAGCCTGGGTAGTGCCGTAAAGCATTGTCCACTGACGTAGCGCAGGCTAAGATGACGCGAAGCCTGGGAAATTGACGTAAACTAGGCCAAGGAAAGTGACGTAAAGCAAGGTCAGGTGACGTAAATGCGGGGAAACTGAGGTAAGGTCTGAGGACCCTTGTATTTAGTTCCAGTTATGTTACAAAAGCTGGGCACGTGACGTTCAGCCCGAGGACCCGACATAAAGAGGGAATGTGAAATAAAGCTGGGGCACCACGTACAAAGGCGGAACCTGAGGTAAGGCTGGGCACGTGACATAAAGCCGGGTCCCCTGATCTAAAGCAAGGGATACGTGTCAGGAAGAACACATCTCGGGTTTCATCCTAGAGGTCTGGCTCCGTTCTCTTTGATGCTGTGCCTTGTGGAGACTTGCTAGAAGCCTCTGGGATCTGTGCGTCACCCACGTTGTATTGATACAGCAGTGGTGGTGGTGAGGTCAACAAGATCATTGATAACACGCGCTTCATGAGTTCATCAGCAGGCAGGTACATCCTTCAGTGTTTCCTCCTACCTATAGCCCCGCAACCCTTCACCCCCCCACCCCCACCCCAGTCTCCTGTGGCCGAGGGAGCCAGGTGGGTCTCAGGCCTCCAGCAGGTCCTGTTGAAAGAAGAAGACTTTGGCCCTTCATCCCACAGAAGCTCTTCTGTCCCATTTCATTCATTTTCTCGTCACAGAAGGTCAAGAGCTTCGTGAGGACACTTGCTGTCTTATGATTAGCGACGTCATTGTGTGTGAGAACAGCCGTGAGGCTGGAGTCCCCAAGCTAAGATTTCCTCGTGGGCTTCGTGACCCCTGCCAATCTCCTTGTCCTGCACGAGTCCCTCTAGTTGGGTCCCAGGCATGGATCTGGTCGCACAGAATCTCTCATGTAAGGTCTTTTGCCTTCTAAATTGTCCCCAGAACACTGTGCTGCAGAATGAGTTGTCCTAGAGGCTACTTTACCTGCCTCAGCGTGCCCTGAGCTTCTGGAACTGACCCCTGGGAACCACAATGTGTCCTTTTATGGAGCTATCTGGACACATTGTTCCAGCTCTAATGTTGTACCCTGTGTTCCCTCAAAGTTACCTGAATAACAAGTTATCTGAATTATAATATTTGCCATGTGGATTCCCGAATGGTACAGGTTTTTAGAGCAAAATCAGGCTTCCTGGTAGACAACAGGTGGGATGACACTGCACCAGGAACAGCCCCCAAAGCTGACCCTGCAGCTCCAGGACTGTGGCTTGTTTCCCCTCCATGTTCCCTACTGCTTCTCCGTGTCGCTTGTTCCCCGCTTTCTCTTCTAACCCTGCTTCACTCACTGACCCTGAGCTGCCTCCCCCTCCCCAATACCTGTCCCTGTTCCCAGCACTTTTACCTCGCTCCCGATCTCTCTCTGCTTTCTGATTTCATTGCTAGTCTCTGCACGATCTGTTCTCTGTTCTTCTCCTGGCTCTCTTCCACCTCACTCTCACCCTGTCGCCATCTCTCTGCTCCGTGGCTTCACCAAGAATCCGTTTCCTCTTCTCAAATATTTGATTCACTTCTCTTCTCTCATTGGGGTAGACTGCAGTCATGGAGAGCAGATGGGGACCGGCTCCTGAGGCTGTCTTTACCTGCTCACTGTCAATGAAACTAGATAAATAAGAGTCTCCTGCATTTCACTACACTGCACCCAACTGGTGAGTTGTCTTAATCTCTAAGCTCATAAATCTCCCCAAACCCATCAATGTTCCCAAACACCAGCAAGAGGCCCAGGCTCACTAGTCATCCCAGACACACCCATTCTTGCTAATCCCATCACTGCTCCTCCAAGCCCTCAAAGGTCACTAAGCACATGAATTCTTATCTACATGTGGGCACTTGCTTTGTTTTATTACAATTCAAGGAGTTGTACACTTATGATGTTCACACATCAGTATGATAGAATAAACAAGTACCCAAATTGTCATCTCCTCTCTGCCTCTTCGTTCCATTTACTCTGCTATTTGAATTCTTCCTCACCTGCAAGTCACACTCCCGGTCCTGTTTTTTTCCTCAGTCTCAAGTACAGTCTGCGCCTTTACCCCATCGAAAGCCATGAGTCATCTGGGATAGGGAGACAGGGAGAACATCTGGCCAGTATAGAGGGTTGAGTGTTACGTTTGACTGCTAAATCCCACAAGGTCTTAGCCACTCATAGGAGCTGGTCTTGAGATATGTGTGTTGTTTAAAGAGTAGGGTCGTGCCTCATGGATGCCACTGGCAGCTTGACCCTTTTTCTCTGATGAGCCTGTAAGCCTGGCTCCCAGTCCAAGGCAGGGACAGGGCTCTGGCTCATGGGGTAACAGACAGGTCCGTGGGAAAGGGCATGATGCATGGGAGAGCTTCCTGTGCTGCCTGTTCCTCCTTCTGTCTAGAATCTGATTTTCCTCTGGATCCCAATGGCCCAGTATCCCTCTTCCTGGTCTCCTGTTGTCAGAGGGCCTTTGGGGGACTACACTGCTCAAGGCAGGAAGTGCTCACATTGGGAGTTCAGGAGTCATCATGGCAGATTAGATGAGCTAGTCAAGGCCCAGACTGCCAAACCCTGTCTCCTCTACAATACCCTGGGGACTCTGAGAGGTTCAGGAGTGTGCCCACTCAAATGGATTTAATTCTGAAGTGAGTGATCTCCTGCTGTGTACAGAGAAGGTGTTGGGGAATGGCTATGACCTGGGGTCACAGTCCAAGAGGAGAGCCCTGGAGGAGAACAGGGCCGCCAGTGCCTGACCTGCCCGTGTCCTCTAGCCAAACGCCTCCTTGGTCCTGGGCCTTCCTAGGATGGGAAGAAGCTGATGGTCTGGTTACAGACCAGTGTGTATCCAGAATTTGTGAAGGCACGGTGACTGCTTTCTGACCCGTAAATGCCCTCTCACTGAGTCCTTGGTTCAGTCTGTACATTTCCTTGCTTGACTTGTGCCCTCCTGTGACTCCTGCACACAGGGTCTCCAGGGGTCAAGGAGACCTGAGGCCTTTTAGGAAGTCAATAAGCTGTAGTGCAGACCAGATGAGCTACCTGAGGCCTCAAAGACTTAGAGAAGAGGAAGCCTGCTCCTCTGCCCATCCTATAACAAGGCATGGACTGGCCTTAGTGATGGCTTGGGCATGGCCAACCCTGTAGTTTGGGGTGGGAGCTATGAGCATTGATCGTTGACCTGTGCATGACCTTCCAATGAGGGCCTGACAGGTCTTGGACATTCTTAGGATGGAGATGAAGCCATTAATGTTGCATATAATTAGCCCAGTCTAGGACGTGGGAGCTTCTACCTGGCCTTAGATCTTTCCATAAGATCTAGCCAGGCCTTCCCAGGCCTAATGTACAGCTACATAAGTACTTGAGGTCTCTGTTCCCTTCCATGAAATGGGATGATTCTAGTAATTTGCAAAAGGAAATACACCAGAGGTGTTTCACCCATACCTGGACCTGATCTAGATGATAAAAGTCTGGGTTTTTAGCTTATACTTTAATGGAATGAGAATTTGGGAGACCTTGGAGGGGATGAGAGTATTTTGCCTATGGAAGTGTTATGAATTTTAGGTGCCAGAGGGTGAAGTGTAGGAAACAGCCGCTAAGATATCCTTTGGTTATTGCTGCCTCTTGGTGCTCATACTTGTGTGTAAACCCATCATTGCATCAATTTAATGATGCAGTTCTGAGGCATAAAACATCGCAGAGCAATGGGATGCCATTTGCTGATGAGGTTATAAAGACTGAATCTTCCTTCTTTTGACCTCCCTTATCTCTGATGCTCTAAAGGAAGCCAGCTGCCGTGCCATGAGTCAGGTGAAGAGGGTCTCAAGGCAAAAAACTGAGGTCTGCCAGAGCCAAGTAAGTTACCTGAGAGGCATACCCTCCTACACTCGAGTCTTGAGGTGACTGTAGTTCTGATTTTACCTTGATCATAGTCTCACAAATCACCCTGAGCCACAGTCACCAAAGCTGAAAAAAGAACCTTTTGAAACATTGAACTTCATTAAATTTTGAATTATGCTATTTGAAAGACATTATTAAAAGAATAAAAGGCAAGCCACATATTAGGAGAAAATCACATAGCTAATAAAGGACTATATCTTGAATAAGTAAAGAAGTCTCAAATTTCAAAAAGAATATGAATAACCAAATATAAAATTGGCAAAAAAATTGAACAGCTACTTTACAAAAGAAGTTCTACATGTGGTAAATAAACATATAAAAAGGGCTTAACTCATTAGTCACTGGAGAAGTGCAAATTAAATTCACAAAGAGATACCACTGCACACTTACTAAAATGTCTAACATAAAAAAGTAATGAAATTTAAAAAATCAAGAGTATAAACAATAGCATCAACATCATAAAACAGTTAGTGGGGATTTTAGCAAAAATATGTGCAAAACCTGTGTCCACGTAACTACAAAATTTTGCTGCAAGAAACCAAGAAGATGTAAATAAATTGGGATGTATACTATGATCATTGATTGGAAAACTTCACAAAAGGTTCATTTTTTAATATAATACTAATGAAAACTGCACCGTGAATTTTTGAGGAAACTTATGAGATTGTTTTAATATTTACATGAAAATGCAAATACTTTAGATTAGTTAAGGCCATTTTAAAAATTATGGAATATTCCAGTAAAGAGCTTAAAAAAATAAAAGTAAAAATATGGAAGACCTACATTAGCAGTTTTAATCACATGCTTAGGTTATATTAAAGAAATACATATGACAGTGAGAAAGTTTACACATATAGATCAATGGAACAGACTAGAGAGCTCATCCTCCCCACCCCCCACCTCTACCGTGCAACAAAAATGACAATGATAATTCATTGGGGGAAATGATAGTCTTGCCAACAAATGGAGTTGAAAGAGTAAGTATTCATACAAGAAAAAAAATACTCAATCCTAAATTAACACCATACAGTGAATTAATATAAAATGTGTCAATCACCTAAGCATAAAAGTTAGAATTATAAAATTTCTAGAAGGAAACATAGGAGAAAAGTTTTCACAGTCTTGGGTTAGGATTTTTTTTCACTTATGTCACTGAAATCATCAATCATGCAAAAAAAATATGAATTGGACTTCAGAATACACCATGAAAATGAAAATAAATACCACAGACTGAGAGAGAGAGAGAAAGAGAGAGAAAGATAGATAGATAATTGGCAAAGAAATTTTACCAAAGAAGGTGTACATTTGGTAAATAAGCACGGACAAGATAATCAACATTAATGATTGGAAAAGTGCAATTTAAAACCTCAGTGAAATATCACTGCACATCTATTAAAATGTCTAAAATTGTCAGACAAAGAATATATGGAAAGAACTCAAACTCAATAAAAAGAATACAACCCAATAAAAATGGGCGAAGGATTTTAATAGATACTTTTTAAACTAAGGTATGCACGTGACTAATCAGCACGTGAGAAATGCTGAATATCATAAACCAAATTGGGAATTCAAATTTAATCCAGAATAATCTGGTGTTTGCAGCCAGTCCCCCCAGTGTCACTGCAGCTTCCATAGGAAAATAGGTTGTTCTTCATTTTCAACCCTCATCAAATCTCCCAGGTTGCAGAGGTCCAGCCATTCATGTTAGGGGAGCCTGGAAAGGGTCTCTGCGCACTTTCTCCTCCAGATTTGGGTACTTGTGTAAGGATAAGTTCTTTAGTCTCCTCATAGCAGGGAGTTCCTGAATTGTAACTCCTTTCTTACCCTGGCCAGGTCCCTGTGTTAAATTCCAGGATCCTGGCCATGTGAGCAGGAATATGCCTTTTCATGAAATCAACATTTAAACAAATGAACTTTTCCAACCTCCGTGTCCCCACCAAAACGCAAGGTCTTTAAAAACAGGTCTGGGTTAATGGGGTTGGGTGAGTTCCTAGAGCCCCACAAATTCTCTTGAAATATTAAGACTCTGGATTCCCACAAATCCCCTTCTATTAATCACCTGTTGCTGCTTTAACAACTTACCACAACTTTAGTGGCTTAAAACAATACAGTAAGTCCCCTACATACGAATGAGTTCCATTCCAAGAGTGTGTTCGTAAGTCCAATTTGTTTGTAAGCCCAAAGTTAGCCTAGGTACCCAGTAACACAATCAGCTATATACTGCTGCTTTTATGCTTGCTTATGGATATCCTGGGCTCCTGGGCTTGAAATAAAGATGCTGTACTACTGTATTCTGTACTGTGCAGTAAATCACACAAAAGCACAACCACTTGTAGAGGATGCATGCATGTGACAATATATGCCAGACGTGTGAACTAACTTATGTGATTGGATATGTGAACGCATGTTTGCATCTTTGAAAGTTCACAACAGGGGACTTACTGTACAAATCTCTCTTATTACAGTCCTGTAGGTTAGAAATCCAATAGGGATCTCGCTCACCAGGCCGAAAATCAAGATTTCATTTGGGATGTGTTCTTTTCTGGAGGTTCTAGAGGAGAATATGTTTCCTTGTGTTTTCTAGCTTCTACAGTCTTCCTATATCCCTTGAGTCATGATGTCCTGCCTTCAATTCCTAGGCTGGCAGTGTTGCATCTCTCCGGCTACTCTTCTGTCGCCACAGTTACTTTTCTGACTGAGAACCAGGAAGGGTTCTCTACTTTTCAAGACTCACACAATTAAATTGGGCCTACCTAGATAATCCAGAATAATATCCCCAACTCAATGTCCTTAAATTTAATCACGCCTACAAAGTCCCTTCTGCTATGTAAGGTAACATAATCACAGCTTCTTGGTATTAGGACGTAGACATCTTTCTCGGGGGCACGGGCATTATTCTGCCCACCTGGTGTGGATTGAATTATGTCCTCCACTGAAATCTGTATGTTGAAGCCTTAACCCCCAGTGTGATGGTATTTGGAGATGGGGCCTTTGGGAGGTAATTAGGTTTAGACAGCCATGAAGATGGGTCTTCATGATGGAATTAGTGGCCTTAGAAGAAGAGACCAGAGACTTGCTCTGTCTCCACCGTGTGAGAGTACAGTAAGAAGGCAGTGGTCTGCAAACCAGGAAGTGGGCCCTTACCAGAAACCAAATCCGTCATCATCTTAATTTTGGATTTCCCAGGCTGCGCAGCTGTGAGAAATAAATGTCTGTTGGTTAAGCTACCCAGGCTATGCTATTTTATTATAGCAGCTCGAGCTGACTAAAACACTTCCATACTCTTCAAGCCCATGCCACATTCCTATTTTTCATTTCAGATGATCAAGGCAACTGAAAGAGTATTTGAGTTCATTTATATGACTTCTAAGGAGGATAACTGTGTTTACACCCAAAAGTGGACATCACAGGAGACGTTGAACTTCTCAGGAGGCACTTACCCTAGTTCCTCATCTAGGGTAAGTTGCCCGTTGTGCAGACTCCTACCCCTAACCCTTGGTATGCATTCCTCAAAAGTGTACCCCACCCATCTTCCCAGGACGAAAGGTCCCGCTCCCTGCACATGATTCTTCATGAGCCTCCCAGGACTGACAGGCCATGTCCATTCTACACCTGCCCCAGGGTGCCCCGAGTCTCTGGAACAGACTCTTTGTAAACCCCAGTGTGTTCTTTGCTGTGGATGTCTGCACACACCAAGGTGGCTCCAGGCTATGACCTCTGTTCCCATGAGCCTTTCTGAATCATAAATTAAAACTGAATAAATGCAGCAGGAATTACTGGGGAAGATTTCTGGCTGGGAGCAGCAACATGGCAGACTGTGGGCCTGCAAGAGAGGATGCAACTGTGCCATTTTGGACTGTGTGGTGGACGGTTGCGTGTTATATGACATGCTTCCTTTGATTTACTTTTTATTTATTTTACGGTGCTGCATTTGCTTGATTTTCTTCTTCCAGTTGTACTGAGAGATAATTGACATACAGCACTGTGTAAGTGTAAGGCGTAGGGCATAGTGATTTGACTTAATACCTCATGAAATGATGGCCACGGTAACTTTAGTGAACATCCCTCATCTCATACAGACAAAAGTAAAGAATAGAAAAAATTTTTTTTCCTTGTGATGAGAACTTATATGGTTTACTCTTGTAACAACTTTATAATATATATGTGAATGCTGTATTTCATGGTGGTATTGAAGATTCTGTTTGGATGGAAGCACCAAAGGTGCAGGTCTTTTCTGAGCATGTGCCTTGTCCTGGGCCTGTGCATAACCTTCTCACTTCCCTGTGTATGTGAGTGCTTTTGAATGCATGATTTCCCAGAGAAGCTCTTCCCAGATTTTGCTCTGCAGTTTTGCTCTCTGGCCTGAAGCAATCTATTGAATGTTTTAGAGGTAATGTTTTTGCCCCAGGCATCTGAGAGTTGTTAATAGGCCTTGTAGTGTCTTTGAGGAATGCCTGTCACTTTTCTGCTCTGCTCTCCTGTGCTGGCTTCCAAGTTAGATGAAACAGAGATGAGGAACTTGTGTTAGTTCTATAGGTAGCCCCCAGATATCTGAACGGATACACAATAATTTGCAAAAAAGATCTACTCAGCTCCTTTCTGATCTGGGGAGCGGCGTACCTCTCAGGGAATGCAGGTTGCTATTGCTTTAAAACCACTGAGTGGCTGGGGAGGAGGGTGGAATAAGGGCAAATAAAAGAACCACAAAACTGGTCTACGATTTTGCCGTTTCTTTTTTTTTTTTTCTCGATTCAGCATTGGCTTGGTTGCTGTGCACTGCTGATTGTTTTAGAGAGCTCTGATACAATTGGTTCTGATATTTTCTGTTTTTTGATGTGTCTGTGGGGAGACAAGAGCTTGGAGCTGCCATTTTGCTGGCAGTACTCCTCCAGATACTGGTTTTCAAATACCATTCTCTGGTTTTAAAAAATTGGGGCTTTGCAAATGGGTACAGAAGCCAACTTGAAATTGCTGCCAGTAAGCAAAGCTGGAACCATTTGAACAAATACATAGATAGTATTAGTACTGGATCATATAACCCAAGAAACAAAATAAATATCCACGAGTCCATGATAATGTGAACGAATCATTGAAAGCATAAATAGATGGGGGGAAAGGAGGGCAATCTTCCTTACAGAACAGTTTTTAAAAAAATTTTATTACTTATTTATTTATTGGCTGCGTTGCGTCTTTGTTGCTGTGCACAGGGTTTCTGTAGTTGCTCAGAGCAGGGACTACTCTTCGTTGAGGTGCACAGGCTTCTCATTGCAGTGGCTTCTCTAGTTGTGGAGCACGGGCTCTAGGTGCATGGACTTCAGTAGTTGTGGCCTGCAGGCTCAATAGTTATGGCTCACTGGCTCTAGAGAGCAGCCTCAGTAGTTGTGGTGCAGAGGCTTAGTTGCTCCGTGGCACGTGGGATCTTCCCGGACCAGGGGTCGAACCTGTGTCCCCTGCATTGGCAGACAGATTCTTAACCACTGCGCCACCAGGGAAGTCCCCAGAACAATTTGAATTGATTCCCTCCCCTGGAGTGTAGGCTGGACTTGTGACTCACTTGCAAATGGTAGGGTATGGCGGGAATTCCCTGGCCGTCCAGTGGGTAGGACTCTGCGCTTTCACTAAGATCTCACAAGCCTCATGGTGCAGCTAAAAAAGAAAAAAAAAAAGATAGGGTATGGAGAGGGAAAAGAAAATGTGGCTTTACAGTAGAGAAGATGGGGTAGAAGCTACTTTAACCAAGTGACCACGATTAACATCAGCAGGATACCTCGGGCATACACCGTACACCTGATATGATTTCATGAGAAGGGTACTTGCTCTTTGGGGGTTTTTTCTCCTATAAAAACATAACCCTAGTCTAATAATGAGAATACAGGAGACAAACAAAAATTGAGGGATACAGTACAAAATATGTGATCAATACTCTTTACATTTTCTAAGTTGTACAAAAAAGGACTAAGAAACTGTCACAGATCAGAGGAGACTAAGGAAACATGGCGACTAAGTGCTGTGATGTTCTGGACTAGATTCTGGCACAGAAAATGGACATTAGTGGGGAAACTGGTGAAATCTGGACAGAATCTGTCATTTAGTTAATAGCACTGTGCCCCTGTTAATTTTTCAGTTTTGACAAATGTACCCTGGTTATGTAAGACATTCTCATTAGGGCAAACTAGATGAAGGCTATAAACAATTCTATGTACCACCTTAGAACCTTTTCTGCAAATCTAAATTTATTCTAAAGTCTAAAATTGAATAGAACAAAAAAAAATAGAGACTGCAACAGTCTTTGAAGGACTCTAGAAAAGTTTGGTGTTGTGAAATTATGTTAAAAGGAGACATTTATTCAGTTCCCAAAATATGAACTGTTCAGACTCATTTCTGCCGTATGTCTTCTGCAACTCTAGCTTGTGTCTGCACCTTACTGTCTTGTCATAGTGTTTGTGGTGCTTTATTTTATTTTTGGAAACATGTTTTACTTAAAAGTAGTCAAACTTACTAACAATTTCCTACATATCTTATGCCTTTTGTATCTGGAAGTCCTAAAGATATTCTCCTTTGTATCTCCTTTATGATAAAATTTTAAGTTTTATGCCTTGGGAGCTAGAGTACCCTTCCTTCTCTTGCCCTGTGATTCTTGGGTTCAGCACATCATCTAGGGGAGGTTCAGGGCACGTCAGGTGGAGTTCAACTCCACATCTCTCTGGGCCTGCTTCTTCGTCTAGGCTGTGTTTTGCTTTGGGTGGAGTGAGAAGATGGCAGGAATTTTGGAAAGGGAAGGGTTAGGGTCAGGCATGAGTTTGCTGGATGAACAAGAGATGAAAGGTAAATGAAGAATTCAGAGGATCAGGGGGGTTTTTCATCAGGGTGGAGTTTGTCATCCTGAGATTTAGTTTTATAAATTTTATTAATGCATATGCTACTTCTAGAAAGTAAACACAACTTAAGGGTACAACTCAGTGAACTTTCACAAAATCACCCCAGCTTGTCCCCATTTCCCACATTAAGGAACCAGACATTATAACCCTACAGTGAGAGGACAGGTTGAAGTAGTGTTTGGGCTACTTCCAGTAGTTTAAGTGAGCTGGAGGAGTTTTGCATTCTGTGTGGTTGTTAGTGGTCTGGATGGAAGGGTCATTGGACTTACAGTTGGATGAGCTGGTGGGGTCCTTGGCTGGGATAGTAGAGTTGTGTCCAGAAAAGTTATCATACATGCTGGGGAATTGCTGGGATTCAGGCTGTAAGTGGGCAGGTGTACATCAGGACTCTTCTTTGGAGGGGAAGGATTGGGCTCCACATCAGCCTGGGTCCATTCACAGTGACCAGTCATGGAGGGCACACACTGGAGTGCAAGGACTGGTTTCCTCCCCATACAGCAGCCTACATCCGATGACTGGTCTCAACGGGATATAAAAGTCCACAGACAACCCATTACTGAAAATATATACCCCATTCTGTAAGCCCACATATCCATAGTCCCTACTCCACATGTGTCCATCAATGTCTCCACACACCACCACCATCAGCCCCCAAAGGCCTGTCACTCATCCCACAAACCCAGTTCACGCTCCACAGTTCCAGTGAGGTTTGTGGGCAAGGCCCCAGGTAGGCCAGGAAAAAAAAGAAGCATCAAACACCCTGCCAGCTTTGCTCACATGACGACTGTGATGCCTCTCAAAAATGACCAGTAGATGGCAGAAAAGTGTATGATTTGGATATGTAGACACGTGCCCCAAAGAGTGTGGAGCTTTGACAGTTTTTCTAAGGACACCAGCTCATCTGCCTGGTGAATACTGAGAGTTACAGATCACTGTGATGTCATCAAATTTTCCATCAAAACGTTTTGTTTTCAGCCCACCCATTTATAACACAGCCCACCCTACTCCTATGTCACCTGTCCAGATCTGTACCTGTCTGAAAAGTGATGTGGTTAATCTCAACTTTCTCTTCATTAAAACCCATTAGGAGGAAATAATCTACTTTGAAAACTATTTCATGAAAGGCTCGAATGTGGTATTTTATGTTTCCTACTAGAGTTTTCTGCATTACAATAGAGATTTGGCAATCCAAAGTGATGAATGTATAATGGACAGAATGGTGTGTGAATACTTTTGGACAAGGAAAGAGTTCATGTGTTTTTGAGATTAACTTGGTGGAGGCAGCCCTATACTTTTAGTAACAATATTAAGAGCTGATATTCATTTAGCACTTACTATATGCTAGGCACTGTACTAAGCATTTCATATGGACACATTTAATTTTCACAATAACACTACAAAGTGATGGCTATTTAACTTTTTTTTTTTTTTAACTAAGAAGTTACACTGATGCTCAGAGAGTTCAAGCAATTTGCTCAAGGTCCTATAATTAGAAAAATGCTCAGGACATTTTCTTTTTATCTATTCATACTACATGCAGTTAACAGTATGGTGCTTGATGTTAACATTGCTGGAACTTTATGAATTCAGATGAAATGTTATTGTTCTCTTGACCCTGTGACACATGGGTTAAAATCTTCTCTTTCTTAGATTTGGGAAACAGTTTTAGCTGTGTTATCTTGTGTAAGTGTGACCATAAAGGAGTTCTTAAGAGAGCAGTGTGACAGCATCCCGGCTGATGTTAGCAGAATATTTTAAGCCAGGACTGTCCTGCTGGCCCCAAGTTACATGACCCTCTTTTATTTTATCTTATTTTGTTTTATTTTTTAATTTTTTAGGCTGTGTCGTGTGGCATGTAGGATCTTAGTTCCCTGACCAAGGATGGAACCTGGGCCCCCTGCATTGGGAGCACAGAGTCTTAACCACTGGACCGCCAGGGAAGTCCCATAACTCTCTTGAGCACGATGGAGTGGTTAAATCACACATCCCAGCTGCCAAGGACCAACTTGAGTCTATGTTCTCCCTCCTGCATAGGCATAACATCACTCATTATGTGACGTGTTTCTCGGGTGGTCTAGTTTGATGCTCATGGGCTTTGTGGAACAGCTCAGCCTTAGCACCCCTAGGACTGAGTGAGTTTTGTCAGAGATGTGTTGTGTTGTGTCACAGTCCTGTGCCTAGAAAACAGCCTCCCTACTCACTGGCCCATCTCCTAACACTTGCTATAGTGGTTAGGATGCTGGGTTGAAAGTAAGAGGAACCAACTCTGGTGAGTTCATTAAAAAGGAAGGTAAGAAATCAGAGCTGAACTTCAGGAAGGATGGAATCAGAAACTGGAAAGATCCTGAGATTTCTTTCTCTGCCCTCTGTCTATACCTCTCTCCAAACATCCTTATACTTCTCTCCACACTCTCTCTATATCTTTGTTATTTACTTCTGCACCTCCAGCTTTTCTTGTTTCTGAATGAAAATCTAGCCACACAAAGCTCTCAAATTCCCATGTTTTCTGTTCAGCCTCATAGGAAAATCTGCTCTGTTGGCCCCAATTCCAAGTTCCTCAGCAAATATCCAATGAGTTCAGTTCTGAGACTTGCCTCTTCCTAATCCGGCATGGATAGAGCTAGATCATGTGGTACACACGTGGCTTCTGGGAGCCTGCCCCCACCATGTGAAAGAGGGACTCCAAATGGAGGGCACAGATCCACAAGGCTACAACAGACAGAGAGAAGCATCTCCTTGTAGTTGTGCTTGGGTAGACCTTGCTCAGGACAGTAACAGGGTAGCAGATGATGTACGAGGTCCCCTCAGGGGCGTTCTCTGAGGCTCTGGTGGGTGATGCCATAGGATCACAGCTGTCTCTGGTCCGAGAACACTCTCGCCTGAGAGAACTGTAAGAGCTGTGATTTCCATGCCCTGTCTTTTGAAAGTGGTGCTCTCTTCTCTTTCAGGAACTTCTCTTCCCTCACCATGTGGCCCTTTTGGTCCTTGGATCACCCGGCCCCACCCTTCCCTGGACAGAGGGGCCGAGGCCTCAGTCCAGTCAGAGTACCCCAGCCCAGACTTTACTGACTGGTCAGTGAAGGGCACGTGACCCCCAGGGCAGTCTCCTTGGAACTTTTGATGCCTGAAAAGAGAAAAGACTGCCTTTCTCAGTGGGGTAGCTGAGCTGGCAGATGGGAGCCTATCTGAGGAAAGATGTCAGAAGAGTCAAGAAGAGTGTGAGGTAGAGAGGCAGACCAGGAGCTCTAAAGGTACTGAGTCTTTGCATCAAGCCAGGTCTGAAGCCAGAGGCAGTTCTGTATCTTCCAGCTGTGGGATCCCATAAATTCTTCCTCTTTTACTTAAGTTACTTTGAGCTAGTTTTCTGTCACTAAGAACCTAATGTACTCTCTTGTTTGCCTAAACCCACAACAGGCTCTGAAGGTCTTCACAGGCCTTATTTAATCATTTCATTAATGGTTGTTTATTTTATTTGTAAGGATTTTCAAAGGAGAGCCTCTAACTAATCAGCAACAGAGCCCCAGAATGTCACCCTTCATCACCCTTCAAAGTAGCCGCACATCTGGTGCTGGGGCTAGTCGTATTTTGTGTTGCATCATGAATGAATTCACAGGTTTAGCGGTATCTTATCTGTTTTCTCTTAGATGAATCATTTAGGGACAAGATCATTAAATAATTTTTAGAAAGGCAAGTTGCCTAACTTGAGGGGAAAATCCACTACATTTTTTTGACCCTTAGTGTTAGGCATTCTTAAAGCCTAAATACGGAACCTAAATATGTGGAAAGGAGCGATAGTTACATCCACATAGAAATGTGGTGGTGTCAAGAGTGTGAGTTGACCACACAGCTCGATCACTTAAATTAGTAGAAGATCTGATCCCTATCATTTGTTTGCCATACTTCCCTCCCTGGCAAGCAATGGTGGTATCAACCAAATGTTGTACAGATCCCTAAATTCCCCTTAGCCTGCAAAAATAAACACTGAGCTCAGAGTATGTGAAAGAGAAATTTGGAACATGCTTGTAAGAAAATCTGGAAATGATTAAGAACATTATTTTTCTTAGTATATATGTTTGGCATATATATGCCAAACATCATGAAGGTTAAGACATCTCCATCTTCTGTCATTAACAATATGAATTGCGGTCTCATGGGGAAGTACCTCATTTGAGTCACATTCTCAGCAAACATCCTGAAAAACCAGAAGGCAAGACCCCTACACTCTGGTAGGCAAATTTTGATATTACTTTTTTTGCATTGACTTAGTGCATCCTAGATGGGAAAATTCAACAAGAAAATGAAGGCAGATCTGTAATGGTCAGCATTTAATTTTTTTGCATTAGTTTAAAGTTAGTTGTTATAGATATAGTCATATAAATTTAGTATGTTATAACAGAGACTTACAAAGGAACTGTAATTTAAATATAATGCATTCATTACATATTTAAGTAAATTTCACTTTGAAAAGAGAAAAAGTATATTTCTAAAATACACTCAGAGGTAGAGTGTGTTTCTCATTGCATCATGTCAGGGGTTATGTGATATTAGTAAAAAGGATCACTGCTGAAATTAGCCTTGATCGCTTGGTTAAGATGGTTTCTTCACTATTTCTCTATTATAAAATCACTATTTTCTTCTTTCCATATTCTGTTCTTTGGGATATGACAAGTCTGCCCCATACTCAAGGGGAAGGAAATGAATTTCCACTTCTTAGAAGGCAGGTATGTCAACATGTTTGGAATTCTTCCATAAGGAAGATTTGTTCCCTCTTCCCATTTATTTATTTATTCAGTATTTTATTAATATTGGTGAGGCTGATGGATATTTATTTTGTTCTTTGAGATATAATTCAATATTATATATTGATTTTGCTAGGAAAATAGTCGCATATTTTAATTGTTCCAATTGTTATATAGTTTTCTAGGAAAATGGTTCCAGCCTTGGCTAGTGGGAGTTCTTTCCTATTGATTCATGTGTCCTTTTAACATAGATGGGATCATCTTGTGTTTTACCTGCCCCAGCCCTGTATTTAGCCCTTTCTCCAAAGGGCTCTGGTTTCCTTTAATGGATAATGGTGTTTAGAAATGAAGATCTGGGCCCTAAATGTGCTCATTGCTTTCAGGATGTCAATGCTTCTAGGTCTGCTCAGGAAACAGAGCCAAGAAACAAAGAAACAAATGAATAAATATTCAGTAAATATCTATTCAATAAGTAGATTATATATATACTGATAATTTTGTATGTAAGTGTATCTATACTTATTTCTGCATCTGTATATCTGAATATATAGTAAAATAGACATGAATTCTCCTGCACTGACATCTCTGACTGTGCTGGTCACCACAGAATACAATGTAGCATTTCTCCCCCTTATTTATGCAGGGGGGTCAGATGAGTTGATTGGTGGCACAGCCAGGCCCTGGAAGAGGGCATGGGGACAAGAAACTGATCTTGACCTATTTGTGACCTCCTCCTGAGAAAAAGGCAGGGTGTGTGGTTGAAGTCAGGGCTTATAGCATAAAAAAGATTGTATGTTGTTTGTTGGGGGTATGTCGTGGCTGTGTTTGCCTAGACTTGGGCATTCTCAGAGGACGGGGAGAGACTAGGGCATGGCCTCACTCTGCTGAGTGACCAGCATGGGGTGAGGGTGTAGGGACATGGCTACATCCCAGAAAATTCATGGCCAACTTTGAAAGAAAATGAGGGGTAGTGACTGTGGATACTAATCTCTGACCAGTTTTTGACATTCTACAGAGTTCTTCCATATCCTGGACCTTTGTAACCAGGGCCAAGAAAGTAGTCGTAAGAATGTTGGCATTCTCTTTGGGAATATTGATTTCCCTTTAGGAAATGGGGATGATTTCAGTACATTGTTAATTTGCGTTAAGGTAACAGTATGACCATGATTAATACTACCCTGCTGAATCCTGTCGTCGCCTCTACTCTATACAAAATTGGATTAGTTGTGATGCATCATTGATATTATTTTTGCCTTTATGTTAATAGCATAATTGAAATTAATGCTGTAATTAGGAATGAAGAGACACTTGTAAATTAGAGGGATAAATCTATATTTTTATGAGTATTGTGAGGTGTAAAAGAGGTAAATCCTTATTTATTAAAGCAATGTTAGTAACAAAAACTACTAACCATAGAGTATACAATACAAATCCAAATTTATTAAGTGCTCATTTGGTTTCAGGTCATTCTTTAACTGTATTCCATGCATTAAATATGTAAACTTGTCAGTAACCCTGTGAGAGAAGTTCTGTGATTACCTGCATTTCATAGTTGAGGAATCTGAGGCAAACAGCTATTGAGTGACTTGCGCTGAGGTACTTCAGCCCGGAGTTCATACAACATGGATTTTAATGCAAGCACCTTGAGTCCCTGCTCCATTTAGTTAACCTCTGTGATTAAAAGAATACTTATCATAAGTTGGTGATTAAAAGAATACTTATCATAAGTTGCTAGTATTATTTATCTACATTCTGTCAACATTATGTCATTAAAGACAGGGAAACTGCAAGAAGGTCTTTTCCTAAATCCTTCCTTGTCTCCCAGGCTCCCACCTGGCTCTCACCTTCCTGGTGGTCTCTGCATCTTCCTGCCTCCCATCACCATGCCTGGGCAGGCCTGCTCTTGTGCACTGTTGCACCACTGGATTGTTACTTAGAGGTTGGGGAGTCTGTTAAGAATGCAAGGTGCTGGGGACTTCCCTGGCAGTCCAGTGGTTAAGACGTCGCCTCCCAATGCAGGGGATGCCGATTCGATCCCTGGTCAGGGAGCAAAGATCCCACATGGCTCGTGGGCAAAATTCAATAAAGCCTTTAAAAAAATGGTCCACATAAAAAAAAAATCTTAAAAAAAAATGCAAAGTCCGTTGCTATGGTGTTTCAACATTTGGTTGTAAGGGGTGAGAATTCACCCTGCTCAGGTGGCTGAGGGAAGGATCCCAGGGGTGAGTGCAGTGGGGCTGCACATTTGGTCATTTTGAGACTTGGCTGGAGGCACATGAGTGGGATCTTGAACACCTAACCACGAGGGGTCCCGTGCACACTCTTTCCACCTTCTCAATCATTGCTGCTTTATTCTAGGGCTTGGCCATGTCAACAGGAAAATGCAGCCCTATGAGAGCACGTCACCAGGGAAATCCTACCAACTCGTCCCCATATGTATCTCCCCTCAAGAACGGTAGATTCTCCATCCTCCTCCGACGGAGAGAATGTGCAGGGTGTCTGGAGTGTGAGGGGTCTGGTTAAGTGGGAACCACCCCCCACCGCGATCCCCCCACCACACACATATTCCTGAGTGCCGTGTCATTCTTTCTCTTTCCTCCACAGGTGATCAGATCTCCTGAGGAGAAATGTGAATTTATCTATGCAAGCGATGAGGAAAAATACCATGGTTACGCTCCTGAGTGAAATTTTCAGCAAAAATATCCCATCCAAGATGAGCTGATTGACCCCGTAACCCTTTGCCTTCTCTGACCCTCTGGCATGGAACACTCAGTTTTGGCCAACACGCCAGAAATGTAGTCCTTGTATCTCTTTAGTAACGTAGAACACTGTGCTCCCTCCCTCCCGGGAGCGACTGCTCATCCAAGGCCAGTTTGTTTCCCTGCCCGGGGTTTCCTGAGGCCATTAGGGCAGACACGGTGTGCTGACCTTCCAAGTTTGACTTCTGTCTTCATGAGCAGTTTTTGAGTAACAATAAATCAAAATTGAATAGATGTAGCCTGAAATAGGGAAGAGTATAACTAAGATGCCTTCCTGATATCTGCGGGACAGGTCGTTCTACCATGAATGACCCACCCACTGTTTTTTCAGCCCAGGACCTGGTGTGTACTCTCTTTGTGCCTTGCTCCCCCTCTCTCTTCCTTTCCTCCTTTCCTCTCTATCCTCTTGACCTTTCCCCAGTTCCTTGTTTTTAATCTCTTTTTGCCCTTTCTTTCTATTCGATGAGCTCCTGATCTTCCCTTTTCTTTATTGTCGCTACCTGTTTTACTTGCTACTGTTTCCTCCACCTGCTGTCTTCTTGTTCCTTCCCTCTGCTCCCGGGACTCTGCCAGTCCTTCAGCTTCTGCTCCACAATTTTTCTATTGTCTGTATGGAACAGGGCACAGAATTAAGATGTGGTAAACTTTGCTTTGCTTTCTGCACCCTCCAGAGAGATTTCCACAAGGGATAGTGGTCACTGCTTACTCATACTCATACAATCATGCAGGAAAGATTTCTCCTGCCCTGTGTTCAGGGTGTACAATTTACCAAACCAAGCACCTGTCTAAACAGTTATTCTGAAATAACTTGAATCAGACCCTCACAGATGCCATGCCAGCCTCCTCAAGTCTAATAACACTTAAGTGTTCTGTGTTTTCTTTCTTGATCTGGATTCTGGTAAGAGGAATATTAGGAGTTGTTGAATTTGATAGAGCTGTGTCCATAGGAAACACACATTTCTCCATGGTGTTTTTTTTTTAATTGAAGTATAATTGATTTACAATATTGTGTTAGTTTCAGGTGTACAGTAAAGTGATTCAGTTACATATATATGTATTTTTTCAGATTATTTTCCATTATTGGTTATTACGAGATACTGAATATAATTTCCTGTTTTTTTACAGTAAATCTTTGACGCTTGCATATTTTTGGTATAGTAGCATATATCTGTGAATCCCATATTCCTAATTTATCCCTACCTCCACTCTCTTTCCCCTTTGGTACCATAAGTTTGTTTTCTATGTGTGTGAGTCTGTTTTTGTTTTGTATATAGATTTATTTACATTATTTTTTAGATTCCACATATATGTGATATCATATGGTACTTGTCTTTGTCTGACTTTCTTCATTTAGTATGATAATCTCTGGGTGCATCTCTGTTGCTGCAGGGAGAAATATTTCACTCTTATTTATGGCTGAGTAATATTCCATTGTATATATATGCTACATTTTCTTAAACCAGTTGTCTGTCGATGGGCACTTGGGTTGTTTCCATGTCTTGACTGTTGTAAATAGTGCCACTATGAACATTGGGGGGCATGTATCTTTTCAAATTAGAGTTTTCATCTTTTCCAGATATATGTTCAGGAGTGAAATTGCTGGATCATAAGGTAGCTCTATTTTTAGATTTATAAGGAAGCTCCATACTGTTCTCCATCGTGACTGCACCAATTTTACATTCCCGCCAACATCCCTTTTCTCCACACCCTCTCCAGCATTTATTATTTTTAGCCTTTTTGGTGATAACCATTCTGTCCAGTGTGAGATGATACCTCATTGTGGTTTTAATTTGCATCTCTCTAATAATTAGCAGTGTTGAGCATCTTTTCATGTGCCTGTTGGCCATCTGTATGTCTTCTTTGGAAAAATGTCTATTTAGGTCTTCTGTCCATTTTTTATTGGTTGTTTGTTTTTCTGATATTGAGTTATATGAGCTGTTTGCAGATTTTGGAAATTAAGCCCTTGTTGGCTGCATCGTTTGTAAATATTTTCTCCTTTCAATAGGTTGTCTTTTCATTTTGTTGATGATTTCCTTTGCTGTGCAAAAGTTTTCAAGTTGGGATAGTTTCCATTTATTTATTTTTGCTTTTATTTCTTTTGCCTTGGGAGTTGGATCTAAGAAAATATTTCCATAATTTACATCTGAAAATGTTTTGCCTATGTTCCCTTCTAGGAGTTTTATGGCGTCATGATTTATATTTAGCTCTTTAAACCATTTTCAGTTTATTTTTGTATATGGTGTGAAGGAGTATTCTGATTTCATTGATTTACGTGAGGCAGTCCAGCTTTTTGAGCACCACTTGCTGAAGAGACTGTCTTTTCTCCATTGTATATTCTTGCCTCCTTTGCTGTAGATTAATTGACCCTAGAGGTATGGGTTTATTTCTGGGCTCTCTATTCTGTTCCACTGATCTGTATGTCTGTTTTTGTGCCAATATCACATTATTTTGATTACTGTAGCTTTGTAGTATTGTCTGAAGTCTGGGAGGGTTATACCTCCAGCTTTGTCCTTTTTCCTCAGGATTGCTTTGGCAATTCTGGGTCTTTTGTGGTCCCATATAAATTTTAGGATTATTTGTTCTAGTTCCATGAAAAGTGTCATGGGTATTTTGATAGGGATCATGTTATATCTGTAGATTGCTTTGGGCAGTATGGCTGTTTTAGTAATATTAATTCTTCCAATCTAAGAGCATGGGATATCTTTCCATTTATTTGAATCATCTTCAATTTCCTTTATCAGTGTTTTATGATTTTCAGCATATATGTCTTTGACCCTCTTGGTCAGTTTTATTCCCAGGTATTTTATTTTTTGATGTGATTTTAAACGGGACTGGTTTTTTACTTTCTCCTTCTGATATTTCACTGTTAGTGTAAAGAAATTCAACAGATTTCTGTATGTTAATCTTGTATCCTGCTACCTTGCTGAATTCATTTATTAGTTCTAATAGTTTTTGTGTGGAGTCTTTAGCGTTTTCTATATATAGTATCATGTCATCTGCATATAGTGACAATTTTACCTCTTCCCTTCCAATGTGGATACCTTTTATTTCTTTTTCTTGTTTAATTGCTATGGCTAGGACTTCCAATACTATGTTGAAAAGGAGTGGTGAGAGTGGGCATCCTTGTCTTTTTCCAGAAGTTAGAAGAAAGGCTTTCAGCTTTTCACCATTGAGTATTATGTTGGCTGTGGGTTTGTCACAAATGGCTTTTATTATGCTATATATGGTCCCTCAATAGCCATTTTGGTGAGAGTTTTTATCAGGAATGGATGTTGAATTTTATCAAATGTTTTTTTCTGCATCTGTTGAGATGATTGTGTGATTTTTGTCTTTTCTGTTGTTGTTGTTGTTAATGTGGTGTATCACGTTGATTGATTTGCATGCGTTGAACAAGCCATGTGACCCTGAAATTAATCCAGCTTGATCATGATATGTGATCCTTCCTGTGTATTGTTGGGTTCAGTTTGCTAATATTTTGTTAAGGATTTTTGCATCTAATTTCATCAAAGATATTGACCTGTAATTCTCTTTTTTTTGTGGTGTCTTTGTCAGGTTTTGGTATCAGAGTGGTGGTGGCTTCATAGAATGACTTTGGGAGTGTTCCCTCTTCTTTAATCTTTTGGAATAATTTGAGAAGGATAGGTATAAATTCTTTTTTGTATATTTGGTGGAACTCCTCAGTGAAGCCATCTGGTCCTGTACTTTTGTTTGCAGAGAGTTTTTGTTTTTTGTTTTTGTTTTTTAATTTACAGGTTCTGTTTCACTTCGAGCGATCAGTCTGTTCAAATTATCTGCTTCTTCTTGATTCAGTTTTGGCAGACAGTATATTTCTAGAAATTTGTACATTTCTTCAAGGTTTTCCAATTTATTGGCATATAACCATTCATAGTATTTTCTTATGATTAAAAACTTTTATTTTGTATTGGAGTATAGTTGATTTACAATGTAGTATTAGTTTTGGGTGTACAGCAAAGTGATTCAATTATACATATACATATATCCATTCTTTTCCAGATTCTTTTCCCATATAGGTTATTACAGAATATTGAATAGAGTTCCCTGTGCTATACAGTAGGCCCTTGTTGATTATCTATTTTATATATAGTAGTGTGTATATGTTATTCCCAAAGTCCTAATTTATCCCTCCTCCCTACCTTTCCCCTTTGGTAACCATAAGTTTGTTTTCAAAGTTTGTATCTCTGGGGTATCAGCTGTTATTTCTTATCTTTCATTTCTTTTGTTTATTTGGGTCCTATCTCTTTTCTTCTTGGTAGGCCTGGCTAGAGGCTTGTTGATTTTGTTTATCCCTTCAAAAAAACAGCTCTTGGTTTTATTCATCTTTTACATTATTTTTCTGATCTCTATTTTATTTATTTCCTCTCTGAGCTTCATTATTTCCTTCCTTTTGTTGACTTTGGATTTTGTTTTCCTTTTTCTAATTCTTTTAGGTGACAGGTTAGGTTGTTTATTTCATATTTTTCTTGTTTCATGGAGTTTTTTTTTTTAATTGATAAATTTAAAAGACTTTGAGGACCATACTAAGCATCTTTATCTCACTTTAAGGGCAGTAGGAAGCGACCAAGGTGTTTGGTTAATGAGGGCAAGGCTGAACACCTTTCCCCCTGCCATCCCCACCCACCCCCAAAATAGAGTCTTCAGTATTGACCATGAAATGTATGGGAAAATCCTTTTAAAACTGGCAAGGTATCTATAGGAGGGAAGAAGCCATCAGGTAGTAAGTGTTAGGTAGTAGCATTCTTAAGAACCTCATCCTAGGCCTTGGACCAAAAATTTGAAGAGGAATGAGTCCTCACTACCAAGACTGTGAATTTGAACCTCACAGAATCACCTCTTGTCCAGGCTTATCTCTCCTGCATTTGATCTTTTTGCTAAGATGAGTTTCCTTCCTGCCTAATCTGAGAGGCCTCATGTCCCTGGAAGGGACTTGGAATTAGTAACTCATCATGTAGAATTATTGTATAAGTCTACACTGGACCTTGGTTTAGGGTTCATAGCAAAAGTGAAAGGAGCAAAATTTGTTGAAGAAGAAAATGTGGACTTAGAATAAGGTGAAAGGCATATTTAAGAGCCACTATCGGTTAAACTAAAGATAAGAAAAGAAAAGCACTAAAGAGAAAAGAGAAAAATATAACCACCACTATTGGGAATAAAGAGAAGTCTTAGAGTAATTGTGAAACGATTAAAACTTATCCAAGTATTCCTGAAAGACATTGTTAACTGAGATAAGAGTGCATCTCAACCTTGTTAGTATCTCACATAATCTTCACTTCAGTGACATTAGGCCCACAGTAATAAGTATTCTTACACTCTGACCAGAACAGGACATTATTTATTTTTTCCACCATTAAAACTCCTCTTGTATGTACATCAAACATGACCTACTGAGAACATGTCCACACTTGAAATTGTAGGAAAAAATTGGCATAAAATACACTATGTTGTACATATTGCAGAAATTAATTTTAAAAAGTGGGCCCCCAAATTCATACATCTAGTTTCTGAGTTTTCCCAGGGACTGGTCTCACCCTCTGATTGCTGCTCACATAGGAAAAGAGGTGAAAATGAATGGGGATATGGGACCAAGGACAAGTACAATGGCATGAACAGCAATGAGCTCAAACACATGAATTAATCTTTGAATATCCTGAACTCAGGCCCTCATGAACCTTGGGTCTCTAGAATCCACTGCCCTGGGCCATGGACACTTGGTATGGGATATCTGGGTTAAGGCACTCAAAAGTCTTAAGATACCAGACTTCCCTTATGATCCTGCAGAATTGGTCCACTCTTCCTTATTAAGGGATAGTATTTTCCCTTTTCTGGAAGATGATACAGAGGCCACACCAGCCCTGAGCCAGTATCTGTACCTGGAATTGAATGCAGAAGAGGATTGGTCCACAGGTGAGAGGACCTGACAACACTGGGGTCAGTTTATATAATAATGATTTCACCAGTCCTTCCTAAGTAGGACTTAGTACTTTTAAAAATAACTACACACTGGGGCAAGGAGAATAACTAAGCAATGTAAAGATTGTAGGACACAGGTCAGAATTGACTTTGATATCTGGAACACCCAAATGTCATTTGGAATCCCTGTTTGATTGGAATCATACAGGATCTAAGTAATTAAGGGAGCCCTGGCCTTAAAATAGATCACACAGTGTCTACTAGGTCTATGGATAGTCAGTGACTTGAATCTTGGTCTCTAAAAATATAACTGGAACAGGTGTAAGGGCTGGTTGGCATAACTTTGGGCTTTTTACCGCTGATATAAGAGCTATCTTAAGAAGTAAGACCAGATAGAAGACTCCGAAATTGACCCCCTGGCCAAGGTAATAAAACATCATAATTTGGGTATAATGGCAGAAAACAGTGCCACTATTAACATCCTAAAGAAAGAATGAGTTAAGGTCCCCAATATACTTATATTTAAATGCTCAGTATGACCCTTAGAAATACAGTTCACAGGAGGCTGATCCACCATGGTATAGACAGATCCAAGTGCTTTCTGGCCAGAAATGGGCTTGGTCAAATCTCTAGGTCATAAGTTCAAGCCGTCTCAGCAAAAATTTATCGAATGATGGAAGTGCTGCATCGAAGACTGAGCATGAACAGATTTTGAAGGCAAAAAAAGCTACAAAAGCAGGTATCCCAGACCCATATCATCCAGTGGTATTGCACCAAAGCCTTTGTCTTCACTCACAACTTTTGGCAACCTGATGGACAAAGACAGATCCAGAGTGGTTAATAGATGGATTGGCTTGGTATGTTGATACAAGCCGAAAATGCATGGCTCGCATACACTGTGTCAACTCAAGCGTGATCTTGAAGGAAAGAGGTGAGAGAAAAATTCTCCCAGTATAGAGAATTCAAAGAAGTGCTCCTGTTTTGGTGAAAAGAGAAGTGACCTAAAGTCACATGTATTAGTTTGCTGGGACTCCCATAACAAAATTCCACAGACTGGGTAGTTTAAACTACAGAAATGTATTTTCTCACAGTTGCAGAGGTGAAAAGTTCAAGATCAAGCTGTTGGTAGGGTTGGTTTCTTCTAAAGGCCTGTCTCCTTGGCTTGTAGATGGTTGTCTTCTGCTTGTATCTTCACCTGGTCTTCTCTCTGTGTGTGTCTGTGTCCTAATCTCCCTTTTAAAATAAGAATACTGGTCATGTTGGATTAGGGCCCACTCTAATGACCTCATTTTATCTTAATTCCCTGTTTAAAGACCCTCTCTAAATACATATTCTGAGATCTGGGGTTAGGACTTCAACATACGAATTTTGTGGGGGGACACAGTTCAGCCCATAAAAATATGTGAACTCTTGGGCAGTGGCAAATGGATGTTTCATCCCATTTCCATCTGCAGTTGATTGCCCATAGATGGTATCACATGTAGGGGGAAAAGTCCCCCCAGCCAACCCATGCAATCACAAAAAGTAATAAAATGATGGTTACCAATTTAATCAAATTTGTTAAAGAAGTGGACACATAATGTGACATGCACATTTCAATCACACAGTCTAAAGAATTTTTTATGAACAAATACACTATGTAACAATACCTTGGTCAAGATAGAGAACAATAGCATAAATACTCCAATTCCCTTATATCCCTTTGAAGTTAATCATTCCCCAAGCCAGCTTCCGACAAACATTGACCTAATTTCTATAAATATTAATTTTGCATATTTTAGAATTTAATAAAAATAGATTAATTATAGTGTACTTTCTTTGGTGAATGGCTTCTCTCTCAGCATGATCCTTTTAAGATTTATCCATGTTGTTGCCTGTACTAATAGTTCATTCCCTTCCTTACTAGTTACTGTTACATTGTATGAATAAACCAAAATTTGTTTATTCATTCAATTTGTGATGGAAAATTGTTTTTCTCAAGATTTTGGCCATTATAAATAAAGCTGTTATATACAATCCTTACCAGTCTCTGTTTTCATATGTTTTCATTATTTGTGTAAATTCTAAGGCTGTAATCTGTTGATCATACGATAATTTTATCATTAACTTCATAAGAAACTGTTGGGATTTTTTTTCAAACTGGTTGTAATACTTTGTACTCCCAAGAGCAATTTAGAAGACTTCCAGGTACTTCAAATCCTTGTCAACACTTGATATTATCAGTCTTATTAATTTAGCCACTGTAGTGGATGTGACGTTATATCTTATAGAGGTTTTACATATATTTTTCCAATAAATACTGTTAGGGACTGTTAGACATTCATTGATCATATTTTATAAAATATCTATTCAAATATTTTGCCCATTTGTATTGTTTCTTTCTCTTTTTATTATTGAGTGGTAAGGGTTTTTTTTTTTTTTTTTTTTTTCTTTAATGTATTCTGGGTATAGCTTGTTAGTCAGATATATGTATTTTGCATATAACTCCCCTTTCTGAAGCTTATTCTTTCATTTTTGGAATTACAGCTTTTGAAGAGTGAGAGTTTTACATTTTAATGAGGCACAGTTTGTCAGTTTGTCTTTTATACTGTTTGCTTTTTGCACCCTGTTGCCTGTGCTAGTGACAAATTTTATTTCATTTAGGCATTCACCAGACTAAGCTAGGAAGTATGTATTATCTATGTATACACAAATATTTTAAAACATTTTTTTGTAACTGTGTGTGTATGTGTGTGTGTGTATGGGGGGTGGTGCTTGTAGCCACAGAAAACCTCCTTGTGTCCATTTGGTTCCCCAGTCTGTGCCAGGTGTGCCATCTGTCCCATAGGTGCTCTGTTTTCTGCATCATCCTTTGATTCTAAGGTTGATAGTTGAACTCCTGGGAGAATGAGATCACAGACAATTGGTCTATGGATTTTGCAGCCTCCCATTATGCTTATTAACCACAACAATCCCATTCAGATTCTTACTTCTTTTCCAGAGCTCTACCTTATTCTGAGAGTTTTAAATGGGAGGACCTGCTTATTGGAAGGCTGAATTTGGGAGTCTAGATAAATTAGGTGGTGATTGTGGAGGTGTAATTATCAAGCAGTGCCTTTATTCCTGACACTGCATGTAAGTCCGCTCAGATTTCTGAGTCTGGGCCAGGAGCACCATCTCCCCTGCAGGGCTTCTTCTCCCAGAAAGGACACAGATGCCTTGGGAAGCTTTGTGCCCAAGGCTAGGGACCATAAATCTGAGTAGGTGTGTGTAAAAACTACATAAACCTGATACTCTAGTTGATAAAATTATTTTCACAGGTGTACATTTGACAATTCTGAAACTACTTTGTATGTATATTAGAGTTGAATGAATCAGTAAAAAATTATATAAAACAGGAGTCAGGTTTCTTATCGTCAGAGAAAAAAAGTACAAATAATTAAGGGTTGAGAGCTAGAATTAACCCTGTTATTACTCTATAGTAGGAGATAGTATGAACTCATGTTTATTTTAATATCTATTGAGGGAGATATCGAAATAGTTGTGTCTATGTGTGTATACAAGAATTAGTATGCGTATTATATTTCCTAGCTCTGTTTACTGAGAGGGCCTGGAAGCAGTGACACCCAGTGACAGTGAACAACCCACTGCCCAGGTATGAGTTTGTAAATTCCGTTGTTCAGTTATAGAAAAAAAAATAAAATAACCAAGAGCATGGTCAACAGAGCATAGAAAAGGAAAAAGCACGGCTTTACAGTGGAGAAACCTGGCAGACACCACCTTAACCAAGTAGTCATTGTTAATATCATGAGTGATATAGTGTCAATGCGATGTGCTTGTGATATGGTGCAATGAAAGAAAAAGAATTTCCTCTTTGTGATCCTCTTCCCCCAAATTGGTAGCCCCGGTCTAATCATGAAAACACATCAGCCAAACCCAAATTGAGGAACAGCCTGTGAGACAGCTGACCAGAAAAATTGCAAGGTCATCAAAAACAAAGTTAAACTAACTAAGAAGCTATCACAGACCAGAGAAGACTGAAGAAGCAGGATGACAAATTTCTGCAGTAACCAGGACTGGATTCTGGCACAGGAGAAGGGAAAAGGTGTAGAAATCTGAACAGAGTGTCATTTTATTTAGTTCATTGTATTGTACTCATGCTAATTACTTAGTTTTGACAAATGTGTCATCATTACATAAGACATTATCATTAGGGCAAACTAGGTGAAGGGTACATATGAATTATCTATAATCATTTTGGTACCATTTTTTTCTTTTGTAAATCCAAAATTATTCCAAAATAAAAAAAAACTAATTGAATAAAATGAATACAGAGAGAAGACACTTTACAGAAGGACTGTGGAAAATTTTCAAGTTGAAAAATTGTGTTCAAAGGAAAACATTAGTTAATTCCTTAAAACATTCATTGTTCAGAACTCGTTTTTACCATAATGCTGTAAGTTCACTATCACTCCAGTGTATGTCTGCATCTTATATTTTTATAGTGTTTCATGGTGCTTTATTTTACTTTTGGAAAGATGTTTTATTTTTAAAGTAGTCAAATTTATTAATATTTTTCTTCATATTGTGTCCCTTTTGTGTTTTGAAGTCCTAAAAATATTCCTCTTTGTGTTCTTATAGAAGTTTGAGTTTGATATTTTATTCTCAGGACTTTAATCTGACAAAGAATGATTTTTATGTTTGCAAAGGAGTCTTGATTCAGTGGGAATAAAGAATATTCTTTCTCCCTCGCCCAGTAATTCTTGCTTCTGTGTATCATGTGGGAAAGGGTCAGGGCATGTCAGATGGAGTCTGACCTCAATCTCTCTGGATTTATCCCTTTTGTGTGGGCCCAGGGCTCTTGCTTTTGGTAGGATGAGGAAATGTCAGGAACTCTGGAATGAGAAGGATTAAAGTCAGGCATGCTGATGCTGGATGAATAAGAGATAAAAGATGATTGAAGGGCTTCCTTGGTGGCACAGTGGTTATGAATCTGCCTGCCAATGCAGGGGACATGGGTTCGAGCCCTGGTCTGGGAAGATTCCACATGCCGAGGAGCAACTAAGCCCGTGTGCTACAACTAGCGAAGCTCCTGCGCCTAAAGCCTGTGCTCCGAAACGAGAGGTCACCACAGTAAGAAGCCCGTGCACCGCAATGACAAGTAGCCCCCGCTCTCCGTAACTACAGAAAGCCTTCGCGCAGCAATGAAGACCCAACACAGCCAATAAAAAAAGTAATGAATTTAAAGAAAAGAAATATTGTCCACTTTTAAAAAAAAAAAGGTGATTGAAGAATTGAGACGATAAAAGGAATTTGTTACCAGGGTTGGGTTTGTCAGCTTGGTATTTATTTTTATAAATTTTATTGGTGCATACACTACTTGCAGAAAGTAAACGAAACTTAAGTGTACATCTCAATGAACGTATACAAAACTAACTCAATTCTGTTAAGAATAGCCAAGTCAAAAACCAGAATATTAAAAGCTTATTGTATAAACAGGCAAGATCTCAGGAGTTGTTTCTGGAGTAGTGGTTTCGGGTTGATAATTATGGATCTGGATTCGGGTCCATTCGCAGTGACCATGGAGCGCGGGAGCACACATGGAGTACGAGGACTGGTTTCCTTCCCATATATGGAATTCACAGGCTCTCTGCTCCCACACACACTCATTGACATCAGGTTGAGGGCAAGGGCGCCAGCAGAGGAGGCACGGCTGAACCTAGAGGTGGAAGAAGATCCAGGGCTTGTCATCACCCCCTGCCCATTCCTGTTCACAACCCCACCCTGAAAAGACAAGGGTCTGAATACAGGTAGAGGCGAAAGGGAAGAGTGAGGCAGGCAGAGAACAGGAGGGAAACTGGGGCAGGAGGCCAGGGAATAGGAAGAAGGTGAGAGAGCAGGGGTCATCCGCAGAGGGGGATAGAAGGGAGGGAGCTCTGGGCACAAGGACACGCGACAACCACTGGTGCCTCGGCTGCAGAGAAAAAAGGCTTAATTAGGAGCCTACTCACGAGACACTTGCATCCTTTTTTGTACAGTCCCTTGAAACCTAATCTCTGCTCGTCAGTGAGCCGGTGCCAGAAGTATACCAGGTGGCATCTTGTGAAGTACAGCTTCCCCCTCCTCAGATAGCCTGCAGTGATCAGAGAGCACGTCCTGAGAGTCAGCACAGCATGTGTGGGTGACCCCAGGGAAGGTCATGCTCTGGCCCCTGGGTAGTCGGCCCTAGAGGGCCTGGAAACCCTGAGGCTGGTATGGAGTCAGCCGTGAATGACGGTCCTGCATTCTTCCCTGGGAAGAAACTGTCATCATGGAAAAGGGGCTGTTGGTCCTCGGTGGTGCCAGAGTTGCAGAAGTAGAGTGGGTGCCAAGGCTGTATGTGGACAGGGTACTCACCTGCAATAAGTAATTGTGATTGTTGAGAAGTCCTCACCTCATAACCACAGCTGTTCCAATCCTTGGGTGTGAGTACATAATTGATTTGGGGGGCGTTCCTGGGAAACTTGAGTATCTGTGATGGGAGGGGATAGAAGGAGTAGGACCTCAGTTTTTCATAGACGTTGCTGGTATCTAGAAAACATCCAGTTGCCTCAGAAAGAGCAGATTAGGTAGGAAGGAAAGAGGTGTTGAGTTTACCTCGGTGATGTGGATTCTGTAACTTCGTTTGAATATGGTGTCATTTCCCGGTTCTAGTATATTAGCTATTACAACTGAGAGGAGAAACAAACGGATCACTGATGTAAGATTCCACCATCCTAAGTCTCCTTCCTAAGTCTCCTGGAGACATTTTTCACATCACCAGAGCTCCTCCACCTCTGCATTTCTACCCCCCCATCGTGAGACTTCCTCCTTGGTGGATACTTCTCTGGTGTCTCCCTAGACTCACCGACATCTGACATGCAGTAAAATGTCTGAGGATGCTGAATTTTACAATTACAAGCATTGCAAGGTGTTGACAGAGCCAGGAGCAAAGGAAAGGCCAGCAGGAATGAGGGATCCATGGTGGGCCCTGGGTAACATAGGGCATGAGTTATAGCATGAACTTTTTTTTTAGCCTAGCTCCCCCATGCACCTTTAGACAGAAACCAGGCTGGCTTTGGAAGACTGTCTACCTCTCTTAATGTGTAGGGACATGAGGAAGATTGGTCCAGTTCCCATGATCTTGCGGACCAGATCCACACACAAAATCCATGCCCCACATGTAGAATGCCTTACCTCTGTCAGTCTGAGCCGAGGTGTGCCACAGCTTCTGTAGAACCACCAGCACCATGAAGCATAAATAGTCGCCTGCATTTTCTTCCACCCTGGGGTGTATCCATCAGGGAGGTACAATATGATTACTCGGTGTACTAGTCCTTTGGAATCATTTTTCTCTCATCTGCATTTCCTTTTCATCCTTCAGCCGTATCATCCAGGCTGATACGGTCTGATTATTGGGTGCCCTTGGCATTTGGAATCCTTCTCTGTGTGGCTATCCAAAGAGCCACCAACTCCACCCTCGGAGTGGAGCCACCAACTTCCACTTCCTGGGAAGTACTCTGTCCCCCTAAAATTCACATGTTGAAGTCCTAACCCCCAGTTGCTTAGAATGTGAGTGTATTTAGAGATAGGGTCTTAAAGACAGAATTAAGGTGAAACGAGGCCATTTGGGTGGGCCCTAATCTGATATGGTATCCTTGTAAGAAGAGATTAGGACACAAACATGCACAGAGAGACCTTGTGATGATACAAGGAGAAGATGGCCATCCATGAACTAAGGAGATGCTCTGAGAAGAAAACAGTCCTGCTGAGACTTTGATCTCGGACCTCTAGCCTCCAGAACCGTGAGAAAGTAAATTGCTGTTGTTCAAGCCACCCAGTCTGTGGTACTTTGATATGGCAGCCCTAAAAAATTAAAAGGCTCCTTTGTTTTATGTTTTAAAAAATATACTTAGGGCCTTTGTACAATTTAAATTTGTGTTAGGATTTTGGAAAGACAAAATCATCTCCAACACCAGATCGACCAAACAAGATTTCTTCAGTCACCCAACTTCTATTTTTACCCACACCTCTATTCTCTGCCCCACCCCCACAGGCTTTCAATCATTGTATTATGTTTTATCCTCCCAGTGCTCTTTTAATTGAAACATTTATAAGTACAGACATAAGCACATTCATACCCTCTCTTAGGTAAAATTGTAGCCATATATATAATATATATATTTATATATAAATTTTATATATATATAGTTTTTTTTCCTTTTTTTTAAGCTCTTTATTGGAGTATAATTGCTTTACACTGTTGTGCCAGCTTCTGCTGTACAACAAAGTGAATCAGCTGTATTTATACATATATCCCCATATCCCCTCCCTCCCGTGACTCCTTCCCACCCTCCCTATCTCACCCCTCTAAGTCATCACCCATCATTGAGTTGATCTCCCTGTGTTATGCAGCAGCTTCCCACTAGCTATCTATTTTACATTTGGTAGTGTATATATGTCAATGCTACTCTCTCACTTTATCCCAGCTTCCCCTTTGCCACCCCCCCACCCCGTGTCCTCAAGTCCATTCTCTGCTATAGTTTTATACATATAAAACTATATATAGATAGTTTTTGCTAGTTTTATTTAATGGCATATCCTAAGATGACACCATAGTAGTATATATTCGTCATTCTTTATACAGTTGTATAATAGTTCATGCTGATGTGCTCTGGTATATCCAACTAGTTCCTAATGATTGGTCCTTTCAATAGTTTTCTGTTTTCTCTTACAAATAGCACTTCAGTGAATAGACATGTTAATATATTTTATATTTGGAAACGTGTCTTTAAAAGTGATTTCTAGAAATAGGATTGAGATTAAGAGCCATTTGAATTTTTTTCTGTGACTTGTCCATATCGTCTTATTTTTTTCTATAGGGTCGATTGACTTTTCCTATGTTTTTAGAAACTATGTGTATTAAACATGTTAACTCTTCACAATATGATTGCAAATATTTTTTCATACAACGTTTTACTCTTGAGTTTAAAAAATTTATTTCATATAATCAGTTTAACAATGTTTTGATTAACTGCTTCTGGAATTTGAGTCATTGTTAGCAACAATTTCTCCTACTAAGAGACATTAGAGGATTTTATCCATGATTTCTTCTATATTTTGCATAATTCCACTTTTTATATTGAGATCTCTAACCCATTTGGAATTTCTCTTAGTATGATGCATGAATACAATTTTATCTTTGTCTTTATTGGATAGATATCCAATGAACCCAATACCTTTATTACAAAGATTTTCTCCATACTTAACTGAGATGTCACCTTTATCATATATTAAATTTCCATGGGCATTGGAGACTATATCATGATTTTCTATTCCGTTTATCTATGTGTCCATTCCTTCATCATTACCAGATTGTGGGGACCTTAAAACATAATTGTATATGTTCTAAGTGCGTTAATACTCTTCTATGGAAGATTTTTTTTCTTTTTCTTTTTCCATCTTCTAGAGGTTGCCCCCATTCTTTGGCTCATGGTGCCTTTCCGTCGTCAAAGCCAGCAATGGATAGTCAAGTCTTTCTCACATCACAATACATGACACTGACTCTTCTGCCTTCTCCTTCCACATTCAGAAGATCTTTGTGATTACATTGGCTCTACTCTGATGAGCCAGGATAACCTCTTTGTTTTTATCTTATTTAAAAATTTTATTTTATTTTTTGGCTGCGCCACACGGCTTGCACAATCTTAGTTCCCCAACCAGGGGTTGAACCTGTGCCCCCTGCAGTGGAAGTGCAGAGTCGTAACCACGGGACCGCCAGGGAAGTCCCACCTCTTTATTTTTAAGTCACTTGATTAGTGAACTTGACTTCATTTGCAACATTAATCCCCCCTTGCCATTTAACATAACATTTATAGGTTCCAAGGATAAGGATGTGGTTATCTTGGAGGGGCATCATTTTGACTACCAAAGGGGCACGCACACACACACACACACACACACACACACACTCTTCCTATCCAGGGACATAGAAAATCAGAGCTCAACCAGACACACTCCATCCCTTTTAAGCTTTGTGAGACTATTGGAATACCATTTCCAGGCAAATGAAGCCACATAGCTGTATTTCAAGAAAAAGATAATCAGTTAACTGTTTTATTTTTCAACTTTATTGCATATTCACTACTTTTAGTCTTGCTTGTTTTTGTTTTTTTTGCACACTGTCTTTTGAATAACTGAAATATTTTCTTTTTTAAGCAAAACTCAAGTTATTTATTATTATCACCCTAACACTCCCTGTAAGTTTAAAAGCCTGGTATTGATCGGTTTTAATCTATTATGAGGCTGTGTGTAGACTTTTCTTAGTTTATTGTGACACTTCAGTTTTCAGTTCTCCTTAGTGCCTGACATGGATTCTCTGTCACCTCCAGAGCTGCTTTGTATGTTGTTTGTTAAACTTCCCTTGTCTAAGCGTAGACAACACGTATAAGTGCACCAGAGGGACATCATGTGTGCACAACTACCTCCTAGGCTTTGCCTACCTTTACAATGGTTTGAACCCAACACTTCATCCACAGAGCTGTTTGCAGTTATAGGAATACACTAGGCTCTTTCAGACTTCTGTTCACGTTTCAGGAATGATCTGAAAAACTTGGTGACAACTGACCCATCTCAGAAGCCTCTGATCAGAATACTGCTCCACATTGGGAGCATTGCTTACCTTCCCAGATAGAGTCAACCATGCCTTCCCAGGGCCCCACTCTACTCCTTATACATATCTACTGTGATGCCTGTAGTACTTCTGTACATTTATTTCTTAAACATCTGTCTTTTTTTAAGTGGTCTGTAAGACTCACGCCAAGGACCCTGTGTTATTACCCACTCTCACTCTATGTCCTCGTATAGTGACTTAGTAGTAAATGCTGAATAGTATTCAACTAATAGTAGATAACTATTAATAACGTGGCCTAAGAAATGGATTGGATAGATAGAAAAGGGTCCAGGTTGAATTGGGGGCGGGGGTGTCTGAGACCAGGAGATGGAATGAAGGTGAGTGAATAGGACACAGACAGGAGTTGGAACTTATCCAGTGACCATCCTCACCCCCTATAAACTACAAAGGCATATAAAATATATATATATTTCTTTTCTATAAATACATCTGGAATGTGGCTCCCAAGTCACTCTAACCCATCAACCCTGTCCCTATTAATCTTTTCTAAATAAAAAGGATGCTGCTGCCGCCCGGTACTGTGGTTGGTAAACAGCTGTCTGGACTAGCCATTATCACTCTAGTTCAAAGAAAGGCTCATCCTAGGGCCAGAAAGTAGAAATTTTGGAGGGTCCCAGTGGGCAGGACGCAGGCAGCCAAGAATGAAACAAACATCTGCCAAACAGACGTCTGCAGTAGTCATAATCATGCTAGTAAGACGAAGTGCCTCAGCCAGGCATGTACAGGAGCTGGAGGTCTTCAAACGTCTCTGACTGAGCACTCAGCAGCCTCCTGGTTTGAGAAACATAATGAAGTGTCTGCCTGGGTAGTCATTATCGGGTAGATAGGACGCTGGGCTGGGCTAGGAGGTGGAAGGGGCCTCCCTGCCCCTCGAGAGTTCCTGACCAGCGAGGAGTCCTCCACGCTCTCTGAGGGTGTAGGGGCTCCAAAGATCTTGGCAAGAAGCCCCCGGTTGGAGCGGGCCTGGTCCTGAGCGTTAGCCGGCGAGCTCGTTCACGTCCTCCTGGCCGAGCTGCCGTCAGGGGCCCTCAGCTCCTGCTCAGCAGGACGCTGGGCAAAGGCCCGAGAGCCACTAGGGCGGGTGGAGCCCCATCAGCGGCAAGGAAACGCTGTCCGCGCTGCACACTTGGAAGACAGAAGTCAGTCTCACGCTCGGCCTGGGCAACCTCCGCCCTCAGGCGCTGCCTGCGCACCTGGCGCTCAAAAGCAAGATGCTCGCTGAGGTGGGACCAGCTAAAACGGTGCAGGTACTTGCGGTTCCATAGGTCGTAACGGAAGGGGCTGCGCCTGCGGGAGCCCGCGGGCGTGTTGTGAAGACTGGCCGCCCCTCGCCGGGCTGCTCGCTTGTCGCGGAACGCCCCCCTGCCCCCGGTGCAGTCCTTGCTGTGCTTGGACCGCTTTCTCCCGCCGCCTTCTTCTCGCGCCTCACGCGTGCGTCCTGCTGGAAGAAGACGCGCCCGACCTCGCCGTCGGCGCTGAGAAGGTGCCGGGCGTGCGAAGGCCTGAAGCCAGGCGGGATGTGGCCCAGGGACACACCCGGCGCTACCCGTTTCTTGCGGCCGCCAGCCGCCTCTTCGGATGCTCTTGTTCCTCCTCTCTATTTTCTTTTAATTAAAGTTATTTTTAAGCCATTTCATGCCTCATTCCAGTATAGGAATTCTTTGCCTGTGCCGAGGTTGTAAAAATGCTCTGTTTTCCTCTCGAAGTTGTGAGCATACACTCTTATACTCAGGTCTATGATCCATTTCAAGTTAATTTGAATTCTAGTTAATTATTTTCATATAACATCAATTGTTCTGGCATAATTTCTTGAGAAGACCCATTTTCTCCATAGTTTTACCCAGGCCTCTTCCTTCCAAATCCACTCACCCTGTGTGTGTGGGTTTTTTTCTGGATATTTTCTTCCATTGTCTATATATCTATTTCATGCTAATACTGTTTTGTTACTGTAGCTTTATGAAACACTTGAAATTTGGTAGTGTAATTCTTTCAAATGTGTTCATTTTCAAAGCTATCTTGACTATTTCTGTTGCACATAAAGCCTATTGCATATACATTTTAGATACTGCTTGTCAATATCTACAAAAATACCTGTTGGACTTTTGATTGGGATTGATTTGAATCGAGAGATGATTTTAAGAAAAACTGACACTAATATTGAGGCTTCTGATCTATGAGCATTTTGTATCTACATTTATTTTACCATTTAAAATTTCTCTCTGCACTGTTTAGTACTTACAGTGTTATGAATCTAGCGCGTATTTTGCTAAACTTGTTCTTAACGATTTCTTATGTTTATGCTGCTATAGTAGGTATTACTCTTTAATTTCCATTTGTAATTGCTCCTGTCATATAGAAGTACAGGTGAATTTTATATGTTGTTCTGGACCCCACAACCTAGCTAAATTCACTTATCAGTTACAGTATCTTTTTTTAAAAATTTATTTATTTTATTTATTTATTGGCTGCATTGGGTCTTCGTTGCTGCACATGGGCTTTCTCTAGTTGCTGCGAGTGGGGGCTACTCTTCATTGTGGTGTGCAGGCTCCTCATTGCAGTGGCTTCTCTTGTTGTGGAGCACAGGCCCTAGGTGCGTGAGCAACAGTTGCGGCACGTGGGCTCAGTAGTTGTGGCTCACGGGCTCTAGAGCACAGGCTCAATAGTTGTGGCACACGGGCTTAGTTGCTCCGTGGCATGTGGAATCTTCCCAGGGCAGGGCCCGAACCCGTGTCCCCTGCATTGGCAGGTGGACTCTTTACCACCGCACCACCTAGGAAATCCCAGTTATAGTATCTTTTTAAAAAAAAGATTTCTTAAGAAATTTTACACACAAGATTATGTCATCTGTGAATAAAGACAGTTTTTCTTATTCATTTCCAATAACTGTGACTTTTATTCTTTTGAGTTGCCTTGTATACTGACTAGAACTTTTGTTACGATGAAGAATGGAAGGGATAAAACCAGAAATCTTTACCCTGTTGCTGATCTTAAGAGGAAATCATTGTCTTTCACAATTAAGTATGACATTAGTTGTAGGATATTTTTATACATTCTTTACTAGGTTAATAATATTCTCTTCTATTGGCATGTTACTGAGAGATATCAGGAATGATGGTTGAATTTTGTCAGATTTTTTTCTGCATCTACTTATATAATTAAATAGGTTTTCTTTAATCATCTATTTGGTTAATGTAGTAAATTATATTATTTAGTTTTCCTAAAGATAAATCAACTTTGCTTTTGGTGCCTGAGTCCAAATTATTCACATGTTGCTGGATTTGATCTGCTAATATTTTCTTGTGGAATTTTTGTTATGTTCATGAGGAATATTGATGTTAGAGGCTTTTTTTGTTTTTTGTTTTGTATTTTCTTTGATTTTAGTATCAGGATAATTTTTTCCCTGATAAAATCATTCTTAAAAAGATTTATTTTGCTTCTGTTTTCCTAAAGAGCTTGTGAATGAATGCATTATTTTTTCTTTAGTGTTTTTTAGAATGAACCAGTGAACAAAGTTTATTTGGATTGTGAAGAAAAATTCAGTATACAGAGTCAGTTTAATTGATACAGTGCTATTGAAGTTTACTGTTTATTCTTGCATGTATTTTGGATATTTTTATTTCAAGGAATTTGTCCAGTTCACCTAAGCTTTCAAATTTATAACATCAAGTTCTTTATAATATTTCCTTGTTCTATTTTTATCAGGGTAAGGTCTGTAGTGGTGTTCCTTGATCATTCCAGATAATGGATATCAGCACATTTACTCATTTTCTCTTGATTAATATACTTACTGGGTTGTCAATTTGATTGCCTTTTTACAAAAACAACCCTTTAGTTTAATTGATATTCTCTATTTTTCTATTTATTTTCTTTCATATGTATTTCCTTTTTTCTGTTGGGTTTTAATACAATATGTCCTTCTTTTCCAACATCTTAAGGTGAAAGCTTAGGTTGTTGATGTAAGACCTTTCTTCTTTTTCTAATATAAGCACTTAAAGATATGTTATACTCTAAGCATTTGTCTAGCTGTATCCCACAAAATTTGAAATGTTCTGGTTTAATTTTTTTTCAGTTCAAAATATATTCCAGTTCCCTCTGTGATTTCTTTTTTGACCCATAGGTTGTCTGAAAGTGTCCTTTCAAATATCTGGAAATTTCCAAATAACTTGTTATAAATGCAGTACTCTGTGGTCAGAGAACACAGTCTGATTTGAATCTTTTTAAATAATTAAGATTTATTTTATGTCAGAGCATATCATCTGTATTAGAGAATGTTCCATTTGCAATTGAAAAAAAATAGTATTCTGCTGTCATTTGGCAGAATAATCTGTGATTGTCCAGTAGGTCATGTTAGTTGATAGTATTGTCTGTGTCTTGTAAATACTCATGATTTTTATTTTTATTTATAAAATGCTAAAGGAGGGAGCTGGAGTATCTAATATATATAATTCATTCATGTTTCATAGAATATCATAAAATATCATAGAATATGATTCAGTGAAATCACGTTAGTAGCTTGAAATGGGCGATGGGATGATGAAAGTATTTATACCATGGAAACTGGCAAATGTTAAAAATCAAGGCTGTCTTCTCCCACAAGTACTGGTTATTAATTATTTACTACTGTAGCACTGGAAAATTACTACAGAAAAAAAGAGACTTCACTTCTGATCTCCTAAACTGACCTAGAGAAAAATGCTCCTTCTTGCTTGGTCAGTGTGTATAGAAGACCAGGCAGATGGGGATTGGGACTGGGTCTTTCATAGGAGAGGCGAGATCAGTAGCATTAATAGTATTTACTAAGTACTTACCATGTTGTCTGCCAGCGGTATTAATAATAGAGTTAGGCTGGCTTTTGCTATTTCAACTCTCTAGTATCTTTCAGTTCTCATTGTGGCAATATGAGATTGCCCAGTGGTTTAAGTATTACTCCCGATTCACCTAATGGTCTTTGGTCCGTGAACAGCTCATAGGCCTAGCAAGTATTATCTAACTATGATCTATCATTATGTGTATCTATTCCATCTACTGTGTATCTTGGAGCAGAGATGGACAGGGACACACAGGCTGGGCAACACACACCTGCTTGTCACTGTGGCATCTAATATTTTAGCCACTAGTTTGGGTATCAAGAATTAGTCTTAGTTTCACCATGAAATTGCTTTATGATAAGGAACTCTTTTTGATTCAGTTCTTTTCTAAAAAATTAAAATGCTGTGCTAAATGGTTTTCCCTCGTAGAGGGGAAAAATCCCTTTCAAAGCTATTGACTATAGACCAAAATTAAATACCTGTTAACATTCAGTGAAGCCGGTTGTGATCAGCTAAGCTCAATTTTGAGTTGAGAAACTCAGAATTTGACCATCTTGCTATGTCACCTAAAAAGTAAATAATCTAAGTAAAGGTGAAAGTACTAATTAAAACATGAAAAGATGGAGAGTTTTACGATGTTTAAGTTGAGTGACAAAGTTTGGTAGAATGACTAAAACAAAACTGTGGGGGGAGGGAGAAGAGGAAGGAAGTTTTGAATTAATTTTTAATTTTTATTTTCACATTTCCTTCATTGACTGGAAGAATAGTGTTCATACCTCATCCCTTAACTCAAGTATTATTTATCGAGTGCCTAATATAAGCCAGGACCTGAGGAAATGGGACAAAGACAGTCTTTGCCCTTAAGGATTCCAAGTTAATAGGAGGGTGTGTTGTTGGTAGTAGGTAGCTAAGAAGTGTGTCATAATAGTGTGACAAGTACATTAGGACACGTAAGAGACACCTTATTGGGTCTTGAGGGTGGGATAGAGCGTGGGATAGAGCAGAATTTATTCTAAACTTGAAATTTAGAGAAATATGCAAAAGGTAATTAATAGTTAATCACTATGTTTGATGGCGTCAGCTCTAGAATGGAAGATAGAATTGACCTAGCTGATGACAAGGAACCAGTCTCCCTGTTGTCATTTTATGTATCTAGAAGATTAAAAAGAGCAAGTGAAGGTAATTTAAGATCTTGTTTCTTTATAAAAGCTATAGATACAATGAAGTATATATTATGAATATATGTGTGTATATGTATAAAATGAAAGACATGAAAAGGAAATCAAAGACATAGGTGAAAAGATTTTGAGTTGAAAGGAAATAGGGATATATGACTTTAATAAACAAGAACAAGCTTAAATAACTACTAAGAATAATTAATATTCTTATATTTATTCTAATTAATATTCTTGACATGTACACACTGCTGTATTTAAAATGGATAACCAACAAGGACCTACTGTATAGCACAGAGAAGTCTGCTCAGTATTATGTAACAATCTAATTGGGAAAAGAATTTGAAAAAGAAAAAAAAAAGAATAACATCCCAAATTTTGAAATAAAGCAAGAGATGACAGCATGTCCTTTCCAAGGATTATTTAATTATCTAAGCGAATGCATCTGTGTTTAACTTTGCTCCTTATTATTTGATGGGAGCATTGAAACTCTGATTTTAGATGTTAAGTTTTCGATTTCTATCTGATCATAAATCTAAACTCCAAAGGTTTCAGTTTATGGCCCTGAGGAGCATCAACTAGTTTTGCATCTATTAACAAATTTGTTTCAGCATCCTATTGAATGACTATTTGAATTTCTGTTCCTTGAATTCTACTTTGAACCAGGTGAACCATCTAAGTGATTTCTTAATTTATTAAATATATATTAAATTTGTTGACATGTCCTTATCATATGTTTGCATGAGTCAAATTTTTCACTTTTTGAAATTATCCTTCAATAAAAGTCATTACTTTTCTAGGGAATTTCAACAGGAAATATTGATATTTTTAGACATTATTTGATAATAGACAATGCACAACCACTCTGTTAGAGTAATTCAAAAGCCTAATTTGCTATTGGCCTGCAAACTGGATCAAAAGTCTGAAGTTCCCAATGGGCTCCATCCCAAAGATAAGGCCCTAGAGATAAAATGGTCCAGTGTCCCATCCAGATCCAGTCTTACTGTTGAGTGAAGAATCCATTATTTTGTTCTAGCACTATTTTTATATGTACACAAAACCAAATTTGAAAGGATAAACACCATATCTCAGAGCTGGAAGGTATAAAACTATAAGGGATTTTCATTTCCCACTTTATACAACTGTATCATTTAAATATTTGAAAAGAGCATATGTTAGCTTTAATAAAACAATAAAAATATCCCACATTGAAAAATGTCAATTTTATATTACTTATGCATGATATTAATTACTCCTATCGTAATCCTTTGCAATCATCATGGATAAGATGGACTCTCCTACTTAAATGTTTTCCTCCATTGGATGAATATTTAAAGTTCAATAATAATACTGTTATTAGCAGTGTGTCCCCCTCTCTCCACTGAACCAATTCCTTGAACCAATACTGTGTATCATGTATAGCAGTGGTCCTCAACCTTTTTGGCACCCAGGGACCAGTTTCGTGGCAGATAAATTTTCCACGAACTGGGGCGGGGGCGGGGGCGAGTGGCGGGGAGCCACACATGACACTACTCACCCACCTGCTGCTCACCTCCTGCTGTGCAGCCGGGTTCCCAACAGGCCGTGCCCTGGGGACCCCTGATGTGTAGCAGATATTTGATATATGTTATTTAATCCTCAGTACTCTTTTGGAGTGGATGTTAACTATCATATTTTAGGGATAAGGTAAACAGAAGCGTTAAAAGGTTAAAGTATTTAGTCAAGCCACATTGGGATTTGCATCCCGGATTTCACGGTACTCAATGCCATGTCTCTTCCGCTATTCCACACCACCTCTGCTCTGCCTTGTAGTGTTCATATTAAAATGCAAAAACATGAGCAAATTTCCAGAATGCAAGGCCACAATCATCTCATTATTCCTTTGGGATAAATCTAATTTGGTCACCAAAAACTCGGAAGGTGTAAATTGCATAGTGATGATGGGTGAGGGCCACTGTTTTCGCAAGTCTCTCCATCCTAGATTCGTTTCCCTGTGGAGGTAGTAAAGCCAGTCGGCATCATCACTCTTCAAAGAATTAGAAAACAAGAAGGAGCACAAAATCACTTCCAAGTCACCTGCTGCCAGAAAATAAGATTTGAATGGATTTTCTAATGTTTCAAAGTACTTCCTTGCAGACAGCTAAGAAATTCATAAAGCCAGCCATGAGAGGTATATTGCCTGTAAGTGTAAACCGTTATGATAGAAGAGTGACTGCATACACCCAGAGAGCCTTTTAAGAGGAGACTGATAAGAGTTTATGTATCTCAGAGAGAGGGAAAAGGGTCCCTTTGATCATTCTCATGCAAATCCCCAATAGCTGACAGAAAGCTGCTTTAGCTTGTGCCATATTTTCTTTTCAAAATGTGTATGGAACAACTAGCTTAGAAGTAATGCTGTCCTTTTGAAGGTGTTTTTTCTTAAATTGGAAACAATTATGGGAGTTAGACTTTTCCTTTTTTAAAGTAGAAATTTCTCTGTAACTCTTCCTCTGGAAAATTCCTTTAGAGGTAAAGAGACCATAACAGTGCAATTAGCTTCTGGATTTGTTTATCACAGTGGCTCCGAGTTCCCTCTCCTTTTTTTCTCCATCTTGTATGTCATCAGAAAAAAGAAGCACAAAACACCAGCACCAGCTGCCTCATTTCCTACTCCTTGGATTTCAATAGAGGCACACCAAATGGTCTCCCGACGCAGCTGAAGGAGGTAGAACGTTGCAGTTAAGAACCGTTTTTGTTTGTGTGTTTACTTTGCTGTGAGTTATTTCTCTAAACACAATTCCTTCCTGGGCCCCTTGACTTCTCTGGCCACTGTGACGGGTCACTGTTTGTCAGGTCACGTGGGATCCCTTACTGGTTGCGTCCCTCTGGCTCTCTCTACAATTATTTGGAAGAGTGATGTAATTTTGCAGTGTAGTGGCACAGCCCAGTCACATGGGGAGGCAGGAGCATCTTTGCCCAAGTCCTCCTCCAAGCCTAGAACGCCCTACTCCCCTTCCTCCACCAGTATCTTCAAGGTACAGCTTCAGCGCCACCTCTCCCACTGACAGACTCCTTCCCACCAGCAGGCATCGCAGAAGTTTTCGGAACTTTTGACAGACTTAATCACCCGACCCACAGAAGAGACCCGGGCTTAGTTATTCTCTAATTATTTTTGGATAATGTAGCTTAGCGTTATTTGTTTCTTCATGAATTGAACACCATCCTTGGGGTCTTCTGGGGGATGGTCTGAAGATGAAGGGCACACAGTCCGTGCCCTTGAGGACCTGCCAGTTTCCTGGGGATGGCAGTCAGGTCAACAGCTTGCGCAGCCGGGTGGGAAAATTCTCAAATTTGGATTGTTCCAAGCTCAACCTTGTCTCCTTCCCCCCAGCTCAATGGCAACAACAATCAGTCCTGAAGTGACTCAAGTCCATCCCCGTGGGGTCACCCTTGCCTCTGCCTTCTCCCCATGCTCAGGTCCAGTTATTAATGACCAAGTCAGTACCCCCAGAACCTGATGAGCACTGCTGGGCCTTCACCCACGCTGTCCCTTCTGCCTGAATATTCTTCTTTAGTCTGGTGAGATCAAAAGAAAGGAGTCTGTGAAGACTAATGCAAAGTCTAGGAAAAGTTTGCATGGGACCTATGTGAGCTATGACTATTAATATCACTATTTCTAAAGGCAGGGAGTCCAACTCATACTGCCTTAAATAGTCCGTGAACTTTATTGGCCAATAGGGAAAGGGAAGGACTAGCTTCAGGTGAGACTTGATCCAGGGCTCCAGTGATCTGACCGGGATTCAGTTTCTTTCTCCACTGCCCTCTCTTCGTCTTTGGTGCTTACAGCACTTTCTAGTAGCCTCTGCCCCCTGGTTCCAAGATGGTACCAGCAACTTCTTAGGCTACATACGCCCTGCTTCTGTCCAGAAGGGATTGGAGAGAGTCTGTTTCTCAGAAGTCTGCAGAAATTGATAGATCATTGACTCAGGTTGGATGATGTGTCCACCCCGAACCAACCACTGTGTCCAGGAGAAGAGTCATTTAGAGTGGCCTGTGGCAATACAGGTTCACTCTAGCCTTGGAAGTGAGGCCAAGACTGCTCAAGCCGTAGCAGGGAGTAATTTTTCGAAGAAAATTCAGGTGCTGCAGCTGGTGGGGATGGGGAGGCTGCAGAAGCAGTAAACAAATGTCCCTTCTAGGGCCCAATCCAGGAATGCTTTGAGGGAGTGATGCAGGTTTGGGCTGAATGGTGGCAGCTGTGGGAAGCCAGCGGGATCTTAAGGAGTCAATTATTTTCAGATTTCTCTCTCTTAATTATTGGAAAGAATAGTGATGAAGGGAAAGGAAAGATTTTAGAAGCTGGTAGAATGTTAGAGCGTATGATAATATGTAAAGAGTATGGCCTTCCTTTTGGGGGAAGAATTAAACCAATCTGTGTCATGACAAATGGAAAAGTCAAGGTTAAATAAACCCAACAAATGAATAAATGAATAAATGTGTACTAAAGCCTTTCTGGCATTCATCACGAATAGCTGAGTATTAGAAACAAGTCACTTGTTCACTGCTCTTTGCATGTTACTTTCGGACTTGAGAGTGAATGAGTCAGTGTTTCATACAGTCTTTGTAAGGCAGTTACGAAGGAAGAGCTCCCCCAAGTGGAAGGTGATGTCAAAACACACTGTGCTCACCCACCTTATCACTCTGTTGTCCTAGAGACTAGTAAATTAGTTAACTGTCTAAATGTTATAATTTCTCCTCAACTTAGTTTTATTAATGCAGTATAGATGTGCTTCTTTAAACAAAGATTTGCAATCCGAGGGACACTAGAACATCAGAATATTAGAGCCAGCAGGCACCAGCCAGGGTGACTCATCTGATAGATAAGGAAACAGATCGGGAGAGAGAAGTGCCAGGCTGAGGCCACGTGGAGAATCAGTGGCTAAGCTGTCGGTCTTCGAATAGCCTGTCTGGGGCTTGAGCCTCCTTGCAGACTCAGGCCTTTGTTTTTCTTCCCACCTCATGCAGGATCTCAGGGGCAGCTCCTGGAAAGTGTAAGCTGGATGCCTGGGAGCCAGTGAGTTTTTTTTTTTTTAACGACTTTATTAAAATATAATTGATATGCAAAACCCGAACATATTTAATGTATAAAATTTGATGTGTTTGGACATATACATACACCTGTGAAATTATGATTCCACTTACGTGAGGTACTTAAAATTGTCCAGGGTGGGACCCCTTTCATGCGGGCATAAAGGCTGTTATCCTCCAAAATGACCACTAGATGGCAGGACAAATCCACATACCTGGTAAGGAGGCACCTGTTCCTAAGATTTTGAAGCTCCGGGTATCTATTACATAAGGAGATCAGCTCATCTGCCTGATGAGTGTAGAGACTTAGGGAGCACTGTGATATCAGGCCACCCCCACGTCAGTCCTCCAAACCTGTACCTCTTTCGAGAGTCTGATAGTTAATCTCATTCTTTTCATTAAAACATACTAGGAGGAACGAATCCACTTGGAAACCTCTTTTATAAAAGGCTTGAATGACCATTACGTGGTATTTCATATTTCCTACTAGAATTTTCTTACGTTGCTGCAGAGATGATTTGACAACCCAAAGTGATGAATCTCTGATGGCCAGAGTGGCATCTGAAATATTTTTGGACGAGGCAAAGTTCACCTGCCTCTGAAATCGAGTCTCTGGAGGCCAGCAAGTACGTCTAGTAATAATAATAACATACATTTATTCACCATTTATCATGGGCCAGGTACTATACAAAGCACTTTATATTAGTAAATTTACTTAATATTCACAATAATCATATGAAGAAATGCATATTAAAATTCTTTTACAGACAAGTACACAGAAGCCCAGACAGTTTAAGCAATTTGCTCAAGGTCATATAATTAGAAAAATGTGAGTGACTTTTAAAAATGTATTTCTACTACATGGAAATCACAGCGTTGGCGCTTGATGTCAGCATCATTAGGGCTTCATGAATTCAGAAGAAAAGTGATTGTCTCTGTGGCCCTGTGATGCAGGTATTGAAATCTTTGTCCATCACTGGACCACTGGAAAGAGTGAATCTGGGAAACAGATTTAGCTGGGTCATCCTGAGTAAGGAGGAACATCAGTTCTTCAGGGAGGACTGCGGTAATGTCAAGGTGGATGCTAGCAGATTATTTTAAAGTGGGACTTTCCTGCCAGCTCCAGGTTACATGGCTTCTTTGGTGCAATGGAGTAGTTAAGTCACACATCCTAGCTGCTCTAAGATGCCCGCTCAAGTCTACCCCGCATCTCCTTTGCAGACAGAACACATCCAATGTGATGTATTTCTCTGGTGTGTAACCTGATATTCAAGAACTTTGTGCAGGATGTCAGCACCCCTGGAACAGAGTGAGTCTTGCCAGTGATGTGGTGTGTTGTGTCACAGCCCTGTGCCTAGAAAACAGCCTCCCTGTTCACTGGCCCATCTCCTAACACTTGCTGTAATTGTTAGGATTCTGGATTGAAAGTCAGAGAACCCACCTCGAGGCAGCTCATTCAAAAAGTGGCTACAAAATCAGTTCAAGTGTATTTCGTGGCACATAGGATGGATGGCAAGGAGCTGGACTTCAAGAGTGATGGGATCCAAACCTAGAAACATCCTGAGATCTCTTTCTCTGTCCACCTCCCGCCCCTACTTATACTTCTCTCTGTTCATATTCATTATTCTTATTTCTTAGCCCTGAACTTTTCCTGCCTCTTCGTAAACATCCCGGCCACCCATAACTCTAAAATCCCCGTGTTATGTGTTCTGCCACACAAGAAAATCTGACTTGTTGGTCCCCAAACCAAGTTCCTCCGGGAAATATTTGATGGGCTTATTCTAGGACATTATTATGCAAACATCTTGATTTTTCTTTGTCTCAGGCCATGGCGCGCTTTAGAAGTTTTTTATTTTGCTTTTTCATCATAATGGGTCTTTTCTTGCTCACTTTTAGATAAGGCTGTGGCAGTTCTTCCAATATAACCTGTTAATTTTGAAGGACTTTGTAAGTTGGCTGTAATTCACATTCTCAGAATTGGGGAAATCTGTGTCTTTTGAGATAGAAGAATTCCTTTTCTTTTTCTTTTTCCTTTTAACTTTTGTTTTATTTTTTTCCCCCTAAAATACGAGAATGCTATTTTTCCAGGTGCCATGCGGCTCTTTGACAACACACAGGCTGCTTTAGTTGTTTTTAATGAACATTATCGCCAGCTGCTCAGCTGTGAGAATGTTTTGTTTCGGTTTTTTTTTTAATTTTCAGGGATAATGGAGAGCCTCCTGTAAGCTATGCACCCTGCAGCCCACAGAATCACTGATGACCTCCTGGATATCAGGGACTCTGTCCTGCAGAGGGCGCCAGCACTCCTCGATTCTTTAAGCACGTGACCAGGTGAAGGCTCCAGTGAAATTGTCAAGTGGGCACCAGCTAAGTTCGGACCGCAGTTTCCTCTGTGTATTGCCCTTTCTCCCCTGCATGCCCACCCTGCTGTGATGGGAGGTTGGCCTGTGGAAATTGTCCGGTTGCCGGATCCTCACGGAAGTCTCCAAGGTGTCTCTGCTGCCTCAGTCGTCATCCCAGTCACCTTCACTGCCAAGCCGTTATAAAAGGAAGAGCAGGAGGAGGGTCGGGGGTGCGCTGTGGCTCTTCCTGCTGTGATTCTCCACCTGCGCTTCAAGCTTTTAGAGATTCTCCAAGACCATCCTTTAGGAAAGATGCAGGCTTCCAGAAGACAGATAGGCACTCTCTTTCCCTAACAAGATGTGTCTGCTTACATAGGAAACTGGCTTGAAGAGTAGGAAAGAGAGTTGAGACAGGCAGCAAGAAAAAAGGAAGATAGAGTGCGGTGGAACTCAAGTAATTTTGGAGGGTCAAGGTCATGAGAGTGCCCCATGGATCAAAAAGAGTCTACTGAAGAATGAGCTGGTCTTGAGTTCCTTGCCAACTTTATCTTATAATCAATAGTTATTATAAATTCCCTTTCTCATACCATAAACAAAAATCAATTCCAGGTGGGCTGTAGACCTAACTATGAGATGTAAAACAATAACGGTTCTAGAATATAACTTAGGGGAATATTCTCACGACTCGGTGGCTGGCAGCAGTCTCTTGGACAGGATACACCCACACACCCACGTGCCGTGTGCCAATGCCGTGCAGGGCCAGGTGTTTTACCAAGTTTGTTTTCCACTCACACAGTCCCTTGAGGGAAAAACAACTCCCCACTCTTGAGTCTCGGGAAATTAAAATTCCACATCCGACAGGCTGCCGGCTTTGCAAAGCTGATGAGTGTGTGATGAGAAGTCTGATTGGAGTTCTCATCTGAGCTCCCACCCCAACCCACGAGTTGGCTGCAGTGATATTTGTAGTTAAAATCAGGGTTCTTTTCAAGCAGAAGTGTTAGATAGTCTGAAATTAAGAGAAAAAAAATCTAATGTTCATTAAGCAGCTATTGTCCACATGACCTTGCTCAGTCCTTACAACGGTCCAGGAGGCAAACATGATTACACCCATTTTTATAGTTGATGAAAATGACTGATAAAGAAGTGAACTGTCTCCCCAAGGTCACAAGGCCAGCAACCGGAGGAGCCAGGATCACATCCAGGTAGTCATCTTCAATTACTATCCACAAAGCGAAAAGAGTAGGGGGTTATTTGGCTTAGAACTTTTCCAGAACACGTGCTGCCCACTGCTGGCCTCCATGGTAGACTGATCTCAGTTTTCCTTCCACGGAACCATGGGGTTTCCACGTATACCTCCTTTCAACAGTCAGGCAAGTGTTTATTTTCAAAGTAGACGGAGAGGTATCTGGGGCTGAATTCATTTGGCTTTTGGAGGTGTTTGCTGCATGATTTTAAATGGCATGTCTAGCTATGGGACTATAGATGTTCTGTGCTTGATATTTCAGAACAGCCATCAGTGCTTCCTTTGGAAACAGATTTACATTTTCAATTTCATCAGATGCATACAATTGGAATACATATGGAAGAGTACCATAGGGCAGAGTATATTTTGGGGAAGAGTATAATGTTTACTTTGCTGTTTCAGGAAATATTTCTTTATTGTCCAAAAAGATAAAAAAATAAATGTTCAGAAGCAGAGAGAATATCATTGATGAAGATCGTCTATGCTTCTCTTTGATTCAATCCTTTATATTTTTTGCCTTCCTCTCTTCCCCTCCAAGATTATACACAACATTTTCTATGAAATCTGTTTTTCATTGTCTCCCTCTACCTCTTTCCCTTCTCTCTCTCTCTCTAAGGATCCAACACTCAAGACAAGAAGTGGACACAGCTTTGATGCTAGCTTGAGGATGGAGGGAGCCATGTGAAAGTCGTGAGAAGGAAATGAATTCTGCTACCTCTTCCCCTTCTGTAATTAAAAGTTGTGGAAAAGATGCTTCCCTAACATCTGGGAGTAAACTTGGTGGCATTGATTGCCATCTCCGTGGGACAGTCTCAAATGCAATAACGTAAACTCACCTCAGAGAGAGATGCTGAAACAGCAGGCGGAACCAGACACTTAGTCTTGGAGCTGATAAACCCACCCATGACTTTATTAGGAAACAGCCACATATTGTAATAGGATAAACCCATCTGTGGCTTCTTTAAGGAAATAATGGTATCACCTGATCTTATGTTTTAAATTATTTTAGGTGTTTGCTTGAAAGTCACGAGTGAGTACAGCTCCTTTGAGAAGTGGTTTATCCTGGATGGAGAGTCAGAGAATAATGAAGTTATGCAGTTGCTAAAATATTTATTGAGAAGGATGGGATCTAAATGTGAGATATTTAGGAAATTGGGACTGCAGGTTTGGAGGAGGGTGATAACCTGTAGAGTTGGTAAGGTCCTTTCAACTTCAGCTTGCCTGAGGGAGAAAGTACGTTCAGACCTTATGCCAACAAGCCACAGGATGCCCTAAGCGGGTAGTGTCCTTGGATCCAAAAACTTCCAGCAGCAGGCCCTGAGAGAACATACAAAGTCTGTGGAGGCTGTGGCAGATAGAAGACAGTGGATTCCTAACACCAGACAGCTTCAGTCGGATGGTTGGGTACCGGAGTTAAGTTTAAAGAGTGGTGCCTAAAATACCACTTGCCGTCAGTATCTTGATAAGGGGTCTATTTCTTGAACTCTCATTTCACGCGTTAATCCAACACATGTTAATTCAAAGTCGAGTTCTATTTTTTTACTAAAATGAATTTTATTAAATAACAATAGCAATGAAACAGGAAGATTTGAGGGAATGAATTAGGTTTGAAATTAGGTATCACTGGAGTTTAAAACCTTAAAATTTTTTTCTTCCAGTTTTTTTTGTTGTTGATAGAATTTTATTTTTCTGAATCTTCTAGATGGTCCCAAAAGGCCTGCATTTCTTGCCCATGAAAAGAATAACTTTGTAAGAATTTAACTTAGAAATTGAGTGTAGGGAAACTAGTTATTGCCTAGGAGGCATTTAGCCATGGGAGAATTTTTTTTTCCAGATTGCTTTTCTTTCCTTTCCTTTCCTTTTCTTTTTTCTTTTCTTCTTCCTTCTCTTCTCTTATCCTCTTTCCTTTTCTTTTCTTTATTATATGACTTTCAGGTGAACAGCATTATATCAATAGTTTTTACATATGTATACACTACGATGTGATCACCACCACAAGTCTAGCTGCCATCTATCACCATATATTTGAGCCCTCCTCCCATTTTGCCAATGCCCTACCCCCTTCAACTCTGGAAACCACTAATCTGATCTCTGTATCTATGAGTTTGTTTTGTTTGTTCATTTGTTTTTTTTTTTCTTAGATTTTACATATGAGTGAAATCATGTGTTATTGTCTTTCTCCATCTGACTCTTTTCACTTAGCATAATACTCTCTAGGTATATCCATCTTGTCACAAATGGCAGGATCTCATTCTTTTTTATGGCTGGATAGAAATTCATTATATATCTATATATATATATCTATCATCTATATCACATCTTCTTTATCCGTTTATTCATTGATGGACACTTGGGTGGTTTCCATGCCTGGGCTATTGTAAATAATGCTGCAGTGAACGTGGGGGTACATGTATCTTTTCAAATTAGTGTTTTCGTATGCTTCAGATAAATATTCAGAAGTAAAGTAGCTGGGTCCTATGGTAATTATATTCTTGATTTTTTGAGGACTCTCCATACAGCACTAATTTACAATCCCGCCAGCAGTATACAAGGGTTCTCTTTTTTTCCACATCCTCTTCATTTGTTATTTCTAGACTTTTTTCATAATAGCCATTCTGACTGTTGTGAGGTGATATATCATTATGGTTTTGATTTGCACTTCTCTGATCATTAGAGATGTTGAGCATCTTCCAGTTTTATTGCGATATGATTGACATACAGCACTGTATACATTAGAGGTGTATTGCATAATTATTTGATTTACATATATCATGAAATGATTACCACAGAAAGTTTAGTGAACATACATCCCCTCATATAGATACAAAATTAGGGAAAGAGAAAAACAGTTTTTTTTCTTGTGATGAGAAGTCTTTGGATTTACTCTCTTAACTTTCGTATGTAACATACAGCAGCGTTAATTATGTTTATCATGTTGTACATTACATCCCTAGTGCTTATTTATCTTAAGATTGGAAGTTTGTGCCTTTGGAATGCCTTCATCTAATGATCCCTTCCCCCACCCCCTGCCTCTGGTGACCACAAATCCGATCTCTTTTTCTCTGAGTTTGTTTTTTCTTTTTCTCTTTTTTTCAAAGTTTTTTTTTAATTAATTAATTAATTTTATTTATTTATCTTATTGGCTGCATTGGGTTTTCGCTGCCGCACACGGGCTCTCTCTAGTTGCAGAGAGTGGGGGCTACTCTTCATTGTGGTGCGCAGGCCTCTCATTGTGGTGACCTCTCTTGTTGCAGAGCACGGGCTGTAGACACGTGGGCTTCAGTAGTTGCGGCACATGGGCTCAGCAGTTGTGGCTCACGGGCTCCAGAGTGCAGGCTCAACCGTTGTGGCACATGGGCCTAGTTGCTCTGTGGCATGTGGTATCTTCCTGGGGCAGGGATCGAACCCGTGTCCCCTGCATTGGCAGGTGGATTCTTACCCACTGCACCACCAGGGAAGTCCCGAGTTTGTTTGTTTTTGAAGTATACTGAGGTGCAAAGTGTTGAGCACTTCCTGGTGAACAGTACAGTGATTCCGTGTTACTACACGTTTCAGAATGTCCACCATGATAAGCCTAGTTACCATCTGTCACCACACAAAGATATCACATGATCACTGACTGTATTCCCCACATTGTGCCTTTCGTAATGCGACTTTGTTTCGTAACTGGTGGTTTAACCTCTTGATCTCCTTCACCTGTTTCTCTCCTCCCCTCACTCCCCTCTCCTCCGGCAACCACCTTTTTGTTCTCTGTATCTATGACTCTGTTTTTGTTATGTTGTGTTTGTTCATTTGTTTTGTTTTTCAGATTTCTCATATAAGTGAAATCACAGAGTATTTGTCTTTCTCTTTCTGATTTATTTCACTAAGCATAATACCCTATAGGTCCATCCATGTTATCACAGGCGGCAAGATTTCATTCTTTTTATGGCTGAGTAATATTCTGTGTGTGTGTGTATCACATCTCTTTTATCCACTAATTTATCAGTGGGCACTTAGGTTGCTTGATATCTTGGCTATAATACATAATGCTGCAATGAACAAATGGGTGCGTGTATCTTTTTGAATTAGTGTTTTCATTTTCTTCAGATAAATACCCAGGAGTGGAATTGCTGGATCATATGGTAGTTTTCTCTTTAATTGTTTGAGGAATCTCTGTACTGTTTTCCATAGTGGCTGTACCAATTTACATTCCCACCAACAGTGCAGGAGGGTTCTTCCTTTTCCACATTCTCATCAACACTTGCTAGTTGTCTTTTCGATGATGGCCATTCTGACGGGTGTGAGGTGATACCTCACTGTGGTTTTGATTTGCATTTGCCTGGTGCTTAGTGATGTTGAGCATCTTTTCATGTGCCTGTTGGTCATCTGTATGTCTTCTTTGGAAAAATGTCTATTTCGGGTCCATCCCGTTTTTCAATCTTTTTTTTTTATGCTGAGTTGTGTGGGTTCTTTGTATGTTTTGGATATTAACTTTCCTCTCTGTTTGTGGGTTGTCTACCTGGGGGTGCAGGTCTTGATTATATCACATCACGGTCCTCCTACCCATCTTGTTGTGCTTCCTTTTTCATATCTTTAGTGGTAGAAGATTTTTTTCTGCTAATCTTCTCATCGACTGTGGTTCTGTAAATAGCTGTTACGTTGCTGTGCCCATGGGAGGGGGTGATTTCAGGGTCTTCCTACTCTACCATCTGTCCCTTTTGGGGTTTGACACCTGGCTTTGCCTCTTCTTAGCTGAGTGAGCTTAGTCAGATTACTTAATTATTTTAGTTTTCAGCTTTCTCAGTTCTAAAATTGGGAAATTGTTACTTAACTTTTAGGGTTGTTGTGAAAAACAAATGAAACCCCTACTTCAGTGCCTGAAAGTTTGTATGCAGTCAATGGACAATTTTGTGTAAGTGAATATTGCTTCAGTCTCTTGGTTACACACATCAAGGGAGTTACATTTACCCCCGCCTTTGTCCCTGCCTGGCACGAACCTTTCTAACACATACGGAACTTACAGGTGTAGAGTTCATGAAGAAACAACCAATTTCTTGTTAATGTACTTTGCAGATGCAAAGCATTTTAGGCATAGCAAATCCAGTGCTTATAGCTGCAAAACTTACATTAAGTTTTATGTATCCTCCTCTGCTCTTCCCATTTCTTCTAGAAATAAAATGCTAGAGAAATGTATATTGAGAAACAATTAGAATTAGTGAGAGACCATGGCCAAGTCTTTAAACCCCTCACATACGAGGAAAGTTGGCCATCTTTTGAGAGGAAAGAAAGCCCTCCTTTACCTCAGTTAACAGGTGAAATCACCACTATTCTGCCTGAATAACAAAAGTAATTGAAGTTGCATTTATGTGTCACAAGAGAATAGGTGCATCTTTGAGGACAAAATTTAAGGTGTACTATTTGAAGATAATTCAGCGATGTGTAGCTTTAGACACAATATCAAAGCTTGATTTCAGCTTGAGTGAGAACTCAGTGTAGTGGTGTTTAAAAAGTGAAAGGTTAGGGAAACCCAGGCCTTCTGATTCCTCTTAATTCCTCTTTCCAGAGCTAAGCCCCCTGGTGTGGAGGTAAGATCTGCAAGACAGTGGTAAGTTTCAGCTCTGTGTTCAACGGAGCTAGCTCGGGACCAGGTCAATTGTAGTTTCTTTTTTTTTGGCCACACTGTGAGGCTTGCGGGATCTTAGTTCCTCGACCAGGGATTGAACCTGGACCCTCGGCAGTGAAAGCACAGAGTCCTAACCACTGGACATCCAGGGATTTCCCCAATTGTAGTTTCTTTTTCTTTTTTTAAAAATTAATTTTTATTGGAATATAGTTGCCTTACAGTGTTGTGTTAGCTTCTACTGCACAGCAAAATGAATCAGCCATACATGTACATATATCCCCTCCCTTTTGGACTTCCCTCCCATTTAGGTCACCACAGTGCATTAAGTAGCGTTTCCTGTGCTATATATTATGTTCCCCTCTGTTGTCTCCAGTTGTAGTTTCTTACAGAGACAAAGCTGATGGCTGTATTTCTACTACTTTATCTCTTTATTCTATCCTGTTACTGTTGATACTAACATTTGCAGCCAGATCCCTAAATACTTTTTAGGGATCAACATTTCACTGTTTTGCTGAATTAAAATAGTAACATGGAGGGCTGCGGCCGCAGCAAATGGGAGATGACTCCCCATAGCTTACATCAAAAGGAGGTTATTTCAAGACGACTGGCTAGCTCATCAGATTGAAGGGAGAACTGAAAATCAGTCAGGCACAGTATCAGTGCAGCTGTAAGAATCCAGTAGCAGGTGCGATCGGTCCTCCTCCTTTGGAGACAAATGAGAATATGTAGCAGTGGCTTAGATCTACCTTCCTTCCTGTGGTGAGTCATTTCTCTTGAGACTCAAGGTCTGGGAAACGGAGCCGAGTTGTCCTGAATGTCCAGTGGGGAGGGGAAGAGTGTAGGGCACTGTGATGGACACAACCAAAGGCATTGATTAGTTTTGCAAAAAAAAAGAAAAAGAAAAAAAATCAGAGCTCTGTTACTTAAAGAACATTGGAAGTATTCTGAGCAGGCAAAACCTATCTCTACAAGTCACATCACGCTGACAGGTAATGATTTTACCTGGAGTAGAGCTTTCTCAGTAAATCAGTTGCTAATGATGAGTGAAGTATAACAGCAGCTAATTATGTGACTGACACCTCACTCCTATGAGAGCTTAGCAATGGCAGGCCAATGGCATAGCTGATTTTACAAAAGAGGGAAAAAGAGGAAAGGGCAAGGAGGAAGAGGTGGAAGGAGGGAAAGGAGGAGGGAAGAAGAAAAAGTGGCTCAGATCACAGCCACCATCACCTAGTGAGGACCCGGGTGGTGGAATAAACGCCTTCATCCTTTACATCTTCCCTTTGTACAATGCCCTTCACATAGTTCTCTCATCATCATGCCGTATGGTGGCTGGAAGGACATGCAGGGAGAGCCTATCCCCAGAAAGAAAATGTTTCTTCTAGATCAGCACTGTCTGATAGAAATATATTGCCAGCCATGTAAGTGATTTTAAATTTTCTTGTAAGGTACACTAAAAGAAAAGTAAAAAGTAACAGGTGAAATTAATTGTAATAGTATATGTTATTTGACTTTTCTCAAAATATTTTGAGGTCAATGTGTAATTAATGCAAAATATGAATGAGATACATTACTTTTTTTTCATGCTAAAGTTTTGAAATCTAGGGTGTATTTTATGCTTACTGCACACCTCAGTTTGGACTGGCCACATTTCAATAGCCACAAGTGGTTAGCGGCTACCATATTGGATAATAGAGGCTTAGAAGATTCTGGCTGTACTTCGAAACATCCGATGAGTACATTGTATATGAGGCATGTGTGAGGGCAGCGTGTTCTGGTTTTCTTTCATTTTAAGCAAAAGTAAAGGCAAACATTTTATTTCCATTTCATGTTTATTGAGCTAAGATGGTTGGTTTGTTTTTCTGATTCATGTTTGCCATTTTTTCCAGTTCCTGTCCCGAGGAGTAATCACTGTTCTGTGAAACCTCCACAGTGGTTACTTGGAGACAAAAGAGAGGACCCCTATACAGATGAGGAGTGCGAGGCCAGGTGAGGATCAATAACTTGTCCAAAGATTGCCAGGTGGGTGGTTGCCGAGCTGGGATTGCAGCCCTGTTTGCTTTCTCCACAGCATAGCCTTGAGCTTTGTCTTGCATCAGACCCACCTCATTTCTTTACTGTCGACCTTGGTGTGTAGCTTCCTGGCCCCTGAACCTCCAGGTGAGGATGGAGGTGGTCAAAGGAGAGCCACCTGCCCTGTGAGGGTGAGGAACTAGATTAGGGGTAAGAGGAAGCTGCCTCTGCTCAGTCTGCTCTGTACAAAGGTGGTCACTTACAGCTACGTCTTTAAACATTTTGTAGCCTGATGACTACATGTTTGCTGATGTGCGCATTTTAAAGCTTCATTTTCTTGGTTACAGGGAAGCTTGGAGAATGACTCTGTTTATTTCCATTAGTGGTTCTCTTCGAACCCATAGGCTGGTGTGGATCATTTGTAATTTTTTTAAATAGTAGCTTTTTTCTCATCAGGACAAAAGTACCTTCTTAATGTAGACAATCTGGGGGGAAAAAAGGCCTGCATCATAAACGTGCATGCATACATACATGTATGTCATCTGTTTTCCTAGTAGTCGGGGAAAAAAAACACTCAAAATCGTATATTTTGATTTACGTCTTTCTGGTGTTTTTTAAAATATATGAATATAACATTTATACAGTTTATTGTTTTAATAACAATGAGAGTATACTGAACAATTGGTTTATAACGTACTTATTTTTACCCTTTGCTTCACAGCTTCCCATGGTAGATCTTGGTTTCTGGTCCTTCCTCTGGGTCACCAGGATGGCTTCCCACAAGTCCTTTCTCTCTGGCCTCGTGATCCAGCTGTGGCCCGGTCCCTCCATGGAGGAAAGGCAGAGACCAGTGCTCACAATGTCTTCTGGGCTCAGGGCGCCTGTGGGACAGGCCTGGCAAAGGAAGAAACTGGGGGACCACAGAACTGACCAGCCATTCTGACTCCTATTGGGTTCCCTGAGGAGCCCCAGAACTGAGTATCCCAGTAGGTTAATTTTTCTGAATGTACAAAAGTCTGTTTTCGTACAGTTGCAAATATAGCTGGAAGTATGTCTAAGGGCTTCTGTGAATTTGAAAGAAGGGTGTTGACCACACTCTGGGGCTGTGAATTTGGAAGAAGGGTGTTGACCACCCACCAGGGTGGGTATTGGAAAGAAACAGAGTCCAGGACTGTGAGTGAATGTGTGTTCTTAGCCCAGTTTGCGGTGGGCAGACATGCTTACATGAAACCTAGGACTGTGCCATGTGGCCAGCAGATGCCTGGACCCTTCCACCCCCAACACACACTCACCCCAACAGTCCCAACAGAGGCTTAGCAAGCAGACAGCGGGGCCTAGCCTTCGCCTCTTTGGGAATATGAAACCCAGACGGACCTTGGGAAGAGGAGCTGGTGGTCCAGGTGGTAGGTGTGGGGCAGTGGGAAGGTCTGTCGATGCATGTCTGCCCTCATGAGTTAATGCAGCTACTTTCCAGGCATACGTGGTCAGAGCAATGAGTTCATCTCCACCGAGGGAGAGACCCTTAGTTTCCTTCTCCCCAAAATTGGGAAGCAATTGATGGTATTTTCCCACTAGCAAACACCAAGAAACAAACATTTCTTTTACTAGTTATTTTACAGATGCCTTAATTGACCTACTCCCCAAATTCATCATAACACGTTGCTGTGCTGATGACTGCAACAGAGAAGCCAGGGGAGAGAGATTTTTCAGCCTGCCGATGTATGAATAATGACATCTCTGTCTTTTTTTTTTTCTCTTTACGTAAAAAAATAAAGTATAATGTCTACCAATAGAGAAGATGACAGATGTATGCATAGATAATTGCATGAATTTGGCTTTCTGTTTGTGTAGGGAAATCAGCTCTGTTTCAAAGAAGATTTTAAAAAAAAAATTGCTTTCCCAAAGTGCTTTCCTCCTGTTGATCCCCTTCTGACGGTTGACAGTAAGGTCTGCCAATTTCCTTTTCCCAGAAATGTTGTACTCACATCAGGATTCTCTCTGGCAGTGTTCCTACAGAGCTATTGACTGTTCTTTCCCTCAGTAAAAAAACAGCCAAGCCCACGTCCAGCCAGGCCAGTCTGGTTCTAGAACTGGATCAAACATTCTGCATTTATACTCTGTGTGACTCTGGGTAAAGCATACCACCTTGGTGAGCCAGATTCCTCACCTGCAAGATGGGGGTGAATCTCTCTGCTGCACCGCGTGTGGTGTGGATACGAGATCGTGATTGCGAAGGCTCCGGAGACAGTGCATGGCTCATGAAAGCACCAATAAATGTCATCATCCATCTCTCCCTCCCAACGGAATAATGATGACAACTGCTACCGTTATTGAGCGCGAGATGAGTGCCAGGCATCTCACTGGCACGCTTTCGTTTAATCCTCAGAACGTGGGAACAGTCTGATGAGGTGAGCATTTCAAAGTGCACTTGCAGATGACGAAAATGAGAGATTTAGGGATTCGACTCTGGTCGAATCACTATCAATGAAAGAGCCAACATTTGAAGCCAGATGCACGTAGCTTCAGAAGGGAATCACCTCAATTCCCGCACTGATACTCTTCCTCACAGGGAAGCCTTATTGTCCAAATATCCTAAACAAGCTTGCTCGTGGTGTGTGTGTGTGTGTGTGTGTGTGTCGGTGTGTGTCTGTGTTTTACCACTTGGGAGTAAAATATGAGTACATGTGAGGCATTTAAAATTACTCCTCTTTTCCTACCTGGAGACACTGCCCGTTTCCCATAATGCTGCACTCCAGATCAGGTGGAAATCAAGCCCTGCCCCAGGTTTCCTTCTTCCTGGTGGAGGACTCCCTTTCAGAGTAGAGGGACCCAAAATGCCAGGTCCTCTGTCCTTCAGAGGCACCTGACCACTCAGTCCCTTGCTATGCAAACTCAGAAGCTCACTGGAGAGGTGGCATCACCCCTGCAAGCAGCCTCCACCCCCTTGTCAGCTTAGGGAGGTGGTGAGCGAGCCCTGGGAGTCAGTCCTCTTCCACCTTCTCAACACACGCTGCCTGTCAGTTGCCACTTTCTTTGAAAACAGCCAATTTATTTTCATTATTATTTTGACGCATGCTGCTTCCCCTGCCACAGCAATGCTCTCTGACTCCTGATTTTTGAAGCCATGAATTACTTCTTGGGCCAGGTCCTGTGCTGGAAGCTGGGGATTCAGTGGCGGCCAAATCAGGTTATGTGAGGAATGCCACACTCTCAGGCCAGGAGAACAGGCATTAAGCAAAATACTCCATAAAAATGGCTCACAAGAGAGCTCTGCGTAGTTCAAAGAAATGCAGAATGCTATGCAAACACAAGACAAGGGGGCCTACGAGGACCTGGGATGTAGGAGTTGAGGGGTATCAGTTTCCTATTGCTGCTGTAACAAAATATGCTTGGTGGCTTAAAAAAAAAACAGATCTTAAGATTCTGAAGGTCAGAAGTCTGAACTGGGTCTCACAGGGCTAAAGTCAAGGTGTTGGCAGGCCTGTGTTCCTCCTGGAGGCTCTAATGGAGAATCTGCTTCCTTATCTCTTCCATCTTCTAGAGGTTGCCCGAATTCCTTAGTTTGTGACTCCCAGCCAGTAACTATATCACTCCAACCACCACTTTCATAGTCATATCTTCTTCTCTGACTCTCTTACCTTCTACTTTCCTTGCTCAGGAAACTTGTGATTTCATTGGGACCATCTAGATAATCCAGGATAATCTTCCCATATCAAGGTTCTTTTTTTTTTTTTTTTTGGCCACACCCTGTGGCATGTGGGAGTTTTGTTCCCCAACCAGGGATTCAACCTGCGCCCCCTGCAGTGGAAGCACAGAGTCTTAACCTCTGGACCGCTGGGGAAGTCCTCCATATCAAGATTCTTAATCGCATCTCAAAGTTTCTTCTGCCCTGTGACATAGTCACAGATTTCAACAATTAGGATGCAGACATCGGTGGAGAGGCCATTGTTGTGCCTACCACCTGGAGTAAAAGGGGAGCTGAGAAAAAAAAGATCAGGCAGTGAAAGCATTCAGAAGAATACACGTGGGAGGGCAGGTGTGGGGAGCAGCAAGGACCCACCACCCCGAGAGAGTGTTATGGAAAGGTCCAGAGGTGGGCAGAGGTTTGCCGCCTGGACCTGAGAGGGTCCTGGGTTGCTATTGTGGGGAGAATGAAAACACATGAAATCAAAGCAGCTGGCAGTGGTCAACTCATGAAGGATTCGGCTGTGCTCTGAGAGGACCAAGAGGGAGGACTTCAGCAGGGAAGGGATGGCTCCACATCCGGGCTTTAAAAGATGACCTTGGTGGTTCTTTGGGGGATCAGGTTAGAGGGCGGCAAGGATGAATTCCGGGAGGCACAGCAATGAGAAGGAAGAGATCATGGTGGCTTCCCTAGGATGGTGGGGTCAGATTCAGGACATATTTAAGAGGGGGATGAAGGTGAGGTGTCAGGGTGGCCTCAAGGCTTCTGGCGTGAACACTTGGGAGACTGGTGGCACCTGCGTGAAGACAGGAGGCTTTGAAGGAGTGAAGGTGTGTAGCGAGTTCATGAATAAAGCTTTGGACCTGGCTTGAGTTACCGATGAGACATTCCAAGTGAGCTGTTGATAAGGCCTGCTGGATTGGAATACAAGTCAAGGCTGGACCTCTTTTAGAGACATTTATTTAAGCAGTATGACAGCTACAAGGAGATATGATTTGAAGATATGAAGCAAAGGGTTATCGGAGCTGTTTTCCATCAACTTTCCGTTAACTGTCTGAATGACTGAGTCAAACCGTATAGACTCTCAGAGCCCCAGTTTCCTCATTTTAAAAATTATTAGTAAAATTTCTGTCCTGCTGATAATACCAGATTGTTTTGAAAATCAAATGATAAGGTAAATATGAAAGTGCCTCATAACTTTTAAATGTTTTATAAATATTATTTGTGTGTTTCTTTAGTAGGGTTAATACTACTAATAGTAGTAGTGACCATATTACCATTATTGATCACAAAATAATCTTAGTCACATTTCGTAGTATTTTGTCCACCTTCTCTCTCCATGGACTAAATAATTCCATTTCCCATATCATCTTTGGAATTCCATACCCTAATCATTTGATCCTCTCTGTGGACAGAGCTGGTCCCGGACAAAACTGCCAGGAGAGTGGGGAGAGGTGCGGGTCCTATGATGCGGTGGGGGCAGAGGTGACAGGAGATTGCTTGTGGGAGAGGAGGTTAGGAGAACATTCCTTAAATGTTTACTGTCTGTGAGCACCTCACAACCACCTTACAAGACGGGCATCCTTTTCCCATTTTACTGGTAAGAATGCAGAGTGTTCAGGGCATCCGTTGACCTTGTGGAGGCTGGTGGGTGATGCAGCCACAGCATCTGGAGTCCACGCCTCTCTCCACGCCCAGAGCCTCCTGCGAACAGGAAGAGTGGGATTTTGGTGCCTGTTGTCCCCTGGAGGTGCTCACTGAGCCGACACTTTTCTGATTTAAAAACAGGAATCTCACTGATTCTCACTGAGGTGGTTTTGACTTCGCTGTGAGCTCCTCACCCCAGAACAGAGCTCCTTGAAAACAGAAACTCTCCATGTTAACGAGATTTATTGAGGTGATCATTTTGCCAGGTATACAAATATTGAATTATTACACCATACACCTGAAACTGATGTAGTTATATCTCAATTATACTTCAATAATAGAAAAGAAAATGGAAGCTCTCTCTTTTATTGTTGTTTTTTAATCTTCTGAAGCTTCCAGTAGGTATGCGATACAAATTTTTTATAACTGAACTAAATGATCCCTCTCAGTGTCATTTCTATTATAAAAAATGATTCAGAAATGGCAATGGCTCCCTTTGGCAGTATTTCGGATGGAGAGAAAGTCTAGAAGAGTAATTAACGGCGTGCATTCTGGAGTCTAAGGGGGCACCCTCAGATCTGGCTCCTGACTCCATAGACTCATAATTCTTGCTGAGGCTGGAGCTCTTCTCTGGAAGGCACTTCTCCAAATTCTGCATCTGGCCCTGCCCTAATCCTTGCTTAGCACAATGAGGCCCAGGTTCCTAGCCTGCCCAGGATACAGTGTGTGGTATTTCCTACACGCTTTCTTTCCTCAGAAAAACAGTTCAATGCATGGAATAACACCACCGCAAGTGTAGCAGACACATGCATTTTCATTTGCAGTGGCCACGTCTGCGATATATGCCTTCTGTGACAATTAGGCTTCTTGCTATCCTCACTCTTCAGTAATATCTTACACCTTGACATGATTTCTGATGTGACATTTTCCCTGTAGAGATGCAAGTTAAGAGGTTGGTACTGACTTTGCATTTGAGAGGAAGTCGTTACTGCAGCACTTGCAGTTTAGGAAGATATAGGAAAATAAGTCACCTTTGCATGATTTATTCCCAAAGCCTATGATCACAAAATGCCCCTGATAATTCAAGTTCGTATTAAATTTCTGCCATTCAGAGAAAGGACAATTTGGGCAAATAAGTGCTCATTAAAATTTATTTAGAGGGAATATTTTCCATTAGGGTGTTTCATTATTTAAGAAGAAAATAGAAGCCTACGCAGTAATGCGTAATTCTCACACCAACATGGCATTTTAGATAAATTACATTTGGATAAGGATGAACGTGTTTGGGTTTGGAAGGTTGATTGATTCTAGTAGGTACTGTAGTTGCATAATTATAAGCCAGGTTGAAAGAAGTGGCTAAAAAACAAGGATGAGCCCAAAGAAATCCACCAATAAGCCAATAAAAATGTATTCCATGCTGGTGTAATTTTTGTTCCTTTTAGAACTGAGGTTTGGGGTCTCCACGTTGGTGGAGCAGGCCCGTGTGCGTTATTATGAGTCTATGGGTGGTTGAGGGGCTAGACAGGCAACACAGGTGGTGAGTAGGCAGTAATGGGCACCCTGAGGAACACAGACCTAACTCAGGGCGCCACGTTTCATTATTTTTAAGGCAAAGGAAGGATGACTTGGGCCAGATTTGGGGTTTGGCAAAGCAACCATGACAGATGTGTCATGGGCAGCCATGATATTGAAAGAGCCACACATTTCTCTTAAAGAGCTGCATTTTGTGCTCACAACTTTGGCTTGATAATATCTTTTCACACACAGCCTCAGGCACATTCTCAAGACGCCCTCTTTCTGCATCAAGGCGGTCCTTTGCCCAGACGCCTTGGATGACTTCGCTTTCTCTCAAAACAGGTTCTGGTACCAGTTTCAGTGTGTGTGGGTGCGTGTTTCCCGCACCAACCAGCAATTCTTGGGACACCAGCTGCGTGTGCTACAATTCAACTCAATTCAGGTACTTGGAGATAATGTCCGATTCCACAAGTTAAGTGTTCAGTCCCACAAGACTCATCAGGACTCTCAAGGTGGCTGCTCTCTTGCTCTCTGTACATCCTCTGCTCCACCCGCACTGCACTCACGTGACTGACCTTCCTCCGTACTTGCCCCCGCCCCCAGCTAGTCATTGTTCTAACTTTCCATCAGAACATCTCCACCTGCTGGTTTATTAAAGGGGCGGGGAGGGGCGTGCTCCTCTGCTAGTTTCCCTGGTAACCAGTGAGCCAACCTGAGGTCAATTCCTCCTCTAACCAGGAAACTCCCTCTCCCCCAGGAGTGAAGACTGCCTCCATGCCCTGCTCGCTGTCCTGCACGTGGTGTGGTGTCGCTCCAGGACCCTGCTTCAGATGTGTAAGATCCCCTATCCCTTAAACCACTGACGTCTCTGCTGCTGACTCCAGGCTCTTTCTTCGGTCTTGAAGCTGGGGAAGTACAGACCTTGCAGGCCTGCGGGGGGCAGCCTAACAAAGACTGAGTCCTCTCCCTCCCTCTTCCTCCTCCCGGACCACTTCAGATGCAAGTTGCAAGCCCAGGTGGTTACCTGTGCTTCTAACCAACTGGCTAGATGTCAGAGGTTCCCAAGAGCCCCTCCTTGGGTTCAATTAATTTGCTAGAGCGGGTCATTGATTTCAAGAGAATCATTTTGCTTACTAGATGAGCAGTTTATTGTAAAAGGATATAACTCAGGAACAGCCAGATGGAAGAGATGCACAGGGCAAGGCATGGGGATGGGTGTGGAGCTTCCATGCCCCCTCCAGGGGCGCCACTCTCCCCAAATCTCCACCTGTTCACCAATCCAGAAGCTGTCCAAACCCTGTCGTTTTGGGTTTTTACGGAGGCTTCATTACATAGGCACGGTTGATGACATCATTGGCCATTGGTAATTGGTTCAACCTCCAGCCCTCTTCCCTTCCCGGAGGTCGTTGGTGGTGGGGGATACTGAAAATCCTAACACTCTAATCATGTGGTTGGTTCCCCTGGCAACTAGCCCCCATCCCTAGGTTACCTAAGGGCTTTATAGAAGTCAGCTCACTGACATAGTAAAAGACACCTTTATCCTCTTTTTATTTTTTTTTTTCTGAAAGTAAAGGCACCTTTATCCCTCTATCACAGAAAATTCCAAGACTGAAGACCAAATACATATTTCTTATTGTAAATCACACTTTCCATCTCCCCATCCAGGCCTCCTCAATGAGCCCCTTTTTCTGCCTCCACCTCTTAACCAAGTGGCATCCTCTGTACACAGCTGCCATGGTTACTCCTGTCTTTCTGTTGTTCCCACTACTCCTGGAATCCAAACCTCTCTAGCAGTCGGTAGATACATCCACCGTACTTACCTGTTGCCCTGCAAGCTCCTTTCTCACTCCCCAGGCCACATGATGGCATCCCTCTGGGGTAGCAGAGGGAATGAGCGTGGGCAGGGAGAGCACTGCCTGACCACCCACCATTTGGGGACCTGGGTCAGGGAAGTCCATTAACTGCTTCAGTCTCAATCTCATCATCAATGAAATAGGCATAAAAAATACCTTACAGGGAAATTTTGGAGATGAAATGAGATAATGCATAGGAAAAAGCCAGCAAGTTGCTGTTGATTCAACAGACATTAATTACGCAACATTTCACGTGCTGTATCCTACACAGTGTTTCCCAGTCCTTGTTCTCATCACACTCACAGTCTGCCCTCTGGAATGTGGCTGGCAGTCAATTAATGTTAAGTGAGAGTGACACAACCAGAAAAGAAATGTTTCCTTTATTCTATGCATTAAATGCTTAACTTCTTTGCTCAACTCTGTATATGGTCAACATGCATTTTATTACTCAGCTATAAAAAGGGATGAGATGGAGCTATATGTCATGAGGTGGATAGACCCAGAGTTTGTCATACAGAGTGAAGTAAGTCAGAAAGAGAAACACAAATATTGTATGCTAACTCACATATACGGAATCTAAAAATGGTACTGATGAACTCAGTGACAAGAACAAGGATGCAGATGCAGAGAATGGACTGGAGAACTCGAGGTTTGGGGGGGGGTGGGGGGTGAAGGGGAAGCTGAGACGAAGCGAGGGAGTAGCACAGACATATATATACTACCAACTGTAAAATAGATAGCCAGTGGGAAGTTGTTGTATAACAAAGGGAGTCCAACTCGAGGATGGAAGATGCCTTAGAGGACTGGGACAGGGAGGGTGGAGGGGACTTGAGGGAGGGTGGGGGGGGGTCGAGGGAGGGAAGGAATATGGGGATATGTGTATAAAAACAGATGATTGAACTTGGTGTACCCCCAAAATAGTAAGTAAATAAATAAAATTATAAAAAAAAATTCTAAGTGGGTTGCCTGCCATAGATTAGAACTTTTGTTTGACAAGGGTCAAATCAGATTCTTATCTCACACAAAAAAGCATTTGGTAAAAGCTTCTGATGGATTTAGCATATATTAGGATCAAGTCTCATATACCCCATTTATCAAGTGATATCCAACATGATTAAGATATGAAATATGTACTTACCAACTGAAATAGACAGTTGCTAATTTGTTAAAAACTGGTATCATTCTCCTTCATGTCCTTTTCCAAGTTAACTAACTGCTGACAAACTTGAACTTCACGAAGAATAATCACCCAAACTTGTAAAACCTACAAGGTAAAATGAATTTGACTTCTAGACAGACCACCAGTACTTTCCTTTTTCTTGTTCTACATTTTTAAACATCATTTAATGTGTTTACTTGAGTAGCCTTCATTCTTCAGGGAAACAAAATAGGTAGCAAGCTTTAGATATGCACTTTGTAGAAATATCAAAATAAAGAAGAAACGAGGAAATCAAGGTATTAAATTTTTTCCCAAGATATGTTACAAAACCTGGAGGTCTAAGTCCCATGCTTCTAGTTGAAAACTCCTCCTGTTTACATGTTGCCAGTTACTAAGGGCCTAGGGAAATAGGGAAAATAGTGGGGATAAGGGAAATAATGGGGATATTCTAGGACCTGTGCTGCAGGGAAGGTCAGTGGCATGTTGTCACTCATGGAGATAATAAAATGCTTGCATCTTAGAGGATCTTTAGACACCTATATCTTCAGGTACCTAAATCTTCCCAACCAATATATATTTAGTGTTAATTTCAAAGCCTTCACTTTAGGATTCACATTGAGTTTTGTTCTTATGTTAGACATTTATTAAACTTAAGTGTTTTTTATACAATTGTTATTTTTAATTCAACTGCAGAACTTGACATTCATCCTTGTTCATTTTCAACTTTTTCATCTCATTGTGAACACAGACACAGAGAATTAACACAATAGATAAGTGTATGTATTTGTTTGTAATGAACTTTTATTTCCCTTTAATCCTGAGAGTTTTCTAAGAATATATCTTCTTTTTTTATGGCAGTGTGGTTGGAAAAGAAAATTCAGATTTGGGCATTGGTCTACACAGAACTATAGAGAAAGCGTAACTGGTATAACTTACTAGTGGTCAAGTTAAACAGTGTTGTCCCCCCCACTGCTAATCGTGTATGCTTCAAATTCACTTTAATAATAAGCAGAAAATTTAACTGTTCGTAGAAGCCAGAATTAAAGAAAGAATATTATCATTCCTCAGGAAAAAAATTACTATTTTGAAAATACATGAATAAACAGGACATTTAGTGAGATTCCATAAAGTCAGTGCCATATGGATAAAGACATGTGTTAGGACAAAGCTGTAGCAGACATAACAAAACCTAAAAGTGATCTGTTGGTATTTTAACTGCCACCAGGACAAAAGTCAATACTCTTTAGAGGAGGATAATTAATAGAGAGCTTCATTCACAATGTCCAGCATGCAATAAGAAAGTCACCATATGTGATAAGAAGCAAGAAAAGTGTCCAATGATAGATATAACAGTCAATACAAACAGATCTAGAGATGATCCAGGTTGGTAGACAAGGGCTTAAAAAAGCTGGATAATATGTGAAACAAAAGAGAAGAAAAGATAAAACGAATGTAAAATTAAATATTTCAGTGGAGAATTGTGATCTATAAAACGAATCAAATAAGACCTACTGTATAGCACAGGTAACTTTGCTCAATATTCTGTAACAACTGAAATGGGAAAAGAATTTGAAAAAACAGATACATGTGCATGTATAACTAAATCACTTTGCTGTACACCTGAAACTAACACAACATTGTGAACCAATTAAACTCCAATATAAAATAAGATTTAAAAAAAAGAATCAAATGAATGTCCTAGAAATAATAAGATACAGTATTTGGAATAAGGAACTCATTGGATGGGTTTAGCTGTAGAATGAACACAACAGGAGACAGGACGGGTAAATGTGAAGAAATACCAAAGCAAATGTCAACATACATGAGGCATGAAGAGCAAAAACCAAAAACCCCCCAAAGCCCCAGATATGAGCAAAAAGGAAATTTGGGACATTGTCAACAACTTTAATGTATGTGTCATCGGCAAACCAGACAGAAAGGAAAACAGATGTACAGAAATTATATTTGAAGAGATAAGAGCAAAGACTTTTCCAAATCCGGTGACATACATTACTCCATTGATGAAGAACCTTAATTAATACCAGGCCAAACAACTACAGAGACCACTGCATCCAGGTACATTATATTCCAACCACCGAGCCTCAAAGATAAGGAGAAACTCTTAACAGTGGTTGAGCTGGGTGTGCATTCTGTTGTTGCTCCGGTTACCCTCAGGGAACCACCAGCTTTGAATCCTTCCAGCTTTGCCTTGTGCTTGAGATGGGGACCGGTTACCAGAGGTTTTCTCCATGTTCTTATGCCCCTCCTCAGCTTTAGGCTTTCCCTTTGAGCCAGAATCTCAGGGATCATTTTTCTGCATGTTCTTGCCCCATTCCCATGTGGTAGACAGTTGTTTTTTTTGTAATGGATCCTCACTGGCCCGATTGAGGTGCGAAAGGGTATTCTCTGGTTTTCCTTTTGAAGCCTCAGTCTTAGGTTTCTATTGTATTCTTGGGGCTCATTGGTAGATTCTGCAAATCCTGCAAAAATAGAGAATTTCTATTTACTGAGCCCAGATGGTTTCCTGAGACTCTCCTAACAATAGTGAGTTTTTCTCTTTTTCCTTTCCCTAGTTGCAGTGGGTCTTTGCCTGTGTTCTAAGTTTGACCGTTCTTGCCACCCTTTCCTCAACAGCTTAATGCTTTCGTTTCATAGGGGAGGAGGGTCTGTGTTGGGATTTAGGCCCTCTGTACCACTCTGTCCTCTATCTTTCTTCTAAATACCAGTGATGTCCGTAAAGAATAATCTGTGAGTTGCTACAAACCCGCTTTGTATCTGAATCTCCCAGGGGTTCTATGCTCTCGCACTTGCCTAAACTGATTTTTAGCGAGTTGTTAGAATTTTTAGCTGAAATCTTACCCACTTATGTGGCATATATGGCTTGACTTGGTGAAGAAAGTAGAATAATCTTACTCAAGGCAAATTGCAATCTGTATCAAGCCTTTGTCTGATTCTGGGAGTGCAAGCCACGCTGGGGAAAAGAATTCTTGGCCAACCTTGGCCATGGGGTTAGTTCTCTTGATCTAAAGTCATTCTGTGCACTGAGCCCCAATGCTAGGCAACTACTGTTTTTGGATGTTTCCTTTTTTGGGAGCGAAGGGCTGTGGCTCCAAGCTGTAGATAAATTCCTAAAACTGTGTATTTATGTTACGATTTAGCAAATTATGCACTCTTTAAGATTAAATGGATTAAATTTAATCCATTAAATTCTCTCTAAAACTTCATATCCTATGGATGCATGCAGAGCAGAGGGAATCGTCCTAGACCCGAGTTAGGCACATGTGCACTCAGTATAAATTGCCCCAAACTACAGCTCACATGCGCTGAAGCACGACAACGGATCTTTCTGGGGGAAGTATACTTGTAAGATTTACTTTGAGGTCCAAACTGTAGAATAATTAATTGAAAAATCAAAAGTACTTATCCCAAGGGAATAGGGATCCCTTTCAGCACATTACCAGAACTTGTTGGTTGCTTATGTAATAGCCATTTCCCCCATTTTGCTTTTTAAAGATCCCAGGTTTTTCTCACATACCCATATTCTTTGTTATGGTGAGGTTTAATTGTGTTAATTTCCCTAGCTAGGGATGGGTTTAGGAACAGACTTAGGAGAAATTATGACCCCAGGAGGTGAGGAGGGTGTGTGTATGTGTTGGGGGTGGGGGATGGGACTTCTGGGTGGATTGCTAAATTTTTTTTTTGGAGGAGACATTATGACAAAATCCCTTCTTTCACTGGATTTTGTTGGCTGATACCTGGGATGGTGGCAGTCAATGTTGTAGCAGAGCAGCAAGAGAGAAAGAACCTAGCTCCTTGATGATGTCACTGAGACATCAAAATAACAAAGCAATCATATAAATAACTAAGTAATGAAGTGATAGTACAAATAACTTTAAAGTATGTACCAATATTCTAATTTAAGTTTAAGTATCTTATTTCCTCTAATAAGTATCTTATTCCTCTAACAGTCAAATGAAGATACACACAATACAAAAGTGTATGGGTTAAATGTGGACCTTTCTCTTCACCACAGTCTCCCTTTCCTGGGCCTGATCTCAGTTGCCTCCCAAGTGTAACCACTGGCCATTGTTGGGTGTGTATTCTTTTCATTCTTTTACTTTGTATTTAAGTACTAACATATGTTTACATTTGCACATATAGTTTTATTTTACAAAATGGAATCATAGCACATGTAGCTGTCTTCAAGATGATTTTTTTCACTTAATTTTAACATCTTTAGGTTATATTTCCAAGTTTTCATGTACAGTGTATATTTGTGTACATATAAAAGCAATTCAGTAAGACAGACTCCTAGAAGAGGGCTTGCTGCGTCAGAGGCTGTGCCTATTTAACTTTTGGCTGATACTACCAGACTGCTATCTAAATCAGCTTTAGCAAGTTGTGCTCTTACCAGAAGTATATGGGAAAAAGCATTTTACATTTTCTGGAAAACTCTTCAGAAGGCAAAAGACAACCAAACTAATAAGTTGTTTTGTGGTAGGTATCAGATTTTATCTTTTTATACCCTTTGACACAGCCATTCCAATTCTAGAAATTAATCCTAGAGATATAATTACACAGGTAATAAAGATATATCATAAGGATGGCAAATACAGCAGTATTTATAATCTTGAAGAATTAGAGACCACTCAAAGTCTGGCAAAGGGCAATTTGTTCAGGGAATTTTGATTCAAGAGACTATGTGCTTGAGAAGAGAGATTTAATATGTCAAATAACCACCCAGCTCAGGGGATATATGTTCAAAATCATAAACCCTAAAATCTAATGCTTTTAGTTGCAGCTGTCTTGGGACAGCTCCATAAACATTTACCCCACCGGTAAAAGGTGAAGGTCTAGCAAATGAGGCAACAAAATACAGGATTTCAAATTTATATTTTCAAATGTTTTTATTGTAATTTACTTAAAAGACAAAAGTAAACTGACCTCAGGACTTAAAAAATCAAAATAAACCAAAAGAAATTAGGAAGAAAAATTAATTGAAATGAAAGCTATGAGAATTTAAAGTAGAAGTGAAAGCACATGAAATGATAGCAGATGCCTGCAGCCCCACCCAATATCCATTAATGTCCTCTTATCCAGAAAGAGCACTTTGATTTCTTTCTTTCTTTTTTTATTTTTTATTTTAGATGGAAATCTAAATAGGCTGCATTCCTAGCTTTCCCTTGCCTCACACTGTGGTTCTATGATTAAGTTCAGGCAGATGATATATAAACAAAAGTGGTGAGGAACTGTGGGAAGGCTAATAAAGAGGGTTGAATTATTGGTGAAGTGATTCTTTTATCTTTCCCTTCTTCTGCCTGCTGTTGGGCAGAAACATGAATCTGATCATTAGAGCACCACAGCTGTTGTGAATGATAAGATCAGAAGGATGGAAGCTAGGCTTGGGGAATCAGAGCTTGAAGACCACGTCTGGGTCCCCAGATGATGCCAGGGTGCTAACACAACAGTCCCAGGCTACACATCTCTGGACCTCTTTTACATGAGAGAGAAATGAACTTTTGTCTTGTTTAAGACACTATTCCTTAAGTTTTTTGTGAAACATGACATGGTCTATGTTACATGATATAAAATACACATTTTTGTTCTTTAAAATGAATAATAAAGAAGGAAATTCCTGGCAAACCTAATTAAGAGGGAGAGAGATAAAAGAGAAAATAAATATGCAGTGTTAATAAAGAGATATATTACAGAAAAGCTTAAAGATTTATATTAAACCATCTTGTACAAACTCATGATAATAAATTTGGAAACAGAGAAATGGACAAACTTATTATCAAAACATAAAATATCCCATTTGACACAAAATGATACAGAAAATTTGAACAGACCAATAACCGTAGCTGAATTCAGTGGCAGGCTCAGATGGTTTTACTGCTGAATTTAATCTAAATTCATAGATCATGTAATTCCTTTGCTATTTAAATAATGCCAGTCCACAGAAAAAGATGAAAGACCCCTAATTCATTGTATAAAGTATCGTAAAGATAACACACCAGAGAAAACAAGATGAATTTCAATTACAAATATAGAAGCAAATATTTCAAATAAACTACTGGAAGTCTGAACCCAGCTATCCATTTATAAAATTATGATATAAACAAATGGGATTAATTTCAGTAATGCAAGGACTTCAGAAATAAGAACTTTATCAACATTTCATTATACCAACAAACTAAAGGATATCAATAGATGTTGAAAAGCTCTTCAATAAAATACAGATCTGTGAATAACTACAAAGAGTAGGATTAGAAAAAAGCTATTTTAAAAGATGCTATTTTAAAAAATAACCAACGATATTTTAAAGGGTAAAATATTAATGCCATTTACCACTAAAAACTGGGATCAGCACTAATCACTTCGCATATTTATTAATTTAATTTCACTTCGGCCCTTTGAGAAGGAGACTTAACATCCCCATCTTAAAGATGGAGAAAGCAAGGCTGAAAGCGGCTAAGGTAATTTACTCCAGCTAGTTAGCAGTGAGCCAGGTTTTGAACTCAGGCAATCTGGCGCCAGCAGTTTTTTCTTTCTCCTGCATCCACGCCTGTTTACTTGGTCTCCCCGACCTCGTGCTGCAGCTTCACTCCGTAGTCCGCGAGGCCGGGCCGCCCGCTGCAGCCCCACGACATCGTGGTCCACGGGGTTGTCGTGGTCACGGAGTCCACCACGTCCTTCCGAATCAGCCTGTCACGCACGCCCGGGCGGCCGCGCCCCCAGCACGGGCGTCCGGCTTGACGACGTCCAGGACAGCGCGGGCCACGCTGCGCACGTGGCGCTCCCACGCATGCGCCCATGTGGTCCACTAGGTGGAGGAGGGGTCGGATGGGAGCCTCTTCTCCCCCACGTGGGCCCTGTCACGATGCGCTCCAGGTCGGTGGCACACAGTCTTATAAAACTTTGGCCCCGGGGGCCAGACGGGATCCGGAAGCCCGCAGCGCCTTGTCCTCGCCCTTGCTGGCCCGCTGGGCGGCGCATGCGCCGGGAGGTTCCCTGAGGCGGCCCTGGGCATGCGGGGGTTGCGGGGCCGCTCGCCACGACGGCCTCCTGCCCCAGGGAGCCCCGCGCCCAGTCCTCTGCCTTGGCTGCTCTGGCCCTTCCTGCTCCTCACATCGCGAGCCCGGCTGCCAGGCGATCTCCTGGCGCAGGATGTACCCCACATCGGTTGACACCTGTACAGGAAGCCATCTGCGGGGACAGGCAGCGGCATCAGGTCCCTGACAGCATCCCGGCTCCGTGGCAGGTTCTGGGTTCCGTAGCCTTAGGCTGCTGTGTCGTCCTTCTCATGGTAAGTGGCCCCGGCTCCTGCCGCGCGGTTCCTGTCTTGCCTGCTCATCGTCACGGTTGCCGCCTCAATCCTTCCTGGCTTTTCCAAGAATCCTCCACAGGAAAGGAACCACAGAACTAGGTTTCCTGTTAATTTAGCCAGCTCTCTCTGGATTGGTGTGTTCGTGCTGTATCTTTTCCCATCCTTTTCCTGTTTATCTCTTCTTTATATTGAAAGTTGGTATTCTGTGGATGACAGTTATTTTAAAATGCGGTTTGAAAGTCTGTTTTTTACTTGTAGCGATGATAATTTATGAGGGTGAGTCAAAAATTATCTGCCCTCTGGCGGTAGAATTTATTTTAATTAACTTTTAGAAAAGACAACAACATCATTTTTCGACACAACTTTCTTGCTTCTCAATACGCTTTGTGTGTCAACAAGCTTCCGTATTCCCTCATTAAAAAATGTTTTAGGCTGAGCTGCGAGCCGCGAATGCACCGCTGTCTTTACTCCTTCGTCAGAAGTGAACCTTCCTCCTTGTAGGGCTGCTATCAGGAGACCAAACAGGTGAAAGTCAGATGGAGCAAGATCAGGACTATAGGGAGGATGCTTTAACATCTCAAAACGAAGTTTTTGCAGCAACAGTGTGGGGAGAAGTGTGCGGACGTGCACACCCTCAGACAAAAAACCAATTGCTGCACGCTGCTCTTCTTTCGTGCAGATCACAAATGGGGCATCCGTTTTCGCTCCCACCCCAGCTACAAATGAACTGATGTAACACATTCACACCTACACAGCAGTGACTGGGGAGACAGTGGCCTTGAACGGAAAGCACTGATAAGACATTGTGGCTGACGGAAGTTTTAATATAACCGCAGTGCAGATAATTTTTGACTCACCCTTGTATATTTAATGTTATTATTGACTCGGTGGGATTTAAATCTACCACCTTGCTAGCTGTTTTCTATTTGTCCCACCTGTTCTTGGATCCTTGCCCCCTTTTTCCTGCCTTCTTTGGGGTTAATAGTGTATTTTTAAAAAATGCTATTGATAAGATCACTGTGTATCCAGATGAACAAACTCTTGTCCTTCCTTATAAAACAACTGTTTTTCCAAATATGCAAACTACCTGCCTGGATAAAGTGAATTGCAAGAATCTCCTGAAGCTAATAGTGAAGTTATTTTTTAGGTTGCTGTCTTATCTTTCTGCACTAGGCTCTCCTGGAGCAAATAGTTAAAATTATGTGTGACACAGGTCATCTTAGCTCTCAGCACAAATATTTAAGTTTAATTTACCCACAGAGTAAGAGAATGGATAAAGTATGGCATTATTACACACTTCGATATTTTACAGCAGTGAAAATTAATGTAGCAAAATGAATCAGCCTGAAATGCTGAATCTCAAAAACGGTGAAAAGAAAGCAAGCTGTTAATAAATAATACAGTAAGAAATCATTCATGTCAATTTAAGAATACATAAGTGGTAAAACTACAAATAAAATAGGAATGACGAAAACAAAATTCACAAACGTTTCTTGCCCCTTTTCCCACAAGATAAAATAAGAGGAGGCTGTGATTGGGAGTGTTACAGTGAGAGTTTCAGTAGTTCTGCCCATTTGTTTAAGATAAATGGACTATTCATGATTCTTCAGCTTATACATGTGCAGACTCTGTACACATTATATTTTTTTTATATTTAGAAACACTCATTTTAAGAAGGCAAATACTAAACTTGTGTGGTACTGAAAACATGCTGTCATCTTCTTCCCTTTTTTCATCAAGTATCACCAGGCATTCAATCACCAGTAAATCGAGGCTTTTCAGGTTGTCTCCACACTCCAGCCTTCAGTTTTATCTGCAAGATAAGGAGAAACTTTTTATGACCACTGAAGCGCCATACAGATAAATACAATGCTTTGATTTCATAACTGTATTTGAACCTGCCCTTCCCCTCCAAAAACAAAACAAAACAAAAAAAAAAACACCAAAAACCAAAAACCCCACCTGGAATCAGAGTGTCTCATTACTCTATTTTGATCTTTTTTTCTGGAGCAGCAGCTAGTGCAATATGAATAAGAAGTATTTACAATAAATATTGGAGAAAAGAGACATGTTGGTGACATGATTGTAATGTTAAAAAGCCCATAAAGCTCTGTAAAGTATGAGAATTAAAAGAATTTGATAAAGTAGTGAAGGAAAATATGAAGTGCTAAGTACTGAGTGTACTTTCTATGATAAGTGCTAGGAAGAAAAAAGAGTGAGATGTGTAAGAGATTGTGAAGAGGCTTCTTAGTTTAGAGGGATCTAAGAAGGTGTCTCTGAAGAGGTGACATTTTAGCAAGACATTGAATGATTAGACTTGCTGTTGACCTGAGATGGAGGATGAGTGTCAAATGTTACATCTCGAGGTACCCCCAGTCAGCAATGGCATGGGATCAGAGAAGGAGGAGGTGAGCTTTAAAGGAGCTGAAGGACACAACGTTTTCCAGGGCGATGTTGGAAAATACTGGCAGGAGTCCGAGAAAGGAGCTTGCTCTGCATGGTCATAGGCAGAGAGCGTCTTGCCCAGCTTCCAGCCGTTCTGGTGGACTGCCTGATGGTGGGCCAGGCCCAGAGCTGGGAATGGCTCTTTACAGATCTCAGGTTTATCCTCATTTTTGGGAAAGAACAAACCCCTCTACCCAAGCCTGCTGGTTTTGGATGTGTTGGAAACATTCTTTTCCTGCAAGGGAAAGGAAAAATTCCAACAGCCAAAGACGACGAAGGCAAACTTTTTGTCCAACAAAGCAGATTTATTTGCTTATCGCAGTGAGGGGTATGCTAGTGATCTGTGAAGTGTCTCCTGATAACCAGGAGCAGGGAGGATCTTTTTTAAATGATGCTCGTGTTTAATGAGTCTTAGAAAGGGTTAGAGGCAGCAAGAATCATCTCTGAGTTACTTGCTATCACGGAGAGGTGGAAGTTGCAAAGCTGGGCTGGGGACATATTTTGTGAGACTTCAGCAGCGGTCAGAGAAGAGGGTCATTATGAACTCTACAGCCGCAGCATGGCCTTTGGAGAAATATTCTTTAATGTTAACTTTGCAGTTGGCTTTATTGTGTCTGTTATCACAGTCTGGTTAATGGCAGGCCTGATATTTAATACCTCAGAGGAAAAGTGTGAAATATCCCTGACATTTTTAAGAAATCAGGGGTGTGATCAATAGTGTTTTTAGCCCCATTGTACTTGAAGTGCAGAATAAACCCACAGAATAGCTGCAGGCTGGCTTAAGGTGGACCAGCTATCTTCCATCCAAGGCAGATTGACCCTAGTTAGGAAAAGAGTCTGAATTGAAATGGCCTATTTTGAATCTAAGTGGCAAATTGAATCTAAATACTTATATTTTTATTGAACCAAAAAAAATTTCCCCCAAAACTATTACCCTAGGGAAAACAACCTAACAAGCCAGTTCAAATGAAAATGTGACCAAGCTAACTTTTTTGTTTTTTATTTCTTTATTATTGTAAAAACACATAACACTAAATTTGCCATTTTAGCCATTTTTAAGTGTACAGTTCAGTAATTTTGAGTATATTCACATTATTGTGTAACAGATCTGTAGAACTTTATCATTTTGCAGCACTGAAACTTTACATCCATTAGACACTGCTTTCTTTCTCCCCTCCCCTCAGCCCTTGGGAACCACCTTTCTATTTTCTGTTTCTATAATTTTGACTATTTTAGATATTTCATGTGAATGGATTTATTTGTCTTTTTGCACCTGACTTACTTTGTTTAGCATAAATGTCCTCAAGGTTCATCCATGTTGTAGCCTGATAGGATTTCCTTCCTTTTAAAGGCTGCATAAACTTCAGTCATAGGTGTATACCACGTTTTTATCCATTCATCTGTTGGTGGGAATTTGGGTTGCTTCCACCTCCTGGCTCTTGTGAATAATGCTGTAATGAACATGGATGTGCGAATGTCTTCTCAGGATCCTGTTTAGAGTTCACTGTATGTATACCCAGAAGTGAGATTGCTGGATCATATGGTAATCCTGTTTTTTAATTCTCTGAGGAACTGCCATATCGTTTTCCATAATGGCTACCCCGTTTGCATTCCCAGCAAACAATGCACAAGGATTCTAACTTCACATCCTCGACAATGCTTTTCTTTTGATAGTGGTACCCCAGATGGGTGTAAGGTGCTATTTCATTGTGGTTTTGATTTACATTCCTCTAATTATTAGTGATGTTGAGCATCTCTTCATGTGCTTATTGGTTGTTTCTATATCTTCTTGGAGAAATATCTATTGACGTTCTTTACCAGTTGTTTAAATCGGGTTTTTACTTTTTTGTCATTGTTGAGTTGTATAAGCTTCTTATATATTTGAGATATTAACCTTTATCAGGTATATGATTTGCAATTATTTTCTCCCATTCCGTGGTTATCTTTTCATTCCATTCATTGTTTCTTTTGACATGAAGAAAATTTTAAATTTGGTGTAGTCCTGTTTGTCTGTTTTTTATTTTGTTGCTTGTACTTTTGGTATGATATTTAAGAAATTGTTACCAAATCCATTGTCCTGAAGCTTTTTTCCTGTTGTCTTTTAGGAGTTTAGTAGTTTTAGATTTTACCTTTAGATCTTTGATCCATTTTGAGTTAGTTTTTGTGTATTATGTCATTGATGACACAAATTACTTCTTTTTATATTGCATATCTACTAACAGACTTATAACTACTTTTTATGCTTAAAAATTCTATGCATATTTATAGGGGATTTACTAACCTGTCTTCCAATACAACAGGCTTCTATATTTGTCTATGTATTTACCCTTACAATGCCCTTACAGTGATCCCGATGAGAGAGCGTGGAGTGTGTCAGGAATTCCCGCCTGAGTTGTATTTTTTTTTTAAGTTATTATTTGTCTATTTGGCTCTGCTGGGTCTTGGTTGCGGCATGCGGGATCTTTAATTGCAACGTGCAGGCTCTTAGTTGTGGCGTGTGAGACCTAGTTCCCTGACCAGGGATTGAACTCAGGCCCCCTGCATTGGCAGCATGAAGTCTTAACCACTGGACCACCAGGGAAGTCCCCCACCTGGGTTTTGATGTGGTCGTCTTCATGCTTATCTGGGGTGCAGGGACCTTTTAATGGGTTTCTGGATGTCTCACAGAGGCTTTTGTTAGCTTTCTGTTGTTAAATCCATGTCTCTGTGCGGGGAGGAGGGTCTGGGGCTTCCTGTTCTACTATCTTGCTGATGTCACCCCTCCCAGCCTACTGTTCCAAACCAGTACCTCCAAACACTCCCCACTTGGTTTAGTCAAGTATCTTTAGCACAGAGTTTGCAGAGAATCTGTGTGGTTGGAAATGTCTGGAAGAGACTGGAAGAAAGCATAGCAACCTACATTTGAGTTTATTAAGCAGAAGCAGAGTGCTTGGTTCCTCCATCTCAGCCTTCTCTTCAAAAATGTTATAGACAAACATTTTCAGGTTTCATGACAGGTGCTGAGGGGACAAAGAGAAATGGCACTACCCATGTCCTCATTTTATACTGGGTTGACCAGAAAGTTCAAAACCGGAATGAACTTTTTGGCCAACCCAATAGAATTAGAAACTGAGGTTTAAAAAAGTTAAATTTTAAAAAGTTAAAGAAATTAACCAAGGAATACATCTGATAATTGACTAAGCTGGGGTTTCAGTTGATGCCTGTCTGAACCCAGTTGCTTCAAGAAAACCATTGTTGGAAAGTAAATAAGACTTGGGCAGCTCTAGGCAACTACTATAGATGTCTCCTGGGTGTTTTCTGCTCACACAATCCTTTTTCCCCTTTAAATTTTTTTTATTTTCCTGTCTCACCTCTGTACCTTTGTCTGATGGCTTATTTCTCCCTTTGTCACACTCCTTCACTTAGAAGCCCAACATAGATTTGTATGAAGCAGTGATATAAAAAGAGCCATCCTTAGCTTTCTCTGGGTTCAAAGGGAAAATTAGGCTTCAGTGAAGAACCAGAAATTGACTGAGCTGGTGTATGATTTTCAGTAGATATTCTTGGCTGTGGGCTTCTTTTCTTCTGTCTATAAAATGAGGGTTAGTTAAACCCACCTCCGAGTGAGAACTTCTACCCTCGCGATTCATAAAAACTTGGTGGAAGCAGTGCAGACATTTCAAAGAGCGCAATGGTCGAGCCTCCCTGCAGTTTTCAATTAGAAGGTTACTAGGAATGTAGCTGTCAGTGTAGGAAAAAAAAGCTTTGAATGTCCACTCAAGAGTTTAGGTGGCCGGCCTGGGAGAGTAGTGGGATAACGGGTAGTTATTATTGGAAGAAACACCATCTCTTATTTCCCTCTCCCAGTAAAAGGTTTGAGCAGAGAAATGAAATGGGAACTAAATTCAGAGTCCTGCTTTTGAAGGCCTCCAGCCAAGAAAAGGGTGACCTTGCATTTCCATCCAAACTGGGCAAACAGTGAGACAGTAATATGACAGGAAGGTTTTTTCTTTGTTAGTATTTGTTTTGGTTCTGAGGTAAAATCTAATGAGGGAATGAGATGCAGGGCAGTGAAAAATATTTAATATTTCTCTTTGGTGTTTTCCCTCTTCCTTTCTTTCCATCCTGTAAGTGGCTGCTCACAGAGAGAGCACTTAATGAGCTGTGGCGGCAGATGCCTGCTTTGCTCTGCAGTTCTTCAGTACATACAGATAGAGCAGACCTGAGGAGTGAATGATGTTTTTCTCTGACCAGTCTAGAATTGAGAGAACTAGTAACTGCTTTGAAGGAGGATGATCCTCTTTGGAAAGCGATGATATTCTATGGACAGTCGAAGAAGGTTATTTTTTATTTTCTTAATTAGATGGATCATGTAATATCTGGGGCATGTAGGTCTTAAACAGAGAACCTTAACTGTGGGCATTCTTGTGTCTCATAGGGCTTTCAGTATTCCCACTTTTAAATTAATGAGTATACACACCCAGCTGTTAGGGCACACTGTGCTAGAGGAAAATAACTTCTCAAAATATCTCCAAGTTCTGTTAAAAAAAAAAGAGGATTACTTAATTTTCTCAGTATCTTGAGGAGATTTAAATTTTTAAAGATTTGTTTCCTTTACTTGTGTATAACTGGAAAGTTATTGTATTTGTGAAATCTAGAAACCTAGAATTTTAGCTTCTGCATAAACCCCTTACTTAAAACGTGATGCAAAACATATATACCATATTTTCAAAATAAAAATAGTTTTTGGTTCACCTGTACATAAAGATTGCACCCTCATAAACATAGAGACTTCCTGTAATTTAGTTTCCTAAGCACTGCTTTTGTTCTTTTGTCTGCCTCCCTCTTTCAGCATGCTTTTATCATTCAGGGATACAGGTATGGAAGGCAGGTATTTTGAAAACACTAGTTAATGCTGCAAGCACCATATAACCTTACATTTCAAGAATTTAGGATAAATTTGAGAAGTGCTTCAGTTGTTTGTTCTTATAATGGTCATTCTGAAATGGAAGGCCCTTCTCAAGACATACTGGCAACTCTATTTTAATATAACACTGCAACCAAAACACAGAACCTCCAAAAGTTCATAGTGGATTCAAGATCCACCAATTTCCAGTGTTATCTGTGTTTATGAGACATTTTATTTAAAAAACAGAATACCCCAGTAGAACAGAATTTGTTTAAAGCGTATACTCTCAAAGGAAAATCCTGAAAGTGCGAGAGTTATCAGGTGGCTGAGATACACTCTTTCCACACCTCTGTCTGGGAAGCTGAATGTGCAGGAGTGACCTGCGGGAGTCCAGTGGAGAGAGGACACCAGGGATATTGGAGAACTAGCTGTGACTTTGAATGCTTTCCCCACAGTCAACACAGACACAGATTGATTGGTTGAGGGTGGGAGTATTAGCAGCTGGAGATGCTTGAGCACAAATCTTGCCCCTATCATTAGCTGATCACTAAACAATACAGCTAGAGGAGCAACTCCCAAGAAACCAGGATAAAAAATAAAAGTATGAAAAGAATACACTATTTGGGAGAGATTTTTTTTTGCAGTTTAAGTCCAGGCAAGTAAATAATAAATAATAGTGTAATTATTATTATTATTACTATTTATTGAATAATAATAAAAAGAATCCACAGCTCCTACAATATATTATCGCAAAAGGAATCCACAGTTTCTACAATATATTATCTAAAATGCCTAGTTTTCAACCAGAAAATATAAAACATGCAAAGAAGTGAATGTGTGAGTCATGCACGGGGGAAAAAGCAATAAAAACTGCCTCTGTAAGTACGGATATTGGATTTGGCAGTCAGCGACTTAAATCAGTGTTCATAAATATGTGCAGAGATTTAAGGAAATTATACTCAAAAAATTAAAGGAAAATACAATGTCAGTGATGCACCAAGTGAGAAATCTCAGAAAAATTGAAATTATAAAAAAGAACTAAATGGTGTTTCTAGACTTGAAAATGATAATACTGAAATTAAATATTTACTGAACTGGATTACTGGTATATTTTAGATGTTAGAAGAAATAGTCAGTGAACTTTAAGATACATCAATATTAATTATCCAACCCAAAAAACACAAGAAAAAAGAGATTGAAGGTAAATGAACAGAGAAGGCCACACTGAAAAATGGCAGAGTAAGGAGCTTGGCATGAATTTGGCAGAATTGGCGGAATTTTCAAAAATAACCATTTTAGGACTATGGAAATTAACCAAAGGCACACAACAATTTGACAAGCATTTATTAAAGATAAATACTTGAACTTTGGATAAGAACAGTGGAAGATTGTGGCATTTTAGCCTGGGGGTTGCTCTCATTCCAGCCCATCTCCCCCAGTTCTCTCAGCTCCATTGGCATAGTAGTTCTACCTGGGCAGGATAAGATGTGAAAACCAGAAGCTTTGCTGTCAGAGAGGGTTGACTTAAATTGGAGTGTGGTACTGAAAAAATGAATGTCTCTGGGAGTTGTTGGGAACAGTAGCAAGTGAACAGGGAAGAGCAGTATAACAGGTAGTCTGATGTAATCATGGGTGGGGAAAGCAGTGGAGAGACAGACTAGCCAGAAACGTAGCAGGGAAGTCTGGGAAGGAAAGCGCTATAGTGGACAAGGATAAGCTCCCACACATCCCTGGAAGTCCTTACAGTTGCGCACATGCATCAGGCTGCATACGCTTAGGAGACAGCGCGAGGTCCCTAGCATTTTACATGTCCCTGGCTGAACATGATGCCTTGCACACAACAACATTTATGAGATGTGCAAATAAATAGGAATGTGTAACTCATATACAGGGGCAAAATTAGTCGATAAAAACAGTCTCTGAAGGATCTCAGCTGTTGGACTTAGAAGACAGAGACTTTAAAGTAACTATGATAAATAAATTCCAAGAACCAATGGAAGGCATGTTTTAATAACTAAAGAAAAATATAAGGACACTGACTCATCTAATAAATGGTCTAAATAAAAAGATAGAAATTGTATTAAAAAAAGAACCAAATGGAAATTCTGGAGTTGTAAAAATACAATAACTAAAATGAAAAATTCACTAAAGGTGTTCATTAGTGACATGACATGGCAGAAGAAAGAATATGAAAATAGGAAGCTAGAACAATAGAACTTATCCAATCTGAATAAAGGAAAGAAAAAAAGAATAAAGAGAAATGAACAAATCCTCAGAGACCTGTGAGGTGCCGTGAAGGAACATGTATGCATAATGGGAATTCCAAAAGGAGAAGAGAGAAAGAAAGAAATGAATAGAAAACATATTTGAATAAACAATGGCTGATATCTTCCCAATTTGAAAAAAAAATCAATTTTACAGCTACTTAGGAAACTTTTGACAGTCTTTAAAATCTGTAACAGTCATGATCCAGTCCAGTTATTCCACTCCTAGAAGTCTACTCTAGAGAAAGAAGTCATATCCACACAAAGCCTTATACGTTATTCTTAAAAGCTAAAAACTGTCCATATATCCCCTTTGTTGTTGACTGGGTGAGCAAAACATGGCGTATCTGTATAACACTATCAGGCAATCAAAAGGACAAATCAAACTACTGACATATGCAACAACAAGGATGGATTTCAAAAACAGAATTCTAAGTGAAAGCAGTTGGACACATAAGACTACATATTGTCTGATTCCATTTACTTGAAATTTCTAGAAAAGTCAAAACTATGGAGACACGAAACAGAACAGTTTTTGCCTGCGTCTGGTTAGAGATGCGGGGATCGACCAAAAATGGGCATGAGGGGATTTTGGGGGTGGCAGAAGTATTCTGTAACTGTACAAATGTATAGAAACTCACCAAACTATATACTAAAAATTGGTAAATTTTATGGTATGGAAATTTTACCTCATTGAAGCTAACCTAGGTCTCAGATGACATTTCAGAGAGGAATACACAGGGGCATTCAGCCTTGTGGTGGGTAGTTCCCATAGGTTTGCATTTACAGAGTAGCTGTCTCTGTAGAGGTCAAGCTTCCTGTTCTCGTTTTATTCTTAACAATATTGGTATTGCTGTTATTAAACAAGGTGATGTCACCTATGTCTAAATCAATGTATAAAAATTGTGCGTTTTTTATATTGGAAGAAGCACCATCTCAAAAGATCTGATTCCTTTGCCTGTACTTTCTTGGTTGTGGAATTGAGGGTTATATCCAAATATGCCAGACTCTTGGAAGACATAAGGAGGATACCTTTTGTCCTGATAAATCTTTCGAGTTCTTCTGATGGACTCTGGGCAGAGTGATGCACTCTGGGAGAAAGCAGGACAGGAAGATAAGAAAACACTGCATGGGCTGTGATGTTTTTCTGTGAGACTGTAACTTGATGCATTCTTCTTCCAGATCAGGAAGAGTCATAATCCACAGAATGGAAGAGATATGCTGTTGAGTTTGTAATTTAAAAGGGAACAAAAGCATTTCACTCTTCTCTGAAAGTGCAGCTGTCCTTCCTCTGCCTTGACATACTTTTTCAGGCTGGGACTTGAGAGTTTCTTCTCAAAGGAGAAAGCTGCAGATGGGACTTTCAGGATCAGCCTGGAGCTGCTGAGAGTTGTCATTGGCTTTGTCAGAAAGTCTTATCAAGAATAAACTCAATTCCCTAAGAAAAAGACTGCACAGTGCCGGTCCTGGGATAAATACATGCAATGATCTCTTTCAGGAAAATAAATGACTTCCTTATTCAGCCCTGGCGCAGATGAGAGGCAGAGCAGTGCCTTTGAGACCTGAGGATGGCATGTGGAGGTGCTGTTGAAAGGCAGAGTCCCCTTCAGCAGGGCTGGGGTGGGGCTCGGAGGTCACACTTTGAGTAGCAAGGGCTTTGAGAGGGCTTTGTCAGTATTAGAAGAATAAAATGCAATTTGTTTGAAGAGTGACTCAGGAAGAAATGATTTTCTTTTTCTTTAATATTCTTTTCATTTCAGTCAGAGATAATGAGATTTCTGTGGAATTCAAGGAGCCGAAGAATAATTTGATTATTGTTTTTGAAGGCTTTAGAAAGAAACAGCTGTTTTCACTCAGCCAGTAGGCTAATCAAGGTCTCAAGTGACGTTTCTGAGGCTTACACTGGGTCATTCAGCCTTGATGTCAGGGAGTGTAGTTCTGATAAAAGCTTGCATTCGGAAAGAAACTGTCTCTAAGATCAAATTCCTTGCCTTCTTTATTACTTTTAACTATTTGTATTATTGTTAAGCAAGGGGAAATCACCTGTCAAGTCACTTCCAAAGTGATTGTTATAGGGATGTATGTATCCTGGAAATGCACAAAAGGATCTTCTGGGTTTGGGAAGAAGAGATTAGAACTTCTATACTTTTTTAAATGTAAGAATGAAAAAATAAATTAAGCTTTACTATTACTCACTATAATTTCATCACATTTTAAAGGTGTACTGTTATTGGGTATTCCAGAAAGAAAAAAAATTGCTGACCATTAAATCGCGACACAATGCCTCCTTTTAAATCGTTACTGAAAGATCCCCTTTCTACTTATTTAGACATAATATAGATTTTTAAAATCATATATTGCTCTCGTGCGTACATGAAAAAGAGAATAGAGGTAAAGTTCACATATGCTCAGGTAATGACTAGGCCACAGCTTTTCTGGCCAACAGTGATCAGTCATGAAATACATCTCGATTTCAGAACCAGTAGGGTGTGAAAACCTGGGTCTTCAGATCATTGAAATATGGTGAAATGCAGAGTAATTTTATACAGGCATACCTTGCAGATATTGTGGGTTTGGTACCAGACCACCACAATAAAGCAGATAACACAGTAAAGTGAATGAACTTTTTAGTTTCCCAGTGCATCTAAAAGTTATGTTTACACTATACTGTAATCTGTTAAGTGTGCAATAGCATGGTGGCTAAAAATGTTGATTTTTTGACTTCTTTCCATGAATCATGAATGTTCTCCATGGCATCTCGAATGGTGAATCCTTTCCAGAAGGTTTTCAATTGAGTTTGCCCAGATCTGTCGACGAATCACTATCTATGGCAGCAGTAGCCTTACAGAATGTATTTCTTAAATAATAAGACTTGAAAGTTGCACTTATTCCTTGATCCATGGGCTGTGGAGTGGATGTTCACAGGCGTGAAAAAAACATTAGTCTCCCTCAGAGCTCTTGGGTGACCAGGTGCATTGTCACTGAGCAGTAATATCAATATTTTGAAAGGAATCTTTTTTTTCCTGAGCAGCAGGTCTCAACAGTGGGCTTAAAATATTCAGTAAACCACGTTGTGAACAAATGTGCTGCCATCTATAAGCTTTGTTGTTGCATTTATAGAGCACAGGCGGAGTAGATTTAGCCTCAGTCTTGAGGGCTGTAGGATTTTTGGAATGGTAAATGAGCATTGGCTTCAACTTCAGGTCACTAGCTGTGTTAGCCCCTAACTGGAGAGTCAGCCTGTCCTTTGAAGCTTTGAAGCCAAGCATTGACTTCTCTCTGGCTATGAGAGTCCTAGATGTCATCTTCTTCCAGTAGAAGGCTGTTTTGTCTGCACTGAAAATCTGTTGTTTGGTGTAGCCGCCTTCATTAGTGACCCTAGCTAGATCTTCCAGATAACTTGCTGCAGCTCCCGTATCTGCACTCGCTGCTTCGCCTGGCACTTTGATGTTATGGAAATAGCTTCTTTCCTTAAACCCCGTGAACCAACCTCTGCTAGCTTCAGACTTTTCTTCTGCAGCTTCTTCACCTCTCTCAGCCTTCATAGAATTTGAAGAGTGAGGACCTACCTTGCTCTGGATTAGGCTTTGGTTAAGGAATGTGGTGGCTGGTTTGATCTTCTGTCTGAACCATTAAAACTTTCTGCGTGTCAGCAATAAGGCTGTTTTGATTTCTTATCATTCATGTATTCACAGGAGTAGCACTTTTAATTTTCTTCAAGAACTTTTCCTTTGCATTCACAACTTGGCTGTTTGGTGCAGGAGGCCTAGCTTCCAGCCTATCTTGGCTTTCAGCATACCTTCCTCACTTCCTCAAGTGACTAGCTTTATCATTTGTAATTTTCTATTTAAAGTGAGAGACGTGTGACTCTTCCTTTCACTTGGACACTTAGAGGTCACTGTAGGGTTATTAATTGGCCTGATTTCATGTTGTTTTGTTTCAGGGAATAGGGAGGCCTGAGGAGAGGGAGAGAGACAAGGAACGGCTGGTCGGTGCAGCAGTCAGAATACACACAACATTTATCAGTTAGGTTTGCCATCTTATGTGGATGCAGTTCCGGTGTTCCCCAAACAATTGTGATGGTGACATCAAAGATAACTGAATCACAGATCACCGTAACAAATATAATAGTAATGAAAAAATTTGAAATATTGAGAGGATTACCAAAATGTGACACAGAGACTCAAAGTGAGCAAATACTGTTGGAAAAATGGTGTTGGGGGACTTGCTTGATGTCGGGTTGCCACACATTTTATTTGTAAAAAATGCAGTGCCTGTGATGGCTGCCCACATTTCTAAAGAAGTCCTGAAAGAAAACGGAGGTGCTATGACATATTGATTTTGCCCCAGAATGACTGTGGTGCCTATTTTCACCTCTTTTCCTGGTAGCACTAACAGTACTGGTGGACAGAATCGTTGGAGTGACCTCAAGTTGCCCGGCATTGTGACACCAGGAAAGATTGGATCTGGCCCTTAGGACACCACAGGACGTGGAAACTCCCACTCTTCAGCTCTCTCCTCACCTGCCTCCTTGGAACAGTCCAGGGTTCCCCATGGGGGTCCACATTTATTATCCTGAAGCTCAATAAAATTAGCACCCTGTTAAGGGAGTTTGCTCAGTTAGGCCCTGCTTATTTTCTCAGGGATTAAGAAGCATACTCCCAGGCATTGCTGACTAGTCACAAGTGAGCTCTGGTGAAGAAGATGGGAACAATTCTAATCTAGCCTCCTCTTCTCTCTCTCTGTCTCTGTCTCTGTCTCTTCATGTTATAATATGAGATGTTGACTTCATTATACAGCAAAAGGACTCTACCAGTGAAACGGCCTTTCTTTTTTGCTTTGAGTTTATAACTCCTCATAGCAGAACCTCACCCTGGAGAGTGCGATAAGCAGAGCAGATATCTGCTGTGATATTTATTTGAGATGCTTATTTTAAGTATATGATAATCCCAATATTAGCTAGACTTACATAAAAAAATTAAAAAATAGAAAACAAACGAGTTATTGTTCATATGAAATAGCAAAACTGTTATTGAGGGGAAAAAAAGAAGTCGATAGGGTAAGAGAAGCTTCATTGGGAAATATTTTCTCATCTTTATGGTTTATGCCCATTTGGGTAAAATGAAAAAATCTGCTTCATTCAGTTTCCCATGGTGATGACCAAATAGTTTTGGAATGTTCAATAAAAATGAAAAAGACATAAATATTTCTTACAGCTTCCTTATAGTAGTACCAAACTGATCATAAATAGATTCCTGAGAGATAATAAATATATTAATTAATGAAGCTTAAAATATGAAACAGATATGGAGTCAGCAATTCATTCATGCATAAAGCCTGTCTTTAAAAATAATAAATATAGGGGCAGAGTCAATATGGCGGAGTTGGAGGACGTGGAGTTCATGTCTCCTCACAACTAGAGCACCTGCCAAATGTGGGTGGGGAACCTCGGACACCTAAGGGGATGGGATGGACATGGGGTGGGGAGGAGAAGTGGAGGCAGGATGGGACCAAGCCCCTGAGGGGTGGCTGGGGGAGGGGAGGTGTTCCCATGTCCAGAGGGGCCCACTCACATTGAGGGTATCAGTGAGGATGGGGAGGGACCCTCAGGGGATCAGAGGATCAAAAGGGAACATGGCCAGTGTTTCCCCCACCTGCTCAGCCCCCGGCAAGCCTGCTGGAGTCCCGGGCCAAAACCTCCACATTCTGAGGCCCCCTCTGGCTGCGCCCAGCCGAAGTCTGGTCCCCCCCACCCCCCAGGGCCTTTTCCTGACTCTAGGCCTGTCTAAGCCCTGCCCCCCACAGCCAAGGCCTTTTCTGGCTTTCTGGCTTTTTTCTTTTTTTCCTGTTGTGGTTCTGTTTTACCTTGTTGTTGTTTCATTTATATTTTTATTTTTTCTAAATATTTTTTATTTTTCTAATTTTATTTTATTTTTTATACTTTGTTATTGTTCTGCCTTCTTTTTTTTCTTTCCTTGCTGTGCAGCTAGCAGGATCTTGACCAGGATGGGAGTCAGGCCTGAGGTCCTGTGGTGGGAGTGCTGAGTCCAAATCACTGGATTAGCAGAGAGATCTCCTGGAGGTCCTCACCTCAGCACTAAGACCTGGCTCTACCCAACTGCCTGCAAACTCCAGTGCTGGACACCTCAGGCGAAACAACCAGTAAGACAGGAACACAGCCCCACCCATAAAAAAATGAGACAACAAAAAATATGTTACAGGCTAAGGAGCAAGGTAAAAACCTACAAGACCAAATAAATGAAGAGGAAATAGGCAACCTACCTGAAAAAGAATTCAGAGTAATGATAGTAAAGATGATCCAAAATCTTGGAAATGGAATGGAGGAATGGATCAAGAAAATACAAGATATGTGTTAACAAAGATCTAGGCGAACAAAAGAACAAACAGTGATGAACAACACAATAACTGAAATGAAAAATACCCTAGAAGGAATCAATAGCAAAATAACTGAGGCAGAACGAGTATGTGAGCTGGAAGATAGAATGGTGGAAACAACTGCTGAGGAGCAGAATAAAGAAAAAAGAATGAAAAGAATTGAGGACAGTCTCAGAGACCTCTGGGACAACATTAAATGCACCAACATTTGAATTATAGGGGTCCCAGAAGAAGAAGAAAAAGAGAAAGGATCTGAAAAAATATTTGAAGAGATTATAGTTGAAAACTTCCCTAACATGGGAAAGGAAATAGCTACCCAAGTCCAAGAAGTGCAGAGAGTCCCATACAGGATAAACCCTAGGAGAAACACACCAAGACACATATTAATCAAAACTAACAAAAATTAAATTCAAAGAAAAAACAGTAAAAGCAGCAAGGGAAAAGCAACAAGTAACATACAAGGGCATCCCTATAAAGTTATCAGCTGGTTTTTCAGCAGAAACTCTGCAGGCCAGAAGGGAGTGTCAGGATATATATAAAGTGATGAAAGGGAAAAACCTACAACCAGGATTACTCCAGCCAGCAAGGATTTCATTCAGATTTGATGGAGAAATCAAAAGCTTTACAGATAGGCAAAAGCTAAGAGAATTCAGCACCACCAAACCAGCTTTACAACAAATGCTAAAGGAACTTCTCTAGGTGGGAAATGCAAGAGAAGAAAAAGATCCACAAAAACAAAATCAAAACAAGAAAATGGTAATAGGAACATACATATCGATAATTACCTTGAATGTAAATGGATTAAATGCTCCAGCCAAAAGACACAGACTGGCTGAATGGATACAAAAATAAGATGAGTATATATGCTGTCTACAAGAGACCCACTTCAGACCTAGGGACACATACAGACTAAAAGTGAGGGAATGGAAAAAGATATTCTATGCAAATGAAAATCAAAAGAAAGCTGGAGTAGCGATACTCATATCAGATAAAATAGACTTTAAAATAAAGACTTACAAGAGATAAGGAAGGACAGAACATAATGATTGAGGGATCAATCCAAGAAGATTTAACAATTATAAATCTTTATGCACCCAACATAGGAGCACCTCAATACATAATGCAAAGGCTAACAGCCATAAAAGGGGAAATCGACAGTAACTCAATAATAGTGAAGGACTTTAACGGCTCACTTACACCAATGGGCAAATCATCCAGACAGAAAATAAATAATGAAACATAAGCTTTAAATGACACAATAAACCAGATAAATTTGACTGATATTTATAGGACATTCCACCTAAAAGTGGCAGAATACACTTTCTTCTGAAGTGCACACGGAGCATTCTCCAAGATAGATCACTCACAAATCAAGCCTTGGAAAATTTAAGAAAATTGAAATCATTTCAAGTATCTTTTCCAACCACAATGCTATGAGATTAGAAATCAGTTACAGGGAAAAAACTGTAAAAAGCACAAACACATGGAGGATGAACAGTGTGCTGCTAAATAACCAAGAGATCACTGAAGAAATCAAAGAGGAAATAAAAAAATACATAGAAACAAATGACAATGAAAACACAATGACCCAAAACCTATGGGATGCAGCAAAAGCAGTTGTAAGAGGGCAGTTTATAGCAATTCAGTCTCACCTCAAGAAACAAGAAAAACTCAAATAAACACTCTAACCTTACACCTAAAGCAACTAGAGAAAGAAGAACAAAGAAAACCCAAAGTTAGTAGAAGAAAAGGAATCGTAAAGATCAGAGCAGAAATAAATCAAATATAAATGAGGAAAACAACAGCAAAGATCAATCAAACTAAAGTTGGTTCTTTGAGAAGATAAACAAAATTACTAAACTTTTAGCAAGACATCAAGAAAAAAGGGAGAGGACTCAAATCAATAAAATTAGAAATGGAAAAGGAGAAGTTACAACTGACACCACAGAAATACAAAGGATCATAAGACTACTACAAGCAACTATATGGCAATAAAATGGACAACCTAGAAGAAATGGACAAATTCTTGGAAAGATACAGTTTTCTAAGACTGAACCAGGAAGAATTAGAAAATGTAAACAGACCAATCACAAGTAATGAAATTGAAACTAATTAAAAATCTTCCAACAAACAAAGTCTAGGATCAGATGGTTTCACAGGCGAATTTTATCAAACATTTAGAGAAGAGCTAACACCTGTCCTTCTCAAACTCTTCTCAAAAATTGCAGAGGGAGGAACACTCCCAAACTCATTCTATGAGGCCACCATCATCCTGATACCAAAACTAGACACACATATCACAAAAAAAGAAAATTACTAACCAGTATCACGGATGAACATACATGCAAAAATCCTCGACAAAATACTGGCAAACAGAATCCAACAACACATTGAAAGGATCATACAGCGTGATCAAGTGGCATTTATCCCAGGGATGCAAGGATTTTTCAATATATGCAAATCAATCAATGTGATACCCCATATTAGCAAATTAAAGAAAAAAACCATATGATCATCTCAATAGATGCAGAAAAAGCTTTTGACAAAATCCAATACCCATTTATGATAAAAACTCTTCAGAAAGTGTGCATAGAGGGAACCTGCCTCAACATAATAAAGGCTATATACTACAAACCCACAGCAAACATCATTCTCAGTGGTAAAAAACTGAAAGCATTTCCTCTAAGAACAGGAACAAGACAAGGATGTCCACTCTCACCACTAATATTCAGGGTAGTTTTGGAAGTCCTATCCATGGCAGTCAGAGAAGAAAAAGAAATAAAAGGAATCCAAATTGGAAAAGAAGTAAAACTGTCACTGTTCGCAGATGACATGATACTATACATAGAAAATCCTAAAGATGCCACCAGAAAACTATTAGAGCTCATCAGTGAATTTCGTAAAGTTGCAGGATACAAAAGTTATGCACAGAAATCTCTTGCATTCTTACACACTAACAAAATATCAGAAAGAGAAATTAAGGAAACAGTCCCATTTACCATCTCAACAAAAAGAATAAAATACCTAGGAATAAGCCTACCTAAGGAGGTATAAGCCCTGTACACAGAAAACTATAAAAACACTGATGGGACTTCCCTGGTGGCACAGTGGTTAAGAATCTGCCTGTCAATGCAGGGGACACAAGTTTGATCCCTGGTCCAGGAAGATCCCACATGCCGCAGAGCATCTGAGCCCATGCATCTACTGTGCCCGTACTCTAGAGCCCATGAGCCACAACTGCTGAAGCCTGTGTGCCTAGAGCCTGTGCTCTACAACAAGAGAAGCCACCACACTGAGAAGCCCGCACACCACAACAAATAGTAGCCACCGCTCACTGCAACTAGAGAAAGCCCACGCACAGTAATGAAGACCCAACACAGCCAATAAGTAAATAAATTAATTAAAAAAACTATTAAAAACAATGATGAAAGAAATCAAAGATGATATAAACAGATGGTGAGAAATACCAAGTTCTTGGACTGGAAGAATCAATATTGTGAAAGTGACTATACTACCCAAAGCAATCTACAGATTCAATGTAATCCCTATCAAATTACCAATGGCATTTTTCACAGAGCTAGAACAGAAATTTTTACGGTTCGTATGGAAACACAAAAGACCCTGAATAGCGAAAGCAATCTTGAAAAAGAAAAACGGAGCTGGAGGAATCAGGCTCCCCAACTTCAGACTATACTACAAAACTACAGTAATCAAGGCAGTTTGGTACTGCCACAAGAAAAGAAATATAGATCAATGGAACAGGATAGAAGGCCCAGAGATTAAACCCACACACCTATGGTCACCTAATCTATGACAAAGAAGGCAATAATATACAGTGGAGAAAAGACAGCCTCTTCAATAAGTGGTGCTAGGAAAACTGGACAGCTACATGTAAAAGAATGAAATTAGAACACTTCCTAACACCATACATAAAAATAAACTCAAAATGGGTTAGACATAAATGTAAGACCAGACACTATAAAACTCTTAGAGGAAAACATAGGAAGAATATTCTTTGATATAAATCACCGCAAGAACTTTTTTTGACACACCTCCTAAAGTAATGCAAATAAAAACAAAATAAACAAATGGGACCTAATTAAACTTAAAAGCTTTTGCATAACAAAGGAAACCATAAACAATATGAAAAGACAACCCTCAGGGAGAAAATATTTGCAAATGAAGCAACAGACAAAGGATTAATCTCCAAAATATACAAACAGGTCATGCAGCTCAATATCAAAAAAACAACCCAATTAAAAAATTGGCAGAAGACCTAAATAGACATTTCTCCAAAGAAGACATACAGATGGCCAAGAGGCACATGAAAAGCTGCTCAGCCTCACTGATTATTAGAGAAGTGCAAGTCAAAACTGCAGTGAGGTATCACCTCACACTGGCCATCATCAAAAAAATCTACAAACAGTAAATGCTGGAGAGGGTGTGGAGAAAACTGAACCCTCTTACATAAATTGATAGAGCCACTGTGGAGAACAGTATGGAGTTCCCTTAAAAAACTAAAAGTAGAACTACCATATGACCCAGCAATCGCACTCCTGGGCTTATTTCCGGAGAAGACTATACTTGGAAAAGATACATGCACCCCAGTGTTCACAGCAGCACTATTTACAATAGCCAAGACATGGAAGCAAGCTAAATGTCCATCAACAGAGGAATGGATAAAGAAGATGCAGTGCATATATACAATGAAATATTACTCAGCCATAAGGAACCAGAATTGGGTCATTTGTAGAGATGTGGTTGGACCTAGAGTCTGTCATGCAGAGTGAAGTAAATCAGAAAGAGAAAAACAAATATTAACGCATATATGTGGAATCTAGAAAAATAGTACAGACGAACCTATTTCCAGGGCAGGAATAGAGACGCAGACATAGAGAGTGGATGTGTGGACACTGGGGGAAGGGGAAGGTGGGATGAATTGGGAGATTAGGTTTGACATAAATACACTACGATGTGTAAAATGGATAGCTAGTGGGAACCTGTGGTATAGCACAGGGATAATCAGCTCGGTGCTCTGTGACAACGTAGTTGGGTGGGATGGGGGGGTAGGAGGGAGGTCCAAGAGGGAGGGGATATATGCATACATATAGCTGATTTACTTTGTTTTACAGAAGAAACTAACACAACATTGTAAATTAATTATACTCCAGTAAATAAAGTAATAAACATCTGCATGTAATTATCATACTTGCAGCTTTTGGTTAGTGTTATAGTAGCTAATTGTCCTAAAACCCTTAGAGTAATTTATCACTAACACAGAAGAAAAGTATATACTTTTCTTAACTAAAAAGAACACTTATACATGCAGGTCTAGCTGTTTTAAAAAATATCCTATTGGCTCCCGAATCTACATGACCTCTGATCTTATTTGGTGTGGTTGCCCTGAACCACGACTCCCCGCTTACATTCATGCAAGAAGTCTCCCTCCCTCCTTTCCTTCCTTCCTTCTTTCATCAGTGAATTGAGGATTCCAGGGAAGCTGAGTCTAACCCTCCCTGACTTGAACTCTGGGATGAATGCACGTGACATAAGATGTGATGCGGTAGGAAACACTACAGCTCTCCTCCCTCAGCCTGGATCATGACGACAGTGGTTGGATAACCCTGCGCGATGCTGGTCACAGTCTCTTCCCCTAGGCCCTACCTCTGGCAAGCAGTGACTGTGGCAGAACCTCAGAGGTACCCTGCTCTTCCCTCAGGCCCAGCTACTTGGGATGTAGCCGTTGGGTCACCCGTGTCGATTTTCAAACTAACAGTGATTACGGTGCTGACGTCCTCATCTTAAAAATTACAGAACAGGTATTTGTACGCCCACATTCATAGCAGCATTAGTCACAACAGTCAGAAGGTGAAAACAACTCAGATGTCCCTCGGCAGATGAATGGAGAGACGCAGTGTGGTATATGTGGAGTGGAATAGTATGCAGCTTTAAAAGGAGATGAAGTGTCGACACGTGCTACAACATAGATGAACCTTGCAAACATTATGCTAAGTGAACTAAGCCAGGCACAAAAGGACAAATACCGAATGATCCTACTTACAGTAGTGAAGCTTATGGCAACAGAAAGAGTGGTGGCTGCCAGGGCGGAGGGAGAGGGGGTCAAAGAGTTACTGTTTAATGATTACAGAGTTTCAGTCTGGAAAGAGGAAGGCGTTCTGGAGATGGTTGCTGATGATATTTGTGCAACAATGTGAAAGTAGTTAATGCCACTTAAGTGTGTACTTCAAAATTATTAAAATGGTAAATTTTATGTTACATATATTTTATCACAATAAAAAATATAAAACAAGAAAGCTGTTCTTTCTCCCAGTCTAAGAAATTGCACCAAAACCCCAAATCCCTCACATAAAACAAGAAAGTAATCACAAGGAGATGCTTGATTTTATTAGCGCAGTTTCCCCCACTATCTGAAAGGCATTCCTAGGAAATCTTTCGTAAACCTCAGTGGCTAAAGCGAAGAAGCAACTACCTCAGGACGCATCTTGCTAACAGGTGCACAAAATCAATCTAGATAAATCAGATACAGACGCGGTTCAAAGCTATGGAGGCATATTGCTGAGATTCTGAGTGCAGTTCCTGGGGAAGAAGCTTGGTGGCGCCGCTCTCACTGCTCGGCTATGTGCTGCCACTATATATGGGATTGGGCTCACCTCACTTGCAAAACCAAAGCTGAAGGCCAATTTCGCTTTTCGCCTTTTTTCTTAAAAGTGAAAATCGTCTTCAAGTTTCTTTTCATTAGCAGAAACAGGTACTAATGTAGCTCTTTTGTAAAAGTGAAGTGGCATAAAGCAAACTTTCAAAAGAAACGGGATACCTGTATTGTGGACAGATGTATTGAATCGTGGGCAAGTGGCCAAATGACTTTGAGGGATTTGAAAGTGCTTTTGGGGTGTGGCAGGGGTGAAGGCAAAATGCATGTATGCTATAACTACTAAAATATGCAGCCGTGTATTTCCCTTCCTCACCAGCATGGGTTTGTCAGGGGCCCAGGAGCCCCTGCAGGTCTGCAGGACGTTAACCATCTTGGAGGCGTGTTTCGTGCGGCAACTGCTAAGTACTTTCCTACTTTCCTTGATCCATTTACAACCCAGGAAAGGACAGGGAACCAACAGGAATATTTATTTAAAAAATGAAATGTTAGAATTCCAAGTTTACATGTTTACCCCAGACACTCTACCTTTTTCTCTTACCGTTTTTAAGGAATCAGATTTGTACAATGGAAAGAACATGAAATTTGGAGCCACACAGTTGCCTCTGTTTTAGTGCTGTAACCTGGAACCTCTCAGTATCAGTAAATTGTAAATTGGGGGACGTGACATTGACCTCTCAAACTTTCTTTGAGGAGTAAACGAGATGAGGAAAGTGCCACAGCAGATGTTCCACACCTGCTAGTTTACCTTCTTCCCTTCCTCTCCCTCCTCCTCTTCACAGCTGATCAAAGTGTCAGAGGTGCGGGTATTAGGTTGGGTATTAGGTTGGAAGGCGTAGTGTGGTGTGGGGGTAGAAATATGAGCAGAAGCGAATGCCAGCTCTCAGGGGTGGAGTCCCAGCTCAGCAATCTGCCAGCTGCAGAACCTCAGGCATGTTTCGCTAGTCTCTCATTTTTTGCAGGAATATCAGCAGCATATAAAATTATAAATACATTCTACATATTATTTTGTTAACAGTGTCAAATAGAATTTAACAGAATTTCTGTTTGTAAGGCACTCTTCTGTAGTGCGACTGCAAACAGAAGGTACATCTGTATGTGAAGTTGCATGTTTTATGAACACCAACTATCAAAACCAAAAAAAAAAAAATCAATCAACCATGTTAGAGGGAGGTCTAAATTAACATTCTATACTTTCTAGAGGACATGAAATGAAAAAAATTGTTGCCATATAAGAAAGCAATCAAAGCATATGCAGGTTACAAAAAAAGTATAATCTTCTGGATGTGTGTTGGGTGCCCAATTAATAAAAATGTCTTGTGTTTGGATTTTGTGATAATGGTGGTATTTTTCAGGTTTGTATAGACAGTTTTTATAATTTCTCTTGTCAGTCTAAATAAGTACACATATCTGCACATAATTCTGTATTTGTCACTTTATGTTCTTTTTCTTAAATTGGGCACCCCAGCTGGTTCCTAGAATTGCCTCTTACAAGATTCTCTTTCAGGCAAGTTGATGGGGGAGCCCAGGCAAGAGGAGGTGATTCAGAGGAGTGGGAGACAAGAATTCCACCTGCAGAATCATATTATCTTTCTAGAACTAGCCCCAGAACCTTGAGTGATGAAAATAAATAGAAGAAAAAAATTTCATAACTGCTTTTTGAAGTTCTGTTATTATTATATTGACATTTTGAGGCTTTTTAAAATGCCAGGCACTGTGACCATTCCACGTGCATTTTCTCACTTAATAAGCACAACTCGGGGTCCATACTGTCAGTGTCTCAATTTAGTAAGTGAGGAAATGAGGTTTGGGGAGGTAAGCCCTTGTGCAGCGTTTCTGGGCTGGAGACCATATTATCAGGTGTTGGAAAAGCCTGAAAGCAACAGAGATTATGCGGGTCACCTGGGTGGTGCGCATCCCACCTACTCGAAGGCATGTGTGGGCACATTACACAGTGAGAAACTGCATGTTCTTCTCTGCTTATACTTCTGCTGCGGGCTGAGGAGTGAGAGGCCTCTACTGGGAGGGGCCTCTACTGAGGCTTTGTGAGCCTGAAGTTTTCTATTTGCTAAGTAGGGACTGGAGCACTTTTATAAGCTTGCGTTTATCACAACTAAAGAGGGCTTGTTGGGGGAAGGGGTCAGGGTTTTTTAATTGTTTGTGATTTTAATGTGAAAAAATGCTTTCCAAAGCTAGCATGTTTTTGCCATGATTAAAATGATCTTTCTGCCTCATTTCATTTTTTTTTTTAAAGCACTAAATGCCAGGGCTCAACTCCCTTGACATTACTGTTTAATTAAAATGATTTACAAACTAAATAAACAAATAAGAGAATTAATCATGCTAACTGCAATAGTATTACCATTATGTGACCCAGATTGAGGTCAGTGTATGTAAATGATGTGAAATAAAGAGAAGGAGGCTCACTTTTTCTTTGAACAGTGAAAAAATAATGTCCCTGTCAGGTACTTTGTTTTCCAAATTAATTTTTAGATTATTTAATCTTTGCATACTTTATATAAATGGAAACATTTTATAACTTACATTCAGTAGGAACCTTCATATCAGCTAAATGGTTTATATTAAAAATAAAAGCGTGTACATGCAAAAGGGATGGATTTGATTGTATGAGGTTTGGAAAAGAATTTAAGAACATGACTTCCAGAGTGATGTTGAAGCCAAACCTTTCTGATAATTTAAAGTTTCAGAAATGGCAGCGAATGTTCCTTTTAAACGCTTCATAGTTCCTTTTTCAGAACTTTGTATTATGAAAATTTTTTAAATCACATAAACTAGGAAAATTGTGTTTTTAAAAATCCCCATATATGCAGGGCCCTGCCCCACCCCGGAGGGTGTCCCACGTGTCCAAAGTATTTGCGTCACAGTGACCTGGCCGACGGGTGGGAGAAGCAGCGCACGCCGGGGGCTTCCCACTGTTCTGTGCTTAGCGCGGGCTAAGTGTTTCCACTAGCGATTTCCGTGGCGTTAGAGGACAGGAGACTTCATGACTTCAATGCCAAGAAAAGTTACAGAGGCCTGTACCTGCGAGTCAGATGTGGGCTTAAAGTAAAAAGGCTCTGTGAAAAAAAACAACTGTATACGAACGAACCAAACCCTGGTTTTTTGAGTACCCTGCAGTGATCAAGAAAGGTGTTGGAATGCTTGCTTCCCAAAATCATCTACGCTGAAAAGCAGTCCCAATATGCTATGCCTCATTCCTGGTTATGTTATATATTTATTAAAAAGTTCATTGAATAGTCACTGATTGAAACAATTTAACAGGGTGGAACAAAAGATGATTATTGAGTAATGATGCAAACAAATCTGAAATCCACAGGTGACATGAATGGGCTGCTTGTTATGTGCCAGGCATATGCTGTATACTTTACATTTAATCCTTACGGCAACCCAATACTGTGGGTAGAGTATTATACCTATTTTACCGATGAAAACACTGCCCAGAGTACCAAAAAGGCACTCGGCCAATAGAATGTTGAGCAGAAGTTTGAATCCAGGGTTGTCTGAACCAAGAGATTTAGTTTAATCTCAAGATAGAAAGGTGTCTGACCAAGATGGAAAGAAGAAAAGTATAGATGTTGACATTTTTTTTTAAGAACTTTTATTGAGATATAACTGACATACAGTGAACTGCATATATTTAGTGTACAATTTGTTTTTTTTTCTTATTAGTAATGTATATATGGCAGTCCTAGTCTCCCAATTCATCCCACCCCCCCCACCCCCCACCCCCACTTTCCCCCCTTGGTGTCCATGTGTTTGTTCTCTAAATGTGTCTCTATTTCTGCCTTGCGAGCTGGTTGATCTGTACCATTTTTCTAGATTCTGCATATATGTGTTAATATACGATATTTTTCTCTTTCTGACTTACTTCAAAACAACAACAACAAAACCCCCATATAATCAACATCCACATTCAGCAAAGATCTGTATTGCATCCATCCCTTTTTTGATCTGTCTCCCTATGTATTTTTGCTAGAGTATTTTAAAGCAGGTTCCACATATCATGTCACTTCACCCATGAAAAATGGAGCTGATAATAGAAGGCAAGTGTAATGCATGGTTCCTGAGATGACAGGGTTTAAAGTGTGGTGGAGGAGATAGCACCATGTACGCACAGACCATGAAACCAAAATATGGTGCACGTACGTTTACAGTCATTTCCTAAAGCCTTGGCCTTTCCTTTTTTTTTAAACATAAAATAACAATAAAAACAATCACAGTGGATTGGAGCATTTGAAGATGGACGGAGAGATGTGTGTGTGGGGAGGGAGAGTTCTCCAGCCCTGGATGGGTGGGAGGGGTTTCAGAAGAGGGCAGTGGATACACCAGAGATTTTGAAGTACAGAATGTTAAATAGCATGGTGAGATGGTATTTAAGGAAGAACAGTATGTGATACATATGTAGGATGAAGTGGAGCATAGACGTGATGGTGGGGAACTTTGGGTGCTCAAGTTCAGTCATGAGTTTATGGAAGATTAGCTTAGAGTAGCAAGAGAGGGAATTAAGAGAAGGGGTAAAATTCCTCAGCTATCATCAGTAAATACACATTTTCTTTTTGGAATAGAAGACTTTTAATAGTGGTTAATTCTGAAAATGCAGAAAAGTATAAAAAAGAAAAGAAAAAATAGCCACATTTTCATTGCTCAGAGATGGTGACTATCAACATTTTCCCTCTCCTCTTTTAAATTACTAAGCTTTATCTTTTAGAGCAGTTTTAGGTTCGCCAAAAAAATTGAGCAGAAAGTACAGAGTTCCCATATAACCCCTGTTCCCATACATGCACAACCACCACCCCTCCCCCATCAGCATTCCCCGCTTGAGTGGTAATTTTTTTTTTTTTGCAGTTGATGAACCTGCATTAACACATCATTATCGCCCAAATTCCATAGTTTACCTTAGGGTTCACTCTTGGTGGTGCACATTCTCTGGGTTTGGACAAATGGGTAGTGACATATATCTACCAATGACGTGTCGTACAGAGTAGTTTCACTGCCGTAAAGATGCTTCGTGCTTCTTGTACTCATCCTCGCTCCCCGCCAATCCCTGGCAAAGCCCTGTGGTTAGAATCACACAGTATATAGCCTTTTCAGATTGGCTTATTTCACTTAGTAATATGCATATAATTTTTCTTCGTGTCTTTTCATGGCTTGATAGCTCATTTCTTTTTAATGCGGAATAATATTCCATTGTCTGGACATACCAAAGTTTATTTACTCTTTAACCCACTGAAGGACACCTTGGTTCTTTCCAAGTTTTGGCAGTTGTGAGTAAAGCTGCCATAAACATTTGTGTACAGATTTTTGTGTGCACAAATGTTTTCAACTTTTTTTTGGGTAAATAAAAAGGGGTTTGATCGCTGGATCACGTGATAAAAGTATGTTTAGTTTTATAAGAAACTGTCAAACGGTCTTCCAAAGTGGCTGCAGCATGTTGCGCTGCACCAGCAGTGGATGAGAATGTCTGTCGCTCACATCCTCCCCAGCATTTGGTGGTGTTTGTGTTGTGGGTTTTGGCTGTTGTAATAGGTCTGTTTAATTTCCATTTCCCTGATGACTTATGATATAGAGAATCTTTTCCTATGTTTATTTGCCATTTGTATATCTTCTTTGATGAGATGTCTGTCAAGTCTCCAGTTTCCCCCCAGATTTATTGAGGTATGATTGAAAACACAAATTGTGTGTACTTAAGGTATACAGTGTGATAATTTGATTTATGTGTGCTAATTAACATATCCATCACCTTACATAGTTACTATTTTCTGTATGTGGTAGAACACTTAAGATCTGCTCTCTTAGCAAATTTCAAGTATACCATACATTATTATTAACAATAGTCAACATGCTGTACTTCTCCAGAACTGATCTTATAACTGAAACTTTGTATGCTTTAACAAGCAGCTCCTTATTTCCCTCACTCCCCAGCCCCTGGTAACCACCTCCCTACTCTCTGTTTCTATGAGCTTGATTTACAGAGAGCAGAGGTTATAGCTGGGTAGGCAACTGACATAGCCATGGCAGATAGGAGAGCATCCTTTTGGACATTTAGTTAAGAGTAAGAACTATTCATTGTATATCTTCTCACTTCATATTTCTTCAGTAGAATGCCTGTCAAATGGTAACTGCTCTTTAGCTATAGGTTGAATATTTAAATAAATGAATAAAATGCTTGGTCTTTGATAACTTGTAATTTGGACTGAAAATGACTCAAAATACTGATAGAAGTAGAAAATCAGGAAGCAGAGTGTGAGTATCCTGAAATTTTGTGCCCAGAGAAAATTTTCAGTTATAACTGAAGAGACTCTAAAATACCGTATTAACTAATTTTCTAGCTTTTGCATAGGCATGAAAGCTTTGGAAGTATCAAAGATTTAGTACCCCTTAGCAGTGCTTGAGCCTCAGAAGCAGACACAAATGGCTCTTCTACTTAACCATGAAACTGAGAAAGGGCCTGTTACAAATTTCTTTTCTAGAAATGCTGCTGTGGCAAGACGAAAGCTTCAGGAATAAGAAGGTTTAATTAGGGAGTGATCTGCATTTTTCTTACTGGTGCTGTGTTCTTGAGCAAAGCTTTTCCATAATGGTTCCTGGTGCGTGTGGGAGTGGGTGAGCAGATGTGGAATTCTCTTCCTCTGTAAATCTGAGCTTGGTATATATTACAGTTGTTTTTGCATGACACATCTTGATAATGTACAGTGGTTTCTTTTTTATTCTATTATATAAAATTTGGATCTTTCTGAGAATTTGAAATTAAATTCTTTGAGAACTGTAGGGGAATACATTTTTGCTATCAATATATGATTTAGATCTTAAATGTCAATATAAAACTCTCATAATCCTATAATCAAGACACTGGCTGTTAACATTTTGGTGAATTTCCTTACTAGATTAATTTAATATCACTTAAACTATAAAATTAATGTATATTTTTTGTAAGAAACAAAAGTAGTATAAAATATGGAAATCAATTGTTTCCTCAAACCCCCGGCTTACCCTCCAAAATTAATTGCTGTTAATGGTTTGTAGCTTATTTTCCCAGATACTTTAGCATGCTTATATTTAAGGCTCAGAAAGCATTCACCACCACCTGTCCTTTTGTTCCATGGGAAAAAGAAGAGTTGGGTTTTACTTAATGCAAAGAGACTGTTCTGAAGGTCCTAACAGGTACTGCATTCAACTTGGATATGAAAATCTTTTATTTCCAGCTCAGCTGAAGACCCATTTCTGCAGTTCATGTAAGTTCTTCGTGCCGTTTGTCTATTTACAAAGAGATGATAATACTTTCTCAATGTATAATTCAGTTGTTTCATGAATATTTATAGCACAGCTACAGAATGCTTGGCATGGTACTGGTACTTAGCAGGCTGGAAGAAGGTGCTGAGCAAAGTTCGTGTGTTCAGTGCCAAAAAAGGGTGAAAGTTTGGTGACTGATTGTTCTAGTTATCTGTTTGTTACATGACACATGCCCCCAGTACTTAGTGGCTTAAAAGAAGAAAAATAATCAGCTCACAAACATGCAGTTTCGGCAGGGCTCAGCAGGGAACGCTGCTCCACGTGGCGTCAGTGGGGCAGTCTGACTGGGGACTGGAGGATATACTTACAGGACGGATCACTCGCAGGACTGGTGATTTGGTCCTGGCTCACCTGGGGTTGAGAGCTCCAGATTCTGCTCCCTCTCTGGATGGGCTTCCCCATGAACTTCCCTGTAACACTGTGCAAGAATGGGCATTCCAAGAGATAGGGTGGCTGCCAGTAGCCTACTTTTTTGGACCAGAAACTGGACAGCATCTCTCTTACCATATTCCATTGGTTAAGAAGGCACAGGACCAGATCCACATTCAGGGGACTTAGATCCACTTCTGATGGGAGGCATATTAAAGGAATTTAAAGGTGTGTGTGTGTGTGTGTGTGTGTGTAATGTAGCACTCTCACCCTTTCAATGGTAAGATCACTCACCTTTCCATGGGGAGCTTCTTCACCCCACCACCCATTCCATAGAATGCTGGTGGGACTTCCACTCAGTTTTCAGTCCAGTGACCACAGGGTGGGTATATGATCTCAGTCTGACCAGCATTAATACCATATGCATATGGCCAGAATGATTGATTGAACCTGGAGTGAGCACATGCCTCATTAGGCCAACCATAATCCTTCACTGAGATTATGACAACAGAACCAAAGATAGAGCTTTCCTTCCCAATTCTTCTGGTGTTGCTTGTGGCAATAGTAAAAGCCTGTGACCATGACTTCACTCCTTGCCACATAAAAAGAGCTTGTCCGCAGTAGGTTCGGATCCCACTTGCTGTGTAAATACTTGGCTATAGCTTCCCTGGGTGCCAATTTCCTGCCTTGGTAATAATATCGACCTTGCAAGGTTGTTATAAGGACTAAATGGAACATGGTAGGCACTTAATAAATGGAAAATATGGTTATCATAGCATTATTCATATAGGCATAAATAGATGAAAATCTTGAAGTTTTTTAAAACAAAAGTTTCCAAATATTTGAAACAGAGCTTTCCAAAAGTTTCCAAATATTCCAAAGTTTTATAGATCTTACCTTTTGGAGGGTGTGAAAAGTTGATCAGAGGAAGAGATGTTAATTATCTAGTTAGCAAAAGTCAACACACAGAATATTTGTTGGATTACAACTAGGGATTCATTTTATGTCTCAAATACCCATAATTATTAGAATAACTACACATTAATGATATAATATTTAATTATCTATTTGTTTTTCCTTATCTAAAATATGGTGAATCAAGCTTTATTTACACATATGATAACAATGGTAGTATTTACTTCCAGCTGGTAGCATCTCAGCAGATGCGTCCAGAAGATGTGCACTGTTGCAGGGATGAAGGAGGGTGTGTAATGTCAAGGTAAGGGAGCAGTACTGGGTGCAGAAGTGACATCCTCACAGAAGTTTGAAATACAGAAACTTCACAAAAATGGGAGTATACCTACAATTGCAGATATATCCACAATTTAATTATGACTAACTTGTTTTTCTTATTTTCTGTGTTTTATAAATAAAACCGTACCATTTCACCAATGATTGAATACATATCTAATTTGTGATAAACTCGATTTTCAGTTTTGAAACCATATCCAGCTCAATTTCACATTCTCATCTTCCCCAACATGGTCTGAATATACTTTTTCTCAAACAGAAAGCGTGTATCATGCGAAGCTGTCCCTCGACTTAACATTGTTGCTACTCAGTGGCCATGGTATATACATTTTGGCATAAAGCGTGAATTAGGTGATGGTTAATGCAGTTGTTTTTACTGGGTTATTCACTTACTGAAAAGCATAGACGCATATGCCAACAATATGAAATAGTAATAGGAAATGGAATATGCCTGCAGGAGGAGCCAAAAGTAGAAGCTCAGAGAGAGGGAAACATATGGTACGCCCTCTCTGGAAAGTTGACGTAGCAGTGAAAAGCACTGTGGGCCATTGAGTGTGCTCATCATGCTTTGTATCAGTGAATTCTCATGCAGGAAAGCTAGATCTCTAGACGTAGGAGAAGTCGAAGTGTCGGTGGATAGACGGGTGGAAACCCCTGTGGAGAGCCACTGGGTCACTGTGCTGTTCTCACTCATAGGAATGGCCTGTTGTGTGACACACGGGCGCGCATTGCCATGGTGTGTCTTTGAACTTTAGTTTGGAAGTCCAGCGGCTAGAGGTGAGACTCTGTGGTCCATGATACTCTGCCTTGTAGTTTTTAGCCTTTGTCACTGCCTATATTTTGTTGCTGTTCTCAACATTCCCACTGAGTAGACCTATGTCCATAGCATTTTGTTTGTAAGAAACCGTAAGTTATTAAGGTCTTTTTTTCTCTTTAAGCCTGGGGGAATAGGGGGAAAATAAATAAAATTTACAACTCAAGATAACAGAGGAAATGGCTCTGCAGATGTTCGAGTTTCCTGTTGCGTCTGACTTACATCCCAGGGTGTGGGGGTGAAAAATATGGGCAGGATAACAATATTCTTAAGTGGGTTCATAGCCCCAGGGTGGGGATAGTTGGCAGTGGAGTGCTATAGGCTCATTCTCTCCTTCGGTCTGTTATTTTTTTTACTCTCCGTGTGATATTTTTTCTAAAAATGTACTTATTAAGTTAATCAGAAGGAGCAAGTGAGGATGCACGGGATTAAGGAGATGTGGATTAACAGGAGCGAAACTGGGAATACCTAGGGATCGTGATCATTGTAAATTCAAATTCGAATCAACTGTCGGATGCAGTTAGTTTGCAAAAAGTGAATCCCTTAGGTCTCAGTAGTTCACCTTGCTTATTAGGCCATGATGGTCTCTCAGGGAATGCAGAGTATACCTTCTCAAAGACTAAAAGATACAGGAAGGTGTGAGGTTGAAGTGCCCACTGCTTGAGGGATTTATGTTTGGAAAGTTGGGTCTGGCCAGAGAGACTTGGAACCCTATTCAGTTTACCTGGTTCAGAGAGCAGGTATAATAGTCCAGGTGTTATGCCTAAATTCTTTTTTAAAAAAGTCCTTAAATGTCTCTTTTACTGAGTGGACTGTCCACTGTTACTCTACAGGCTTCTAATTTTCCTCCAACACCAAAAAGATGACCAAACTAGATCCCTAGACTTAAGCCAAGATACAAAATAAAACCACACACACCCAAAATGAACTAGCTTTACATTCAAAGAAGAGTTCATTGTCAATAAAGATTTCTCAACGTTTGCCTAAGTTATGAAAGGTGGTGATGAAATTAACTCTCTTGACATTTATCTTAGGATATTTAAAATAGTGTAAGAGAATGTATGATGACCAAAGAAGTTTTCCATTTTGAGAGCACATGCAGTGCTTATCTTTTGATGGGACATAATATTGTTGCTCATTTTGGTGCACTGAACACTGTCTTTAGCAGAATTCCCTTTTATATTTGGTATTCTTACTGGTATCTACATTTGTTTTTGCCTGTTGTTCAGAAATATCAGCGTAACTTTGAAAAATGTAACAGTACAGCAGTGTCTGCTGATGCGAAACAATTAAACCTACTGACTATTTAAACACAAAGATATAATATCATTAGAACATTTGATGCCATGTTCTAAGCTGGCCATGTAACTCACACTTCCTGTGTTGATTCACACTCCATGAGTCATCAGTTGCACCAGAGCACATCAGAACAGTATTTGGCTTCCTTCAAGGCAGCGGTAAATACCCTACTTTCACCAGAAACTGTATACATATTTTTTAATTTATTTTTTATTGAGGTATAGTTGATTTACAATGTTTAGTTTATGGTGTACAGCAAAGTGATTCATATATATATATTTTTTCATATTCTTTTCCATTATGGTTTCTTACAGGGTATTGAATACAGTTCCCAGTGCTATACAATAGGACCTCATGGTTTATCCATTCTGTATAAAATAGTTTGCATCTGCTAACCCCAAACTCCCAATCCATCCCTCCCCCACCCCTCCTCCCCCTTGCTAACCACAAGTCTGCAGAAACTATGTTTTTAAGGTAGCTGTAAGTTATAGAATATAAATACATAGACTATATAAATATATTGATGTGTAGAATATATAAATACATAGAATATAAAATTGTGACTGGGAGATTTATAACCACATCAGCCTCTGTGTGCTCTCTCCTCTGCATTTTTTTTCCTTTGGGAGAAAAACAGACACAAACTGGATGCTGGGGAAGCTCGAGCCAGCCTGGCATTAAACAAACAGGCACAGTAATCTTCCCTAGTCCCCTTCGAGCTTTCACCCTGTGCTTAAGCTGAACTAGCAGTGCTCCCAAGCAGATCTGTCTTAACCACAATTTAAAGAGACTCATAAACAAAAATATCTTTCTCAGAGGTGCAAATCCCTTTTGCTTGATCTCTGCCTTCCACAGAGTGGGATTTTAGAATAGTTTCTGTTGCTTGCAGCACTGCTGGAGGAGATAGAAGGTGCATGGAAAGGGTGTATTGAACACCTGCTGCAGTGCAGGCCACAGCATCCCCACACCTGCCAGGACAGCTGGCTCCCTGCTTGGGGACAGACACAAAGAGCTCATTTTAACGAGGTAGTCTGAGGGAAATTTAGTATGTTGGGGGAAAAACTCAACAAGATCTTAAGCACAACTGCAGTGTGTATAGATGGGCCATAGCTAGACAGATATCAACATTGGTTATCTTGGGATTGTGACATAATGATGAACATTCTTCTTTCTATTTTCTGGGTTTTTCATATTTTCTACAATAAATATCAGTATCTTTTATAATCAGAAAAGGTTATTTAAACATTTTTTTTTGGCTTAGCCAAGCATCTCATATATAAAAGGATCAGAGGATAACAATTTTGTAAGAAATTTTAGGCTTGAATTATTCTGTGATCCTGGTTTATTTCCTTGACTCTTGTTTTGGAAATAGAAGAAACTAAGTAAAAGCATCTCTCAGAGCATTTTCTTTCCTGGAACAGATCCTTATCTCAAATTAAGGAGAAGACAGACTCCACATAAGCATCTTTCTTGCAGTCTTAGATTTTCCCAGTTAAGTAGTGCTGTTGCTGGTTGATTCCAAGGTAAGACATTTTTCACAGCTCTGGGGGAGGACAGGTGGTCACCTGGCCTGATGGAAGAAGCTGAAACTTTGCAGGAGATAAAAGCAGGTAATAAATCACTCAACTTGTAAAAACTGACTCAGCCCGGTCTAAGAGCCATTGGTTACTTTGATCTATTCCTCAGCCGCTTAATTTACTTATGGGGCGGTTCTGGCTCTGTGGGTCTTGAAACTGGAAAATAGACTTCTTGATAGGTAAATCCTTTTGAAAGATTAGTTGTAAGGCCAGTTGCTATGTTCACAGCAAAGCAATTCAGATTTATGGGAAAATGCACAAGAAGCTGGCAGTATTCGTTGCCTCTGGAGAGGAGACTTGGGGGTCTGGATTGGGGGGATGACCTGCTTTTCCTTATTTACCCTTTAATATTGTTTGCCCTTCATGTCTGTGCACTTGTGCAGCTTTTTCAGCTGAGCAATAACTAATAATTGTGCATGGCTCAAACTTGTGTTTTCTGACTTTTCCTGACATGATTTTCTATATTCTACCAGGGATGTCATCTTTAAAAGTATGTGAACGTTTTTTTTTTCAGGAAAGACAAGTTTACAAGCTGGTTCCTAAAATAAATATTTAATGAAATATTATTGGATATACTTGGCTCTCAACATATTTTTTTGCCTCACGCAGAGATGCCGGAGGATATCGCTCTCCGGAGGAGCAATGTTTTTATTTTGCGCAGTGTCATGAGATCTGTTTGTATTCTCAGAAGGGGAAGGGGCCTTGCCTTGCCTTCTCCGGGAGGGTTGGTGTCACCATCTCCACTCTCACTACCCCTTTTGCTTTTTGGGTATTGTCTGGAAGTCACACAGACAACTCACACTCAGCTTTTTCAAAATGTGTTTTTCTGCCTTCTCATCCAGGTGGGGAGGGTGGGAGTCCCTTGTAATCGCCTCTGCGCTGTAATCCCTCTCCACCCACCGCCCTGCCAGGCCATGTGGTCAAGCACAGGTCCTGCCCAAGCTGCCTTATTAAGATCTCTCCTCTCACCTCTGCACCCTGCCCACTGCTGACTATTCTAGGTCATTTTCTCATCTTATTCTTGCAGTGTTCTTGATTCTGGTCTCCTTTCCATCTCATCCATCCTTCAGTTGGCTACTTTTCTAAAATGCAGATGTAATCTTGTTGCTTTTTTATTTAAAATCCTTTAATACCTCACCTTTCTTTCTAAGATATTGTTTTCAGGGTTGTTCCTGACCTACTCTGGATGGAAACTTCCAGCCTCATTTCTCAGCACTTGTTTACGCTATAGGTCCCAGCTGAACTCCTGAAAAATCTCCTCGGTGGGTGGTACTGTCTTTCTGGCACACCTCTGCACCTCCTCTTTCCTTGGCCAGTAATGCCTTCCTGCCTTCCATTTCTCCTTCACAGCATGGTGCCAGGCGCACCTTCCTGGCTCCTCCTCATACCTTCCTCTCACCTGCTCACACTAGTTAACTGTGATTTATTCTCTGTAATTCTCATAGTTGGTTTACTTATTGCTTTCTGTACTGGATTGTAAATTCTAATTTACATTTTGGAGGGGGCAAGCATCTTTAAAGGGAACAGTTGGTGGGGCAGGAGTTTTAAATAGGAACAGTGAGAGAATATACTTATTTTGAGTTACTATTTCTTTATCCCCTTTAATAAAGAGTGTGACTCCATTTTTGATGTTGACAGCTTCTCATCCCCATCACTCTTCCCTCTCCTATGCCCCACATTTGGGAAGGGTGATGAGAAAGTCCAGGGTCTCTTTTCCATGCAGCAACATGACATTCAAACAGTGCAAGCCCTGGTCCACTGGCAGGAACACGCACCCTCCCCTACCCCATAAGCAACACAGAACCCCGAGCCAGTCTTTTTTCTCCTCTCTCAGTGCATCCTTAGCTGTGCTTAGGATCTCTGCAGCTCTCCACACAGGGCTTCACTTTGTGAGCAGTGCATCTGCCCGTACCTTCTTGATGAGTTTGTGGCATCATCAGTCTCAGCGTCTGAACCAGATTTTGGTTGAGAGCCTCCATCTGCTCGTGAGAGGTGGACACAATACTCCCCCCCTCCCCACGAGTGTGAGACTCCAGACCCAGTTTGATATTTCATGCACCTGATACGCACACAGTATTTACTGTGTATGTAGAAGAAAAAGGACAGATCCCAAAGCTCTCCAGCACGTAGGCTCCTGCTTTAAGACAGAAAGAACATGAGAGGAGATGAGGGAGCATATATAAGCACCGAGAAACCACCAAGGAAATGCATAAATACGAGCTATTGTTTACTGCGTCACATGTGCTTGCTTCTCACAGAGTGTGTTGTGGATGTCTCAGACAGGCATTTATACACTTCACAGAATATAGATCTGTTTGGAGGCATTCCTTTTGCCACAAAATGTCATTTGAGCAGTGGGATATCTTCCATGAAGCTGTTGTTAGTAAGAACACAGCACTGCCCCAGAGCTTGTTTCCTGGCACCTGCCGACTTCCATGGAAGAGTCAACTGGGCAAGACTTCAGTCCAGTAAGGTCATTCCCCCCAAACATGCATTGTCAGGTCACATGAATCTGTTTAGGTCCTGTGCCCTGTGGAAGGTGTGGGGTTGGAGGGCAGATGATAAATCCAAGACCCCTTGTTTGAATGGTGGTATCACTAAAGTCCAAGTCATCCTCTTTGGGGATTTTCAAGGTTATGGTGGCCCAGCCCTTAAAGGACCCAACAAAGTGATGAATTCTGCATTTCAGGCCAAATTGTGTTAGTGACTAAAAGAACAAGAAACCTCTTACCAAGTAACTAATCCTGATTCAAGCACTTTGAAAATAGCTATAATGAAAATCACACCAGGAGAAGGACATCAGATGTCTGTTAGCAAAACAAAGCATAATGAAACCCTTTACGCTTTTGCAGGGACCCAAATCACAGGCTACCAAAGAGACTTTATAGAATACCATTTCTTTTTTCCTTCCTCTTTTAAAAAAATGTCTAACACATTGATGTGACAACACAAAGGAAATGTCAAAAATAGAATATGTGTCCTATAATACAGTTCTTTTCAGTATGCATTATTACTGTTCAGACCTTGTTCCAATGATTATATATTTTTAAGTAGGTATAAATCTTTTATGTTCTGTTTCATTTTAATGAATCATATATTTTTCCTTTTGGAAGCATAGTTTTCAATATGATCATTTTAAAATAACTGCACGACAATGTATGTTATTAATGAATCGCCTTTTCCAAAACTATATCCCTCTGCTTGGGCATTTAAAAGTTTTCCAGTATTTTCTATTGTAATTACACATAACAGTGGTTTTTTGAAGTGTAGAGTCCATGTGTATGTTGAACCTTTTATAGAAACACAGTGAGCATCTCTTAATTGGGTCTTTATATTGCTCTCTTGATAAACAGGCATAGGAAACTAATAGATTTCAAAAACAGTGGTAGTAATGTGGTTGAAATTCCTTTTGACCAAGTGGTAAAGCTGGCTTTAGTTGTAACTATAATGCTTCTAACCTTCAACAAGCACATCGGAGCTGTTCTGTGCTCCTTAGTGCTTGAGCACACTGATATTAAACAATCCAGCAAACTAGGTCATTACTCACTAATGCTGAAGAGCTCGTTTGTCTAGGTAAAGACATATTTGGAAAAGAAATTTCATTAGCTTCTGCAGCTCACAAATATTCTACTCTAGGGAACACATTATGATGGCTTTACTTGACCAGATCTTACCAAAAATACAAAGAGGATATTAATTTATTGAAACAAGAATTAATATTTAAAACAAAGACAGTTTTCGTCTTTTTCCTTGGGAAGTTGACATATTAATGGAGGTGATGAACAAGTAAAGAGGCAATTAAAAAGTAGTGAGTTGCTAGGCCAATCCTAATGAGACCTGCCTTTTTTGTGATCAAGAATAATCTTTAAAATTATGATCATGGAAGGGAAGCTGTTAGGAAATATGAAAGACTTTGAAATGAGCAAAAATGATAAATGGATGTCCTTTCTAGTGTGCTCTTCTATGTGTCTTTCACTGGCTTTGAGCTATTTTACAACTCTTAAGTTTTGGAAAACTGATAGTAGTGCAAGTGATTATTGTCCATAAAAATGTAAGTAATTTTTTTCTGGTGCCATACTTGCTTTGGGGCTGTTCACCAGTTTTATATGTATTTGTAAACTCATTTCAGTATCCCTGACTGCCTCTATATGCATGTCTCCTCATAATTCTTTTAACAAATTTTAACTTTACTGGTCCCCTCGTTAATTAATGACAAATAAATTCTTTTGCAAGTGTTCATTGTACATTTGTATGACAGTCATGATTTTAACTTTATTTTTTCTCCCAAAGAAATATCTTTTAACATTAGGGTACAGTAGCTGCTTAGTAATTCTCTTATACAGCCTTTAGTAAAGGCCACACTTGGCATTTCATAGGCTTTCTAACAACACTGACTTTCAGTGACATAATTTTGCAATTATCCAGCCTAATTCAAGTCTGTGAAGATTTATTGATCACTTGCCCCACACATGCAGACCAGTGATCAATAAGATCCACCTGGGTGCCGGGGAGTCCACACGAGTACAATTACAACTCCAGGCCTGACTGTGCTGTGTGTTATGTTATGTGTAATAGTAGAATCCTGTGCAATATGCCTTGGGAGGCTGAAGAGGAAGCAATGAATTCCAATGAGATAGACTGTGCTGTGCTTTAGCTAGAAGGCAGTATTTGAGTTGAATCTTGTAGGATAACAAGTGAGGTTTTTACTGACGGAAAGAGGAGGAAAGGACAAATATATTGGAAAGTCAGTGGAATATGGAAGGACATTTTGTCTGGGCAGTGCCTCGTGTAGATGCGTGTGAGTGGGGTGGGGATACCCTGGGGGTAGATGGAAGATGTGAAATTTGGGACAAATCATGAAAGCTTTGAGGGTCAAGATTTGGAGATCAGGACTCAATTCTAGAGCAGTTAAGACCTATCACGGTTCTTATACATAAAGTGATGCTGTCACATCTTTATAGAGGGGAGATGGTTGGATTGTAGCACCTTGAAATATCCCAGCTGCTAAACTACTAGAAGAGATATGTGATTCAACCAGTATATATGGGTTATTTTCACCCCCATAGTCTGGAACAGTACACTAGACAAAAATGTCCTGTATTGTTTTTTGGGATTTTTTTTGTTTTGTTTTTTTAAAACTTTTATTGAGATATAATTGACATACAATAAACTGCATATATTTAAAGTGTACAATTGGATTTTTTTCTTATTAGTAGTGTATATATGGCAATCCCAATCTCCCAATTCATCTCACCCCAACCTCCCCCACCCCCCAACTTTCCCCCCTTGGTGTCCATATGTTTGTTCTCTACATCTGTGTCTCTATTTCTGTCTTGCAAACCTGTTGATCTGTAACATTTTTCTATATTCTGCATATATGCCTTAATATGTGATATTTGTTTTTTTCTTTCTGACTTACTTCCTCTGTATGACAGTCTCTGGGTCTATCCATGTCTCTACAAATGTCCCAATTTCATTCCTTTTTATGGCCTAGTAATATTCCATTGTATATATGTACCACATCTTCTTTATCCATTCCTCTGTTGATGGAAAAAATGTCCTGCATTGTTTTTGCCCATTTCACTCTTCTACCTGTATTCCTGATGCTCCCCCTCATCATAAACTTAATATTCTCGAGATTATTCTTGATCACACACATAAAGGCTGTTCTCACCCACTGTCACGCTTCCTGTCAGAGAGTGATAGAGAGGTCACACGTATTTTGGGAATCCAGGTAAAGGGAAGTTGATTCAGACATACGATTGGTTAGGGTTAATGATATATGCTGTATGGTTTCCACTCATTTCCGTGTGTAGTTAAAGTATTGCTGGTCATACCAGTGTAGGAATGTCTTCCAGGAATATTCTTACCACCCCTAGCTGACCCACTTTGCATCATGATGTGAAAGCACAGGGCCAGAAAATCTGTGGTTGTGGAACCACATCCTATGGCTCTGGGCATCAGAAGTGATGAGAGGAGAAAGGCATGAAATGTCCAGAGCCAGATGTGAGTATCTGGAAAATTATTATTGAAGGTGTGTCAGACAAATCATAAAATATTTTCTGATGTTTTTGACATTTGTGTTTTCTTATCCAAATTTTATGTTACTAATTTTCTTTTTCTTAGAGATCCCCAAGTTGTTTTTAAGCTTCAGGTTCTGTCAGCCAGGATCCGCCTTTGGGTGCGTGACAGTAGATTTATCATAATGAAATGGTGCAACAAGAAGGTTTGGAGGTGATCTCCCCATCAACTGTTGTCTTCTGGCCCTCACCCTACCAGGGCACTGAAGATCTTGCCAAACTTACTAATGACCTAATTACCATATCTGCATGGATAATTTTCTCATTTAATTTAAAAATAATTCCAAAGGGATTTGTAAATGTAGGTAAAGCATGCAGGAATTATAGAAATGACTACAGTGTGAGCTTTCCTTCATCCCATCCCATTCTCAGTTCTACAGGACTCCTTGCATGTGTCACTGTGAGTAGCTTGGAGAGCTCTTCCATACCTCTTTTTTCTGTGCATTTGTGTGTGTATCTATGTATATGCATATGTATTTATATATGTGTATGTGTTTTTGTTTCTGTATAGACAACTAATTTTGTACATTTTTTTACATAATCAGATATACTCTACATATTATTCTGCAGCTTCCTTCCTTCCTTCCTTCCTTCCTTCCTTCCTTCCTTCCTTCCTTCCAGAATAGTTGATTTACAATGTTGTGTTAGTTTCTTCTGTACAGCAAAGTATTGGTTATATGTATGCATACGTTCTTTTTTATATTATTTTCCATTATGGTTTATCACAGGATATTGAATATAGTTCCCTGTGTTACACAGTAGGACCTTGTTGTTTATCCATCCTCTATATAATAGTTTGTATCTGCTAACCCCAAACTCCCAATCCATTCCTACCCCATCCCCCCCTCCCGACAACCATGAGTCTGTTCTCTATGTCTGTGGGTCTGTTTTTGTTTTGCAGATAAGTTCATTTGTGTCATATTTTAGATTCCACATATAAATGATATCATATGGTATTTTCCTGACTTACTTCACTTAGTATGATAATCTCTAAGTCCATCCATGTAGCTGCAAATGGCATTCTTTTGTTCTTTTTTATGGCTTGAGTAGTATTCCATTGTATACATGTACCACATCTTCTTTATCCATTCATATGTCAATGGACATTAATGTTGTTTCCATGTCTTGGTTATTGTGAAAAGTGTTGCTGTGAACATAGGGGTGCATGTATCCTTTTGAATTATAGTTTTGTCCAGATGTATGCCCAGAAATGGGATTGCTGCATCACATGGCAACTCTGTTTTTAGTTTTTTGAGGAACCTCCATACTGTTTTCCATAGTGGCTGCACCAGCTTACATTCCCACCAACAGTATAGGAAGGTTCCCTTTTCTCCATACCCTCTCCAGCATTTGTTATTTATAGACTTTTTAATGATGGCCATTCTGAGTGGTGTGAGGTGGTACCTCATTGTAGTTTTGATTTGCATTTCTCTAATAATTGGTGATGTTGAGCATCGTTTCATGTGCCTGTTGGCCATTGTGTGTCTTCTTTGGAGAAATGTCTATTTAGGTCTTCTGCCCATTTTTCAATTGGGTTGTTTGCTTTTTTGTTTTTGAGTTTGTATATTTTGGAAATTAAGCCTTTGCTGGTCACATCATTTACAAATATTTTCTCTCAATCCATAGGTTGTCTTTTTCTTTTGTTTATGGTGTTCTTTGCTGTTCAAAAGCTTGTAAGTTTGATTAGGTCCCATTTGCTTATTTTTGCTTTTGTTTCTATTGCCTTGGGAGACTGACCTAAGAAAACAGTGGTATGATTTATGTCAGAGAATGTTTTGCCTATGTTTTCTTCTAGGATTTTTATGGTGTCATGTCTTATGTTTAAGTCTTTAAGCCATTTTGAGTTTATTTTTGTGCATGGTGTGAGGATGTGTTCTAAACATGCGGCTGTCCAACTTTCCCAGCATCACTTGTTGAAGAGAGTGTCTTTTTTCCATTGTATATTCATGCCTCCTTTGTCGAAGATTAATTGATTGTAGGTATGTGGATTTATTTCTGGTTTCTCTAGTCTGTCCATTGATCCATATGTCTGTTTTTGATCCAGTACCATGCTGTTTGGATTACTGTAGCTTTGTAATATTGTCTGAAGTCTGGGAGGGTATTGCCTCCAGCTTTGTTCTTGTTCATCAGGATTGCTTTGGCAATTCTGGGTCTTTTGTGGTTCCATATAAATTTTAGGATTATTTATTCCAGTTCCATGAAAAATGTCATGTGTATTTTGATAGGGATTACATTAAATCTGTAGATTGCTTTGGGTAGTATGGCCATTTTAGCAATATTAATTCTTCCAATCCAAAAGCATGGGATATCTTTCCATTTCTTTGAATCATTTTCATTTTCCTTTATCAATGTTTTATAACTTTCAGCATATTTTTTTATTCCTAAGTATTTTATTTTTTTGGATGTGATTTTAAAAGGGATTGTTATTTTTGCATTACATTTCTGTTATTTTATTGTTAGTGTAAAGAAATGCAACTGACTTCTGTATGTTAATCTTGAATTCTGCTACTTTGCTGAATTTATCAGTTCTAGTAGTTTTTGTGTGGAGTCTTTAGGGTTTTCTGTATGTAGTATCATCTTAACTGCATATTCTTTTTCTTGTCTGATTGCTGTGGCTAGGACTTCCAATATTATGTTGAATAGAAGGGGTGAAAATGGGCCTCCTGTCGTCTTCTGGATTTTAGTGTGAAGACTTTCAGCCTCTCACTATTGAGTATTATATTGGCTGTGGGTTTGTCATTAATAGCTTTTATCATGTTGAGATATGTTCCCTCTATACCTACTTTAGTAAGAGTTTTTAAATCATGAATGAATGTTGAATTTTATCAAATGCTTTTTCTGCATCTGTTGAGATGATCATGTGGTTTTTGTCTTTTCTTGTTGATGTGGTGTATCACATTGATTGATTTGCATATGTTGAACCATCCTTATTACCCTGGGATGAATCCAGCTTGGTTATGTGTTGTTGGATTTAGTTTGCTAATATTTTGTTGAAAATTTTTGCATCTATATTCATCAAAGATATTGGCCTGGCGACTTCCCTGGCAGGCCAGTGGTTAAGACTTCATGCTTTTACTGCAGGGGGCACAGGTTCAATCCCTGGTCAGGGAACTAAGATCCCACAAGCCATGTAATGCAGCCAAAAAAAAAAAAAAAAAAAAAGGAAAAAAGATACTGCCCTGTAAATTTCTTTTTTTGGTGGTATCTTTGTCTGCTTTTGGTATCAGGGTGATGGTGGCTTCATAGAATGTCTTTGGGAGTGTTTCCTCCTTCCTCTTCAATTTTTTGGAAGAGTTTGAGAAGGATCCGTATGAGTTCTTCTACGTATATTTGATAGAATTCACCTATGAAGCCATCTGGTCCTGGACTTTTGTTTGTAGCGAGTTATTTTTTTTTATTACAGATTCTACTTTACTTCTAGTGATAGATCTGTTCAAAATATCTATTTCTGCATTCAATTCATCTTGTTTTTTTTTTTTTAATCTATTAGAAATTTTCCATGTAGGCACAAACAGAGCTCCTTATTTCTAGTATTACTAGTTACTTCTAGGATGGGAATACCATGGATTTGTTAACCATTGCCTTACTGAGAGACACTGAGGTGTTTGCTAATTATTTGCTAGTGCTAATAACATTGCATGTGAGCATCCTTGAATATACAACATTATACAAAAAATCCTACATGCATTTCTATAGGATAAACTCACAGAATTGCTCTTGAGATTGGAAAATAAGGGATATATGTGCCCTTTAAATAGGTGGGAAGAATGAAGAGAAATGAGAAATTGAGAAGTTAACTGGGGATTCATTAAAACAGAGAGGAAATTTACAGTGAAGTATTGGCTGTGGTTTCAAATAGGTTTGAAGGATGATGAGGGGGGATTTGGAAATGTCCCGGGATTTTTCCTGAATGTTTGAATAGCAGCTTGTCTTGTGGACACAAAGACTGTTTTCAGACAAATTCTCTGTGGGATGTTGTACACCAGGGCCTGGAGACAGCGCTGACAGGGCGCGGGAGGTTTCGCACAGTAGTGGGGGTCTGGAGGACAGCAGCGGCTGGCAGAGTGTGACTTTCCTGGGAGGGAGGGCTTACAACAGGAGCCCTCCCCAGGAGTACAGAACCCGCTCAAGGGTGACATTACTGGGACCACAGAAGGCAAAACACCAGAGCCTGCTTCTGAGCTGGGAGCCACTGTGAGGCACCTCTTGTCACCTTATAGAAATGCTTGCAAAGGAGTGACCAAGAGAAGAAGAGACGCATCACCATAGGTTAACTGAGCTGGTGAGATTTACGGGAAAAGATGAGCAGCTACATCTTAAGTCCCATGAATAATGGTGCTCAAACCTTGGTTGTACATCAGAATGACCCTGCTTTTAAAAATCCTGATTCCTAGGCTGATACCCAGGCCAATTAAATCAACCTTTAATAGTGGAAGTTGTATAAATACAGCTGATTCACTTTGTTGTACAACAAAAACTGGCACAACAGTGTAAAGCAATTATATTCCAATAAAGAGCTAAAAAAAAATAGTAGAACTTGTCATTAGTATTTTTAAAGCTCTCCAGGTGACTCTCACGGAATCGGAAATTACTAACAGTGAGTATCCATTAGTCACAAGGCATCGTAGAATATGGACTTGACCAGTAAGGCTGGAATATGCCCTCAAGTTATGTAGCATTTAGAAAAGATGCTTTCCCTGTGCCCGCCCACTACACTTTATTCACTCTGATGTTAGAGACTTTTACTGTTAGCAGACAAGTATATCTGTGGGTAGTAAATATGTGTTTACTATTTTACTGATCAAAACTCCATTGCAGGTGGAATAAATAGCTCCTGTTAGCAGGTATTTGTCAAATGTACTTTTCCTTGGGTTGATTTTTTTGGACCTGACACTTCTTTGCAGCGTTGTGGAGATGAAAACGTTGGCATTTTTCACAGGGTGGCTTTGTCTCTGTAAAATTTATCATCTGAAGTGGGGGCGCTACCCTGTATTCGCCTGCAATCGTTTCTTGTAACTAGAGCTGCCCCCACATATGATAATACTCTCTCTCCCATGAGATCCCAGAGGATACATTTAAGGGTAAGGGTCATATAATTCTTCCCTAGTGAACGGATCCCTTGCCCAGGTGTTCCAATTTGTACCAAAAAAGTGTTTTGTGGGGTTAGTCCCTAGATGAGTATATGTTGTTCTGTCACTTTTCCATTAAGTATTTCTATAAAGATTTTCTTTTAGTTTAAGAAAAATAGATCCAGTGGTAAATGAGGAATGAGAAAATTCAAAGCAAGGATTAACTTAGGTTAAGTTCTTTTTTTTCCCCCCACCATGCAGCATGTGGGATCTTATTTCCCTGACCAGGGATCAAACCTGTGCACCCTGCAGTGAAAGCATGGAGTCCTAACCACCGGACCTCCAGGGAAGTCCCAGGTTGGGTTCTTTAGGAAGCACACTCTGAGTTTATTAAGCAGGATGCTTAATAAGGAGTGACCTTGGGACCAACAGTTGTTGAAGGGAGGGTAGAAATTAGGATATGGAGAATTTGAACTACAGTCCAGGCCCAGCAATACTCTTGCCTGAACCTATGGGGAGCTTGAGGGCTAGAATGGCCACTCATAATTGTCCCGAGTTGTGCACAGAGGGCCAGGACTTTACATTTCAGCGTCTAACAGCCATTATATGTAGGCCACCCTGGAAGGGGCATGACCTTGGATGTGGCAGTTCTGCAGCTGTCAGTCGCTAAAGGCTAACAGCTCTCTCAGCCCGGGGCAGCGAGCCCTCCCTTGCAGGGGATCTGGGCAGCTTATCTCAGGGTCCAGCACCGAGGTGAAAGAAATCTGTCCCTGCCTTTATAAAGTCCGTGGCCTGAAAAGGAAATTTTTGTATCTTCAGATGATTCCACGGGTCAGTGCTCTGACTGAGGAGGAGGCAAGCTGATAAAGGTGCGTAACGTGTGAGCATGCGCACACGCAGGAAGGACTCGAGACGGGCAGTGTCCAGCCGCGCACGCTCCTCAGCAGGCAAAGGCACCCTTCCAAAGCCATGAAGTCATTTGCTGGGGAGAGATGCGGAGCAGTTATAATACGGCAGAGAGCAGAAACTTAGTACTATCAGATACCTATTAGGTGTTCATTAAAAATATAGTGATTGGTCGACTTTAACCAAAACAAGATACAAGCCAAATACTTCAAGTGAGTGTGCATCTTGCTAGATGGGCAGGGGCACACTTGGCATGATATTTTTTTGGGTTCCCTAACAAACAGCAGCATCTTTTGCAATACCCAAACCGTGATTAGGTAAAAAGTAATAAATACCCAGGCCCCACAAACTCCCCTTCCTTACCATCCGCATTGATCTGAGCCCAGCTGCCGTGGAGAATTTGCAGCCCAGAGGCTGTGTCTGTCGATATAAAAGCCCGAGTCATTTTCCCACTGACACATGTCCCCCTTTCGCCCTTCCTCTGGCGGGGAGGAGGGGTAGCCGAGAAAACGGGCCACGGGGCAGCCGCTGATTTATACTTCTTTTCTGGACCTGGGAATTCATATTGATTCGTTGGATGAATGAGTCTGTCCCTTTGTTTCAAGTGATTAGAGTGAGTGTCTGCCGGTGGAATATATCGCAGCTCCACTGTGACATAAGGAATAAGATCCACTGTGTCTTTTGTAAGTCTCAATGCCGTTCCTATACTTATGAAATACACCTGTCGATGATACTTAACCTGGTTATGGAGAAATAGGCCTTTCCGGAGTTCTGAAGAATGTGTGTGCCAGCAGGGATGTCAGAAAGTGCCAGATTCTCTCCTTGGGCTCTTTCTTATTGCCTAATGTATAAATGCTGAATTTGTCATCAAAGTGGTTGAGGACATATTTTTAGCTCATCTGAATTCAGTTTTCTTCTTCTTCTTCTCTTGTGGGATTTCATAATTGACCAGTGCTTATCCAAATAACTTTTGGCTGGTTTTCTCATCTACAAGATGTAATTACCTACTGGGGGAAAACCACCACAATAGAGTAAACTTCTATGTTTTAATGGAGTATTTGTCTTTTAACATTTGTAATTAACATGTTTATACACATATATTTAACATTTTATGTTTTCCAGGAATTTTCTAGGTGAGGTGACTGTTTATGTGGAGAATATGCTTTTTCTGTTGGTTTCTTTATTCCATGTATATTTTCGAAGGAAAAGATAGTCATTTTACAAAAGTGACTTCAATCCTAAGTTGGTAGAAATGGATTTATTTTGTAGAGTTCGGGTTTGCTTTCTTGCATTCTTCCCTTCGTACATCCTGGGTTCTCTCTCTGGAGGACCTCAAAGCAAACAACATCCTTCTCAACCTGGCAGTCCTTCAGATATTGAAGAAAATTCTAATGTTTTCCACTGTTTTTCTCTTCCCCTAATAGATTGTATTTTCTTCAACCATTCTTAAATTAATTCAAAAATTGATAATTTTTGATGCCAGAGTCTACCTATTGGTACTCCTCCAGGTGGTCACGGTCCAGAAGAAGTGCCTGGAACCCTCCCTACTCCACCAGCAGGAGTTTTTCTCTTCCTTTCTGTGTTCCAGTGGAATTAGGCACCTCAGTGGTAACATCGATCCTGTGCTACCCAGGTGGTTTGCAGTTATCTTAGCTCCCCTTCCAGTAGTGCTCTGAGCCCCTTTGTTGTCCAGTTCTAATCACTGGGGCCTCCCTGTCTCAGGAAGTTCACACACGGACAGGATGAGAGAACAAGGGATAGGATGAAGGATGATCAAAGAGTTGTTAATGAAAAAACTCTGGGAAAGGACCATCATCATTTTTCACAGTGCCTCCTGGAGTTAGCGTCTCTCATACAGAATCATCTCTGAGTGAAGAAATATATACTCCAAACATGATAACTTCTTATCACAGTTCAACTTCAAATAATACTTTTTTCACAAAACTTAAGACTTGGGCTTTAAGTTATATTCTCAGCAGCTCTTCTAGATGTGTTTGGAATATCCCTAAATCTCCATAGATGCTCCCAACTCAGACATAAATAATCATGTTGATACTTCATCATTGTAACTACATAATGTATCTTTATAAACTGTGTAAACTCAATTCAGAGAGCACCCTGTACCATAAGCTGCCTTTCCCCCACGCAGTGAGTCGACACTGGACCGTTGTAGCACCACTCCAAGTCCGGAGGACCACTGACAAAGATTTTGTTCATCTTATTCTTAATTTTTGGCATGCAACTCTATCCTCATCTTGCATTTGACTTTTGATTCAGTGAAAGGTTCATGCTATAAAGCATGTATTTTGATTTTTAAATATGTGGTGTGTTCTTTTAAAATAATGAGGAGGCTATAAATCTATGCATCTCTGCAGATGCCTTCTGATGAATTTCTTTTTTTTTTCATTTTATTTATTTATTCATTATTTTTTTTGAGGTACACCAAGTTCAGTCATCTGTATTTATACACATATCCCCATATTCCCTCCCTCCCTCGACTCCCCCCCACCCTCCCCGTCCCAGTCCTCTAAGGCATCATCCATCCTCGAGTTGAACTCCCTTTGTTATACAGCAACTTCCCACTGGCTATCTATTTTACAGTTGGTAGTAATATATATGTCTATGCTACTCTCTCACTTCGTCTCAGCTTCCCCTTCACCCCCCGCCCCCCACCAAACCTCGAGTTCTCCAGTCCATTCTCTGCATCTGCGTCCTTGTTCTTGTCTTGTCACTGAGTTCATCAGTACCATTTTTGGATTCCATATATATGAGTTAGCATACAATATTTGTCTTTCTCTTTCTGACTTACTTCACTCTGTATGACAGCCTCTAGGTCTATCCACTTCATGACATATAGCTCCATCTCATCCCTTTTTATAGCTGAGTAATATTCCATTGTGTATATATGCCACATCTTCTATATCCATTCATTTGTTGATGTGCATTTAGGTTGCTTCCATGTCCTGGCTATTGTAAATAGTGCTACAGTAAACATTATGGTACATGTTTCTTTTGGGATTGTGGTTTTCTCTGGGTATATGCCCAGGAGTGGGATTACTGGATCATATGGTAGTTCTATTTATAGTTGTTGAAGGAACCTCCAAACTGTTTTCCATAGTGGCTGTACCAACTTACATTTCCACCAACAGTGCAGGAGAGTTCCCTTTTCTCCACACCCTCTCCAGCATTTGTTGTTTCCAGATTTTGTGATGATGGCCATTCTGATCAGTGTGAGGTGATACCTCCTTGTGGCTTTGACTTGCATTTCTCTGATGATCAGTGATGTTGAACATCTTTTCATGTGTTTGTTGGCCATCTGTGTGTCTTCTTTGGAGAAATGTCTATTTAGGTCTTCTGCCCATTTGTGGATTGGGTTATTTGCTTTTTTGGTATTAAGCTTCATGAGCTGCTTGTATATTTTGGAGGTTAATCCTTTGTCCGTTGTTTCATTGGCAAGTATTTTTTCCCATTCTCAGGGTTGCCTTCCTGTCTTGTTTATGGTTTCTTTCACTGTGCAAAAGCTTTTTAAGTTTCATGAGGTCCCATTTGTTGATTCTTGATTTTATTTCCATGATTCTAGGAGGTGGGTCCAAAAGGATCTTGCTTTGATGGATGTCATAGAGTGTTCTGCCTATGTTTTCCTCTAGGAGTTTGATAGTGTCTGGCCTTACATGTAGGTCTTTAATCCATTTGGAGTTTATGTTTGTGTATGGTGTTAGGAAGTGTTCTAATTTCATTCTTTTCCATGTAGCTGTCCAATTTTCCCAGCACCACTTATTGAAGAGGCTGTCTTTTTTCCATTGTATACTCGTGCTTCCTTTGTCAAAGATAAGGTGCCCATATGTGTTTGGGCTTACTTCTGAGTTCTCTATTCTATTCCATTGATCTTCCTTTCTATTTTTGTGCCAGTACCATACTGTCTTGATCACTATGGCCTTGTAGTATAGTTTGAAGTCAGGAAGCCTGATTCCACCAACTCCATTTTTCCTTCTCAAGATGGCTTTGGCTATTCAAGGTCTTTTGTATTTCCATACAAATCGTAAGATTTCTTGCTCTAGTTCTGTGAAAAATGCCATTGGTAATTTGTTCGGGATTGCATTGAGTCTGTAAATTGCTTTGGGTAGTACAGTCATTTTCACGATGTTGATTCTTCCAATCCAGGAACATGGTATGTCCCTCCATCTGTTTGTGTCGTCTTTAATTTCTTTCATCAGTGTCTTAAAGTTTTCTGCATACAGATCTTTTGCCTCCTTAGGAAGGTTTATTCCTAGGTATTTTATTCTTTTGGTTGCAATGGTAAATGGGAGAGTTTCCTTAATTTCTCTTTCTGCTCTTCCATTGTTAGTGTATAGGAATGCAAGAGATTTCTGTGCATTAAATTTGTATCCTGCTACTTTACTAAACTCCTCAATTAGTGCTAGCAGTTTTCTGGTAGAGTCTTTAGGGTTTTCTATGTATAATATCATGTCATCTGCAAAGAGTGACAATTTTACTTCTTCTTTTCCAATTTGGATTCCTTTTATTTCTTTGTCTTCTCTGATTGCTGTGGCTACAACTTCGAAAACTATGTTGAATAATAATGGTGAGAGTGGACACCCTTGTCTTGTTCCTGTTCTTAGAGGGAATTCTTTCAGTTTTTCCCCATTTAGAACGATGTTGGCTTTTGGTTTCTCATATATGGCTTTTATTATGTTGAGGTAATTTCCTTCTATGCCCACTTTCTGGAGAGCTTTTATTATAAATGGATGTTGAATTTTGTCAAAAGCTTTTTCTGCATCTATTGAGATGATCATATGGTTTTTATCCTTCAGTGTGTTGATATGATGTATCACATTGATTTGTGTATATTGAAGAATCCTTGCATCCCAGGGATAAACCCCACTTGATCATGGTGTATGATCCTTTGAATGTGTTGTTGGATTCTGTTAGCTAGTATTTTGTTGAGGATTTTTGCATCTATATTCATCAGTGATATTGGTCTGTAATTTTCTTTTTTTGTGACATCTTTGCCTGGTTTTGGTATTAGGGTGATGGTGGCCTCGTAGGATGAATTCGGGAGTGTTCCTCCTTCTGCAATATTTTGGAAGAGCTTGTGAAGGATAGGTGTTAGCTCTTCTCTAAATGTTTGATAGAATTCGCCTGTGAATCCATCTGGCCCTGGGCTTTTGTGTGTTGGGAGATTTTTAATCACTGCCTCAATTTCCAACTTGTGATTGGTCTGTTCATAGTTTCTATTTCTTCTTAGTTCAGTCCTGGAAGATGTACTTTTCTAAGAATGTATCCATTTCTTCCAGGTTATCCAATTGATTGGCATATAGTTGCTTGTAGTAGTCTCTCATGATCTTTTGTATTTCTGTGGTGTCCGTTGTTACTTCTCCTTTTTCATTTCTAATTCTGTTGATTTGCATCTTCTCCCTTTTTTTCTTGATAAGTCTGGCTAATGGTTTATCAATTTTGTTAATCTTCTCAAAGAACCAGCTTTTAGTTTTATTTATTTTTCTTATGGTTTCCTTCCTTTCTTTTTCATTTATTTCTGCTCTGATCTTTATGATTTCTTTCCTTCTGCTCACTTTGGGGTTTCTTTGTTCTTCTTTTTCTAATTGTTTTAGGTGTAAGGTTAGGTTGTTTATTCGATCATTTTCTTGTTTCTTAAGGTAGGACTGTATTGCTATAAACTTCCCTCTTAGAACTGCTTTTGCTGCATCCCATAGGTTTTGGGTTGTTGTGTCTTCATTGTCGTTTGTTTCTAGATATTTTTTGATTTCCTCTTTGATTTCTTTAATGATTTCTTGGTTAATAGTGAATTGTTTAGCCTCCATGTGTTTGTATTTTTTGCAGTTTTTTTCCTGTAATTGATATCTAGTCTCATGGCGTTGTGGTCTGAGAAGATGCTTGATATGATTTCAATTTTCTTGAATTTGCCGAGCTTTGATTTGTGACCCAAGATGTGATCTATCCTGGAAAATGTTCTGTGTGCACTTGAGAAGAAAGCGTATTCTGTTGTTTTTGGATGGAATGTCCTATAAATATCAATTAAGTCGAGATGGTCTAATGTGTCATTTAAAGCTTGTGTGTCTTTATTTATTTTCTGTTTGGATGATGTAAGTGGGGTGTTCAAGTCTCTCACTATTATTGTGTTACTGTCGATTTCCCCTTTTATGGCTGTTAGCATTTGCCTTATGTATTGAGGTGCTCCTATGTTGGGGGCATAGATATTTACCATTGTGATATGTTCTTCTTGGATGGATCCCTTGATCATTATGTCGTGTCTTTCCTTGTCTCTTGTAATAGTCTTTACTTTAAAGTCTAATTTGTCTGATAAGAGTATTGCTACTCCAGCTTTCTTTTGACTTCCATTTGCATGGAATATCTTTTTCCATCCCTTTCCTTTCAGCCTGTATGTATCCCTTGGTCTGAAGTGGGTTTCTTGGAGGCAGCATATAGAAGGGTCTTGTTTTTGGATCCATTCAACCAGTCTGTGTCTTTTGGTTGGAACATTTAATCCATTTACATTTAAGGTGATTATTGATATGTGTGTTTCTGTTGCCATTTTCTTAATTGTTTTGGGTTTGTATTTGTAGGTGTTTTCCTTTTCTTGTGAGTCCTACTTAGAAAAAGTTCCTTTAGCACTTGTTGTAAAGCTGGTTTGGTGGTGTTGAATTTTCTTAACTTTTGCTTGTCTAAAGCTTTTGATTTCTCCCTCAAATCTGAATGAGATTCTTGCTGGGTAGAGTATTCTTGGCTGTAGGTTTCTCTCTTTCAGGACTTTCAGTATATCCTGCCATTTCCTTCTGGCCTGCAGAGTTTCTGTAGAAAGGTCAGCTGTTATCCTGATGGGTTTTCCCTTATATGTTATTTGTTACTTTTCTCTTGCTGCTTTTAATATTTTTTCTTTGTGTTTAATTGTCATTACTTTGATTAATATGTGTCTTGGTGTATTTCTCCTTGGGATTATTCTGTATGGGACTCTCTGTGCTTCTTGGACTTGGTGAATTATTTCCTTTCCCATGTTGGGGAAGTTTTCCACTATAACCTCTTCAAATATTTTCTCAGACCCTTTCTTTTTTTCTTCTTCTTCTGGGATGCCTATAATTCAAATATTGGTACGCTTAATGTTATCACTGAGGTCTCTGAGACTGTCTTCTATTGTTTTTATTCTTTTTTCTTTTTCCTGCTCTGTGGCAGTCATTTCCCCCATTCTATCTTCCAACTCACTTATTCGTTCTTCTGCCTCAGTCATTCTGCTGGTTATAGCATCTAGAGTATTTTTAATTTCAGTTATTTTGTTATCCATTGCTGTTTGTTTTTCTGCGTTCTTATGAACTGTTTCTTGTACTTTCTGTATTTTGTTATCGAGATTTTGTATCATTTTTACTATCATTACTCTGAATTCTTTTTCAGGCATTTTTCCCATTTCCTCTTCATTTATTGGTCTTGTGGGTTTTTTTCCTGCTCCTTTGCCTGCATGGTGTTTCTTTGTTTCCTCATGGTAGTCCAAGTTTCTGGGGTTGCTTGTCCTGGCGATAGAGGTGTTTATAGAGGACTGTCCAAGCCCCAGACTAATGTCTGAGTGTTGGGTTAAACAAATACTAAGTCTAGGAAACACATACATGTATAAGACACACAATTACTGAATCCATTAGCACATAAGGCTCTGGAAGGACCTGACAGAAGAACCCCAGTGTGCTATCAGATATTCAAGGAGAAAACCAACAGAAATTGAAAACCAAAACAGAGCAAAACAGAAACAAAAGCAAAAACAAACAAACAAATAACACCTTACACATACAAACACTAATCCAGGGAGATATTGTAAGCTAGGATCAAATATAAAAAAGAGCTAGAGTACCACCATACAGAATGGAGAGTCTCAGAATGAAATTAGACAATTGTACTAAGAACTAAGATAAAGACAAAAACCTAATATTAAATACCAAGGTAGTGCGTCATCTGGAGAATAGAGCAAGGAGTCTGAGCAGATCAATAGTGTTGCTTATAAGTATGTTAAGATAAAATAAACTAAAAATGGATAGAAGACGGGAACAGAAGAGCATAGTGTGACTGGAAATATGGAAATAAAAAGAAAGGAATAGAAATGTATAAAAGATAGAGATGAAAGGAAGGGAGGAGATATATGTAGTCTGTACTACCAAAAACTTAGCTAGAAATAGAAGTATATAAAAAGGCAAAAAAATAAAAATATAATAAAAAATAGAATTTAAAAATATGTTATAAAACTTGTAGATCCCTTAGGACTAAGATCATAATTAATAAAGAAAAAAAAAAGAAAACAAACAAACAAACCGGAACTGATCCCAGAATGGACCAGTTCAATAGAATTGATACTACTATTTCTGTTTCCTTAGAGTCTCATCTGTAAGTGTCCTTCTACTTGCCTTGGTTTTTTTGTATTATTCTGTGACCAGCAGAGCTTCCTTTATTGTTCCTCTGTAAGCGTTGGTGTGTGGGGAGGGAGAGGGTATAATAGTGGCTCCTTCCCCTGGGAGTGAGTGAGCAGTGACGCTCTGTCGTTTCAGTTGGGCTTGGAGGTGCCTGTTGCAGAGGGACGCCGGTGGCTCAGGTGTAAACAGAATGTCTCAGAGTTGGGCCTCTCTCCGGGCTTCTTTGTTCTCGGCAGCCTCCCTGCTGCTGGCGTTCCAAGGGGTTTTAATCCAGCCCCACCTGAGTGCCTGAGGGTGCTTGTTATCCCTGAGCGCCTTAGGTGGCCCACAGGGCGTCTCTCCACTGCCTGTTGCAGAGGCGCTGAAAGAGAGAGAGAGAGGCTATGTGCACGGCTCCTCCCCCCCGCCCTTGAGCCTGCAGCATCCAGCCGCCATCATGGCTGGGCAGCTCTCAGGGGCAGGCACTCCTCGCCGCGGACCTCTTCCCTCCTGTCCGCTCGGTCCGTCACCTTAGTGGCAACAATTTCTCTCACCTTGAACCAGCTCTCTGGTTCCCACGCTCCCACTCCCGGACCCTCTGTTCAGCTGTGAATCGACGTCTCGTTCCGGAAACGCTGAGCTGCGGTGCGGACCCTCCGTGTGTTTCTCACTCCCTCCCGTCTGCCACAGCTCCGCTGCTTCACCCTCTTTGAGCCGTCGTAGATGTCTCCCTAACAGTTATGTCGGGATCCTTGCGGTCCTTTCTGGTGTCCGAGGTCGTCTGCTGGTGGTTGGTTCTCTGTGGGAATTATTGCATCTTTTGGTGCATTCCCATTGCATCTGTGGAGAGGGATGCATTCCACATCCCTCTGCTTCGCTGCCATCCTTTCTCCCCCCTGATGAATTTCTTGAAAGGTGTGATCGGCAGGCTCCTCATCTTCTGCTGTTCTTGGCATCTTCACCCTATGATGTCCTGCTAGATCATTCTCCTTTCCCTTATCCGCAGTTCAGTCAATAGCTGGTGACTGTGATGAGTGTGAAGCAAAAACTAGTGCTGACTCTTTAGTGGGTAAAATAAAATGTAAACAGGGTTGTGAGGAGGTGAAGCAATGAGCAAAACACAGATGAGAGTGACTTGCTGAGCACTGAAAATCAAAGATACGAGGACAGGTGAAGTGCGAGTTTACAGGGCTGCCTATTCCCTCACAGTGTTTCTGCAGAACTTCTGCAACAAGGAGTTCTGCCCAGAGTAAGTCTCACTGATGGTGCTCGAAGCCCGCAGTGGGCTTCCCACATGTCCATATTCTCTAAGGCTCTTTGCATAGTTGGTACTCTCCCCCTAAACCTATCTGGGTTCTTGAAACCCAGGATAGTCTGCCCTAGAAGATGATACTAATTCTCCCCTACCTCTCTCTTTAGACATCTCCTAGATTGTACCAGCTGATTGCTAGAGTCTCCGAAGTTACTGTTACCATCTGCTATGGTTTATCTGGCTTTAATGGTTTTTTCTGGGTCATGAAGAGGCTCTGACCTAGTCTGTGCTGTGTGGTTCCAGTGTGGCCCCAGGTATCCTGCTTAATGTCAGGGACAAGTTCTGGCATTGGGACAACCCAGGGGCTTTATCTTTATGAGACTGCAGTGCATGTCTGTCTACTCAGAAGTGTGCTCTCTTAGGCATGTGAGGTATGCGCTTGAGTACTTTGAGGGAAAACCACAAGACACTCTGGTTTTTTACCACCGTATAATGTGAACTGGTGAATGAATCCAAACTGTTGAGAAATTAAACTCTTAACTGTAGTGGTAGCTTGTGAGGTGCCAGATTTGGCCTAAAAGTGTTGGGAAGAGTGTGAGTGATGGTCCTTGGCCATTTCTGTGCTTGTAACCTATACAGTGAGATGAGCCATGAGTGAGAAAAGCAACAGAGTACATTAGGACAGTGGTGACAAGAAGAAGGTGCTAAGCAGGGAGAGAGATGCTGAAGAGTTATGAGCCATTTTTACCAGTATGATTTAACCCTGATTTATGAAATACTGGTTATCTGTAGGAGTGAACTTTTGTAATTTGGGTGATGAATGACTGGGCTTTGTGATGTTACAAATGTGAGCTTTCAATGTATCGGATCATTAATAGATGGCTTTAATGTGAAACACATTTTCCTATGGAAACAGATGCTAAAAATGGTGGTTGGGCCTCCAGAAGTCAATTTAACTCAAAATGTAACTGAAATATAGAGATGCTGTTATTATAGGTTTCTATTCTATACACAAGGGCTAAGCATTCCACACTCCAGGCCACCTAGCTGCAGTCTTTTTTTCTAGGCGCATGTCTTTGCTCCATTATGTACCCAGCTTTGGGATCTACTCTTTTTAACTTCTCAACCCTGAAACAGTATTCTTTTCTTCTAAGACCAAGAGAGGGCATCTTCCTTCCCCCGCCTCTTTCCAACATCTGGATAAGGCGAATGGAATCCCTTCTCCCTGCCTCTCTGCCCCAACCGATCAAACACACACTCTCTGTTTCTGGAGGTAGTGATTAAAAATGGTGCTGCTGGAAACAGTGAAAGAGGTTCTTTGCGTTGGAAAACAGCTGCGAAGTGTGTTTCAGAGGGAAGAGTGGGTGTGATAGGATGGGGTTAGCTTCAGTAGGAAGACAGGATTGGTTGCATTGGTTTCAATGACAGTTGTTAAAAGCTGTGGCGGCCTATGGTTTACCATCCACATATCTCCAAAAAGTTGGAAAATTGTTATTGGCAAATTGAAATCCATTTAAATTCTTAAAACTTTGTATGTGACCAGTAATTTTTCTTTGTCGGGAGCCTGCATCTTTAGTTTTGTTTTTTTTCTCCTTTCTGAGAACCTGTAGATTCTTCCTTTTTTTTTAATCCCCTCTGAGATTTTGCAGTAATATGCCTTGACCTGAGTCTCTATTCTCATATCAGGCACTTTTCAACGGGCAGCACCTGTCCTCTAGTTCTAGGAAATGTTCTTGTGTTTACGTGTGAACAAGTACTTTATCTCTGATTTCCCTCCCTCACATTTTTCCTCTCTCTGGGACTCCTGTACATGTCAGATCTGCTGAACTCCTCTTTTTAAATTATCCTTCTCAATATTTCCCTGTTGGGTTGTTCTAAATGCTGAAAGATGGCCTCAACTAAATTTCCAGATTTTCTGTTGCGTTTTTCATTTCTACTGTCATATTTTTAATTTGTGTAAGCATTTTTTGGGGGGGCTTCCCTATGTGAATGTTTTCTTTTTCATACCATCCTTGTTTCATGGCTATATTGTTTCCTTTTGGCTCTTTCAGGAGAATAGTTTTGATTTTAAGTTTTCCTCTTCTAACATATAGCCTCTTGTTCTTCTCGGAGAATGTGGGAAGTGTGAGTCTTTCTGTGAATGTGTGGTGCAGATCTGGGCATCTCTCTCTTTCTTCAACAGAGGTGCAGACCATATTCCTACTTTCAGCCTCATACTTGCATGCTTGTGTTCTGGTAATTTGAGGATTCTGGATGTAAATCCTATTTGTCTCCATTTTCCCAATGATGACTTAAGATTCAGCTATCTCAAGTCGGCCAAATTAACAAACGCTTGTTCTTCTGTTTCTCAGCTTCCAAAACATGGTTGTTCTTTTTCCTTTGTTCATATGTTTCAGTGTCCAACAGTATCTTTAGTCTCATCTTAATGGAATTTGGGAAAGGATCCAAGTCTTCCTGTCTGTTCAATCTGTTAAGTTTATCCTGTTTGTTTTTGTTTAACATTATAATCTACAATTTTTTATCTGAACGAGAGTATTTACAACATGATGTTTAATGGATGCATCTTAGGTATTTTATTTAAACATTGTTTACGCTTACTCTGGATGAAAATGTGATGTCCAAGTGTCTTTAAGATTCTTCAAAAATTTCATAGAAATTGAAAATATTAATTATTTTTAACTTCTCAATTTACAACTGTATAGCAAATAATTCAAAATTATGAATCAATATTTAATTGGAAATAGAGAGTATTATGACTGAGAAAGTGTTTTAGTCATAAAATGAAATTAATACCAAATTAAATATCAAATTAAATTTTTAATGCTAACAGTTATACTTGGATTATAAGTATTGGTACATTTTGTAATTTTATTTCTTACCAAGAGCCTAAGCTCATTGCATGTTTTCTTGCGTTAAGTTCTTGGATACAAGTAAATGGTTTTTTAATTGTACAAATTAAACTAATCAGCTATTAAGTCTATGAAGAAGCTTACATGTATTTTCCAATTTGTTCTTTGCCACTATGGACAATTCCAGTAACATATTCATTTGGAGAGAAGCATCACAGTGTTATTTCTTAGAGATGAAAATCAAAGATGCAGGAGACAGAGTTGAAAGCTGGAGCAGGATGCGTTTTTAGGTGGCCAGACTGCTGAGTAAGATAGCTTATTGCTTTTTAAATTGCCTTATATTTTTTTCCAAATTCTTAAACAGGCCCTAGAGAACAATTCATCCCATGTCTTTCAAAACTAGCCACTCTAAAAAATGCTGATTTAGTTTTTTAGTAGGAGTTGCCACGGTTGGAGAAGATGATCTAAGATATTGGTCTCACTGTTGGTGTGAGCTCAGACAGCAGGCCTCTGGCTTGTTAAATGTGATTCCAAGAAGCTCTGTACAGGGATAGGAAGAACAGTTCATGGTTGATCATTCTTTTCTTGTATCTTTCCACGTTCAAATCATTTGGTTCTTTTCTGAGTGCTTCTCCACATTTCTAGTGTTCTCATTTATTCTTTTTATTTTATTTGGGTCGGTTTCCCAATACAGTCTAATCCAATTGAGTTAAAAGCAGTCACGGTATTCACCTCACCTCCACTTCCCTTCTCAGACAAAGTCAGATGGGAGCTCACATGCAAAATGCTCAAACTTACTTTAGTTTATGCTTCTGTCCTCTTTCTTTCCTGTTAGGCCTGAAAGCTCTGCATAGTGTAGTCCCATTCCACACCAGGCACCCACTTTGCTTTTTACTTAAGTCACACAGGCCCTTTCAATTTCTCAATTTAAATTCTCCTAACCACTTCACAGAGTATTTGCACATGATGTTTCCTCTCCTTGTAAGCCTCGTCACTCTTCTTGCCTGATTAAACCCATGTCTTCCTTTGGATAAGAGTCTTTCTCGAGGAACACCTATCCTTCATCTCTTTGATTTGGTAAATTTTCCCAGTTTATGGCCCCATGTGCAGGTGATGCTGTGGTGTACCACCAAGGTTACTCCTTCACCAACAGAAGTTTTGTTCCTCCCACCTGCTGGGAGTTTTGGCAGCTGCTGGCTCCCAGCTGTATTCCTCTTCAAGCCCTGCCCTCAGTTAAAGGATGCTGCACATTGAAGAGTGTATGCCTTTCCTGGAGACAGCCCACACCCAGGGATGGGTCCGTGGAGGGGAGGAGGCTACAACCCTGGCTTCCTTCCCTCCTTTTGGGACATCTTCAAAGGATCCTTCTGGCTCCGGTGCTGCCCATCACATAGGCTAAGGCCTCTGCTGTGACTGCCTTGTTCAGTGTCTCCCTCTTCCTAATCCTGCTTCCCACGCTCAGTTACACATGTTGTTCTAAGAGCATTCTCCAAAATCCTCCTACATGCACATCTCTATCTTAGTGTTTGTGAAACCCAACTTAGGGCCCTGTTTGCTGCTCCTTCCCAATACTTATCATGCTTAAAAACATGTACTGGGCTCTGAATCTTGGCTCTGGTACCTAACAGCTCTGTGACTTCGCACATGTAAATTACATCACGTGTGCCTCACTTTCCTTACCTATTCTTTGTGAGAACTAAACTGCTTTAGAACAGTGTCTTAGTGATTTCAGGTTATAGATTGGGTGGATTAAACTGAGAGGGAGAGATAGAGAGCCCCTCTTTTATAAGGGCATGAGTCCCATCACGAGGGCCCACCCTCATGAACTCATCTAACCTCAGTTACCTTCCAAAGGCCCCACCTCCAAGTACCATCACATTGGGGGTTAAAGTTTCAACATGTACATTTGGGGAGGACACACACATCAGTCCATAGCAAACAATGTCTGGTATATAATTGATTCTCAATGATGGCTTTAATATTATGTTGTTATTATCTCAAAGAAGTATCACTGCTTTTATCTGGAGGCAACCTAAAATATAAATACCTTTAGGAGAGCATGTTGCTGTTACTCTGACCCCATGAGTTAATACACAAATGAAGTATTGTTTGTTTCAATAAGTGTGAGAAGAGCTCACAAAACCCACTTTTGGAGCCTCAGGGCATAAAACTGGAAGTTCAGAAGAGTAACCTGCTTCACCTTTGTCCACTATGGAGACATTTTCTCCATTAACACCTATTAGTCCTTTGTGGATCCATTAGGAACTCCTCAGCAGGGATGATTTTGTGGAGAGTAAGACAGGTCTAATGTGACTGCAGGGCAGGGAGGGGCAAAGGGACCGATTACCCAAATGTGATGGCTGCATCACCACCACCAAAAAGGCCCGCATCCAAGAGATCTCAGCCCTAAGCATGGTAAATAACTGGCGAATATTTGGTCTTCTGAAGTTCCAAGCTGCCTAAGATCTCCTTCCTTTGCTGTAAGAAAAAGCACCCAACAGAGGGGCTTGTCATGTCTTGCTGCTGTGGGCAGTGTGGCCCATTCCTGGCTGGTTATCACGGTTTGCAGGTAACGGTGACTGATGTTCTCAAGGGAATCCCACACCCAACTGCCAAAGCTTCTCATTGAACGGTTCCTTTTAATACACTCTACCGAATTAAATACAAACACAGACATACACAGAATTTTCCTTTGGATAAGCACATTTCCTTTATACCGAATAGGACAAAATACGTGAGTAGTAATTTTTGTGTATGTGTGGCTAATAGAGATGAAAGAAAATGGAGAAAAAGGAGAGAAGGCAAGGAGGTGGTAGAGTATGATGAGCAGATGCAGGAATTACTAAGTAGCCTCAGTTTTCACAAAATGAGAGCTAAGAATAAAAATACATTGTATTATATTATATTATATTATACTATATTATATTATTATTTGTAGCAGTGGTCCTTTTGTGTCTGCCTAAAATTCGTATGTTGACACCTTAATTCCAGTGTGATGGTATTTGGAGGTAGGACCTTTGGGAAGTGATTAGGTCATGAAGGTGGAGCCCTCATGAATGGAATTAGTGCCTTATAAGAAGAGGCCAGAGAGCTGGCCAGTTCTCTTTCCACCATGTGAGGATACAGTGAGAGGATGGCCATCTGCAAACCAGAACTCAGGCTCTTACCAGACACTGGATCTGCCACCATCTTGATCTTGGACTTCTATCCTCCAGAACGGTAAGAAATAAATGGTTTTTATTTAAGCCACCCAGTCTATGATAATTTGTCGTATTAGACTGAATAAGACAGAAATATTATATATATGTATGTGCATGTATATATATATATATATATATATATATATATATAATTTCCCAGAAGAACAGTCAAACCTGTTTTATCCATCCATCTGTCTAACAGTCCATCTGCCTGTTTTTTTCATCTGTCCATCCATCTAGCATTCATTCATTCCTTCAAGCAAACATGAATTGAGGTCAAATAAAAATAAACTTCGCTTATTCACCATTTTTACTTAAGAAAGACTGATTTCCCAGATATCCCCTGTTCAATTGTGGGTAATCAACAATCAGTAGCTAATGAAGCATGCTAATTCAGCTAATTCTCACAGAAGGGAAGATTTAGGACTATGCTTCAGAAAATGTTTGTCTTCAAGTAATTTATTACCGGCTTCCTGACGCCAAAAGATTTAAGCTTTTTCATGATAGGATGGCAGTGAAAATAATGTTTTGGAAATGCCAAGCACTGCTAGATAGTAATCCGTGCAGGGAATTATTGCACAACTTGATGTTTTAGATAGGCAGGAATTTGAGATGAAAAAAATTAGAGTAGAAGACTTGCCATTCTGGAAAAATTTCAGGTTCCTCTGATGATCACCAGCATATTTCTAACAAAACCAGAAACAGTTGACCTTTCTGAGACTCATTGGTACTTCCAGGTGTTAATATAATTTAATTGAGGAAATTGTAAGTTTCTTTCCATATTGAAGTTAGCTAGCAGTTTCTTCAGAACTCAGCTGTGTCCGCCCTCATCCCTAGTGTGTATTGATTTCTCCATTTCAAAGAACAGTTCTTAAACTGTGGACTGCCTTGTCAGATTGGTAGATCTATCTGTCGACCTATCTATGTATCTATCTATCTATGTATCTATCTATCTATGTATCTATAGATATATATAGAGAGAGGGAAAGAGGGAGGGAGGGAGAGGATATATATTAAAAACTCTGGATACTTTCCTTTGTGTTGGATTAAAGGTTAGCTTAAACAAGGCCTATGGAAAACTTCCCATTTTGAGGATATATTCTTATCTTTTATACCTTGTTAATTATGAACAAAACCACAGTAGAATAAACATAATAAAGTGAAGGGAAATAAACCATAAAGGATTAAAAGAAGAAAAAGAGAGGCAAGATAAAGGACAGTTTGGAAAGCAATGTTATTTTTTATTATTTGGTGCAGAAAACTGTGAAGCACATAAAACAATCTAGAGGAAGTGGGAAAGATTTCTTCTCATTACTGGCCTTGAGGCAATTTCTTAAGCTGCCATAAACTGACAAACAGACATGATGGATATCATTATAAAATACACTGAGTTGGAAAAAGGCGCACAGAATGAAATGGTCCACATCAAAAGGGAAAAAAAAATCCCACAGAGTTCTCCACAGAGTAAATAGCCCCAAGACTGTTAAAGACCGATATCACAGAGTTAGCCCCAACCTTGTAGTATTTTTCCTGGAAGACCATCTGATCTTTTCTCTATTACTTAAAATCTCGTGATTCCAAAATTCATGTTGAGACCTGCCAAGTAAAATTAAAGCTAGTAGCCCTAGTCATGTACCTTAACAAACAGCAGTCATAATCTCCTTCAAATTTACATAATGAATTCTAAGGGCAGAAGACATTGGAGCAGATTTCCCCCTGTTCAGACTCCTTGGGGTGTGTGTGTGTGTGTGTGTGTGTGTGTGTGTGTGTGTGTACGCGCACATTAACTCTTCTAGGCCCACAAGGACACATTTTGCACAAACACCAAATTGTTCCAAAAGGGTAATTAGCAATTTCTCCAACACTTCTTTGTACCCCTTCTGTTCTGAGGCCTTACAGTGGTCAGTTAAGGGCCTACCCTGTAGGAGAGCCTCCTCTGTTCCTGCTTCAGAGCCTGTTGATTCATTGCCAGATGACAGAAACCATGCAGTTACAGCAAAAATGTGATGTGACACAGACCCAAATCTGCCAGCCTTGGAATCCCCAGCCCAGCCCTGGGCTAAACCATGTGGCATGTCACTTAAGTTACTGGCACTTGGGTTTTCTTTCTTCTTTTTTTAAAAAATTTTTATTTATTTATTTATTTACTTATTTACTTATTTATTGGCTATGTTGGGTCTTCGTTGCTGCACACGGGCTTTGTCTAGTTGCAGTGTGGGGGGGCTCCTCATTGCCGTGGTTTCTCTTGTTGTGGAGCACGGGCCCTAGGCACGTGGGCTTCAGTAGTTGCGGCACACAGGCTCAATAGTTGTGGCTCCTGGGCTCTAAAGCGCAGGCTCAATAGCTGTGCCGCACAGGCTTAGTTGCTCCGCTGCATGTGGGATCTTCCTGGAGCAGGAATCGAACCCATGTCCCCTACATTGGCAGGTGGATTCTTAACCACTGCATCACCTAGGAAGTCCGGGCACTTGAGTTTTCTTGTCTTTAAAATGGGCATAACAAAGCCTACCTTGAATGATTACTGCAAGAGTGAAATAAAATAAATTACCAGTGATATAATCAGTCATTACCCTATGTGTATCTGTTGACTATTTTTTAGCGGGATGCCCCTGGCTAAGTGTTGCAGATAGTAAATAATGTCACAGTCTGTGGATTGATGAGGCCTGGCTTCCTGTGTACGATCAGATAAGCACGAGGACCAGGTGGAATTGCTTCACCACTAGACATCCTCCCATAAGGTAATATCCCGCTCATCTCAGAGACTTCACCTTCTCTAGGCCAGAGAAGGAATGTCCTAAAGGGCTGGAGGCTGTCCTCCCTCCATGACCCATACCTGTCCCTGCTTCCTTGGAACCTTATTGCCTGTGTCCTTGAAACTATTAGTAAAGTTTGATAATGGATACTGTTTCTAAATCTCCATTTCCACTCATTTAAATGGGACTAATGATACCTCATCTCTGTCAGTTCTTTTGTGGTGGAAATAGTACTAGAGGTACATGTAGCTTGGTGACTTTTAAATTTTACACACAAATAGTTTTATTAAAAACAAAATTCTTGAAATATGGTACAAATAACAAGTTTCAAGAAAATTGGTCACAGTGGACTTCCCTGATCTCAATACTCCACCCTGCACATTGATTTAACTATCAATATTTCCATCATATTTTAAACTTCTGCTTCAGGTTTTAATTTCTGGTCTCACACTATGGTGAAAACACGTGAGAGCAGGAAGCATGCCCTTTCACCTACCTTTCGTCCTTCCTGTGCCTGGGAGAATGCCTCACTCACAGTGGGGCTCTGTACCTGTTCTGCACATTGAATATTTCAACTGGAATGTGTTCTCTGAAAATTTTAAACACCTCCTCACACTTCACAGAAAGCCTGGTATTGGAGATATTCTTTAAAGGGAATTTTTATAGGAGCTAACTTAGTAATAGCTATAGAACCATGGCACTTTTTAAGCTTTGGCTTTATTTTGTTCTTTTTTCCTAATTTCTTTGATTATTTATTTGATACGTTTTCTCCCAATATGAACATTTAGTGCTAAAAGTTTCCCTACAAGGACTGCTTTAGCTGCATCCCACAGATGTAGGTGTGCTATATTTTTACTTTCATTGGCTTGAAATATTTTCTAATCTCTTTGGAGATTTACCCTTTCCCATGTGGATTATGTGTATGTGTTTTGCTTAATTGCAAAGTGTTTGTCTATTCTCCTATTATATTTCTGTTAATTCCTAGATTAACTTTTTATGGTCAGAGAGCAAACTTTTTATAATTTCAGTTCTTTTGTGTTTGTCAGGGTGTTTTTTTTAAATAAATAAATTTATTTATTTATTGGCTGTGTTGGGTCTTCATTGCCATGCACGGGCTTCTCAATGCGGTGGCTTCTCTTGTTGTGGAGCATGGGTTTTAGGCGAGCAGGCTTCAGTAGTTGTGGCGCATGGGCTTAGTTGCTCTGTGGCATGTGGAAGCTCGCACCCGTGTCCCCTGCATTGGCAGGCGGACTCTTAATCACTGCGCCACCAGGGAGGTCCTGTCAAGGTGTGTTTTATGACCTAGGATATGTTCTGTCTTGGTGAATGTTCCATGACTGCTTGAAAAGAAGGCTTCTTCTGCTGTTATTGGTGTTCTATAAATGTAAACTAGATCCAGTTGGTTGATGATGTTGTTCAGTTCTTCTAAATCCTTGCTGATCTTTTGTGAACATTTTTTTAAAGAAAAAAGATCAGAGTGATTTCAAGGGTATCCCAATAACAGTGTGCTTTTTTTTAAAAATAAATTTATTTATTTATTTATTGGATTTTTTTTTTTTTTTAATTGGCTGTATTGGGTCTTCGTTGCTGCACACTGGGCTTTCTCTAGTTTTTACGATCGGGGGCTACTCTTTATTGTGGTGTGTGGGTTCCTCATTGTGGTGGCTTCTCTTGTTGCAGAGCATAGGCTCTAGGCATGTGGGTTTCCATAGTTGCGGCACATGGGCTCAATAGTTGTGGCTCACGGCCTTTAGAGCTCAGGCTCAATAGTTGTGGCGCACTGGCTTAGTTGCTCTGTGGCATGTGGTATCTTCCTGGGACAGGGCTCAAACCCATGTCCCCTGCATTGGCAGGCGGATTCTTAACCACTGTGCTACCTAGGAAGTCCCAACAGTGTGCTTTTGAAGTGGACACAGTGCACTGCTCCGGGTCTGTCTGTGGGGTGTATCTTATGTTGCCCTCTGATGTGGGGGGTGCTGCTAGGGAGGAGAACAGATCAAGAAGAGCGGATATACACTGGTGACAACACAAGACAGAGTGAGGTACAAAAAACCTGCTGCGAGACCATGGGAAAGGAGTGATTAATTCTGGCATGAACCATATTCACAAAGGAAAAGCAACAGAAATAAGCATAAATGAAATCGACACTTAACCTCAAACAATAAATAATGCGTATTGATGAATAATCTTTGTGCTGGTCTCTGCAGTGTCCCTTCGCTGTCTGTGTGATGTCACCATGGATAGTCAGCACCAGGAGCTTGGAGAATAAGCTGGTGCTTGTTTTTCTGTGAACTCATTTCTCTGGGTGCCCAGTGACCCAATTTCCTTCTCTCTTGGTGTTTAGACAGATTTTCTATTCTCTGAAGCTTAAGAGTTAAAGTATTTATCTTTTGGTAGTTGAGCATGAGTGTATGTGGCAACAGTAGCTCACTGCCTTCTGTTTATAAAACTGCAGCAGGAAAGCAGTGCCCCCACAGCCCTCTGGAGAGATGGATGAGGGCGCTGGGAGCTGGCCGCGACGGGGGAGCTGGGAGTCCTTCATCTTCCAACAGAGCCACAGACTCCTTGGGTTTTCTGCATCTAGTGCAGCGAATGTTCGAGCAGCAGCAGCCCTGTTAGCCTCTCAAGAGAGGCATTTGAATAAATGCTTTGAACTCATGTAGTATATTTTATCTGTAAGAACGAAGTACATAGTTCACCCTGACATCTTGTGTATTTCAAATTACTATCGATAAGCACTAAGCTGACATTTTTTTTAGAGGATAATTTTCCAGTAGCTTAAAATAACATTTTAGATGCTCTTTGTAATAGCTATGTGAAATTGGGCCAGGTATTATCCTTCTTTTCGTAAGATATGGAAGCAATGGCCGCAAAGGAAAATGCCTTTAGAGGAGATGTGCTTATAGTCACTTCACACAGTTTAAACAGTCTTTCATATCAGAGTGGTATGTTTGCATTTCTAAACCCACTTAATAACTGCTAATGTATTTTATGCAAGCAGGGTGGCCATTACTGTGCTCCTTTTTACAGAGACAGAAATTGAGGACACAGAGGGTGCCTATGATAGGAGAGCCCGACAGACCATATATCTTATAATTCCTCTTTCAGCCAGGAAGCAGAAGGTGGTGGAAGGGGTAATTGAGTTACACATCCACACACAGTCTTTAACAGGGATGAGGCAGCTCCTGTAAAGGCAAAGATCCTGCTGGAAAACATTTCCAGGAAGTTTATGGCCAGAGGAAATCTGTCCATGAGACTCTGAAGGCTGTTATGAAAGGAGATGCAATCACAAGAGCGCACTGACATAATAGCAGGACTCACCCAGGAGATGTGGAAGGAAGTCTGGGTCTTAAGCTCTTGGAGCAGAGAAAATCATCACAGGTGTAATAGGAGCAGGCTCAGGGTGACCTGCTCTTATCCTGAGTGGAGCCAGGTGCCTTGCAGTTATTATTTTATTTATTTATTTTTTGGTGTTTCTTTTCTCTACATATACCGTTAGAACAAATTTTTTGTTCTTTTGTAAGTTACATTGTCCTTAAAAATAATTTTATGTATTGCAAAAGTAATTTAAACTCATTATAGAAAACTTGGAAAATAACCAAAATAGTAAAAACAATTATATTTACCACCCTTTACTCTTTACTTAGCATTTTGTGCCTGGATCATAAAGGTACTTTAATAAATATTTATTGACTGAGTGAAATGAATTCACAGACCCAATCAGAGATTCACATTTGCTATTTGGTGTAAAATGAAAATAGTTTTGTGTGTTTAATTAATACATATACACCTTGTTCTCTGTGTGTATATATACATTAACTATGTTATATATATACAGCTATATTATATGTAGTATTTTCATATATATGTATGTATAGATACACATGCACATCAAATGTGTGTCCACAAAGGATAACTAGATTTATTTGATACTGATTGTTTACTCTTGAGCACTTTCCACCCTTTTAGTCACTATATTAACCTTGAGAGGTGAGAAGCGAGGCTCAGGAAGTTTATGTACATGGACCAAGGATGTACTGGTAACATGGGATTGACGCAGGATTTAAATGCAGCTCTATTTAGATGAAAGTTTGACTCTGAATTACTGTCCCAAGTATTCTGAATCAACCTTAAAAATGAAATATTGCAGTCATTTTATCTTATTTAATTATTCTGTCAAATATCGTTTGCTAACGGCTTGGTAATTTTCCATTGTGTAAATAGGCCAAATCTTATTGGAAAATTCTACTATTTGGGAGACTTTTGTTTGTTTTCTGTTATATTTATTAGGTCTCTCAGCAAAGCGTCTCTATCCAGAAGGAAGGGCTGTGAATGCCCTTTCTGCACATGGACCCCTTCATGTGAATTCATAGATTTAGTTATTTGGAACAGCTCATCCAAATATGCAACAGGATAGTTGGTTATGTTTTTGTGGCTGATATTTTGCCCAAAGACATGAGGGTATGTGAAGACAATGCCAAAGGAGGTTAAAAAAAAGTGATTATTTCGTTGTTTTCTGACCACCCCAATGGGAGAAGAATTAAAGTGTTAGATTGTTGATAAAGAGAGTGGCTCTCTTCCTCTCATACCTGTATCCAGTGTTTAAAGACATCATCAGCATATATTCTGAATCTGCCTGACATCTACTGCTTTGCCACATAATGGGAGGTATGTCTTGAGAGATTTATTGCAAGGCATTAGTTTATGTGATTGTGGGGACTGAATAAGCAAGTTGTAAATCTGCAGGGCAAAGCCATGGGAAGAACGGAAGCTGCTGTCCAGGAGGGGGATTTTTTTGTCTTCAGGGAAGCCTCAACTGATCAAATGTGTCCCACTCAGATTATCCTAGTCGATCTCCTTTATTTCAAGTCAATAGATCAGACAGAGAAAGAGAAATATTGTTTCATATGGCTTATATTTAGAATCTAAAAAAAAATGATACAGATGAACTTATTTACAAAACAGAAACTTACAGACTTAGAGAACGAACTTATGGTTACCAGGGGGGAAGGGTGGGAGGGAGGGATAGTTAGAGAGTTTGTGATTGACATGTACACACTGCTGTATTTAAAATGGGTAACCAACAGGGACCTACTGTATGGCACAGGGAACTCTACTCAGTGTTCTGTAATAACCTAATTGGGAAAAGAATTTGACAGAGAATAGATACATGTATATGTATAACTGAATCACTTGGTTGTACACCTGAAACTAACATAACATTGCTAATCACCTATACTCCAATATAAAATAAAAAGTTAAAAAAAATGAAGTCAATAGATCATGGACTTCAATTACATCTACAGAAATACCTTCACCTGGGTTCATGTCTGGTTGGATAACTGGGGACTGTAGCCTAGCCAAGTTGACAACTCAGAAAGATTGTCACACGCATCAACATCTCAGTTCAAACGGGCATCACCTGTCACCTGGCTGATGTTATGCTAATTGATCTTTCTGATTCCACACACAGACTTCTACCATCCCTTCTTCTTTCAGCAGGCCACCATATCTTAATGATCTGACACCATTTTTCTCTCAGTTTCCTTCTTGTGATTTTGCTGTTTCTTGAACATGCCAAGTGTACCCTTAATCAGGGCTTTCACCCTTGCTGTTCCCTTCGGCGTAGTCTTTCTTCGGGTCGTCACGTGGCCGACTCCCTTGCTTAATTGAGGTCTCAGCTCACAGTCACCTCCTTGAAGTCATGGAGCAATACTAACATGACAGTTAGGAACATGGACTCAAGCCACACAGTCTGAATTTGAAATAACTCTGTTGCTTTCTAGCTGTGCCCTTGGGCAGGTTGCTAAGCCACTCGTTGTGTCTGTTTCCTCATCTATAAAATGAGGAAAATAACAGCACACTTAACTTAGCTCATACCATTGTTGTGAGGATTAAATGTGTTAATGTATGTAAAGTGAACTAAGTGAGCATTGGCGTTCTTCCCGGGCCACCTTATCTAAAGCTGAACCGCATTGCTCCAGTCCCCATGCCTGGCTTTGCTTTTCTTCATTGCACTTAATCATATTGTAGTCTAAGATTCCTATGAAGTGTTGTTTGTTTTCTCTACTAGTTCTCCACGAGGACAAGGATTCTGTTTTGTTTACTGTCTTCTCCTTGCTGCATAGAGCAGTTCCTGGCACACTGTACACATTCAGTGAACGTTTGTTGAATGTATGAATGAATAAATGACTGCCAAATAGATGTTCTTCATTATAGGCAAACTTTATTATGTCGTTTTTTTTTTTTTTTCTGTTTAAGCAGCTGTAATACTTCCATTTTACCCAGCCTTTCTAATACAAGGCTTTAAAAGCTAGCATTCCACCTAGTGATCGCAGCTCCTGATCTTCTGGCCATTAGGGACCCTTAGGTTCCCACAGATGTTGTGCTGGTTTTGATTTTTTGCATCTACACACAGCTACCCGCCAAACCACACGCTCCAGCCGAGCTCCCTGGAATGGACATCGATCTGCCTTCTTCTTTACTAAAACATGGTTCAAAATTCTTCCAGACAGGAACACTTTTCAAAGCCTTTTCCAATCAGCACTGTGTTATTCTGTATATTATTGTTCTGGGTTCTTTAAAATTTGATATTTTGGACCTTTTTAGGACTTCTGGGCTGTCTAACTGCTTTCTCCCCTCTCTTTTTGTGTTCTGCATGGATGAAGCGTGTTGAGCACATGTCAGTGTTTCTTGCACATGGTATGTTGCTGCTCCTTAGATCGTAAATTCTCACTAAATGCTTCTCCATAGACTTGGCTCAGGTCCCTGACTTTCCACGTCCTGCTGTGTGACTTTGGGCTGTGTGTCTTGGGATACTCTAAAACACAGCAATAGAAGAAAAAACTAAATCTTATATGCCATTGTAGCTCTCGTCCATCAGCAGGTTTGAGTCTTCCTTTTATTTTGTGAGTGTAAGTAAGCATATAGTCACACAGACAATAATCGGTGTTATTTGTTATCTTATGGAGTTATTCTTCTTCTTATAATTGACCATCTAAACTTTTTGGATGACACTTTTGAGAGTAAAGTAAAAAATTAGAATAGTTAAATTCTAAATTACTTTCTTAATTTCTCTTGCTGGTAGTTCATTAGTAGTGTATAGAAGTGCAGCAGATTTCTGCATGTTGATTTTGTACCTAAGTTTAATAATAAGTAAATAGTTAAACTTATCTAATACATAAACTAACAAGTTTGAGTCATTTTATTGGTGAATCTAGTAAACTTTTATTCTAAAACTATTTCCTTAAAACAGTTTCTATAACTCTAAAAATAATGTATTTATGTACATTAAACAAAAAAACCTCTTTATATTGATTATCCGAACATTCTAAAAAGGTTAAGTAGGGGAATTCCCTGGTGGTCCAGTGGTTAGGACTCCACGCTTCCACTGCAGGGAGGCATGGGTTCCATTTCTGGTAAGGGAACTAAGATCCCACATGCCACGCAGCCAAAAAAAAAAAAAAAAAAAAGGTAAGTAGGATAATATTTCTGGGTTCATTTTCATGTGTTTTATTCTGTTTCTTAGCTCTATCTTTATTTTATTATGTGCATCTGATTTCTTGATTTTAAAATGTATTTTAATTTTTAAAAATAAAAATGCCTGCATTCTTCTTCAAAACTGCATTTAATGTTTAATAAATGTGAAAGTGTACGTTCAAATGACTTTTCCATAAGCCATAATATTTTTAAATCTGAGAAAAAACTGTAAATGCCTAGTCATTAGGTAAAATCGGGTCAAATTCTGCTAAGTAGAGAATATTCTCGTCTGTTTGTGTCACATTGAGACATAAATATCTCAGCCTAAATATTTTGATGGGCACTGGCTTTTTGCCCACATGTAAAGTATTTTCTTTGTCAAATATGTTTACAAGGAAAACTTAAGTTGTTTCTATTAATAATTATTTTGACTGTTTCATCAAATTTAGATGTTTTCCCAAATTGTAGCCTTTCTCAGTATAGTTCTAAGATAGAATATAATATTTATCCAGTAATAAATAGGAACTTGGGATATTATAAAACACTGTTATAGAAATACAAAACTAAATTTCATATGCCAGTTTAGCTCTCGTCTGTAAGTTTGGGTCTTCCCTTTATTTTTCAAGAGTAAATATCATTTCTATTCTCTTTGCAGACTTTATTTCAATAATATTAAGTTCCAAGTTTCCAAAGCTTCCAAACCTGCAGCATATTAGGTTGCCAATTTGATAAGATACACTTGCCAGATTTAACTACATTAATGAAATGGTTGATATGAAATGTGATAAATGCCAAGTTTAAATACATTTCTAATCTATGGATTTCTTAATATATTAAGAACATTACCTTTACCAAGATACTGTGGTCCATCAAAATTTCTGTTATCACTAAAAAATCATGTAATGTTTTCTTCAAAATAGAATTTTACTTAATTTTTTATTGCACCTATAATGGCAAAGGATGTTTTACCTTCCGACAAATAAACGTCCCAGAGCTTAAATTTGATTCCAGTAACTGGATGGAAAAATGGAACACTTACTGAAATGTATTAACAAATAATTCTGTATTTAAAATATGTGATAGTCCTGATATAAAGTGGCATCATTTAAATTTTGAGATGTTGTTGTTGCTGTTATTATTTTATAAGTGGCACTAACATATTAAAAGAAATCATTGTACTTTTTATGTGTACAGAAAATATTTGGAATCAAATTAAGCAAAATTAGTGGGGAGTTGGGGTGGGATGAATTGGGAGATTGGGATTGCCATATATACATTTATAATAACAAAAAAATATCAAATTGTACACTTTAAAATATGCAGTTTCTTGTATGTCAATTATACCTCAGTAAAATTCTTAAAAAAATTAAGCAAAATTAGCTTAGGAGGACAGTCCCTTGATCTCAGTGAAAAGTTGAGTACTTTGTCGCAGAATGAGGATTGGTGACTTTGGTGCTATCTTCTTAAAATAGCAACTGACTTTGAAATAGATGCTGGTGTTTTTTCAGCAAATCTGTGTTTTCTGGTTTTCCTGTGGTTGGTGAGATCTAGACACTCTAATCATTTGACATCAAATCTCATGATTTAAAAAATTTAACACACATTTTAGAGCTCATTGGTGTCAAAGGTTTATTTCAAAACAAAACAAAAAAGCATTAATATACATAAATGAAATAAAACAGACTTGCACATACAAGAAATGACAAAACCTCTGTAGCAAGAATATCAGACTGTTATGTCTTTGCACGCTTGTTTTGCATAACCTAACTTGAAATTGCCTAACCTGTAATTCCCCACACTCCCCGCTGCCCCCGTCTGCCTGGTGGCCTTGTGCTCCCACAAGCAGTGGTGCAAACCACCACACCAAGGGACCAGCAGGAGCTCATGTCCTATTCTCCTGCTTTCACTGCCCAACACCTGATGGGATCACTGTCCCTAGCTGCCCCTGTCATGGAGCACTGCATTTTATCAGTGAGTGCCCTGCACACTGTCCTTGAGAGGGAGGTGTTAATTACCATGTGTCAGAAAAGTGCTTGGGAAGAGAAAGGTTACAGCCAGTTGCCTTGTAGGTTTAACCACATGCTTCAGTAAACCCTCTGTTTTTCTGCACCTGTGACTCAGACATTTCATTTGCAGGCTCTGGCAGAGGCTGAAAGGACACAGTGCAGCTCTACCAAATCCAGCTTAGCTCATGTGGGTGCATGTATTAAAGTAATACCGTATTAAAATGTGAAAAATCCAGGACAAGTGCCAAACCAGACAGGGTGAAACAATATGCTAGGATAGCAGGGATAAACTGGGACACAAGCCTGCTCTATTTATGAGGATAAAGCTCTGCATAAGAAAATTCTTTATTGAACTATAAATGAATTGCCTGTAGATGATAGTAGCTACAATTATTTTGGCTTAACTGGAAGTTCAAATTTGGAGAATCATTTGTTACTCAAATCCAGATAGAATCATTGTTTTCAGTAGATGGTCAAGTAGTTTAAATACTTTATATCTTTAATTTACTTATTTATTCCACTTAAGCATCAACTATTTTCTTTACAAAAACACTAGATTTTCTACAGAGATAAGTGAAGCAAAAAATGGCTATCCTCAAGACTACTGTTTTTCTGTTTGTTTTTAACATTTTGAGGGTGTCTGATACCTGGATTGAGAAGGAATGAAATTTCTTTTCAGAAAAAATATGCCCATCACATATGTTTCCACTATAATTGCAAGATGTCTCTGGTTCCACAGACTCAGGCTGTGGGTCTCTTTGTCTAGGATCTAAATTTATATGCATGTATGAAGATGAAGGTCATGCAAGGTGGTATGTGAAAATTGGGTTCTCTGGAGAAACAGAACCAATAGGGTGTGTGTGTGTGTCTGTGTGTGTGTGTGTACATATATACATACATATATATGTAGAGAGAGAGAGAGGGAGAGGGAGAGATTGATTATAGGAATTGGCTCATGTGGTTCACGTGTTTATAGGGACTGAGGAGGCCCACCATCTACTGTCTGTGGGCTGGAGACCCAGTGATGTAACTCAGTCTGAGTCTGAAGGTCTGAGAAGCAGGGAAGCTGATGCTCTAAGGCCTAGAGTTCAAAGGCCAGGGAACCAGGATCTCTGATGTCCGAGGGCAGGAGGTGGAGGATGTCCCAGCTCGGAAAGCCGGGGGTGGGGGGTGGGGGGTGTGGGGGGGTGGAGGTTGCCCTTCCTTCTCCTTTTTGTTCCATGCAGGCCCTCAGTGATGGATGGTGCCCACTCACATCGATGAGACTGGATCTCTTTACTCAGTCTACTGACCCAAACGCTAACCTCATCCAGAAACCCCCTCCCAGGCACAACCAGAAATGATGTCTTTCCAGGATCTGGACATCCCTGAGCTCAGTCAGGGTGACACAGAAAATTAATCATCACAGTTAGTAGCTCAAAAAGTCATATAGCCAAAATATTCTTCCTTATTTGTTTTTATCAAAGGATAGGTCAGTGTGAAAAATAAAGCCTGAGTCTTTGAGGTCAGTGTGAGTGAAACAAAGACCATTACCTTGATCACCTGTCTGAAGTGGTACCTGCTAGTTTTCTCCACCGTTCTTTACCTTTACATAATCTGTTTTTTAGCAGCCATTCACTAAGTCCAGCCCAGAGCCACAGGAAACATGATCAAGGTATATATACCTCCTGGGCAGAGGAGCTTCAAAGATTTTCTGGATTTAGGTTAAAACCGCTCCAGTAATTAATAAATGTTTTGTTGGAGATGCTTGGAGGCCGTGCATGCACTCTGTTTCTCCTGAAAGGTCTACCCCCTAATTTTAGCATTCTTCCACGGGTTTCTACCTGCAGTAGATATTGTGTGCTAATGGTGATCTTGCATGTGCTGCATTTCTTCTACATTTCTTATCCGAGACTCTTCTGTGAGGAAGATTGTCTCTTTCCCCCTGTTTATTCATCAGTACAGACTCATGGATATTTATTTTTTGATTTGGGCTGTAGTCCAATAATATCCATATTTACTGCCAAGGTTGTTTCAGCTGTGGCCATTGCGAGCTCTCTCAGTTGACTCCTGTTCCTTGTGCTATGCCTCCATTCTTTTTCTTTCCTTCTTGTTTTGTTTTGTTTATTAAGCACTTCCTTACTCCTGGCACTGGAAGATATTCCAGTCTCATTGTGTCTATTTCATGACCCCGTTCAAAATCAGCCGTTTCTCCAAAGAGCCCTGGCTCCTTTTATTGGAAAATGGTATTTAGAAATTAAGATCTGGGCACCATGTGTGTTCACTGTTGCTACTGGGGTGTCACTGATTCTAGGCTCACTAGGTGAACAGAGCTAGGAAATCAATGTATACTAACTCGTGTATACATGCACACCTATTTTCGTGTCTTATCTATAAACATGAGTTTATATTTATATCTATACTCTAATCCACATTCTAGCCTTTCCCCTTGCCTTTTTGTAACTTCTTCCTGGAATAGTCAGAAACCTGACTCCCACGATGTACAAATTATTTGCTTGTTTAATCCTAGCATGCATATAAAGTAGTTTCAGAATTGCTAGCCTGTATTCCTGGGAGAAAAAACTTACCCATTAGAATACAGTGTTTGCATGTAGTTCTTTTTGTCTTTAATCTTCGATAGCCAGTCAGAATACTGTTTTCCAGAGTTATGTAGGTCAGTGCATTTTTTCCCCACTGTCTCCAGTGAGGATATGCCATGCATTTGTAATTCAGGGTATTAGTTTTCTATTGCTGTGTTAATTTACCACAACCTGGTGGCTGCAAAAGAATACCCATTTGTTAGTTCACAGCTGTGCAGCAGTGTAGGTGGGCTGCACCAGGCTCTTTGCCTAAGGTCTCACAAGGCAGATGTCAGGATGCTGGGGCTCTTGTCTGGAAGTTCTGTGGAAGAACCAGCTTCCAGGCCCATTCCGGTTCTCAGCAGATGCCAGTTTCTTGCAGCTGCAAGACTGCAGTCTTCATTTCCTTGCTGGCTTTTGGCTGGGGTCACTTTCAGCTGCTAGGAGTTACTTTCTGGTCCTGGATGTAGCTCCCTCAAACTTCAAAGGCCAGCAATGATCCATTGCTTCAAAGTCAGGCAGGAATCTCTCCTCTGCCTAGAATCTAACTTCTGCTACCAGCTGGAGAAAACTTTTTGCTTTTGAATTGCTCATGTGATTAGATTAGGCCTTCTGAAAAATCTGTCTTTTGCTTAGCTGAAAGTCAGTTGCTTGGTAATTTTAATTACATCTGAAAAATCCCATTTGACATGTAACATAACATAGCCATGGATATGAGATCTCATCATAATCCCAGTCCCAGGGGTTAGGGTAGGAAGTCCAGGAACAGTTTTAGAACTCCGCTTACTACGTGTAGTTAAATTCATTTGTTACCATCTGCATTCCGTTTTGGGATCCCCTGATATCCAAGTTGATTTTTTCATTTAGAAAATTTTTAATTTTGTTTATTTTTTTGGCTATTCCGTGCCCAGCCTGAGGGATCTTAGTTCCCCCATCAGAGATCCAACCTGTGCTCCCTACAGTGGAGGTGTGGAGTCTTAACCACTGGGCTGCCAGGGAAGTCCCCAGGTTGATTTTTTTTTAAAGTCTGGGAGATGTTGGATATGTCTGCTTCCTTGATTGTGGTGATGGTATGACGGGTGTTTGCGTATGTCCAGACTCATCAGATTGTACACAGATATGTGCAGTTCTTTGGATTATCAATTATATATCAATTAGACTGTAAAAAGTAAAATAAATGTTTGCATATGGTTAAGTTCATTCTTGGTGGTGTAGAAATGCATTCTTGGTTGTGTATCTACCAAAAAAGTGGCATACAGAACAGTTTCGTCACCTTGAAATCTCTTTGTGTAGGGGCTTTGCAGATATCCTCTCCCCTTACAATCAGCTGTTGGCAACCACGATCCAAACCTGTTTACCTTCCAGACAGTTTGAGTTTTCTAGAATGTCACATGAATAGTATCATACAGTATGTAGCCATTTGGGTTTGGTTTCTTTCACTTAGCAAAATGCATTTAAGATTTATCCCTGTTGTGGCATAAATCGAGAGTCCCTTCCTGCTTTATAGTTCAGTAGTATTCACTGTATGCATGTACCAAGCCTATACCTTTAAAGTCTTAAAGTAACATTATAGTGTTTGCTGAAATGTCAGGATTCATTTTACAACATTGTCTGTAGCAACAAAGGAATTCAGATTTGTCTTGTTATGGAACTAAACTTTCATAAATAGCCTTTGTAAGTAATAAGGGATACACATTCACACACATTTGTGTGTGTGTGTGTGTGTATAATTGACTTCTGTGTCAACTTGGCTTCTGTATCAAATTGACTTCTGTAAAATATACATGTCATACTGACCCCTCCAGCTGGACTTAAAGGGAGCATCTCTAGCCTTGAAAATGAGAAAGTCATTTTTTAATCCTATCTGTGTAAAGCCTTCTACAGCCAGCCTCATTTATCTCCTGTCAGTAGTGATACCCAACTTTTTTTGATGGTAGAGGCTCAGTAAAAGTTCCAAATATTTACCTAATGGCTATACAACAGAGAAAGGACACTTTAGTTTTTATTTTTATTTTTTAAAATTTGTTTATTGGCTGCATTGGATCTTTGTTGCTGCACACAGGCTTTGTCTAGTTGTGGCGAGTGGGGGCTACTCTTCATTGTGGTGCATGGGCTTTGCAGTGCGGTGGCTTCTCTTGCTATGGAGCATGGGCTCTAGGTGCGCAGGCTTCAGTAGTTGCAGCACAGGGGCTCAATAGTTGTGTCTGACAGGCTCTAGAGAGCAGGCTCAATAGCTGTGGCACACAGGCTTAGGTACTCTGAGGCATGTGGGATCTTCCTGGACCAGGGATCAAACCTGTGTCCACTGTATTGGCAGGTAGATTCTTAACCACTGCACCACCTAGGAAGTCCCAAGAAAGGGCACTTTATAATCTTTGGACAATGCCTCCAAAGAATACCACTTAAATGAAAAATTAATTGTGAAGCCCTCTAAGAGAAGGAAATAATTTTAAAAATAAGAAATTAATTAAACACTTAAATGATCATATGTCCCTGCAACTTTAAAATTATAATTTCACATTTTTAAATTCTGCTGCTTTAAAGAATATATTTTAAAAGGTAGAATATTTTCCATGGAAAAGATGGAAAAAAGGAGAAAATTTGGACTTATTGGAAATGCATAATTTATGTACAGTTTATTTGAATAAAAATATTCTTTGTTCCAAATCCATTCTTGTCTTCATACAAATGAATGACTAAAATAATGCATCTTATGCAACTATTTCACTCAAACATATTGCCAAACCAAACATGTCATTTAAAAATGATTGTTCTAGATACTGTGTATATTTTTAAAATGTATGTATCTAAATGTTAAGAAGAAAAAAAATAAAGCAACATAATAGAATATTACCTTAGTGGAGCTATCTTATGGATTTGAATGTAGTACTTTTCATTGCAATGATTTTAAAACATTTTCATTGTGTGTGCTGTTGAAAAAGTATTTAGAAAAATAACTTATAGAACAGAATGTAAATATAAATTTTAAAGCAATATTCATGATTGCGGGCAAAATAATTTTCAGAAAAGAAAATTATTTCCTTCTCTAAGAAACTTATTATTATAATCATACTACAGACGTTAGTGGGCACAGAACACACTTAGGTGACGTCATTTTGTGATGCATTAAGTTAATAGCAAGCTTTGCATCAGCTTCTTCTGTTCCTAGTTAAGTTCAAGTTTTACTGGAATTCACTTTCTTTTTTAGGACAGAAAGACTAGTTTGACCCCCCCACCACACGTATACAAAAACACGTGTCTAGAAGTTAATGCTTCATGAAGCCAGTGAGTCACATGTTGTACCATATAGTTACTAAAACTACCTACTCCCAGTTGAAATGTGGAAATACTCACCTCTTTTTTTTTTTTATAAATTTATTTATTTTATTGGCTGTGTTGGGTCTTTTTTGCTGTAGGCGGGCTTTCTTTAGTTGCGGTGAGTGGGGCTACTCTTCGTTGTGGTGCACGGGCTCCTCATTACCGTGGCTTCTCTTGTTGCAGAGCACGGGCTCTAGGCGCGTGGGCTTCAGTAGTTGCAGCACATGGGCTCAGTAGTTGTGGCTCACGGGCTCTAAAGCTCAGGCTCGATAGTTGTGGCGCACGGGTTTAGTTGCTCCACGGCATGTGGGATCTTCCTGGAGCAGGGATTGAACCCGTGTCCCCTGCATTGGCAGGCGGATTCTTAACCACTGTGCCACCTAGAAAGCCCCTATTCACCTCTTTTTATAGATATTCTAATAATTGCTACAGACTGGATGTCCTTGGAATTATATCCCCCTCTCCCCCCGCTTGTTTTATTGAGGAATGCAAACTCTCACTTTAAACCTCACTGTTTTTTTGAGAGAAGGGAAAAAAACAGCTAAAAAGCAACCAACTCAAATCCCTGCGATTTTAAAGGGAAACCATGGGATTCCCACGTCTGTCTCCAGAGGACTTTTCTGACTATTCTTGGTTGGTTCACTTAAACATAAACACCAACAATATGTAGTTCTTTCTTTAAAATGAGTTTGCTTCTTCGAAGGCTAGATTTCTTCCACCCTGTTTAAATGCTGGCAGTTTATTTTGGGAAGTCATCTCAGAGAAGAAGGGTCACATACAGGGGATTTAAAACAAGGAAGGAGGGTGGGCCAGTAAAAGGTCTCTCTTTGAGTTGGCTACCACTTAATGGGGAGCTGTTTTGAACATGCCTCAGAATTTCCATCCAAGAGGTGGATTTGGAAACATTCGTCTGTCAGCTCTCATCCCACTGGTCAAAGGCTTCCCAGTGGGGCCTCAATCACCCCTACTTCTGCACATTAGCTTGTAGGAATATGAGGGACAAGCTGATCTTTAAGGGCATCCCAGATGGCTGGAGACCCAGGAGGAATGTGAAAAATTACGAAGGCCAGGTGTTAGCAGATGACACCTATAGGAGGCCATTGTCTAGCAAGCAGTCGCTGGTGTAAGATGAGCAGAGGGGCATGAGGCAGTGCCCGGGAGGTAGTTTTGGGAAGGCTCAAGCTGGAGCAGACACTGGAATCCCCTGTACGACTGACTGCAACCGATGGGGGTTGGGTCTCATCCCAGCAGTTTCTGCGTCAGTGGGTCTGGACAGGGACTGGGTGAGGCCATGACTGCTGGCCAGAGGATCACACTTTGAGAATTGCTGGGTCGGGGATCTCCAGGGCCTCCCTGTTCTTTTAGGTTATGATTTTAATAACTAAAGGAGAAAATTACATAGAAGAGAAACATGGAAAAGGACAGGCACAGGCTAAAACAAAATTCATTGAAGCAACAAAGGAAATAAAGGTTTCACAAAATGTTATTTAGATGTGCTTGATGAACAAAACAGGGCAACATAAGATAATTAAACCCAACATCTCTAGCACTCAGTTTCTTTCTTTCTCTTTTATTCCCCCCATTCATCTCTCTCTCTCTCTTTTTATTCTCAACTCACTTTATTGCTTCAGATAGAAAAGTGATAGGCAATGCTCATATTTTAGATTTTACATTTTGGGGTCATGTCCTACACAGGACATGTTTATATCCTGGTTTGTATGTAAGGGTTATAATGAAAACATATGGAAATATCAATTTTGAAGCAATATTATCAACTCAACTGCGATATTATCAGGTGGTTTCAAAATCTCCCATTTGAGTATCAAGCTGTATCTTCTGAATGAAAAATTTAGAAGCTTAAGTCATTTATGGTGGTATGATGTAAATTACAAGAGGAGAAATTACAGTCCACATCCTTTGCTGGGTGTTGGACCTTAACAGCATGCATAATTCATCGAAAAGTACTGTGTAAAGGAATATGGAGTAACCTTCAAAAATAAATCAAGGAAAACCGGTTACTAATCTGCAGAGTAGTTTACCTGGAGGAAGGTAATGTGAAGGAAAACAGTCCATCATTTCACATAGCTTAATGCCATCCATGATGAAAGGTACCCAGGGCTACATATTACACATGCAATAGAAAATATTTACGCCCAAATATCTGCCACTTGGAAAGAAATCAGCCAAACAAAGATAAATGAATTGAGCAAAGCAGGTATTAAATTAAGCAGATAAATTTCACTTTGATTGTGTGAAGTTCAGCCAGAGGGGAAAGACTTGGAAGAAGAAGCCATAGCCGGGGGCATCTGTGTCTGTCATAGACAGACAATCACATAACCAGGCATTAAGAGCAAAATTACCCCACTGTCCATTCTATCCACGAGCACCTACAAGGCAGTCTAATTTTCTTGATAAATGGTAAATGGAAAACAATGCTCAAAAAAACTCACCTCTCTAAGGAAGACTTTCTTTTACATATATTTTTAGTTTCATGTTAATTTCTGATGAAGTTTATAGACTTTGAACTTGTTTTCTCTGATACTGGTAAAGGGTGTTAGCCTACACTTACAAATTTTGCTTAATTTATACAAATATAAAACGGTAACTAACGTTAAGTTTTCAAATTTTGAATTCTCTTATTTACAAACGAGTTTCTATGAAAGTTGGTAAATAAGGGAGGTTCCGGGAAGGTATGGTGATTTGAGGATCAAGCCTAAAGTTTACACTGTATCCCAAAGAAAATATCTTCTTTAAGGTAATATTATGCAGAATACTTGTTTGGCTCTGATTTGTATGAGAACACACTCATGGCCTGCTTTTGATTACCTGTGACACCTGGATAAAAGGAAGGAACGGATAGCGGAGGATAGAAGGAAGTTCATAGCCACGCCCGTCAAGATCCTCTTCGGTGATAAAGGAGAAAGTTAATTGCCGGGCACAGGTACTCAGTCACTATCACATCCTGGCTTGCTTCTTACCTGTTTAGAATTCCACTTTCAGAGGAGTTATTAAGGGGTGAGGCAAGCTCCTCATTCCCTGATCTGTTCCTCATGTAAGCTGCTGTGGACTTATGTTGTAGTAACCTATTTTAGTTTACCATAGAGCAAACTTTAAATGCAAGTGTTTATTTGGGTGGTAATTCCAGAAAGCATCAGTAGGGTTGTGAGAAGTAAGGCAGGGAAAGGAAGGAAGCCAATAAACTTCGTGTTTATGGAGCGATTTGCCACCAGGCTGCAGAGGCTGAATCATGTCAGTAAACACTGGAGCTCTGTCAGATTCCAGAATTATCCAAGCAAGGGACAATGAAGACGGGTATTTATTTGCCAACTCCATCGCACCCTTAGTTTCCCAGCACTTTCAGTTAGTCTTCCATACAGGGGCCGAGAGCAATAGGACATCTTTGACATGTACTTCAGTGTCAAGTGCTGTGGGGAGATGAGCTGGACACAGACAACATTTTACTATTAATACATATTTCTGTGTTCACTTTGTTCACTGTGTAGGTTTCTTTGATAATTATACCTCCTTTATGGGCTGTGTTGAACAGCGAGGTTGAGGGGAAGTGCATACCAGGCAACTCTGTCCAGTAATAGAAAGTACATTGAAGTTGGCAATGTTTGTCCCCAGAGGTAGAATTTGGGGACAAAGGTTGGATTTTAAGAGTTATTTCACTCATTGATCCCAAATGCTGATTTATCTCCAACTTATCTAAACTTCCACGAATTTGCAGCGATTTGAATTCTATGGAGAAAAGTAGACTGCAATAAAAGCCTTCATGGATTTTAAAAGGAGGCTCATTGTAGAAATTAGAGGTAGTGATTTGCAAAGTGATTTGTTCATTTTAATTGCATTGATTCCACTCTTGTCAATGGGGTAGACTTCCGGAAAATAAACCTCTTGAAAAGAACTTAAGGGAGAGTGGATGAAGATGGTTTCTTGCACTTTATGAGTCAGGCTCTCTCTGGATACCCATCAATTAGAGGTGAAGACAATAAAAGGAAAAATTTGCCCCATCTGGTTCTACATAAAACTCCCCAAGAGCTTTGACAAAAAGTCTTTTCTGCAAAGAGAGGCCAGATCTCTGGAGAGGCATTTGTTTCTCAGGCTCGTTCAAATGCTTTTCCTTTGCAGGGATGTTATTTCAGTAGAGCCAGATGAGATGTGCTTGCTATTTTTATAAGTTTTTAAAGGCTTAAGCAGGGCAAATATGTCTTTTCAAGCTGCCTTCTGCAATAAGCCTGATGCTAAGGCAGCTTTATGTCCCATAAAGAGTAACATTAGCCTCATGGAGCTATTGGCGATTTCTGATAATCTTGAGGATGATTCCTTAGTATCAGATTAGTGTAGGGAAGGCTTGTATTATTTTCCAGTTTTTAAAAGCTGCTGGTATAAAATAAATTATATTTTGACCAAAATACTTTTTCTCTATTTAACCAAGTTAAGTTTTCACAATCTATATTTTTACAGGATATAGGAATTCAGGTATTTGGAGTATTTTTTAAAAAATTTAATATATAGCTATCTCTCACATTTCTGTATCTGGCCCTGAACATTGTTATAATTGAATTTTAATTTCTCCTTCTTTACACGATATCTCCACCTGGGAGACCTTTGCCATCTAAAATGAAATATATTAAAAATGAAATTTTTGTTCTTTGTCCAAAATCCAAATTTTCACTACCAGTATTTTCTTTGACTCACAAACTTGTATTCTTAGATATTAAAATTTTTTGTTCTTGAATAAAATCTCCAGGCTTTACTCACTTATCCCTCCATCCAGATTCTTCTATGATGACTGTTTCCCTCCTGTTTCCCAGTCGTACATCTAGCTGATTCTGAATTAACAGTGACAGCCCTATTTCTGGCTTTCTCGCTACTCTAGCTTCTCCCGCCTTCAGTCTGTCCTATTTACAGAAGCAAGATTTATCAGCAAAATAAGTTTTGATTATATAAAGCCCTTTTTTTGGTAATTTTGAAATGGCTTCCCGTCGTTTTTTGAAATTAAGGTCTCAGAGTGTAGTTCTCTGTAAATTGCTCACAGCCCACTTCACTCATTATCCTAAGAGTTTTCTCCCACCCTCTGTGTCGTTCTCGTCTGTTCACACAACAAATCATGACGTGTACTAGTGCCTCTGTCTTTGAGGATGTTGGAGATGATATTTGCAAATGGGTATCCCTCTGTTTGCCACCTCTATCACACACAAACACATGCACACACATACTTTCTCTCCATTTTCTTCTTCTGAAGGCTGCTCGGGATTTGACCCTGGGTGGCACTGAGCCTCAGAGCCCCTGGATTGTAATGTCAGCTCTGTCACTCATTTACTGTGCAACTTGGGAAAGCCCTGGCCTCCGTGAGCCTCACTCTCTTTGCCAATAGAAGGAAGGCGATGACAGAGAAGTTTTCCAAGGTGAAATCTGTATTGTACCTTTCACCATTTGCATTGCAATAAGAAATGTTTTTTTTGATTAACTACACCTGGCTATTACCACTAGTCACACTTTTTCAGACTGTTTAGCACCCAGCTGTTTATGTACAGTTAATGTATGTCTTTGTCACTCACTGCCACTGTGAAATTACAGGCTCCTGGAGTTTGCCTAGTGCCATCCTACCACGGGCATTCAGGAAATGTGCAAATCATTAGCTCCTGTAAGAACTTTCCCACACAGTTTGGTTGTGTTTCTAGCAGAGTTCTGTGTGCTGAGAAATAAAGTATCAATGATTACGATTTCCAGTAATGCCTGGCTGGAAAAATAAAAACTTCCATTTTGAAAACGTGCTATTTTTTCTAACCTTTGGAACAACAAATGCCAGATTTCAGTTTCAACATTACCTTTGAATTGGAGCTCTTTGCCAACTTCTCTTAAGTTTATGCCCCCCAACAAACTGAATAATAGTCCTTTGGGAGCTGAGTTCTCCCCCTCTACTTCTCTGCCATATTTTGAGTTAAAAAAATCCCGCCATGCAGGAGTGCCCAGTGTGACCATTAGGTAAAACTGTAATTAAGGTGACATCGGCAGTTTCGGTAATTAGAGTCTTTGCCGTAACTGTAAGAGTAAAAATAACATTCTCTGGCACTGAGATGGGACAGCTGTGGGCTCATGCTGATAATGTACCTTGGCAATTTAACATGACTAATTGTAAGAGGACTTCTTCACAGGGGACTGTGTTCATCTTCAAACGTTCTGTCTCTGTGGTTTCTGGGAGCCATATATTTTCTCTTTGTCCAAGTGCTGCTATCTCTCTCTTGTTTTATATCAGCCCCCACATCCAGCTTCATAGTTCTCATTTGAGTTTGATGGGACTTATTCTTGTAGCTGTCTTGATGGGCTCCGAATTCTTTCTAATTGAGAAAGGACCTGGGATCTGGCAGGCAAGCAGCACAGAGGGTGAGTGCTGGCTGGGGCGTGAGGGGGTGTCTTGTCAGCTCTTCCTTTCTCAGTGGAGGATTCTGAGTATTAGAGTTTTTAAGTGTGTTGTCCAAAGTAACTGAATGATAGCTTTTTTTTTTTTCATTAAATTAAATTTAATTTTTTTAGGCTTCATAGTGTGGCATGTGGGATCTTAGTTCCCCGACCAGGGGTCGAACCCGTGCCCTCTACATTGGGAACGTGGAGTCCTAACGACTGGACCACCAGGGAAGTCCCTGAATGATGGCTTTGTGATGGCTTCAGAATCTGGCCACATTTCAGAGTCATCAGAAGAGAGCTTCTCGCCCATCCTGTTGGACTGTCGAGGGACTCTTCTCTTAGCTCTGTGCCGTCCTCCTCATTTGCACATGCGTAGTCCTTACTCAGTCTTCCAGGCCTGGATGTAATGTCAACAGCCTGTGAAAGACCCAGGAGGCCAAGCAGAAAGGAGGTGGCTCTCTTGATCTGCCTCCCTTGATTTCTTTCTCATCCTCTCAATTCCTCACCTTTGATCTCTTGTGAGTAATCTCCTCTGTTCTCACTGCTACTGCCTTGGATGAAGCAGTCTAAACACTTCTCTCTCCTGACCCGGCCTCTTGGCCTTAGTCCTTCTAACCCGTTCTCCAGGCTGATGTGAAGTCAGTCATTCTGACACATCCATTTGAAAACACGTCCCTCCCCTGGTCCTCACTGCATTTCGGTTCCACTTTACTTTGAGGATAGAGTCTGATTCCATACCAGGATGCACAGGGCTCTCCATGATTGAGCCCTTACCTACCGTTCTAACCAGTCTCACCTCTCACCCTCCCACATCCTTACCCCCGGGTTTTCAGTAATATTAACCATTTGCAGTTCAGAGTCGGCACCCGAACAAGCCTGACCACGAGTGCCTTGACATATGTATCCTGAGGCACCTCACTTTCCTCACCTGGGTCCCCGCCCTGTGTGGTTGTAGCTACACCTCTGTTTACAGTGATCGGCTGCTGGTCCGGGCACACAGTAAGGCATAGATATAGGTTATTGGTTGGACTTGCTCAACGTATGGAGGAAAAAAGTCTTAAAGTAGGAATCTGAAGAAATAAACATACAACTAATACCACTGTATAAAAGACAATACAGTGTTTGGTAGCAGAAAGATGTGCCACAATTTCCATAGAAGACAGCTCTTTGGGAATCTAGGAAAGAGGGGAACAACGACGTTTGGAATCACCATGCCACACACTCCTGTGAAGTAGTGGACCAGGATAAAGGTGAGAAAATGCCTCTAGGTGAGGGAAACAGCATTAACCAAGGCTGAGAGGAAGTAGAGCGTAACACGTGGTAGGGACAGAAAGGTTATGCAGCTATAGTATAAATACATTACATCTATATATATAATATAGAGATGCAGATATTATATATATATACATACAAACGTGTATATATATATGGAGAGAGAGTCACGACAGGGTATATTATGTTGCTTCAGGAAACAGACCTAAAACCGAAATCTTGGAGGCATAGTATAATTAAAGCTTATCTGTCGTGTCATTTAGGAAGCCAAATCCTGTCCCCCGTGGAATAGCATCACTTTTTTTTTTTTCCAGCAAGATAACTTTTTTTTCCTATTTTATACATTATTAGTGTATATATGTCAATCCCAATCTCCCAGTCCCCCCCCCCCCCACCCCGCCACCTTCCCCCAGGAGCACCATTACTTCTGAGTCAGGAAGTGGAGAGACAACTCAGCGCCTCTGGAGATGGGTCGTATATACGCACAAGACTTCTAGCCAGGTCACGGAGCTGGGAAAGGGAGTAAACAGCCTGGGCCAGGAAGTCAAAAGCATCTTTAGAAAGAAGATACTGCACCATTTTTTAGTCTTATATAATAACTCAAATTTATTTCTGCTGATTATCTGTATGTTAATAACACAATCATCTCCTTACGTTAGGCCTTTGGAATCAATTTATGTTTCTTGTTCTTCTTCCCCCACTGTGTTCAATCAGCTGTTGGTATTATATAGAATCATTCTTCAGAAATCTCACCCACCTGTGCTCCTCAGTGCACTCTCAGCTCTGTATTCTAGGCACCTTTGTTTTAGTGAGAAATGGTATTCAAATTTAAAAACCTGGGTGCCCAGGGCTCACTGCTTCTGGTCTGTCTCACTGTTTCAAGGCCTTGTCGACAGACATAGACAGAAATATATTTTTGTTTATATTTTTCAGAGAAAATGTGTTATACACTCATGCTGATATTTCTAATCGAAGTTTAGAATTATAGGGTTTTAATTCTTAGATTTAACATTCATACATCTTTTCCAGTGAGATCTTGATTAAAATAATTCCTCGTTTTTATTCTGCTTTGTGTGTGTGTACATATAATAGTTTCAGATTAACAGTATTGATATTATGGCAAGCAATATTGCTCAGCACAGTTTAAGATTTCTTTTCTTTTTTTTTTTAACTAGGAAACTGAATTTAATAGTACATTAAAAAGATTTTACATCATGACCAAGTGGGATTCATTCCTGGCATTGCAAAATGTTTCAACATACGCAAATCAGTCAATGTAACACACCGCAAAAGCAGAACAAAAGACAAAAACACACAATCATCCCAATTGAAGTTTAAGATTTCTTAACCTTGCTTTTATCCTGAGGCTATCTCCCACCAGTCAAATTGCTGTGTTTCAAATTCACTTGAAGTGACTACTTCCTGTGTTGTTAAGTAATCACTGTGGTAGTTAGCTTACATGTTTCACTTTGCGTTTGACTTTTAGGGATTAAGTTACTTGGAAACAGGTTGATCCCCTCAGATTTGCTTTTAAACTTTATTAAGGTGGGAGCACAGCAACATTTAGTATAGTACTAATTTTTACCTACTACTGAGGCCAAACCCCCAAATTAACCTTGACACAGTTGAGTTACATATCAATAGATTGTCCTCTATAGGTGTTGCACCATTTTTTCTTCCTATCAGCAATGTATGAGAGAGTCTGTTTATTAAAATCTTGTCAACCAAGTAAGTGGTCAGCCCCTTTGCAGTATAAGTGTTGAATGTGTTGGTTTGCAAACTAGCCCTGGTATACAGAGGGCAAGGAGAGACTGAAGAAAGAGGCAGACCATTCCAGATTTGTATGTGGAAGGTTTTAATGAGCAAGGGGACTTACAAGGCTTGTCTTGGGCGGCCACAAGGCAAATAGATCACCACATCCACCTGTCAGAATATTAAAAGTTTATGCAGAGGCCTTAACTGAGTTCAGTCATCTATATCAGGGGTCCCCAACCCCTGGGCCACAGACAGGTACTGGTCCGCGGCCTGTTAGGAACTGGGCAAGCAAGCAAAGCTTCATCTGCTGCTCCCCATTTCTCAAATTACCACCTGAACCATCCCCTCACTCCCCCACCCCCTGACCCCCACCCCCCATCCATGGAAAAATTGTCTTCCATGCAACCAGTCCCTGGTGCCAGAAAGGTTAGGGACCGCTGACCTGTATCATCCAGATGTTCTCAACAACCCCTTACCCTTGCAAGGCTGCATCCTTGAAACAGTTCCTAAAACCTGAGAAGGACCCCATAGGGCCTTCCTGGGGACAGACCCCCTTCTCCACCATGTACCCCACTTCTTGTTCATAGAAAAGCTCTAGCCTCCTAGGCCTTCCCCGACTTCCAAAGGGCAAATGTAATCAGTTAATAATTAGAGAAATGTGAAAATACAGAAACAAAGGAAAGCAGTCAAGCAAAAGAAAATAATAGCTTAGCCATAAAACAAAGAAAAGGACCCCTTAGTTCCTCCTAAGGGCTATAGATAATATCCTGACACATATCCTTGAATTGTTCCACAGAAACTAAGATACTCCCCCACCTCCCACACCAGGTGGAGGAAGTTGACTGTGTGCTGAGCACCAGCACAAAGACCCGAGACTGGTCAGAACCAGAAAACTGATGACTGAGATTCCTGAAATACTACCCTGTTACCTCACCACCTCCCAATCAGAAGAATGTCCATAAGCTGATCAGGCAGGCTGCAACTCTTGTCCCTAATGTTGCCTTTAAAAACCCTTCCCTGAAAGCCATTGGGGAGTTCAGATCGTTTGAGCATGAGCTGCCCATTCTCCTTGCTTGGTGCCCTGCAGTAAACACTGTACTTTCCTTCACCACAACCTGGTGTCAGTAGATTGGCTTTGCTGTGCATCAGGCAAGGCAGGCAGACCCGAGGTCAGTTCAGTCACGTTCCTGCTGGGGGAACCGTGAGCAGAGTGTACATTCCAAGTCAGGGGAGGGAGTGAGGACCCTGCTATTGCCCAGGTCTGCTTGAAGGGTCACATCCCCTCAGTGTCCTCCTCCAACAAAATGATATTTCTGAGTTTTAAATTTTTCTCTTGTAATGGGTGAGGCTGAGTATCTTTACGTTTAAGACGAGAGCCATTTGCATGTTTTGCTGTGAACTCCTGTGTGTGGCTCCTGCCCATTCTTCTCTGAGTATGTTCTCTATTTTTAGAGAACTCTTTAAATGGTGGGAATATTAACCCTGGGCCTGATGTTAATTGCAAATATTGTCCTGGTTTGTCATTTGTCATTTATTTGCTCTGATATTTTTTAATCACAGAATTTTTTTTACATGGCCAAATTTATAAAATTGTTTCCAGATTTTGAGTCATATTTAAGAAAAGCTTTTCCTAGCCCTAGGTTATAGAAGAATTGTTCCATGCTTTCTCCTAAGATTTGCTATATTGCTAGGCAATTATCCCAGTACTATTTTTAAAAATAATCTGTTTTTCACTGTTTGGTGTGAAGCCTTTATCATATATTAAATTTCCATATTGGTTGTCAACTTTTGCAATATCCTTTTTTTATTTTGCAATGTAAAAATGGAACTAAGAACTTTTAAAAGCAGAATTAAAAATGTTTTAGTAACCAATTAGCATTAATCTAGTGATAATTAACCTAGTTAAATCTAGAATTGATTATATTGATAAATTCTGATTATTTAATTCATGTAATATGACAGAGAATTTCAGGAAGATTAAAGTGATAATCAAGTGAATAAATAATATTCAAATCCTCTCTTGTGAAACGATGTATATCACTGCCATGATTATGAAAGAGTATGGTATTATTGAATATGGCTTTATGGAAATCTAGTTCTTTAAATCGCACAGATAAATTAGCGTATTTTATATATATATGTATCTTCAGCCTGAAATAAATTTTTAAAGGTTCTGATGTGCTTTTTTAGAAATTTAGCTTGCTACTAAGAATCTTTCATTTTGAGGGGAAAGCTCATTATTGGATCCACTTTACTAATCTTTGCTAGATACCTTTAAGCCACAGACTTGTGTAAGATGTTGGATTTGGAAAGAACATTCTCAGATCTCCTGCTCCTTGGCTGCCAGCCTCCATTGGGTTATAATCTGCTTTCCTTGTGATTGCAGCTTTGGTTTCCCTCTGACTCTCCTTAGGTAATATAATCACTAAAGTTAAGAGTTCCATATTTGCATATTAAAACCCCAAATGAGGTAACATTTTTGCATGTCAACTTGCATTTTTAAAAAGTAGTCTTTTGGGGTTGTATGTGTGTGTTTGAGTCTGAGGAAATAGGCATTCTTAACTTGATATTGGGAGCAAAAGTGTTTCTAACCTTCCTCAGGAAAATTTGCTCATTTGTGGAATGAATTCCATTTCCCGCTGCCGTTTGTTTGTCTGATCTCATCCATCCTTACGGTTTCAGCTCAGGTGTCATCTCCTCCAGGAAGCTTTCTCTGACCACTACTCACTCCACATCTGAAGCATCCTTATTTGTCCGCATCAGAGCAATGACCTTGCTTTCCTGACATGTTCTCTTTTTGTGTGTTTGGCCCTGATTTGGCTGTGCATTCCTTGAAGACAGGGATGATATTTCATTGGATTGTATGGCTTTGTTATCTCATGCTCCATTCGCAGTGCCTGGCTCGGAGGAGGCAGACAGCTTGTTTTTTGACTTGCTCTTTTTGGTTTGTGATAAAGGGTCCAAGAAGTGTCATTCATATGTAGTGATTGCATTATTATGGTCAGTCATTTGGCACCTGCTACATTAGTGCCTTTTTAATAAAAAAGTGCTAATTTCTGTGTTATTGTTGGCCTCATTTCTCTGAAGGCAGAGAGTTTATGGCATTTTACACTGATGCTACAAAGCAAAATGCTAGTTGGTGCTCAAGATCTCTTCGATGTGTCCTAAACTTGAGTGATACCCTCGTCAGAATATGCTGTGGCTGAGATCTGTTATCCAGGTAGAACAATTAATGTGCTATGAATATTTCAGAATAGTCACAGACAACACCAATTGCATAGTGAATAATCACACAGTGGAGACATAATGAATCTTTGCATGATTGAAAGCCTGACAGAACATCGAAGGGCAAAGCAATGCCCAGGAAATAAGGCGTAAGTTTTAAAAACTAGTATATTAATTTAAAACATTCCTAACCTGAAATAAGAAAGAAAGAAGCAAGTTATCATTATACTAATAATATAAAACACTGAAGCTTATGTATGGACTCATTGGCAGCTGTGGCTGACTTTTCAAAATATACCGAGGTCATAAAACTTGCTTGGTCACTGTTAGACTGTGGAGATAATTATCTGGGTTTATTCCATTTTATCTATGGTTGCTTCTCTGAAAAGATTTTTTTGGCCATGCCACACAGCATGTGGGAATCTTAGTTCCCTGACCAGGGACAGAACCCGTGCTCACTGCAGTGGAAGCGTGGAGTCTTAACGACTAGACCGCCAGGAAAGTCCCTGGAAAGATTTTTGAAATGCATGTCAGCTTCATTTTGTTTCTTGGTACATTTTTAGTACTCATCGAGCATATTCTGCATGAAATGTTCCCAGCAAGGCTGGCTGTTTTGTTTTAGAGGCAGGTTTTAGAAGAAACAACTGTACATTTGGCGTTGGAAAGCCTGGGTCCTGCATCCCCGTACGAAGTCCTTCGAGCCTATTAACCCACTTTGTCTGAGCCCCATGGTACTAATTGCTAAAGTGAAAATGAGAAGACCTGTCCTGCCAATGGTAGAGAGCTCTCACAGGGGCCCAAGTGGTGATACACGAGAAAGCCCTTGGTATCACCCATGGAGTCTTTGGCCCAAATATGCTGTCATGATTGTTATTCACAGGCCTTTCATTATATGACTATCAGTAACAAAAGCAGTTATCTTCCTTTTGTTTTTTGTTTTAAATGTGAAGCATACTGAAAAGTCCAAAGGAATGCTGGTTCATATTGGACACCTGTTTAAGATGCTGCTTGTCACACTTGGACCATGTGTCATGGGGTTATTTTCCTTTCTAATTTGGCCTGTCTCCACAGTTTCTGTTCTGTTCCTGGGACTGTTGACTCCAAGAAAGAACATAAAGAGAATGGGTTAGAATCTTTGTGTCAGGGAGCAAGGGATTCAGTGAAAGTTCAGAGCAGAAAATTTTACAGTTCTCTAAAATGTATTTTTTGACAGTACATATTAAATATTGCAGATTTAATTCATTTGCTGCATATAGTTTTAGACCTGACGGTTAGATTTAAAAAAAAGTCAACCATAGCATTCATATTGGATTAAAATAAAAACAGTAAAGCTGAGCGTAGCATTCCTGTTAAAGAGTCAGACTTTTGTAAAAGTTAAGATTTCCTACATATGTGAAATCAGTACCTTATGATGTTATATTTTTTAAAAAGACGGAGTAGCAAAGTTATTCACGTGTAGCCATTTGTAACCCCCTTCCTTTTTTGGCAAATGGTGCAACCTGTGTCCCTGTGGAAGCCACTTATTTCCAGGTGTTTTCCTATCAAACATTTAAGTAACAGGAACAGCTGGTCACAACTCCAGAGAGATATTAGGAAGAAAGCAGCAACCTCTGAAAATGAATGGAGTTTATAAGCAGAACAAACTAGAACGGTAATTTTCATTTTATATTAGGAGAACATTTGTGTTTGGTAGGCACTTTAATTTTTATATTTCTCGGTTATATCACAGTTTGAAAATACAGATTCAGGGGCAACCCTAGATCTTATTTTGTAAAATATGTGAACATTCTTATTCAGCACGTGAGGAAGGACAACGGCATCTAAAACAAAATTCTTAATTTTTCCAAAATGCAAAAGCAGTTCACACTAAGTTTAAAAATTCCAATTCTGTTCCATGAACATTGCTGCTGCATTTTACACTTAGGCAACTGAAATCTTGGTTATTTATCTTAAGATGACTAAAATATAAAAAAATTCCTGGACCAATGTGAGGTATATGTGTATATCTGTATCTCACTCAAATTTCGTGTATGAGAGGATTAAACATTGGGATACTATCATTATTCTAAATAAAACACTTTAATATGTTTAAATAAAGTATGTAGAAGTATAGAATCACAATACTGAATGTTTAACATGAAAAATTGCAGCTTTATGTTTTCACTCAATTGTGTTAATTTAGAGTGGTACTATCACTCATTTTTTGGTAAATTTTTTTTTAATAAATTTATTTTTAGCTTTTGGCTGTGTTGGGTCTTGTTGCTGCACAGAGGCTTTCTCTGGTTGTGGCGAGCAGGGGCTACTCTTTGTTGCAATGTGTGGGCTCCTCAGTGCGGTGGCTTCTCTTATTGTGGAGCATGGGCTCTGGGCATGTGGGCTTCAGTAGTTGTGGCATGTGGGTTCAGTAGTTCTGGCTCATGGGCTAAGTTGCTCTGCAGCATGTGGGATCTTCCTGGACCAGGGATCGAACCTGTGTCCCCTGGATTGGCAGGCAGATTCTTAACACTGCACCACCAGGGAAGTCCCTTGGTAAAGTTTTATACTCTGACTGACTTTGCTTCAGGTAGTGAAATGACAGGAAAGGTGTTCTAGACCTGTTAGTCATAATAAAATAGCACCACTGTCTTGGAATTGCAGTCCTTTCTAGTGTGATACGTCTATTAGAGATGACAAGGGGGGGTGGGCAGGCTGCCCTCTCAGGATGATGCTAACATGGGAGGGTGGCCAGGTGTGAGGTGCTCACAGGTAAGCCTTATGAGAACCCTGGTACACTTCATCTGGAAAAGAGAGGAGCTGGGGACTGGGAGGGAGGAGGATGCCTTCACATATTAGAGGAGCAGTCATCTGGAAGAGAGAATAGTTTTAACTCAGGTGGACATAAAAGGCCAAACAGAGCAATGATTAGAAATTATAGACATGTAAGTGCATTCCCTGTAACAGGGAATAATTTTCTAAGAAATCATTATAATTGTCTAAAAATGAAAGTGCTCCCTTGGGAGAAAGGCTGAGGCTTTCCTTCCATAACTCTTGCCTCAGCCCTAAAGAGAGCGGATGGTGATTCAAGGGGCCCCTGGTTTTAGTTCTCCGAGCACTGGTGAGTCGTTACAAGCAAGGGAGATGGTTTCCCAAGGACGGAAGAGTGGTGAAACTCAAAGTCTGATTTTCTTCCTTTAAAAAATACTTTGTAGTATCATAATGTTCCTACACATCAGGAGATACGGGAATTGAAATGAGCTTAGGGGAAAAAAAAGGAAAGAAAGGCATGCTGAAGTCCTACAGTACATAACAGATGGCATCAAACCAAAATTGGTGTTGATAATCAATGTCAGAATATCTTAGGGTATTATTGACAGAGGTACGGGGATGAAAGTTAATCCAAGAAGCTTAATGGAAAATGCAGAACTGAGAGAACTGACAAAAGAAATAACAGAAAATGGAGCTCTGGGATATTTAAAAACATAACTTGAGCAACATTTGACTTATTTCTAGTCTCTGAAATGTGTTTCTTAGTAAGTGTGAAGCAGATCAATAAACAAGAATAGACTCAGCTTATCCATGTTTGTTTTACTTTATTTGGAAGGACCACGGAAAGCCACTGAGGGGTGGAATAGGTATTGACATTATTGTGTCTGTACTAATTTTTTGAGACTTGGCATGGTAAACCCAATGAACTGGTGTCTGAAAGGTTCCTTTGTGGTATTGTGAAAAATCTCTCTTTACACAGATGTGTTTTTAGACATTGTCAAGGGAATTATCACGCACTTTTTGAAATACTGACATTCAGATTTAGTACAATACTCTGTCCTCAGATTCATGGCCCCATAATATTCATAAACCTCCTACAATTAGATGCGGGCAGAGATCATCTTTTTTTAAAAGATGGTGATGCCAGAAGTAAGAAGGGAAGCCATCTTTTGACCTCTTACTGTCTGAAATAGACCTGAGAATTTATCATCACAGTCGCTGGGTACTGGTCTTTTCATTGAGGACCACCAGTGGCTGACAGCCCAAGGCTCCTACACACTTGAAGAAGGGCTAATGAAACTGTATTATCTACTGGCAGTTACACAGACGCCAAAGGCTTTTATCTTGCCCTGTGCTTTAATTATTTGTGCCTTCTTCTTCTTCTTTTTTTTTTTTTTTTTGCTATAATTTCAAACTCACAGAAAAGTTGCAAGAATCATACAAGGAAGTCTCTCATACCCTTTAGCCAGATGCATCAATTGTTGGCTATTGATTTTGCCCCACCAGTTCCTTCTCTCTGTCTCTGTCTCAATTTCTCTTTTGTCTCTGTGGAAGTGAAGCAGTTGTTTACTGCTCTGTAACATTTTACCAGAAATATAGGGACTTAAAGCCATGCAAATTTCTTATCTCACATTCTGTAGGTCAGAAGGCAGGCCTGGTGCAGCTGGGTTCTCTGCTTCAGACTCACAAAGATGAAATCCAAGTGTCAGCAGGGCTGCTCTCCTTCCTGGAGCCTCTGAGGAAGAACTCACTTCCGAGGTCACTCAGGTTTGGGCAGAATCAGTTCCTAGCAGTTGTAGGACTGAGGTCCCACTCCTCACTCAGTGGCTGCCGGCTGGGGCCTCTCTCTTCTCCCCAAGACCACCCGCATTCATTCCTTGTCCTGTGGCTCCCTCTGTCTTCAAACCAGAAACAGTATGTCAGGCCCTCCTCACACTTCATATCTCTCCTTCCCAGCCTTCTCCTGCCAGCTGAGAAAGCTGTGCACCTTCAAGGACCCCTGTGGTGCCCCCAGGTAATCTCCTGTTTTAAGGTTAACAGTGCCATATAGCACCACACGATCACTGTGCCGTGTTAGATGGGAGTGATGGTGAGAGACACCTCATCAGATCCACAGCTTCCAGGGTTGCGGTATGCAATCCTGGGGGCCATTTTTAAAGGTGTTTTTTTTTTTTATAGAAGTATAGGTGATTTAAAATGTTATGTTAGTTTCAGGTATACACCAAAAATGATTAAACTATACATATATATGCATACACACATATATAATGTATGTATAAATATACATATTCTTTCTCAGATTCTTTTCTATTATTGGTTATTAAAAGATATTGAAGATAGTTCCCTGTGCCATATAGTAGGTCCTTGTTTTTTTTCTGTTTTATATGTAGTAGTTTGTATCTGTTAATCCCAAATTCCTAATTTATCCCTCTCTCCCCTCCGCTTTCCTTTTGGTAACCTTAAGTTTGTCCTCTGTATCTGTGAGTCTATTTCTGTTTTGTAAATAAGTTCATTTGTATCATTTTTTTTTTAGATTTCACATATAAATGATATGGTATTTGTCTTTCTCTGTCTGACTTACTTCACTTAGTATGATAATCTCTAGGTCCACCCATGTGGCTGCAAATGGCATTATTTCATTCTTCTTATGGCTAATAGAATTTTGTTGACCATAGAAAGAGATTAAGAAAATGAGACTCTGTACCTTCAAAAGTACTAAGTACCTCTTAGTACTCTGAGAATGCAGCTCTTTGTTTGCAGGATGGGGGAACTGAAGTGAGGGTGTGTGTTTGGAGAGGGTGTCCGAGGGTTTAATGAAGACCAGCCCAATTACTGAGAAGTAATCTCATAAGTTCATCTCAATAACCCCTTGAAGTCAGTATCGGTCTAATTTTAAAATGGAGACGAGCAAAGCAGAGAGAACTGTTAGAAGAATTACCTAACATCTCACAGCAAGTAGGTAGTAAGCCCAGGTATCAAACCAGTTCTGCTTGACTTGGAGGTCTGGGCTCCCTCCGCTGGGACACCGGCCCCTACCTGCAGCCTGAGCTGTCTTGTTTTAGTAACTACATGCTCCAGGCTTTTCCTGACCCTCTTCCCTGGAAATTTTATCAACGCTTGTCTGTCTGCTATCAAATTTATATAAAGATTCACTTCTGTTTAAATGACATGTGTGCTGAACAGGAAAATTTCCCATGAAGTGAATGCCTTCCAGTAGGGCCTTCAAGTCCCTCATGCAAGGAGTGCCTGGCTCCCAGGATGTTATTTCTGTTCTGGAGCAGGCCAGGACCTTGACACGTCCTCATCCCTGGGGCAGAAACAGCCTCATCCAGCTAACGCTTGCTTGCATGGCATTGAGTGGGTTTAGTGAGTTCAAATGTTACTGCTTCTTTAAACTGAAGAACTAGCAACATAAAACATACCGTCTTTGCTTCCTCTGTTTTTAACGCTGGGTTACCAAAAGCTTTTACCTTTTTCTCTTTTTAAAGATTCAGTGTAGACCCCGTGGTGGTTTCTATTTAGGGAAAATGGGCACACATTAGAGTCAAAATGTTCACAGTAGGTCAAAAGAAAAATATTAAATTCTGCCAGGAATAGCTACTAATTGGTTCCTCAGGCAGGGAGGGACCTTTTCCAGGGGGAAGTACACATTTATTAATAGGAAGGGCGCTAAGGAGCTGGTTTTCTCCAGTGCGCTTGTCAGTTTCCAGCAGTGGTGTGGTTAACATGCTGCCGTGGTGGTAATGAAATGAATCGTTTCTATGGCATGTTCTAATCCTCAGGGGCCCCCACTGAACTTGACTACTGCGGGGAGAACGTTGGGAGTATCTTGGGAACGTGAGCAAATCTAGCTCATTTAGTTGACTTATCTTGTACTGAGTTTTCTAAGAGATTGTATGTCAGGGATGGCAGCACCCGCGTTTGTTATTTACTTGATTGTGAGAAAGAATACTATAAGGATAATCTAATTCATATGTATCTAGGGGCTAAGGATAGGTTATGTGTATGTGAATTATGTGTGTATATATGCTTATGCATGTATACATAGAATTATGTCTGTGTGTATAAGTTACATGTGAGGTATTTTTGCCAAAACTCTTTCATGTAAGAATGACTTTCAAGGACCTGTACTGAAATCTTTAATATACATATACTAAACTGATGGTTTAGAAAATCAAGCCAAGGAACCACAGTCTTAAGAGAACTCTAAATTTTATGATGTTCACATTGTTGAGTTACAACCAACACTTTCCCCTAGTTTTAAAAACAGAATAGGATGCCCTGGTGATATCCCCTTTTGTTTACCTGTCTCTAAAAGTATTTCTAAAGATGTGACATTTTTCATCTGTGTGGTCAAGATCAGCAGTCCCCAGCCTTTCTGGCACCAGGGACAGGTTTCGTGGAAGACATTTTTTCAACGGACCGGGGCCGAAGGATGATTTCGGGATGATTCAAGTGTATTGCATTTATTGTGCACTTTATTTCTATTATTATTACATTGTAATATATAGTAAAATAATTATACAAGTCACCATAATGCAGAATCAGTGAGAGCCCTGAGCTTGTTTTCACTTGCCACTCACTGATAGGGTTTTGTTATGAGTCTGCAAGCAACTGATTTATTATCTCTGAGCAGTCAGACCGCTCTGCTAATGATAATCTGTATCTGCAGCCGCTCCCTGGTCCTAGCATCGCTGTCTCAGCTCCACCTCAGTTCATCAGGCGTTGGATTCTCATAAGGGGCACACAGCCTAGTTCCCCTGCGTGCACAGTTCACAGCAGGGCTCGCACTCCTGTGAGGATCTAATGCTGCGGCTGATCTGACAGGAGGTGGAGCTCGGGTGGTGATGAGTGAGAGTGATGGGGAGCGGCTGCAAATGCAGATGAAGCTTCGCTTGCTCACCCGCCTCCTGCTGTGCACCCCGTTCCTAACAGGCTGAGGACCGAGACGGGTCCGTGGCCTGGGGGTTGGGGACCCCTGGTCAAGATGGCTCATGGATGTCTAATGTAACTGAATGACTCATTTCTGTAAAAGCTACTCTATTTGAATATATCTTTAGTTTAACTTTTTTTTTTTTTTGGTTACGTACATTTGAACATTCTCTAACCTGTCCTCCTGTTTTCTCTTTGGGGCTTTATAAAGTCATTTATTTTTTATTTATTTATTTATTTATTTATTTATTTATTTATTTATTTAAATTAATTAATTAAATTGTCTGTGTTGGGTCTTTTTTGCTGTGCGCAGGCTTTCTTTTAGTTGCAGTGAGTGGGGACTACTCTTTGTTGCGGTGCGCGGGCTCCACATTGCCGTGGCTTCTCTTGTTGCGGAGCACGGGCTCTAGGCGTATGGGCTTCGGTAGTTGCAGCACATGGGCTCAATAGTTGTGGCTCACTGGCTGTAGAGCACAGGCTCAGTAGTTGTGGCGCACGGGTTTAGTTGCTCCGCGGCATGTGGGATCTTCCTGGAGCAGGGATTGAACCCATGTCCCCTGCATTGGCAGGCGGATTCTTAACCACTGTGCCACCTAGGAAGCCCTAAAGTCATTTATTTGAAAACAATCTTTCAAAGTTGAAAGCCAGCAGAGCTCTCCATTACGGAAATGTTTTGGAACTGCAGGGTGGGTGTGGGGACGTGTGGTGCCATGGCCTAGGGCATAGGCTCGGAAGACAGACCAGATTCAAACCCTCTTTACTCTCTACAGACTGCAGGACTTTGGACAAGTTGCATTTCTCACATTCCTCAAATATAAAATGGAGGTAGTAATAAAACCTACTTCCCTGAAGTTTGACAGAAGTAAGTGAAGTAGTCCACGTAAAACATGTAGAAGTGTCCCTCATATTTTGTTTTTGGCTTCTAATAACAACCACCACTAAAACCAGCTCTAACTAGCGGAAGGAATTTAGGGAGTATATTGACTTATGTACCTGAAATATTCAGAAATACATGGAATTCCAGCATGGTTTGATCAGGGCTCTGTTTTAATTCTTCTGTGATCCGCTTGTTTTGACATCCTCTGGGTATCGGAGGTCAGACTTTGTGTCCGTGCTGAGCTCTCTCAGGGTCATTGGATAGATTCAAAAAGGAGTTGAGGTATCATACTTGTTCATTCTCCTCTAAGAGGCAGGAGATAGAGTTTCACTTTCACGATTACTGAATGAAATTATGGATGGACAATTCCTGCACAAGTTTTGAAGCCTGGGAATGTCACATACTGATCAGCTTGTGCCTGGGTTGCACACTGTCTCTGAACCACTGCTGTCAGACTCATGGGGTTCCCCTGAGTGGCTTAAGCATATCATGACTCAACTTCCAGAAAGGTCTGGGGTCACACACACCCAAAACAATGAGAGAGGGTGGAGTGGCTTTTGGAAGGCAACCATAATATTTTCTCCCGGATTTCATAAATATCAATTATAATTATTATATAATTGTGGACAGTAATATAATAATAATGACAATAAATAGTATTTTATTTGCTCCCAGGGCAAATTATTAGCCCTAGCTTTGTTCCTGTATGCCAGAGGGCAGTAAAATAAAATCTTTGCTGATTTTTCTATTTGATTTCTGGATTATTTAGTATATTTTAGGTTTCAGTATTTGAGTAACACAGCAGGATCATTGGGGATAGTATGTGGCTTTCAGCTGGAAACGTTCTGTGCCAGAAGCAATTGCCTCTGTCACTCCATATATTATAATGTGTTTTTTAAAGCATAAGAATCTGCCCAATGGTTGTGATGGTTATTTGCCTGCTTATTATACTCAGAACCTTTTCCACTCTTCTGTGATCTGCTCGGTTTGCGGGGGTTCCTCTCCTGTCATTTACCTTGCCTGGGCTCCCTTGCCAGCTGCCTGCCAGCTAAGACCAGCCAGTGGAAAAAGCCAGGTGTTTCTCCCTCTTTCCTTCCACTCCATGTAGGGTCTTCAGCTACCCTGTGTCTCTCCTAGACTGTTTTAGCTCCCCACTGGCAGTTCTGGCCTTCTGCCTTGGTCCCCCAGCCCTGTGGTGTGCAGCAGCCTAGCTGCTGTGGCTGATCTCTAGCTGGCCTCTGTTCCCTGTTTGCCTTTCAAATCTTTCAACACTATTGTCACTGGTGCATCATATTAAATTCCCTCTATTGAGTTACCTGGGGTGGGCTCTGTATTACTGCCTTGATCCTGACTGATAAAAATCATTGAACTTCAAAATCCTGAAATTCTAACCTGACTAATGACTTTTTTCCAGGAATAAATTCTATTGCCTATAATGCTAATGTGATTTAATTTTTCTAAAAATATAAATTTCCTGGTGAAAAAAAAGTGATAGGATTTTTCTTTGAAACCTATAATTCCTACGACTTAATTTCTTAACTTCAAAAGGTGTGAGATTTATTAAAACCAATTATAAGCACATTGTTTGAAAACTGCTGTGTTTCAGCTCATTTTGATCAAACCCCATCATTGGGTCATATTTGAAATATGATTTCAGACATCTGTGATATTAAAATCTAGTTACTGAGGTGGGAAACTACATTCTTCTAATCAAGGCTTGGATAGTTTATTGAAACACACTTGTATTGAACAAAAGGCACTTTGGTAAACTACACAAAATACAAAACTTGACAGCCATCGGGAACCTCTGGAGAATCGATCCTTTTTGATAGCTGGATTGTTTTTCACATGACTGAGATTTTGCCCATTTGTCTTAGTGATAAATTGTTTGGTCACAAGGAAGAGAAATTCACTGGAACTGTGTTAAGCCAAAATAAGTAAATAAGCGAAATGATTGGAAAGACAGTAGGGGACTCACAGGCAGAAACTGCAGCTCCGTCTCTGGAGGGAGTGGGAGTTGGAACCCGGAGGCTGTCCAGGTCCTAACTGTGTCTCACAGTTGGCTTCTCCCGAGGCTCTGCTTCGTCCCTCCATCCGTGGCCACAGGCCTGCCCCAGGCCCGGCCGGGGCCACACATCCCACAGGGCAAACGTGTATGTCCAGGGAGTGTGGTCTCGTGGTCCATTTCCTTCTCAGCAGGCACGGTGGGAGCGGCCACATTTGCCAACATGTCCACCACACTGTATGTGCACCCAGTCTTGTTTTAAGAAAACCCTAGCCTTTTCCAGGGAAGTAAAATATTTCTATAATATTTTGAATTTAACTTAGTCATTTCTCAATGCCGCATGGTGGTATTCAGCGGTAGCAATGTCTGCTCTGATAACAAACGATTTTAGGTTGCTATTTGTGTCTGTATATGTGCGGTAGATATTTTATCTATGTGTTAGTTTTTTTTGATTTCTTCTTTCTTGCCAGATGTCACTTGTCATTGTTGATTGGTATTTGCACTTTCTAATTTGTAACTGCTGGGTTTGTTTGGTCTTAGAAACTGTTACCTTTATTATAATTGCATGTAAAATAGAGGTAATTAAATTTTAGGGAGAAGGTCTTTCTTTCCACTGAGAAAACTCACGGACCTAAGGGCATGCACGTTTCTACATCTGACTAGGTGCGAGAAGGGAAATCACTTGATTAAATAAATATACTTAATGCATGTGGAGTTGCTTCATGGAGGCCCCGGAATCACTGAATTTTAACGTTAGTTTCTTTAATTCCATTGCGATGGTCTCTAATGAAACACGTTACGTCTAAGGTAGGCAGAATTATGGCGCTCAGAGGTGCCCAGTCCTAATCCCCAGATTGTGTTGCCTTACATGGCAAAGGAGCTCTTCAAGTGTGATTTAGGTGCTAGAACTTGTGATAGGCAGATGACCCAGGATTTTCCAGGTGGGCACCATCTGATCACATGAGCCCTTAAAAGCAGAGGATTTTCTCTATCAAGGGTCAGTCACGGAGATGCCATGGAAGAAAGGGGGGAGAGAGGAGGTGTGGAAGTGAGTGTGAAGAGCTGTTGCTGGCTCTGAGGCTGGAGGAAGGCGGCCATGAGTCAAGGAATGCCCATGGCTAGAAGCACCAGGGAATGGGCCCCAGCTGGAAGCCAGCCAGAGTACAGGGACTTCAGTTCTCCAGCTGCAGGGGAATGAATACTGACAACAGTCTGTTTGAGCAAGAGGACTGATTCTCCGCTAGAGCTTCTGGAAGGGAATACAGCTCTGATGCCACCTTGAGTTTAACCTGGAGAGACCTGAAACAGATTTCTGAACTATGGTGCTACAAAATAATCTTCAATAAATGTATGTTTTAAGCCACTAAATTTGTGACAACACATTATGGCAGCAAATGAAAATTAGTACGGGACTTCCCCGGCAGTACAGTGGGTAAGACTCCAAGCTCCCAATGCAGGGGGTCTGGGTTTGATCCCTGGTTGGGGCGCTAAGATCCCACATGTGTGCCGCAACTAAGAAGTCGGCATGCTGCAGCAAAGATCCTGAGTGCCTCAACTAAGACCTGGCACAGCCAAATAAATAAATAAATTTTTTTTTTAAAAGAAAAGAAAACAAATACAATGGCCAAGTCTTTCTTTCCTCCCAATAAATTGGAAATTATTTCTTAAAATCACTGGGGTCTTCTTATCCCAACTAGCTTTTGGCAGATCATATTTTCCAATGGCTGCAACAGTGTTTCCTACCTCAAATGCTTGTCCAGAACTTTGCCATACTCCCAGCAGGAGGAGGATATCTGTTACCTCTGTGACTGGCTTCATAAATGGAATTTGTCAGAAGGGATTCTGCATGACCTTCAAGACGAGGTGTAACAGGCAATGCTGCTTCTAATGGTTTTTTCTTGTGGTGCTCACTCTGGAAGCCCTTGGCCGTCATGGAAGGAGACGTGCTACCTTGCAGCTGCCATACGGAGAGGCCGCTTGGAATGACTAGAGAGGGATGTGCACAGAGCCCTGGACGTTCCATTGTCCAGCTCTTTAAGTTTTCTCAGCCCAGGCACTAGACATGTGGATGGAGAAGAGTTTAAGATGACCCCAGTCCCTACCAGCATCTGCCTATGGCCATGGAAAGAACCTCAACAAGAGCTTTCCAGATGGTTCCAGTCAATACCAGACCCATTAATTATGTAAGTTGTTATTATTTGAAACCACTCTTTTGGAATGATTTGTGATGTAACAGTAGCAACTGGAAAATATGTTTTTGGCTATGAATATAATTTTAATGAATTTGTACAAAGCTGTGTGGTTTTAATTCTAGATGTAAGAAAATCCGTATACCCATCATTTAGTCAGTAATTACACCATGCTTAAGGCACAGTTCACTTACCCATACTAACCAACTTTGTTCTCAGTTATCTCATATTCTTTACATCTCATTTTCTAGTCCAGTCCTAACTTTTTTTAAGATGTGGCACCATTAACCCAAAGAAACCAGATTAGCTGGTGGCAGAGCCAGAAATAGAATATTCATTTATCTGGGTGTGTCCAAGATGCTGTCCTGTGAGGTGGGTGAGAATTCATGGTGAGCTTATGGCACTAATGCCTTATTAGGCTGCAGAACTCAACAAGGATTCTCTTCAAAATAATTTGTTTATCGAGTTCTCAAGAGAGCCATGACATAATTGGCTGTCTGGAAAAAAGTGAATCTTTTAAATGAATGAATAGCTGTACTTATATTGCTAGTGTGGCTGGATACTATTTTTAGAATGCTATTTTTTTCTACCTTTGGGTTCCCTATTGCCTTTGGTCTTTTCTTCCTTCACTTCCCACCCTCCCACACTTCCCGCATGGTCAGAAGCTAAACTCCTTCTGGCTCAGGTCTCAATGAATGGATGAACAGCAGAAAGCTGGGGAATGGGAGTCTTCCTATCTTTTACTTGCAAAATTCCGGGACCTCCTTGGCCATGTGACAGAGTTACAAACTTCCAATTTAGGATCCATCATGACTAGAGCTTCCCAAATCCAATATCTTGTTTTGAGTAAACAGTATGTTCTTGTGTATAGAAGATGTTTGTTATCAGAAAAAAAAACTATCACTCTTGGACTCTGTTTGCTCTTGCAAAATTAAAAATATAGAATACACGTGTAATACATATGTGAATATATACATACTCATCTTAGGGATTGATTTATCATAAGGGATTGCATCTCTGTGCTACACTGCTGTTTGCAGCACATTCCATTTTGAGAGTTCCTTTCCAAGTCTGACTCTACTTGAGTTTATCTTACGTATTTCATGTTTCATATTAATGACTGTTATTTTATTCTTGACCTGTTGTGCTTCTGTATTGTTGTCGGTTTGGGCTGCTATTACAAATTACCATAGACTGGATGGATAAATAACAAATGTTTCTTATAGTTCTGGAGGCTGGGAAGTCCAAGATCCAGGGGCAGGCAGATCCAGTGTCTAGTGAAGGCCCACTTCCTGGCTTATTCTCTTGTATCCTCATTTGGTGGTGAGCTGATTTAGGGGAAGCGAGCTCTCTCCTATCTCTTCTTAACTAATCCATCAGGAGAGCTCCACCCTCATGACCTAATCACCTCCCAAAGGCCCCATGTCCAAAAACCATCACATCAAAGAGAAGAGTTTCAGCATATGAATGTTGGGAGGATAAAAACATTTAGTCCATAGTAGCAAGTATCCTTTTGTGAAAAAAGCTTTTAGCTGTTTGAACTATTTCAGTGCTTCTTTTAAAAGGTTTTGTCTGACCATTCTATGAAACGACTGTCACCAGGAGTGAATTCCTGTTCAGAGCTGTGGTTGTGTTGGCTGTCTTTCTTAGCATTAAATTTTTCCATGCAGTTTTAGAATCTGGGTTTGGAGGCATATTTGGCATAAGAATTTTGTTTAGTCTTGGTTTTGTTTCTCTCTCATTCCCTCCCTTCTGCGCCGCTCACTCTGTGTGTCTGTCTGACTCTTCCAGGCTCTTTCAAACCCCGTTTCTGAATCTGGTTATGTAAACAGCCGTGTGCAGTTACTGCTTCAGAAGCTGTTGGAGTCACAGAACAGTCCATCCTCAGAGCCAGGGATTGTACTGATGTCTCCTCTTCTGCACTGTCATTCACTAGGAGCCGAGGTCCAGTTGTGTCCAACCTCCTTTCCTAAATGCTAGATGTATTCATTTTCTGTTGTGACCCTAACATGTTAACATAAATACACTGGCTTAGACAACACAGATGCATCATTTTACAGTTCTTGGGATAGAAGAAGTCCAGCGTGAGTCTTATCAAGCTAAAATCATCAGTAGGGCTGCCTTCCATTTCCTTGCTTTTTCCTGCTTGTGGAGTTTTGTCTTGTGACCCCTTCCACATTCAAAGCCAACAATGGCCGAGCAAGTCCTTCTCATGTCACATGACTGACGGTAATGCTTCTGCTTTTCTATTCTGCACTTTAGGACCCTTGTGATTACATTGGACCCACCCAGATAATTCAGGACAGTCTCCATATTTTAAGGTCTGCTGATTAGCACCTTAATTCCACCTGCGTCCTTAGTTCCTCTTTGCCATGTAATGTAATGTATCCATAGTTTTCAGGAATTAGGATGTAGACATCTTTGGGAGCCCATTCTGCCTGTCACACTAGGATGCAGTGGTGGCCTTAGGGATCCTTTTATCTGGCCTGGTTTCTAGGAGTGTGCTTGGATCCAGTGGCCCATCTCTTAAGGAGCAATTCTGGTCCCATTGATTTCTCCAGCTGCTTTCACCCCTGGAGACCAGCAAACTGGGATCTTAACACCGCTAGTTGTTTTGGGTATTTGTTATATTTCTGATTCAGAGAGCTATTTATTTTGTATTATTTTTCATGTGTGTCTTTGTGATTTTCTATTTTTCTATTTGACCTTTCTTTCTAAGAGCCTGGAGCGGTGATGGTTATGAAATATAAATCTGTCCCATCTTGATATGGAAACTCTCTAAACCCTAAGAGTAGCTCAGTCCAGAGCACTCAGATGCATCCTTAGAAGAATGTAAAATACTTGGCCAGTTGTCATAGAGGAGGAATGAGTGTTGTATTAGTTTCCTAGGGCCACCATAACAAAGTAACACAAACCGGGTGTCTTAAGACAGATCTGTTATCGCACAGTTCCGGATGCCAGAGTCTGAAGTAAAGGTGCCGCAGGGCCATGCTGCCCTGAAGACTCTGGAGAGAAGCCTTCCTGGCCTCAGTGTCTGGGGCAATTGGCAGTCCTCGGCTGGAGGCAGCATCAGTTCGACCTCTGCTTCTACCTTTACATAACCTCCTTCCCTCTGCGTGGCTCCTTTGTCTGTATCCCTGGGCCAAGTCTCCCACTCCTTTCTTGTACAAGAACACCAGTCACTGAATTTAGGACCCATCCTCATCCAGCATGATTGTATCTTAATTTGATTATATGTGTAAAACCCTATTTCCAAACAAGGTCACATTCACAGATACCAGGGGGTTAGGAATTGAAAGTATTTTTTGGGGGGGATATAACTCAGTCCACAACAGATGTATTTGAGAACGTATTTCCTTTGTATTTGTTTTACTTCCCCATTTAAAGTTGACATGCACACCACAGGGATTGAGTCAGTTATCCCTTCACCATCCCCCTCTCTCCCACCCCTATGTTTTCTAGAGAGTAACTGCTCCAGAAACACTTACTGATTGACCAGGTGACTGTAACATGCATCCCTTCCAAGATCTGCTAAAACCAGAGGGGAAGTGGACTTAATGGTATTTTCCAGAGCAACTGTGTTTGTAGATTCACCCTGCAATGAGATAATGTCTCAAAGGGAGCCTTTGTGGAATGCAGTGTGAAATAAAGGAAAGACAGAACTAGAAGACATTCTGAAATTAAATAGGGTTGACTGGACATTTGAGCGGTGGGAAGGATGTTTCTAAGCATTTTATTAAAGGTGAAAGCTAAAAAGGAACATCTCAATAGATTTGATTACCTTTTTATACTCATTGTGTCAAAGAAGATTATTATCAAACTTAAAAGTAAAGGACAAGTCAGGGAAGCAAAAGCAGTCAGGAGGACTGATGTCTCCTTAGCTGCAAGTGATGCAGTGATGAAATGAACTCGGGAGTTTTCTCAGTAGAGGACTATCAATCAGTATCGCTGCAGCGCGAAGGACGCTCACTTTTAGTTTAATAAGACATGATGCTTCAATCTGATTCGGTAAAACTAAACCAATAATGCTTTTTTAGTGACTGAAAATTTTATCTGATCTTTTAAAACCATGACTGTTTGAAAATCAAGATTGTATTTGCAAAAATTTTATGTGTATGTGTCTGTGTATGTATAAAACCACATTGCATTGAATTTTAATTAAGGTAAGATAAAACAATAAATAAATATTATTATGGGAGTAGAGAGATTAAATCATGTTTAAAAGTTAGTTAAGCTACTTGATATAAATACATTTCACCATGTTTGTAGAGCTTCTTTTCTTTCAAACAAAACTGCCAAGTAATAATTTTTAATTTTAACTCAGTTTATGAGGCATTTCATTTTGGCTTTAGGTGCAAAGAAACTCACAACCACTGTGGAAAATTTCTCAGCCACTCTGTCTAGCTTCTTTCCCCATCCCTCGTGCTTTTTTCTTCTTTGCCCCAAAGCCTGGCCCAGCTGCTTCTCAAGTTGCCACAGCCGCGTTTGTAAAGCAGAGATGCTCAGTACTGGTTCTGAGTAGGTGTCAGGATTCTCTGATTACTATCCCATTCCATTCTTTTTTATGAGGGCTTGGCTTCAGTATCCACAGGGGGAGAGGCGTCTCATAAAGCCAGGCGTCCCTCGTTGTGCCTGAGATGCTGGTCCCCCTCCCCCCCATTCCAGGAGCATCTCCATTCATCAAGTGGCTTTCCTTCCCTGATGGTGGTGTCATAGGACAGGTACCTGATCTGAGCACAAGACCGCTGTCAGCGGGCCAGGCCTCTCCACTCCCCAGAGGCACTGAGGACACCCTGGCTAGGACCAGCCTCTACCTTACTCAAGAGCAGTTCCCGAAATACAAGAGGGGGTGGGGAGAGGTCGTGAAGCACGTAGTTGTAAGCAAGCTGTATGCATCCTAAAACTCAGTGACACAGAAATATTATTAGGCTGTTATGCCCTTAATGTTCACTCGTTAACGACTACTTTGTTTTTACCCCTGGGATGTCCTCTTTATTAAGGGGAAAAAATCCAGAACCTCGAATTTCGAACAGAAATCAGAACAGATTGTAGGATGCCCCCTGGTCCAGGAAATGGGAGGGAGGGGCAAATAAAACTCCCAGAGACAGTCTGATTTTCAACTACACCCTGCACTTTCTGTGAAGAATCACTGTGCAGAGTTTGCAGTGTATTTCAGACATGTCTGTGTGTAAGAATTGAGTGTGGGGGTAGTGAGCATATAGGCACCTGGTTTCAGCACCCGTGATTTTGGCTCCACCTGGAGTACACTCAGGAGTCTGCATTTATTTTTTTTTAAAAAGTGCCATCCTAGAAACTGTATCATAAGGGAGGTGTGATTGCCATATTTCACTGAGGCTTAGGGAGATTCATTTATTTGCCTAAAGTCACCTAAATGTCCAGGGGTGGAACCAAGGTTTACCTCCGGTTCTGATGGCAAAGGCCGTGTTATTAACCTTGCCACGATATTCCCACAGTGCATCCAGCTTCCCTGTTGTTAATCTAGAAAGCCGACGTGATGTAATGAAGGACTGTTTTTGCTGAGCCTTGAGCCTGGGCATGACCATGAGCTTGGAGGGTGTGAGAGGCTCAGAGGTAACAAGCAGTTGGGCCCCAGAAGGAGGAAACAGAGCTACTGCCTCTTTGGAAAGTTGAACAGAATCAGCAAAAAAAGAGGTCGACGGTGACCATGGACCTATCAGTGGTCTATACACAGTGATACTACTGGGATGTGCTCTAACAAACCTGATGGGTCATCGCAGTTTCTAAGAATCAGAAGGAGACTTGAGGGTCGGTGATTGGCCCATGATGCTCCACAGTGACTGCCTTCCTCCCCCCTGCCCCCCCCGCCCCCTGCCCCCCGCCCCCCAAGTCCAGAACTTCCAAGCCTCCGACTGACTTAGCCTGACTCCTCCTTGTGAAATGTGTGGGCCTCAGGCAGGGAGCCCCGCCCTTGCCTTGCCTGTGGTCCAAGGGACAAGGCCTCGTCTTCACAACCCGTAAAGAAGAGGACACCCCTTGTGTTTTAAAGTAGTGGTTGTTGGAGCACACTTTCAAACGGGGCTGTGCCAGTTTGCTTGATGAATCTCAGAATCTCTGAGAGGTAGACGGGGGCCGAAGGTTAGAAGGTGGAAGTGCTGTGTGCTCTGACGTCCCCTCCGTCGTGTGGGTCATGACCCGGCCGACAACGTGTACCCGTCTGGCCTAGATTAACGTTTGAAGCTTTAACATGTTGTGCTTATTCAAGAAATTATTTCTGACAGGTATCAGCTACTGCTCTGGCTGCGTAACTCAAGTACAATATGATGTAGAATATTATTCCACCTCATCTTGCTCACAAAACTTGGGAAAAACAAGGAACCTTCTATAAGGCATAGAGAAATGGCGAAAGACAGAGGCTGTTTGTAGTAGGGGAAGACACAGCAGGAAATGGGTGAGCAGGGACGTGGAGAAGACTCTGCGGAAAGGGGGCTTTGATGTGTGGAGAGAGAGCTTGGGATGATGAATGCCCAAACCGGGACTTGGCACCGGGCCTGCCAGGGAGGAGGACCCAGGTGGAAAAGGGCATTGTGCACGTTGATTAATGGCCCTAGTCTCACGAATGAGGATGTCGTGTTGTTCTGGTTTTGTGAAACCCACAGAAAGGATTGTTCTACATGTGCAACAACAACAGAAATACAGTAATTAATTCTTCTCTAGTCACTCCGACGCGGGCCTGTGGGGAGGAGCAAACAGGCCCGCTCCATCTGGCGCCGTGAAAGCCGTCCCAGGGTGACCAGAGGCGGAGACCCAGTCTCGGGCTTCCTTCTGAAGTGCCCTGGTTTCCCGAGGTTATCTACTTTCTTTTCCTGTGCCCCTGTGATCAAATAGACGGAGGGCGCAGAAGCGCATTAGAGTATCTGTTTAGAGCTTTCAATCTTTATCTTTTTATTTGGGATTGAAGCTGAAGAATAGTAAACCAATTAGATAGAAAAGCAAAAAGCCTAAATATCAGTAATTATGTTCTGCAGCTTTTCCACAAAGAATAGTATTAGAGGGAAAACACTTTAATTGAAATAAGAACTTTAATTGCAACGCAAGGTAGTTATGGAGAAACGCTGTTTTTGATACGTGGGGAAAAATTGAGTTGATGTCTTTATGTGACTGGCAGGATTCGATATGCACGTTTATTGAACGAAGGTGGTCCACAGGCATAATTAATAAGAGTTGGATGAAAGATAAGAGAAGCCGTGTTTTTTTTTTTTTTTTTTTTCTTTTCTTTTTTTTTTTTTTAGAGACGGGGTCTCGCTATGTTGCCCAGGCTGGAGTGCAGTGGCTATTCACAGGCGCGATCCCACTACTGATCAGCACGGGAGTTTTGACCTGCTCCGTCTCCTACCTGGGCCGGTTCACCCCTCCTTAGGCAACCTGGTGGTCCCCCGCTCCCGGGGGGTCACCATATTGATGCCGAACTTAGTGCGGACACCCGATCGGCATAGCGCACTGCAGCCCAGAACTCCTGGGCTCAAGCGATCCTCCTGCCTCAGCCTCCCGAGTAGCTGGGACTACAGGCGCGCGCCACCGCGCCCGGCGAGAAGCCGTGTTTTTGAAAGTGGCCGCTGCCAGATTACATATGTAAATGGGGAGGCAGGAAAGCACGGAGACTGAGCATTCGTTTGGAATCGAAATGCCTGTGTTCACGTCCAAGTTTTGCCATGGTTGGCTACTAAAGTTAACCAGTTTGAGCCTCAGGTTTTCTTTTAATCCATTGAATTGGAATAATGACCGTCGTCTTGCTAATATCACAGTAGGTCCCGGGGACCTAACCCTGAAGAGAAGCACGTGCAGTGCTTGCCAGTCATGCAGTTTACAATGCGATGGGGCGGGGGGGAGAAAGACAGTAACCACAGAGTGTAGCGCATGACTATACAATCACAGCTGACTGTTTTATAATCACGATCCATGTTTGGAATTCTGAAAATCAGGAAATTAAGGCCATTTTAAACCTATCTGTGGACATCAGCATTATTTCCTCAGAGGCACGCCTTATTAAAGAGAACCTGTAAAGAATATACTTAAAATTGATATGAGAATAATGGCTTAAAACCATAGAGGCAGTCTTGCCTTTACTTCTGGGTTTTTTCTCTTTGCTTCAAGTAAGTACTACAGATTAGTAGGTAGGTCAAAATTCTTATTGCACATGCTCAGAACTCAAGACCAGATAGCCTGTCTTGCCCTCAGATGACAACGGTGAGAGCAGGCAGAACAGTTCCCCCATTTCTTATCATGTGAATTTTAAAGTAAAAAGGCCCATTGGGGGGCAGAAAAAGCAGGTGGGGCTGGTCCCGTGATCCTGGCATTTGAGGACCTTCGCCTTGGGTGACTGTTATCAGGCGCAGCCCACTGGGCTGGCCAGGTGGCTCTGGGTTGGTGCAGAACGTTCTCAAGATAGCACCTCTGGGCAGGAATCAAGACCAAGGCAGGTCTCGCTACTGAGTTCTTTTTCCAAATGAGCAAAATGTTTAACAGAGAAGCTGAAACCATGCAGAACAAAGGACCGTAAAATGAAGATCTGTTTACGTTTTGGTGATTTATGTAGCCT